>NC_141668.1:84803081-86094956 GCF_028749965.1 Puma concolor | reverse complement strand
TTAATATACATTTTTGAACTGAATTTTGAAAGCTACAAAGTTCTAGTACTTTGCTGTCTGTCACTTTTCTGACATGTTGGCCTCTGGGGCATTTAAATAAAGCAAGCACAGGATTATCCCCAAGTTAGAATGGTACAGTAATAGATTGCTCTCAAGCAGCTAAGAACCTGCAGTGAGCAGTGATCAAACAGGGTCATGCATCTTAGGAGAAATTTTCTATCTAATTCTCTTAGTTAACTAAGACCAGGAGAAAAAAAATATTAGTTGTACAAAGTGTTAAGGTATTATAGTTCTATTTTGACTAACTTTGGGACTAATGTTATTAATGAGTAGCCTTTCTCTTTTAGAGCACTTTTCAGTTTACAGACAAATTGAGCAGAAATTACAGAATTCACACATTATCCTCTTGTCCTCACCACATACATGATTCTCTCTATTATTAACATCATTCATTAGGTGGTACATTTGGTAGAGTAGATGATTTAATGTTGATACATTATTATTAACTAAAGTCCATGATTTACATTACGGTTCACTCTTGTGTGTTGTGTTGTGTTCTATGGGTTTTGCCAAATGTATATTTATGTATCCATATCACAGTATCATACAGAGTATTTTCACTGTTCTAAATCCTCTGTGCTCCGCCCATTCATCCTTTCTCCCATGCCAGCCCTCACTACCACTGTTCTTTTTACTCTCTCCACAGTTTTGCTTTTTCCAGAATGTCATAGAGTTGGAAAGATATAGTATGTAGACTTTTCAGATTGGCCTTTTTCACTTAGAAATATGTATTTAAATTTTTCTATGTCTTTTTATCACTGAATAATATTTCATTGTCTGTATATGCCATAGTTTATTTACCCATCCACCTATGGAAGAACACCACGGTTGCTTCCAAGTTTGGGTATGAGTAAAGTGGCTATAAACATTTATGTGCAGGATTTTATGTGGACATGTTTTCAACTCCTTTGGGTAAATACCAAGGAACATGTGGATCATATGGCAAGACTTTTATAGGAAACTACTAAGCCACTTTCCAAAGTGGCTGCACCATTTTACATCCCCACCAGCAAGGAATGAGAGTTCCTGTTGCACCACATCCCTGTCAGTATTTGGGTGTTATAGATGTGAGGAATTCTAATAGGTTGTAGTAGCATCTCATTGTTTTTATTTGCAGTTCCCTGAGGGCTCGTGATGTTAAGCATCTTTCCATATACTTTTTGCCATGTGTATATCTTCTTTGGGTGAGAGTGTCTGTTCAGATCATTTGCCCATTTTTTAACTTAGTTGTTTTCTTTACTGAGTTTTAAGATTTTCCCACATATTTTGGATATTGGTCTGTATCAGATATGCAGTTTGCAAAGACTTCCTCCCACTCTGTGGCTGTAACAAGTTTCAAAAATACCACCTTAAATTTTGTTTTTTTTACTCTCTAGAAAAATGTAAAATATGCATTTTTAAGAGACATATATTATTGAGTTAATCAAACTAGAGATAATGACTCACAAGTTTGATCAAATGTGTGGATTATCCAAAGCATAGGGTCTGGCATATAGCAAGTGTGATGTAAATGTCAACTCTCTTTTATATTGTTTCTGTATAAATACTACAATGTTTAGATTGTGCCTTTATATAAACAATCCTTTTCCCATAATATAATTCTCATCAGACTAACACAAATAAAATAGATAAACTCATGTGACAAAGTACTTCCATTTTGATGAAATTAACTTAAAAGAACACTATGAAAACATCTAGATGTGACATTTTGTGTTCAAAATTTACAAAGAAGCTCATATCATAATGCTAATCTAACATAAATAATGTTTCACTTAAATTTAATTGGGTAGTTATGCCCTTTTGTAGTTTTGTAAAGATTGAGCAGTGATCACACTATATTGACAAGCATAAGTGTTTATGAATGTCGAATCAATACATGGTTTAGAAAAAGCCAATTTCACATATTTCGTTTGTAAATTGTCCACAAAGTATTTTATTTACTCTTTTATGAAAGCACTTTAGCTTTGGGGAGAAAATCAATATTTTGTCATCTAAATGCTTATCTCCTAGTTCCCAATGACCTCAATTTATTTCTGAGTGTTCCTATTAATATAGATGTTGAATAGAAAGACTCCAAGAAATAAGATTCTTTCTGCAGGAGGAAGTTATAACTCCATAGTTTGGGAAGGTACTAGGGAGATCAATTTCTCCTAAAGACCCTGCATTGGAGCCCCATGGTAAAAAGCCTGATATTCTGTCTTTGCTTGAAATTCTGACATAGATTCCCTGTGGTTACAATGTGGTCTTTTCCAACTCTTTGTGGGATGGAGCTATAAGATAGTGGAAATATATGCTAAGGTGGGCTGTGAAAGGACTTATGCCTTTCTGAGGAGTTTGAACAGTATTTTATGAAAATATGAAGCAGCAAATGTTTTTTCAGTAGGCAAAGAACATCTTCAGTCTTTTATCTTAAAAGACTGTCTTGGACATCAATTTATAGCATGTGCTAGAAGGTGTCCAGAATGAAGACTGAGAAACAAGGTGAAGTAATGCTCCAATAATCTAGCCAAGGGCATTGATGTCTTCACCTCCCAAGGCAGTAGTAATGGAACATAGAGGAGATGACAGATGAAAAAGGGATGAAATATGTGTCATGTGCTGGATTGACAATTGATTGGCGATGGAGGAATGAAGGAGGGGAAATGAAATTAAAGATGATTCTGAGGTTTTTAATATGGCCCCTGAAATGACCCAAGTTGCCCGTAGCTACTATTGATAATAAGACTAATACAGATAATATAAGAAATACAGGTTTGAAGGTAACACATTTGGAGTCCTGAAAAGGTTGGAATGTACTTCCAATATACACTATTCTTTCCCTTTCCATTTGGTAAACTTTGTGGAAAAACATCTACTTAAGAACTTAGAATTTTTCTATTATATATAATAGGAATTATTAAGTTGAGCCTAACTAAAATGTTAATCAGCAAATGGGTGAAATAAAATGGCAGAAACTCTGTCCACTTTCTTAAAGATATTTCTGATAAGCTCTCATGAAAAAATATCATTCTTAAATCTAGAAGTCTAGGGCTCAGAATATAGTCCACTCTCGAATCACTGGATCTAATGCGAATCAAGGATAACTTTTCCACCCATCCCCACCCTGTTCAACACTTTAGATGGACCTAGTATTTATTTCCTAGGAACCAAAATTAAGCATCCTTTATTACTTTCCAAGTTCTCATGTTGAAGAGAGTTGGAACAAAGTTTATTCAAACTATGAATATAGTTTCTGAAAATCAATTTTTCCTTATTACTATGTACCCTAAAAATCCCTTTTCTAATTACCCCATATCAGAGGTTCATAACCCTAGCACACATAAGAAAAAATACAAATTCCTGGGTTCTATTTGTCCGATTCTGATTCAGTAAGTCCTACAGAGATCGTAGGAATCTGTATTTTTAGTAAGTGCCTTGAGGATTTCCAATTGTATATGTTTCCCGTAAAACAAGGGAGCAACACCTTAAAGACTAATCTTAGAGTGCTTTATGCCTTCTCCGTTAGAGTTTCTGTTTTGAAGTTGTAATTTAGCAAATGTTTCATTCATTCATGTATTCATTTGTTTATTTATCTTGATTATAAACTCTTCCCTTTTTGTCTTGATGCCTTTGAATGCAGAGAGGCACTCATGTGGAAGCATTTTCTTTTTCTGCCAAGAGGAACTGTCTCCCATGGGCCACATGACAGGTAACATTTTATCTCACTCCCATCCTATTTCCCATAAACACTGTAACTACACTTTCAAACTGGCCCTCAATGTGTGTGGATTTTCTTTTCTTAAATTTGGCAGCCCAGGTTAAACATGTTAAATCCTGGACACCCATATCCAAAGTATGATTAAAACTTTTTTTTTTTTTCATCAGTATGGCTGAAACTTTACTTTTTGCTTCAAGGTCATGCAAATGCAGCTCTTCCCTCCTTCGGGTAAAGAATGTTGCAGCATCTTTCAATGAGGAGATTCACCTGCAAATCCCTTTGATTAGTCAAAGCAGCTGTTCTCAAACTTTGACGTCTCTAAGTTTGATGATGGAAACTAATAGACATACAGAGACCCAGGTTTGTTGAAGTAGTATTAGAGTCTGAATGTTCGTGTCTTTAACACATTTTCTAAGTGGCCCTGATAGACAACTTCCTGTAAGAAACTCGGATTGAAGCATTATTCTCCAAGTTGGCTGCTCCTTGGAATCTTTGGGGATTTTAGAACTACTGATGGCTGAGCACTCGTAGCGATTTTAATTTAACAAGTATGGGCTGGAGCCTTGGTGTTGCAAGTTTTTTATCCTCCATTTCTTTGCCGAGACTTTGCTTTTTCACTTATGTCAAGCATATTCATAATCGCTTGTGGAAGCACCCTTATAAAGGCCAGTTTAAAATCCTTGTCAGTTAACTCTAATGTGCTTTTCATATTAGTGTTGGCACCTGTTGATTGTCTTTTCTCATTTATGTTGAGATTTTCCTGTTTCCTAAAGGATGAATGATTTTTTTATTGAAACCTGGGCTTTTGGGGTTTTATGTTATGAAATTCTGGATCTTAATTTTTCTGTATTAGCAGGACTCCTTTGCCAGTGGCGGGGGCGGGGGGAGGGGAAGCACTACTTCATTACTGACAGGTTGAGGTGGAAAGCTAGATTATTTATTGGCCTCAGCTGATACCACTGTGGGGGTGGGGGGAGTGGGAAGGAGTGCCTCATTACTATCACTCACGTGGCCTCCACTGATGCCCTGCCTTTTTAATCGCTGAGTGGTGGTGAAAGTTCTGAGATTCCACTAGTCTTCCTCTGATATCCTGGCATACCAGCTTTCCATTCAGCGCTCTCCGATACCAGGAAGATGGTAAGGTTGGGGCATCTCCTTATAGCCTAATGAAGGCAGAATTTAGTTTCTTGGTTCTGCGGGTGGGAGTGAGGGTGGGGGTGGGGGTACGGGTACGGTTGTTTTATGTGGTGTTTGGTGGGAGTAGAGATGTTACTGTTAAAATTTTTCTGACAATGCATGGCTGCCCTTTTGAAGTTCTCTGGCTGTAGAAAGCAGGCTTTTCTTGGGATTTCTTTATCATTTGGCATTTCTGGATCTCTGGCTTCTCTAGAAGCCAGTCTGGGATATGTGAGGGAAAAAGAAAACTCAGGGAACTCAACTGCCATGTCATTCCCTGAGTACTGAGATCCCCGGTTGGTCTGCCTTCTTTTTTCTGTCTTCTAGAGTTTTCTCAGGCTAGTTTTACATATAATGCCTGGAGTTTTCGGTTGTTGGGAGAAATAGGGACAAATATATCTACTGCATCTGTCTGGAGCCTCATTTGTTTTTGTTATGCTTTAATCTTGCAAATATTTTCATTGTATATGTTCTGCAACGTGCCTTCTTAGGACTTTAGACTTCTCCTTAATGTCCAGGCTATCTGGGACCTGAAGGAGGCCAGTGTAATATCATATTTGCTGCTGGAAACATCTCCCCAGGATACCGAAATCACTCTCACTTCTTGTTAAGAGTATATAAAACTGGATAAATAGTTGTGAACAATTGGAAAGATGAGTTATTATTTTACTCTCACGTAGCTTTTACATCTTAATATTTGCCTGAGAGATTTTCTTTTTTTTTCCAGCAAAAAGTTGAATGAATTTCTTTTTAGATTTAACAGTGATATATTTAGGAGATAAATAACAGCAAAGTCCACCCACTCAGATCTTTATGAATAGAGATCCATTGTAAAAGAAGCAATTTAGAAGCATTGATGAAACTCTTCCTGGTTATCTTCATGGGTTCTTTTCAAAAATCCTCCCGTTCTTTCATCACTCTTCCTAGTGTGTATCTCCCCAAGAAGTGCATGCTACTAAAATATACAGAAAATAAACTTCTCACACCCTCAAGACCTCAAACTCAAACACATTCCTTCGCTCGATAATTCTCTGCACATCTTCTGAACAGGTGCTGATTAGCTCTGACTCATCAGACTAGTAGTGACAAAGGCTCAGCAGATAAATACCAACACCTTCCTCTGTCATTAGTAGTGGCTGCCAGAATAATGAAACATCTGGCATCTTCCTTTACTGATTAAGTAGGTCATTCCACAGACCTGTCATCCAGCCTGTGAGCATGAAGCCCTGAGCCTACATTCATATATTGCAGATGCTGGAACATCCTACAAGTGAATTTGTTAAGATGAAGATAATATTAAATGATTACAGACTTAGTATATTCAGCAAGAAATTAAACCAAACTTGAAAATGGTTTAAACACTGTAGGGTGGGGAGTGAAATCTAGACTGAATGTAATTTTGTTAAGATTTGACAATAAGTATCAATAACAAATAAACAAATTTAACATGTTCTTATGCCAAATTACATTAGAGTTTTAAAACCTGCGTAGAAGTCTTTATAAGAATATTAGGATGATAAATGAGGAGCTAGAGTTCTCTACTTTCTATTACTAAACAAATGATTAGTAAAAGGTAAATTCTGAACAGAACAAGTGCTTTTCTGGAATATCAAATCATGTTCAGGTGTAATCGTATGTTAAAGGAGATTCTTAAGATGTGTATTTCTCTTGTAAACTAAAATGGATAATACTATGTTTCCTGATTGTTCATTAAATCTAAAGTTCAGTGGAAGTAATAGTATATAATTCATTCGGGAAAACAAATCCAAATCTTAATTCCAGTGTGATGGAATTTTGAGCTCTGTTACAGCACAGGAAATGAATCAGAGCTTGAGATTTTGTCAAATTTTCAATAAGATTTTGCAGTTGGGAAATAGTTGGAACTTTGCAAAGGAAATACAAAATAGTGTTACCCTGTACAAACATAGGATTATACGCTTAAAAATCTCTGTGTAGGGGTGCCTGGGTAGCTCAGTTGGTTGAGTGTTCAACTCTTGATTTCAGCCTAGGTCATGATCTCCTGGTTCCTGGGATTGAGCCTGCATTGGGCTAAAGGCTGACAGCACAGAGCTTTCTTGGGATTCTCTCTCCTTCTCTCTCTGCTCTTCCTCTATTAGGAATTCACTCTGTTCCCCTCTCTCTCTTCCCCTCACCCTCTCTAAAATAAATAAGACATTAAAATAAATCTATGTGCAGTTCTGGTCATCACTCCTTGCAAGAGACAAAATGGAATTGGTGGAAAAAGCAGAAATGAAGAGTGATAAAAAAATCTTAACAGGTGTATAAGTTCATTAATTAAAAAGTTAGGTTTTCCTATATGCAGAAGCAATGACTGAGGGACTAAGTTCTTTAGAATAAATCATGAAAGTAATAGGATGAATTTTTCCTCTTTGGTAAAACTGGGAAAACTATCTCCTACTTAAGATTATAAGATGTAACATAAGTTTTTACCACAAAAAAATAAACCCCCCCCCCAAAAAAAACAAATTGCCAAACTTTCTGATGAATCTCCACTGCTGACCAAGGGAGATGCTGACTTGGAACAGTGTGACAGTTATGTACCTAATACTCGTCTTTTGAACAGGTGACAGGTCAAATCTTTAATAATAAAACTTTGTAGGAAAGTAGATAAAAGTCAACAGGATTCTAAGATTTGTTCCATGGAAACTAAGTCCATTGAATGTTATTATCCTTGGGACATAAAAGGGCTGTGTGACCAAGTAAACCTAAATTCTAAGATGAACTGGATTTATATTGGAGGACTTCTCAGAACTCTCAATATCCTAAAATATTTTTAACTTGTTATAGACTGTCCAGTACATAATTTTTAAACTTGATCACAAAACACTTTTATCAGATATCCCTTAGAACTAGTTACCCAGAGTACAGATTTGGGGAAATATCATCAAAAACTATAAGAAAAGTTCCCTGTTGTAGAAATACTTAGATCATGTAACATGGTAAGATAAACTTCCTGCTTTTCCTGTAACTGAGTATTTACCATATTTTTAAGGAAAATATGTCTACCACTTCTATTACAGACACATTGATGATGTTAACTATGATAATTCTCAGTGATTTGAGTACACTTGTGCTGAAGTATATTACACTTGAAGGGGATACTCCTCATGCTCACTAAGCTAGGAGGATGAAAGAACTGCCTGAGCTTCCCACTGTTGCACCTAAATAAACTTTTCTCTTTGGCAACTGAATGAATTTTGGCTATATTTCATTCCTATTTCAAACATCCCCAAAATCTTGAACATGAAATCTATCTAACAAACTCTTAAGTGTACAATACATCAATATTAACTGCAGGCACTATGTTGTTTAGCAGGTAGATCTGACTTCCTTACCATGCATAACAAACTTCATATCCATAGGAACAACTCCTCCTCACTCTGTTCCCCTAACCCCTGGAAACCATGTTTTATTTCTATAAATTTGACTATTTTAGCTATCTCATGTAGAAACCAGCAGTAGTTGTCCTCCTGTGATTGGTTTATTTAACTAAGCATAAAATCTTCCAGGTTCATCCATCTTGTCCAAATGGCGAGATGACCTTTCTCATGGCTGGACAACATTCCATTGCTTATATACCACATTTTCTTTGTCTGTTGATGAACACTTAGACTCTTTGTAGATCGTACCTATAAGTAAGGCTCTATTGAACATGGGGGTGTAGATCTCTTTGAAATGGAGATTTTTGTTGCATCTAGGTCTATATTCAAGTGGTATTTCTGGATCACATGGTAGTTCTGTTTTTAACTTTTTAATGAATTTGCATATTTTCCATGGTAGGGTTGTAACATGTGGCGTCCTGCCACCAGTGTACAGGGGTTCTAATTTATCCACATCCATGTTAAGCGTCCTTGCCACAATAAAATAAGTCCCCAAGAATCTGTCTGAAAAAAATACACAGTAATCCTATCCTAAAACAAAACCTACGTAAGTAATCAAGGAGATTGGAGGAAGGTAAATTAGGGCCCCAAAGTTTGTTCACTATCCACATCCTTTACTGTTTTTCTATGCTATGCCAAATAAATACCCAAGTAGACTTATTTTAAAATTTTTGGTTAAGCAGATTTTCAACTTCAGAACTGTATGATGAAAGCCTGTGTACCCATCATAACATCTACAGTTCCAAATCCTTGTCAACCTTGTCAGTTTCATTCAATGGAATTACTAATTTAAATAAACTGCTTGGGTAAGAGACTGTTAAAAACTGAGAACAAACTGAGGGTTGATGGGGGGGGTGGGAGGGAGGGGAGGGGAGGGTAGGTGATGGGCATTGAAGAGGGCATCTTTTGGGATGAGCACTGGGTGTTGTATGGAAGCTAATTTGACAATAAATTTCATATAATAAAAAAATAGAAATAAAAAAATAAAAAAATAAAAAAAATTAAACTGCTTGGAAACCCAGTTACACATTTATATGAAAAATGCCCCCAAATCCTAGGAGTTTACTGACAATGTTTAAGAGATTATGAAGCCTTAAAATATTAAGTTAGAATCGTGTTATTCCTTTCCCAATGTAATGAACGAGAACTTCCCTTTTGCTAGGAGACAGAAAAAAACAAAACTCTGTGCCCTGCTTGAAAAGCATGAGGATTGGATGTAATAAAGCTTTCTTGTTTTTGGAGTAACATTTTCATGAAAAGTTTCCCATAGCTTGGTTTATCCATGTATAATGTTTGCAAATAATCTTAAGTAATATTGGCTTTTACATAGACCCTAAAACCTATACTATACAAAAATAAAAACCACAAATCTTATTTACAATAAATCTTTAGGCTGACAGAATATTTAATGTCATGTATAATCATGATGAAGAATGACACTTGAACATTGTACAGAGGAGATCTAAAAATCTTAATAATTACTACCCAGAAAAAATTCTCAAAATGTATTTCTAAGATTCCTGTGGTAACCAAAATATCTAATTGGTTTTGACTAGAGACACCTGCTACTACATTATCCTCCCCAGAAGAATTCCATCCATAGCATTAATTTTCTAGTGTTTGTTTTCATAATATCTGACTTGGGAAATGTCTATAAAACTCTTCAGTTTGAAGATAGTTACTTCCCTTCTCCTGAATTATATATTTCAGCCATGGATTATATATTTCAGCATATCTTGTACATATTAATACTATTCAGTTAGGAGATTGAAGATTTTGTTTCATGTTCATGAAAAAAAATCCTGGAAATAACTGACAACATAGAAACTTAGAAACAACTATGAAATAATAGCTCACTTGTAAGGACCTATTTGTCTCAACAACTGTAGTCGGTTAGACCTTACTAATCTACTCCCTCTTATCTTGAGGAAATAAAAGATGTTAAGTGATTTACATAAAGTGATGGTAATAAGAAACAGACTAAAATGTATACTCAGGCTCTGATTTTAGAACTAAAGCCATTAATTCCTGATTTACCTCTGCTGTCAATAGTTCTCATGTAAATCGGGATAGGCTCTCTGCTGAAACAACAATCAGCTGAATACAACTAAAGCTTATCATGCACTCTTGTGATTGGCTGAGTCAGAGGAGAGCTCTGTTCTGTGTAGTCATTCAGGCACCCAGAATATTCACATACAATGTCCTCACCATCCTCAACATGAGGCCTCCCTTCAAATTTGCTATGAGAGGAGGAGGATGAAGAATCTCAAACACTGTCCAGAGACAGAAGGATATAAAAGGATCAAAAAATTCAGAGTAGGATTTAAAATGGAAATTATAGATCCTATAAGCATAAAATAAGGAAAAGAAAATCTGAGCTTGTATAATTCCTAGATTTCAACTAAAGGTAACTACAATGCATTTTATTATATTGTACATTGAAACTTAAATGTCTTAAAGCTAGAAGAGAAAAAAGGCAGTTCCCTTGATTCCCCTGCCAACCTGAAAGCTCTCTAGCAGAGGAGCTCTGTCTGCAGTGTTTGGCATCTATTCTTTAAGTGCTACTAAATGATCAGATATCCTCATCCCTCATTATCTAAGTTTATGTCCTCACAAGTAATCATACTCTGTATTAACCTACAAAAAGTAACTTTCCAAAGTTTTTGGTTGAATCTGTGTACTGCATTTACAGGAGAAAATAAGATTAGACTTTGCTTGAAAATGAGCTCTAAATAAAACGTATTTCTACATGATAATAGGAAACTGTATGTTAATAGGAACTTTGAATTCAAGAAAACTAGATCAGGTGGTATCCAAAAATAAAAACCTGTCTTCCAACTGTAAATATGTAATTCTTCCAGGTGTTTAAAATCTAGATATTGTCATTGGCTTCTATCAAAATATTAGAAAAGCGTAAGTTTTAAAAAGTTAACCAAAGGTCTATATTAGCCCCTTTGTTCCTTTCCTTGTTAGTCTTCAGATTCTTTATTAATTCTCAGTCCTACAGCAAGAGCTTAGATCTACTCTTGCCTGTAGGGACAGCATCAGATGGTGCATGTACTTACTGCCTGTGATTTAACAGTCGTTCCCTGAGGCAGTGAGACAGAGTAATAAAGTGTCGGGGCTCTTATCCTTATTCTTGGTAATATCAAGAATAATTCAGAGGTAGTTCAATCCTATAAAAGCATGATTGGATCCTTACCCACCCTTTACTCCAAAAGTCTGGTCCAGATGGGCAATTTTATTTTACACAATAAGAGCTCTGGCCAGCCACAGATGGAGGAGAGACACTCTGATAACTCCTTTAAACCAGCTAGAACACAGGTACATAAATGAAGAGTGATGGAGGCTGGGAAATAAGCTACTGTACTTTGAACCAGACATCCTTATTCAACCAGAAGCGATCTCTCAAAAAAAAAAAAAAAAAAAAAAAGTCTCTAGTCTACAAATCTGCAACTAGGAAGCTCAGTTTATGGGCTCAGTTCTAATGTTCTCATTTGCCCCTAGATTACAAATATATTTTACATCTCTAAAATTTCACTTTGTGTACATTTAAGTATTTAATCCATCTGTAATTTGCTTTTGTATGTCATATAAGGTAAATGTTTAACTCTTTTCTTCCAGATGAGTGGCAGCCAGTTGGGCCAGCATAATTTTAAAAATAGCCTTTCCCACTCAATACCAACTTTTACAAACACTAAATTTCTGTAAATATCAAGAGCTTTTTCTACTCCATCAAACGATTGGTCCACTTCTATTACATTACCACATTGCTTGATTATAGGATCTTTGAAAGAAAGTCTTCTATATGATAAAGCTATCCTCCCTCACAATTAGAAAAGCATAGTAGACAACATTCTTGGCTGAAAGCCAAACATGTTTACAGTCACATTACCTAAAGCCAGGAAATGTAAAACCCTTCTTGACTAGTGCTGACTTGCTTGAGGGTTTCCAAAGGCAATATGGTATGAGAAATGTAAAAAAAAAATTCTGCATATCAGGAAGCTATGGAAAATGTTTTTAAATGTAAAAAAAAATTCTGCATATCAGGAAGCTATGGAAAATGTTTTTAAATGTCCACTAAGTGTTAAACAGAAAAAGGTTACATGAAAAGTTAAACAGCAAAAGGTTACACTTTTGAGTGCTGATGAGACTGGCTTTTTCTTTTAAGGACAAAGGCAAATGTAGCTGCATAATACATACGGTCTCTGAACCTCCTGGCTTTAAATCACTGGAAGACCATGCAGTTATTTATAAAAATATATACTAACTAGCATATCATTAAATAGAAACACACATTAAAAAGTTTATATATTGACCTGTTGATGAAAAGGCTATGACCAGAGGTTCATAGGAACCCAACCCTGTATTTTCATGAGGAGCAATGGTTCCATATGGGTAATTCAGTGTTCTAAGCAACTTTATAGAATATAACGGTCTAAATAAAAATATTTCACTTTATCCTTGTTATCTCTAGTTTAAGATCTCTTGTCTCTTGTTCTGTAAATTCACTACATATGAATTGCCATAGAAGTTTGAGTTCATTGTGTTTTTATTCAGTTTGAGTTCATTGTGTTTCTCAAAGGATTGTTAGTTTTTGTTAATTTTGATATATTCTGAAGCATAATTTCTTCAAATATTCTCTTATTCTATTTTCCTCATCTAGGATTATAATTATATGTGTCTTGGACCTTCTCTATCTTTCAACTTTTTAAATACTTTTTTCTTTCTGTTGCATTCTGGGTAATTTCAGCTATTCAGGTATTCTAACACCTTTTCCTTCTCTGTTTTTAAACTTTTTCCAAGTTACTGAGATTTAGTGTTGATTAATGTATTTTAATGTCTTGAAGTTCTACTTTTTATTTTTGTTTTTTATGTATTTAATGACTTTAACAAAACCTACGGCCTATTTCTTTGTCCAATATAGTAGCCAATAGCTACATGAAGCTATTCAGCGCTTGTAATGTGACTAGTCTGAACTAAAAGTACTAACTAAAAGAGTAAAATGCACACTGTTCCCAAATAGTTCATATTTAAAATATCTAATTTTATTGTATGTTGAAATATTTATGCTTGAAGTGAAATTATATCAAAATATTTTAATGAAACTATGAAATTTAAAATTAAATACTTGCCTTTACTTGTCTTTATTGGGTAGAGTGCTAGTCTATAACCTAAAAGTGTATTAGCTCAAATTCTTAGCAATTTTGCTCTGCTCTTTAATGTTTCTGCTAACACTTACGTATGGTTATTTGCTTCCTCCAATGTCTTGGAATTTTATGGTTTGTGTTCTTAGCATGCTTTCCTGTAAGTTGTATCCTATTGTGTTAACCATGTAATGTTAATTACTTAATCTGTGGTACCCAAGCCAAGTGTAAATACTGTACATCTTGATCATAAGCCTTGTGCTGACAGGACAGTGGCTACAAACTCACAGAGGAGACCTTCATCCATACATATGCTCAAGTCAGGTCAAATAATATTAAGTAACCTTCTATTGGTCACATTTTCTTTGTTACTTTTCTTTTCTCTTTATTTTTTTAATTTATTTTTTTTAATTTACATCCAAGTTAGCATATATTGTGCAACAATGATTTCAGGGGTAGATTCCTTAATGCCCCTTACCCATTTAGCCCATCCCCCCATAACCCCTCCTATAACCCTCTGTTTGTTCTCAGTATTTAAGAGTGTCTTATGTTTTGTCCCCCTTCCTGTTTTTATATTACTTTTGTTTCCTTTCCCTTATGTTCATCTGTTTCGTATCCTAAATTCCTCATATGAGTGAAGTCATATGATATTTGTCTGTCTCCGACTAATTTTGCTTAGCATAATACCCTCTAGTTCCATCCACATAGTTGCAAATGGCAAGATTTCATTCTTAGATTGTTGAATACTACTCCAGTGTGTGTGTGTGTGCGTGTGTGTATCACATCTTCTTTATCCATTCATCCATCCATGGACATTTGGACTCTTTCCATACTTTGGCTATCATTAGTAGTGCTGCTGTAAACATAGGAGTGCATATGCCCCTTTGAAACACCATACCTGTATCCCTTGGATAAATACCTATTAGTGCAATTGCTGGATCATAGGGTAGTTTTATTTTTAATTTTTTGAGGAACCTCCATACTGTTTTCCAGAGTGGCTGTCCCAGTTTGCATTCCTACCAGCAGTGCAAAAGAGATCCTCTTCCTCCACATGCTCCCCAACATCTGTCATTGCCTGAGTTGTTAATATTAGCCATTCTAACAGGTGTGAGGTATTATCTCATTGTGGTTTTGATTTGTGTTTCCCTGATGAGTGATGTTGAGCATTTTTTCATGTGTTGGTTGGCCATCTGGATGTCTTCTCTGGAGAAGTGTCTATTCATGTCTTTTGCCCATTTCTTCACTGGATTATTTGTTTTTTGGGTGTTGACTTCGATAAGTTTTTTGTAACATATATATGTATGAAATTTATTGTCAAATTGGTTTCCATACAACACCCAGTGCTCATCCCAACAGGTGCCTTCCTCAATACCTATCACCCACTTTCTCTTCCCTCCCACCCCCCATCACCCACTTTCTCCTCCCTCCCACGCCCCATCAACCCTCCATTTATTCTCAGTTTTTAAGAGTTTCTTTGGTTTGGCTCCCTTCCTCTCTAACTTTTTTTTCTTTCCCCTCCCCCATGGTCTTCTGTTAAGTTTCTCAGGATCCACATAAGAGTGAAAACATAAGGTATCTGTCTTTCTTATTTATTTATTTATTTATTTATTTATTTATTTATTTGGTGTCTGTATTTCTCTGTGTGACTTATTTCACTTATCATAACACTCTCCAGTTCCATCCACATTGCTACAAAAGGCCATATTTCATTCTTTCTCATTGCCATGTAGTATTCCATTGTATTTATAAACCACAATTTCTTTATCCATTCATCAGTTGATGGATATTTACGCTCTTTCCATAATTTGGCTATTGTTGAAAGTGCTGCTATAAACATTGGGGTACAAGTGCCCCTATGCATCGGTACTCCTGTATCCCTTGGGTAAATTCCTAGCAGTGCTATTGCTGGGTCATAAGGTAGATCTATTTTAAATTTTTTGAGGAACCGCCACACTGTTTTCCAGAGCAGCTGCACCAGTTTGCATTCCCACCAAGAGTGCAAGAGGGTTCCCATTTCTCCACATCCTCTACAGCATCTATAGTCTCCTGATGTGTTCATTTTAGCCATGCTGACTGGCATGAGATGGTATCTGTGTGGTTTTGATTTGTATTTCCCTGATGAGGGGTGATGTTGAGCATCTTTTCATGTGCCTGTTGGCCACTTGATGTCTTCTTTGGAGAAGTGTCTATTCATGTTTTCTGCCCATTTATTCACTGGATTATTTGTTTTTTGGGTGTGGAGTTTGGTGAGTTCTTTATAGATTTTGGATACTAGCCCTTCATCTGCTATGCCATTTGCAAATATCTTCTCCCATTCCACTGGTTGACTTTTACTTTTGCTGATTGTTTCCTTTGCTGTGCGGAAGCTTTTATTTTGATGAGGTCCCAGTAGTTCATTTTTGCTTTTGTTTCCCTTGCCTCCAGGGACATCTTGAGTAAAAATTTGGTATGGCTGAGGTCAAGGACGTTTGTGCCTGCTTTCTCCTCGAGGATTTTGATGGCTTCCTGTCTTACATTTAGGTCTTTCATCCATTTTGAGTTTATTTTTGTGTATGGTGTAAGAAAGTTGTCCAGGTTCACTTTTCTGCATGTCATTGTCCAGTTTTCCCAGCACCACTTGCTGAAGAGACTGTCTTTATTCCATTGGATACTCTTTCTTGCTTTGTCAAAGATTGTTGGTCATACGTTTGTAGACCCCATTTATGGGTTCTCTATTCTGTTCCATTGATCTGAGTCTGTTTTTGTGCCAGTTCCATACTGTCTTGATAATTACAGCTTTGTAATACACCTTGAAGTCTGTTCTATTGGTCACATTTTCTTTTTTGAAAGATTTATTTTGAGACAGCATGAGCAAGGAGAGAGGGGTGTCCTGAGGGAGAGAGAGAGAGGGAGAGAATGGATCCTAAGGCTCCACACTCAACATGGAGCCCATTGTGGGGCTTGATCCCATGACTCTGGAACAATGACCTGAGCTGAAATCAAGAGTAGGTGCTCAACCAACTGAGCCCCCCAGGCTCTCCAGTTGGTCACATTTTGTTTGAGAGACAAGAAGTGCAAGTGGGGGAGAGGTAAAGGGGGGGGGAAGAGAATCCCAAGTGGGCTCTGCATTGTCAGCACAGAGTCTGAGGTGGGGCTTGAACTCAAAAAACCATGAGATCATGACCTAAACCTGCCTAAATAAATAAATAAACACACAAACAAATAAATAAATGTCAGATGCTTAACCAACTGAACCACCCAGGTGCCCCTGGCATATTTTCTTAATCCAAGTTTTGATTGTATATTTTTTATGGGTCCTAATTTATCAAGAGTTTTCAGTTCAAACTCAGATGGATTCTAAACCTACTGCTTTGTTTCCTGGCTCCACATTGTCCTCAAAATATAAGCCTCTTTTTACCAAAATGAGTGCGTACCTCCAAAGCAAGGGCATCATCACTAGCTTACTTTTCATTTATTTTTTTAAAATATTTACTTTCAAAAGAGAGAGAGACAGAGTACGAGCAATGGAGGGAAGGCAGATAGACAGGAAGACACAGAATCTGAAACAGGCTCCAGGATCTGAGCTGTCAGTACAGAGCTGGACATGGGGCTCTAACTCACAATCTGCATGATCATGACCTGAGCCAAAGTCAGACTCAACCAACTGAGCCACCCAGGGGCCCTACTAGCATACTTTTAAAATCAGCTGTCTCCTTGTTTTGGTCTCCTGTGGATTTCCTTTTCTTTATTTCAAGCTCGTATTCATTTACAAGTTTGTATACATTTGGTTTCACAGTTCATCTAACATTTAAGTGCTTCCTACTGGAAAGAATCTTATGTAATCCTAGGCTACCCTATTGCTACGAGTAGAAGCCCTTGTAGTTATTTATCTATTAGGTATTTGATCCATTAAATCTGTCTAATGTTGATAGAGGTATATTAATATCACCCATACTAAGTTTTTTGTGATGTCTTCCTTTGACTAAAATGACTTTGCTGTATATGTTTGGGGACCATAAGTTTATTTCAAATAGCTTCATCATAAATTGTGCTTTTCATCACTCTTTTCTAACCTTAAAGTATATCACTTTCATGCTATCTTGTTAGTCTTTATTTGTGTATTTTTGCCTGACCTCTATTTGCCCATCCCTTTATTTTGAAATATTTTTGGCTTTAAACATCTATCTTATAAATCATGGTTCATTATGCATAGTTTCTGTGCAGCAGACAACTTTAATGTCTTCCAAAGCTTATCCCTTGCTGAGGCCCTGAATCCTATTGACTGCAAAAGAATGATTTCAGTAATGAAATGCGACTTTAGATGTCTCAATAAAAACGGATAAGAACTAAGATAATGGAGGAGAGTTGAGATTATACATAAAATTCAAGGAATATGATGACCAAAGGAACAATTCATCCTATCATTTATCTTAAACTAAAATTATTCAACATCTTTCAAGCTTATAACAAATATTTCCATTGTTAGGACAGAAAGTCAGAGTTGCTCTTGTACACAGATCATCAAGTAAAAATTTGATCCAGGATAACTGATTAACTATTGAGTGAATATAAGATACTCTATAGATAACAATTGAAGGAAAAATATTATCCTTTTCTCCAAACTTGTGCCTGAAGTTGTAATATAAACTTAGTTTCTCTTCTCAAATGTTTGGAAACCTTTTAGAAGTGTTGCCTCCACCTTAATCCATTTTAAATCTTTTAGGTTCTGATTATTATTTTTGTTTCTCACTTTGATTTTGTCTCATTCCCTTCACACAGAGTTCTGATTTGGGTGCTTTCTTGATTAGAAGCTATTATCTTGACCTAATGTCTTCCAAAACTTAATAACTATGGGATAATGTTTCCTATCCAAGCCCTGTGTCCTATATCTTGTACGACTTTTTTTTCCCCTATGTTCTACCAATCCCAACCTCTGGAGTAAATATGGATGGTTAAAGAAGGAAAAATTATATGTACCAAATAGGGTCCAAGCTAAGCTGATTGTTTTCCCTCACATTGAACAAATGTCCATACAATACCATTATTGGTATGGCAGTACTCCTATCACTGCCATTTCTGAGGGCTGTCTGTTTAAACATTGGACACAGCATGTCCTGTAATCCACATTGAAATATATGGAGATATTTACCAATATAGAATATTGCGAATCTTTCATCTAAAATGAAGTTTTATATGTTAAAACTTTAAATCCAAATTATCTTATTAAAGCACTAAGACGTTCTGGATTAATGTGAGATGAAATTGGGAGAAGGGAATGACATTAAAACTTAACACCATCCACCTAAAGTCTCAGCCCCACATAGTCTCACCTTGTCCCCAGAAGTGGAAAAGGATTTCATGTTGACAAGAATACATGTTGCTGGCATGTATTTTATCTGGGTAAAGACTTCCAGGTTTTTACCAGTGAATAAAAATTTACTAAATTTTCTTAATGCACTTAGTTATAACTCAGTCTCTCAGGGTTTTAGGCAGACCTTTAAAAGTATAAATTAATGTGTTTCATTCATTAATGATCCCCTAAGTGTCAAGTACAATGTCTGAATTATGAGGCATTCAATAAATTTTTAAATTAGTGGGGACATGAATATTTTTATGTCCTCTATTTTATGACCAAAGGGAAATGGTTTCCAGGACAGCTGGCCTGCATTGCACTAAAACCTGTGGTAAAAGATTTTTTTTCTGAACAACAGTAACTTCCCTATATGTATATTTATATGTATCTCTAGTTAAGGATTACATGCCCTAGACTAAGTGCAGTGTTCTATTCAATCAAGTATTAAATTCAGCTTACCTATTTAACCCTTAAATATAATACACCTGGTGAGTAGATACAGATGTGAAAGCATATATTAATGTGTAATAAAGGCAGGATTGAAATCCACTAGTGCTTGGAATATCAGTAATCCAGGGTAATGCCCATTTAGTTAAAAAAATATATCATTTGAATGCCAAGTTTTGACTCCTTCCTTAAAATCCATGTTATTATATGAGTAAACATCCAAACAAGAGTTATCTTCTGAGAAAGTGATTTAAGAAAGAGCTAAAAAGAAGGGTGCTTGGGTGGCTCAGTTGGCTAAGCATCCAACTCTTGGTTTCAGCTCCAGTAACGATCTCACAGTTTCATGAGTTTGAGCCCAGGGCAATGGGGAGCCTAACTTGGGATTCTCTCTCTCTCCCTATCTGCCTCTCCCCCACTCACTCTGTCTTGCTCAAAAATAAACTTCAACAACAAGGGCTAAATATAGACGAGGCCCTCCTCTATATGGTGAGACCCATTAGGAGGCAGCAAGCAGGTATTTAGGATGTAGGCAATGATTAGCAGGGATAATGTCAGAAGCATTAGAGAGAGGGGCCCATATCGGGGAAACTGGCATTTACTTGATTCTTGAAAAGAGACTAATATGACTTAATCCTTGTCCTCAAAGGAGTCCCTGCCTGGAATATTTGGGAACCTGAAAAAAATCAGCTTATTGCTAATCTACAATATTTAGATTTTTATGTCCTACTTTAAATTGTCTACATATAGGGGATGATCTAATCAGCCCAGTTATTGAGCTAATGACAGCATTTGGGTATATATTTAGAAGAGTCTGTGTGTTTATAGAATTTTTAAAGCTTAGTGTGGATGTCAACATATTTTGGAGTAGCTGTGTGACAACATAGAAATGCACTGGACTTCAGATCAGGAGTCTTCAAGGTGGGCTATGTAATCTTAACTGGCCACACTAATGTAAAGATTTTGTTAAATAATCTAATAGGTAAAATTCTATTATTTACATTGGGACATTATTGGTACCTTAATCCATTTTGTGTGAGGGTGAAAAATGGTAAAAGTCCATGATTGTGAAGTGTTAACATTTTCTTTCCTGTGTCTGTTTGGGGAAATTGTGCAGTTTCTGGCATAGATCAAGAGGTTCTTTTTTGAGGCTCAAAAGAAAAATACTTGAACAGAAATTCTTACAGCCCTCAGAAGGATTTTCTCCACACCGCTGACCCATGCTTATGAACAACCATTCCTAAAGCAGAATTGCAGCTCACCCAGGGCGGAGGTCCTGCCTATGGAAATGTATTGGTCTAGAAGCTGAAAGGTGACAAGGTATAATTACAAATCAGAAATCTCTTCAGTAGAATGGGGAAATCTCCCCTCTTTTCTATGGGCTAAAAGTGTTGACATGACTCCCATCCTCTTCTCAAACAGATACTCAATCCTGTCCATCAGGGGGCAGCTCCGGTGAAATTGAGTTTCTCTGAGCATGAAAAACTTTGATTAATACAGAAAATAAACATCCACTTCTGGGGAATGTCAGTATCAATGTTTATTTTGACATCTTTATCACTCAGATGTTAATAATATTTTGAAATTCTGACTTTTGAATTTATCTTACTTCCCACATATATTGGTTTATTACTTCAGTAAAACTTAGATCTTTTAGTAAGGACAGAAAACAGCAACTTTTCGAGAAACTGAGAAAATGAAAGTTAGAATTGATTTGACTAAACCTTATTTGAAAAAGAATGAGATTAAAATTGAGTTTTATACTAAACACTGTATTTAGATATATAACCTCATGGAACTAGAATGACCTTCTTTCCTACACAAGTAATCTTAAGAGTTGGATTGATGGATCTCAATCCTATGCTGCTAATAGCACATAATTAACTACAGCCTTATTTTTGTCCCACTTATCCTAGTTCGCCCCTCCCTTTCCTCCCCCTCCTTACCCCCTTTCCTTTTCCCCTCCCCAACCCATGGACACTCACTATCTTGTTTGATGTATCCTTCCAATATATCATACTTGTTCTTTAAATATAGCATTTTTGTCTATATGTGCTTTTTAAAAAGTACATAAACTCTACGTTCCATTAATTTCAAATTACCATTGTTTTTTGAGATCATGATGTGAGACAGATATTGTCTACATTTTCCGTGGATAGCTTGTACATCCATTCCTTTTTTTTAATGTATATGAAGATTCTTTTGAAGTTCTTCAATTTTTTTTTCATAACCAATGCTTCAGTGAATTTTCTAGTAGTTCCATGTTTTCCACTGCATAGGTAAAGATTTCTCTAAGACTTCTACTTAGAGAATGGTTGGGTCATATAAGCAGACACTACTTTAAGTATCAAATTTCTCTCCAGAATAGCTGTACTAATGAATATCTGAAAAGCCCTTTTGAGAAATTTCATATTTACATACATTCTTACTAAACTCTGATATCTGAAGTTTTAGTAGTTATCTGGGTTGAGAGTTTTATTTTGTCTTGTTTTTATTTCTCACAAATTAGGCATTACTTCAGATAGGTATTGAGTTTCTTTTCAATTTTCTGCTCCTGTCTTTGGCTGATGTTTAACACCTCTTTAATGTTATGTGGATTTTGATTTTCATAATCTCCTTTGTCTCCTGTATATTCTATACTTGTCCTAATGCACTGCTTAATTTTTCACATAGACTATCTAATATAATGAAACCTGGAATTTATATGGTTGGTGTGGTCCTTCATTTTTTATTAAATCCCTGGCAACTCTAAGATCATAAAGATCTATATTTTCTTCTAATAGTGTTAGTTTGCTTTATCTCATTTAATTGTGCACACAACACTTCCAGATGGATACTATTCTGCCCACTACATAGATAAGGAGAAAGAAGGCAACATTGAAGTGGTAATTAGATAATACTCTTGCTGGCTAGGTATGCACATGTCAAAATTTTAACTAATAAGACTCAGAGATGTGTCTTCAGGATGACCGTAACGGAGCTATATAACAGATCCATGCCTTGTGCATCATTGCCTCTAAAATCCCCTATATTTACATGCAAATAAAAATAAAGTTTCTGAATGTAAATACTCAAATTGTAAAGTTTCATGTTATGCATATATGATTAATTTACCTAACCTGTTCTCATGACTATTATTACAATCAGCTAAAAATAGAAAAAACACTGTTCTTTGAAGACGTTTAGAAAATTTTCAGCCAGAAAGAAAGGGCCAGTAAGTCTTCATAATCAGCACATACTTGTCTAGGCATTTTGGAGAAATATTTTCCCAATAATTATGTCTAACCAATCAAAGGAGGACAAGAATAAAACTCTATATGAAGTAAATTACATATGTTTCAGGTGATTTTTATCTACCAAAATAACTTACTCGTGAAATTTGTATGACCCCTTACAGTTTAGGAAATACTTTGACATCATTTCACATTCTCTCAAAACCATAATTAAGCATTTTTATTAAAATGAGAAAAATAGCTTTCTGAGTGATAATATAATCTGTTCCAAGTCCCACCGCTAGTTAAAAGGTGGAGGCACATATTGAAGCCAAACTGGTAAAAATCATTTGTAGGTTCTCCCCCCACCCCACCCACCTACCCACTATGTTACACTTTTCTTCATTGCATTAGATATTTTAAGCATAGGCTGGAAGAAGTAGTACAGTTTTGTGCTAAAGTAAAACAAAGGTGTGCTAACCTCAGCATTTATAGAATATGATAAAATGTTGAAAGAAATATAATTGCTACTTACACTACAGTTATTACATAAGGAAGATTGAGAAAAGTATTTGCCATTTAATGAGTTGGAAAGCAGGAGAATGACATTTTTCTGGATGTACAAAACTGTACGTGGGGTTAGATTTTCTCTAGAAGAATGCTGTGTTTTAGGAAATCTATATTTTTTCTATTAATGAATATGTACATATGAAAACATGACTGAAGCTGAGAGTTCCTATGTAACTTTTAAGGAGAACAGTGACCATTATTTCTGCCTTTGTTATTTGGTTCTTGCTAGTAGCGCTAACAGACTGGAATAGTACAATGGAGACAACATGAAGGTCTTAAATGGCTGTACTGTTGAACACTTACCTCGGTCAGTATTGCTTGCTTGCTCATTCGTGAGGAACCAGGTACTTGAACAGGTATTCTTTCTGGAGATCAGATACCTGGTAACTTAACATTCTGTAATCAAATAATAATTAGGTATTAGTTGGTGATCTAACCTCAATAACAAGGATATTCCAAACTTCACTCATTTTGGTTATCACCATCTTAGTATTTGCTGACTACTATTTTATACTATTATTTCTCATATATCTAAGAATTAAGATGCTAATTTTAATGGGTCTGTCCATGCCCTGCCTAAAATCCTTTTACTTGGAATTGCAAAAAACACCAACCACATATTTTGAAATTCTAGAGTTAAGTGTTTTTGTTTTGCTTTTTTGTTTTTCAAAAAGATGCTTGGTTGGAGCAGAGTTCAACTACACATACTTCTTCTACATCCAGCCATTACTCATGGACAAATTACCACCCTGGTAACAGCAAGACTTTGACAACAGTTGTTATATCTAGTCTTTCAATATTCAGTACCCATATTTAATAATGAAAACAAGATGGATTATTGCTTGTTACATGTGACAGGGATGATGAAATAAGAATTATCATAGCTATTTACTACTTCTAAAACAAGAAATGTGATAGGAAATAAAACCTCTCAATGTGATACTTTAGAAACGTTGATCAACAGCACCTCATAAAAGTGTCCATTGGAAATGCCTGAAATAATTCTTCCCAAATGCATTTACTTTAATGTTACTTGTAAGATATAAAACTTTTACGCTTTTATTCTGTGCAAAATTTCCTAGTACTTTATTCAAAGTGATTGTATTATCTACTGGGCTTTTGGCATGGAAATCATTTTATTCCTGCTTTTCTGAGGTTGGCTCACACGATCAATGGAGTTGTGCTAGTTAATGTCCTGATTTGTGACCTCTCATTAAATAACGAAGTATTGTGCTCTAACTTCCACAGAAAACAAAGTGATCTTACTGAAACTATGGTGAATAATCAAAGTAATGATCCTGAGAAACTTAAGAGAAACCCATGGGGGAGGGGAACAAAAAAAAAAAAAAAAAAAAAAAGAGGTTAGAGTGGGAGAGAGCCAAAGCATAAGAGACTGTTGAGAACTGAGAACAAACTAAGGGTTGATGGGGGGTGGGAGGGAGGAGAGGGTGGGTGATGGGTATTGAGGAGGGCACCTTTTGGGATGAGCACTGGGTGTTGTATGGAAACCAATTTGACAATAAATTTCATATATAAATAAAAAAAAAAAAAAAAAAAAAAAAAAAACAAAGTAATGTTCAGCTAATTTGTATATTTGGAGAAAGGAAGCCCAAAACAACTGAACATACGAAAAATCTATAGGAGAGTGTAACTTGTGAAATGTGTCTAACACCTAAATATAGATTTTTAAAAGAATTAATTTCTATACATTTATTCAACAAAATCAACAATTATGTCAGGCAATGTTCTAGATTCTGGGGATAGAGCAGTGACAAACAAATCAGGAAAAACCTTACTCTTGTAAGGATTACATTCCAGCACATGGAAACCTACAATAAATGAAGCAGGATAAATCAGAATAGGGCTGCAGGGATGAAGTGAGGACTGTGATTGGTAGAAAGGATGATTGCAGGAGGTCTTACTAAGATGACTATGTTGAGCAAGACTTTACAGAATGGACTTTTGACTATCTGGAGGAATAGCATTTCCAGAAATAACACCTGAAAATTTCCTGGTACAGACTCTGGTAAGTATGTATCAGGCATATTTGAGGAACTGCAAAACTAGAATAGCTCATAAGCAGTAGAAAGAGGAATAGGAGACAAGATCAGAACCCTAAGGGAGGAAGAGCACACAGACCTCTTCCAAAGATCACCTTTTGCTTTTACTCTGAGATGGGAAGACTGGATAGTTTTGAGTAGAAGAGAAAAATAGTCTGATGCTTATCAGCATCATTTTGGCTGCTTTGTTGATGTGGATAATGTATTAATTAGAAAGTTATTTCCATAATCAAAGCCAGAAACTCTTTGACTTGCACCAGGATGCTATTAGTTCTCAGACTGCAGATATATTTTGATTGTATAGCCAAGAGGTTTTGCTAACTAGTTGAATGTAAAATAGAAAAATGAGAAATTACATAGTATTCCAAGATTTTTGGCCTAAGAAAGAAGAAGTTCCCATGAAATGAAGTGACAAAGACTGGGGGGGGAAACCTACTTGGAGAATGTAAGGTTCCATTTTGGACATGGTAAATTTAGGTAAGAACCCAGGTAAGAATATCCAGTCATCAATTAGATATAGGAATCAGTAATTCAAAGTTGAATCACTGAGGTTGTGTACAGGGGAGTATTTATGACCAGAGAATTGAAGCTAGATATGGACAGAATGAGGTCAAGAGGTGGTGAAAGATAGTGAATATTAATAAGATCAATGAATTTAAGTTTCCTATGTTGTAGGGTTGATGGAGTTGGCATGGGAGGAGTGTCTTATAATAGCACCAGAGGGTAGACTTCTTGAAATTAGCATCATGAACAAGTTGTGTTTAAAGTCTACAAAATGCTACCAGCAATCTGTTGATAGAGCACAACTATGGGGCACTTGGGTGGCTCAGTTCATTAAGAGTCTGACTCCTGATAGCAGCTCAGGTCATGATCTCCAGTTCATGATTTCAGTCCCTGCATCAGGCTTTGCACTGGCAATGCAGAACCTGCTTAGAATTCCTTCTCTCTCTCTCTCTCTCTCTGCCCTCCCCTGCTTATGTGCTCATGCTCTCTTTCTCAAAAATAAAAATAAAAATAAAAAATTCTTAAAGTGAGAAAGTAAACAAAACTGGTGACATAAACTGTTTAGGACTTACAGACAAAACAGGGTTAGTATTGAAGCAGAACTGGATAAGAAATTGTTATAGGGAAGTTATTACCCATGTAACCTGACTTAAAGGTATTAGATTGTTTTATAAAAACTTCCTGAAGAAAGCAAAGTCCTTTTTTTGGTATACAGTTTAGTCTTCTCTTGGCAAGATTTTGCTGTTGACACTGATTATCTCAGTTTGGAGATCTAATCACAATGCCATCTTGATCAGGTGATGGCGGCTCTAAGATAGAGTTATAATAATGACAAAGATAAGATTTTATAATGGAGTGAATAGCTGACAGAGAATAGAGTATTAGATCACTGGAGAAATTGATTCAGGTAATGAAGAAGCCACAAATACTAAGGAATAAAGAAGTCTAGGCATCAATCAACAACAAGGTAAAGGATCTGATAAATAACATGAGCTTCAAAGCTGGGAAGTTTAGAAAGGTGGGAGGGGAAAATGTCCTCAAAAGGACATTAAAGAAGAAGGGGAACTCCTAGAGCATTTTTAGATCTTAGGGTATTAGAGGTATACAAGAACATAATATTGATATCCTTTCTAAAAATGACAGGGAAGCTAAGTTCTAGATGCCCAAAGCAGAGCCCTAGACCAAGAAGCTGAAATAGGGATCTAGCATCAGAAACAAGAATAGGAGGGGTATGAAGTTGGGAGGATGATGGTGAAGCTCAGGAGTCAGAACTGAGACCTAAGGGCAGAGCCAACCAAAAACAGGAAAAAAAAAAATAGTAGTCAAGCTGAAGATGCAGGGAAAGTTTTCTTTTCCCATTGTGTATATATTTTAAAAAATTTCTTTTAACTTAGAGATTTAAAGAGCAACGTTAAAAATTCTTGAATTCATGTAAGAGTCAACTCTCTGATTATGAAGTAAAAAGCTCATGCATATTAGAAATAATTCAAGATGCCAGTGAACAACTTGCCTATAGGTAAAACTGTCTCTTTTTGCTTAAATGTTCCATGTGATTAAGTGGAGGATGTGCTATCTATTTCCATAGAGAGCTACTAAGCTATCATTTGCCAAATGGAAAAGCACTTAGAGAAAATGATTAACAGTTGTGATGGGTGGTGGATGATGGGGGATTCTCATAGCCATTATTATCTTTATGAATGCTTAACACAAATTAAACATTTAAAGGCTTTCTCTTCAAAACCATGTTTTTCACTCTGGTTTTTGAAGCAAGAGTATGCTCCAAAAAAAAAATTTTTTTTTTTTTTCTGAAATGGTCGGGAGAAAATTGGATTAGCCTGCCTCCAAACACAAAAACCACCACGCCCGTGCATGCACATGCGTGCACACACACACATATACACACACACCGAACAATTGCATTTATGACTTATAATTAGTATACAACCTACCATCTAATTGTAAATAGTGCTAAAAAAAAACATGAATAAATTCAGTGTAAAAACAAGCAAAGCAACACCCAGTAATAACTCAGCAAGCTAGGAATAGAGGGGGTATCCCTTAATATGATGGATCTCTACCCCCCCACCCCCCCCCCAAAAGAAAAAAACTAGAGCAAATGCCATACTTAGAAAGAATTCCCACTAAGGTAAGGAACAAGGCAAAGATGTCCGCTTTGAACAATCCTTTTCAACATACAAGACCCAGCTAATGCAATAAGACAAAAGGAAATAATCTAGGAAATGGAGGGGTCCCTGAGGGGCTCAGTCGGTTAAGCGTCGGACTTTGGCTCAGGTCAGGATCTCAGGGCTCATGTCATGAGTTCGAGCCTGGCGTCAGGCTCTGGGCTGACAGCTCAGAGCCTGGAGCCCGCTTCAGATTCTGTGTCTGTCTGCCCCTCTGCTGCTTGCAGTCTGTCTCTTGTGTTGTCTCAAAAATAAACATTAAATTTTTTTTTTAAAAAAAGAATCTATGAAATGGAAAAGAAAAAAATGTCTTTGTAGCTAACCTACTTGTCTATGTAGAAAATTATAACAAATCAATTAAAAAAAAACAAAACTCCTGAGGCTAATAAGCAATTAAAATAAGGTTTCAGGATATGAGTTCATCTACAAGTCTACAGCTTCCCTATATACAACTAAGGAACAATTGGAATTAAAATTAAAGCCACAATACTCTTTCCATTGACACAAACAAATACTTATAGATATTGTATTTTTGTTAGATATATGTCAAGATAACTAAAATTCAACAAAAGGAATCAAAACTAAGTGGAGAGAAGTTCCATCTTCATGATCAGAAAGACTCAGAATTGTTGAAAATGTCAGGTCTTTGTATTGTGATCAAGAATTTCAATGTAATCCCCATCATAATCCCAGCAAGTTATCTTGTGGATATGGTCTAACAGATTCTAATGCTTATATATGATGAGGCAAAAGATTTAGGCTAGCCAACACAATATTGAAGAAAAAGAACAAAGATAAAGGACTGGCTGCAGCAAACTTCAAGACTTAAAGCTATGGCAATAAAGTGTGGTATCGGCAAAAGAATAGACAAATAGATTAATGGAACAGAATAGTGTGTCCAAAAATAGACTGACACAAATATAGTTAATCTTTGTCAAAAGAGCAAAGCAATTAATGGAAAAAGGATGGTCTCTCCAACAAACGATGTGAGAACAACTGGGCATCCATATGCCACAAAAAACAAGCTAGACTCAGATCTTCTACCCTTCACAAAAATTAACTCAGAATGGATCAAGAGTCTGTTACATTTAAAATTAAACTCCTCCTCAAAACAACACAGAAAATCTAGATGGCTTTGGCTTTGGCATTGACTTTTGAGACACAACGTGAGAGGCATCTATGAAATACAAGTTGCACATCACTTAAAGAACTTCTCTGTGAAAGACATTAAGAGAATGAGAAGACCAGTCAGACCTGGATTCTGCCACTTTGTCACCTGAAGCAAGACCCTTAAACTCTTAGTGTTTAATTATCCTTAACTGTAAAATGAGGATAATAGCATGACTTCTCCTACAACTGTAAAGATTAAACCAGATAATACCTGCAAAATGTTTATAACAGTGCCTAACATGGAACACTCAATAATACAAATGGTCATTATGCCTACATTATAATTAGTCCTATGGCAACTATTTGTGAGACATGCAGATAGTTTTGGGAGCTATTCCAAAGATATACCTGAAAATCACATATAAGTTAAAATGGGTCTATACTTTAATGACGTGTTAGGAACATCTAAAATATTTGAGATTTTGCAGGGACCAAACAGAAAGAAATAAACTTTACTAAAAAGTACATGTATTGTCACCACATTGTTTCATATCTGCTGTCAAATTTCAGTAAACTTTCTGGGTTTTTTTCTGGCAAAACTAGTATTAACAAAAAGCAAAGGAATTACACTATACTGGTGGTGACTGCCATTTGGTAAAGGCTAGCCCTTGTGAATAAGGCCCTCCTCAAATAGCAACAAGGCATTTTGCCTCTTACACATCAAATCTCCATATATTCCTCACATGCATCTCAAAATGGTTTCCTTGTTTGATCTACAATATTTAACACAGGTAAAGGAAACCATATCACTAATAGCCATTTCTGTGCCTTAAGTGATTTTTGAATCTCTTTGTATGTTATTACACTTGATAGGGTAAGTATAATCCATCAATAAAAGCTACCCTTAGTGGAATGTGTGTTTATTAGTACAAAATAATAACTTCTTACAATTTCTATTGTTAACCTCAGAATCTAGGGTGATTCTCAACTAGGGCTTAACTTTTTAAATAAGGTGTTTCCTTACCATAAAATTTTCAGAAACAGCTTCAAGACCCTGAGGAACCTACATGAGCAAAATAAAATTAAGGGGTAAGATGGCTTTGGGAACTGTATGTGCTGTGCATAGAAGAAAGGAATGAGGAAATTGGAGAAGCATGGGAGATACTTGGAAAACGCTGGTTTTTTCTTATTCAGAATATACCAGAATGATTGTTTCTAAGGTCATTAAATAACATTGAAACTAAGAAACACAAAATTCAATGCTGGATTATGAGTTTGGCAATTATACATACAGTCATATTGTTGACATCTAGGTAGTCTAGAAATGATGTGCTAACCTTTCATCCCAATCTCTAAGGATCTCTGAGTACCTAGTAAACAATGCCTTTAAGAGTTTTTTTTTTTCTTTTTCATAGAATCTGTGGCATTCTTCAGAAATGTTCATGTGCTATTCCTTGAAAATTAGCTTCTCTAAAAGTTCTGTTTCACTTGTAGCAAAGGGCTTTCGTTAATCTTTTAGAGAAGAATTACAGTATCATTGATTCAAAAGCTGCTCCATTATAAATGAAGGACAGAAAATACTCAGCTTCAGAAAACTTATTTTTTGGCTTAGAGTAGGTGATATTGTATCCTCTATTTGATTATTTTTATTTTAGACAGAGCAAGTGGGGGAGAGGGGCAGAGGGAACAGAGGAGGGGGGAAGAGAGAAGGAGAGAGAGAAAAAGAATGAATCTCAAGCAAGGCCCACACTCAGCACAAACCCTGACACGGGGCTGGATCCCACGACCCCAGCATCATAACCTGAACTGAAACCAAGTTGGATGCTCAACTGACTGAGCCAACCAGGCACCCCAGTACCCTTAAATTTTGATAAATCCATTAAAAAGTAACTTATTCTAGGCCACTTTTGGACCCTACTGTTAGTTTCTGAAAGGTTTGATTTTTTTAATCACTTTTTCTGCATTTATATCAAAGTGATATTGCTTCTTATTCTATGCATCTCACTATTTCTTTCAATTTTAGAGTGCAAACAGGGGACAAGGGCAGAAAAGGGGCAGAAAGAGGAATCCCAAGCAGCTTCCACAGTCAGCACAGAGGCCAACGCGGGGCTCAATCCCAGGACCCTAGGATCATGACCTGAGCCGAAATCGAGTCAGATGCCCCTAGGCATCTCACTATTAAAAGATATGCCTTGGGGCGCCTGGGTGGCGCAGTCGGTTAAGCGTCCGACTTCAGCCAGGTCACGATCTCGCGGTCCGTGAGTTCGAGCCCCGCGTCAGGCTCTGGGCTGATGGCTCGGAGCCTGGAGCCTGTTTCCGATTCTGTGTCTCCCTCTCTCTCTGCCCCTCCCCCGTTCATGCTCTGTCTCTCTCTGTCCCAAAAAAAATAAACGTTGAAAAAAAAAAATTAAAAAAAAAAAAAAAGATATGCCTTTAACAGGACAGAAAACAATAAAACTGACAATTAAAAATTCCCAGACCAGGATTCCAGATACCTATTTTCTCATTTTAACCTCTTTATTTTAAATGGGCTAATAGCCCAGACCTACATTTAAGTTCATTTGGTTTGTAAAATACTAAACGTCACTAACATGTGAATTGTAAACTTCAAAAGTGTCTCCAAGTTTTCTGGTGAACGTTAACCGTGTCAATCCATCCTCAAAATGGACCTGTGTTTCCCCACAAAGTGAGTGATGCCTTTGCGGGGAAACTGCCTCTTCACCCAATGTGCCTACAGTTGTCCTCCCTCACTTTCCCCCAGTTAATTTGTCCTAAAATGCAGTGAGCTCTGCTTCAGTAGTTTCCACCCTGCAAAGTAAATGAAAATTTTCGGTGTAACGGGCAGGAATTTTGCCACCAATCATCTATTCATATTAATTGGATTTGCGAAATGAAATTCCTGCATAGTCTAATGAGAATAATATGCTAAAAACCTCATTGAACTCTTCATGCAGACAGGCTTCACTAGACAAAGGACATAAAACCCTTGCTACTTCTCACACTCTGGGCCTTCTAATCAGTAGTCTGCACGGCAGCAGCATGCCTGTGTGCACATTCTCTTCACTTTGGGTTAGATGCAAATTGAAAAAGAAAAATAGGGCCCATATTCCTCTTACTTATCAATAAAATTTATACTTCAGTTAACTATTCTAGTGCATAAAACTCCGGAAAATCAACATAATTCATGAATATTTCTATGTTTAAAGGTATGATGAATATGCAGTTTACCGTATTAGAAACTTACCAAGCAATATGTTTTTTTTAATTAATTTATTTTGAGAGAGACAGAGACAGTGCAAGTAGGGATGGAGAAGAGAGATAGAATTCCAGGCAGGTTCTGCACTGTCAGTGCGGAGCCCAACGTGGGGCTAGAATGCCCAAACCATGAGATCTTGACCTGAGCCAAGATCAAGAGTCAGACGCTTAGCCAACTGAGCCACCCAGGCTCCCTTGACAATATGTTTCTAATAGTAAAATATATATATATATATTTTTTTTCTGGGGCAACAGGAAATAATACCAAAAAGGTCTAGATCCAGCAGTAACCGCAAAAATATGCAACAGCATTATCGTTTTGTATTATGTATCGTTCACACTGTTTTATGATCAACATATGTGAAATAAATTCTATTTTGTTGAATTCTGCAGTTGAAGATCTTAAGGACATTTTAGTAAAATTTAAAGTCTACATTTCTGCAACCTTATAGTAAGACGGCGAATAGTTGAATTTGTGCCTGGATGTTAGGAAGTGTTTTAGTAGCCCATACTTAATCACTTATTGAAATTACCCGTTAGTGAGTGATGAACAAACCTGTAAACAATTACTTGGAAGTTACTATGCCAAGTGCTTTAGGTCTATTTATAAAGCTCCAAATACCAACTGAGTCTGTAGTTGCAGTCCAAAGCCTGCTGGGAGATAAAGATCTATAAAAGAAATATTCGTGATGTAATCTAGCCGATAGAAAGTGCTGTTGAGATAGGGAAGTGAAGTTTTTTAATGTAGGAGATTCCAGATGAATTACATTACATGGAGGGTATTGGTCCATCACAAATGAAAGGTGCTTTGGGAGGGTAGTAAAGTTTTATCATTGAGTGACATGCATGGATGCTCTCAGCATGTGTCTTGTGATAGGAGAGCAATTTGAGAAAATCCTTCCTGGCATAGAAACAATATTTCCAAATTATTAAAACTAGGAGGGAGAAATCATAAAAGTTGAAAATAAGATTACTGGAACAATATTTTTTTTGGTATTGAGTAACAGGTAGAATTGACAATAAATGAGTAAACATTTTGCACACATTTTTTTCCCCATAAAGTTGATTTGGTAGTCACTACGCGCCTACAAAACCGGGAAAGCAGTAATTATGATCTCCCATGTAAGATAATACTTAAAAAAAAAATTGACCAGTCACATAAGTAGTCAGTACCTGAACAGGGACCCAATGTATCCTTTGCTATCAAAGGTAGCCGCTTTTACCACATCATACCTCTTCTACCTATATTGCTCCTATGGATTCAAATTTCAAGGTGTCGGGAAGAGCGAGAAAATGTGTTTAAGGACAGTTAAGTGAGAAGTGGAAAGCCTATGTTACCTTAAAATTTCTTGCAAAATCCCATATCAAAACCAGGGATAGTTTTTTGAATGGATATGGTATAAAACGGTTTATTATGGTTCAGGATCAAAAGGAGTCCCTGATAGTTGGCTATGAAACTAACCATTTTCCTCTAAGCAGAGAACCATAGAATTGGAAGATAGTAATTGGAACTGTGTAAATACTTGAGTATTTTCTTCATCTTCCTCCAATGAACAAATTCAGATTAGTCTTGCAAATATTCTCTTAAGAGGCTCAGAAAGCCTGGCAATGATGGAATACAGTCATAAGCTGTAAGATACACCGAAGGTCTCAGTGCTGGACCATGAGTGAGCATCAGGGGGGCTACATTGTGTCCCACACTGGAGGAGGGCAACCCGACTGAGTATCTGTGAATGGTACCAGGGCATTATCAGAAACCAGTCCTGCCCATAGGAAGGTGGAAGGAAGATGGGTTGGAAAGAAAAGACAAAGCTGGAGAAATGATGTTAACGACATAATTTCACCTTATGCCCAACCACACCTGACTTGAAAAATAAGTGCAGGCATTGTATCTTATGATACTTTGCTCAGAATGTTCTTTGGGTTAAAGAAGCCATTAATCCATTATGCTTTAAGACATAGTGGATAATACCTGAAATCAAGAAGTTAATTGTGAAATCTGCTTAGTAGCACAGTCCATTTCTCAGGTCCAACCAGAACCAAAGATAGCAAGAGTTAATCAATGGATTGCTTTGCCGGCAAGGTACCTTTTAAAATCACAAATACCAGATTTTCTTTAAAAAATTGCCAAAAGGAAATAAAGAACAGTTTGTATTCAGGAGCAACATTTTTTTTTAATGTTTATTTTTGGAAGAGAGAGCGAGCAAGAGCAAGGGAGCACAAGCAGTGGAAGGGCAGAGAGACAGGGAAAGACAGACTCCAAAGCGGGCTCCAGGGTCTGAGCTGTTTATTTCAGAGACCAATGCAGGGCTTGAACCCATGAAATATGAGATCATGACCTGAGCCAAAGTTGGATGCTTAACCAAGTAGCCACCCAAGCACCCCAGGAGCAACAATTTCTGAACACTGCTTCCAGAGCTGATGGTTTTCAGAAAGGTTTAAGTGTTGTGATGAGACTGGAATTGCTCTTACAACTTCAATGTCCATTATTCTGCTGAGATTTAGGCTCAACTGGGCAACTGTTTAAGGCTTTGTCTTGGTATAAAAAAGTGAAATTCATTCGTTTATGAAACAAATACTTATTACTCACTAGCCAACAATATGCTATGTACTAGAAATACGAAGAAAGATAAAAGTTACTATCTTTAATGACTTGGTAGTTGAGAAAACAAGCACATAAACTGTAAACTACATAGTAGATGAAATGATGGGTCACAACTAATCTTTAAATGCATAGGGCATGAGAGAGCACAGATGGGGCCACCTAATCCAGCCTAATTGTAAAGGGCAATTCCTAAAGGATAATCTACTGAAACTGAGGCTTATAAAATGAGTAGGCATTACCGCAACAGAAAGGAGGAGGGGTGTCCGGGTGGCTTAGTGGGCTGAGCATTCGACTTGCGCTCAGGTCATGATCTCACCGCTCATGAGTTCGAGCCCCAAGTGGCGCTCTGTGTGACAGCTTAGACCCTGGAGCCTGCTTCAAATTCTGTGTCTCACTGTTTCTCTGCCCCTCCCCTACTTGCTCTCTGTCTGTCTCTCTCAAAAGTAAACATTAAAAAAATACTCAGAAATGAGGGGGAGAGAAGCTCCCTCTACACAGATGCCGTAGGGAAGGAGTAAATCTTTCTAGCAGTGGGAATGTTAAAGTTTGCTGCTGGTTAGATAACAGGTACCTTAATTTCAAAAACACTGAACACAGGCCACAATTGAAATTGTCGCTTTTAGAACCAGATGCAAATAAGAAAATGGGAAATAAAAGAATCTATACATACCTTTCAAAGGTTATTTTGATGATTTTAATCTTATTTTTTTAATATTTATTTTGGGGGCGCCTGGGTGGCGCAGTCGGTTAAGCGTCCGACTTCAGCCAGGTCACGATCTCGCGGTCCGTGAGTTCGAGCCCCGCGTCCGGCTCTGGGCTGATGGCTCAGAGCCTGGAGCCCGTTTCCGATTCTGTGTCTCCCTCTCTCTCTGCCCCTCCCCCGTTCATGCTCTGTCTCTCTCTGTCCCAAAAATAAATAAACGTTGAAAAAAAAAAATTAAAAAAAAAAAAAAATATTTATTTTGAGTTAGAGTGAAAGGGGGGAGGGCAGAGAGAGAGGGAGACAGAGGATCCGAAGCAGGCTCTGTGCTCACAGGAGAGAGCCCGATGTGGGGACTGAACCCAGGAACCACAAGATCGTGAAAGACCTGAGCCGAAGTCAAACACAACCAACTGAACCACCCAGGTGCCCTATTTTAAATTTAGAATAAACATCACCGTGACTTTGATGTTACATGACTGAAGTTTATCTCAAATAGACACTGTATTTATTTTCTTGCTTAAATGCAATATGTCTGATCTGCACGACCTCGTTCATTGCAACATCACTTACAGTAGTAGAAATATAGAAACAAGCTAAGTGTCCATCAATGGATAAACGGATCAAGAAAATGTGGTATGCATAATCAGTGGAGTATTGCTCAGCCTTATTAAAAAAGGAATCCTGTTATTGCCAACAACATGGATGAAACTGGGTGGCATTCTGCTACATCAAATAAGCCAGACACACAAATACTGCATGTTATCACTTATATGCATATATATATGCATACAAGTACATATATATCACTTTTTAGGTTGAACTCCCAGAAATGGTAGGAAAGGGATCACTTGAGGGTAGAGGAAATGGGAAGAGGTTGATAAAAGGGTACAAACTTTCAACTATAAGATGAATAAGATCTGAGTATCTAATGCATAACATGATGACTATACTTCATAATACTAGATTATGTAATTGAAATTTTCTAGGAATGGATGTTCTCACACACAAAAAGGTAAATGTGTGAGGTGATGGATGTGTTAATAAACTCAGGGAATCCTTTCATACTGTGTATGCACATAAAATTCTCACGTTGTATACTTTAAATACCTTATAACTTGTCAATTTGTCAATAAAGCTAGAAAAAAGGAAACCCTTAAACTAAATACAGAGTATCTAGGAAACTCAAAATTAAAACAATTTTAACCTTCCAGGGAATTTTACAGTAAAAAATTATAAAAAGGATGTTATTTGATCAAGTCATTCAAGGAGTAGTTTTTGAGAAGGCCTATATCTTACAAGTATTTATTTTATACTTTCCTTGTGGTGACTAGCACTCTGGAATAAATGAGAGTAGTTTGGCAGAATGCCCAGAGGCAGAAACTAGCAAGTGCTTTTGAAAAAATAATGCTTTAAAAATGTAACTCCTCATTGTCACGTCATCATCTGCCACTCTACATTCCACATTTGAACGTGGGTACATTACACACCATACATTATATGTGTCACCACAAACCTGTTCATACCTTCACATATACACCCGTGGCTCCTGGTGACTCAGAACAAATTGTTCGCATCTGGGTTTCTGCTTCTGCCTACGTGGCAATGTTACGCACTGTCATTAGTTTATATGAATACTTTTGGGACTGAAGTTAATGTGTTAATTTAATTATTTTGATCAAAGTTGACCACTCCAGTTGTGTTTAACGTATTGAAAACACCATTCCTGCTTTAAAAGGAATAACTGAAATCTTTATTTTTATTTATTTTGAGAGAGAGCGTGCATGCTTGCGTGCACAAATGGGGGAGGGGCAGAGGGAGATGGGGAGAGAATCCCAAGCAGGCTTTGCACTCCCAGTGCAGAGCCCCATGTGGGGCTTGAACTCATGAACCTAACCATGAGATGATGACCTGAGTTGTAATCAAGAGTCAGACACTTAACCGACTAAACCACCCAGGTGCCCCAGGAACAATTGAAATCTTAAGTTAACATCTATCAGAAATAATGTTAAAGTGTTGTTTCTCCTTGGTGTTAGTGACATCCTATGAACAGTGGGATCCTGTTAAGAAATCATCTCCTTGAGAACTTGCAGGGAAATTAAAAACTCTTGAATTTTTCCAAGGTGTAAAGAGCTATAAATGCTTCACTGACTACAGAACAGCAGCAAACATTGAAGTTTACCCAGAAGTTTTCTTGGCTGGTAATAATGGAAGACTAATTCTAAATGCAGTTGAGAATAGCGATGCTGAAATAAAATGTATAGATAGATCAATATCACCATTATTGATTGAGAGTGATTGAAGGAGAATGATTGAATTTGGAGAGTGATTGAATCAATGTAAACAATTAACACAAAACATTGATCCAATTTATATTTTTCCACCCTTCTTTGTGGGGTACTGTGAGGCTTCCTCACTAGATTATGGCTGGGAGAATTAATCCCACTGCAAATGCTCAAAAGCCATTGGCCAAAACTAACCAGAAGCCAGGGGACAAGGGAGCCCATTGATGGAATCCATTCAGTTAGCCCTAGGAGCAGAGCAGAGTGGAGAAACACGGAGAGGAAATAGAGTCCAGTTGCACTGGAAAGATAGCAGGCACAGAGGTTAGTATTCATGTGTTTATATATATTTATTTAAGGTATATATAACATACATTAAGCTTCTTAAAAATTACTTACTAGGCTTATTTGGTGTGGGAAGGCTCTTGACTAATGATTTCTGAAGTACTGTGTGGCTACATTTGTAATTTTCCCTTTAAAATGAGGGGGAAGGGGCGCCTGGGTGGCTCAGTCGGTTAAGCGGCCGACTTCGGCTCAGGTCACGATCTCGTGGTCCGTGAGTTCGAGCCCCGCGTCGGGCTCTGGGCTGATGGCTCAGAGCCTGGAGCCTGCTTCCGATTCTGTGTCTCCCTCTCTCTGACCCTCCCCCGTTCATGCTCTGTCTCTCTCTGTCTCAAAAATAAATAAATGTTAAAAAAAATTTTTTAAATAAAAAATAAAATAAAATGAGGGGGAAAACCACTTATGTGCCAAGTACATTTCATAGACTTAAGGTAATCTAGATGGTATCTTTAAAATGATTTTAAACTGCCCACAAAATATTTGAAATGAAAGCTATAAATTGACCAGAGTAAAATGAAGAGATGTTGTTTTTCTGATCTGTGATTTGCAGTTTTTCCTAAATAGATTTTTGCCCTTTCAGTGTTGAATCTGAAAAATACTCAAGTCTTCCTCCTATTTCTATGTCCATTCTAACCAGAAAAAGTTAAAATAGCACCTGGTTAATTTCATACCTGGTTGCACATAAGATACTGTGGTTTCTTTCTTTTTCTTTGTTTTTCCCATGAAAGAGTTTTCAGTAAAGGGATAATAAACTAAGGGTTTTTTTTTTTAATTTGTTTTGTTTTGTTTTGTTTTTAGTGTGACTGTGAAGTACATTTCAGTTCATACCTGTATTAGCAAAAAGATGTAAAAGGATCTAAAAAGTGCCTTTGATTCACTCATCAGATTAGCAAGCTTTATTTTTTTTATTTTTTTTTTTTAATGATTTTCTTTTAATTTTTTTTTTCAATGTTTATTTATTTTTGGGACAGAGAGAGACAGAGCATGAACGGGGGAGGGGCAGAGAGAGAGGGAGACACAGAATCGGAAACAGGCTCCAGGCTCTGAGCCATCAGCCCAGAGCCCGACGCGGGGCTCGAACTCACGGACCGCAAGATCGTGACCTGGCTGAAGTCGGACGCTTAACCGACTGCGCCACCCAGGCGCCCCGTAGCAAGCTTTAAAATAGCATTTAAGTTGTTTCTTTTTCCCTTCTTCTGAGTAATTATAGGTCAGATATTGAATTTTGACCTGACAGAGTGTGGCTGTGTCGATGGAAATAGTGTTTTGACATTTTAGCAAAATATATAAAAGTACTTAAATAAATGCTAGTATCAAAGAATATTACTTTGCAGTGGTTTCTAAATTCTATTATATCCTGATCTTCTATATTATGCTCTCTTTGCCTTGTATACATACCACAGCTTCTTTATCTAGTCATCCATTGATGGACACTTAAGTTGTTTCTAGGACTTAGCTAATGCAAATAATAGCTACTGCTATAAATACGGAGGTGCAGATATCTTTCCAGTTAGTGTTTTCATTTCCTTTGTACATATTCCTAGAAGTCGATTGCTAGATCATATGGTAGTTCTATTTTTAACTTTTTTGAGGCTTCTCCATAGTATTTTCCATGGTGACTATAGTAATTTACAATTCCACCAACTGTCCACAAGAATTCCCTTTTCTCCACAGCCATACCAACATTTGTTACCTCTTGCCTTGTTCACAATGGCCATTCTAACAGGTGTTAGGTCATAACTTGTGGTTTTTGTATACATCCTTAATGACTAGTGCTATTGAGTATCCTTTCCTGTACCTGTTGGTCTTTCATATCTTCTTTGGAGACATGTCTTGTTCTTGAGTTATATGGGTTCTTTATACTTTCAATATTAACCCCTTATGAGATATGTGGTGTACAAATCAATTTTTCCCCATTCTATAGGTTGTCTTTTAATTTTGGGTTTTTTTTTTTCCTGTACAGAAGTTTTTTAGTTTGATGTAGTCTTGTTTATTTTTTATTTTGTTGCTTGTGCTTTAGGTGTCCTATCCCAAAAAAAATCATTACCAAGACCAATATCCATGTCAGGAAACTTTATTCCTACATTGTCTTCTGGGAATTGGGTGGTATTAGACCTTACATTTAAACCTTTAATCCATTTCAAGTTAATTTTTGTGAGTGCTGTAAAATGGGTCCAGTTTCACTCTTTTACACAGGGTTGGCCAGTTTTTCCAACACCATTTATTGAAGAGATGTCTTTGCTTCACTTATTATTCTTGGTTTCCTTGTCAAATACTGACTGCATGTGCTTGGGTTTATTTTTGTGCTCGAGATTCTGTACCATTGGTCTGTTGGTCTGTTTTTATGTGAGTACCACACTGGTTTGATGACTATAGCCATACAGTATACCTTGAAATCAGGAAGTGTAATGCCTCCTGCTTTGTTTTTCTTTCCCATCATTTCTTTTGCTATTCAGGGGCTTTTGTGATTCCACATAAATTTTAGGAGAGCTTTTTCCATTTCCAGAAAAAAAATGGCATTGGAATCTTGTTAGGGATTGCACTGAATTTGTAGATGAATTTTAATATATTGACATCTTAACAATATTAATTCTTCCAACCATGAACATGGGATGCCTTTCCATTTGTGTCTTCTTCAATTTTGTTCCTCAGTGTCTTATAGTTTACCAACTAGAGATTTTTCACCTCTTTAGTTCATTTCTAAGTATTTTGTTGTTTTTGATCCTATTATAAGTGGGATTTATTTTTTTTAATTTGCAGGAAAAAAAAGTTAGCATATAGAAACACTACTAATATTAACTGCTAATTTTACTGAAACTTCATTTGTTGATTAGATCTAATAGTTTTCTTGGTTGAGTCTTTAAAACTTTTCATATATAAAAATAAGTTGTCTGTAAATTTTATTTTCTCTTCTCCATATCTGATAGCTCTTATTTATCTTGTCTGATTGCTCTAACTAGGATTTCTAATACTATGCTGAATAAAAGTGGGGAGAGTGTGCACCTTTGTCTTGTTTCTTATCTTAGAGGAAAAGCTTTCAACCTTTCACTATTGAGTATGATGTGGGCTTGCCCTATATTGCGTTTATTATGTTGAGGTATATTCCTTCTAAACTTGATAAGTTTTTATCACAAATAAAATTTGAATTTAGTCATGTTTTTACTGTGTGTATTGGGACAATCATATAATTATTTTCTTTTATTCTGTTAATGTGATGTGTCACATTGGTTGAATTGCAAATGTTGAACCATCTTTGCATCCTAGGGACAATTCCCACTTGATCACAGTATGTAATCCTGTAATGTGTTGCTGAATTCACTTTTCTCAATTTTTGCATCTATGTTCATCAAGGATATTGACCTCCAGTTTTCTTTTCTAGTAGTGTCCTGTTCTTGTTTGGTTTCAAGATAATGATGGCCTTGTAAAATAAGTTGGGAAGCACTCCTTCCTCTCTGACTTTTTAAAAATGCTTGAGAAGGATTGTTGTAATTCTTTAAATGTTTGTTAAAATTCACCAGTGAAGTTATTTGGTGCAGAGATTTTTATCACTTATTCACTCTAATTACTATTCATTGGTCTATTTAGACTTTCTGTTTCTTCCTGATTTAGTCTTTGAAAGTTGTATGTTTCTAAGAACTTTTCCATTTCTTCTAGATTGTCTTGTTTGTTGACAGGCTCTTATGATCCTCTGTACTTCTGTGGTAATCAATTGTGATGCCTCCTTCTTTATTGTTTTGTTGATTAAGGCACTTTTCTCCCCTTGGCTAGTCTAGTTAAGGGTTTATCAATTTGCCTATCTTTTTAAAAAACCAACTCTTAGTTTAAATAATATTTCTTTATTGTTCTGTTCTCTATTTCATTTATTTCTGCTCTTTTTTCTGCTAAGTTTGAGTTCAGTGTGTTCTTTTTCTGGCTCTTTAAGGCATAGTGTTAGGTAGTTTGGGAACTTTCTTCTTACTGTAGAAGTTGGTGGCTATAAATTTCATTCTTAAAATTGCTTTTGCTGCATGCCACAGTTATAGTGTGTTGTGTTTCTATTTCATTTGTCTCAAGAAACTTTTATTTTCTCTTTAGTTTCTTCTTTGATTCATCGGTCATTCAGGAGAGTGTTTAATTTCCACATACTCAGGAATTTCTAGTTTTCCTCTAGTTACTTCTAGTTTTATGTTATTGTGGTCAGCTCTCTTTCTGCTCTTAAAATTCTTAGTCTTTGACCATTTAATTATAACGTGTCCTGGTATAGCCCTATTTCAGTTCAGTCTCTTTGGGACTTTTTTTAGGCTCGTGGATTTTTATGTCCATTTCTCTCTGCAGGTTGGAAAAATTCTCAGACATTATTGCCTTAAAAATACATTCTATCCCTTTCTCTTCTCCTTCAAGAATTCCCATGATGTGAATGTTTCTTTCATCATGTCTATAATTTCCCTAGGCTTTCTACATTCTTTTTTATTGTTTTTCTTTTTGCTCTTCTGACTGGGTAACTTTTATTGTCCTCTCCTCCAGGTTATTAATTCTTTCTTTTGCATGGTCAAATCTACTTTTGAAACTCTCTGTTGAATTCTTCAGTTACTGTATTTTCAACTCCAGGATTTCTGTTTGGTATTTTTTGATGATTGTTTTTTGTTTGTTAAACTTCTCATTTGGTCATGCACTGTTTTCCTAATTTCACTTAGTTGTCAGGTTTGTGTTCTTATTCTCGTGTTTAATTCCACTAAACTCCCTTAAGTGTATTATTCTGGATTTTTTGCCTGATAGTTCATAGATCTTCATTTTATAAAGATTAGTTGTTGGAGCCTCATTAGTTTCTTTTGGTGCTGTTATATCTACCTGATTCCTTATGTTGAGATGTACACATTTGAGTAACTGGGCTTCTGTTCCAGACTTTATAGGTTTGTTTTGGCAGTATGATTTCTTCATTAGTCAGTTCAGTTGGGTGTCTGGGTGTGTTGCTAGTAGCATTCTTTGGGTGAGGCAACTGATTGAGCTCTGACAACGGGAATGGGGGAGAGCACCAGGGCTGAGACCAGTTGGATAGAATTACTGGCTTTGTTCCCTACCCAAGTGAGGCTGTAGGATATGTTCCATGGTTGACTGGATTGTATGGTTTTACTAGATGATCAGGACTGGCTATTTTATTAATTAGGAGACGGGGCTGTGAATTAGCTTTCCTGCCCTGACAGACGGTATGTTGGCACCCAGGGCGTTTATAACACATTTTTAGGGACCCTGAATCAGGCCAGAGTTGAATTCCCTGGTCAGTTGAGACCACAATTTGCTCTGCAAATGGGCTGTTCTCTCTGTTTAAGTGCCATTGTACATAGGGCTGTTGAATGGGTTATGCAGCTCCTGGTGTGCTCTGGTTAGCCTGCTCAGACAGGCTGAAAGCTGTATTCAGTGACAAGTGGGGCTATGAATTAGATCCCCTGCCCAGGAGCAGCAGCTCTTAAGCCAATAAAGCTCTTTATTTGTCGCCTTAATTAAAGCCAACTCACACCCCAATTTCCAGGACTGAACAGAGCCACGGGCTTTGTTATGAAAACTGTTAGCTCTGCCATTGCGCTCTTGATTCGAGTGTTGGCGGGCCACACAGCTTCCAGGAGTTGTTACCAGCCCTTCGGGTCAGATGGAGCTACAGGATACTCTCCACTGTGTGGGTTGGACTATTGTTTCAGTTCCCTTGCCTGAGTGGGAGTGTGTAAGGGGATGCTCCAGAGCTACTCCTAATTTCCCAAACAGGCTCTTCATTTGGGAGGGTCTGGGAGCTACCGACAGCCTGGGTATGATTTAACTCCCCTTCCTGTGCATAGCATGGGAAGCCTCCATACCTGGTACCACTAGCTTTGCTCTGGGGGTGATCAGTTCTGTCTGCCTACCTCTTTATTCAAGTGACACTGGACTGCACTACTTCTAGGAGTTGTTGCCAGCCCTTTTGGTCAGATGGGGCAGGAAGGCACTCTGCTGCAGATGGGACTGTGATTCAGCTCTTTGCCTGGCCATGGGCAAACTGGGATCTAGAGCTGGTAGAACTCCTTGTTTGATTATCCAAATTAGGCATATCTGTGCTATGCCAAGTTCCTTAGAGTGTGCCCCTAACCTGGTTTTGCGGATGAATAAAACCACTGGTTAGGGTTACTACTTGGGCACTGCAGGTATGAACTCAGTCTGCCAAGATCCATATGTTGGTCGTGGCAAGCCCCTTCTCCCTCAAAGATGCCAAAAGTTTGAGGCCTGCAGGTTCCTTTGCAGTCCACGTGGTGCAAGATCAGAGTAGAGGCTCCCAGAAAGCGACCTATGATCCTGGCATAGCTCACTGTCCCCCCAAGCTTTCTTTTCTCACTGGAGGAACTGCAGACTCCGGGAGACCTCTTTCTGTCATGCTATGCTGGCTTGGAGTGATTTTGCCTTTGTGGAGCCACTTCTCTTATCCTCCTAATGCCCTCTGTCTTGGCTTGTGGTACAGGGGGGTGCTTCAGCCTCAGGCCAATGTTCTAAGATCCTGTCAGTGGTGTCTTATCCTTCAGTAGTCGTTAGATGTTCTTCCTGTGGGGGGGAGCAATGTCAGGAGCAACCTATGTGACCACCTTGGTGATGTCACAGCATTCATTTTTGATCAAAGAATTTAGCTACCCAGTACTGTTTAAAACAAACATCATAACAACTTAAAATAATAGAACCCTGTATGTTAACTACACTGGAATTAAAATTGTAAAAGTAAAATGAAAAATAAACAGCACAGAAAATGATTTCTTCTAGATAGCCACTCTATTTGTTTAATTCATATTTATGGTCAGCTGTTACATGCAAGATTCCAGGTAATGCATATTCATGAGCTAGATGTAACACAGTAAATTTATATATTATTTTTTAAAGTACCATGTAATCCGGTGGATTTGAAATTTGCAACTACTGTCTGGTTGTACTAATCCTTGAAAATTTTTAAAGGGAAAAATGAATAAAATACAGTTAAAGATGACAAACATCTAGATGTCATAAATATTAATAACTTATAAAACTTGCTGAATAAAAACAAACATAAGAATGATTTCCATTTTATATCTCTTCTTCATGTACCTTTCAAATAAATGCTAGCAACCAGAAGGTAGCAATAATCCATATTCTAGATTATTAATAGATGCGTCAATTATTTGGTATATTATATAAGCCTACAGAGGTTTATTGTTAAGCTCTGACACAGATTATAGATACCATACTAAGAAATCAATTTTCTTAGTCCATACTTTTGCTATGTTATGACTTCTGGATGAGAAAAGTATTCCATTAATATCCAGAGATTTTTCTAGGATGAATTTTGGTTTAAATATATTCATTATAGTAATTGTTCTACATTGATTTAAATTTCAAATATACACACCCTTTAAGGAATTCCATTCCCAGATCTTAGTCAAAACTAAGAAAATGAAACTACCAATACGTAAAGTTACAAGTTAGATATTTATTACCATGATACTTTATTAACAAGAAATTTTGAGAATAAACTAAATGTTTACCAATAAGGGAATGTTTTATACACCATGTTATAGGCATTGCTTAGTCTCTTTCTTTAGAGATACAGATGGCAGGAGTGCCATTAGGGAAGGTGCATATAGGAGGAAAAATTGGGAGAGACACAGACAGGACTGTGAAAGCTATCAGGCTACAAAGCAAGTCTGACTCTACAAAGGAGAGAGGGGAAGGAGATTGGGTAGAAGCATCATAGACTGCCATGCAGTCTGTGGTAGGTTTGACAAAGCCATCAGTCTTCCAGCTGAAGTTAGCCATCAAAGGAACCCATGTCCAGCAGGAATAGATAAACTATCCTTTGCACACTCAGTCATTGGATGGGAGCAGCTTGTGGGAGACCTGGCCTCTGTGCAAACATTGTGATGAATTTCAGGACACTTGCTAAGGCCCTTAGTAAATTATACCCACTACATCTGATGGACTTGAGCTACATTCTTCTGGCTATTGCAAGCATCCCATGCCATGAACTTATAAAAAACACGAAGATAATGACTTGGAGTATGGATTTATTGGAAGGATTTCTATAATAGGTAAAAATAAATTACAGAATACTATGTAATGACTTCATTAAAAATTATATATGTAACATTTGCATAGCTTCTCATAAAGTGGAGCTATTTAATAACAAAGAACAATAAAGATCTATTTTAACTAATATGTGGAAGGAGAACCAAATATAAAGCTGATGACAGATATCAGTCAACAGAAATGCAAATGCCCCTCCCCTGGAGCACCTGGGTGGCTCAGTCAGTTGAGTATCTGACTCTTGATTTCAGCTCAGGTCATGATCTGAGGGTTGGGGACCATGCGCTAAGCATGGAGCCTGTTTGGGATTCTCTCTCCTGCTGTCCCATTTACACTCTTGATCTCTCTTGGGCGGGGGAGGGGGGAACCTCCCCTTATAGTTAGTTTTTCATCAGTTTAGTTTTGCAAACCTTTCAAAGATGATTTCTAGCCTGGAAATCTTCTTAGACCCATCTCCTCCTCCTCCTCCTCCTTGTCAGTTCTCTGCCCTTCTTCCCAAGGTCTCTCCCATTTGTTGCTTCTCACTTTTCTTTTTCATCTCCCTTAATTTTCACCATCATCTATTAAAATAGAAATTCATTCACTCATTCATTCATTTTTCCATTCATGTGCTTATTCATTTATTTTTAAATGTGGGAAATCTATTTTACTTATGTGTAGACTGAGTGGGACTCAATGATCCCTGAAATCTACTGTTTGCATAATAAATACATGACCTCTGACTTTTTTGGTTAGAAAGGAAGTGTTTCATGTTTTGTCTTTGTAAAGTTCCTTATTGAGGGAGAAGGTGACAAGAACAATTAAGGAAGATAAACATACCTTTAGAGTTGGAGTCCCTATGGATATAAATAGTCAAAACCAGGAGAATGAGTATCTGTTTCCAAGAGTCCCTGAGAGACTTTGGAGTGCAGGAGAAAAATCTTTTTTAAAATTTTGTAATGTTTATTTATTTTTGAGAGAGACAGAGACAGAATGTAAGTGGGTTAGGGGCAGAGAGAGAGAGGGAGACACAGAAGCAGAAGCAGGCTCCAGGCTCTGAGCTGTCAGCACAGAGCCTGACACAGGGATCGAACTCATGAGCTGTGAGATCATGACCCGAGCCGAAGTCGGACGCTCAACCGACTGAGCCACCCAGGTGCCCCCCCCCCTTTTTTTTTTAAGAGGCAAAGGCAAGTATCCCTTCTTGTACAAGAATCCCATACAATTGTGTCTCCAAGCACTAGTGCATTAGAGAGATGAAGTAGACAGAACCTTCGATCCATACCAGTGAGCCCCGATGCAATGCACCTTTCTTTAAGTTTTGGGTAGAAGACCTGTTACAAACTGAGAGGAACATGATTGAGTGCTACCGGGTGACTATGACTGAGAGATCCATTTGTAATCACAAGGGGGATCATAGAAATTGTGGATGTTCGTTACTGATAGTAATGTGATTAGATGTGTTTTTGCAAGCTAAGTATAAAGAACATATCATGATCCCATCTCAGTGTATACCTTTCCAAGCTTATCTCCTCTCTTTTGTGCAACTACTTACAATACAAACTAAAGATTCTACAGTTCCCCAGATATTTCCAAGTTTACCTACCTTTATGACCGATAAAACCATGTTCTCTTCTAGGGCCCAGTTTCACATGTACTAACACTACACAACCTTCAGGGTTCAGCTCACACATTACCCCCATGCTTGCTACTTAAAGAGTGGTTTCTGAACCAGCAGCATCAAATGGTATGGAATTAAGTGCAGAACCCAGTCTTCATTTCAGATCTCAACCTACTTTTTCAGATTAGTAAGATCCTCAGGTGAATCATAGCACATTTGAGTTTGAGAACTAAAAAGGCTTTTTGTATTTCTTTAATCTAAAATAACCTTGTCCTGGTGTCTGACAATCCTGCGCATATAATTTTTTTCAGTGGGTTTTACCTGTCTCTAAATGCTAATTCTCAGCTTGTCTTTAGGCCAGAGTTGATCCTTAAGACTTTTTGTGGTGGCTGGAGTCTGTCAAAACCTGAGTCCACATTTATAAATCAGGAGATTTCCTATTTAAAAACTCCAAGGGTTTTGTTGTTGTTGCTGCTGTTGTTTTAAAAATCAGGATGTCTAGAAACATAAACAGAACAGCTAGAATGGCTGTCTGGGGACAGAGTGACTTTAGCCAGTGGGCCACAGTCCCTACCGCACTCACATATGCCCTGGAAATCAGGCAGCTTTACTCATTTATGTTGCCTGCCTGGCCTCTGACATTGGAGTTTGCAGCTGCTGCTTGCAAATAGACCCAGAGCTCCTGCCCAGAGGAGAGGCATGTCTTTGTCCTGTTCAATATTCCTGGTTCTAGCAAAATATCCAAAAGAGCTCTTTCTATAAACATATTTTTAAGGTGACGTAAGACAGCACCTGACCACAAAACATCTACAACCTAGTTGTGACCTTAAAATTACATTTGACACCAAATGCTAATGAGGCTGCTGAGAACCTAGATCGCTCATAAACTGCTGGTGGGGATGTTACCATGAAACAGCTCCTCTGAAAACAGTTTGGCAGTTCCATATAAAACTAAACCTCTCCTTCCCATATGCTACCCAGCAACTGTGCTCTTGAGTATTTGTTCCAGAGAGATAAAAACTTAGGTTCACCCAAAAGTTGTACAGGAATGTTCACAACAGCTTTAGTCACAGTAGTCCAAAACTGGAAACAGTCTAAATGTTCTTCAACTGGTGAATGAGTAACCAACTGGTAAACCCACACTTTAAAATACTATGCAGCAATAAAAAGTAATGCCATATAGAAAAATGCAAGAACTTGTTTGGCTCTCAACAGATTTACGCTGCATGAAAAAAAATTCACAAAAGGTTATACACTGTATGTATGATTCCATTTATAAAATATTTTTGAGGTAAAATTATAGAGAAGGAAAACATATGAGTGGCTGTCAGGAATGAGGGGAGGGGAGGGTGTGGCTATCAGAATAGCACAAAGGAGATTTATGGTTATGGAGCAGTTCTTTATGTTGATAGTGTGGTGGTAACAAGTCTACACATAGGATAAAATTGCATAAAACCACATACATGCAACACAGATGAATGCATGTAAAACTGAAATCTGAATAGGTTCTGTGGATTGTACCAATATCCATTTCCTGGCTTCTGGTATCCTATCGTTTTCATTAAATGAAACTGGGTAAAGGATGCACAAGGCTGTCTTGTAGATTTTTTTGACAACTTCCTGTGAATCTGTAATAGTTCGATATTAACTTTTCTTTAAAATACTAGTCAAAAAACTAAATTGGAGAGTATGCATGATTGAAATGACTATTTTAAATCATTTTCTTCTCTAACTGGGGCCAAGACACTCTGAGGTCAAAGGACTATTTTTATTTTTTGAATGGTGGCCCAGGAATCTAAAGAAAGTAAGAAAAACCATAGAGATATATTTATATGTAAAACCCATAGACCTATAACTATATGTGCTTGTGTATCTAGTCTACAACTTTTACGTGTCCAGTTACAAAACTCCTACTCGGCTTTGATAAATGACCATTAATGTGACAATTGTTCCTGGAGAACCCTAGCTGGACGGAGTAGCTGAAGACGTTTATTACCAACATTAGCATTATGTGTGATTCATGCAGCTTAAGAAATGCTGATCCAGGAAAGCTTTCTCAGTTGAGGCACGACAATGGAGTTTAAATATTCACTGTATAATAGCTGGCAATAAAGTCCATATTAGGTAGGAATAGTTTATTTTGATACGCTTCTCTCAGCCAAAGCAGTAAGATTTGTTTATCAGTGTTTGCTTAGCCGGACATTTTATGGCTATAATATCAGTGCAGATTTATAGTGTGTAAAGTAGTGTAGTAAAGATCCTTACTACAGTCTGTTCCTGTTTAAAAAAAAAATAAAGACCCACATCTCAAGAGCTCTACCTCTGACTAAACAGAAAGGCAATTTCAACATGGAAAAACTAGTAAATAATAACCCAGGAAGTGAGGGTTTGGACATTTCTCTGAGATGTTGCCGTTTCACATGATTGTTTCTTAAGCACTCAAAGTGAAATAGGGCAGGGAGGGGCAGGAGCATTAAGTTGAGGGTCCAGATACCTAAATTTTTATAAACAGTTTTTTCACCATTCTTGTGTCCAACTTTGTTCTATAAATATCAACACATTATTTTTATAGGGTGATTATTGACTGATGAGTGACAGAAAGGTAGTAAATGTGGAGTTTTTGTTTCAACCAAGCATTTACTTCATTTCCCCAATAGTTTCATGAACACAAATATGTTGGCTGAATGTTGTACAGCTTGTTGGGTTGCACTTTGGTTGAATGGGGAAACATGAACTAAAAAGCTGATTGGTATTTCCACAAATATCACAGGAACCTCAGGTAAAAGGGCTTTTTCATAGGCCCATCACTGAAAATTTCACCCATCAATGGCTTGTATGACAATACAACAATGATTCTCAAATTGAGTGTTGACAGGAAGTTAAGAGGGAAGGCATATGTATGAAACGATGGTAAGTTCTGAAAAGATACAGACAGGGAGCTCCTGGTGGCTCAGTCAGTTAAGTGTCTGACTCCTGATTTCCTCTCAGGTCATGATCTCACAGTTTGTGAGTTTGAGCCCTGCATAGGGCTCTGCATTGTCTGTCTGTCTGTCTCTGTCTCTTTCCTGCTCATGATATCTCTCAAAATAAGTAACTTTAAAAAAGATATAGACAGGATGATAGGAAAGGTAATTGAAATCAAACAGAATAAACTTTAATGGAGTCCATAGAAGTTTTACATATCTTTCCAAAGAAATCAAATAAAAATCTAAAATGAGCATATGAAAATTCATGGCAGTAGGTCTGTAAACAATGACTTAGGGAATTTAGGATAAGTATAGGCTTAAGCCATCTACAGCATAATGTGTTTATTAAAAGAACAACAACAACAACAACAAACCAGCAATGGTCTTTGTATAGTGTCCAAAATACAGAAGTTAATAGTCATATTCTACACTGGTTGGACCACATCTAGAGCAGTGAGATTCGTTTTTGGCTTTAGACACAAACATCAATAAATTATATAGTGTATCAGATGAATGGATAGGCTGAAGCAACTGAAACTATGCCATGAGAAGACTGTTGAGTTACCTGAGGATGACTAGAAGAAAAGACATGATAGGTCTTCAAATATTTCATGGTACCTAACAAGAGGAAGAGTCAGTCAGGTGAGCCCCAGTGTCGAGTTCTAGGAAAGTAGCTTTTGAGTGGATATAAATTTAAAATTGTGAACTATTTAGAGGTGTCACATTACAAGAACTACCTTGAAAGAGACAAGGATGGCCCATTACAGGATTTTGCATCAGCAGAGGAAGGTGGCCATTGAAAGAAGTTATTGAAGCCAAACATCATATAAGTTAGGACTCCTAAACCTTTCCAAATCAACTGAATAAAAAATGTGATCTTAAAATTCCATGGTTTCTATGACGATAGGCCATACTATCTAGTTAAAGAATGATTATTGGGCCATCTGGGTGGCTCAGTTGTTTGAGTGCGTCCAACACTTGGTTTCAGCTCAAGTCAAGATCACACTGGTGACATGAAGCCTGCTTGGGATTGTCATTCTCTCTGTCTGTCTCTCTCTTTGTCTCTTTCTGCTCATTCCTCACACTTCCTCTCTTTCAAAATAAATAAACTCAAAAAAATCACTTTCATGTCTAAAATTCGGATGTTTGATGTTCTCTCTCCCAGTTCAGAACAATTAATATAGTACGTCATCATAAAGGAATCAATGAAAGTTCAGTCTAATTCTCATTGTGTATTAGTGATAAAGCTAAGACTCTACATGGTAGTATTTATAATGATGTTCCAATTGTTTGATACTTACAGTAGCAATTGTAGCATCTGTAGCTGGAAGACAAATAGCGGATTGGAGAAAATACCTCATTGCAAAAGTCATTATAGTTACCTGAAGAGCAATTTTTTAAAGAAAACTAAAAACACCTAAGAAATCAGCATGAGAATATACAAACTTCTTGTGTCTCTGTTCATCTGTAGTTCATGCCATTGATAGAGCTAGCCTTGTTTTCCTTTCCTTGATTCCATGAAACTACACATTCCTGACGTTGTCCTACTCATCTTACTAATCATTGTCAGTAAACTGAGAATTTCTCCTTTTCTTTCCAAACTTTAATTGATTATATCAGTCCAAAACATTCTTCTCCCTATTCTGTATTCTCACCATAGGTTATGTTAATGTGTTCATTGCCTCCAGGTTTTAAATGACATCCATATGCTTGAGGTTCCTAAACTTAAGTCTGACCCTAAACTTCATTTGGATCTTCAAACACATATATCCACCTTTCCATTGGATATGTTGACTGCATTAACCATGTCTTTTTATTTTCTGTATTCTAGTGTTTTGAGATCTGGGCCTTGGTTGTACACAAAGGGCCTGCCCCTCCCAAGTTCAGCTAATTCTAGAGATGATAAATAACTCACTCTTGAACATGTCTTTGAAACACAAACCCACCAATCCAGAGAGCCCATACTCCCAACTCCTTCTTTTATCAGCTCTTACACTCTAGGCCACTATTCCTCTGCCTTAATGGCCTCAGGGCTAGACAACTAGAGACAATCTATATACCCCCGAGTCGGCTGAGAATGTTTAACCTAGCAAATCCTAAACCTCTTTACCCTGCCTTACCCATTGCCTTCTGAGGAAACCACCCATAACACTTCCCCAACCTTTTGCCTCCTGATTGACCCTGGTACTTCCCTGTTTGGCCCTGCTTGGTACGCCATGCCTCCTGCTCCTAGGGATTTGTGAGCCTACAAACTTTTTCCTCATGACAGTAATTTTTGTGTCTGTGTGATGTACCATACTTGATTAAAATAAGCCCAGTGTACCCTTAAAATACATGTCCTAGAAAAGGAATATCCAGAACCAAGATCCAGTGGGGCTTACAGGCTCCCATAACCCCCCAAACCCCTTAATGTCTTACCTACCAAAACACGTTTGTCTTTAGAGTGTCCCATCACAGCAAATGCTACCACCATCCACCAAAATTGTTTCTGCCCAGGTGTCATTGATATCTTTCTCTCTCACTTCCCATATCAGATCAGCTGAAAAGTAAACCATCACTCTACCCCCACTGTCAACTTTGACCCAGAGTGCTTCAGCCTCACTTTCACATCCATTAATCAGTTTAGTAAATATGACCACGAAGGACATTTTTAAAATGTGTATCTTTTTTTTTTTTTTTTTTTTTTTTTTTTTTTAGTGTTTTTATTTACTTTTGAGAGAAAGAGCACACGCACGAGCAGGGGATGGGCAGAGAGAGAGGGAGACACAAAATGTGAAACAGGCTCCAGGCCCTGAGCTGTCAGCACAGAGCCCCCCCTCAGGGCTCAAACTCATGAACAGTGAGATCATGACTGGAACGGAAGCTGAAGACTTAACTGACTAAGCCACACAGGTGCCCCTAAAATGTATCTCTTAAGAAGCTTAGACTCTTAAACACTTTGCCTTTGCTCTTAAATTCATTCTAAAATCTTTAACGTGGCTTACAAAGTCTGCGTGGTATGATTTCTCCTACCTTTCCAGCCTTCCCTTTGCACTGCTCCCTCCCTCTCTCAGGACAGCAACGTGGATACATTTTTCAGTTTCTCAACAGTGTGCCCCACCACTGTACTGAGTATATTTCAGAGCTTATGTGTCAGTTTCTCAGGGTGCCTGGGTGGCTCAGTCCGGTAAGTGGGTAAGAATCTGACTCTTTCTTTAATTTTTAAAATGTTATTTATTTCAAGAGAGTGGGGGGAGGGGCGGAGAGACTCCCAAGCAGGCTCCTCAGGTTGGCGTGCAGAGCCCAGCACAGGGCTGGAACTCACAAAGCCTGAGATTGTGAAGTGAGCCAAAGTCAAGACTTGGGCGCTTAACCGGCGCTTAACCCACTGAGCCCAGCGTCTGAATCCAACCCAGGTCTGGATCTTGATTTCCACTCAGGTTATGATCTCACATTTCGTGAGATCCATCCCCACACTGGGCTCTGCGGTGACAGTATGGAGCCTGCTTGGGATTCATTCATCCTCTGTCTTTCTCTCTCTCTTCCCCTTTCCTCTTCTGTCCCTCCCCAGCTCTCCCACAGGTGCGTGCATTCTCTCTCCAAATAAACAAACTTTAAAAAAATAAATGTCCACTTCTCAGAGAAGGCTTACTAGGTTAAGTCCTCTTGCATCTTTAATGTTCAGTGACCTCTTTCAGAAGAAATACGTATTTAATGTATGCAGTATTTATTCCCTCTCTTTGCCTAGACTATAAGCCTCATGTTGCCAGGAATCATGCATACTCCCTGTGTCTCACCTAGTGTAGATGCCAATATATTTACGGAACAAATGTATTTTTATACAACTTTAATGTTTATTTTTCAGAGAGACTGTGTGTACAAGTGGGGGAGGGGCAGAAAGAGAGGGAGACAGAATCTGAATCAGGCTCCAGGCTCTGAGCTGTCAGCACAGAGCCCAACTCATGGCTCCAACTCATGAACTGCACGATCATAACCTGAGTCTAAGTCAGATGCTTAATGGACTGAGCCTCCCAGTTCTCCTACTTATAGAACAAACATATTAATGCATTTATTATATTAATATATTAATACATTTGTAAAGACTATTCTGCCATTTGGAGTTAATGACATACAGGTCTTGAATTAGAGAAGATCCTCCTTGGTTTTCAACAAAGTTCAAAAAGCAGGAAAAAAACATTTATTGCTTCTACTGAAGAAGACATCACAAAAGTCAGATTTTTTTTTGTGAGCATTCATTTGCTTAATGAAATATGGAGTGTCTATAACCTTGCTACTCAAGTTGTGATTCACAGACCAGTATCAGCAGCACATGGAAGGTTGAGCCCCCAGACCCGCTGAATCACAATCTGCATTTTAACTAGATGCCCAGGCGACTCATAAGCACATTAAAAAATTGAGAAGCACTGAGCCATAGTATCTTCATATTTATGCTATTAACTATTTAAAATTACTTAAAATTTTCCAGCATTATACAGCACATCACTGGGAGAGAATATACTGAATACATGATGGTTGGTTTCTATCACCCCCCACTGCCACCACCAATGGTGTCCCTTATAAGGAAAGGTACAGACTGTATTTGGTTACGCTCATGATCAGGCTTTTTCCTTACCAAAAAACAAAACCATTCAAAGTGAAATCAATAGAGAAAGCAGATGGAAAACAACCTCAGTGTTTAAAATTCAGTCTGTAGCCCCATTTTACATGACGATGTGTAATACAAGCAGCTAGTTTGTAGCCCGTCGTTTGGAATTTACCTGCAAAACAGACACTTCTGAAAACCGTTTCATTTCAGTGACTGAGATGCTATGTGCGACTGCGGTTATTGAGAGTGATTTCTAATTATTTTGGCTTCCTTCAGATAAATTACCAGAGAGAAGTCTAATCTGCCATATGGTTTGCTGATACGCTGACAGTCACAAGCCATCTTTACATGCAGTTCATCTGCAGTCAGGTGCTTACTTCAGGCATATAGGAACAACCACCGAGTAATATCACTGAAGAGAGTGCTTAATTTTATTAGCCACTAATGGGAATAATCTTATTTGTTTCACATGAACATTGATCCCAGAATGTATATCACAAATAATAGACTCTAAATGCAGCATCCCCTTAAAACTCCTACCAACACTGGCAATGAAATTCCATAGGAGGAACAGGATTTTGTTCAGAGTTTGCAGTCCAGGGTTGAAGTTTTCTCCCCCCACTCCCCATCTTCACTATGTTTCTACTGCTGTTTTTATTAAGTGTTGCAGGAAGTTCTGACAACCTCACCTAGAAAGATATCAGTCCCTCCCCCACAGGGCTTAGAATCTCTAAGCCCGTCTGACAGTACAACTCAGACATGTTTCTAATAACCGTTTAGAAGCTCTATGACAGAATTCTTTTTCCATTTGTCAAGAACTATACACAGGCATTTTGATCATTGTCACAATTTAGAGAGTAGGGAACAATGAATGTGCTGAGAATCCCCCTCCTACACTCTGATGGATTCTGCTGGAGGCTCAAGGATTTAATGAAAACAGAGCTTGGGGTTAGAATACATGTTTCCACTTTCCCCTTCTTCCCTCATGTCTTTGCTTCATCTGCTGCTCTCCTTTCCTGGTGATCCTCCATGTTTTCTTTTTTTCCCCTTTTCCCCCCCAAAAGAGTAACCTAGACCAAGAGACAATTTAAATGTTTTAGAATAGATAGCACCCTAAAAACATGCTCTGTCTAGCTTCTCTAGAAATGACTTTAAATGGCATGAGCATTTTTTTCCCCATAATTTTACTACACTGTGAATTGTTCCTTGTAAGAAAAGAGATTGCATAATCTTGGGAGGTTTGAGTTATTTTTCAGGCCTCAGATACCTAAATTGTTTGCTCCATACACATGTATCTGTTGTTATAATCATTCTCTGAACTCTTTGAAAATACTGCCGATAATGGAAAGAAATTTCGAGATTTGGTGTGTATCACTAATATGTGAGGTGTTGCTATAAAATGGAATGATTTGAAAAGATACATAAATCTTTGTCTCCATATGCCCTATCTGGGTTAATGCATACACAGAACCAGTACCTACTGTATGTACTACATTGGTAACAGATCTGTAACAAGATGCAATTGTGGTTAAGAGCACATGCTGTGGAGACAGACCGAAATGAGAATGGATTTCACTCACTTCTTACTACTGTGACCTTGGGCAAAACCATTTAAATTCTAGATGCCCTGGTTTCCCTCTTTACCCTGGGGGTGCATAGATATCTTTTACAAAACTTTTAAATTAAATGACGAACATACTTACAAAACTGTTAATGCAGTCCTGGCCACAAGGCAAAAGATAAAATGTAGCTATTGATCTTATTTGTATAGATACATGCTGAAACATCAACAACAACAAAATGACTTTATATGCCCCTATTCAAAGCAGCTCAACAGACCACTGCCTGCTTGCTGATCTTTGGAATCAAACAGTAACTCATTTGGTGACCCAAAGTTCCTTTAAGGAACAACAAAACCACCCACAGGTATTGTCTTGAGGCTCTGTGATCCATACCACACTGGATTAGGTTTCAGTTGATGGAATGGAAATATAAAAACAGCTCACAACAAGTATCACTGTGCTTTTGTGTATGCAAGTCCTATTCCTGAAAATAAAAGAACATTAAGTATAATACACGGTTTTTAAATTTTTGTAAAAGTTTTCTTTGACAATGAAACGTAATACATGATTTTTGAAACCATAATAAAGGTCAATAAGTGAAAAGCTGATAATTTCATAATTTTTCATTAAAGAAGGGTGATACCAAGTATATATATACATATATATACACATATATACATATATATACACACACATATACACATATATACATGTATATACACACACGTATATATACATGCACATGTCTACTGGATAAAAAGCTGTTACCAAACCTTTACATTAGGCACATTTCTACTTGTTACAAGTAGAAATGTTTGAGAAATAAGTAACTGTAGCTTCCTGTTTTTATAATTACCTTAAGTCCATTTTGAAATGTATTCCCATTTTCCCCCCTTGGCAGTCGCATGCTGATATCCTCCTTCAAAATCAGCATGCAATGATGGCAAAGGTAGTATTTTGGCAATAAACAATTAATTTGAAGAGGTAGAACTATGTGAACCACTAAGCTTTTTAAAACAAATTTTTTAATGTTTATTTATTTTTGAGACAGAGACAGAGCATGAACAAGGGAGGGTCAGAGAGAGAGGGAGACACAGAATCCAAAGCAGGCTCCAGGCGCTGAGCTGTCAGCACAGAGCCGGACGTAGGGCTCGAACTCAAGAACCATGAGATCGTGACCTAAGCCGAAGCCAGAGGCTCAACCGACTGAGCCACCCAGGCGCCCCTCACTAAGTTTTTTAACCTTCACCGAAGACATCTTTACGTTACACCTGATCTTAAAATGCAATTACAAGCACAGTGATTCTAAAAGATATATCCAGTTTTCTCATTCGTATGTGCATATTCTGGTGGCCATTGGCAGATAATATAGACATTAAACATTAATACTCACCACCTGCAAAAAATACCACACAGGCTTGGCTTTCCTATCCTGGTAATTGCTGAAAACTACAAATTAAAAATATAATAGCGTGTGCTTGTTAGAATGTTTGAGTGGTGTTTGCTGCATAAAATGGACTCTTGAGTAGCAATGACTAAGAGGTACACACAATTTTCCTAAAAATAATTAGTAGTGTGCAACTAAGGGACCACATCCATAATGTTTATTTTTCTATCTTTGTATATGATCAGAATAACATTTTTTGTTGAGAATTCCTGTCAACTATACCTCAATAATTTTTTAAATAAAATTAATGGACTTCAAATAACTTTTTTCTAAGTATATACAGTGTATTTTGTTAGGGTGCAAAATGATTAGTGATCAAAACAATTCTATGAGATATTCTGAATCTTTACCAGACCACTGTACCATTTTTCAAATGGGTGACAGATAAAACAATAGTTAAGAGAAGTTGAAATACATGTTTTCACTGTAGATAACATAAGGTTTTAAATGCTGTAATTTCAATCATTTTTTGTGTGTGTGAATGAGATGGCGATCAGCTGAGAACTAAGGATTGGGCACAATGTTCTGGCTGGTCACGTGATAAATCCTTGAGCTTTTAAAAGTGTTCAGGCCCATGAAATATGCAACTTCCATTGATTGTTTAAGCTGAACAGTTTAATTTTGTTCAGGTTCCAGAAGTGTTAGCCGTTATGATGCTGGAATAAAAACTGTGCTTGCAAATTGTCAATATTTCTATACTGAAGTTATTCCAGCTGTCAACCTCCATATTTAAGTTATATTGGCTGTAAAGATGTTTAAAGAGGACTATCTCTTTGTTGACTTTCTTCCAACAGACCTCCTAGGATCAGATATCCCTTGATCCGTGGTTTGGTCTTCCATTTCACAGCTTCAGAACTTTAATTTTTGTCCTCACAGATGACTCTCAGGGATTCATACAAACTCACTCACATGAAACAAACTGTAACTAAATTGCCTAATTTATTAACTCATATTGAGAAATACATCTGCCACGGGAACAGAACATGAAGATAGGCATCCTCTGACGAGAACGTTCCCTCCCTTTCAGAAAAACCATGAGAAGCCAAATTATAATCAAAAGATTGCTTGATGATCATGTAATCAGAACAAGAAAAGTGATTTGTGTGATTTGTATCTTTAATGGCATCATGCTATACCAGACGTAGCAACCTCTATAGCATATGTGATACCTGTTGCCGAGAGAGAGTCCATCTCTGTCAGGGTCCCTGGTCTCCTGAAGAAATGAACCTATCTGACTGGCATTCTGCCCACTCTCTGTCTCTTCTGAATGATCCAGTCATTCTTTAACTTTCCTCTTGCCTTGCTGTGCTTACAGGGTCAAGCTGTGCTTCTAAGTTGGTTTCCTGACTGTTTCAGATCAGGCTCTTGACATAATGTTAAAGTTAGAGGCCCTTCCGTTTATTTCCCTGCTGACAAGTTCCTGAGGACACAATCCTTACACCCACCAGAAACTTCTGAATAGATTGGCAAAATCACCAGCACTGGCTTAAATGAATCTAGCTGTGATTCACTTAAATGATAAAATAATAAGTGAAATTTGAATAGCACTTTAAAATGAACTTAGTTCTTTTTATGTGTTACCTCATATGATAAAACAGCTCTATTCTTTTTTTTTTTTTAACTGAGAAGAGCCTAGGAGAACAGGAAATACATTAATAGTTGTCATTCTAATAGCAAAATTCAAGAAAGGAGATAAAATGTTTGTTGTTTCCGTATTAACTAAACACCCACAGGAATCAAATCAAAGGCAAAGGGATATGATACATCAGTATGAAAACTGTTATTGTTCCTACCACCATAAAAACTTTTGCTACATTTGTCTTAGGTTTGTGGCTTTGATTTTTACTTTAATTTTCATTGCTTTGCCCATGGTTGGCCCATTAAAAAACACAATCACTTGGTAAAGAACATTATTAGAATTCTGAGAGGCTATTCACAATCCCAAACACTAGGTATGGCACTGTGAAGAATAATTGTGTAGAATTTGCAATCGGTGCAAGGGGCAGCTTCCTTTAGTTTCAGAGAAATTCTAGCAGAACAATTAATGTAGCCTGTAAGGAAAAGCATTGCTTGTAGAATGGAGCAGAATCTGTAAAAGCAGAGGCAGGTGTGAAGGGAAGTAGAGCTCTCTCTCCCCACACAATGGTCAAAGGCACTCAGAATCAACTGGTGATTATCATTCTTATTCGTGTTATAGTTAAAGCTCCTTCCATTTACTAAATTCCTCCCATTTGTCAGACGCGAGACTAGTCTTTTAAATGCCATCATGTGATTGATTTAATCTGTACAGCAACTGAGTGAGAAAGATGATGTTGTTATTGCCAACAGGGAAAGTTCTATTTTTAATTTTTCAGATGTAGGAGAACTAGAATTTGCAAAATTCATCTTCTTTTGCTCCACGACATCTCCTTGGTGTTTGCTTCTGGTCTCATTACTATAGATTGTTTGATTGCCATGCCCACAAAAAGCATGCTCCTGTATTCCTCTAAAATTCAGATCTATGACTTTGTTCTTCCGCTGGAAATTTCCACTCACTTGTCCTGCAAATACTAACAACTTACCATTTCTAAAACTGTGCTCCTCTTTTTCATATATGACCCTGCTTCACCTGACATGCTCCTGACTTTAGTACCACCATCAATACATTCTCTCACTAAAATGCTCATTTTCCACCCTTTTCTGTACCTCCGTTCAGTCTCTAGTCAGTCACTAAATCCAGTTGATTATATATCTCAGGAATATTTTGTATATTTTGCCTCTATTTTCCTGTGAGGCTGCCACTGTCTTCGTGTTCTAATCACCAGCTTTCATGAACTAGCTTCTCCCTTACAAGTCTTATCCTATTCTAGGGTATATTTCCTACTATATTCAAGTGAGCTTCGTAAGTAGCATATCCGACTGTGAGATTCCCCACATGAAAAAATCACCAGTCTCCACTAGTATAGCACGTCAGGTCTGTGGCAAAGACGAACCAGGAATTTATCATTTTTCCATTCATCCTGGGAAGACAGCTAGACTCCACTGCCAAGCCTCCCTGGCAATAAAACATGGCCAGGTCACTGAGTTCTGGCCAAGAAAATGTGGGCAGAGGCAATATAAACCATTTCTAGGCCAGACTTCCAGCTGTATGTTGATGCCCATGGATTTGTTAGAAGTTATGTGTTAAAGAAGAAGAAGCTTCCATCACGTAGGACCCCAAAAAATCAAGCCTACCAGAGCCACTCCCTACCACAACCAGGAATTACAGGTGAATGACTAAAGGTGTATGTATGTGTGTGTATTACATACACATAATGTAGCAGTTTATTTTTCTGTAATACAAAACTCAATCTTTCCTACTCACACATATCTAGTTTTTTCTCCCATCATCCTGTATAGTCCTGTGCTCTGTGTCATTGCTGCACTGAACGTATTGCCCATCACATTGCCTGTTCTGTTCCCTTAATTTAAATGCTTGAAAACTGGTCAGTTCAGACCTTCAGACCTGAACTCAAATATTACCACTGATGGTCTCCTAGTGTTTGCAGAATTCTGTTAATACACACATCTCAGCATGTAGGGACTGCAACTGTATTTTTGGTAACCATGTCAAAAATTTCTTGGGGGCAAAGACTGTGAGATGAGTTAATAGGTAATCAGTGTCCTGTATTTGTCTTTTAAGAAATTTTGTTAAATGGATAAAACTTGGTAATATATACTATAATTAAGAAAAACAACCAGTAATTAGTTTTGCTGTGAAAATCATTCTCCATTCAAATAGACATAATCGAATAAATTATTTTGGGAAAATTAGTCACAAATTGTCACCATTCAAAATGTTGCCCAGGGTCTTATGTAAAAGTTGTGTGTGTGTGTGTGTGTGTGTGTGTGTGTGTGTGTGTGTGTGTGTGTTTTCCAGGAATGGTGGCTAAGGCTAGAGTACCTCTTCTTTGTTCCTACAACTTTCAAATTTTTAAAACTACCATGATTCACTTTCTTAAGCCTTGCCATACACTGTTAAGCAGAAAGATGAAGAAAGTAGGTCAGTTTCCTGACCTGTTTGTCTTGCTTTAGTTATATTTTTACTCAAAGGCACTGGCAGGCATTTAAAATGCAGATACATGAGCAGGAAGCACAACACCAATGGCAAAATCTCTCTCCATTTATATCTTTTCATTGTTCTCACAGCAGGATGATCTTGACAATATGTTGTACACAAGAAAAAAATAGTTTAAATTGCTGCTACTGGCTAGAGATTCATACAAAGCAGACCCATGACTCCAGGTATATGATACTTCTGTTTTCTTTCCCATTGAGTTTCAGCTAAATAATCACAAAAAGGACAATTTCTTTTCAGAAATCTTTTTTATTCTAATAGGAAATATGTAGGAATCGTAGCATAATTAATCTTCATCAGCCTCGTTAGGTGCTATCCATGGAACTAAACCACTGAGTAGTGAGTTGCCAATTATTCCCGGATGGCAAGTTTGTACCTCTCCCATCCTCTATATAACTTTTTACACATATTCAAATATATATACAACTACTTTACAAATTATTTTAATGACACTTGATTCAAAATCTCTAATATAATGCAAACAACTCAAAATAAAGAGTACATATTGTGTAGCTTTTAAACAGGAGCTATTTAATACTCAAATACATATTAAATGTCTTAAAAGATGACCCATCTCTTTCTGTATTTGCCCAAGACATCAAGAAGATCCTTACTGTGGTTCAGACAACTTCTGAAGGCTCAAAGTTCTTGCTGACAGTATTTTTGGCTGAGAAAAAGGGAAATCAGACCTTTAAAAGACTCAAGTTGTGTTATTGTACATTGGGCACCATCACAGATTGAAGAACTTTTAAGATCGGAAAGACGTGGGCTGGTGTATACATGTTTAACTCCTTCTTTTAGGTTACCCTAAGTCTTGATATATTCTTCCATGTTCTCTGCATTTTTACCTAAAAGTATTATCTTCTTGAAAATCCAATTAAGTTTCAAAATATTTAAGCAGCTAGTTAATCTCTTCATGTTTATTGTCTAACATGACTAAAACTAACTTGCACAAGAATTCAGTGTGCAATGGGTATTCTACTCCAAACATACACATATTCCATGGATGCTCTTGAGTCTTAAAGCTAATATATTCATAAGGTTATACTTCAGGCCCACACATGGAAGAATGGAGTTCTTAAAAGTGAGCAGTGCCTAGAGGGCATAATTCTTAAATGTCTCATTTATGGAGCTAGTCTAACGGTCATACGATTTTTAGAAAATATTATATATTACCTACAAATACCAAAAGAACTAAGCCATGTATGTGTGTATATATGTGTATTTAAGCCTGGAATTCCATAATAAATTTACAGACCTTAGGATTGTAAGATAAAGCATACAGATGTAGATACAGTCACTTATTCAAAGTGATGTTTTTATAACTACCTAGTTTGTGGTTCTAAATAATCCTAGGCTCTTCTAAATAATCCTTCTTTAGAGTTACACAAGATTCCTCTCACAGGGCGCCTGGGTGGCTCAGTTGGTTGAGTGTCCGGATTCGGCTCAGGTCATGATCTCACGGTTTGTGAGTTCGAGCCCTGTGTCGGGCTCTGTGCTGACAGCTTGGAGCCTGAGGCCTGTTTTGGATTCTGTGTCTCCCTCTCTCTCTGCTCCTCCCCTGCTCGTGCGCGCGCTCTCTCTCTCTCTCTCTCTCCCTCTCTCCCTCTCTCTCTCAAAAGTAAATCAACAAACAAATTTTTAAAAAAAGATTCCTTTTACTATTGTGTTATTACAGTAGGAGGAAATACACACAACAAATGATGTTCATAGTACTAACAAATGAGGAAATGTTTGCTCTCTGTGTTAAAATCTGGACCATTTAAAGACAAAGATTTTTACAATCTACAAATCTGTAAATTTATAATTTCTCAAATGTGGGGTCAGAATCTGCACTAAGAAGTCCTACCCATGAGCAACAGGAAAAACTTCATGTTGGTGGTTCAGGGAGTTAAGTAAGGAGCATTTGCTATCTACAGTTACATAAAGGTTCCGAAAGGAATGTAGTTTTGTTTTTGAAGTTAATCACCTGCTATGTGTGCTTGACTTCATAAGTCTCCTATTACATTTCTATATTTTATATTTAGATTTTAATTTCTGAAGCTCGACTTGAAATTCAGTTCCTTCTAGAGGATATTCTACCTGGTTCTGAAAGAAATACCTTCTAAAATATTTGTACTACATTGTTTCACTTAATTATTTAAAGAATGAAATTCGTACTCTTAGGTGGCGATATAATGAAATGGAACTTGTGTATCTTTCCATTTCACCACATGTGCATCCTGAGCTCTGTTCCATGGAAGAACTTGGAGAGAGTCAGTAATGCAGTGATTTCTCAAATGGTGTTCGCCATGCCCCGGGGGTCCCCAGGCAACAGGCACGAGGGAATGTATAGGGAGTGGGTTTCAGGGCAAGCCAGTCCTTCCTTCCTTCAACCAGAGAATGCTAACTTTTCTCTGTTCCATCTGCCTGTGATTTCTGAAGAAAGGATTTTATGGCTAAAAGTTTCAGGACTGCTCGTGTCCAATCATACTGTCTTTCACTTGAGGAAACTGTAACTTAAAAAGATGAAATAACCACCAGGGATGACAGACCTCTTAGGACAGAATCAGGACCAGATCATATCCCCCCGTTCTCTGTCTAATGTTTCTTCCATTTAGTCACTTGTTTTCCAATTTATTTTCTAAAAAAGAATAATATGATATTTAACCAAACTTGGTGCTCAAATAAAAACAGGCAACAGTTAGGCTCAATGATTTTGGTACATGTAATTTTGATGACCCTGGGGGGTGCCAAGTGGCTGCTCTTGGCTGTCAACCCAAGAAAATCCAGCAGCCCAGATAAATGGTGCTTTGTACTTTGTGATCACAATAGGTCGGCAGACTTTTTAGAATGGTGGATGCTAATATAGTCATAAGGTCAAACTTGAGCCCAGTAAATGGAAGAGCAATAGTTGTTACCAGTGTCTAGAGAGCAGGATTCTTAAATTTCTCATGGATACTTGTTATTCATTGGTCTACTTCGGGAAGCCCTGACTCAGTTGAAATCTTCGGGGAAGGCTCAGGACTTTAGGGAAGTAGAAGCTTGATAGGAGAACTCAGACTCACGGAGGATGGTGGAAGGCATTTCTGAGGTGTGTTAACACACTTGATAATTTGTCGTTTGTGAGAGAGAAAAATGAGAGTATAATAGGTTGTTTTTAATTGCTGCTATAACAAATTCCCACCAACTGGGTGGTTTAAAACAATACAAACGGATTACCTTGCAAAGGTATAGTTAAGAAGTCCAAAATGGGTCTCACTGATGAAAACCAAGTTGTGGTCAGGGCTGTGCTCCTTCTGGAGGATCTAGGGGAGAATTTGGATGCCTTTTGCAGCTACTAGAGGTCACCCATGTTCTAAGGTTTGTGGCCCTTTGTTCTGTCTCTGAAGTAGCAGTACTGGACTGAGTCCTTACGCTGTCTTCTCTTGGTTCTCCTCTGCCTCCCACTTCTGTTAAGAACGTTTGTGATTACATTAATATCAACTGGAAAATCCAGGATAATCTCCCTGTTTTAAAGTCAGCTGGTTAACAACCTTAATTTCATCTAATTCCTCTTTACCATGTAATGTAACATGTTTACAGGTTCTGGGGACTAGGACATAGACGTCTTTAGCAGGGGACTATTATTCTGTCTACCACACATAGTATCGACATGGATTGGGAAACTGACTTGTATGGATTGGAACTCACTAAGAATTTACTGAGGCCTCTTGTGGTGATAGTATAGTACCTACGTCGATGGAGTTTTTTAATAATTTTTAAATGAATCTGAAGAACTCTTTAAGATAGTGCTTGATACATAGTAAGTTTCCAAAATGTTAGCTAACATGAAAATTTTGGTAACCTCTTGGAGTACCTAAATTTTTTGACAAAGCAATTAAGCAAAAGTTCTTTCTTATGTTAAATATGATAGTGCTGAATAGTTAAGCTGTTAAATCAAGGTCTTAAAACTGTTTGTAAAGGAAAAATGTAATCCTGTAGTTCAAGAAATAAAGCCATTTTGAAGCATAGCACCTCTCATGAAGAGTTTCTATAAAGGACTTACTCCCTTTGCTTAATCATATTGGCCTTTTAAAGAAACCTATATTCCTTCAGCATTGTCACTCACAAAAGTACAAACTGCGGCCTTCCTTGACACAGAACACGGTTCTTCCAGCTACAGAATAATCTCCCTGTTAAACTCTGGGACTTTACCTTCCTGTTACAAGAAATCATTTTATTTCTTAAATACTTGTGGTGGTCTTGAAATACTTTAAATACAACCAGAGTGTCTTTCAAGCCCTGATACCCACAGTAGGATCTTATAAGGCACTTCATTTGTTTAATGTGGAGAAAATTTTGCCAGCTTTAATCTGTAAGTAAACACCACAGCCAGACACTCTTATTGCACAAAGCTGTGTACCAACATGGTCCCGTGGTCTCTAAATTCTCTAATTTGTCATAGTTGCCATTCATGCTGCCACACCAAGCTTTCTCTGTGATTGCTGGGGAAAATGGTCTGTTCACTTCTCTGGTGCCTCTGTTTCTTTGCTGTTCTTGGATTTCTCAGAGCACATATATACTTTCTCCTTTAAAAATATTTCCATTGAGTTCCATCTGAAAAACTCAATGCTTCTATCACACTCATGTGACATCCTCTTAAGTTTTCCAGCAATGCCGTGGATACTGCTCATTTGTGTTTCTTTGATCATTTTTATGGGATTTGAGGAAAGTGACTTTTATCTATCATTGGATCAAAAGTCTCAGGCTCTATATTTCAATATATGCATAAGTTAAAAATTGGGACATGCATACTCACACATTTTTTTTTAACATCTATTTTATTTTTGAGAGACAGAAGGAATGGGGCAGGGTCAGAGAGAGAAGGAGACAGACACAGAATCCGAAGCAGGCTCCAGGCTCTGAGCTGTCAGCACAGAGCCCAACACGGGGCTCGAAGTCACAAACCATGAGATCATGACCTGAGCCAAAGCCGGATGCTTGACCGACTGAGCCACCCAGGTTCCCCAGGATACTCACACATTTTTAAAATGAGCGATGTATTTTAATTTATGTGATTTAATGACAGCACTGAAAAGTGTAGTGTATATTAAAGAACATCAACTTAGTTTCTGACTACATTGTTGAGTATCCTTTCCAGTAATAAATACATCCTACCTTTATATTTAGTAAATAAGTAAAATGAAATAAATTGAAGTCATTAGCCATAATTAAAATTTACCAGATAATTGTTTAATTTCACGAAGGAAAATACCAACCCAAGGTAGAACATAACTCAGAAATACTTGATACCGTAATATGCCTCAGATTTTTCCTCTTGGCAAGATTTAGTAAAAGCTATTATGAAACCTAGAACTTAAAAATTATTCAGGTTGTATTTCATATTGAGTCCAAAGACTTATACTGCTATCTAGTGGCCACTCTGAGTAATTTTAAATTATAAGCTACAAATGCAAACCACAACATTGCTGTTAAAATTTTAAGTCATTAGGGTTGACTTATTGTGTTACTCTAGACAAAACAATGCTAAAAATTGCACTGTACTTGTACACAAGAAGGTAGACACTTCCATTGTGAATGCAGTACACTCTATTAATAGACATGTATTTTCATAATAAGTAAAATGTTAAGAATGATAATACCAAGCAAAGAAAATTTTAGGTAAAAACTAGGGTAACATTTGAATAATGATTCACTAAAAATTAATAATAATAAATAAAATAATGATTCATCATAAACTATACCAAAATAATAAATTTGAGCTTCTTCTGAATAGTAATAAATTATCCTTGATTTAGAAAAATTTCAGGGAATTTCATTTTTTTTTTTCCAGAGATTTTTTAGTGGCACCACACACTGGGTAACATTTGAAGCCAAGCTATTTACTGGACACGTGAGGTCAAATGAATTCTAAGGTAATCTTTTCAGGTTGTTATTGTTACATTGTGAATTCACCTTATTAAGGATGACTGAAATTTCTTAAAACCTAAATTATTCACAATGAAGGGGAAAAAAAGCTGACATCTTCCTGACTTGGCAATAGAAGTTAGATCAAGACTGAAAAAGAATGTATATTGGTTAGTTGGCCTGGCCCTTTTTAGTGACTCTATTGTGTCAACAGTACTGGAAAAACTACTCTCAAAACATTATTGGTAGGGAAAATAGTTATTCTCCAAGTCTTGATGTTTGGTAGTGCTGTCTCCACAAAGAAAGGGGCCAGGCAAACACACCCACATTTTGTTGTTACTTTTTTCTTAAAAAATTTTTTTTCATGTTTATTTTTGAAAGAGAGAGACAGAGTACAAGCAGGGGAGAGGCAGAAAGAGAGGGAGACACAGAAACTGAAACAGGCTCCAGGCGCTGAACTATCAGCAGAGCTCGAAGCGGGTCTCGAACCCACAAACTGAGATCATGACCTAAGCCAAGTCAGACACTTAACCGACTGAACCACCAAGGCACCCCAACACCCAAATTTTGTTGTTAATGGGTGGCAGGACTGTTCTACTACTTTATTTTTGTCACAAACCATGTTTCCTACTCACAATGTGCACATGCACATGTATGTGCAATGTGCACAGATTTCACAGAGTTCAGATTGTTACCTGGGCTGCAAAGAAAACATTTAGCTTCCCTCCTAGGGTAGTTTAGGTCTAATTACCTGACAATTAAACTCTACGATTTGACATTTCCAGGAGATAGTCCTATAATGTTTATAAACATTTTGAATGGTATGTAATTCACATATTGCTCTATTAAATGCGAGTGCATATTTATAATTTTTGCACATGAATGCTAAAATGTGTCATGCTTATGTTATTAGGTTGTATGCCTCATGGAATGTTCCTTAAATTCAGTCAATGGATTTAAATACAAATTATGATTTGGAGTTTGTATACTTTCATGCTTGCAAATCATTAAGATGTCATTCCTAGACATTCTTCAACAAGAAGGCAATTGCATAGTACCACAAAGGATTCTCTTTTAATTTTCATTAGGACAGAAATAATTCCTGTGTGAAAAGCTTTATAATGCTATTAATAATTGAATTGCTCTGAAGAGACTGGAATACATCCCATGTCATGTGTAATCAGCTACCTCATCAAAAATAATGATATCAGAATAACTATTCCAAAATCATTGAATTTGGGGGTAAAGGCTAACTAAAATCGTTCAGTAAAATCTCGTGGAAAATATTTGTTTGACCAGCAAATGCAAGTGCTGACAGATTGTGTACTAATATGAGATGCTAGCATGTAGTTACTTTAATTAATTATTCACTGACTCCACCACATTCATTGTGAACATCACACAGATATGGAGAGTGGTCATAAGCAGTGGTGCACGAAATGTGATCTGAGACAGGTTTACAATGATGCATTATATGTGTTTGTTTTATTCTCATATAAATTAATAAGTTAGCTTTGTTAAAAAATGACTAAAGACAAAATGTATGTGACACAAATATTTTAATACTTCATGAAGTAGGCAGTCTCCTTTCCCAAAACTACAAAATAGGGTGGAAGGCAGGAGGCTTTTCTAGGATAAAGATAAAGAGGGGTGACTTGGTGGATCAGTTGGTTGAGTGTCCAATGTTTGATTTTTGGCTCAGGTCATGATCCCAAGGTCCTGAGATCAAGCCCTGCATTGAGATCTGCACTGAGTGTGGAGCCTGCTTAAGATTCTCTCTCTCCCTCTCTGCTCTTCTCCCCAACTCATGCTTGCTTGCTCTGTCTCTCTCTGTCTTTCTCTGTCTCTCTCTCTCTCTCTCTCTCTCTCTCTCTCTGTCTCTCTCTCTCTCAAAAAAAAAAAAAATAACAAGGAAGATACAAAAAGAAAACATCTGATTGGCTGGAGTCACATAGTCAATCTTTGGGATGAGAGGCCACAGAATTGGCTTGTTATTTGGGGATTGGCTGCTGAATTTACTGTCTTATCAAGAGAAGCAATAGGTACAATAAGGTCATATAAGTTTCATTTTGCTGATGTGGCATCCCAGGCAAGAACGATTCCATCTTGGGCCTAAAAAGTTATTTCAACAGTTCTCTCTTTTGATCAGTCTTAATGTGACTCTCCATTACCATTGCTTCATTGGGTCTTAGTTTATTATTCGACGAGATTATGTCAGGCTCCTATTCTTGGAGCCACTTACATTTTTCTGTTCCTTTCTGTTGTTCCAGTCAGAGGAGACATCTGTCAGCTGGTCAATGGCTACCACATGCATTTAAAACTTTTGAGAGAACTCAGTGTATCAGGGAACCAATAATAATTATTAGCAACAAAACAATTCCCATGGTTTGGAGAACTCTTGAGCCAAGGTCCCCATGACCCAAACCAGCTCCAATCACAAAAGAAATTATCCTGAAGGCAGGAGAGGTAGTTAAGCCATTCCCCCTCTTTATGTATTTTATGTAACTGTATCTATACTTACCCAGAAGTATATATCCGGGAAGCTTTTTCCAGAGAAACTGAAGCATTGGAAATCAGGAAGAAGTTTATGTTGGGTACAAAGAGCTACAGGACCACCAGCGTCATAACAAATCCAAGTCCATTGTAGCTTGGATTACTCTCTTCCACAATGGTCTGAGATATGTGAACAATGGCATTATCTTTTCAGGCCAGGGCAAAGAAAAAGGTGTCCAAGAGAGTCCTAAAGCTCTTCACTGTGAAATATTTAAGAAAAGGAAGTACCTAGGAATAAACTTAACAAAGGAGGTGAAAGACCTGTACTCTGAAAACCATAAAATGTTTATGAAAGAAATTGAAGATGACACAAACAAATGAAAAGATACTTTGTGTTCATGGGCTGGAAGAATATTGTCAAAATATTCACATTACCCAAAAGCAATATAGATTTAGTGAATTCATATCAAAATACCAATAGCATTTTTCACAGAACTGAAACAAATAATACTAAAGTTTGTATGGAACCATGAAAGACTTCAAATAGCCAAAGCAATCCTGACAAAGAAGAACAAAGCTTTGAGATACCACAATCCCAGATTTAAAAATATACTACAAAGGTGTAGTAATCGAAACAGTATGTTGCTATCACAGAAACAGGCACACAGACCAAGAGAGCCCAGAAATAAGCCTACGCTTACATAGTCGATTTATGACCAAGGAAACAAAAATATGCAATGGGAAGAAGTCTCTTCAACAAATGGTGTTAGGAAAACCGAACCACTTTTTTTTACACCATACACAATATAAACTCAAAATGGATTAAAGACCTAAATGTGAGACCTGAAACCACAAAACTCCTAGAAGAGAACATAGGCAGAAATTTGTTTGACGTTGGCTGTAACAACATTTTTCTAGATATGTCATCTAGGACAAGGGCAACAAGAGCAAAAATAAACTATTGGGACTATACCAAAATAAAATTCTTTTGCACAGCAAAGGAAACTGTCAACCTAGTGAATGAGAGAAATTTGTAAGTGATACACGCAATAAGGGGTTAGCATCCAAAATATATAAAGAACTTATACAATTCAGCACCAGGAAAACCAATCTGATTAGAAAGTGAGCAGGAGACCTGAATAGACATTTTTCCAAAGAAGACATACTACAGATGGCAATAGACATGTGAAAAGATGCTCAACGTTGCTAACCACCAGAGAAATACAAATCAAAACCACAATGAGGTACTATCTTACACATGTCAGACTGACTAGAATCAAAAAGACCACCAGTATTGGTAAGGATATGGAGATAAAGCAACCCTTGTGTACTTTTGGTAGGAATGTAAATTAGTTCAGCCACCGTGGAAAACAGTATGGAGGATCCTCAAAAACTTAAAATTAGAATTACCATATGATACAGCAATTCCACTACTGGGTACTTAATCAAAGAAAATCACGATTTCAAAAAGATATATGCACCACTGTGTTTATTAAAGGATTATTTACAATAGCCGAAATATAGAAGCAACCCAAGTGTCCATTGGAAGGTGAATGGATAAATAAGATTTGGTATATATCTACAATGGAATATGAATCAGCCATAAAAAAAGGATGAGATAGTCCCATTTGCAACAATGTGGATGGACCTAGAGGGTACAATACAAAGTGAAGTAAGTCAGAGAAAGATGAGTACCATGTGATTTCACTTACATGTAGAATCTAAAAACCGAAACAAAGCACAAAACAGACTCTTAAACACAGAAAACAAACTGTTGGTTGCCAGAGGGGTGGTGGGTAGAGAGGTGGGTGAAATCAAGAAGATTAAGAGATACAAACTTCCAGTTACAAAGTAAATAAGCCACAGAGATGAGCAGTGTAGCATTAAAAACAGAAGAAAAGGATGGTCAGCAAGGGAAGGAGGAAAGGAAGGAAAGCTACTGGACACCTTGGGAAAAAACAGTCTACCTTGATGGCAGCTACTTTTCTCCCTAGTCAATTAGATTTTGAGGACTCCAGCATTTTCCCAGGATCAGGTGTAAGGTGGGGCCTTCTTCAGTTGGGAAATCTACACCCAGGGTTCTTTGACATCTTGTAATTTGACAGGGGTGTCAGTGGTCAAGTGTACTCGGTAGGGTCCTTTTCCAGAATCTCTCTTTTGCAAAAGCATAAGTGTTAAACAGTAACTGTAAATGACAAAAGACTTAAAAATGGCCATGGTTTAAAGATCTGAGGAGAGTTTGTCATGATGTAAATGACAAGAAAATTTGGTTACTTGTGACAAAACCTTTTAGGACAATAACTGGAATTATGACTGATAACATACCAACATATCATATTTTTAGAAATGTTACACAATTTCTGGAATACTTATGTTAATAAATACAAACATAGCCTAAGAAGGTTTAAGCATCACTTCTTATTTAACAATGTTTCTTATGTAATTGAACAAAACAAATTAATTAGTTTAACATCTCTCTTTCCCAGCATGAGAGACAAATCCCTTCAGACTTTCCAGGGATCCTCTGGGAAACCTAAGTGATTTCAAGGGTAAAAGGAATCCATTTGGAATTTGATTTGGGGAAGTAGTCAAAATATCAAAAGGTTTGATCATTCAACTAAATAGGACCACAAATGATTGTAAAATAATAATTATTTAACCAAAGTGACCACAGAAGATTTTAAAAACAAATACAGAAGTTTACATAATGTGAAAAAACGTAGCTCTTTTAATATTGAGAAGACTGGACTTTTGTAAGTTACTAAAGTCCTAATAAAGACAACATGAAGCACAGGAAATTATTTTGGTAAGACACAACATCTTTCCTGTCCAAGCAGATTACTTAAAAGCTAAACAAAAAGCTTTATTTACAGTTTATTATTAAGAGCAGTCCAATAGTCTAAAAACCTTTTCCCTTTTAACAAAGAATAGTGTATTTTTATATTAAAACTCATTTTTAAAAAACTTGAATCCATTCCAACCTTAGCCAGTTTTATGACACATACAATTCATTTCCCAAGATTCCTTTTCCACAAACTTACAACTTTTTATACCTATTCAGATTTGTCTTGTTTTTTTTTTCCTTTTTTTTCCTCATTCTGTAACAATCATTTCACTTTAAGACAAAATTACTTTCTTTCTTTTTTTCCTTTACCAAAAGCAAACAACAGCAAAACATGTCCACCACAACTTTCCTTATGTTAAAAAAAAAAAGTCTACTTTCCTTAGCTACTTTTTACACACGATTGTTTTCTTACACCTTTATTATTTCTAATAGGTGTAATTACACATATTAATGAGAGTTCTTCTCTGTTAGTTTCCACTAGAAATTATGGATTCTGAGAGGTAAGCAATCATAGACTGGGAAATTTATAAATATATTTCATAATTTCTAGAAGTACATTCTTTCTCATCGTAAATTTTTCAATGTGGCACAAAATATGTTTACTAATACACCCAAATATCTTTAGTTCTTTTGTAAAAGGCTTTTCCTTTTATCCTTCCTGGATAAATATTCAATGATTAATGTTTAACTATTTTTTTAACTTGGAAATCATCTAGTCAGTGAATATCCAGCATCTAGCTTTAAGAATTCAAGTTACCAAAAGTTGTGGAAATTATTTTTAAGTTGATAAAGTATAATTATTGTTGAAAAGTTTATTTATAAACTCACATCTATTTAATTTGCTGCTTCTTAACAATTACATTTTGGTTGTTCATGAAAATTTTATGAGGCATTAAACAGATAATCTTGCTGATGATTGTGCAACAGGAATAGCATGAGGTTATTTTACTTTTGGTAATCCTAGGTAGAATAAAAGTAGTATGTTTAATGCTGATAACTCAAAAAGACATGCCTACTTTAGTTAAATCAACAAATTTAAACTACCTTTCATTCATTGAAGATTATTCTACATCATGTGAACCTGAGTAGAGCTCTTTTAGAAAAAAATTGCATATTTATGTTGTACATAAATAAATAGACATACATAAACATACAGAAAGATACAAAGACATCTTATGGTTTTAACTTTAAATTTTTTAGCCATGAGACAGGAACAATAATGCAAAACTCACTAATGTATAAAAGAACAATTGGATCCAAATTGTGTTCCTGGCAGATGGAATAAGTTAAGATGCTCAGATGTTTAGATCTTTCACTATTTGTGGATAAAACCTTTAAGATTCTTCATTTGCTTAGTTTCTAAATCTAAGATAAAAATTACCTCCCTGAAGTTTGTATTTCAAAGAGATGGTCCTCAGTTCCTAGAGACCAGGAAGAACATTTACATCTCCAAGTCACAGAGAAAGAATGCAAGCTCCTCCAAGAAAGGTTTTTGCTTCCTAAGGCCAGAGTTTGTGGCCTTAGGAAATGAATAGGGGAGAATTGTGGATTGGTCAAATTGTGGACTTTGTGTTGTTTCTGAAGCCACACTTCTGGTCCTATAAAGAAAAGGACAGCTATTTCTAATTCCTCAAGGAACTGGATTATAATTTGAGTGATTTCAAGGTATCAACCCATTCACCCAACTATATTATCTTCAATTTGCTTCTGTATTTCAGGATGATCTCCAACTAACATAAAAAACAGAAGATTATTATGTTCTATATTTAGAATGTTTTTCTTACCCTGTGGGTACATAGTTTGATTTAGGTTAGGAAAGAAGCCTAAAAAGTTCTTATCAAGCACTGAATATCAGTTTCCAATTTAGCCAACTTCTGATCATAAAGCTACTTTAAAAAATCCTTTCATCTAATACTGTATGTCAAGGATATTTTAGCCATACTAATTTTTAAAATCCTTTCAGGGGCACCTGGGTGGCACAGTCGGTTAAGCGTCCGACTTCAGCCAGGTCACGATCTCGCAGTCCGTGTGTTCGAGCCCCACGTCGGGCTCTGGGCTGATGGCTCAGAGCCTGGAGCCTGTTTCTGATTCTGTGCCTCCCTCTCTCTCTGCCCCTCCCCCGTTCATGCTCTGTGTCTCTCTGTCCCAAAAATAAATAAACGTTGAAAAAAAAATTTTTTTAAATAAATAAATAAATAAATAAATAAATAAAATCCTTTGAAATATCTTCTCAGGTTTTAGCAGATACAAATAGTAAATATTCCTGGCAACACTGAATGACCCCATGAACTAAAGAGGCATCCCCAAAGCGGCTGCAAAAGTTATTATCCTCTCAAGATCCAGAGCCACTCCCAGAGATAGCCAAAATAAATAAAGATAACTCCCCTTAGAGCTAGCAACAGTTTCTAGGACACTAGCTACAAATGGGGTACAGTCCACATTTCTGTCTGGACCTATATTTGGGCCCCCCAACCTGACAGGTAGGCTGCTGCATATGCAAGAGCAAGAAACCTTTATGTCCCAGGGAATCAGAAAGTCAAGCCAAGTTCTCAGGACACAAATGAGACAAGATGGCAACAACTCTCCCTGGGAGAGAAAGGATTGAAAAACAACGGGCACCCCAAAACCAAATTAAGGGTGTAGTTTGGGAAGGGACAACATGAAATGTTGAAATGTTACTTTCTGTCAAATGAAAATCCTAAAACAATTCAGTAATGAGTTTGATGTTCTTTATTCGAGGAGAAACAGTCTGTGGATGGGGAGAGTTATGTGCCTCACAAGCAGTGGAGCACTCTTCCTGGGGGATTTTGAGCAAGAGCAGAATTTTCTAGACTATTAGAGGAGGCAACACAGAAACAGAGTAGGACGTGGGGAATTTCCTTATAAAGCTAGCAGGCCCTATTCTTTAGGGTAAGGTAAGCTGGTTAAAAATGAATTGGTGGATTGTGAGTGGGGTATGTTACGTTTCCTTGACTGGTGTTTTCACGAAGTGCAGGCTGACTTAGGTTTATGTTTTTGATGTGGGTCATGCTAATGAGGCAATGTCCATTTTGTGGGTCCCCATATACAGATTAGCTTTATCACTTCCTTTCTTGACCAGGCACTGAGGAGATCCATGAGAGCCAACTATAGTAAGAATTCTTACCCTTTGCTTGGCAGAAGCCCGTTTCCCCAGGATCCCATCTGCAGGTCCCTCAGTAAGTGGGATTTAAGTAGACAGTGCAGCCCTGGTATCTACCAGAATTTGTCAAAGTTCTCTATTAATTTTAATTTTAGTTTCCCCTTGTCTTTTTATGGGACTAAGTGGTAGAAGACTACTTGGAATTCCTCAGCATCCCTTCAACTCTGGAGTGGCCCATATGGAGGCCATCTTTTGAGGGTAGATATGGCAGCATTTTGAGTGTGCATGAAAGGACTTGACAAAACCTTTGAGGTCAATCTTTTTCCAGTACTGATTACAATTGAGACACCAATTTTGGGGGCCAGGGTTTTCATAATGGGCCCCTAGGTCGGTATAATGAGGGATGCCCAACTATTTTCATTTTTCTTGCCTTGGAGCTATTGCTGTTTTAAGTCCAGTGAGTTGGTTGTCTTTGGTTTATGGTCTTATGGTCTCTTCAGAGTAGAAAGGCAATTCAGATAGAGGAAAGTTGACTGAGTACTCAAGTAAAAGAGGATGGAGAGGAGTAGTCAGAATCACATTAGTTTTATAGTCTTTTGTTTTGGGTGCCTCTTACGTCTACCTCTTTTCTAGTCTTTTGTGATGAAGCTTTCAATGAAGCCATTTTGTAATTTTAAAGACTTTTTGAGGCTTCTGCATGTCAGTTAAAATAGGTATCCCATTCTGTTTCTTGATTTCAGAACCCCTGCTTTCAAGTGCACTTTTTAAGTGAATGATCTTGCCTAATTGGAACATTCCCCATAATTTTATAATTCCAGGTTGTGTTTGTAGGATTTTGCCATTTTTTGCAGTCATCTATAGCTTCTGTCACCACAGTTACCAGACATAAAATAGGTCAGAAGGTGGAGCACTCAGTTATTTGAAATGTGAGCATCCCATTTCTTTACCTAAGGCTTAGATTTCTGAGAGTCAAATTAATACCTTACGGGGATGCGGTGTCATGTTGGGGATTTTGTGGTGTTTTACAGCATAACTTGCATGGAAATTTTCTTGATGTTGGTGAGTGACCTCATGTCAATCTAACTCATTCTGTGACCAACTTATCCTAGCAAGAGAATTTCAGAGTTAGGTAGCCAGTGCTCTAACAGCTTTTTGGTGCTCGACCCATGCCCATTGATCTTGTAGCTGTGGCTTCAGAGATTCCCATTAACAGTAGTCAATTATTCCTCTCATGAGATTTCTTTGTTGTGAAAGACATCCTGATGGCTTTTAATAGTCTGACCTGGGCCTACTTAGATTTTGATTTTGATGGTCAAAACAGTCCAAGTTTTTTGTCAATTTATTTTTCCAAGTCTCCCAGTGGTATATGCTGTGTACTTAGTTCAAGGCTTTGTGAGTCCCACAATGACAGCCACCCATTGTGGACTCCCAGTATAACAACCCCTGACTCTTTCTGGAATTTTAATAAATTCCAGAACTTCTCCAGGACCCCAGAATCTCTCTGGGAATTTTGACCAACTTCAAAAAGTTTCCTGGAAAGTGAGAAGGATTCCACCTGCCTCTGAGGAGGAGGGAGTGATTATTCACGGAGATCTCTGTATAAAATACAAATCCTCTGATCAGATAATTGAACAGAATATTTACCATTACACTTTTATATTTTTAGAATCTTTGAGGTATAATATATAAACTTTTGGGATTTTAATAGATGATTAGAGATTTTCAAGTGAAAAAATATATCAGATATGCATATAATCATGTGTTTTTAATTTATACTTCTCACTTGATAATTATACAGGACAGTTCTGACTTTTAATTATTGAAATTTGTTGTAAGGATATGAGCAAAAATATGGCAAAAAAATTTTTTCTTAATCTTCTATCAACCATAATATGTAATAACAACAAGGTCATTGCTAATACTCTTCAACAAGCTCATATTCGTCATGTTTTTTTCCTCTTTGCTCAAATATTACAAATAAGTCCTAAAGTTATCATTTCACTACTATATCAGTCTGTTTTCAAAGATAAGGATGCTTGTCTAAAACGATCATGACTTGCTTATTCATCTAAATATTATTCTCATAAAATGGACCTTTTTGTAATATATTTCACACACTAAGACTCTTAAATTTTATTTTGAACTTGAAATATTTAAAGGCATCTCATAGATGCTAAATCAATATAGCTTTCCTCTCTTATTAAGTGTTTTAAAATAATTGAAAGTAAATATTTATAATTACCAGATTTTTTCCAATGGAGAGGCAAAGCAAAATAAGTGATCCAGTATTTCTAGATACCTTTTTTTTTTCTAGATATGTTAATTCAGGGGAAGAAAATAATTATTTCAAGGCAAAATATCTGACACATGCTTACATTTAAAAAAATACATGGAGGGGTGCCTGGGTGGCTCAGTTGGTTAAGCGTCCAACTTCAGCTCAAGTCATGTTACCTGGGTTTGAGCCCCACAGCAGGCTCTGCGCTGACAGCTCAGAGCCTGGAGCCTGCTTCGGATTCCGTGTATCCCTCTCTCTCTGCTCCTCCCCTATTTGAGCTCGCTCTTGCTCGCTCTCTCTCTCTCTCTCTCTCTCTGTCAAAAATAAACATTAGGGGCGCCTGGGTGGCGCAGTCGGTTAAGCGTCCGACTTCAGCCAGGTCACGATCTCGCGCTCCGTGAGTTCGAGCCCCGCGTCGGGCTCTGGGCTGATGGCTCGAGCCTGGAGCCTGTTTCCGATTCTGTGTCTCCCTCTCTCTGCCCCTCCCCCGTTCATGCTCTGTCTCTCTCTGTCCCAAAAATAAATAAACGTTGAAAAAAAAAATTTAAAAAAAAAAATAAATAAACATTAAAAAAATTTTTTTAATGAACGGAGGCTGAGGAAATACGTATTCTAGTCTTATTGACTGTGATCACCTTATGCCTATCCCTTGAGCTGTTTTCCTCACACTCCACTCAAATCACAGATTTATTCAAAATGTAATAATGCTCTTTGCACGTTGTTTGACAGCGTGCCAATAAAACTAGACACTCACACCAAAGCCTGTGTTCAGTTCAGCAGAAATGAACACTTAACACACCATTAAGTCAACAATTAAGGCCACCTTGTTTCTTTGCTTCGCTGCTGCCTAACATGTCAGGCAAAGGTACCTGAAGTGCTTCCAGGGAAAGAGGCACATCACAGCCACAGGGTAATAGGTTCAAATAGCAAAGAAGAGCTGTAGAAGGTGGTTGCTAGAATGGAAAACAGCTGTCTGCCCTTAACGTTCTCTGTTTGAGAGCAAGGTTCAAAAGGAAAAAAACATACACAGAAGGATGGGCCAATGAGTAGAAAGTAAATATTTAGACACATCTTTCCTTTGTGGTTGAAAATGCTTTGTTAGTGTTTTCTATGCGATCAAGTATGACTTAAAAGATGTGAATTCCCAGCAAGCTGTATTTTGTGTACAAGTGAGTATGCTAGAAAATATACCCAGGATGTTTTTCTTACCTCTATATTCACTAAAACAGAGTCTATACTAATTTGATAAATGAGGCAAGGAAATTAATAATTCCTCACAGTATTAAGCTATCCCCTGCCACTAGGCTAAGGTCTTTCTATGATTTGACTTATTAAATGTTCACAAACAAATCATTTTTATATTACAAATTAGGTAAGCAGGTTTCAAAGTTACTAAATTTATCTGAATTACCACAACTAATAACAAAGTGGAGTTTTGAAATAAATTCTGATGTTATTCCCTTAGGCATCTATGATTCACATAGCATCCCCATATGTCTATTTAAAATTTGTCATTTAATCTGATAGCTATGGATGAAGTTGACTTCTCTGATGAGATTGGGTGCTAAATACCTACAAATATCTCATTTGAAATTGAGCCTTGGTGATTTCAGCATTCATTTGCAACTTCATTGATGTATATTTCACATGCCATACAATTCACCCTTTCAAAGTGTACTGTTCAATGGTGTTTACTATATTCACGATGTTGTTCAACAATCACTACCACCAGTTTTAGAATATTTTGATCACACCATAAAGGAATCTTATATCCTTTTACAGTCAGCCCACCATTTCCCACAACTTCCCAACCCAGGCCTAGATAATCACTATTCTACTTTTAGGCCTTCATAGATTTGCCTCTTCAGGATATGTAATGCAAATAGAATTTTATTTTTTTTTTATTTATTTTTTTTTTCAACGTTTATTTATTTTTGGGACAGAGAGAGACAGAGCATGAATGGGGGAGGGGCAGAGAGAGAGGGAGACACAGAATCGGAAACAGGCTCCAGGCTCTGAGCCATCAGCCCAGAGCCCGACGCGGGGCTCGAACTCACGGACCGCGAGATCGTGACCTGGCTGAAGTCGGACGCTTAACCGACTGCGCCACCCAGGCGCCCCTTATTTTTTTTTTTTTATTTTTTTTTTTTTGCGAATAGAATTTTAAAACGTGGTTTGTAGCTCTCCTCTTTCACTTAGCAAATGCTTTCACCCATGGGTTCACCCATGTTGTTGCATGTATCAATACTTCATTTTTTAAATTGCTGAATAATATTATTCCATTGTATGGATATGCCATAAATTTTTTCCCATTAATCAGTTATGGACATTTAAGTTGTTGCCATTGTGGGGCTGTTACGAATAGTGCAGATCTAAATGTGCATGTACAAGTATTTGAATACTTGTTTTCATTTCTCTTGAGTATACATATAGAAGTAGAAATGCTAGGTTCCATAAACTCTAATTTTTAACTTCTGAGGAACTGTTAGTCTGTTTTTGAAAGTAGTCAACCTCTTTTATTCCTGTTTCTAGTAATTACAGTCTTCTCCCTTTTTTTTTTTATCAGTCTAGCTAAAGGTTTATTTTTTGTGTGACCTTTTTTCAAAGAATCAACATTTGATTTTTTTCCTCCACTATTTTTCTATTCTCTATTAATTTACATCCTAATCCTTATTATTTTTTTTTAATTTTATTTATTTTGAGAGAGAGAGAGAGAGAGAGAGAGCATAAATTGGGGAGAAGAAGAGAGAGAGGAAGAGAGAATCCCAAGCAGGCTCTGGACTGTCAGCACAGAGCCTGATGCGTGGCTTGATCTCATGCACCATGAGATGACCTGAGCTGAAATCAAGAGTCAGACACTTAACTGAACCACCCAGGTGCTCCTCTAATCCTTATTATCTCTTTTTGCTTGCTTGCTTTGATTCTAGTTTGTGTCTGAAGATGGAAGGTAACTACATATTTTTCAATGAATATTTTGAGTGTTTGTTTACATGACTGTCTTTTGAGAGTCTAGATCAAATATACTAGAAGTCAGGAACCATAACTAATTTGATTTTGTCACAATTGCCTAATACAGTCTTTGGCTAAACTACTAAAACTATGGATAAAATACTGAAAACCCATTTTTAAATTCAATGAGGAACTAACAAGAAAATGAAGGATAATCAAGACCAAAATCTAAAGTTAAAGTAGGAAATCAGAAACCAATAAACAGTGGACCATTTTTACCTTGAGAATATCGGCCAAAGTAAATTGAACTCTAGTTTCACTGACCTAAGAAGGAAAACAGAATACCATTCAAGGTAGGAAGTCTAACGGGGTACTGAAGATTAATCAGTAAACTATATATAAAATCTGCTTTCCCAAGGTTACAGTAAAGAAATTGCCCATCACCAAGGAGAAAGCATATGATATGAATACATCTAAGTAATGCTCAAAGCATGCTAAAATAAACATAGTGTTGATCATATGTGAAAAAACTATGAAGACAATCAAGGGAATGATAATCACGAAATTCATGGTAATGCTTCCTCTGAGCAGAAAAAGTATGGGATTACATAGGGACACATGGAAATTTTAAAGAAGTTAGTAAAAAATTTTCATAAGCTGGATGGTAGAATACAGGTGTTCATCACATTCTTTATATTTTTTAAATTTTTAAATGTTTATTATTTCTTTATTTTTCAATGTTTTTATTTATTTTTGAAAGAGAGAGACAGAGCATGAGTGGGGAAAAAGCAGAGAGAGAGGGAGACACAGAATCCAAAACAGGCTCCAGGCTCTGAGCTGTCAGCACAGAACCCAATGTGAGGCTTGAACTCATGAACTGTGAGATCATGACCTGAGCCAAAGTCACATGCTTAACTGACTGAGCCACTCAGGTGCCCCAATGTTTGTTTATTTTTGAGAGACAGAACATGAGCAGGGGAGGGGAAGAAAGAGAGAGAGACACAGAATCTGAAGCAGGCTCCAGGCTCTGAGCTCTCAGCACAAAGCCTGACATGGGGCTCAAACTCACAAACCAGAAGAGCATGACCTGAGCTGAAGTCAGACCCTTAACCAACTGAGCCACCTAGGTGCCCCTATATTTTATAATTTTAAGCAAATATTCTTTGATATTTATATTAGATATTAAGAATATATATTATAAATGAATATATATGTTATAAATGAATATATGTGTGTGTGTGTGTGTGTGTGTATGTATGTATATATGTAAACGGAAAGACACTCAAACTTGCAAATAAAGCCTAGAGAGGTTGAATGACTAGCTCAAAGACAAACAACTTGTTAACCAAGTCAGGACTAAGCTATATTTTCCTTAATAAATACCTATTAAACTTTTTAAGAGCCATCTACAAAATAGAATAACTCTAACTGTAGAAAAACAATATTAAATATCAATAATGTAATTTGGCCATAGCCTGCTTAGTGTAACAAGTTTTTACATGAATTATCATTCTTATTAAGTCTCCTAAACCCTGTGGCTACAACAATTTGCACTAAAATTTATCCACTGTAGCTCATTTGCTGGAACTTCGTAATCCCAGGTTTACTTTTCCTATGGCACAAAACAATCTTGAAAAGATGTACTCGGTCTTGTTATGTAAGTAACTTTTACTACTAGAAAAATAGCATCAAAAATTTACAGTGAGGGGCACCTAGGTGGTTCAGTTGGTTGAGTGACCAATTTTGGCTCAGGTCATGATCTTCCATGGGTTCAACACCCACACTGGGCCTCGTGCTGACAGCTCAGAGTCTGGGCCCTGCTTCAGATTCTGTGTCTCCCTCGCTTTCTGCCCGTCTCCTGCTCATGCTCTGTCTCTCTCTCTCTCCCTGTCTCAAAAATAAATATTTATATATATATATATACACATATAAATATAATTTATATATATTAACTTATATAAATATATTATATATAATGAATGTAATCCCTTTGTGTGGTTAAAAAATGAATACACAGAGGCACCTGGGTGGCTCAGTCAGTTAAGCATCTGACTTCAGTTCAGGTCATGATTTCATAGTTAGTGGGTTCAGTCCCGCATGGGGCTGTGTGCTGACAGCCTGGAGCCTACTTTGAATTCTGTGGCTCCTCTCTCTCTGCCCCTCCCTCCTTTGCACTCTGTTTCTTTCTCTCTCAAAAATAAACATTTAAAATAAGTTAAAAAAAATACACATGAGCACACATACCCATACATTTTTTCTTTGTCAGGAATCACAAAAATCTTGTGAAGTATGTTATTTTACCATAGTTTTTTAAAATTGGTTTTAGTCAGCCTTAGAAGTTTAAAGCAGTGTGATAAAGGAAAACTGTAGCAAAACTCCAACAAACAAGGGCCCATGTGCCTGATGCACAGCAAAGCCAAACACTGATAGCAGGTTTGCAGCAGAGAAAGAAGTTTAATTCACAAGGCAGCCAAATGAGGAGATATGAAAAGAGTGTCCCTTCCTCTGCAGGATAAAAGAGGGGGGAGGGGTCTTAGGGAGAGCATGAGCAAGGTGACCATATGCTACAAAGGGGGAGGTTAAACGTGGTGAAATTGTTGATGCCTTCAGGCGCAGTAGATCATGATGCTTTGTATGTTGCATGTTCAAAAGGTGGGGGTGTTGGGGCGCCTGGGTGGCTCCGTCGGTTAAGCGTCCCACTTCAACTCAGGTCACAATCTCGCGGTCTGTGAGTTCGAGCCCCGCGTCGGACTCTGGGCTGACCGCTCAGAGCCTGGAACCTGTTTCGGATTCTGTGTCTCCCTTTCTCTCTGCCCCTCCCCCGTTCATGCTCTGTCTCTCTCTGTCTCAAAAATAAATAAATGTTAAAAAAAAAAAAAAAAGGTGGGGGTGTTGACACGACTGGGGGTAGAGATTTCAGGCTCCTTGACATCAAAAGGTCACCTGTCTGACACTTGCACAGGCCCAGTAATCAGGTCAGTGGTCTCCAGGGGTCTGAATGGGATGGAGGTGGGCCTCCTGAACTGGTAGAACATAACTAAGCTATGTGTGGCTTAGACGCCGGCAGTTAGAAAGAAACAGTCCCTAAGTTATAGTTTACTTTAACTACCCTAAATGTGAGGCAACAATAACTTAGCCTTGTTTTAAGCAGATTAAAAGTAAAACTTTAATTGTAAAGCAATGGTTTTAAAACCTGATCCTGGCATTATTTAAGTAGTAGTTCTCAGAGTATTCCTGCACCAACTGCTTCATTATCACATAGGAAGTGGTTAAAATGCAAATTTAGGGGCACCTGGGTGTCTCAGTCCATGAAGCATCCAATTCTTGATTTCTGTTCAGGTCATGATCTCATGGTTCATGGGATCAAGCCCCGTTTGGGGATCTGGGCTGACAGCTCTCTCCCTTTCTGCACTGCCCCCTACACCCAGCTCGTGTGCTCATGCGCGTTCTCTCTCTCTCTCTCAGAATAAACTTTTAAAAATGCAAATTCAGCAATATGTGGTTTTTAAAAAAAAATTTTTTTAACGTTTTTTTTTGAGAGAGAGAGAGAGCACACAAGCAGGGGATGGGGTAGAGAGAGAGGGAGAAACAGAATCTGAAGCAGGCTCCAGGCTCTGAGCTGTCAGCATAGAGACCAATGTGGGGCTTGAACCCATGAATCATGAGATCATGACCTGAGCCAAAGTTGGGCACTGAACTGACTGAGCCACCTAGGTGCCCCAGCAATATGTGTTTTAATGAGTCCCTAGGTGTTTCTGATGCAGGCTATGGGAATCATTGGTCTAATATTTATCCAAGGTTGAGAACTGGGTTGGGGGTTTGCAACCCAGTGATGCACATGGGGAATCACGTGGGGAAATTTTAACAAATCTAATGTCTGGGGCCTACTTCAACTTAAAATCTCTGGACATGGATTCTGGACATTGAGGTTTTTAAAAACAAAACAAAAAGCAAACAAAACAACAAAAAAACTCTTCCAGATGATTTTAATGTGCATCTGGTTTTGAGAAACATGCTTCTCATGGCCATTGGATGGTTTAGCTGTGGTCCCTTACAGGCTCTAGTCAGTGAGTATGCCCTGGATGTAGAGACTGATACAATGTAAACAAAGGATGCCAATAGTTCAATCTCCAGCAAAATCGCCATTATTGTGGGATGTGGCTTGATGTTTTAGATATTCAGTTCATCAGAATCCACATTCTTTAAGGAACTTGTGAGTATCATTTGCTTTCTCATGTACCATGCCTATAGTTAAGAAAACACTTGGATCACATTGCGCAAAAACAAATCTGGTCCTCTTTGAGAACATTTCCATCTTGGATTAATAAATTGGCTTTTGGCTTTTATGTAAATCTTACGAACTTGATTAATATGAATGTGATTAGAGATAGGGTCCAAAAGGTCTTATTTCTCTGTTGGTAACATCCCTACATGACCCTGTACATGTATATATTGTTTTTCTACACCAACCTTGTTGTGGTTTATGATGATTAAGTAACAAAATGTTTTCAAAGCACACAGATGGTTCTAGTATTTTAACTCCTGCTTCATAAATGATAATTTTTACCATTTTTACAGTTCCCTTTCTGTAAACACTACCTTTCATCCCAGAATTTCTCCCAGGTCCCATGTTTCCAGTCATCTAACTCTTAAAATCCTTTAAGTTCTGTGGATGATTTTAATGTTCAGCCAGAGTGAAAGTCCTGCTCTAGACTAATGGTTCTCCACCTGCATCAGAAACAATGGGGGGCTCACTAAAACTCCAGGCGCTGGGGGAGAAGGTGACTGGCTATAGACTTCATGTCCACCAAGCAATAGAAATAGAAACTGGGCATTCCTTGTTATCCGTGTCCAGTTGCTGATTCTAGTTTCAAATAATGAAGCTGTATTTGAAACAATACAGATTGCCACAGTTGGCTAAAGTGCAGAAATCTATAAAGCAGAACTTCTATAACGTATAAGGAAAGTTTTGTTTTCAGTGGAAAACATGCATGTCTGTAGCTCACATCTGATCTGATTCCCTGGAGGCTATTTTACAACTCTATAAATTGTAGATAGCTGATAACAATACAAAATGATTATTGTCTGTAGACATGCAAATTATGTCTATCTGGAAGAGGATAGAATGACTTCCCTCCTCCACTACAGAAGAAGCTAGGTTTACCTCCAGTTGCACAGCAAGGCAATGAATGATAAATGTGTCTGTGTTTCTACTTTTCCTTTGAACCAGGTGTTAGATTTTACCAGTTTCGACATTAGGTTAAATAAAATGAACATGTTTATTTTTATATCTCTATGGGGGATATGATTTTACCAATCTCTAGAGGTCAGTTTGAAGACAGTATAATTGTTTTGATTATTTTAATACTTCAAATAATGATAGCTAGCAAGAGACTTTTTTCAAAGGAACATTTAAGGTAAGAGTTTTAAATTGCACCAGTTTGATGTTCAACAGAAATATTTTAGGGGCGCCTGGGTGGCGCAGTCGGTTAAGCGTCCGACTTCAGCCAGGTCATGATCTCGCGGTCCGCGAGTTCGAGCCCCGCGTCGGGCTCTGGGCTGATGGCTCAGAGCCTGGAGCCTGTTTCCGATTCTGAGTCTCCCTCTCTCTCTGCCCCTCCCCCATTCATGCTCTGTCTCTCTCTGTCCCAAAAATAAATAAACGTTGAAAAAAAAAAATTTTTTTTTAAAAAAATAAAAAAAAAAAAAAAGAAATATTTTAGATATTTGCTGACCCAGATACAGTACAAAAATATAAACTGAATCATTTCATCCTAAATATGACTGTAGAAAATATGTTGTGGTATAAAAAAGAAAAAAAATTGATTTTTTTTTTTCCAAAGAAAGATTCAGAATCAACCACTAGGTGGCAAAGTAGCATTTGGGATGTCAAATATCAAGGGAGGCCTGAAATCTCTGCTCACTGTTATTGATAGTGAAATAAAGATGTTCACTGGATTTTGATTCTGTAACATTTTATGTATTTGTCCTCATTCAAATGACACTGTCTGTAGTTCCTATTTTCAAGAAAATGCAATAAACTTTCATTAAACTTGCTATAAACTTGAAAGCAGAAGTGTTAAAAAACATTGACTTGAACTAGCTATTCTGAAATCAGAGTTAAATTTATTTTATTTTTTTTTAATGTTTATTTATTTTGAGAGAGCACATGTGGAGGAGGGGCAGAGAGGGGGGTTGGGCGGTGGGGAATGAGAGTGAGAGAATCCCAAAAAGGCTCCCTGCTCAGTGCAGAGTCCAAAGGGTAGCTTGAACTCAGGAACCATGAGATCATGACCTGAGACAAAATCAAGAGTCGGATGCTTAACCAGCTGTGCCACCCAAACGCCCCTAGAGCTTATTTTAAATTAAAAAAAAAATTTTTTTATATAACAAAATTCTCAAGCTGGAAAGGACTAAGATGTCATCTAGACTAAGCCTTTTTTTATGTTGTAACTGATTTTTTTTATATGAAATTTATTGTCAAATTGGTTTCCATACAACACCCAGTGCTCATCCCAAAAGGTGCCCTCCTCAATACCCATCACCCACCCTCCCCTCCATCCCACCCCCCATCAACCCTCAGTTTGTTCTCAGTTTTTGACAGTCTCTTATGCTTTGGCTCTCTCCCACTCTAACCTTTTTTTTTTTTTTTTTCCTTCCCCTCCCCCATGGGTTCCTGTTAAGTTTCTCAGGATCCACTTAAGGGTGAAACCATATGGTATCTGTCTTTCTCTGTATGGCTTATTTCACTTAGCATCACACTCTCCAGTTCCATCCACGTTGCTACAAAAGGCCATATTTCATTCTTTCTCATTGCCACGTAGTATTCCATTGTGTATATAAACCACAATTTCTTTATCCATTCATCAGTTGATGGACATTTAGGCTTTTTCCATAATTTGGCTATTGTTGAGAGTGCTGCTATGAACATTGGGGTACAAGTGCCCCTATGCATCAGTACTCCTGTGTCCCTTGGATAAATTCCTAGCAGTGCTATTGCTGGGTCATAGGGTAGGTCGATTTTTAATTTTCTGAGGAACCTCCACACTGCTTTCCAGAGCGGCTGCACCAATTTGCATTCCCAGTGCAAGAGGGTTCCCGTTTCTCCACATCCTCTCCAGCATCTATAGTCTCCTGATTTGTTCATTTTGGCCACTCTGACTGGCGTGAGGTGATACCTGAGTGCGGTTTTGATTTGTATTTCCCTGATACGGAGCGACGTTGAACATCTTTTCATGTGCCTATTGGCCATCCGGATGTCTTCTTTAGAGAAGTGTCTATTCATGTTTTCTGCCCATTTCTTCACTGGGTTATTTGTTTGTCGGGTGTGGAGTTTGGTGAGCTCTTTATAGATTTTGGATACTAGCCCTTTGTCCGATATGTCATTTGCAAATATCTTTTCCCATTCCGTTGGTTGCCTTTTAGTTTTGTTGGTTGTTTCCTTTGCTGTGCAGAAGCTTTTTATCTTCATAAGGTCCCAGTAACTCACTTTTGCTTTTAATTCCCTTGCCTTTGGGGATGTGTCAAGTAAGAGATTGCTACGGCTGAGGTCAGAGAGGTCTTTTCCTGCTTTCTCCTCTAAGGTTTTGATGGTTTCCTGTCTCACATTCAGGTCCTTTATCCATTTTGAGTTTATTTTTGTGAATGGTATGAGAAAGTGGTCTAGTTTCAACCTTCTGCATGTTGCTGTCCAGTTCTCCCAGCACCATTTGTTAAAGAGACTGTCTTTTTTCCATTGGATGTTCTTTCCTACTTTGTCAAAGATGAGTTGGCCATACGTTTGTGGGTCTAGTTCTGGGGTTTCTATTCTATTCCATTGGTCTATGTGTCTGTTTTTGTGCCAATACCATGCTGTCTTGATGATGACAGCTTTGTAGTAGAGGCTAAAGTCTGGGATTGTGATGCCTCCTGCTTTGGTCTTCTTCTTCAAAATTACTTTGGCTATTCGGGGCCTTTTGTGGTTCCATATGAATTTTAGGATGGCTTATTCTAGTTTCAAGAAGAATGCTGGTGCCATTTTGATTGGGATTGCATTGAATGTGTAGATAGCTTTGGGTAGTATTGACATTTTGACAATATTTATTCTTCCAATCCATGAGCAGGGAATGTCTTTCCATTTCTTTATATCTTCTTCAATTACCTTCATAAGCTTTCTATAGTTTTCAGCATACAGATCCTTTACATCTTTGGTTAGATTTATCCCTAGGTATTTTATGCTTCTTGGTGCAATTGTGAATGGGATCAGTTTCTTTATTTGTCTTTCTGTCGCTTCATTGTTAGTGTATAAGAATGCAACTGATTTCTGTACATTGATTTTGTATCGTGCAACTTTGCTGAATTCATGTATCAGTTCTAGCAGACTTTTGGTGGAGTCTATCACATCTTCCATGTATAGTATCATGTCATCTGCAAAAAGCGAAAGCTTGACTTCATCTTTGCCAATTTTGATGCCTTTGATTTCCTTTTGTTGTCTGATTGCTGATGCTAGAACTTCCAGCACTATGTTAAACAACAGCGGTGAGAGTGGGCATCCCTGTCGTGTTCCTGATCTCAGGGAAAAAGCTCCCAGTTTTTCCCCGTTGAGGATGACGTTAGCTGTGGGCTTTTCATAAATGGCTTTTATGATCTTTAAGTATGTTCCTTCTATCCCACTTTCTCAAGCGTTTTTATTAAGAAAGGGTGCTGGATTTTGTCAAAGGCCTTTTCTGCATCGATTGACAGGATCATATGGTTCTTCTCTTTTTTTTTGTTAATGTGATGTATCACGTTGATTGATTTGCGAATGTTGAACCAGCCCTGCATCCCAGGAATGAATCCCACTTGATCATGGTGAATAATTTTTTTTATATGCTGTTGAATTCGATTTGCTAGTATCTTATTGAGAATTTTTGCATCCATGTTCATCAGGGATATTGGCCTGTAGTTCTCTTTTTTTTTTTTTTTTTTTTTTTTAATTTTTTTTTTTTTTAATGTTTATTTATTTTTGAGACAGAGAGACACAGAGCATGAATGGGGGAGGGGCAGAGAGAGAGGGAGACACAGAGTCAGAAGCAGGCTCCAGGCTCTGAGCCATCAGCCCAGAGCCCGACGCGGGGCTCGAACTCACGAACCGTGAGATCGTGACCTGAGCCGAAGTCGGACGCTCAACCGACTGAGCCACCCAGGCGCCCCTGTAGTTCTCTTTTTTTACTGGGTCTCTGTCTGGTTTAGGAATCAAAGTAATACTGGCTTCATAGAATGAGTCTGGAAGTTTTCCTTCCCTTTCTATTTCTTGGAATAGCTTGAGAAGGATAGGTATTATCTCTGTTTTAAACATCTGGTAGAACTCCCCTGGGAAGCCATCTGGTCCTGGACTCTTATTTGTTGGGAGATTTTTGATAACCGATTCAATTTCTTCACTGGTTATGGGTCTGTTCAAGCTCTCTATTTCCTCCTGATTGAGTTTTGGAAGAGTGTGGGTGTTCAGGAATTTGTCCATTTCTTCCAGGTTGTCCAATTTGTTGGCATATAATTTTTCATAGTATTCCCTGATAATTGTTTGTATCTCTGAGGGATTGGTTGTAATCATTCCATTTTCATTCATGATTTTATCTATTTGGGGCATCTCCCTTTTCTTTTTGAGAAGCCTGGCTAGAGGTTTGTCAATTTTGTTTATTTTTTCAAAAAACCAACTCTTGGTTTCGTTGATCTGCTCTACGGTTTTTTTAGATTCTATATTGTTTATTTCTGCTCTGATCTTTATTATTTCTCTTCTTCTGCTGGGTTTAGGCTGCCTTTGCTGTTCTGCTTCTAGTTCCTTTAGGTGTGCTGTTAGATTTTGTATTTGGGATTTTTCTTGTTTCTTGAGATAGGCCTGGATTGCAATGTATTTTCCTCTCAGGACTGCCTTCGCTGCGTCCCAAAGCGTTTGGATTGTTGTATTTTCATTTTCGTTTGTTTCCATATATTTTTTAATTTCTTCTCTAATTGCCTGGTTGACCCACTTATTCTTTAGTAGGGTGTTCTTTAACCTCCATGCTTTTGGAGGTTTTCCAGACTTTTTCCTGTGGTTGATTTCAAGCTTCATAGCATTGTGGTCTGAAAGTATGCATGGTATAATTTCAATTCTTGTAAACTTATGAAGGGCTGTTTTGTGACCCAGTATATGATCTATCTTGGAGAATGTTCCATGTGCACTCGAGAAGAAAGTATATTCTGTTGCTTTGGGATGCAGAGTTCTAAATATATCTGTCAAGTCCATCTCATCTAATGTCTCATTCAGGGCCCTTGTTTCTTTTTTTTTTTTTTTTTTTTAAATTTTTTTTTTTTCAACGTTTATTTATTTTTGGGACAGGGAGAGACAGAGCATGAACGGGGGAGGGGCAGAGAGAGAGGGAGACACAGAATCGGAAACAGGCTCCAGGCTCCGAGCCATCAGCCCAGAGCCTGACGCGGGGCTCGAACTCACGGACCGCGAGATCGTGACCTGGCTGAAGTCGGACGCTTAACCGACTGCGCCACCCAGGCGCCCCAGGGCCCTTGTTTCTTTATTGACCATGTGTCTAGATGATCTATCCATTTCTGTAAGTGGGGTGTTAATGTCCCCTGCAATTACCACATTCTTATCAATAAGGTTGCTTATGTTTATGAGTAATTGTTTTATATATTTGGGGGCTCCGGTATTCAGCGCATAGACATTTATAATTGTTAGCTCTTCCTGATGGATAGACCCTGTAATTATTATATGATGTCCTTCTTCATCTCTTGTTACAGCCTTTAATTTAAAGTCTAGTTTGTCTGATATAAGTATGGCTACTCCAGCTTTCTTTTGGCTTCCAGTAGCATGATAAATAGTTCTCCATCCCCTCACTCTCAATCTAAAGGTGTCCTCAGATCTAAAATGAGTCTCTTGTAGACAGCAAGTCGATGGGTCTTGTTTTTTTTATCCATTCTGATACCCTATGTCTTTTGGTTGGCGCATTTAATCCATTTACATTCAGTGTTATTATAGAAAGATACGGGTTTAGAGTCATTGTGATGTCTGTATGTTTTATGCTTGTAGTGATGTCTCTGGTACTTTGTCTCACAGGGTCCCCCTTAGGATCTCTTGTAGGGTTGGTTTTGTGGTGACAAATTCCTTCAGTTTTTGTTTGTTTGGGAAGACCTTTATCTCTCCTTCTATTCTAAATGACAGACTTGCTGGATAAAGGATTCTCGGCTGCATATTTTTTCTGTCTAGCACACTGAAAATCTCGTGCCAATTCTTTCTGGCCTGCCAAGTTTCAAAAGAGAGATCAGTCACGAGTCTTATAGGTCTCCCTTTATATGTGAGGGCACGTTTATCCCTTGCTGCTTTCAGAATTTTCTCTTTATCCTTGTATTTTGCCAGTTTCACTATATGTCGTGCAGAAGATCGATTCAAGTTACGTCTGAAGGGAGTTCTCTGTGCCTCTTGGATTTCAATGCCTTTTTCCTTCCCCAGTTCAGGGAAGTTCTCAGCTATTATTTCTTCAAGTACCCACCCCTTCAGCACCTTTCCCTCTCTCTTCCTCCTCTGGGATACCAATGATGCGTATATTATTTCTTTTTAGTGTATCACTTAGTTCTCTAATTTTCCCCTCATACTCCTGGATTTTTTTATCTCTCTTTCTCTCAGCTTCCTCTTTTTCCATAACTTTATCTTCTAGTTCACCTATTCTCTCCTCTGCCTCTTCAATCCGAGCCGTGGTGGTTTCCATTTTGTTATGCATTTCGTTTAAAGCGTTTTTCAGCTCCTCGTGACTGTTCCTTAGTCCCTTGATCTCTGTAGCAAGAGATTCTCTGCTGTCCTCTATACTGTTTTCAAGCCCAGCGATTAATTTTATGACTATTATTCTAAATTCACTTTCTGTTATATTATTTAAATCCTTTTTGATCAGCTCATTAGCTGTTGTTATTTCTTGGAGATTCTTCTGAGGGGAATTCTTCCGCTTGGTCATTTTGGATAGTCCCTGGTGTGGTGAGGAGCTGCAGGGCACTTCCCCTGTGCTGTGGTGTATAACTGGAGTTGGTGGGCGGAGCTGCAGTCAGACCTGATGTCTGCCCCCAGCCCACCGCTGGGGCCACAGTCAGACTGGTGTGTGCCTTCTTTTCCCCAATTTTAGGGGTGGGATTCACTGTGGGGTGACATGGCCCATCTGGGCTGCTTGCACACTGCCAGGCTTGTGGTGCTGGGGATCTGGTGTATTAGCTGGGGTGGGTAGGCAAGGTGCACAGGGGCAGGAGGGGCAGGCTTAGCTCACTTCTCCTTAGGTGATCCACTTCAGGAGGGGCCCTGTGGCAGCGGGAGGGAGTCAGATCCGCTGCCTGAGGTTTGGCTCCACAGAAGCACAGAATTGGGTGTTTGCTCGGAGGGAGCAAGTTCCCTGGCAGGAACTCGTTCCCTGGCAGGAACTCGTTCCCTTTGGGATTTTGGCTGGGGGATGGACGGGGGAGATGGTGCTGGCGAGCGCCTTTGTTCCCCACCAAACTGAGCTCTGTTGTCAGGGGGCTCAGCAGCTCTCCCTCCCTTTGTCCTCCAGCCTTCCCACTTTCTGAGCAGAGCTGTTAACTTATGACCTCCCAGAGGCTAAGTCGCGCTTGCTGTCAGAACACACTCCGTCCGACCGGCCCCTCCGCTTTTGCAAGCCATACTCGGGGGCTCTGCTTGGCCGGGGAGCCGTCCCTCCGCCCCAGCTCCCTCCCGCCAGTCCGTGGAGCGCGCACCGCCTCGCCGCCCTTCCTACCCTCTTCCGTGGGCCTCTCGTGTGCGCTTGGCTCTGGAGACTCCGTTCTGCTAATCCTCTGGTGGTTTTCTGGGTTATTTAGGCAGGTGTAGGTGGAATCTAAGTGATCAGCAGGACGCGCGGTGAGCCCAGCGTCCTCCTACGCCGCCATCTTCTTCCAGCCCCGACCAGTGCACTCCTTAATCCCCATCCCCTATTTCCAATCATCCCCCCACCCATCTCCCTCTGGTAACCATCAGTTTGTTGTCTATAGTTAAGACTATGTTTCTTGGTTTGTCTCTCTCTAATTTTCCCCTTTGCTTGCTTGTTTTGTTTCTCAAATTCCACAAATGAGTGAGATCAAATGATATTCATCTTTCAGTAACTTATTTTACTTCATTTAGTCCTGTCTAGCTCCATCAACATCATTGCAAATGGCAAGATTTCATTCTTTTTTATGGCTGAATAATATTCCATTGTATATATCCTACATCTCCTTTATGCATTTATCAATGGACTCTTCAGCTGCTTCCATAATTTGGCTGTTGTAAATAATGCTATAATAAACATAGGGCTACATGTATCCCATTGAATTAGTGTTCTTATATTCTTTTTTTGGGTTTTTTTGTTTGTTTGTTTGTTTGTTTGGGGTTTTGTTTGTTTGTGTTTTAGTGTTCTTATATTCTTTGGGTAAATACCCAGTAATGTAATTTCTGGATCATAGGGTAGTTCTATTTTTGATATTTTGATTTTAGCCATTCTGACAGGTGTGAAATGACATCTCATTGCATCTCATATGCATTTCCCTGATAATGAGTGATGTTGACCATCTTTTCATGTGTCTGTTGGCCATTGGATGTCTACTTTAGAGAAATGTCTATTCATATATTCTGCCCATTTTTAAAGTGGATTATTTGGTTTTTGAGTCATTATAGAAGTTCTTTATATATTTTGGATACTAACCCTTTATCAGATATGTCATTTGCAAATATCTTCTCCTACTCAGTAGACTATCTTTTAGTTTTGTTGATCATTTCCTTTGATGTGCAGAGGTTTTTTGGTTGTTGCTGTTTGTTTGTTTGTTTGTTTTTATTTTTTTTTCAACGTTTATTTATTTTTGGGACAGAGAGATACAGAGCATGAACGGGGGAGGGGCAGAGAGAGAGGGAGACACAGAATCGGAAACAGGCTCCAGGCTCTGAGCCATCAGCCCAGAGCCTGACGCGGGGCTCGAACTCACGGACCGCGAGATCGTGACCTGGCTGAAGTCGGACGCTTAACCGACTGCGCCACCCAGGTGCCCCTGTTTTTTTTAAGTTTACTTTTTTTTTTTTTTTTTTTGAGAGAGAGAGAGAGAGAGCCAGCGTGCACACAAGTGAGGGAGGGGTGGAGAAAGAGAATCCCAAGTAGGGTCTGCGCTGTCAGCACAGAGCCCCACATGGGGCTCAGGCTCAGTTCAATAACCATGGGATCATGACCTTAGCTGAAATCAAGATTCAGATGCTCAACCGACTGAGCCACCCAGGCTCCCCCCAGAAGCTTTTTATTTTGATGTAGTCCCAAGGGTTTATTTTTGCTTTTGCTTCCTTTGCCTCAGGAGATACATATAGAAAAATGTTGCTAAAGCTGATGTCAGAGAAATTACTGCCTATCCTCTCTTCAGGGATTTTTAAAATGGTTTCAGGTTTCACATTTAGGTGTTTCAGTCATTTTGAATTTATTTTTGTGTATGATGTAAGAAAGTGGTCCAGTTTCGTTCTTTTGCATGTGGCTGTCCAGTTTTCCCAATACTATTTGCTAAAGAGACTATCTTTTTGTCATTGTATATTCATTCTTCCTTCCTTTGTCAAAAGGTTAATTGACCATATAGTTGTGAACTTATTTCTGGGTTTTCTGTTCTATTGAACTATGTGTCTCTTTTTATGCCAGTACCACACCATTTTAATTACTACTATTTTGTAATATAACTTGAAATCTGGAATTATGATACATCAAGTTTTGTTTTTCTTTTTCAAAATTTCTTTGGCTATTTAGGGTCTTTTGTGGTTCCAAACAAATTCTAGGGTTGCCTGAGTGGTTCAGTCAGTTGAGAGTCTGACCTCTCCTCAGGTCATTATCTTGTGGTTTGTGAGTTCGAGCCCTATATTGGGCTCTCTGCTGTCAGCACAGAGCTCCCTTCAGATCCTCTTCCCCACTCTCTCTCTGCCCCTCCCCTGCCTACATGCTCTCTCTGTCTTAAAAATAAACATTAAAAAAATTAGGATTGTTTGTATTCTATAAAAAAACACAGCGGGTATTTTGATAAGAATTACATTAAATCTGTAGGTTGATTTGGATAGTATAGACACTTGAACAATATTTGTTCTTCCCATGAGCATGGAATGTCTTTATATTTCTTTGTGTCGTCTTTAATTTCTTTCATCAGTGTTTTACAGTTTTCAGAGTACAGGTCTCTCATTTCTTTGGTTTAGTTTATTCCTACATATTTTATTGGTTTTGGTGCAATTGTAAATGGAATTGTTTTCTTAATTTCACTTTCTGGTGTTTTATTGTAATTGTATTGGAATGCAACAGATTTCTATACAATGCAACAGATTTCTGTACATTGATTTTATGTCTTGTGACTTTACTGAATTATCAGTGCTAGTAGTTTCTTAGTGGAGTCTTTATTGTTTGCTATATATAATATCATGTCATCTTCATACAGTGAGAATTTTAATTCTCCCTTATCAATTTGAATACCTTTTATTTCTTTTCGTTGTCTAATTGCTGTGACCAGGACTTCCTGGACTATGTTAAATAGAAGTGGTGAGAGTGGACATCCTTATCATGTTCCTAACCTTCAGGGAAACACTTTCAGTTTTTATCCCATTAAATATGTGTTGGTTGTGGATATTTCACATAAGGACTTTATTATACTGAAGTATGTTCTCTCTAAAACTTTGTTTAGGTTTGTTGAGGGTTTTTATTGTGAATGGATCTAGTACTTTGTCAAATGCTTTTTCTACAACTATTGAAATGATCATGTAGTTTTTATCTTTTCTCATATTGATGTGGCATATCACATTGATTGTTTTGCAAATACTGAGTCACCGTTGCATCCCAGGAATAAATCTCACTTGATCATGGTGTATAATTTTTGAATATATTTTTGTATGTGGTTTGCTAATATTCTGTTGAGGATTTTTACATCTATATTCATGAGAGATACTGTTATAGTTCTTTTTTTTTTTTTTGCATGCATGGTATCTTTATCAGGTTTTGGTCTCAGTGTGATACTGGTCTCATAGAATGAAATTGAAAGTGTTCCTTCCTCTTTTGTTTTTTGGAATAGTTTGAAAAGAATGGGTATTAACTCTTCTTTAAATGTTTGATAGGATTAACCTGTGAGGTCATCTGGGGCTGGATTTTGTTTTTTAGAAGGTTTTTTTTTTTTTTTTAATTACAGATTGAATTTCATTGCTGGTAATTGTTCTGTTCAAACTCTCTGTTTCTTCCTGCTTTAACTTAGTGGGTTATATGTTTCTAGGAATTTATCCATTTCTTCTAAGTTGTACAATTTGTTGGCATAATGGTTTTCATAATATTCTTTTATAATTGCTTGTATTTCTGTGGTGTTGGTTGTTAATTCTCCTTTTTCATCAGTAATTTTGTTTATTTAGGTCCTCTGTCTTTTTTCTTTTAATGAGTCTTGCTAGAGGTTGATCAATTTTGCTGATATTTTCAAAGAACCAGATCCAGGTTTCATTGATTGATACTATTGTTATTTTAGTTTCTATATCATTTACTTCTGCTATAACATTTATTTTTTTTTTCCTTCTGCTAGGTTTGGGTTTTGTTTGTCGTTCTGTTTCTAGCTCCTTTAGGTTTAAGGTTAGGTTGTTTATTTGAGATTTTTCTTTCTCCTTGAATGAAGGCCTGTATTGCTATAAACTTACCTCTTGGAACCACTTTTGCTGCATTCCAACGATTTTGGACATTTGTGCTATAATTTTCACTTGTTTTCATGCAATTTTTTATTTTTTCTTTGAATTCTTGGTTGACTGATTCATTGTTTAATAGCATGTTGTTTAACCTCCATGTATTTGTGCTTTTTCCAGACTTTTTCTTGTGGTTGAGTTCTAGTTTCATAGTGTTGTGGTCAGAAATGATGGTATGACTTTGTTTTGGCATCCATTTGCATGTTAGGTATTTTTCTATCCCTTCACTTTCAGTCTGCAAGTGTCTTTTGGTCTGAAAGTAGTCTCTTATAGGCAGCGTCTAGGTGGGTCTTGTTTTTTTTGTATCCATTCTTTCATCCTTTGTCTTTTGATGGCACCATTTAGTCCATTTATGTTCAAAGTAATTATTGGTAGATATGCATTTATTGCTGTTTTGTTACTAGGGCTGTGGTTGTTTCTATAGATTTTCACTGATCCTTCTCTTGCTCTCTTTCATGGTTTGTTGGCTTTCTTTAGTGATATACTTGGATTCCTTTCTCTATTTCTTGCATATTTGCAAGTCTATATTAAGTCTATATTAAGTTGATAGTCACTTAAATTTAAATCCATTCTTTACTCCTCTCTTCCCCATGTTTTATGTAAATGGGGTCATAAGCATATTTTTATTTTATGAATCCCTTGAATGATTTTTACAGAAATATATATATTTTACTGCTTTTGTGCCTTTATTTTTCATATTCTCACTTATGTTCTTCCTTTCCACTTAGAGTCCCCTTTAATATTTCTTGTAGGGTTGCTTTAGTGGTCATGAACTCCTTTCATTTATATTTTTCTGAGAAACTCTTTCTCTCTCCTATTGTGAATGATAGCCTTGCTGGATAGAGCATTCTTGGCTGAAGATATTTCCCAGTCAGCACTTGGAATATGTCATGCCACTCTCTTCTGGCCTGCAAATTTCTGCTGAAAAGTAGCCTTATGGGGCTTCCTCTTGTAGGTAACTGTCTTCTTTTCTCTTGCTGCTTTATCACTAATTTTTTTGCCATTGTAATTACTATGTGTCTTGCTGTGGACCTCCTTGGGTTGAACTTTTGGAGGGATATCTGTGTCTCCTGGATCTGGATATCCATTTTCTTCTCCAGATTAGGGAAGTTTTCAGCTATTATTTCCTCAAATAAATATTCTGTTCCCTTATCTCTCTCTTCAGAGATCTCTAGAGTGTGAATGTTACTACACTTGATGGAATCAGTGAGTTCCCTAAAACTATTTTAAATTTAAAGAATTTTCTTTCCTGTCCTTTGCTCAGCTTGGTTACTTTCCAGCATTCTGTCTTCCAGGTCATTAATTCGTTCTTCTACTTTATCTAGCCTGCTATTTGTGCCATTGAGTGTATTTTTTTTTTTTTAATTTTTTTTTCAACGTTTATTTATTTTTGGGACAGAGAGAGACAGAGCATGAACGGGGGAGGGGCAGAGAGAGAGGGAGACACAGAATCGGAAACAGGCTCCAGGCTCCGAGCCATCAGCCCAGAGCCTGACGCGGGGCTCGAACTCACAGACCGCGAGATCGTGACCTGGCTGAAGTCGGACGCTTAACCGACTGCGCCACCCAGGCGCCCCCATTGAGTGTATTTTTAATTGCACTTATTGTATTCTTGATCTCTGATTGGCTCTTTTTTTATCTGTGTGCTCAGAGTCTCACTGATATCCTCCACTTTTTTCTCCAATCTACTGACTATCTTTATGATCATTACTTTAAATTCTCTATCAGGCATATTACTTACATCCACTTTGTTTTGGTCTTTTGCTGTGGTTTGGTCTTGTTCTTTCATTTGGAAGATGTTTCTCTGTCTCTCCATTTCATCTGACTTTCTGTGTCTGTTTCTTCTCTTGGTCTTAATGATAATAGTCTTAGGATGAAGAGGTCCTGTAGTGCCCTGCAATGCAGTGTCCTGTGTTCCTCAGGGACTGACACTTCAGGAAGTCTCTCCTATGCGTGTTGCATGGGCTCTGCTGTTGAGTCTTGGCCTCTTTTTCCTTCAGTCCATTTTTCTCTAGAGACTTTCTTTGACTATGATGGGCAGCAAGGTGTGCAGTGGTCTGCTTATGAAATGAGACCTGCCTCTGCCACCAGACAGAGCACAGAGATCCAGCACAATGTGTAGATCAGAAGATGTGGTGTTGGCAGGGTTTTTGCTGGTCTTCTGGAGGAGCACACAGCTTCAAGAATGAAGGAGTGTGACTGGGAAAGGTAGATCTGCTAAAGTCCATGGTTAGGGGCAGGCAGGGCTTGATGCAAACAAGTTAGGTAAGGAGTATCTCGTTCCCACAGGGGAGGGGCAGAGAAGTGATGCCTGCCAGCTCCTTCTTTCCCAGAAGGACCTCTCCATGTTCCCTGTCTCTCCAGGCCACACTCTCTGAGATAAGCAAATCAGGATCCCTCCTGTCTGCCTCTGGTGTTCTATGCTATTTCTGCATGGGCTTTTTGTCCTGAGGTCTCTTTAAGGGTAGGAGCTCCACTTCCTAATGCCATCCCAGCTCTCCCAGAGATGAGCCAGCTGATTTTTAAAATTCTGGACTTCATGGTTTTAAGAACTCATGAGAGATATTTCGGTGCCTCTCATTTTCAAAGGCAAATATTATGGAGATTTGTCCTCCTTGCCAGTGGGCTCCCCTGTGTGAAAGCCTGTGTTCTGCCAGCTCCCTCCCCACCAAGGACAGCGACAGTCCATTTCACTCCCAGAGGGAATCTTCACCCCTCTTCAGTGTGGCCTCTTCCCTGCCTTTAGTTGTGGCGTTTGTTCTGTCAGTCTCTAGGTCATTTTCTGGGTTATTTATGCTGATGTGGTGCTGTCTAGTTATATCCATGGGACAAGGTGAGCTTAGGGTCCTTCTACTCTGCCATCATCCCAGCCAACCTCTTTACTCTTTTTGAGTTCTTTGAAAATTTCTCATTCATGCCTTCTACTTTTCTTTAATATCCAATATGGCATCAGTTGTTTCCATTGCACTTATAAAAATAAAACTGGCTATTCTGGTTTTCACATTCTAAAGCATATTGGCATTGATCTCGTACTGTCCCGTCTTGGACTAACTTTGTTTCAGGCTGAAATACCTAAAAAATTTTTTTTTAATGCTTATTTTATTTTTGAGACAGAGAGGGACAGAGCATGAACAGGGGAGGGTCAGAGAGAGAGGGAGACACAGAATCCGAAACAGGCTCCAGGCTCTGAGCTGTCAGCACACAGCCCGACGCGGGGCTCGAACTCACGGACCGTGAGATCATGACCGGAGCCAAAGTCGGACGCTTAACCGACTGAGCCACCCAGGCACCCCTGAAATACGTACTCTAATTCCTCACATAATTCTCCTATCATGAACAACAGTATCAGTGTCTGTCCATTATTTCTGTTTTTTTGTGTTTTTTTTCAACTGATATCAAGAGGTCTATGCTTACTTTTCATTAGGATTTGTGTCCTATCACAGGCTGGGCAAGGGGTCATTTGGGTCTTCCAGATTCATACAAGGGGTATAGGGAGAGGTGGTCTTTTGACATCCTTATTAAAGGAAAAAAAGTAGCTATAATCAGAAGCAAATAATTTTACCTCTGTTTCTTTTATGATTTTAGTAAAGAAGCCTGCTATTAAGGAAGGGATTTCAGCATTTGCCTTAGCAGAGTTGTCCTTGTTGACAGCCAGTGTTGTGGTCCTTCCACTGCATCTGGCTTGGCCACCTCCTCCAGGGCAAGTGTTTCCTGCATCAGAAGGTCTACAAGCCTGCAGTAGGAGTGTCTTATCTCAAGAAAAAAGGAAATAATGGAGGAAAGAATATGAAAGACCCTTTCTTATTTTCTGTTTGACCCCAGAACACAACTAATAAATAGGTGCTTTAAAAAAGAAAAAAACAAATAAGTAGACTTAATTGAAGCAGTCTGCAATGCACTTAAAACACGTGATAAATTCTCCTTCATACTGGGAGATTAAAGCCCCTCGATTTTCCTTCATAAGGGCATGGGGTGAATCCATTTGTTAAATACTAGAGCAAAACCAGGTAAGGCAAAGTCATCTTAGAACCCAACCAAAAGCCAGTGACCACACTGGCAATTTAGTGTCTTCTAGAAGCTGAACCAGAATTGGATTAGGGCATGCATAAAGCAGGATGTGTGTATGAATTTTGGGTGATTTCGAGCAGTCTTCTGGAAGACCGTCTTTGTTGTTTACTTGATACTGTGTTTTCAAGCCAGGCACCTGTCTCCACATCTCTAGCTGTCTAATCTAGAGGTCATTTTGGAATACTGACATACTCAAGGAGATAACTTCTAAGACATTGAAATCTATAGGAAAACATGGTAAATACACAATTAGGAAATGTCCACTCCAACTAGTCATCATATGCATAATATCATTATATCTCCTGATTTTTCACTAGATTTATATATAAAGATTTTAGTTATATGTACCTAATTGATGAAATATGCCTTACTAGTATGCTTAGTAAAACTCAAGGCATATTTAAAAACCTTAAGAAATATTTGTTGAAATGCGTATTGAAAAACAACTGTTTTCCACTTAAGCCTAGTACTTTATTCTCTCTCTCCCTCTCTCCCTCCTTCTCTCTCCCTCTCTCCCTCCCTCTCTCTCCCTCTCTCCCTCCCTCTGTCTCCCTCCCTCTCCCTCCCTCTCCCTGTTCTCCTTCCCTCTCTCTCTCTGTCTCTCCCTGTCCTCTCCCCGTCTCTCTTTCCCTACACCCCATTCATTCTAACCCCCGCCCTTTTCCTTTCTCTCTCTCCTCTCTCTCTCTCTCTCCCTCGGAAAAATAACTCAGTGCTATTCTTGTTAGAATTACAAAATATTATTTACCTGTATTTATTTTGTAAGTACAAACAAATATCAGGATTTTGCCTAACTTCTATAACTTATAATACTTAACATGGTAAGGTGAATAATATTTATAAATTTTATACACAAATAACTATTTTCAGATGGGTAAGAGATATTCTCTCAGGGAAAATTTAGGAGGTCTAGATTGGTATTGTTAACCAGATATAGCAGGGATGATTTTAATCCAAACTTGAAAAACAAAATCTAGAAATTCAAATCATATAATCCTGTCCTTGAAATGAATAAGATTTTACAGAGTATAAGCAACTTTCTATACTTGAGAGCATTTAAAATAACTCTTATACATTTTATTTTATTTTGAATGTTTATTATTTATTTTTGACAGAGAGAGAGAGAGACAGAGACAGAGACAGAGCATGAGTGGGGGAGGGGCAGAGAGAGAGAGGGAGACCCAGAATTCGAAGTAGGCTCCAGGCTTTGAGCTGTCAGCACAGAGCCTGAAGTGGGGCCCAAACTAACGGACTGTGAGATCATGACCTGAGCTGAAGTTGGATGCTCAACCAACTGAGCCACCCAGGTGCCCCTCTTAAACATTTTATAAATGAAGAATCAAACTCATCACAATACCAATGATTGACTCTGTCCAATTGATTTTTAACAAATTATATAATCTGAATCTCCTCTATAACTGTGATATTAATGTGCTTCCACTTTGCAATTGTTTCTGTTTTTGTTGTTGCTAATATTGTTGAAATTCAAGTAGACAAATCCATTTATGCCTCTCTAGACCATTGTCCTTTCTAAACAACACTGCACCCTGTCCAGCCTCTATTGGTATAAACCAGGTGACATTTCCCCCAGGCCACAAATAGGTGTGACAGAGCCCTAAGGCATTTTCTCACAGATAGCTGGGGCAGTCATATTGTCCTACACAGAACTTTGAGTTGAAAACATATGGGGAAAATGAAGCTGTTATCAGTGGGAAAGAAAGCTGAAATAATGCCATGAGGTAGATTTGTGGTTATCATGGCTATGCTGAGTTGAGTTGATGAGGAGAAAAAAACTCTAAATAGGAACATAGCACATGTATGAATAGCAGGCGGTAAGAGGTAGAGAAATACAGTTAGAAAAGAGGTGTGTTTTCAACATTTCTATAATCTAGCATACTTGTGGTTTATGGAAAACTTGAGATTTTAAGGCCTAATTCTCTATGGAAAGACTTAGGAGACCTATAGGAGGTCCTATATGTTAGACACATTAGGAGACCTATATGTTAGATATTTTTAGGCGGCCCAAATACTACAATATTTTCTTCAGGGTGTTTTTGGTATTTGGCATCACCTGAGCCATCATTACCATTTTCAACTATTCATTCTAACAAAACATTTTAGTCAATGTTGTTTATTAAGCTAATACAGAATTGTCCTTACAGAATTGCTGTTTTTATTTTTTAATGTCATTTGCCATCTCCATCAGTACCAACTCAGAAAGCCAAGTTTTATTAAGTTCTTATTGTATACCAGACACATTGTTACCTGTAGCCTTGTGAGGAGAAAATTGGAGGGATCTTCAGGAGGGCACTAAATGAGGGAAAGGTTGCCAAGCAAAGAATGAAATGATGTTCCCAGCTGACTTGAGGCTTTCAGCACCACAGAAAGGAAGTAAAGAAAAATCCCTGTTCAAATGCCAATTTTTCAGAGAATTGAGACCTGACAGGCCAGAGTAAATAAATTTGAGGGTCAGGGTGATCCAAGCAGAGGAAACAACTAGCACCAAGTCCCTGATGCAAAAATGAATTGAACATCTTCATTTTAAGAGGAGAAACTGAGATCCTGGGAATTGAGGATCACACAGCAAAGCTGGGAATCAAACCAAATATTTTTACTTAAAGCACATTTGTCTTCCTAAAGGAATGAGAAAACAGGTGTAATGCACCTGGATTACATAGTCTCTATAAAATCACATTTATATTCTCAAATATAGTCAATAATTCCCATGGTAGAAAAAGAATATCCTATAAAAGATAGGGACATTAACAAAATGAAATATAAAATTCACATAGTAGAGGGGCATTTTATAATGTAGGAAATGTTAACCATATATTGTAAAAAGTAGGCTTACAGAGCATGTAGTCTGTCTACATACCCTCTGTCTACATTTCTGTCCAAAACATACTAGATGAGTCTGACCAATGTGGGCTGTGGTCCTTGGGAGGGGTTCGAGCCCCAGTGAGGCATGAAGAGTATACACACAGGGGGCAGCAGGGCCAGTATGGAGTATCAGATTCCTTATAGAATAGGGAGGTCATCTGTGCTAAGAGGTACCCTGACAGTGAATGTGGGAGCCAGAGCAGAATGAGGAGGGCCAGCTCAGGGTGTCAGAACCCAAGAGAGATTGGGAGGACTTCCATGCAGAAATGGGCCTGGTAAAGAGTATCACAACCCCAGCAGGGAAAAGGAAGCTGTTTGTGCAGGGACAGTAGTGAAAGTGGCAGATTATATATAGACCAGGAGTTACATACAGGGAGATTGATAATATTAATAATTATATTAAGAATAATGAGAGTCCGACTTCTCACTGTTAGTGAAGAGGTATGAAAAGGAAGAAAACTAGAAGGAATCCTATGTGTTACATAGAAATTGGAGATTATCAGTATTAACTCATGGTTTTAGATAGGTAGGTAGCGAGCTAGCTATAAATACAAATGTGTGTTTATACGTACACATATATATCTATATGGCGCATATGTGAGGGTGTGTGTGTATAACTAGCACCCAGACTTTGATTTCTAATACCATTCTCTACTGAGAGAAACCAGGACTCCTTATAAAAAGAAAAAAAGAAAAAAGAAAAGAAAAACAAAAAGAAAGAAGGTTAATTTCAACAAGGCTGAAGAAAAAAAGCACAAGATGATTCTGGAACACATTGCTGTGCCAGAGAGAAAGGAAATGCTCACAGAGTAACGGGGAATTGTTAAAAGGGCACAGAAGCCAAAAGAAATGACTCCCCCTGCTCATGTTTGGAACAATTGGGGCCTCAAAATAAATGATATTAATGTACTATAACCCTTTGAATAAAATAGTAACCCACAAGTCTATATCATATAAATTAGAATTTTGATAAGGAACAGGATATTTATATTATCATAAAATGTTCTCTTCCCTCAGCTTTTTTTCCTTACTTGGTTCTCCTCTGATGCTGTCCCCATCCTTTTTCTGTTGGGGTTCCCTGGTCTGTCCTCAGCCCCAAGCACTTCTTACACTAAACAGGCAATGAATAAAAACAACCCTGAAATTTAGGAGCTCTCCTTGATCCCTCTCTTTCCCTAAATCCCTGCATCCAAAAAATAATCATGTTTGCATTTTTTACTTTTTGCATTTTATAGTTTTTATAACTATAAACTATAACTTTGCATTTTACTGTTTGCATTTTATAGTTCTTCAAAACTATACTATTTATTCAAACCCAAATCTTTCTGCATTAATATAAGCATAGACTACTGCTTGCTTTCCAGCCTCCCTGCCTCTTGTTCATTTGTTAATTTTTTCTGACATTCATTCATCAAGTATATATTTAAATTTTATTATGTATTAGTACAAAACAGATATTCCCTGTTTTCAGGTAACTTACAGTCTGGTGGTGATTAATGAACCAAGTTAATAATTATGAAATTGGTATTTACAATTGTGATAAATGTACTAAGTAAGTTCATGATAAGATATAACCGAGAAGAAAAAGATCTAATGAGGAATATTATAAATGTTATCATCAAGAAATTTGTAGTTGAGCTGTGGTCTGAAATCAAGAGTGATTTTTAATTGTGGGATAGGCGTGATAGAAAATGCCAAATGTTAGATACTGCACATGCCAAATCCTCAAGGAAGGAAGAAGGAATGTATGTTGTGGACACCAGGAGAGGCCAGTGTGGCTAAGGAATAGTGAATGAGGGAGAGAGAGAAGATACGGGTTTGAGGGATAATTGGAGGGAATATTAACATGAGTCTGGATGTACTCGACCTGCTGGTGTTGAGGAAAGAGAGGTATTAAGGATGATACCTGAATATCTGATTTTAGCAACCAGTTGTCTGTGATCATGGCATTTTCTTTGAAAAAGGGCACTGGAATAATCCCAGGTTTATAATGAGAGAGGAGGAGAAAGAACATTATTTTCAGTTTCAGATATAATGACTTTTTTTTCCTTCTAGAAGCTCTTAGTGGTGACACTGGAGCTCAGAGGAGACATGATGGACACAGAAACTGGAAAGTATTTACAGATAAGAGAAGACTGTTTAGGGGCACCTGGATGGCTCCATCAGTTAAGCATCTGACTCTTGATTTTGACTCAGGTCATGATCTCACAGGCTGTGGGATAGAGCCCTGTGTAGGGCTCCACACTTGGGATTCTCTCTCTCCCTGTCTCTCTTCCCATCCCTGCTCACATTCTCCCTCTTTTTCTCTCAAATAAACTTAAAAAAAAAAAAAAAAAAAAGAAAAGAAAAGAAACCTTTTTAGATATAAATGAGTCAACAAATCTAAAGGAACTAAGCCTATCTAAATGCAGGAAGTGATCTATAGCCCTGATTTATGCTGACATATCAGAATAATAACTGAAATACATCCATTGAGATCAACCACACGAAGGCCCTTGATATTGCAGAATAAATTACTTTAAAACTCTTAAACATGCCAGGCAACAGGCGGAGTGGTGGCTCAGGTTCAACCATATCATGTGACATTCCTGACCGACTCATATCTACCTCAGGGCAGTTAATCACATTATTTCTCATTGCCCTCACCTGTCAATGCCCCCTCAGAAATATTACCATTCATTCACATCCCAATCCAAGTTCTTCCCATCAACAAACCTTTTGCACTTGTTTTTGTTTACAGTTCCCATGACTGTTGATGTGTACTGTGATTTCTATACATACTCCTCTCTCCCTATAAAAATACTAGCTCTCTGAGGGCAAGGATCCTATTTTGTTCATCTTTGCTTCCTCTGAGACTTGCACATGGGAAACAAATATGTGTTTAATTGTGTTTTCTTAATTTTTCTATTACTCACGAGTTGCTTTTCAATGGATTTCTCGTTATCCTGTTTCTCTTTTTTATGTGTGTTTCTGAAAGAAGCTGACAAGATGTTTCCAAGGGAGCTTTGCCAGGTGTTGGCACATTCGTGGAGTCACCATGGATACAAGTTCTCCTCAGCTTTTAAGTCAAGAGTCTTAATTTCACCAGTTAATCTATTGGTGGCTGGGTTCTATTCACAACCACCAAGTTTACCAACAACGCTTCTGATATACACACATACATAGCCTAAAGATGATATACATTCCTTTGTTAAATGTTCCAAATTAAAGAATAGTTTGCATGATTAGGAAACATTGAAAAGGTAGCAAACACATTAATATTCAGCTCTTACGTGCTTTCCAAATGTGATGTTTTGACAAAGGGGAAAAAGTGAGAGAAGACAGAATCTGTAGATACAATGAGGCTACTTGATGAAATGAGAAGAACAGGATGTTTTTGAAATTGAACAGAGCCAGGTAGCAATTCCAACCATGCTTCCTCTAATCTGCTTTATCTATGAACCAGGAATGACAAAACCTGCCAAATAGAGTTATTATGAGAATTAAATGAGTCAATTTATGAAAAGTTCCTAGATGCTATCAATAATATTGAGATGTAATATAAATATTGTCATTCTTTCATCCATGTTTATAAATATATAAACACGGACATCAATATATTCTATTTTATGTCCTTTTGTCCCAATTCTCCATTTATATGAGGAAATGTGTGTTTCTTACTCTCTTCACATGATTTTACAGCTGAAGTACTATTTAATTTGTCCATGTTTTCTGAAATCATTGAAATAAGAGATCCCAGAGACTCTGGAGTAACAGGAAAGCAAACATGACTTTCTACACTCAAAATCAAATGTACGTTTACAAACAGCCGATCCTACATACCCTCCAAGCCCAGGCCATCAAAGCATGTTAGAATATCCAGAAGATAATTCTGGGAAAACTGTGTGCAAGTGATTATTCTAGAACTGTTTCATTTGGGGAGGCAGAATCTGGGAACCAATAGGTGTGCTAACGTTGTTGAAAACTGACCTCTGTGCTCAGGAGCCACAATACGTTAACACGAAAGACAGAATTTGGGTACAGAGAAGAATAATAGTTTTATTGCTTTCCCAGGTAAAGGAGGTTGTAGCAGGCTAAGGGCTTCAAAACTGCAAGCCCACCTGCAGGAAAGGGCTGGAAAGTCAGAGGGAAATTCAAGGTCTAGCGGGTTTGACAGGAATTGCTTATGAGTGGAGAGCCTCCTTAGTCACCTGGTTTCTTAAGCAAAAGACTAAGAAGGGAGGATGGGAGGTTTGTGGAAGAGAAGAAAAAGGTTACTTAGTTTAAAACCGAGCTTCGCTGAAGCTTTAGTACAGTCATTTTGATTTTTCTTCCACTTTATGCTTTTAAGCTATTTCATTAACACAAATTCTCTCAGGCCCTGAGCCATGCTAAACTACTAGGATGGTTAATTTTCTGTGTCAACCTGACTGGGCCAAGGATGTCCAGACATTTGGTTAAACATTACCCTGTTTCTAGATGAGATTCACATTTGAATTGGTAGCCTGAATAAAAAGGATTGCCCTCCTCAATGTGGGTGGGTCTCATCTAGTCAGCTGAGAACCCAAATAAAACAAAAAGGCTGAGCCTACTTTGAGGAGGAAAGAACTAACTTGGCCTAATTGCCCTGAACTGGAACATCAGTTCTTTCCTGCTTCAGACACTAACTGAAATATTGGCTCTTCCTGGGGCTCCAGCCTGCCAGCCTGCCAGCCTTCAGATTGGAACCACATCCATCAGCTCTTTTGGGACTCAACTTGCACATCTCAAGGCTTATCAGCCTCTGTAAGCATGTAAGTCAATTTCTTATAAGAAATCTTCTGATAGAAATATGCACATGACATATATGTGTGTGTACTAGTTTATGTATGTGGGTATTTATATCTAAATCTGAATGGTTCTGTTTCCCTAGAGAACCCTAATATACCTATCTTGATGAAATTGGGAGAATGAAGGGACCTGGTAAGGGTTCTTCCTATGGCACAGATGATGATCAAGTTCACTGTAGACTATCTTCAATATTTACTACCTCAGTCAACGTCTCCAGCCATCTTTTTTTTTTTTTTTTTTTAACATTTATTCATTTTTGAGACAGAGAGAGACAGAGCATGAATGGGGGAAGGTCAGAGAGAGAGGGAGATACAGAATCTGAAAAAGGCTCCAGGCTCTGAGCTGTCACCACAGTGCCCGACATGGGGCTGGAACTCACGGACCACGAGATCATGGCCTGAGCCGAAGTCGGACGCCCAACCAACTGAGCCACCCAGGCGCCCCTCCAGCCATGTTGATGGCTGTAGCATGCTAAAAGCATACTGTGACTAGACATATTTAGAAGCCTCTGCCAGCCTTTAAATATTTCCCAAGATATTCAGGTACACAATTTTCTAGCTGCTGTACAAAAACACATAATGTAGATTTTTACTTCTTGACATAGTCAATAGTACCTTGACTTTTTTTTTTATTTTTGTAAAGAAATATTTAATTCATCCTAAAAGTGTTTATTAAAGACATTGTTGAAGCTAAGAGCATACTGTATACGCTGTATGTTAGCCAATTTGAAAATAAATTATATTTCTAAAAAGTGATTTAAAAAATGTCTCCCCATGAGCTTCTGCTCTCTGAACACTTAGACCCACAAACTCTCATACCATCCATAAATGTTTATATGAGAAAGGGAGCATCATATTTTATTTAGAATGACACTTACTAATTATAATTTATTGGAAATAGTTTGAATTTTGGTTAACCAGCTCCTGTCAAAATCTGCTCCCCACACATGTTTTCTTCAGGTAGTTTATTTGCTGTGGAATTTTCTGTAGAAAAAAATAATAATAAAATGGTACTTATGGTTCATTTTATAAAATCTTTTGGAATTTTAGTAACAGATGAGCCACAGTATAAATTTTTAACTATAAAGGGGCTCCAGAAGTAAATTTAAATTTGAGAAAACTGGTCACTATAGATAAGATTCAGTCAGTAACATAATCTTTATTACAGAATCAACTTCCTGATGTGAATATTTTCCTAACTGGTACACAAGGCTAGATAAATGACCTACTTAAAAAGTTCCTTGTTTTCTCCCCTTTAGAAAGGAAAACAAATTTATTCATTTGTTCTTCTTAACACCTAATTTTCAAAAAAGATAAAATCATTATTCTCCTGTAGATATAAAAATGAACAAGTGTTAAGGGTTTTATTTAACTTGTAGTCAATGAGAAATCCTGGCAGATGTTATAACTCAGTCTGATGAGAATCCAAAGCTTAGACACATGTATAGATAAGGAATATTGAAATAAATAGGCAAATGAATGCAAGCTGGTTTTTCCACAAGATGGGGAAGAAGGAGTGGAATCAGTTGAACCTCTTCTCAGACAGGAAAGAATTTCTGTGACTACAGATCAGAATTATTTTGCATTGTTATAAGTTATCTATACACAGTTGCAAAATCACTTCCATAGAATTAGAATAAGATAACCCAAAGAGGTGTCCTCTAGAATGTAGAAATCCATAGTTTTCCACTAAAGGAAAAATTTTTCTTTGCATTCAAAAATGTCAATTCAACCTGGTCTCTACATCTGTTGATGAGCAAATATATTGGCATTTAAATCTGTTTGGGTTGTTTTAGCATATAACAACCAAAAATTTCATAGATCTTCAAAGAAACTCTTCATGTAAAGTAGCACTCCATCTCAGCCAGAGGAATGCAGCAATTCAAGGACCCAGATTAGCTCTAAAAACAGAGAAAAGGCCCAACTGCTTAATCTTGTGAGGCCAAAGCTGGTTGATGGTCTCTATTATTCCTCTACCCCTCTATAGAACTAGTGAACCAATCCAGTATTTAAGAAATATAAATAAATTGAGCTTCGTTATTTAGTACAATCATACTTACCCAGGAATCTACTATTTCAGCACATAGTTTCTTTAAATTGTAAAATACACATAACATAAAACTTGCCAATGCAACCATTTTAAGCGTACCATTCAGTGGTATTAAATACATGAACACTGGTGTGTAACCATCACCCAGACGTCCATTTTTATACTAGATGTTTACAGGACATTCCCAAGAAGAAACTGGAATGAGGTAGGAGGAAGAAGAAGCTACAATATATTTGACATAAAGAAATGTTCTCCTTGTCAACATGTGTTTTTAAAAGCATTCATCTATCACTAACATATTACCATCTGTGAAATTTCATAAGTGCACTAAACTTGGCCTGAAAAGACGATCTGAAATTTAGAAAGATGATGACAGACCTGGTAACTGATGCTTCACTTGTTTGCAAGTGAAAGTCTTACTATAAGGCCACCCTCAAATGACTCTTTAACACGTCTTTGGTCTGCTAACATAAAAGATGAACCTATTGCTGTACAGTTATAAAAAATAGTTAAGACTCCCTAACAGAGAGCATGTATGGATATCATTGGCCACAATGTTTCCTACTGAATCAGTAGAGTCACATTTAGGACCTGCCATCTTGTCTGTGGGAGTTTGCTGACTAGAGGTTTTTGTTTTGTTTTGTTTTGTTTTAATTTTTTAACGTTTATTTTTGAGACAGAGAGAGACAGAGCATGAACAGGGGAGGGTCAGAGAGAGGGAGACACAGACTCCGAAACAGGCTCCAGGCTCTGAGCTGTCAGCACAGAGCCCGACGCGGAGCTCGAACTCACGGACCGCGAGTCATGACCTGAACCGAAGTCGGCCGCTTAACCGACTGAGCCACCCAGACGCCCCTGTTTTGTTTTGTTTTAATATGAGTAAATGATTTCACTGATTCCTGGACACTTTCTCCAGCCCGATTCTCTGTTTTCTGACTGGAACCCACTATGTATGAATCTGCTTCTATTCTGATTAATTTCATTCATTGGAAGCAACAATACTAATAACACTAGCTCTCACTTACAATGACAACTTATCAAACAGTTAGTATTGTATTGAATATGTGTAGGTAAAGAAATTGAGCCCTTGGTTAAATAATTGACCCTTGTCATGAGACTATGGAGTAGTTTAACTTATGGATAAGTCTTCCATTTCTTCACTCAGGCTTTGATGAAATACTGAAGCCAGGCACTGTCTAGATGCTAGAGCACAAATATAAAAATACAAGAATTCAGGCCTTAACTGTCTCAGTTGTGTGTAGAGTCAAATATTTTTAATCAGGTGGATTAAATTGGATGGATCTGAACTGGAAAAATTGTGTTTGGAAGAATTCATAAGCAGTTCTTGCTTTTTACAGTGAATACTGAAATATCTTTGGGGAAATTATTTATTTTGTTCTTAAAAACAATCCTTTGATGATAGTCAACAGACAGGGTATGATGAAACAATTCCCTATGCATTGTTCTTACAAGTTCTGATAATCAGTGAGCTCATTTCCAATCACATGCTTTGACTTCACATCTAAATGTAAATCAAGTGTGTCCCTGAATATTTAGAAGACACTTCCTACTCAAATTTGGAGTTAGGTTGACTTACATGTGAAGATTGTGATTTATTCTTGGGATATCTTTGTGTTTTCACCCAGGAAGTTCCTCAAAGGATAGATTGGTCTAAATCTATAATATGAATGCACAGGAGGGTTCTTTTCTATTCATAACAGAGCAAATATTACAATAAGGAATTGCACCAGATTTAGAGAGGGGCTACTTGGAGTGAGTAAGCTTTGTCCTAAGGATAGTGTAATTAAAAGCTGAAGAGCCTGAGTTTTGGATGTGTATCAATCATTATGTGTGTCTTGATAATTTCACATTGATGAGAATATGTTACCTGGAAGAAAGAGGCTAGACCTACTATCCATGATTCCAGGCAGGCATTGCATTCTGGTTTAGTGGGCAGTTGGGCCTATGTTGTAAAATTTAGGAATGCTTGCAGCTTCACACTGGGGAAACCGACCTTCGCTCTGTAGGTAGGTACTCTGTGCATAGTTTTTGTCCCATAGGTTCTAAGATTCACCCCTCATTGCAGGAGGTTGTTTATTCCACATGATGCACTCAAGCTATTCTAAGCCTTCTGTCAAACTTCAATTTCAGAGCTCAGTTTTAGTTGTAGTATGGGGAGTAAACAGCATTGCTTCTTCCAAGAAACTGGGATGGGAATACCTGCTGAGATCACCATCAGATTTTGGCTGCCCCTACAGAGAACTCAAAGCTCATTTATTCATTTATATTTGTCTGTTTAAATATTCATTATCTTTCTCCTCTGATCAGACTGTAAGCTCCTTGAAAGAGGTAACCATTTGTGTCTGGTTTGCCTACCACAGTGACCAGTACAGAAGAGATGCTAAAATAATAATAACAATAACAATAATAATAATAATACTTCAATGAGAGAAGTGGTGTTATTTGCAGCAGAGATGGCAGTAAGATGATAAGAAATCAGCCAAAGGAAAAGAAGAAATCTCAATTTTAAATCAAGTTTGGAATTGGGGTGCCTGGGTGGCTCAGTCAGTTAAGCATCCGACTTCGGCTCAGGTCATGGTCTCATGGTTCGTGGGTTTGAGCCCCGCATTGGGCTCTGTGCTGTCAGCTCAGAGCCTGGAGCCTGCTTTGGATTCCATGTCTCCCTCTCTCTCTGCCCCTCCCCCACTCATGCTGTGCCTCTGCCTCTCAAAAATAAATAAATGTTAAAAATAAATAAATAAATAAAATCAAGTTTGGAATTGAAATGGGAATATGCCCATAAGGGATTTCAATAACCAAAAACCAACAGAAGTCAGTCAAGTCATAGTTCAGTTCAAGTCTGTGTCCATGTGCAAGGGAGGAAATGGTCCCAATGAATAACTTTAAAGTGGTGGGAGTCCACATAATAAACCGGCTTTATGACTATGTCACATGAAAGAGTAGAGTTCACTTTGCTTATGATAAGTATGCATATGTGTTAGCCTAAAAACAGTCTTAATACTCATATACTTATTCTCAAGTCATGGGTCATGTTAATAATCATAACTAGTAGGTAGTATGAACTAGATGATTAAAGGTAATACATGCTTTTTTATTAAAGAAGGGACTTCTAAACAGGGTTTCTACAAGTATGAAGTAATTGCTAAAATTTATTCTTCTTCTGTTTTAAAGAGTGGGATTATGTTATGGCTGTTTCTATAATTTAAAGCTGGAGGGGTGCCTGAGTGGCTCAGTCAGTTAAACATCTAACTCTTGATTTTAGCTCAGGTCATGAACTCACGGTTCATGAGTTTGAGCCCTGCACTGATAGCACAGAGTCTGCTTGGGATTCTCTCTCCCCCTCTCTCTGCCCCTCCCCCTGCTTGCTCTCTGTCTAAATAAAGAAAGAAACTTAAAATAAACTGGAAATATCTTGCTGTCTCAGTCTATTTGGACTTCTCTAACAAAAATATCAGACACTGGGTAGCTTATAAACCTCAGATTTTTATTTCTCACATTTCTGGAGGTTGAAAGTCCAAGATGAGGGTATCAGCAGGATCAGGTTCTAGTGAGGGCCCTCTTCTAGGTTGTAGACTATTGACTTTTGCTGTATCTCCACATGGTAGAGGGAACCAGCAAACTCTCTGAGGCCTCAATTTATTATGAGGGTGCTAATCCCACTCATGAGACTCCACTCTCATGACCTAATCTCCTTCCAAAGGTACCAACTAATACTATCATCTTGGGGGTTAGGATTTAAACATAGGAATTTTGAGGAGGACATAAGCATTCATGCTATAGCTCCTGGTTTTGTCAAAAGTAGGAGCGTTGGAAAACTAAAAAGAATGAGGGCAATTTAAAATAGTCACAGCATTTTATATCCCAACCTAGTGAAGAGCTGCCTTGATGTTTTCATCAATAATAGAGTCAGTCAACAAAAATGCATCATGTGAGACCCTTGCAAGGGTACTTCACATGCCAGCAAGTTCTCCCCTACTCTAAAACCAGAAATATAAATTGTAATGGGATTGTTTAGCCATTAAGGTACTGATTATTCTAGATTAATATATATATTTTAAAGGCTTTTGCTTTGTTTCTTTTGTTTCAAAGTCTAGCATTCTCAGTATTTACATTATTGATTTATTGTCAGTATCTGAGAAGCAGCAGAGAGAAATTTATTTTAGAGTTACAGAAACGTGAAATAAAGATTAGGTCTTATCCATCTGATCTCCAAGGAGTTTCTGAAAGAAAGACAACTATAAGGGAATTAACATCAAGGACATTAGTTTCCTGAGTCTTTAATTCATCTTCATGGTCGGAGGCTGCCTTGCAAACTAAATGGAATTCATATGTTTCTATCTCTTCCAATCCTGGAATGCTGGAGCTCTTCTGGAAATGGCGCCTTTATTATCTTCATTTTACCTGTTTTGTTTTTTTTTCTCATGTCTATTTGTTATCTCCCCAGTAATCAATTTTATGTCCATGTTCTATAAGTAAGATCAAGAAATATGATTTGGTAAATTACACAAATGGATTGTTTCATGCAAGGTAGAAGCAGAAGTTTGTCATCCTCTTCCCACCCCACTTAATAGATTTTTCAGAAAATTCATCCCAGAAAAGCATTTATCTTCTGTGGCTTAATCTTAAGGGTACCATCACCATTCTCAATAATTACCACATTCTAGTTCACTTGTTTGATTGCCTTTTGTGCTCTTTGAGGAAGAACAATACAGCCTGTTTTCTCTTAGTGTTTTCTGAGAGCAATTTTATATCTTTAGAACAGGCTTCCAAATATCTTGTTGAATACAAAGAACTCTATTCTTCCATTCAAAGTGAAAGAATTGTACAAATAACCACCCATACACATCACTGGATTGTGAGGAATAAACAGCACCGTTAAAAGTGTTAAACACGTTTAAAAGGACATCAATCATTTAAAATCTATTGTCGCACTTCAAACATTTGAATTGGAAAATTTAAGCATTATCATTACAAAATATTAATCAAACACCCACAATGAATAATTGCCCACCTAACAAAATTCAATTTTAAAGTCCACAAATTTCTGAAGACTTTATATTTTTTTCTAATAGTTTTAATTATGGCAAAATTTATACTTTTAAAATCGAACTTGAAAATGAGAGACCAGAACCTGATCTCATTTCTGAATTTATAACACTATTGCAAGAAACAAATGAATTGGGCCCCAAAGAGATGGCTATTCAAACATAATTTTATATATTTGTAAGCCACCTTCCTAGGTGTCACCAACATATTGACAGTATTATCATAGATTATGTTGCTTATTTTCTATTTTAGTCAACATGTAATTCAGAATTTATAGTTACAAGGCACTAAATTTAATCATAATATTTTTCTATTGCTCAAATGAGCTGGCTTGGGTTTATGATTCAGTTAAAAAGCTTTGTTTGAATAATGAAGCAAATATTAGACTAATACTGTGTTTAATTTTTAATAATACTCATTTACAGCTATTTAAAGTTTTGTTGAATTTTTATTAATTTCATTATTGTTTGGGAGTTTCTAAAAAGTATTTTTAATACATGTGTGTGCTGAAATCCCAACAGAACTTGCTAAACTTTACCTGTTACTTCTTTTGATCGTAAAACGGAAGATGGAAAGTACTCTTGCAAATAAGCTGTGTGTGTGTGTGTGTGTGTGTGTGTGTGTGTGCGCGTGTGTATTTCAACAGGAAACTATGCATCTTCCATACTACAGTCTTCTAGGTTATCAGATTCCAGTCCTGTTCATTGTCGTTGAGATATTTTGCAATTTTTCAAATAAATTGTAGGTAGCTGATAATTTCACATTCTGTCTCTTCCTCAAGTGATTTAATTCATTTCCTTCATGCTGTGAAAAAGCTAGTTTTGTCTCCATTTGCAATTCATCTCGACACCACTTTATTACATATTAATTTACACTGTTTTGACTTTACTTTGAGTCACTTGTAGCCTCTTTCTCATATCATGAATAAAATACATTCTTCAGTGTATGTTTACTTTTATATCTGTATCAGAGACATTTACCATCTTCTTTTAATTTTTTTTAGCATTTATTTTTGAGAGACAGAGTGCGAGCTGGGGAGGGGCAGAGAGAGAGAAGGAGACACAGAATCTGAAGCAGGTTCTAAGCTCTGAGCTCTCGGTGCAGAGCCCAATGTGGGGCTCAATCTCACCAACTGTGAGATCATGATCTGAGCTGAAATCCGCCGCTTAACCAACTGAGCCACCCAGGTGCTCCGTTCTCCTATTTTCTGGAAATTATCTTTCAACAGAATTTTCCTAAGATTATTGCCACAGTTGGATTATCCAGAAGTAAATGCTGAGGCATAGATTGGAGTAGATATTTATTAGAGATTAATAAGTTAAAGGGAAAGATACGAAGCAGAATTGGGCCAAGGAATAAGTGGAATTGCAAAGCAGGCCTTCAGTTGACTCTATCAACCTGACCTGTGGCCAGTAAAGGTCCGATATTGAGGCCACTCTGCCTCAATCATTTGATGCAGGCTATTCCGAGGATGGTGTCAGCAGAGGTGGCTCTCTGCCACTGAGGCAGACCCTGTATTGATCATTCTTTATCTTCCACATAAATACACTTGACTGAAAGACACCTACATATCACCATATAGTTTCTGATCTGCACTTTTGGAGTGTTTCACAAGGCTTGTGAGCCCACACAGGAAACAGCTAGAAGCTTTTTCCACATGGAGCTGCTAGGATAATGATAACAGAACTGCACTTGGAAGTGACTTTGAAGTTCTTCACTATAACCCCATTCTTAACCTGTCCCCTTAGCCAGATCCCAGAAATGCCTGCAGCTTCCCCTGAACCATGGATACTAGAGAAGTGCAAAGTAGGAGAAGGTAGAGTGAAAAAAGATGATTTATTCAATTAAAGTTTTAAAAAATCGTATATTTGCCAATTTCACAAAAACATATAACCACATGAGCATGTGGGAGGGTCCTCCCCCTGGCTCCCAAGGGGCTCACCTTGAAACTTAAGCATCATGCTCTTCATAGTCAATCGATTCCTAAGTCTATGTATGGACACAGTGTCCTAGGGGAGCTCAGAAGATAGAATGGCTAATCCTGCCTGACGGAATAAGAAGAAAACCTTACCAAGGAGAGCTCTCATGTTGCCAGCAGAGCAGAAGCAGCAGCTAGAGAGAAAATATTGACCCTAAAAATGAACAGGAGACACTTACAATGGGTGTAGCTTTAAATATCTGGTATGGATAAACATTCTAAATTTGAATGTTTATCTCAACTCTAGCTGTTTTCTGAAAACTAACTACATTTGGCAAATAGGAATGCAAATATTCTGGGAATAAACTCTTTGATTCTATTGCTCCTTCCTCTATGAACTTTAGCCAGAAGAACACTTGCCTGGTTTCAGAGTAAGGATGAGGCAAGTCTTTAGGATGGATTTTTTTTTTTAAACGTTTATTTATTTTTGGGACAGAGAGAGACAGAGCATGAACGGGGGAGGGGCAGAGAGAGAGGGAGACACAGAATCGGAAGCAGGCTCCAGGCTCTGAGCCATCAGCCCAGAGCCCGACGCGGGGCTCAAACTCACGGACCGCGAGATCGTGACCTGGCTGAAGTCGGACGCTTAACCGACTGCGCCACCCAGGCGCCCTAGGATGGATTTTTTAAAGGTAGACACAGGTTATCAATAATCTGTAATAATGATCCAAAAACTCAGTGTATCTTTGATGCATCCCCCAGACTCTGTTCCTTTACTCTTCTTGTTTCTTCACATTCCATCCTCCAACCATTTCTTTCCGTTTTAATGCACCCCATTTGTTATGGACTGGAAGTTTGTGTCCTCCCCAAAATTCATATGTTGAAATCAAATCCTCAGTGAGATAATATTTGGAGGCGGGGAGTTAGGAGGTAATTAGATCACGAATGGGATGAGTGCCCTTCTAAGAAGTGGCCCTGGAAGTAGCTCTCAGTCTTTCTACCACATAAGGACACAGCAAGAAGGCAGCAGTCTACACCCTGGAAGAGGGTTCTCACTGAATCCTAACCATGCTGGCACCCTGCTCTTGGACTTCAGGACTCCAGAACTGTGAGAAATAAATTTCTGTTATTTATAAGCCACCCAGTCTATTGTACTTTGTTACAGCATCCTGAACTAAGACGCCATTAGATAAGAATTCTCCTCTTTCCCAATCCTTTCTTAATATGCCCTCTGGAAAACCTTCTCCAGTAAGGAAACTTTTCTACATCCTTTCTATGTTCTTACCATCATTTTGCCTTAATAGACATCTGATTCCTTTTCCTATTGAGGGAGATCATTGTTCTAGCTCCTAAACTTAGGATAACCATACAGTTTACCATCCTCATTGGGAAATTCCAAAGGGTGAAAAGGGGAACTGTGTTTATTACTCCAAGGTAAGAAGCATAAACTTGCACTGGCTGGGGCAAACAAAGATACACGTCACTCTGTCTCAATCCCAAACAACAGGAGACTAGAGCCACATAAAACAAAATGTAGAGTCTCTTAAATTCCTATTGCCATCTCCACAATTTTTTTTCCACTATTAACAATTCATCATACAGAGAATTGCCTTGCCAACCTAGAACAAGGCTCTCAGGCTAAATCCAGTCCCCTGGCTGTTTTTATAAATAAACTTGTGTCAGAAAACAACCCCATTCTTAATTCATATGTTGTTCTGACTATTGCGGCTACAATGGCAGAGTTGAATAGTTGCAACGGGGACAGAATTAATTGCAAAGCCTGGAATATTTACTATCTATGGAAAAATATTGTGGATCCCTGGACTTCATGAGGGCTGGTGATATGAATGTCTATGTTTTATTCACCATGAATATTTACATATTTATTTAAATATTTAAATTTTGAATATTTAAACATTATGCCATGTACATAGTAGACTCTCAATATTTGTTTTGCAGATAAATATGAAAATGCAAAATAAAGGCACAGTAAGTAGTAGAGTGTGATATTGTATATGGACAGATGGATCAATTGAACAGAATAGAAAATGCAGAATCTGTAATATCTGTCAGTATTTAGTATACGGGAACATAATATTTTCTACAGAAGGAAAAGATGGTTTATAAACTAAAATTTTAAACCACTTGAAAAACCTATGTCAGACTTTTTGTTTGCAAAAAAAAATCTTCTGGTCAGATTGGAACCCCACTTTTTTGTGTATGTGAATAAGTTGTAATTTTATTTTTCAGAAGCAAAACTGACAAGTGGCAACTTACCTTTGGAAAAGACATTTAAAAATACCAGGGTAATAATTTATCTATCTCATAGAGACAGTAGCCTTAGAAAGACTCTATTGTCACACAGCTTTCAAAGTCCAGTTAAATAAATCTCAGAATATCAAGGAAGCCCAAATCTGTTTCTTTTAAAAACATTTATGGATATAAATGTCTCATTAGCAGTGCATAGTCTTGTAAGTCTGGTTCTATAATTATAATATAATGCGCCTGGGTGGCTCAGTCAGTTAAGCTTCCGACTTCAGCTCAGGTCATGTTCTCACGGTTTGTGAGTTCCAGTCCTGTGTTGGGATCTGTGCTGACAGCTCAGAACATAGAGCCTGCTTTGGATTCTGTGTCTCCCCCTCTCTCTCTCTCTCTCTCTCTCTCTCTGACCCTCCCCCCACCTCAAAAATAAATAAACATTAAAAATTTTAAAAATAAACTATAGTTACTTTCAACAATAATGGAATATTCTTCAGCCATAAAAAGAAATCAAGTTCTAATACATGCCACAATATCAATGAACCTGCACTGAAAAAAGAATGAAATCAATTAGGCTCTCAATTCCACAAAACCCTAAGTGCAAAACTTTAACAAACCCAAGGCAGGGGGTCCTAGGTAAAAATGCGTCTGCTCCCCACAATTCAAGAAAAAGAACGCAACTGCCACTTTGTATGAACAGCCACTGACATTTTGGCAAGATACAGGCTTGAGAAAACCAACTTCATTTCCGGTAAAATGTGTTTCATTGCCACCGAAATCCTTACACTCCTGTTGTAGTGCTGGAAAACAAGGAACTGAGAGAGGTTTGATTTGTCTTTGAGATCCCAAAAAAGAAAGAGGCTCACTTTGAGAATCCAGGAACCCTCCCAGTTGACAAATCTCTGCTAATGCACTAATGCTCATTCAGCTGCAGAGATGACTTCACCTCTACTATGGATGGGCCTCCTTTGCGCGCGCGCGCTTGTGTGTGTGTGTGTGTGTGTGTGTGTGTGTGTGTGTGTGTGTGTAAGTATTCAGATCTCTCCCTTCATCCATTTGTTTTTTCCCTCTAGGACCTTTAGTCTCTGCCGCTCGTGACTCTCTCAAGAGGCAATGGTTAAACATGAAGGCTTTTGAGTCAAACTGCAGGTTTGAATCCTAGCTCTCTTTTCAGCTAGTTAATTTAGGCAAATGTCTCAAAATTTATATACTTGGATTCTCTTAAAAATAAATATAGTTATCTCACAGATGCTTCATAAGTTTATAAAGTGCCAGCACAAGGTCTGATAAATAGTAAGTCCCTGATCAAATTAACTATAAATAATATATAAGGTTCTCTTATCTAAAAATATAAAATGTCCCATGACCCTATATTTTCCTCCAAAAACTTTTCCCTTCACAATCAAGATTTTTTTTTCAGAAATAATTACTACTAATTGGGGGATCTTTATTTCCATTCTGTGTGTGTCACTGGGTTAATTCTCTGAATGCTGCTTTATAACTTTTCTACATTTATTAATATTTTATGAACATTTGAATGCCTGAATATTATTATACATTCTATATAATATAAAGGAGATTTTAATATCTGCATATTACTTTATCTCATGGATATGCCATAAATAATCAAAACCATATTATAAAAAAGGGTAGGTGTTTTTAAGCAAAATTGGTTTAATGAACCACCATGTGTCCATGACCCAAGTTCAACAATTATCAACTTATGATCACTCATATTTCATCTCTACCCTCACCATTCCCCACTCTACTTTTTTTTTTGACATAACTGCAATGCCATTATTTCACCTCAAAAAATTAAAATAATTCTTCATAATATCAAATATCAAATATTCAAGCAGTGTTCAAAAACCCTTGATATCCTCTCCTCCCCTACCTCCCTCTCCGTCTTCAGATTATTTGAATCAACATTCAGATAAGATCCATGCAGTGCTGGGGCGCCTGGGTGGCGCAGTCGGTTAAGCGTCCGACTTCAACCAGGTCACGATCTCGCGGTCCGTGAGTTCGAGCCCCGCGTCAGGCTCTGGGCTGATGGCTCAGAGCCTGGAGCCTGTTTCCGATTCTGTGTCTCCCTCTCTCTCTGCCCCTCCCCCGTTCATGCTCTGTCTCTCTCTGTCCCAAAAATAAATAAACGTTGAAAAAAAAAATTAAAAAAAAAAAAAAAAAAAGAAATTGTCCTTTATGACCAGGTGTGCTTTTGAGAATTTATGCCTAATTATATCCTGCCATTGCTTTAAAATCATCAATAATCCCTGATAACTTTCAGAAAAATTATTCCAAACCTTCTTACCCATGCAACTTAAGGCATGTTATATTGTATTCTCTGCATATTTCTCATATCTCATGTCTTTCTACAGGCCTCTCCCAATCTGTGCCCCCCACCACCTCCAGCTTTTCCTATTTTTTCCACAAACCACACCTCTAAAATACTCTTGCCCAATTCTAAGACTACTTATCCTACAAAGCAGTATTCTCATAGGTTGGGAGAAAACTGTCTCCAAAGTAGAGGATATTGATCTGAGAGGCAAGGGCTTTACCAAATATCCATGGCTCCTCTCCACTTGGAGATTCTGATCCTTTGCCTTTCAAATGACACATAATTTCACACACTTAACTGAAATTCATTGTAATAGAAAGCCACTACCTCAGAGAACGTGTTGCACCTGTCGAATGTGCCAGGGCAAAAAACTGTGAGAACCATTGTTATAAAGATTCGAATAAATTATCTCAAATTGAGTTACATATCTTACCTCTCCATCCCCACAGACTCTTGTACATAGCTCCAATATGTCATAGGGAAATTAAATTATCTTTTAAAGTGTAATCTTATTAGACTGTGAGTTCCTTCAATGTATTGCAGTTTGTGGGCCCATGATTAGCGCATAATGGGTACTTAATATCAATTTCAAAAGTGAAAGTTGACTCCAATAGATACATTTATTAAAAGTTCAGTCAAAACTAATTGAAATTATAATCATGGTATAATAAATTCCAAAAGATACTCTGAATTTTTATTAAATCATAATTTTATTGTAGTGTACTTTCTACAATCATAATAAAGATCTCCAGGGATGAAAAAAAGAGAGCTGCCACCCAACTTGCTAGACTTTTGCATACAAAAATAATAACTATGAAATACAGAAAAGTAAAACTTGTTAAACTCATGACAGAAACAACTTCTTGGTTTTCTTGTGAATATGGTGTTCTTTCCATGAGCCTCCTTCCTTTCCATGAGAGAAGTCAAGGAGGCACCCATGTGATTGAAGAAAGATCATTCTTCTATTTGCAGTCGAAGGATGCTAAATGACCTATGCTCATAATAGGACTGTCTCCTCACCAGGCAGGAATCTTCCTCCTACAGAAATCAAGAAGGAATTATTGCCCTGGGAGAAAGACTCTAACCTGCAAAAATCCGTGCTTTTCTCTGGCAGGAGAAAAGTGGGGGTCCAGGATGAGTCCTATTCCTCATAAGACCCCCAATTCCTATTCACAGTCTTGCCACTCTCTGCCTTGGAAATATTAAGACTAAATTCTAATTCTCTTATACCAGTTGATGTCAAACACTGGAAGAAACACAAGGTTCCTAGAGTATTTAGACTATAATGCCTGGTGTCTTTTCTGACCTCATATTCCACTCTTCCCATCTCTTCTCACTGTGGCCACTGAAGTTCATGGTAGGTTATTAACAAAATCTTCTATAGCCTCAGTCCCTTCTGTGAACCTTCATTGAACCATCCAGCTGTAATGGAAACCTGAGGACTTTACTTACTTCTCAAATGATGGCTGTTTTCACTTCCACTCTCTTCTTAAATTGGGCCTAGAGAAGTAATAGGCATCCTTCCAGTTTCTCTTAGCTACTTCCAGTCCATTCTCCTTTTCTGTTCCCTATAAGTCTCCAGCTTTCAAATATATATTAGTTTGTATCTCCTGTTACCTGTCCTTGCTATAGGCATCTATCTGTAACTCTCAGGGTCAGGTCATCCCCCCGCCCCTTATTCTTTCAATAAGGATCACTGGCTCCTTTGTTTTTTTAAGTTAGTTAGTTAGAGAGAGAGAGAGAGAGAGAGAGAGAGAGAGAGAGAACACATCTGTGGAGCTCCCAGGGGAGGGGCAGAGAGAGAGAGAGACAGAGAGACAGAGAGATGGGTGGGGGTGGGCAGTAGAGAATTCAAAGCAGGCTTTGTGTTGTTGGCGAAAAACCTGAGCCAGGGCTCCATCTCATGAATCCTGGGATGGTGACCTGGATGCTTAACGGATTGAGCCACACAGTGCCTCAAGGATCACTGGCTCTTTTGATCATTGCCATGTTCTCCAACATTACTCCTATTAAATTTTTTGTTGATCACAATATCCATATAGATGATCCTTTTAGTTCCATGGTCTTTTAATTCCTGGACCTCCTACAAATGATCCTTTGATCCTCTTCAGCCACTTGCTACTATGACCTTGTCAATACCAATAATTACAACTTGTATGAAGTCTTTACCCTTCTCTTCAATACTACCCCAAATCCTTCCTGACCATTCCTAAACTCCCAAATTATTTGCTTTCACGAGCACCTACAATGTATTGAGCATACAACCCTCTTTCTCTCCCACCTTCCCTATGTCCTTTCTGTTTGCCTAGCTTAAATCTTACGTTCAATCATTGTAGTTACTTTTTTGTCTATATGCCCAATTCCCTATCCCTTTCTAATTTTGTTTGTATGGCTAATCCATAACCCTAGTTAAAACCAATTACCTGAATACTCCTTGCATGTAATTGCATCCATAGCTGAGCATAACTAGAGAAAAACATCCAGTCATACTTCTTTGTATCATTTTAAATTCATGATCATAACCTGAATCATCCTTAACACTGCTGATTAATATACTGTAAATCCATAAACCGTTCATTCTCTTACTCACCTAGATATTTCTTGTACTTTCTGCTCTGTTCTCAAACTTTTAACATTTCTTTTTTAATCCTCACTCTCAGGTAATGGTTAGACTTTATTTCATTAGGAAAATAAAGGCAATTAGAAAAGGTTGAGCACAGGCTTCCAACTGTAAAGTATAAATTGATCTGCTTCGTTGTATTCATACCTATTACTGGGGGTGAACTGTCTATTATGTTATTGTGGGCCAGGATTCACTTGTCCTCTGGATGCCATCTCCTCTCACATCCTCAAAGATATTGATCTTTCTCCCTTGAATCATCCATTTTTACTTCTCTTTTGAGTCATTCCCTTTAGTATATATAAAAATACTATTTTCTCAAAATTATTTTTGAAAAATCCCTCCAATAACACCATGGCCTCCTGCTTACATCCTGTTCCTTTTGTCCCATTCATACCAAATTTCTTTGAATGAGTTGTCTATATAGCTACTCTTCCTCCTCTCATCCTCTCCTGAACATATTCTAATCAACTCTTCATCCCCTTCACTGCAAAATCTCCTGTTCATTGTCATACTTCACATTCGAATATTCAATCTGTATTCTCAGTCTTTTTTGTCCCCTTGCTTCACTGTCATTGAACTCATTAGCTGAGTTTCTTTCCTTTTAAACATTCTTTTTTGTCTTAGCATCTAAAACATGACACTCTCTGGGTTATTCCCTACCTCTCTGGACAATACCTCAGTCTCTTTACTGTTTTCTCTCCATTTCCTGACTTAAAATGTGAGAGTTTTCTAGAGCTTAGTCCTTTGGGATCTTCTCCATTTATTAGTCTTAGTCCTTAAGGAGGGCACTTGTTGGGATAAGCCCTGGGGGTTGTAAGGAATGAATCACTAAGATCTTCTAATGAAACCAATACTACATTATATGTTAACTAACTTATATTTAAATAGAAAGGAAAAAAAGAAAGAAAGAAAGAATACCTCAATGTGCTAAGATTCTCACATTTGTATCTCCATCCTGGACCTCTCTTCTGCAATCCAGACTCAAAACCAACAACCTTTTCTGTAACTCTACTTGGATGTCCAATAGTCACCCCAAGTTTAAATGTTCAAAACTGAACTAGTATCTCTCCACCACCATCAAAACAAAAATATTCTCTACTCCTCCTAGTTCAATAAATGCTAACTATATGAAGGTTTATTTGGAGAAAGTAGAGGTTGCAATTTAAATGTAGTTAGTTATATATTAGAACTAAAGATATCCCATTTCACTATCAAGGATATTTTTATGGATTATACTAGTAATATATTATTTCCTTATATAGCTTGAACTCAAAGAATTCCTATCTTGGTCTGGGTTCTTTAGAAAAAAAAAAGAAAAAATCCTGAGACAATACCTGTATATTAACATGTTAGTTAATTGGGAGTACAATCCCAGGACCCCAAGAGTGAGAGAAAAAGGAAGTGAGCAAAGAGAATTGGAAAGAGAATAAAAGGTGATGTATGGCTATGCTGGCTGCCACTATTTGACAAGCCTTGAAAGGACATGTATGGAAAGCCTATGTGATGGAGTAGTCCAGTGGCAAGAAGAATAAAGAGGAGGAAATCATCTGCTGTCTTTGTATCCCTTGCCAACCGTTAGTCACATTTGCCCCACGAGAAGAACTTACCCTGTGCCTCCATGTTGTATTCCTTAGTCTCCGTGGCAGCCTCTGGGGGAACCAGATCCCACAGTTTGCAGTAGTGACTATGCTGGAGCAAGCAGCCCAGGGTCTGAAAGTTTGCCAAGGCCAGGAAACTCTGAGGAGACACGTGAAAAGTTTTTGATAAACCCCCCATAACTGCATCAGCAGAGTAGATGGTTAATGTCTCCTTAACACCAATGGAATTGATGGTTTCTCTCAGCAAGAGGTACCACCTGGGCTTCAATATTTTGGGGTAATTTTAGATAATTTTTTAATAAGAAGAAAAAAAGTCATGTAGCAAGCAGTATAATCTCTTAGTTGTATATAAAAAATGAATCTAAAATTAATAATTGGCTTATAATTGTGGAATGTTATGAAAATAGACATTTCAGACCATCAGCTCATTATTTTACGCATATTTACAGCTCAGAGTTTCTGAGTCATTTCCAAAATTATTTTTCTCAAGTTAGAAACTACCTGATACTATATTGTTTCTAGTCTGTTTGATGTTTATAATGTTAAGGACTAAACTGAATTACATGACTTCTTAATATATAATCATAAAGTAATACTTTATCTTGTACAGTTTGTGGTTTGAATTCCTGCAGCAATGCCTTATTTCATTTCTGTTCCTCCTATTTTTAGAACCAATTAAGAGAAAAATATTTTCATGTGAATTAGTTGTGAGATCTACACAGATTTACAAATAAAATATCACTGTTAGAAAACTTGTTTTGGCATTAAATGTTATTGTAGGCTACTACTGAGTAATTACTTGCCTTAAAGTTACCTCAAGAAATAATGAGCCCAGCTAAGTAATTTAAAACCTCAAACTTTGATTTGATATTAGTTAACCAAATGAATAATTCTCAGTTCTAGGGATAGGTTAATGTTAAAAGATCTACAAATTACTTTTCATATAAATAACTGACTTATTCTCTATAAGGAAAGTATAAAGATAAATACAGTTGACCTTTGAACAACATGTGGGTTAGGGTGGAAAATCCATGTGTAACTTTTGACTCCTCAAACACTTAACCACTAAAAGCCTGCTGTTAACCAGAGGCCTTACCGATAACATAAACAGTAGATTATATTGTATTATATGTCATATTATATACTGTACTCCTACAATAAAGGAGATATTAAGAGAATCATAAGAGAGAAAATACATTTATAGGACTGCAAAACATCCACATATATATGCACCCATGCAGTTCAAACCCATGTTGTTCAAGGGTCAACTGTATTAAGAATCTGTTTAAATTATACTGATAGGAAAAAATTGATGTTTTTAAAAGAGAATATAATTCTTTCAATAAAAAATTTGCCATTAGGCCTGCAAGTTTCAAATAGTGCTTACAGTGCCTAGAACTTTCTAAAAAATCAACTTCTGCATCCCCCAGTTTTTTTAATGTAAATGTTATTTACATGTAATATACATGTTATGCCTAACATGCATATGCAAATTACAAGTCTAGGGCACATTGCATTTATAACATGCAACAAGCCTCCAGATCAAGAAATAGAATATTACAGAGTTCCTCTTGTTTCATGCAGTAAATGTGGAACTAGATGTGAATATGAATTTGTTTAATTGCCATCAAACACACCTCTGAGTTCCTTTCCAGTTAGGATTATTTAAAATCATTTTTAGGATTGGAGTACGGTGACAGTGACATCTGAGTTTTACATGTAATGTTCATATGAGTGACAAGAATACTATCAAACAAAATGAAATACCTAAAAAATGAAGTCTTACTTTAAATAAAGTATTTATAGCTTTTAAGCAGACTCACATTATCTTCTACGGATCATGCAGATAAATATATATACAAGTATCACTTTGATAGAAAAATATATACTGTTGTTACTAATACATTTACATATAAGTTATAGTATTCTCTTTTTCTTTCCTAAACCAAACTGGTGCGTGCCATGATTGGTTGGTCATAATAAATAAAAATAATGTCAATATCCTTCTTCTAATGAGCATTATTTAAGAAACTTTAAAACACGAATATGTTGGGGTCTCATTTCCAGACTTCTAGGCACAAGGTGAAAGCATATCCATACTATTAATACCACATGGTGATAAAATAGCTTACATTACTCTCTTCTGCTTTAGAGATAAACAGACAAATTTTATTGCCTCCAAAAGTGAATCTTTTTATAGCCTTTTGTTCCAGGGTAGTCTTTTGTTGTCTCAAAAGCAATTTATTTTTGTAGCAGTTAAGGAGTAATGAGTATTAGCACCATCTACATATAAAGACCTATATTAGAGTAGGTTCTTTAGTAAGAACAGCATTGTGGACATTAGGTTATATATACAACTACTAAATAAAAGATCCTTTTAATATTATGAAGGTTTGAATCTGTACAGCAGGAAATCCTAGTGAACCTCACTAGCAATTGAACCAGCTATAGGCAACTTGTGCCAGATTCAAACTAATAGCAAAGACAAGATAGAAAGGATTTCTAGAAGGAGGATTTTTATAGACCACTAGATGCCACTGTTTTGTGAAAAACTCATGAAATGATATAGTTGATATTAAAGTTACATTCCTTTTTTTAAGTCACGTATTGAATTGGGATATCAGCATTTATAGTTCTAAAATGAGTATGTATCTTTGCCTGGCATTAGTCAAACTCATACCAAAATAAAGCAATACAATATTTGAAAGAAATGACAAAGCAAAATATTTACCATTATCTATATAAATCTTTGGCTGTTACAGCTGATTTATCACTGATCAAATATCAAAGTATTTATGAACTGAAAACCTCAGATTTCATTTTGAATATATGATTGAATCATATATGTAATATATGATTTAATATATGATTGATTTGAATATATGTAATCAGATAAGCATTTCTAAACAGTAGCATATCGCTTAGTTACAAAATTCTTTCTCTACATGATTGCTTACAGGAAATTAGAAATGGGATTACATAATATAAAAACATTTTTTAAAGCAACTCTCCTTAATCTTGAAGGATAATTAAGTATAAATTGAATATAAATGGGCCCACCACAAAAATACAGAGGATAATATTATCTTTAAAGCAATCAACCCATTGACACCCAAATTAAGACCCTTTTCTCATAGATATGCTGTTTTAAGGCCTGAATCTATTTGTTCCCCAAATATGGGCCTAAATAAAATCATTACTACAATTTCTTAGTATCAGGTAGAGGTTGATGCCCTTTTGCTCTGGCATATGACAGTATTTTAATACCTATGGGAATTTGGTGGGAAGTTGTAGATAGATGAGTTGTTATGCTTTCCAAATAGCTCTAAAGTCCAAGATATTTATCAAGTATTCCTTTAAATAGACTAAGGATTTTTCAAATCTAACAAGGTAATTATAGTAGCTAATGTTGACTCATAAGATACTGTCTTATTAGACAACTGATATCTCATAAACTGCCATCTGATTAATGTTCTCAATATTCAAGATAATGCCATAGCACATGGTACTCTTGTTAATTATCTATTGCTGCATGACACATGATTCCAAAATTTAGCCGCTTAAAAATAACAAACATTTATTATTATCTCTGTTTGTGAGGGTCGGGAATCCAGGAGGGCCTTAACTGGATGGTTCTGGCATAGTTTCTCTCTCAGGACCTGTAGTTAAGTGGTCAGCAGGGCTGCAGTTCTCTCGGGAATCAACAGGGGTTGAGGAATCCAATTCCAAGTTCATTTCCATGTTGTTTGCAAGCTGAAGTTTGTCTCTGGCTGTTGGCCAGACTTCATTTTCTCACTATATAGGCCTCCCCATAGCATGGCTCATAATATGAGAGCTTTGCTTCCCAAGAATGAGTAATAAGAGAGAGACTGAGCACCCAAGAGAGAAGCCCCACAGTCTTTTTGTAACCCTGTCTCAGTAGGGACACACCATATTTTCTTCCATATTTTAATCATTAGAACTGTGCCACTAAGTCCAGCCTACCCTCAGGGGGAAGAGATTGCACAATGGCACAAGTAAATATCGGGAGATGTCGACCACTGGCAGTCAAGGTAGAAACTGCCTACAACACCCACTAACACCCAAACCTAAGGTATCTAGCAAGTACCTCCTAACGTAACTAAAAGTTTTTCAAAAATGGATGTTGACTACTTATTAATCTACCATCTCATTATTAGACAACTAATATAATTTTTAAAGAGTTGAGGTTAATATTATAGTGCAAGGATACTTATTTCATGGAGTGTATAAAACTAAGTGCAGTGATTGTGTTATTGTATCTTCGTACTGCCCAGGGAGATTCCTTGACTAACAGAAGTAAATAACTGAATTAGGGTGAAGTAGTTTGATGACACTGTTTCTTGAATTTACCAAACTCTCTTTACCATGACTCTCTACATTAGAGAAAAACGATATAATCTTGGCAAAGTGATGGTTTATCGCAAGCCTATTTAATATCTGTCTTTTACCTGAACAATATTCAATAGTCCTATTCAGGTAAAAAAAAAAAAGGTTTATTCTTTAATAAACTAGAAGGTGAGGGAGCTCTGGCTGAGTTATCTGTTGTCACATAATTAATTCCACTGATGAGACTGGTTTTCACCCTCTGGGTCAGGGGGACATGGTACCTACCTCCCCGACCTGTGACCTGGATTAAAGGATATGATATTTTCAGAAAGCACCAGTTAAAACTTCTACATTTCATTTTATTTATCTCTGGTGAGTCATATGAAGTAATTTCCAAAGATGCTAATAAGCTCTGAGTCACCTGATAAAATTATGACTTTACCATGCAATAGGTACACAATAACTCCATGGAAGGACTAAACATGCAAACTTGGAGACAAATTTGACTATACACACCCTTGCTGCCCTTTCTTTCAAAGGACTTTTAACGGCCTTTTAAAAACATACTCCTTTTTTTTATGGTTATCATAGTTTTAGAGTCTAACTTCCTGCAAGCACCTGGTTTTCCCAACAGCCCCTCCAGCACACTGCATGAATGGAGGAGCTTCTGTGGCTTCCTGCGGAAAGCTGTAAGTTGAAAGGGATGCATTTGACCCTACTGGCTATTGTAAATATTGCCTGATAATTATAAATATCACAAGAACTAAATTGGACAAGGGTGACACCAGCACTGTCCCTGTGGTCCTTGTTTCCTTTTTATAAACTAATTACAGGAAGTCTGTAGCCAAAGTTAGCAAAGTATGGCCAGATTCAGACCAGACCTAAGATGTCAGAGTCAGAGTCAGACTAGTGAGGTAAAACACAGTGGAGGAGACCAAATTTACAAAGACAGGGGTAAAAAAAAAAGGGAAAATGTGAAAGAAATGTGGTAATCATGCATAAAGAAACACACACACAAAGAGGGCTGCCATTCTTTTGGGAAGGAGGTGGAATCTTTGTGTCCCCTCACACAGAGACAGATATCAAAGCTCCTGGCTGTCCTGAAATTGCCTCCCCTTCTTAGGAACAAAAAGAAAAAAAAATATGACAATATTCACTATAGGTAAAGACCCTGAAAAGCAAAATTATTTTACTTTGGCTTGTTCTTAGGTGATACGTTTTCCATATCAACTTCAAAAAACATAAGCCACATGAACCTGTTACTTTCTTTTGAAATTTTAAAAAGAAAATCACAATTAGCACTATCAAGGAGGAATCTTGAAAACGCACACACATATACGTGTACAATTTACAGTCCTAATTATGTCTTTGCTGACTGTGGAAATATAAGCTACATGTATATGTTACATAGATAAATATGTTACATACATACATACATAAATTACTTATGTAACCAGTTTGTCTTGAGGTTCTTCCTCTACAAAGAACATCGACTTCACAAAATTAATGTGTTTGTCCTTTAACGTGCAGGAAAATTTTCCCTGTGTTTCCAGGAAAACTGTGCATCTTTTATTATAGACTCCTTGAGTTATCATATTCTAGCCCCTTTTCTTTGAACTGATTTGCAGCTTTTTGTAAGTTGTACATAACTGAGAGAAAAGTAAATTCTGTCTTGGAACATAGTGGTTTAACTGATTTCCTCCCCGCTGTGAAAAGCTACTTTTGTCTCCATTTGCAATTCATCTGAACATTCCTTTCTTCCATAATAATTTATGCCACTTTGGCTTTTTCTTTGAACCAGTAATATATCAAGAACACCTCACTGTAACTGTCCATTCTCCTCATCCAGTATGGACTGGTTGCCCTGAGGCTATCTGCACACCCTGTTGTCCCGGTACTTCCCTTCATTGTCATCCTCAAAAACTGTGCCATCTTTTTTTTTGGCTTTGACTCACTGCTTACTATATCCAACATCTGTCTCTTTCCTACAGTGCTCCATCATCTGTTCCAGCATATCCTCCAGTGGCTTCCCACGAATGAGTAACTGGGTGCTTCCATTCCTAAAAATGTCTTTATTTCATTCTCATTTTTGATCAATAGAGTGTCTGAGTATAAAGTTGTTCATCAAATATCATTTTCTTTTTTTCCTTTTATGAACTTAGATTATCAGTTAACATACAGTGCAATATTGGTTTCAGGAGTAGAATTCAGTGATTCATCTCTTACATATAACATGCAGTGCTTACCACAAGTGCCCTCCTTACCACTCATCACCCACTTAGTCCATCTCCCACCCACGTCTGTCTGTGAACTCATAGTTTGTTCTCTATCATTAAGAGTCTCTTGTGGCTTGTTTCCCTCTCTTCTCTTTCCCTGCTTTCCCTATGTTCATCTGTTTTGTTTCTTAAAGTCCACATATGAGTGAAATTATAGGATATTTGTTTTTCTCTGATTGACTTATTTTGCTTAGCATAATTCAGTCTATCTCCATCCATGTCTTTGCAAATGGCAAGATTGCATTCTTTGTGATGGCTGAGTAATATTCCAGCCATATCATCTTTATCCATTCACCAGTCAATGAGAATTTGGGTTCTCTTCATAGTTTGGCTATTGTTTATCATTGTACTATAAACATTGGGGTGTATGAAGCCCTTCGACTCTGTACTTTTATATCCTTTGGGTAAATACCTCATAGTGCTGGATCGTAGGGTAATTCTATTTTTAGGTTTTTGAGGAAACTCCATACTATTTTCCAGAGTGGCTGCACCATTTGCATTCCCACCAACAGTGCAAAAGTGTTCCCCTTTCTCCACATCCTAGCCAACACCCGTTGTTTCTTCTGTTTTCAATTTTAGCCATTCTGACAGGTGTGAGGTGGTGTCTCATCATGTTTTTGATTTGTTTTTCCCTGATGATGAGTGATGTTGAACATCTTTTCATGTGTCTGTTAGCTATCTGGATGTCTTTGGAAAAATGTCTATTCATGTCTTCCACCCATTTCTTAACAGGGTTATTTGTTTCTGGGTGTTTGGTAGGTTCTTTCTAGATTTTGAATACTAACCCTTTATCTGATATGTCTTTTGCAAGTATCTTCTCCTGTTCCGTCAGTTGCCTTTTAGTTTTGCTGATTTGTTTCCTTTCCTGTGCTGAAGCTTTTTATCTTGATGAAGTCCCAATGTTTGCTTTGGTTTCCCTTGCTTTCGGTAATGTATCTAGTAAGAAGTTGCTCAGGATGAGGTCAAAGAGGCTGATGACAGCATTCTCCTCTAGGATTTTGATGGTTTCCTGTCTAACATTTAGGCCTTTCATCCATTTTGAATTTATTTTTGTGTGTGGTGTAAGAAAGTGGTCCAAGTTCATTTTTCTGCATGTCGCTGTCCAGTTTTCCCAGGACCATTTGTTGAAGAGACTGTCATTTTTCCATTGGATATTCTTTCCTGCTTTGTTGAAGATTAGTTGACCATGTAGTCGTGGGTCCACTTTTGGGTTTTCTATTCTGTTCTGAAATATCATTTTCATTAAGAATTTGTAAGGTATTTCTCCAAAGTCTTCTGTCATTCACTATTGTTCTGAGAAGGCAAACACAACTCTATTACAATTTGCTATCTCTTATAGGTGACCTTTGTGATTTTCCCCAGAAACTTTACATTTTCTACTTTAGAGCTGTTATTTGAAATTTCACATTTCATGTGTTTTGTGAGGTCTTCTTTCATTTTTTTTCTAGTGGCCATTTTTGCTGGGCACATTCAGTTTGGGGATTTATGTTCCTTATATCTAAAAAAAAATATTTTCTTGATAGTTCATTCCCTTCTTTTTTCTGTCTATAATTTTTATTAAGTGGACTATAAACCCCCCATGGACTTATCTACTGTTTTTCTTTATATACTTCTTATTCTTTAATTCTTTGCTTTACTTTTTGGTCCTGGGATTTATCTTTCAATCCTTTTCTAGTGTTATTTATTTCATATCATATTATTTTTATATCACAAATATATTTATAAACACATAAATATATAAAATATAGAAATCATATATAATATGTATTATCATATATATTTATATGATTTCTATATTTTATATAATTATATGTGTTTATGAATATATATGTTATATATAAATAGGATATAAAGTATAGTGATAGTTATTTCATATATTTATGTCATAATTTTGTTCTGTGATTTTTCCTTTTCACAGCATCCTAGTCATATGTCTATCGGGCAATATTAGAGCATATTCGCATTTAAAAAGAGTAGAGCCTGAATTATCTCTGCTTCCCATGGATTTTTGGGGGTGTTTTTTTCATCATATCTCTTTTTATCCCTTTATTCCTTTACTATTGTTTTAGTAAGGTTTGCAGAGGAAGAAAAACAATATACTATGTATTTATTCATTTAAACACAATAATAAATTCCTTTTCTCTTTTTATTTTACAAAATATCAAGTTTGGTTTTCCATTTATACTGGGATGAAAAGTGTCTCCCCCAAAATACGTCTTCTTTTACAATCTGTGAATGTAGCCTCATTTGGGAATAGGGTCTCTGCAGATGTAACGAACTTAAGATGAGTTATGAATTAGGGTGAGTCCTATATTCAGTGTATTTGGCGTCCTTTTAAATTTCTTCTTTAAGAAGAAATTTTGGACACAGAGACACAAAGGCAGAAGGGATGTGAAAACAGAGGCAGAGATTAGAGTGACGTGTGTAGAAGTCAGAGACCACCAAGGATGGCTGGCACCCACCAGGAACTAGACAAGATAAGGAAGGATTCTTCCCTAGAGTCTCCAGAGGGAATATGGCCCTACTAACTCCTTGATTTTTAACTTCTAGCCTATAGTATTGTGAGACAATAAATTTCTGTTGTTTTAAGTCACCCAGGTTTTGGTACCTTGTTACAGCAGCCCTAAGAAAGGAATACATCTTGGCTCATGTATATGAATATAAAATTTAGCAGAAACAGAAAGATTAAGTTGCTTTTTAAAAACTAGTTTCAGGGGCGCCCGGATGACTCAATTGATTAAGTGTCCTACTCTTGGTCAGCTCAGATCATGATCTCATGGTTCATGAGTTTGAGCCCCATGCTCTGCACTGACAGCTTGGAGCCTGCTTGGGATTGTCTCTCACCCTCTCTCTGCCACTCCCCCGACTGGCACTGTCTCTGTCTCCTTAAAATAAATAAATATACTTAAAAAAAAACTGGTTTCAGATTAGTACCTTTTAAACCTTCCTTTTTGAGAAACAGAAAACTTAGTTGAGAATTTGACACCTATTCTCCATAATCATACAATGTGGAAAGAGTTACTTTTGTGCCTTCCCACTTATTGGTTTCTGCTGGTTAGGTCAATTCAAGCATCCAGTGATAAGTGCACAGAACAAAGTAGTTTTTCCTATGGTGATAAATGAATATAAAATTATAGTTTTATGTGTTTACCTAATTTGAAGCATTGACAATGTTGTGTGTGTGTGTATATACATATATATATATATATAAAATATTATTTATTATATATTTCATATATAATTTTAGGGTTTGGGTAATTGGATGCCTTTTTTCTGTACAATCAGATTGGCACTTGTTTTCCTTTTACATGTAAGAATTTGCTCAACTCTGCACATAATTTTATTTAAATATTTTTTGTTCAAAAATAATGAGAAAAGGAAGGAAATATAGAAGCAAAACAAGATAAGCTAAGGAAGGAATGCATTGAAGAAGGGAAGAGTCAACTCTATTAAATGCCACAAACTCCAAGTAAAATACCGTCTAGAAACTGTTCAGTGAGAGGAAGTTACTGATGTCTTTGGTGCCTTGAGGAGTTCTGTGAGCAGAGGCCAAATTGCGGTAAGTTCTTGACTGGATTAGAGGTGAGGAAATGGAGAGGGGAATGCTCTACTTTATCAAGAAATTTGGTTTTGAAAGGAAGGAAAGAGAGGGCAGCTATAGGATATTATTTTTAGAACAAGAGATTAGGAGTATTTATATTCTAAAAGGAGAGAGTCTGAAAAGAAGGAGCAGGTGGAACTGAAGAAGTTGGGAAAATACAGGAGAGAGGGGAAGACAGATGACATAGAGGTAGGGATGGAGAGTTGGTGATAGGGAGGGAGGGAGGGAGAGAGAGACACACACTGAGACAGAGAGAAATAATTAGTGAGGATATTTTCCTTAGCAGGAGGGGGCACTAGTATGCAGACAACATCTGGACAATACATGTTAATGTTCATTTGTACATAAGCACAGCCCCTGAAACTAGAAAGAAAACTGATATGAATGCAAGGCTGTTTTCAAGGAGTTAAGTGAGGAGGGACAGGAAATTGGGAACTCTTGATTTTCTGTGAAGTTGGAAAGCAAAATCATGTGCTGTCTTTCTAGAAAAGCACGAAATTTATAAGCAACATGATTAGTTTACTTCAAAGTCAAAGCGGGGAAAAAATAACAAATGCTCCAAGAACTCTCTTTAAAACAGTGGGGGCAGAGAGAGCCATTGAGTAACATCCAGTGTCCTAAACACATGGCTTCTCAGTAGACCATTAACAGAAACTGTGGCTCTCACACAACACATCAATCTTTTATTTTTAGTTCATTTACAAAACGATAAATGACAGGTACAGTCTGTGGTTTCAGACGCTGAGAGACAGGTAGGTGCTGCTGTTTTATCTCTGAGGGCTCTAAGTATCCTGCTTCGATTGAAAAGGTAGAAAGTGCAGCCTCTAAAAGACATCCATTGAGGATGTGGCTTTACGAGGCACACTTCTACTTTATTTGCCTAAGTGCTAGCTTTTCAAGGTATAAGAAAAAGCTTCATGGAAATGTTATTTGACTTCATCTGATAACACCGCCTTATCTCGGAGGGGGGGGAACCCTGATAAATAAGTATGTAGCTTCTGTAGATAAACTGAAGTTCCTGACACAAATTTCAAAATCAGTAAAATATAGATAAGTGACTTATTCAAGTATTCTGTCAGTTTGCTTGTTTAAAATACCCTTATTTATTTAAAAAAGAAAGTGCATTTATTGAGAAAACTTATTTGTTTAAAAAAGAAAGTGCATTTATCAACGGAGCATATAATTTATTCAATCCTCTCAATTAAATGAACACACTCATGATTGAACATGATACACATGCTTGTTGGAATGCCAAGACACAAACAGATTAAGACTCCTGTTTGGAAAAAAAGTATACAGATGGTTGTGAAGCACACACATTCAAAGACATATTTTAAGAGTATTTTAGTATTGCTGTTAATATTTGTAACTTTCCCTTTATTATTATGCTTACAAGAGTGTTCTAGGCAGAAAGAGTAATGGCACAGGTACAATTTTTGTATTTAGCTCAGGCATGTAGCGAATTGTCGCTGGTTCCATTTCCAAGTGAAATCATACAGCGCTTGGTATGAGCCAATCTAAACCTGGATGAAAACGATGTCTATTTCTAGCAAATTAATCAATGCTGCCTTTATAGTGAACTACTTCTGTAAGCTTTTCTTTCTGCTCACTAGGCTAATGATGAAAGAGAAAAGATATGTTAAATGTGGTGTCTGTCTTCTTGATTTTCACTTTTTCTACCAAGAATTTTTATTTCTGAATGAATTTCAGTTTTGCAAATTATAGCAAGATGTCAGGTTCAAGAAGACTAAGGAAAGATAAGATATATAGAATTATGGAAACGATCCTCACCACACTTCAAAATGTTTATTGTACTCATGTAAATGAGACTGCTTTGACTAAAAAAAGGAACAACAGAAATTGATAGTTCTAATTACCATAAAAATAAGATAACTGAGTTTTTAGAATGCCCCCTTTCTTAATAGAATACAGCAGGGTGATATCAGAGCATTTTAAGGTTTATTGAGAGGTAGAAGCAGTATGTGGTCTGAAATATCCTGAACACTTCAATCAACATTTAATTGATGATCATACTACATTCATATTTTATATTTTGTACGTGTGTTTAAAATAATTTCCACAAGGTATGCATACTGAGTTCTGTGTTTGCAGCTAAGAAACTTCAATGAGCTAAACATTTATCAGTTATACTAATTAACACACAATTGTCCATACCTAAAGATCTGATGTTGCCTAGAATGACCAGCTTACTGGTTTGTAGTAATTTTGGTTAATGCTTAGTTTTTAAAACAGAAGGCTTATTTCTATGATTCTGCATCCCCGGAGCAATGCTGGGCACAAGGCTTAGGCCCTAAGGGCAAATCATTGCATGTTACCAAGAATATTTATCACAATGTATGCATGTTGTTCTTTGTAAGAATCGTCTTTATAAAACATGCCAAGTTATTAATATCTTGGTCTTCTAGGGTCTTGTTACTCAAATGTGGTCCCTGGATCAGCAGTATCCAAAGTTCCTGGAAGCTTGTCAGAAATGTAGAATCTTGGACTCCATGCCAGATTTGCTGAATCATAATTTTAATTTCACAAGATCCTCACATGACTTACACACACACTGAGTTTGAGAAGAAATGCTGAAGGGATTAAAAACCTCGAATGCTGGGAGGTTGAAAGGTCCCAGGTGGTGTGGAAAGAAAATAAATTCCAGACAAAAGTAGTTCAAATCATATTCAACTTTACTCTTTCGTATCTTGGATTTTCTTGAGAATCAATGTATTACAACTGGGCAATTGAGTGAAGTCCGTTTAAACAAATAGGCAGAGTGCAGAATTGGGTGGAAATGAGATTTTATTTACATAGTACTCTAGGTTGGAAAATTTAAAAGAAAACAGAAAAACATATGAAGTGATTATCAGTGATAGACTTTTCTGGTTACTTTCTTTATCATTTAAAATTATAATTTCAGTAAGATTCAGTATGTCATTGAGCTAAATGTAAAAACTCTTAAATATTCAAGTAATTGAACACTCTATTCACTCTCTTTGCATGAGTTGAAAAGATTTCCAAATCTAAAGAAGTCATAAGAGAGTGAGAAGCCCACAGAACATGGTCCTATTTTGACAGTTCACTAAATGTAGAGCTAGAACGCTTCTTCTCTTCATGTATGGAGTCCTCTACAAACATTGGTTGAATGAATGAGTGGATGTTGAATCAGACACAAAGACTATTCTTCCAAGAATAGACTGTAACAGAAAAAGATATAGGCTGATATCCAAAAGGAAGATACATTCAAAGTGTTTTTGTTAGACTGTTTATAAAACCAGAAAGGCAACTTGTTATTTCAGAATGAGATTATGTTATTGAGAAGAAAGGATACTCGTGTTTGCTGATCAGCACATTCTTTTCCTGGGGCAAATATGTGTGGGAAGCAATATTATAATCAGATAGTTATTGTGAGCCAAAGACATTAGACAGATGATTATAATGGCTGGTGCCAGCAAGCCTGAAAAACTGATACATAGCTTTTTATCATAAGAATATACTAAACCCACAGAATAGATATGTGCTTTTTATGGGTTCAAGGCAAATCTTCAACTCATCAGTACAAGAGATTTTATTACAATTTGCCCTTTTGATTCTTTTTGTTATTTTTTTCCTTCTTTTGGAGAAAGGCTTAGAGTGGAAGAATGGGTTGAAGGAGGCCAATTCAATTAACAGCCCATTGTTCCTGTGTGTGTTGTGGGGGAGGCGGGGTGGGTGTCCCAGTTTTGCTGACTCAGGCCTCATTGACACCTACTCAGCATTTATCCAGATTTTTCATTTCTTAATTTTTTTTTTTTCAACGTTTATTTATTTTTGGGACAGAGAGAGACAGAGCATGAACGGGGGAGGGGCAGAGAGAGAGGGAGACACAGAATCGGAAACAGGCTCCAGGCTCTGAGCCCTCAGCCCAGAGCCCGACGCGGGGCTCGAACTCACAGACCGCGAGATCGTGACCTGGCTGAAGTCGGACGCTTAACCGACTGCGCCACCCAGGCGCCCCCAGATTTTTCATTTCTATCAAAGTATTAGTATTAACATTTATATAAAATAATCAGGAATGAGTTTGCTGGATCTACTCTTTGTATTTGCAGCTTCTGTCATGGTCTATCAGAAACATGGTGATACTTTTAAAATGACCTTTAATAACCACCTACCTTTTCCTGCATCTTTTCAGAGTCAATGTAAATAATACTTCCCTTTCAAGGACAGTATGGGGATGCTCACTGATAAAACCAAGTGCACTTGGACCTGGGTGGCTAGGGACAGTTCCCTCTTTGCAATTTAAGGTGGTGATGGGAAAAGCGTTTGTATTTTTCAGTCTCTGCCAGACAGTCAAAAGACATGAAGCTACTAGTTAACAGTCTATATGGTCAACAGGAAACAGAAAATTAAAGGTTCAGTATACAGAATCCTTCTGTAATATAAAAAGAGTGCTTAATTTTTTTTCATTTTTAATTGAAGTATAATTAACATACAATATTACATTAGTTTCAAGTGTACAACATATGAATTCAACAATTCTACACGTTTTTCAGTGCTCACCATGATACGTGTGGTCACCCTTTGTCACCCTGCAACATGATTACAATATTAACAGCTATATTCTCTATACATCTCATCTCCATTACTTATGTATTTTATAACTGGAAGTTTGTATCTCTTAATTCCCTTTATCTATTTTGCCCATCCCCCTACCCACGTCCCCTCTGGCAACCACCAGTTTGTTCTCTGTATTTAAGAATCTGATTTTTTGCTGTTTGTGTTTGTTTGTTTTGTTTTTTAGATTCCACATATAAGTGATATTATATAATGTTTGTCTTTCTCTGTCTGACTTATTTCACTCAGCATAATGCCCTCTAGGTCCAACCATGCTGTTGCAAATGGCAAGATCTCATTCTTTTTAATGGCTGAATAATATTCCGTTGTATATCTATACCATATCTTCTTTATCCCTTTTATTGATGGACACTTGGATTGTTTCCATATCTTGCTTATTGTAAATAATGCTATAATAAACATAGGGGTACATATATCATTTCAAGTTAGTGTTTTTGTTTTCTATGTGTAAAAAAACAGTTGTGGAATCATTGGATCATATGGTATTTCTACTTTTAATGTTTTGAGGAACCTCCATACTATTTTCCACACTGGCTGCACCAATTTACCTTTCCACCAACAGTGCATGAGGGTTCCATTTTTCTCCACATCCTTACCAACACTTGTTATATCTTGTCTTTTTTTTTTTTCTTTTTGCTCTAGCTATTCTGACGGGTGTAAGCGGATTTCTCATTGTGATTTTGACTTACATTTCCCTGATGATTAGTGATGTTGAGCATCTTAACATGTGTCTGTTGGCATCTCTAGGTCTTTGGAAAATGTCTCTTCACATACTCTTTCCATTTTAAAATTAGTTATTTGTTTTTTCATTGTTGTTGTTGAGTTGTATACATTCTTTATATATTTTGGATATTAATCCCTTATCAGAGATACCACTTACAAATATCTTCTCCCATTCACTAGGTTGCCCTTTCATTTTGTTGATGGTTTCTTTTGCTGTGCAAAAGTCTTTTATTTTGGTGTAGTAACAATAATTTATTTTTGCTTTTGTTTCTCTCACTTCAGGAGACATATCCATAATATGTTGCTAAGGACAATGTCTGAGAGATTACTGCCTATGTTTTTAGAGATAGTACTTTAAAATATCTTGCTATAGAGGCTTGGTAATTTATTGAATACTGTAAATTACGAATGTTTATTTTATTGTTTGGTAAAGCTCTTTTTTTTATCTTGCAATAGACTCGTTTGGCAGCAATGAGATCAAAATATGGAAAATATATTTAATGAAAACTAGTACTACGTATCTACTTCTCAAATAAGTGAATACTTAATGTGAACTTACCCGAAAAAAAAATTATCAGTGCAAACCATTCACTATAGGGGCCTTAGTAAAGCTAGTAGTCACTTCAGAGCCAGAAAACACCTCTCTGAAGAAACAACATGTATGTCAAAAATTAATACTTATTTTAAGAAGAATGTTTCCAAAGACAATGATTTAATACATCTAACTCAAACATTTTATGCTGAGAAGCATGAGTTTTCATTTAGATCAATTGTTTTTTGTTTGTTTGTTTGTTTCATTTAGTTTACTTCAATCCCAATTTTTCTTGACAACGTATGAAAAGTGAAGCAATAGTGATGCTTCAAATAAGAATTCATGTAGGTTACTTCTGGGGCACCTGGGAGGCTCAGTCAGTTAACCATCTGACTCATGATTTCAGCTTAGGTCATGATCTCACAATTGTGAGATCCAGCCCCACCTGGAGCTGGCTCCATGCTGGGCTTGGACCCTGCTTAAGATTCTCAATCTCTCTCTCTCTCTCTCTCTCTCTCTCTCTCTCTCTCTCTTTCCGTCTCCCTCTGCCCCTCCCCCACTGGTGCATGCACGTGGGCATGTGTGTTCTCTCTCTTTCAAAAAGAAAAAAATAGAATTCATGTAGCTTAATTCCAATAATACTTCAGATTTTTTTCCACCCTATTTATGGAGTCAAAGTGAAACATCTGACATTTGCAAATGACATGAAAGTTGCAAATTCAGTTAAAATGTTCAACATTTAAGATGCAATTTTTTATAATGATTATATAAATATGATTTTTGGGTAGAGTAAGCATTGTGAGAAAAACAATGTTCTAGCTAATTTAAGAAACCTGTTGTGTCCATTGGCCATTGCCACATTAATGCTGCATAATGAATTATACCAAAATTCAACAGCTTGAAACAAACATTCATTCATATGGATGTGTGATTTGCTGACAGCAGGAAAACCAGCTAATAGATGAATGCAATAATCAAGAGTGAAGTGATGGTGGCTCAGGCTGGGATGAGAGGAGTGAGGACTGGGTGGTAACTGGATTTAAATACATAGGTCAGCTTCCCTTCAGACTATAGTAGTTCAGGGTCAGCTAATCTGGGTGACACTCAGCTGACACTCCACGTGTCTCTCATCTTTTTCCTGGGTCCAGCGGGCCACACAAGGACCTGTATGTCTCATGGTGATAGGAAAGGCTCTGGAGCACAAGCAGAAAAACACAGTCCTCTTTCTTTTTTCTTCAGTTCATTTATTTTGAGAGAAAGAGAGAGAGCATGAACAGGGGAGGGGCATAGAGAGAGGGAGAGAGAATCCCAAGCAGACCCTGAGCTGTCAGTGCAGAGCCCAAGGCAGAGCTCTAACTCAGGAAGCAATAGCTGGATGCTTAACCATTTGAGCCACGCAGGCACTCCTAAACTGCAGGCCTCTTAAACGTGAAGCTCAGAACTAGCACACTGTTAAATCTATCCACAGGCCACTGGCCTAGTTAAGCCAAGGGGTGGGGATGTACATTCTAATCATAATGACAAGGCTATGCATAGAAAAAATCAATCTGCAAACCCGTTTGGAAGCAATGAGCTCAAAAAGAGATATATTTGAAATTGGTTGTGGTCACGGGTAATTAAGTGAATCCCTAAAAGTACAATGCTCTATAGGCAAAAAAGAGGGTGCAGATGTCAAATTTCATGCCTTTTAAAGTATGTTCACAGAGTAAACTACAAAATTTGGGGGATAAAGCTGATGTTAAACACATGTAAACATATTTCAGCCTTGAAGGATGTGTGTGTGTGTGTGTGTGTGTGTGTGTGTGTGTGCGCGCGCGCGCGTGTGTGTGTGTGTGTGTGTGTGTGCGTGGTGCTCATCAGCAGTACGATTTTAAGAAATTTTTGATACTTGAAAGACAGAATTTGTAAAACAGCCTGAAAGGCCTATAGTGGAATTAAAGTTCCATAAAAACAAGTACATTTTTAAATGTGCTTGTATTTTTTGTTCAAAATTAAAGTTGAAGGTATTTAATGCCAACGTAACAATAAAGAGCTTCAGCTTTTCAAGGTTACATAAAAATAAAATTGAAAACTGTTAAAATCGGGAAGGCATGAAATGTATTTGTACAAAATCAAGAGAGAGATTGAATAAGTTAAAGATGAGAGCTCAGACAGGGTCATGATTTATTTTTTTAATTCTATAGTTGCACTTTGGACTACCTCAATTTGTGGGATGAATCTTTTGATAAAAGCTTTCATTTTAATGGATAAATTTATAATTTCTATCAAAATTGAATGAAAGTCCTACAATTTCAAAGATGGTGAAATAACCAAAAAAAAAAAAAAAAGAAGAAGAAAGAGATAACTTATCTGACAATTTTTTTTCATATAAAATACACATCAAAGAAAGTTTTTTCTAATTGGAGACAAAAAATCAAACCTGTCCAAATATTTAGGTTAAATATTTGCACATTTCAATTGTAAAAATACAAAAAGAATTAACAGTATCCTCCATGTAGCCAAAGATGCTCAAGTCTTACCAAGGAGCTTAACACCTATAAAGAGATAATTTGTTTAATTAAAAATATGTTCTACAGAGAAATAGTAATCTAAATTATTGACAATTTCAAATTTAGTAACTACAAAACACAACATTGAAGAACATTGCAGATAATTATAGGAAAACTGAAAATAATTAAGATATTCTTAAGAAAAAATGCTGAAAAATACATTCTTAAGAAAAACATCAATGGCATTATATGACAAGCTGATTAAAGAACATGAGTATGTTCCAAGAATAATGATTCTGATATTTGTAATATTTGCATAATCAATATAAATAAATGTTAAAATTTTTGCTTTAATGAATGTAGATACAGGCTACTTTTATTTTTAGAAACCATTGTATGGTTTCAGCATTACAATCAAATAATTTGGGGGGCAGAGAGATAAGCAATTCAAGAAACTCTGTAATTATTTTGGTACCCTCTTTCATTCTCAAAAGTATCCCAGACTGAGATCTAAAAGAAATGGTCAAACCTCTATTTCAGAGATAGGGACATGACGCGATAGTCACCTGAACTAGGTAGATAGATGGTAATTGTCAGAGAGAAATACGGAACTTAATTACATTTAAGAACAGTCAATAGGAGGTGAAGTAGATATTTCTAGTTTTCATATTTTGATTAATGGAACTAGTTGATTCGTGGAACTCCTCAGTTAATAGATGGTGTCGGCTTTCATGGGATTTACAAAACAGAAAAGGCAAAAAGGCATACCATTTGGCAGGAGATCAGTTTTCAAGTGAGAGCATCAAAGACATTGAGGTTCTTGAGAATGGTCTGAAGCCTCAGAGATGAAGTTTTTTATTCTTTTAATTTTTTTTAAATGTTTATTTTTGAGAGAGAGTGCATGTGCATGAGAAGGGAAGGGGTAGAAAGGCAGGGAGGGAGAGAATCCCAAGCAGGGTCCACATTGAGATGAGGTTTTGATACAGACTGATGGAACAACTTCTTCCTTAAATGACCATCTCAAAGGCATCTCTCCTGTCAAATGCACAGAGGTTTGCTCATTTGAAACCTCTGAATGTACTTATTTTAGATGTTTTGAAATAAGACTAGGAAAGAGAGAACATTTTCTGTGTTTATGTTGGTAAGACAGATTAGTTACAAGGTAATAAAAAAGAAAACACATACTCTCCTACATACTAATCTTCTGTGAGACCTAGGCCAATCAATTAAGAATCCAGTGAGATAATATAAAGATAATTTTATAATTCCATTTACCCGGTAAACATAATGCATAATTCAACTAAGTAATAAATCCACTGGAATTCAGTGCACTAAGGAAATTAAAAATTAATATATTTGCACTCCCTATTGATTTATTTTTTTACTCATGAAAAAAACTTTGTCATGTACAAACATTCATGCACATACATATACTGAAATCACAGCCCGCATAATATCCCAGTTGAAAATGCACAGATACAACCTGTAAAGCTGAGTCTGATCTGGCATTTTAGATGTATTTTTAAAAGGCTTTTACATTTTACCCTGGTTAACGTTATTTATTTGGTATATTTAGTAAGACGGTAGAAATTGCTTTAGCACACATTAGGCTTTTTATGTAATCTCATTTTGATTTTCTAAAAGCCATATTTTTGTGATTTATATCCTTTAAGGTCTTAAATTACAGTTTATTTTATTCATTTATTTGGATTTTTTGAAAAGACATTTTCATGCGTATGCCTATGTGTACATTTTGGAAAAGCCTTGTGGAAAATATGATGCAGACCCTTCAGTAACATAATGCCTGAATTTACAGGACAGTAAGTGATAGTTCTCAGACTTCTGATTATTTCTGAGGAATCCTATTTAAATATCATTCTTCATTGAAGATATTTAGACATTGAGTCTAACCAGGTGTCAGTATGTATACATAATCAAGGGCTTCCCAGAGTACTAAAGATGGAACAGAAAATAAGTGAGCTAAGCGGAAACAGAATCAGATTCTAACAATTATTAGAAAGCTAATTCTAAAATTAACACAGGGATTTATTTTTCTGAACCCTTAAAAATATGTCATTCGTATGACTTGATGCACTCCTGTTTCGTGTCTGGAAAAGTAACTTATTCATAATGACATTAAAATATAACAGAACTTTCCTTTCCAGGGCCTGGTAAGAATATCCCCTCCTCCACCCGAGGTCATTACTTATTTCATACTTGCCTCCCCTCTCCCACAGGCGTTAATTCTCAGCGGATGCACTTCTCACCTCATGGTTCACTGAGAAAAGTTGCTACAGGGCAACTCCCTCACATTCCCAGCAGCAAATCTATTCATTCTCTCTGCACTTTTCTATTGATACAGAGGAAATGTCCTTTCTAATCTATTCTTATATGTGCTGGATTCCAACTCTTGCCTTTTCAAGGACTTCACTGCCTCAGTCATGCCTCCTCTTTTCTACCTCCTCAATCTCTTCATCTTTTCATCACCCATCTCTTCCTCTCTACTGGAGTCATTTCATCAGCCCATAGATATTCTATACTATTTCTATTTTCAAATCTCTACCCTAACCCCTCATTTCCCTTAGTTACAGTCTATTTCCCGGCTTCTCTTCCTAGCAAACATTCTCTCTTTAGTTTAGCCTTATCCTCTCCAACTTTTTATTTCTCCAATTCATCCATCAGACTACACATATTTGACTTGTTTCCCCTTTCCACTGACTCTGTTCTTTTCAGGGTCACCAACTACCTCCAGAGTTGCCGATTTCCAATAGTAATTTCTCTGTGTTTAACCCACTTGACCTCTTGACAGCATTCAACACATTCGTTAGCAATGTTGTCCTGGAAACCCTCCCTCCTGAATTCCCTGACCTAACAGTTCTGGGCTTTTCCTCTTACTTCACTATTACCTCAAAGTCAGTCTCTCATTTATGTCCTTTCTTTTCCTTCTGACCCAAGGTTTAGTTTGCCTCCTCCTCTTTATTATCCACATCTTCCTAGGTTATTTTTTTTTTCTTTCTCATAGCTCTAGATAGCATTTCTGGGCTTCCACATCCCAAATTTATTTGTCAGGTCCGACCTATCCCCCAGGTCTGAATTCTAGATCACGCATTCTAGATGCATGTGTTCAACTGCCTATCTGACATCTTCAATCAGGTTCAAAAGGTGGATGAATAATTCTTGTCACTGACCCACGTCACTCCCTATTTTCCCGCCTTATGCAAGGACTCTGCCACATAATGAAGGAAAAAAAATCTAAAAATTATGCTTGATTTCTGTCTGCTCCACACCATCAGCTGTTGTTTACCAGGTCCTGTTAATCTAACTCTAAAATATGTCTTGAATTTATCTAAAAGTTGTCAGTTGTAATTCTGAACTGCACCTGCCCTGTTCTAAGTTATCTTCCTGTGTTTCCTAAGATGATGCAAAAGCTTTCTAATTCTTCTCCTTGCTGTTTTTGACAATTCTCCCATTTTCCAAAATGTGGCAAGCATGATCTTTGAAAAAAATAAGGTCACATCACCTCTCTGTTTTCTTCTAATTGTTCCCTCGTTTGTCTTTCCATGATCCAGCTCCTATTTCCTTCTGCAAACAGAACCTGTCAGCCACTTAGCCTCCCTACTGCTCTTGCACTGCCCATGTTCCTGTTCTCTGCTTGACATGGTCTTCCTCCCACCCTTACCCTTCACCTGGATCCCCCTCATCCATCATATTTCAGCTTAAAGTTCTCATTTTTGAAGAATCCTGCCCTCCCCCCTACCATTTAAAGTGGCCTCTGCCTACCACTCTTTATCTTCTCTGTTTCTTTTGTCCTACACTTATCACTACCTAAAAGCATTCTATTTGGTTTCTTGGTCACTATCTATCTTTTTTTTTTTTTTAATTTTTTTTTCAACGTTTATTTATTTTTGGGACAGAGAGAGACAGAGCATGAATGGGGGAGGGGCAGAGAAAGAGGGAGACACAGAATCGGAAACAGGCTCCAGGCTCCGAGCTATCAGCCCAGAGCCCGACGCGGGGCTCGAACTCACGGACCGCGAGATCGTGACCTGGCTGAAGTCGGACGCTTAACCGACTGCGCCACCCAGGCGCCCCATCTTTGTCACTATCTATCTATTTGAATGTCCATGTAAATGGGAGCTAACAGAGAACAGGGACACGATTTCATTATTTCTCTGGATCAGTGTTCTACTTTTTTAGGCCCAGGCCAGTGTCTGCCCTGTACAGCACTTGATAGATAATTATTGAATAAATGTGTGACTAAATGAATAGATAATTTATAAAGCTTGTTTGCTATATGATAAAAGGCCAAGGAATGTGAAACTGAATGGCATCCCAGTCTAACTCAAACTAAGTGGCCCAATACCCTCACTTGTCTAGAAAATTCAGAAAAGAAAAATAATCCAAGAAGGCATGGAACAACAGCAGAGCTGAGATAAATAAAAATAAAACAAATGGGGCACCTGGGTGGCTCTGTCAGCTAAGCATTTGACTCTTGATTTGGCTCAGGCCATGATCTTACAGTTGTGAGATTGAGGCCCAGCATGGGGTTCTACACTGAGTGTAGAGCCTGCTTGGGATTCATTCATTCAATCTCTCTCTCTCTCTCTCTCTCTCTCTCTCTCTCTCTCTCTCTCTCCGACCCTCACTTGCACTCTTTCTCTCTCGAAATAAGTTAATAAGTTTCAAAAGATTCTATTTCAGACAGTTCCAGTTGAGAAAATATGTTATATGATGAATTCACCTCTCTGAGAGCACTTTTAGTATAATTTCAGATAAATACTGCTATTTTGAAAAACAGAATATGAGTTCATGGATTTAAGGGGCTAAAGGCTCTGGCCTGTACCTATCATTGTTGCCTGTCTCTGAGAAGATGCCCTGGGTACAATCTCAGAAGATAAAGAGCCTGGTACCCTGGTCCTGCCCTCCTGAGAAAGTATGTATTATCTCTATTCTGATGTTTAGCCTTCTATCTAGGATAGTCCTAGGGGTTTGTGGAGGGATGGGGAATGGAATTGTTCTCAGACCATTTCAGGGAGGCCTTTACTCTCTGTGTTCCATTCTATTATATCATCTCCAGATAGCCAGAATAATAGTGGTGCCTCCAGAGAACTTACAGTGCACTCCACATTAGGCGAAATAAGCAGAGTAGGACTATCCGGATTTTCCAAGTATTTTTAGTACACTCTGTGCTTAGTGTTTCTGTATTGTGCAAATTATATATCCCCAGTGTTCCAAGGCCACTCTTTGGTTCCTAGACAGCAAAAGATTCAAGTTTAATACAGAGAAAATTATAGATGCAGGAGAGGAAATATTTTATGGTATTACATAAATTACATATGGTATTACATAAATACTGCAGTTAACATTGCTAGCAAAAAGCCTTTTAAAACTTGAACGAGTTATGCTACATGCCTATAAATGAAATCATGTGATATTTTTGGATAGGAGCAGTACAGTAGTCTTTTTCATTTGTCTCATCAATAAGGGTTTTGCCCCTATGTCCTACACTGGAATTTTACTACAGTTTCCTTCAATTTAATGTGTAGTAAGTGGGATTTAAGAATTGTTAGATTTCTAACAGTTACAACTTTTATATCAATGTATTAGAAATTCAGTTAAAAGCCACTCCTCCCTGCATCATCTCTGGGATGTCATAGCAGTACTCAGAAGCTCTATCATCTCTTTCTGGCTTGGCTAATTACTATTTTCTTAAGGGTATGCCACTTGATCTCTCTGAAAGTCAATTTCCTCATTTATAATCTGGGACATTAAATCTTATGCTGCCTACATCACAGGGTTGTCATGAGAATCAAATGAGGTAAAACATATAAATACATTTAGAAATCAAGAAGATACTATTCCTGGAAGCTTAGAAAAAATTTAATAGTAATTACAAGTTCTCATTTTGTAAATATTTCTTTTATTAGGAATCGCACTATTGTAGGCAAGAGAAATCAACTCAAAGTTGCTTAAGGGGAGCAAAAGATAAAGAAAGGGTTGTATTATAAGGATACAAAAGCATCTCCTGGTATCTGAAACCAGGAGCATATCAAGGTCTCAGGAAAGAGCGGGAAACAGTGACCTCTCCTTCTCTCTTCTACTTGTACTGTTGCTTTGAAGCATTAAAAAAAAAAAAAACAAAAAAACAAAAAAAAAACTAAAGATTTCTTCTTCTCCTTGAATGAAAATGTGGCTACCCACACAGCCAGAACATATATTTTATAGATATAGCCACCTAAAGATGTTAATCTCCCATTTCCAACTATAAATTGACAGGGAATCTCCTTATGTTTGGATTATGTGCCAACCCATAATCCTAAATTGTGATGAACGACGAGAGCAAGTTAGAATGCCTGATGAGAACTGCTATTCTCCAATAGATTGGAAATATAGACCCTTATTTCCTCCCAAGAAAATGGATTGTCAAACATAAAATCCCTAAAGTATCCATTACTATCCTAAACTTCCAAAGCACTTTTTCATGTGAATGAAATGAAAAAAAAAAAAAAAGTATTAATGGATAGAAACAATTTCTCTATGGGATAGAACTATTTTTGTTGGGGGAAAATAGCTTGGCAAGCTATTTGAAAGAGACATGAGATCCTGACGGTGTGGGTGCCAGCTGAGTTCTAAGAACAAAAGAGTGCTTGAGGGTCCTCTGCTTCACAAAATGAAAGGTGTTAGATTTTTCTCCTAGAAGGATTGGAGAGGACAAAGAGAGGAGGAGGCAGAGGAACCAAGATACGCTGGGAAACAAAGTTGCATGGAATAAAGAACTTGTAAAAATCTCCCTTATGGTGGAATACTCCAGCACTCCCATCCCGCCCCCCAAAAAATACTTTTAGGAAGAGAAATAACCAATATGTGATTTTTAGTGGTTCCTGAGTAATCTGGGCTATATGTCTGCTCTGTGGACATTATAGGAATGAGGTGTGTGTGTGTGCGCGTGTGTGTGTAAGTGAAGCATGTCTGGACCCAAACAGTAGGAAACAGAGGAAACATGTACAAAAGCAGAAGCAGAGACAGAGCATACACCGCCCAGGATTTCAAGGGCAGAGAAGCAGCAGCTGACTCAGGGTTATAAATGTATTATTTCCTATGATCCACCCAACAACTTGTCAAGTAATTACAACAGATATCATTACCTCTTGACAGATGAGGAAACTGAAGATAAACATTTTACCTAATTGCTTAGAGCAAATTAGTTTCAGAGCAGAACTAAAGCCTACATGTCTCCTCACTCCTGGGCTCATGTTACTGCACTGGACTTAATTTGCTTCCTTCAAATGTTAGGACAACAAAACAGTGGGAGCATACTTTATTGGCAAGAAAAGAAGATATTTCTTTTAATAAGATGCCTTTAATGCTTTTAATGAAACCACTAAGATTACCTCTTACCCAGTCATCCATTCATCTAATAGATCTTTGCTGAATTCCTGCTCTGTGACCAGCACCATGATACGTGATAATTCTTATGAGTAAAAAATCGTTTGACCATTGTGAAAGAAAATGACCAAACAGTAATAGAGGATCACGCAATTCATGTTTCAGGTATTCAAACAAATACTTGCACATGAAGGTACTTATCATCCCATTTTGCAATAGTCCCAAAGTGGAAATAACCCAAATATCCACCAACTGATGAATGGTAAAACAAAAGGTGGCATATCTAGACAACAGAATAATACTATTGAGCAATTAAAAAGAAATGGAGTGGGGCACCTGGGTGGCTGAGTCGGTTAAGCATCTGACTTCGGCTCAGGTCATGATCTGGTGGTTCACGGGTTCGAGCCCCTCATCGGGCTCTGTGCTGACCGCTCAGAGCCTGGAGACTGCTTCGGATTCTGTGTCTCCCTCTCTCTCTCTCTCGGCCCCTCCCCTGCTCTCTCTCTCTCTCTCTCTCTCTCTCTCTCACACACACACACACACACACACACACACACACACAATCTCTCAAAAATAAATACACTTTAAAAATTTTAAAGAAAAATGGAGTACTGATACATGCAACATCATGGATAAGACTCAAACTGTTAATGCTAAGTGAAAGAGGCCAGATACAAAAATACACATTGTATGATTCCATTTATATGAAATGTCGACAATAGGCAAATCCATAAAGACAGAATGCAAATTAGTGGTTTCCAAGAGCTGGAGTGAGTAGGGAATTGGGAATAACTGCTAAAGGGTACAGGGTTTCTTTCCTGGATTGATGAAAATGTCCTGGAATTAGGGGTAATGATTGCATAATCCTGTGAATATATTAAAAACCACTGAATTTTCTACTTTAACATGCTGAATTCCATACATGGATTATATCTCAATTAAGAAAAAGCTAATCACATCACATTTCTTTATGTGTACAAACTCAAGACAATAAAATTACTATCAAAATGAACACTAAACCACACTGCAATCACAAGTACTTCTGCTACATTTTTCTTTCCACTGTTTTCCTGTGCTATCCAAAATGCCCTTCAGTGAGTTGCTTCCTGCTAAAGAAAAGTCTCAATTTTATGGAAGGTGGACTTCTAAAAGGAGCTGATTGCCTTTCTTTACCTTTCTCCATATTCCAGCTCTGTCTCAGAATAAACTTTTTGTTGTTGAAAAAGCAATTTTTAGTGGCTCAACATAGTATAGGTCAGTTGTCCATTTCTGCCTTGAGAAATTGCTGGAGACTAGGGTAAAGCTTTGAAATTCTTTTAAATTTTACTTTCTAGGCGCAAGAAATTCTTGAAAGTGCCTTGCTAGTATAAACTCTCTTCCTCATCTAGGAGTTCCCAAAGAGCTGTTTTCAAAAGGAATTAGAGTACTTTGTGAATCAAAATCCCACACTGTCAGTAGCTGTGCAACCCTGGATATCCCAAGTAGAGCTTTGTAAGAGGATAGGGGACTGAAGTTTGAGGGCTGAGCAGTACCTCTCAGGCAACACATATTAAAAATTCTTGGGCTGATATGCTCAGGCTTCCTTGTGAAAAAACAGTGTACTCTGGGCAGGCCTTGAGCCAATACGTGTATTTTCCCCCCGTCTTTTCACAGGACACTTAGAATTTGATCTTCAGTGTCTATTTAACTCTCCATTTTGCATGCTGCTATAATTGGATACATGGAAAAATCTGGAGAGTTTCATGTCTTAAAGTACCTCCTGTGTGATTTGTCCCCCCCATTCAGTGACCCTGAACTCTCACAAAGAGCTCATTTTTCAATAACATAAAACTTGTTTTGTCCCATTTAGTCCCTAATCCATACATAACCTCATAAGGTGCTGATATTGAACAAATTTGTGCACAACTCTTTACTACCATTATTTGGAATAATATTGCCAGATAACGGTAATTAGGACAAAAAAGGCACTCAGTGCTTCCCTGAATCCCATTGGCCTGGCTCCTACTCCTAGTCCCTATCAACCCTTCTGTTGCATTTCCTGCTGAGCTGAACAAGAGACACACATGTCAGTTTCACAGCTTAAACAGAGCTAGAGTGAAAGGGAAACAGCTGAGCCAGCAGGAAGCATAAACTGAGGGGGAAGTGTCAATATAGCTCTTTTTTAATCCAATGTAGTAAATAAACACTTAGACTTTAATAAAGCCAGGTAGGTCTCTCCTTGAGACGCTAGCCTTCGCTTCAAGCTTGGCCCAAGGCCTGGTTGATTCTTTATTAGAACAGCATTTTAGGAATTTTGTAAAGTCAAATAAACATGGGAGAAAGAAAAAGATAGGTCCTCACTCTTAGGCTTATTCTCAAAAGGAAGAGTAGGAAGTTTGATAACCATGAAAATACAAGGCAGATAGGAATCACAAAACTAGATTCCAAAATGTAGCATTTTCCATCAAGATACAAATGGATACTGTGTCATGAATTTGACTATGACCTAATCTCTCCTCTTTGGATTTTATGCAAATCCCGGCGTTTTGGCCCTCAAAGACCTGGATTGTCTTCTCTACCTTAATCTCTTCTCTTTCCTACTCTGCTAAAGAGTGAAATAGTTAAACTCTTGGATCTGACAAAGCAGAAAGAAAAGTACTGTAACTCTGAGCGCATGATGTGCCAGGAATTATGTTATACATTATGTTATTTAATCATCACAGCACTTCTGCTTATATATTCAGTTTTGAAGAAAAATTTTGAAGCTTACAAATTCTAATTTAGAATAAAGTTAAAATAAATTCTGTCCTCCTTTGAATGGTCTACTCAGCTTTATAGGATCTGGCCCCTGCCTGCCTCAGCTCTATAGGATCCGGCCCCTGCCTACCTTGTAGCCCTATCTGTCTCATCTCCTACCCCCTCATCTTCACTTTTACATTTCAGTTAAACTGCCTTTTGAGTTCCTTGCGTGGGCCAACCTCAGTCTACCCCAGGGACTTTGCACTTGCACTTTGCCAGTGAGAGAGCTTAGAATCCCCTTTCTTCAATCTGGTTTCTTCTTATCATCCACTTCTTAGCTCAAAGGTGTCACCTCCTAAGAATGATCTCTCTAAACAGTTGATTGAAAGTACCTACCTCTTCTCTCAGAGTAACTTCCTGTTGTGGCCATGGAATTGTATCACTCAGATAATCCTTTAGGGGAGTGCCTCCAAGTGCCCCACCTTGAGACCCACCGGAGTGTTCACAGGTATGTCTGAGGCTTTACTCTTTTGAGGGTAAAGTCACTCCATGACTGAGCAAGGTCAGGGTACGAGACCCAGGCCATTTCTGCCCAAGGCAGGCCTCCTTCTGCAAGCAATATTTCCTAGGGGGTGGGAGAAGGTATCCCCACTGGCCTGCTCAAGATTTTCTCAGAGTTGCACCATAGTCTGAGGCTATTCCTACCCAGTCCTTCTTCTTTTCTTTGTTCCATCTCCAGGTGTCAGAGCTGCATCCCACTTGAAGGAGGATTTCCTGTTCCCCTCTCTCCTTTATTCTCCTCCTACACTTCCCCCCCCACCCCATAAATCTCTTGCATATCTAATTCAGTCTTGGTGCCTTCTTCTCAAAAGACCCAAACTAGTGTCTCTCTTGTAAAACACTTGGTTCCATTATCTTTGTAGCACTTACAACTACTTTTGAATGCATCCAGGTTAATTGATTAGCTTACCTATGTATTTAACATCTCTCTGTGACCACTGTCCCCATTCACCACCCAGTATAATATATTTTATGCACCACCTTATTCCCAGTGCTAAGAACACTGTCTGGCTCATGATGGGCCTGCAATGAATTTTGTTGAATGAATTACTGAATAGTTTAGAAGACTAGATTTATGCTCTAAATCCAGCTTCTCCTCTTTATTCACTTACTATGGGTATTTACTGTTCTAGCTATTGGAGATGAAACAGTAAACAAAAGAGGACAAAGTCTCTGCTTTTTTGAATTTATATTCAAGTGAGGGAAGACAGGCAAGAAACAAACACTCACAAAAATAGGTGTGTCGTGTGCAAAGTGGTAGTGCATAGTAAGGGAAAAGGAGAGTGACAGGTGGGCAGTGATGGAGTCTATTTCCCTGATAAGGTGACATTTGAACAGAGATTTGAAGAAAGAAGGGAGTGAGCCAAGCAGAAATCTGGCAGAAGTGTGTTCCATTCAGGGAGAACATAAGTGCAAAGGCCTAATGATGGAGTGTGTTTGGCAAGTTCAAGGAATAGCCTGGAGGTAATGAGGCTGAACCACAGAAAGCAAGAAGGAATGTGGCAGGAAATAATATCAGGGGTGAAAGGGCTGAACTTAATAAATCAGGTGAGTCCTATGTCATCATAAGAGTTTTAGATGGGATTTTCCTCTAAGTAAGATGGAAAGTGAATGGATGGTTCTCAGTACAGGAGTGGCAATATCTGATTGACATTTTTAAAGGATGGTTCTGGTTGCCAGCTAAACAATAGCAGGAGTTAGTGGTGGACACAGAGGAAGTAGGAGAGGGCTATTGCAATACTCCATAGATAATTTGAACTAGGGAGTATCAGTTGATGTTGATATTTGGCCATGTCCTGGATTCACTTGGAAGCAGAGTGATATAGGATTTCCTGATAGGCTGGGTATGTTGTGGTTGGGGGAAAGGGAGGAATCAATGTTGACTTCTGATTTTTGGCATGAACAAATGGATGGTTAGAGTTTCTGACTACAGTCTTTTCCTCCAGTCAAGTCCAGTTGTACACATGTAGGCAAAGACCTGATTTAACCAAATTTGAGGTTTTCTTCATAGAATACAATGTTGAAGGCGTTTTGAAGGTATGTGGCAAAAGACTGATGATCCTGGCGGAGGATGGAATATAAGTCGCGTAATGAGAGAACTTAGCACATGACGAGTCATGAGGGACAGGGGAAAGGTAAATGGTCTGTGGATGGGAGGCCTCTATGGCATTAAAGAATTGGTGGCACTAAGGTATCACAGGTAATGAGATGGAAAAATCAGAGGCTGAGGTCAACAAGTGGACCAACTATGTTCTTTCCTTTGCACCATAACCATTTCCTTTCCCACACCTGCATAACGCTTGAGAAGAGGAGTCATGGCCAAAATGAAACAATACATCTCAAACCTACTTCTCCATCCACCATCTCATGTGTCTACCATTCTTCATGATTAAGATTCTTAAAAGTTTCCTCACTAAGGTCTGCATGGTCAGCATTTATTTAACCCTTAATTTTACACACTATGGATTCCACTCACAACAGTACGTCAAAGTGTTTTGTATCTTTGGCAACCAGCTCCTGTTGAAATGATAGACTCATAGGTCCTCAGGATTGTTGGGACCTTGCAGATGATCTAATTCAACAAACTCACTTTTATAGATAGGGATACTGCAGTTTACAAAGCTTAAGGGACTGTCAAATGTGCGAAAACAGAGCTCTGAACTGCTCTAAAGTTATCTGATCACCTGCCTAGAGCTTCTTCTACCATACCACTATTGCCAATTCTTTTCTTTACACTTGTCCCTGGGGATTTTTTCTGATGTATTTGAAATCACATTTTACCCTTTTTTCCTGAACCTCTCCCTCCTTCACTTATGTCCTATTATATTCCTCAATGTCCCTTGGCCTCATCAAAAACGACTTCAAGACTTACCTGCTTTAGCAGGAAATTAAGCCTCCTAAAAATGTTCCCCAAATATTTCGCTCTGCTCCTCCCCCACTCACACTGTCTCTCTCTCTCTCAAAAATAAATAAACATTAAAAAAAATTGGGGTCGCCTGGGTGGCTCAGTTGGTTGGGTGTCTGACTTGGGTTCAGGTCATGATCTCACAGTTCATGGGTTCGAGCCCTGCATTGGGCTCTGTGCTGACAGCTCAGAGTCTGGAGCCTGCTTTGGATTCTGTGTCTCCCTCTAGCCCTGGTCCTCCCCCACTCGTGCTCTGTCTCTCTCTCAAAAATAAATAAACATAAAAAAAATTTAGAAATGGTTTTGGTTTGGGCCTTTATATCTCTAGCTAAAGAGGGCTACAGATGCCATGCTAGCCCTTCTGTTTTTCTAAGTTTTTTTAGCCTCTCCCCAAACCAAACTCTTTCCTTCTCACAAAAAAGGCAAAAATCTCAATGTAGGCAATGGAAAAGTGTCTATGTGTCATGTCTGTTCTCAGTGAGCCAAAGATACACACTGCCCTTCTGATCTCCTTCTCTCTCCCTGTGTGTGTGTGTGTGTGTGTGTGTGTGTGTGTACACATTTCAGGTTGTCCTGACTCTTCTTTGGTTCCTCCTTACCCCTACACTAATCCATCAATGTACCAAGGAAACACATCTCAGATACACTCCCTTTCCCTACTTTTACACGTTTCTCATATAGCAGGATAACTAGGGAAAAGGTTGGAGGCCAGAAGGAATTTCTGAATTTTAATCTCATTTCTGACACTAATCCCATCTGACTTCTGAATAATATAAAAATCTCAAAGTTGGAAGGGATCCTAAGAGTTTATCTATTTCTAGATCTTTCCCAATATGCAGTCATCCAGTCTAGATGTTTCTATCTTCATCAAGAAGATGGATGGCTCAGTCCATTCTCAGTCCAACTCTTGATTTGGCTCAGGTCAGGACCCCAGGATGGTAGCATTGAGCCCTGGGATGGGCTCTGTGCTGAGCATCAAACCTGCTTGGGATTCTCTCTCTCTCTCTCTCTCTCTCTCTCTCTCTCCCTCTCAAAAAAAGTGAATGAATGAATACGTTTCTAAGGTTGCCTATTCTCTTTGTGGGGGATTGTGCACCATTTTTCCTCACATCAAATTCTTCCAATACTTTCTTCCAATACTTCTAAATGTACCACCTTATAGCCAGAGAGTTTTGAGTTATAACACAGTTTTCAGACACTTTAAGACCTAAATACTCTCAGCTGAATGTGTCCCGGTTGGTCTTAATATGTCTCTTTTTAAATTTAATTTTTTTTTAAATTTTTTTTAACGTTTATTTATTTTTGAGACAGAGAGAGACAGAGCATAAATGGGGGAGGGGCAGAGAGAGAGGGAGACACAGAATCGGAAGCAGGCTCCAGGCTCTGAGCCATCAGCCCAGAGCCTGACGCGGGGCTCGAACTCACGAACCGCGAGATCGTTACCTGAGCCGAAGTCGGAGGCTCAACCGACTGAGCCACCCAGGCGCCCCTAAATTTAATTCTAATATAGGTAACATACAATGTTATATTAGTTTCAGGTGTATAATTAACTCTCTTAACATATGATGCTTATTAGTACTCAGCAGTAAACAGAAATGTAGTCCTGATACATGCTACAACATGGACGAACCTTGAAAACCTTATGCTAAATGAAAAGAAGCCAGTTGCAAGAGACCATATACTATATAGTTTCTTTTATATAAAATGTCCAGAATGGCCAAATCTATAGAGAAAGAAAGTATATTAGTGGCTGCCTAGGACTTGGGGTCAGGGATAGAAAAATTGGGGATAATGGCTATGGTTTATGGATTTGGGGGCTAATTAAAATATAATTGATTGCCATAATGGTTGTGCAACTCTGTTTATATGCTAAAAGCCCTTCGATTGTATACTTTAAATGGATAAATTATATGTACATGAATTATATCTCAATATAGTTGTTTAAAAATATCATGTCCAGAAGGGAAAACAGTATTCTGAAGTAGATTGCTTTAACCTTTGTATTTCAATTTCATTCTATAAAATAGATGAGTTAATAATATCTGCTCCACCTCCTTGACAAGGTTATTGAATCACACTTTGCAACCTCATAATTATGTAAGTTATTAGTCTGAGTGACTCTCACCACTTCATATCTGGATTACTAACACTATCCACTTACTGGAAACTCGTGTGTTTTGTAGGGTAAGAGATTATTTTTCTTTTAAACACGTGTTACCCAACTCAGGAGAATGTAAGGAACATTTAGTACCCATTGCATAAAGTCTAACACTTCACCTTAATATTTAAAGGTTTCTTCCAACTTTGTCTCACACTTCCTCTCATTCTTCACAGCCAAACTACATTTCAATTATAAAACAATTGGCCTTCTCCAACACGTATTTTACCTATTAACCCTTTTAGCTGGTTATTCATGGCAAACAAAATACATTGTTTTATAGATTGTCTTCCCTTCCCCCTTTCCTCCAAATTCATTTGTTGAAGCCCTGACTCCAATATGATGGTATTTGGAGGTGGGCCTTTGGGAGGTGATTAGATTTGGAAGAGGTAATAAGGGTAAGACCTTATGGGATTAGTGTCCTTATAAGAAGAGAAAGGAGAGACTACAGCTCTACATGGAGGGCACCCATGTGGAAGAAGGTGACCACCTGCAAGCCAGGAAGAGAGTCCTCTTGGGAGACCTAAATTGGCTGGTGCTTTGATCTTAGACTTCTCAGCCTCCATAATGGTGAGAAATAAAGTCCTGTTATTTAAGCCACTCATTTGTCCTATTCTGTTATGGCAGCCTGAGCTGACCAATACTTACCCCTTGAACCCTTCACTAATTCCAGAAATGGCCTCTATTTTTTTTTTTTTTTTTTTGCAGCTTTGTTTTCTTGGACTTTCCCTCCTTACTGATCACTCCATTACTCTGAATCCTCTAGGAAGTATAGCTTCATATAAAGCTAATTTTCAATTCTTATTCACCTGTGTATTTTAACTCATCATCTACTTGACAAGATTGTCAAATGAGAGAAGGAATGTATATAATTCTGTTGCACCCTCTATTCTCTAAAATATGAGATTTATAGTCATTATCCCCACCATGGTTTCTTCCTCTTTTCCTGCAGTTGTTGGCCCTTCACTTGATATGGCCTGAAGCTTATAGAAAAGACCTAATAACCAATAATCCAAGATGGCTAATACACAAATACTATGTTGAAAGTTCATTCTGTCAAGTTTAGTTCCAGAGTTTCTGATGAACATCACCATTTAAAGTGCCAAGAAAGGGGCACCTGGGTGGCTGAGTTAGTTAAGGGTCCAACTGTTGGTTTCATGCTCAGGCATGATCTCACAGTTTGTGGGTTCAAGACCCGCTTCTGGCTCTGCGTGGACAGTGCAAAGACTGCTTGGGATTCTGTCTCCCTCCCTTTCTCTCAAAATAAATAGGACTTAAAAAAATAAATTACCGAGAAAAACAAAGGGCATAAAAGGTGATTAAGTACAATTTAAAGCTTTCTCCCTTTTGTTATGTTGCAAAACATCATAGGAAAAGTTGAGGCAGTTGTAGAACAGGAGAGGATATGTCCAATAAGAAGGAGACTGATGATCTCTGCCAGCCAACAAGCCTGGCTTCAGTGACCCACTCTACAGCTGTTCTGCCTACAGCATCCGCTCAGCCTTACCTTCATGGAAAATTAAAGCCAGTTTGTTTGTTTGTTTATTTTTTACAAATACTTTTTAGAAAGGAAGACTTCCAGATGGAAAACAAAGAGCAATTTTCTAATTTTTACTACATCAAAGAAGATATTTTACTTTTTGCTACCAGCCCATCTTCTAATCAATCAACATTTCCGGCGATGTCTGTAAGGGAAAAGTGTAGTGTAACTGACATAAGCCCAGACCTTAAACCTGTGCTCACTCACTCGTGGATGAAATAAATCCCCCGGAGAACCCGAGAGTAGTTAGCACTAGAAGGATGGAGTCATAATATGGATCAATTTAAACTCATTTTGGGGGCAAGTAAGGCCTTTAAAAAAGGAATGATATGCTTAGTGGCTTAATACTTACTAAATTGGTCAAAATTTGGCGTGGGAGCTTACATGCTGCCCCAGAGGAGGTAAGTTATGGTGCAGAGCAGATGTATCTGTGTAGGTGTGTTTTATTGCTCTTGTCATTTTAAAATATATTCTGAATATTGTCTCACATTTCCTCAATCCATTAAAATGTTCTGTGAAAAGAAACGAAAGAATGGATGGGAGGGAAGAGAAGGAAGGAAAGAAAAACCGGAAGGAAGAAAGTTAATCTCTTCACCCCCTCCCAGTCTTGTTCCCCCACTGTCTCCATCTCTGCTTTCGCTGTGGCTCCGTTCCCTTCCCAGCTCCCTCTATTTCCCACAACCCTGAAGGCCAGCCGACAGGGGTTTACATTTTGAACACCCGTGCGTGGCTGCCGGAGCTGGGCATGCTCAAACGCCCAGGACTGGCTTTTTTCAGCTTCCAACTTTGGCAGCTCTCCCACCCGCACCCCGAAGGGGCAGGTCCGCACAGATCCCTTGGTGTGAGTAAGCGGGAAGAAATTATCCCACTCTCGCGGAGGAAGCAAGGTAGGGGAGCCAGCTGGGCAGTTCAACGTTCCGGGGGCGCTTCCAAGGGCCGCGCGCGAGGGCGCCGGGCCCTGGGGGCTGCGCAGAGCCGGGTTCCGCGGATGCGCGGGCGCTCGCGCCCGTCCGAGGGGGCGCTGTCCGAGGGCACGTGCGCGGGAGCGCGCCCGGGGAGTGGTCGCGGAGTGGCTGGCTGGCTGGCTGGCTGGCTGGCAGGCTGGCTGGCTGGCGGGCGGGTAGGGGCGGGGCCGCGGCGGCGCGCGGACGCCGAGCTCTGCCGGGCTTCTTGAGGCTGCGGCGCGGCCACCAGCTGGAGGGCGGTGGACGTTGTATCCAGAGCCCGAAAACCTGGGACTTGGGGGGCGCTGAGGGACGCAGGAGTGGAACCTGGCCGCGAGGAAGATCCGCGCGGTGCAGCTCGCTGCTTAGCAGACGGCGCTTTCCTCGCTCCATTTAGGAAGCGGGTGGGGGTGGTTCGTGGCCAGCGTCGGGAGGTATTCGAACGCCCGCGTCCGGAAAGAAAGAATTCACCTGTGTTTGAAGGCAGCGCGCCGGACGTGGAGGGAGCGGCGGCGAGCTCTAGCTTCTGGCATAATGGGCTGTACGCTGAGCGCCGAGGACAAGGCGGCGGTGGAGCGGAGTAAGATGATCGACCGGAACCTCCGCGAGGATGGCGAGAAGGCGGCGCGCGAGGTCAAGCTGCTGCTGCTCGGTGAGGGCGGCCGGGCGCGTCCCGGGGGGCCCTAGGGTCGGGCGGGTTGCTGGGCGCGGCGCCCCGCGGTGGCCGCTGCGGGCCCCTTGCGTTTGGAAACCCAGAGGGGACGTGTCTGAGCGGCCAAGAGCGCGACTTGGAGCGGTGGGGATGGTTTCCGGGCGAGAGCGGGGCTGGTGCGGTGCAGAGCCGAGGCGGGTGCTCCTTTCCCTGGTCTCCTGCTGCCCTCCTCCCTGTCCAGTGAGAACCCGCCGGCCCTGGGCTGGCGCTTTACCTCACTCACAGGCGTTGGTATGGACCCCGCAAGGAGCCGAGGAACGGGTCGCGAGTAAATGCTGTTTCTTTTAAGTTAGCTCAGCCTTCTGAAGATGAAGGGGCATTCGCGGCGCACACACACACACACCGTCACCTCCACCCCTCCCCCCCCCCGAAAACCCTTCCTATGGGATGTCGTATCGCGGTTGTGGTTTTCCCTTGTCAAGCGTGCCACGTTTTGTGATACTAGTGCATCTTTTGTGGGGTTCCGTGGGATTGAAATGTGTCTTTCCTGTTAACTTCCTGTGGCGACACAGTAAGTGTTAAAGGAGCACAGATTATATTTACCTTGCCTAAGGAAGTAGGCTATGCTGGATGCTTGATTTTTTTATTACTGTGGAGACATGGAAACCATCAAAGTTGGGTAACGTTTGCTCTGGTAGTAGGTAAGGCAGATACTCGAGCGGAGAAAACCTATGTGAAAGGTGCGAGAGGGTCACGCGGAAAACAGTTCTCTCCCAGCTGCCACGGTTTCTGATGAATGAGCTTTGCCAGGTACACGCCAGGCTTTTATTTGTTCTTAGTATTGTTCTCATGGTGAAACGCTATGTGGAGGTCTTTCCCAGGTTTTTGAAAGGAGAGACCAAAAAAGGAGTAAGCCAGGGTTTTGACTGAAGGATACCTTAGGAAAATATTAACAGCATAAGACTTGTACATCTATGAGTTAAGATTTTCTTTTGTTTGCTGCCCCCCCCCCCCGCGTCCACCACACATACACACACTATAGCTATTTATTAGGTAGGTGAAAGATTTCTTAGAATCTTCATCTGCAATTCCAACGATTGCTTTTGTTTTATAACAGTTATAATAAAAGAGAAATATTGCACAGACCTGTTTTCAGTAAGCTTCTGTTTCATTGGTTTAATGACTGCAGGAAAAATGGTGGGTTTTTTTTTTCTCCATTACTAGTAGGCTTAGAAGCAGCAAACTTGGCATGACTAAAAGTAATAATGATCTGAGTCATTTTGCTAACAAACTGTGAAATAACTTTGCATTTTAAAGACCTGGGTGGCTTTCTTCACCCTTGCCACCAACACAAATCTTTCTCAGTTAATACTCTCCGTAAGTTTTTACGTTAATAAGAAATAATGTATTTTGCCTAGGTCAGTGTATTTTTAGCGTATTGAGCATAGAAGAGACGCACCTTGATGTGGAAACATGTAGATATTCCTCTTAGGAAGTGGATGTGTTTGAGACAAACATGAAACAAAAGGAAGATTACAAAGTTCTTGGAGTTTCTGCACTCTTGCTCTGATGTATTCTTTTAGTGTATTTCGGTGTGACTCTAGTTTGAGCCAGCCATCCACCATGTTTAAAGCAACTGAAAAAAATGAGTCCTCTGGTGGTGTTTTAGGCTTTAATTAGATGTCTATTAGAGAGTGATGGACTAGGATAAAAGGTCAGAGGAGTTGGTTTTTGCTTATTTTGAGAAGAGATCAGTGTTTCTTAACTTTAGCACCATTGGCATTTGAGGCAGGATAATTCTTTGTTGTGCAGGCTGTCTTGTTCATCGTAGGATGTTTAGCATTATAGGGTGTTCTTTGGCCTTTACCCATTAGATGCCAGTAACAGCCCCCTCAGCCTTTGATCCTTGAAAAATGTCTCCAGATAGTCCCCAAAGTCCCCAACCTCCAATGAGAGCCTAGATTAACAGAGTTGAATGTATAATATAGAAGTCGAAGTTGTATCTCTACAACCAGCTATAGTGAGAGTTATGAGAAAAGTGTAGCAGAGTCATGATTTTCGGAAGAAACTGAGATTTTTGTTTTTCTATACCAGTAACATTAGAAAGATTTCAAAATGATTTTTTAAAAATCTTTAGGTAACTGAGTTCCTTCAGCTGTCTTTTCTAGCTTTGGTGTTTTGCTTTTCCCTACATCTCTCTCTGTAGAAATCTTCTAGCACCCCTGCCTTATTGGCCCAGCTGTCCCTCCCCTTCCTCCTTTAGGTCTTATTCCTACTCTACCCTTTTGCCGCAGGGTCCCGGCACTCTAGTTTCTATAAACAAAATGCTGGCTTATTTCATAAATGTTATTCTTGGAATGTTTCAAAACATTTTTCTTTCCCAATTTGTCTTTAGCAGTGAAGTTCTGACCTTTGGTTCGTTTTTGAATATTTAAAGTCATATGTGTAAGCAGCTCCATGAAATAATTCCATATAAAACAACTGAATCAACTAGAAATATAAAATGATTTCTAGGTAATCTATAACCACTGTCACTCCATTTATAAAAGGTCATCTTCTTCAATTATTTTGTTTTCTTTTTTTTCATCAAATGAATTTTTTCCATTTAAGACAAAAAGCCTCCAAAGATAAATAGTTCATTATATTGCATTTTTTCTTAAGGCATTTATGCATTGTGTTTTAGACATCTGGGTTGAGAGATTCAGGTATGAGATGAACATCATTAGTAAAAAAATTGGTACTGTCTGTTACAATTAAAACAATTTTTTTTTTTTAATCAGACATATTTCACTGTCCTTATTAGGAGCAGTGAATCAGGCTTTAAAAAAGAGAGGACCTAATCTAATCATTGACCTAAAGAAAATTAGGACAGGGTTTGGGTGATTCAGGTCTTTAGGTTAGTTTTCAGGCATTGGTATTAGAATAATAATACTAAATAGTGGAACTTGTTTTTATAATCAAAGTTTTCTTTCCATCATAGATGGCTCATTGTCTCAGGGGAAACATTTTTTTGTTGTCATACCTTTGAGGAGGTTGCAATTTATCATTTTTTAAATGGCAGCATGATTAGGCTTTGCTGTTTTTTCAGTGAGACTATATTGTACATATGAGCACTTACTGAATATTATTTTATTATAATTTTCAAAGATGTAAAGGGTTATATTATATGAAAGTAAAATTTTCATTTACATAAGTTATTTTAGTCTAAAGGTGAGTTTTAATTCTTTACTCTGCCTCATTATTCCCTCCACTCATCCTCACAGACAAAAATCTACACCCTCTTTCTTTTGCTTGTTTTAAATATTATAGGTTGAGTGAAAATGAGGCGAGGGAATAAGATCTCTACTACTTAGTGAATTTTTTCCATTGCTACCAGCAAGCAGCTATTTGAGAAGCTACATCATTAATCTTTTTTGTTCCCTGTGAACTTGCTGTGTGACTTCCTTAGTTGAGAAATTCTGGCGTTGCAGGATTTTGGATTTTGCATTGCTTTCGCTATTTCTTTAGCATTGGCTCAGGATCCTAAGTGTCAGAAAACTCATTTCCTTGAATAAATGGACCTGATATTTCAACATGGGTTATGTGCTTCTCTCTCCTCACCTGCCTTAAGAACAGTTACTTTGATAGACACTGCAGGTGACATTAATGAGTGTTTTGAAAAGGCTGATTTTTCTGTATCTTACATTTTTCATTCTTAAAATTTATAGTTCAAGTTCTCTGATGTCTCTGGCAGCTTAATTCCAGAAGGCTTCTGGTCTTTTGCTTCTAGGCTGCTCTTCTATCATGCAGATTCCTGGCTCTGAAACTTTGTTGATTTCTCCATTGCCTGCGCAATAAAAACTTTCTTCTGGACCTTGCTTCCCTCTATCCTTGTGCTCTTTTCCTCAGGGCACCCTCCTCCTCCAGACAGGAACAGTGGGCATATGGTGAAGCATATTGCACTCTGGTTTCTAGTGTTGTTTAGGCTTGTGCCCTGTTTTGCTACTAGTGTGAGCACTTCAGGGGCAGAATCATTGTAAGTTGTACTTGTATCCATCCCTAACAACCTTTAACTTTTTCATGTGCTTAATTAGTTCCTAATTATCTTAATATCTTGTGTAGAATTAGGACTTCCCTAGAATACAAGCCACATACTTTGCCATTCTCAGTGTTAATGGGAATAAATGACTACCTAGCCAAACAGAGTAGACAAAAAAGGAATAATAACAGTATATGATGACCAAAATAAGCACATGGTATCTAAAAGCAGATTGTTTGGTTTAAGAATACTTTTCCACTTTTGTGAGAACTTTTCACAGTCCTTATATTATTTGGTAAAATAGAGAAAATGACAGCAAATATTCATTGGAGGAAGGTCTGCTATGTTGCAGTTGTAGTGTTCTTTCTTAATTTTTTTTTCTTTTTTCAAGATCTCATTTTCTAATCTTTATTACTGGCCTATTTTAACCATAAATAAAGACCATGAGTCTTGTTAAATTTGTCAGTGATAAGAAATACAATGTCTGTGTTAGAGAATTTAATAGAAGATATTAGGAAATATAATGCCTATCTTATAGAGTTAGTGGGAGATGTTATTGAAACCTGAGAAAGATTCCTATAATTTTTTAAACAAAAAGTGAACATCCAACCATAATCTTAATGTTTTTGTTATGCATGTGTTGGCCTTGGAAAGTTCAAGCTACCACACATTCCCATGGGAGGACCTGAATGTATTTGTTGCACTTCTAGGTCACGTATTTCTTGGTCACATGTTTTGGCATGCAGTTACCCAATGTGTGACTTCCCGTAGTGTGACATTGGTGAAGCTCAGATCCCAGATGGCATTTGAGCTGTATGAACTAAGGTCAACAGCACCTAATCTTGTAGTGCTGAGGCTGCCTCTGTCATGACTTGTTAAATACTAATTAAAAGCGTTAGCAGAGATAGCGCAAAATAATTTTAAAGTGAACGTTCATTGCCATAAACTTAGTGGTTTAAAACAATGTAAAATTATTAATTTTACATTCCTGGGGGTCAGAAATTCAGAATGGGTTTCACCAGGCTAGAATCAGGAGGTCAGCAGGGCTAATTTTCCTTTAGAGGTCCCAGTGGAGAATCCATTTATTTGTCTTTTCCAGCTTCCATCTAGAGGCTACCTGCTTTCATTGGCTCATGGGACCTTTTTTCATCTTCACAACCCCAGTGGCTGGTAGTCTTTCCATGTAGCATTGCTCTCGGAAGCCTCCTTTCACTTAAAGGATCCTGTGATTACATTGGCCCCACCTGGATAATTCAGGGAACAGCCTCATCTCAAGATCCTTGTCTTAACCACATCTACACAGTTTCTTTTGCCATGTAGGATGGCGTGTTCACAGGTGCCAGGGATTGGGATGTGGGCATCTTTGGGAGTTATTACTCCGCCTCCCATAGTCTTCCCTTTGGCTGCTGAAGATGCACGTGCATCTTGCCTGCAAAATGCATTTACCAAATTCCACCATCTGCCAAAGTCTCAACCCATTGCCCTATCAACACAATGTCCAAAATCTCATCCAAATCTCATAATCTAACTCAGGTATGGGTGAGATTCTCGGTGTAATTCATCCTGGGACAAAATTCCTCTCTACCTGTGATCCTGTACAGCTTGGAAACGTGTCATGTGCTCCTATAATACAGCAGTGGAGCAAGCACAGGGTATCAGTTATAGACAAACCTGTTCGAAAAGAAAGTGGAATGAAAAAAGGAGTCATCGGTCCCTTGAGCTTCTCAAACTACATTAGGTTTCAGAGCCTGGGAATAATCCTCTGTGATCCTGTTCCACCTTCTGGGAGCTGGACTCCGCCCTTCCTTTTTAATGAAAGGTAACACAGGTCTGCCGCTGAGTCATTTTATCAGCCCGTTTCTTGCCTGTGGAATTATTGTGACCTGACAGCATTCTTCCATTTCGGACTCCCTTAATTTATCTTTCTTCTTTCCTATTTTACTGTAACCACAAGAAAGAAAACAGCTTGCACCTTGAACAAAACCAGTTTACTTAGAAATCTCCTTATCTAAATATTCAAGTTTATAGCTTGTAAGTTCTGTTTTCCACATAACCACAGGACATAATTTGCTTAAGCTTTCTGCTGTGAGGTGACAGGGATCCCCTTTCTGCTCGTTTATAATAACATGTTCCTCCTTTCCATCCAAGTCCTCGCCAGCAGCACATTTAATGTCCATATGTCTATTAGCAGACTGTTCATGACAGTGAAAATATTTTCTGAGATCACGTATGTTTCCTCCAACATATACTTATGTAGGTGTTAAAATTTGTATTTCTACTGTGTCAGGCAATTTAGGCTTTTTCTGTCTTATTCCTCAGAATTTTAGCCTCTGCCCATTGCCTGATTCCAAAGCCATTTCTACAGTTTTAGTATTTTTTTGCAGCAGCACCCCACTTCTAGATATCCTTAACATCTCATGTATAACTTTGGGGCATACAGAATGATTGTAATTTTATTTTCTCAGTCCTTTGCAATTTATGTGACTATTATCATAACAGCAAAATCACCAGTTTCTAGTGCTCCATATGAACCCATGGTTAGTATTTCACTGCAGTAAGTTTTAAAGAATAAGACTTTTTTTTTTTTTTTTTTTTTTTTTTGGTATGCCTCATCAGTGAAGTTTTTCTTGACCATCTAGTCTAAATTTATCTTCCTTCTCCTCCCTGCCTAATTACACCATTTTGAAATCATCTTGTGCATTTACTTTTTTTTATTGTCTGTTGTGCCTCTCTGTGGGATTGGTTTCCTCTGAGCATGAATCCCGTCTGACTTGTTTATCACCTAATAGTGCAGAGTAGTCCTTCCATAAATGTTGATTAAATGAATGACTGGTTACATTATTGAACATTAATTTTGACTAGTAATCTTTTAAAGTGAAAAAGTTGATATATTTTCTTGTGCATTGGGCAATTTAAAAAAATTTTTTTTTATATATTTTATTTTTGAGAGAGAGAGTGCAAGTGGGGGAAGGGCAGAGAGTGAGGGAGAGAAAGAATCTGAAGCAGGCTCTAGGCTCCTAGCTGTCAGCACAGAGCTTGATGCGGGGCTGGAACTCACAGACTGCGAGATTATGACCTGAGCTGAAGTCAGACACTTAACCAACTGAACCACCCAGGTGCCCCTGCATTGGGCAATTTTCGTGAGTTTGGGCCCAATGTATGCTCTTTTATTTTTTTAATATCTTGCTGGTTAGAGTAACTAAAACTTACTGCATTATTACTCACTTCTAAAACTGGAATTAATTTGAGGTACCTAATTCTTGTTGCAGGATCATGAAAATATTATAACTCTTGGTAAATTAGGTGTAGAGTGAAATGTGATTTTTATATTTGTGTATTCTGGACAGTATTTTCAGCAGGATTGTTGCATTGCTGTTTCACATGTTATTCGAATACTTTCTTAAAATGCATGCAGTCATTCAACAAGGCATTAAATGTGTTCTCTGAGTCCTATCTACCACTGCAGGACAATGTGATTGTAACTTTGGCTTTCTGGAGCCAGCAGGGTGCTCAGAAATGGACCACAGTCTGTTCTTCATGTCTTGCCTGTCCTCATGTGGCAAGAATCATCATTGGTGACATTTTGCAAAGTGCATTCTATATTTTTGGTGTTGAGTTATGCCTTGGGTTTACCAAATCCTTAAGAAAATTTACAGTCTAATTCTTCAGAATGGCAAATAGGGAAGAAAGAAATGGTATAATAATAGATACTGGGGGGGTGAGCTTTAATGGGGTCTTCATTGTTGATGTTGTGGGATGCGGGGTGGAGGTCACATATCTGTCAGAAATTACTGTGGTTATAAATCTGTTCATTTCTATGCATTTCTGAGGTTATTTTTTTAAATCATGATTGGCTGTAAGCGGTTTATTGTATAGAAACCTGCATTCTGGAAGAGCCTTTGCTATCTATAAGTTTTCTTACATTCCCCCACATAGAAGGACTTCTGGTCTTCTGAGGTTTATTTAGCTCTGTGCAGAGACTTTCTACACGGGGAAAGGCAGTTGACCTAGGACTCTGGCAGTAAAATGTTCTCCTTGAGATCTTGGACATGTTATCCCAATTCTTTAAGGTTTAGTTTTCTTTTCCATAAATTCCAGATGATAAATGTATCTACCTCATAGGGGTTGAGGGCACAATAAACTAAAGCATCCAGAGTTCTCAGACTTGTACATGGTGCAGAAGTTCTCAATAAATATAAGCTGTTATGATAAATACTTTAGAGCCTCTTTGGGGTCAGCCCTCCCTCTCTGCCTCCTTGCAGTTTGATCCACTTATGGTCATAGACATTAAATCCTTTTGTTGGCTCCTCTTAGCAAGGGGTATGTATATAGGGAAGACATAAGGAAGTATAAAGTGAATCTTTTTTAAAAAGTTTGTTTATTTTGAGAGAGCACACACAGGGGGAGCAGAGAGAGAGAATCCCAAGCAGGCTTCACGCTGTCAGCCCAGAGCTCAGGGGCTCCACCCCACAAACATGATCATGACCTGAGCCAGAATGAAGAGTTGGACACCCAATCCGCTAAGCCACCCAGCTGCCCCTAAAATCAATTTTGGTATCTAGTTTTTGATCCTACTATGGCTCCGTTGTGGGGCTTGACTTTATGTTAATAGTTCCCCATTGGGAATAGACCAGGTAAATACATGTGTTATGTTAGGAATTCTAGAGAATGGATTTTAAGTAATGGGAAAACTTTATAAATGATTTAAAAGTAATTTTGTTCTCCTTTTTATTACCCATTTTTAGAACAAATGGAGTAATTTCCTGCAAACTTTCCTTTTATCTTTCTTGAAAATAAAACAAGGCTGTTAGTATAAGTTATGAAACATTATTTGAGTTGACTCAAATGAATGTGCCATTTCTCAGGGGAATTTACGATTACTTCCCACAAATTTAAAAACCTTTTGAAACTTTCTGCACTGATGACTCAAATTCCTAATAAAACTCCAAAATTATCATGAATTTACTTTTAAGAAAAGCATCTCTTGAAAAGTGGTAGTAACCCTGATAAACAATGAAGCATTGAATCTGTGGTAGTATTTATCTCTTTTAATAATATTTCAAAGGAGTCTTCTTAAGACTTAGCATTGAATTAACTTGGTGACATTTGCCTTTCTGTTTACTTTGCCTTTCGAAGGCACAGTCTAAAATCTTTTCTAGTAATTTATTTACCTAATCTTTATTGTATTTTTGTTTGCTTGGGCACATGTCTTTTATTTGACAGCCTTTCATGATACTTAAGAAGCATGGGACCTGTGAGTAAACTGCATTTAAGATCAGTGTAATAGGAATTAGAAGATAACTGTCTTCTTATTGGTAGTTCTGAAGTTAACCTAATTTCATGAGTTACATTTATTTCTAGTGCAATTAAAAATTTATCTACTGAATTTTCACAAACTGAGCAGTGTTATCAGCAACAAAATGAAGAATTATATGCAAGAGGTGTTCTGTGATTGTAATAAGTCATCAGTCTGGTCAGTTAAGTTGCTGGAACCGATGAGATGATTCTCCTTGGAACCAGTGCTGTGCACCTGCTTCCACTCGTTCGTCCTCTCTTGCTTCCCAGAACCTTCTTCCGTCCACCCTGGTTCTCTCTGCTATCTTCACATTTCTCCAAAGACTCCTGCGTCCTCATCCATAAACACTGTCAGATCATGCCCAGCATTAAAAGTAATGAAATCTAAGCAGAAGTATCTACACTCTCCTTAAATCATGTTTAATTCCTCATTTTTCACCTAAACATTTTAAAATGTTAGGCTGCATTCCCATTTTTACTTTTTCACTTTCCTATTGCTATTTACATTGCTTTTTATTTTAAAATTGTGGACTCTTTCAATTATATAGAAGTATTGAGAAATAAAATGGGCACTCACATAACTCACACAAATATATATTTTTTACAGAGAGCTTATGGTTGATCTCTGTCTTCTGGATTTTCTTCTATAATTAGGTCAGGCTTCTCATTGTAACTTCCTATCTCTTACTTTGTCTCCATTTTTTTTCTTTTCTTTATCTCCTTATCTTTTTATGTTACTTATATATCATTTTACTTCACTTTTATCCATTTAGCCATAACCTCATCTGACTTTTAACATATTGAATTTTTTTTTTCAACGTTTATTTTATTTTTGGGACAGAGAGAGACAGAGCATGAACGGGGGAGGGGCAGAGAGAGAGGGAGACACAGAATCGGAAGCAGGCTCCAGGCTCTGAGCCATCAGCCCAGAGCCTGACGCAGGGCTCGAACTCACGGACCGCGAGATTGTGACCTGGCTGAAGTCCGACGCTTAACCGACTGCACCACCCAGGCGCCCCTAACATATTGAATTTTTAATTTTATTAGTAATATTTGTATTTCTAGAAACCATTTTTAATCTTTTGGAAATAGTTTATTCTATTCTTATATTTTCCACCTTTTTTAAGAAGCCACTTTCATCATTCTGTACTTTTATAGTCTCTTTGTGAAACATTTATTATTTAAAATTCTTAAGGTTCAGATACTTGTAGTGTCTTGACTATTTTACAGTAGGTAGATTGTATCCTCTGGTAATTTTTTATTGTGAGCGTATATTAATGAGCACATTGTCTGCATGAATCCTGTGCACCCTGGTATCGTGGCTTGAGAGTAGAGGGCAGGTTTACTTCAAATATACCTTATTAACACAATATTCCAAAGCTGAAGGTGTCATCTCTCACCCACTTAATCACTTTCTTCTTCTCCCTGTTTCCTTTATTTTAGTTGGTGGCAAGAAATCAAGAGATCCTTGATTCCTTATTTGCTTTCACACCCAGGTAGTCCAAAGCTCCATTGAGTTTGTTTTCTAAATATTCCACTTATTTTCCTGTCTTGGTTTTTATCATCCAGCAACAGTGAAGTTATGGTTTCGCTTCATTCCTGTGCAGTTTTGTTTGTGTGTTTGTTTTTGCCTCCCTCTACCCTTTACTCGTGTGGTCTCTGCTTAGGATGAGAGGTATGTGATTATGTGATTGTGTGTGCATGTGTGCGTGTGCATGTATGGTGGGTTGCGTCTCCCAGTACTGTTGTGGAGATCCTCATTAACTCCCATTGTGTCCCTGTCCCTGGCAGTCAGATTTTTTTCTTGCCTGCTAGCATCCACTGCTTATTGGTTTATTATGTCTCATTTTGTTCACAGCCAGGGTCATCTCCCCTTCTGTCTTGGCCCTCCTTTGTGTCTCACGGGTATGGTTTTTCCTGAGCAACCCTTCTCACGGGTATGGTTTTTCCTGAGCAACCCTTTGCTGCAGAGCCAATACTGGTAGCCAGACTCTTGGCTACCTTGAGTGCTCTGCCTTCTCTGGTCACACCCAGCACGTGGAAAATCATGTCCTATCAGTGTTGCCGATATGCTGCAGAGAGATGAGCTCAGGTGTTCCCTACTCAGCCGCCCTTCTTTCTCCACTAGGCTGTTTGGAAGTGTTCCTGCCTAGGTGACTTTCTTCTCTTAGGATCCCAAATAGGCCCCTCTGCCATTAGCAGTCTCTTCATCTTCTCTGACATACTGTTCACCTCTGAAACTATGGCTCAAAGAGGGATATCAAGATACAAGTGGCTCTCTGCCTTTCTTATCTGTAGTTGCCTTCAGCAGTTGCCACTGTGCCACTGATTGCCCTGTGGCTGCCAGGCTTACAGTCTCTGCCATGTGATGCCTGCAAAGTAAGCCACTTGTACTCCTCCGTTTTCATCTGATGGCTTTAATACAACCTGTCTGCCTCCTCTCCCATTATTCACGTAAATGCAGAGGAGAAAAAAGGAAACACATCAGTAATTTTCAAAATATTTCTCTCATTACTTTCTCCATTGTTCTTTACATTCATGCTCTGAAGTCAGGTTTTTATCACACTTGTCTTTATTGTATGCTCTTGCTGGACCACATATGTTCACCTTATTTTCATAAAGCAACTCTTCTTAGATTTAAACTTTAATATGCATAAAAAAATAAGTTGGAATCTTTTAAAATGTGGATTTTCATTCTAGGTGTGGGATGGGGCCTGAGATTCTACATTTCTCACAGGCCCTTGGGGGCTGCCTTTGCCAATCCCCAGTCCAGTCCATGCCTCGGGAAGCAGAGTCCTAGAGTGGGTGATTCTCCTGGATGATTCCGTTTATCCATTGCATAAGCATTTTTCACGATTTATCCCATCTTTGCCACCTTCATGAAATCTCCCTTAACCTCATCTGTAAAGTTTCTAAAACAGTGTTTTGCACAAAGTAAGTGCTCACTGTAATTTATACACTTGCATGTCTGTACGTGTGCATATGTGAAGCCTATCACACTTAGTAGTTAAGCTTTTATGTTACTCTGGAATGGTTTTTTAATAGAGCATTTTGAGAAAAACTATTTGATATTATCTTGCATGGAAACATGTACTTCCTGGAGAGTGATCATAAAGTATAATTAGTCATAATGAATCTTCTGTGTATTTAGCCATATTTTTTAAAGTGAATTTCTTCTTTTAATGATAGGATTTTTCAGGTCAGGTTGAATGTGACCTTACAAATATGTTTTCATGAACACTCTCATCTGGTAGTGTCCATGATGAAATTCCTTTCTCAGAAGTAAATAAAGGGTGATTGCAAACTCTGGGAAAGTTTATAGTCATTGGTCTTGAAATAATCATACTATTTTTACATAACCTCAACTAATCTAATCTAAACCTAATCTAGCCGCATATACAACATGATGTCCATTCCCTTTAAAAGGCAATTCTGATCTTAGACACTATTCTTTACATTAATATTTGCTGGCAAGTATTACAAAGTATGTAACATTTTGTGATTAAATATAGCATAAATGATTTACACTTTTTTCATTTGCTGGTTAGGCTCCGCTGTTAGGTAAGTTATGACACCTGGTTCTTATGAAACATGTAAATTCATTCAACAGATGTTTATAGAATGCCAACTCTGTGGCCTGCATTGTCTAAGTATCTGGAAATGGAACAATGTTTGGGAAGCCGATATTAACTCAAGTAGAGAAAACATTCTTTAAGTGTTTTAACCATAAGATGAAAGCAATACGCTTACTTTGACTTGTTTACTTACAATTTTAAGTATTTAAAACATGGGTTCTGGGTTTCTTTTCTCTCTCATTTGTCATACTGTGCCTTTGTAGTAGATCGTTTTAACTTTGTTTTGGATGACTGCATTTATACACAGGTTGAATTTTACTGCTTTTTGCCAAAAGCTATTAAAAAACTTACAGAGCAAAGAATAAGTAAGAAACTCCAAAGTAATTTACATTGTAAACCTGGTGATGATGCTTAGAATTTTAGAACTAACTTCTTAAAAAGTTATCAACCAACAGTGTGGCCCATGGTACACATCTGAGATAACTTAAACTCTAGTATCAAATGTAAGCAGTATAAAAAGTTTTGAAAAATAGAACACTCTTAACAGACTCTTAACAGTGGCTATCTTTGGAGAACCAGTCAACAGAACCTTTGCTTTATAATTCATAGACTGTGTAGATTTTTGAATTATATTTGGGTGCATGTGGATGTTTTTGTTCATCAGTAAGAAAATGTTATTTTTTAAAAAAAGGTAGAAACTATAAGCATCAGACTGAGTCTTTCAGATAAAAGACTCATTTTTATATTTTTCTGAATAAAAGTAGAAAATGCTTTATAGTTTTTGTAGAATGAATCCATATACATGGGGGACTCAGTTGAGATCTCAACTTTAATATTTTCAGAATTGCATGATATTCTAGAAATCATTTGGCATAATGGTTTGTGTGGATTTTTGAAAGTTAAGATTAGTTATTTAGATTTATGATAGTTTTAACCATTAAATATTATGTGGATAAGTTTGCAACAGGGTATTCAGTGCATTTGATAGAACATTTTGAGTAAGAATATAGAGATGTCACTTACTTGTCATGTATTTCCTATGTATGTAGTCTGTGATTTAAGAAAGGTTGGTTTTTAATAATGTATCATTTCCATTTGGGGCATTTTCCAAGTTTAATTTACTGTTATTAAGATTCTAAAGCTTGATATGTGAGTGCCTTAAATTGAAGCATTCAACCAGAGCATTTCTGTTGTTATAGTAATATTCTGAATGTGTTTCTTCTACTAATAATGGATTATGTGGTATAGATCCAAGATTGTTTCATATTTTAATGCAATAGTAGTGTGATAACCTCAGTATAGAGCCTTCATGAAAGATGCGTTCTGCAACTTTCTTGGGCATAAAATATTCATAAAGTGTTTTTCTTCCTAATTATCTTTGTTTCTCTTATTTTATATTCATATATTATTCTCTTATAAAAATGGCATCTGTGCTGGTAGATAAAGTAAACATTGGCATGGTGAGTGTGTGAAGAGTACTTCTGTTTATAGGCAAGGGTTTTTATGTGCTAAGAAGAGGTACTCCTCAGGCTAGCTCCAGCAAAGAACATATTATGACACAGACAGCTCAGAGGATACCCAAGGCTGAAACTTTAAAGCTGGTGGGTTGGGAACCAAGACTGTGCCTTTGGCTTTGGAGCTGCGTGGCACTGCAGTGGTGTCCTTCCAGCCTTCTGGTTTCCACACTCTGTAAGCTTTATGCTCAGTTTATACCACTTACTGCCTCAAACTCTCATTTAGTTTTCCAAAATCAGACAGCTTTGATCTGCCCATCTCACCTTTTATCCCCAGCTATGGAGCCCTTGGACTACCTTTTGGTCAAATACTCAATCCTCTCTGGTCCAGGGACCTGTGGTAGGGGAACAGTTCAGAATCATGGAGCCTGCTCCTCAGAAAGCCAAGGAAAGGACTGTTAGGTTCTGTTTAAACAAACAAACAAACAAACAAGTTTGGTGTTCCTTCCTTTGTACATCTAGTATCAAAAAATAATTTATTACCTTCTAAACAACAAAGAAGTGGCTTTTTCACCAGACTGTTCATCACCAATGGCACATACGTTCACTGTCTCACATGTTTTGTGTTGTTTAGTCTTGAGACTTACATGAGATGTTACTAATATCTCTAAGTTGAAAATCTGCAGTTATATACAGCATTATTTTATTATAGGAAGAAAATACAGGCATTGTTCTCTTGTGTTCTCGTTTCTAATTATTTTTGAAGGCTGACTAAGTATTGCATGTGTTTTTTGAACATTTGGGAAAATAAACATTTGAGTAAGCTTCTTTTCTGTATGCATTTTGACATGATAGTGTATATGTATATAACTGTATATTTTTTTGGCTCGTATAGTTACCTATCATTAAATAGCGCCTGTGTATTCTCATGTTTAGTGTCTACATAGTAATCCGTCTTATAGATGTGCCATAATTTATTGAGTCACACTAATGTTGAAAATTGAGGTCTTCCAGCTTTATAATCAGATATGCCGTGATGACCATATTTTGTGCATATATCTTTGCTTATATTCCTGATTATTTCCTAAGATTAGTGGCTTAGAATGTTTGAACTGTTTTTAGACTTACGATATGTACAGCTAGATTGCTTTCCCCACATGTTCCATTTTCCACCCCTGCAGGTGGCATGTGAGGCTGCTGTTTCGTCTTACCCTCATTAGCATTGAGGGTTCTTGTAATTATCTGTACTAAACTGGTGAGTAAAAATGCTTCACATTGTTACTTTAATCTGCAATCTGGAATTTGCTGAGGGGTGGTGGAAGGACTGTCTGTTCTAAAGAAGTGAGTCTGGTCCATTTTAAGATTCATCAGAACCTGTCCTGTGATACTTTGCATATTTGTTGCATATTCTTCCCCCAGTTGTGTGCTTCTTGATTTTGTAACTTTTGGACATACATTCCTTGTTTTACTTCAAGTTCAGTAAGAAGATTTAGAATTGCTTGAATTGTTGGCTCTGTATCTGTGCCTTGAGTGATTTTGACAAACGACATTTTTGTGTTCGTTGTATATGCCTTTTGAATATAAAACCTGCGAACTTTTCTCATCAGTAGTAGAGAAGACCTTCTTAAACAAGAAGGGAAAAATGCAAACTGTAGTAGACAAAATTGATTCATCCATGGTAACTTTGATGAAATAGGTACCATAAACAAAATGGAGCAAAAGCATACTATGTACCACCTATTATGATGGAAATGCAAATTAAAATGACATGCATTTTACACCTGTCAGAATCAGACAACACCAAATGCCGACTGGGATAACTTTAATATACTATTGGGTGGGAACAGCGGTTGCTAGAACCATTTTGGGTAAAGATACATATCCCTTGGATGTAATAATCCCACTCACAGGTATAGACTCCAGAGAATGTGTTGTATTTTACCAAGAAAAATGTTTCCTGCAATATTGCTAGTAGTAGCAAAATTTTGAAATACCTAAATTATTTACCATCAGGTGTGATTAAATGAGAATGAATAAATACATGTTGAACATTAAATACTATATACAATTACGCAAATTAAATATTAGAGAAAATGAATGTGTGATAAATCTCATTGACATTGTTAAATATGCAGTTTGCAAGAATAGTATGTTCTGTGACACATTCACATAAAGTTAAAAAAATCTTCAAAACTGTTTCATGGTTATGTTTGTAGGTAGAGCAAATATAGCAAAAGTATAAGGAAATGCCTGGCGAGGCTACACATCAAATTGAGTGAGAGTGTTGGTTATTTTGAAGAAGGGAAAAAGGGAGGTATCCAGGGTGTTGTAATGTTTTAATTCTTAATTTTTTCTAATGTTTGTTTATTTTTGAGACCGACAGAAAAAGAGTGCCAGTGGGGAGGGGCAGAAAGAGAGGGAGAGACAGAATTAAGAGTAGGCTCCAGGCTCTGGACTGATAGCATAGAGCCCATGTGGGGCTTGAACCCACGAACTGTGATATCATGGCCTGAGCCGAAGTTGGACACTTAACCAACTAAGCCACCCAGGAGCCCCCTGTAATGTTTTAATTCTTAAGCAGGGTGCTGAATGCACACGTTTGTTCTCTTATTTTCTGGATACTTTTGTATGACTGAAGTATTTCATAAGTAAACAAGTTTTGTTATTGTAGGCTAAATCATGTCAATTTTGGCATCTTCTTTTTCTGTGCTCCCACATCTGGTTATTTCCCAACCCTGTTTACTCTCATTTCCATTGCCTTGTTCACCATCCCCTGCCTTCCATTTTCACATAAATTAATCTGCTATAATACCCTCCTACCTGGTCATCCTACCTCCACACTTTCCGCCCTTCATTCTAAATTAGTCCTCCTGAATGAAGGCTTTGATCTTATCAGTAATTTCTCAGAAGTCTTTAGTAGTTGTGATTATTTACAGAGTATCACCTTGTTTATTAGTATGGTATTCAAGAACTTCTTTGTTTCGGCTTCCACCCTGCCTTTCCATATTTCCTGTGACTGTCCCTTGGCAATTTCTGAGTATGTCTCATGCTTTCCCATCTTGATACCCTTGCTCCTGCTGTTCTTTCTAGGAATACCTTTCCATTCTTACCAGTTTCCAGTCCTGCCCACTTATGAGCAGAGTTTGGGACAGCGTTTATCAAAGTTGAATAATATCTGGGTCTTTAATAAAGAGGAAGCACTTCTTACAGATTCCTAATATTGATTTACGTTTATTGCAGTATCACTTAAATAGATACAATTATGCAATGCAATTATGCAATATGTATAAAAATCATACATATCTAACTTCTAAGCACTCACAAAGCCAAAAATATTACAAACAAAAGTACAAACTATACAGTTCTTATGAACTTTACTTTTTCTGTGCTGATTGTGATATGAATGAAGTATTGACTGCTTTTGCATTTGGCATGCCTATACTACCAAATCCCACACGATGTCTCAATTCTCTCCTCCACTTTCTGTAATTGAGCTGTTGCAAAACCCTCATTCCTGTGGTGCTCCCACCTTCCTTGGAATAAATGCCTCATTGAAAAATCATCTGTGAGTATCATGAATCATAAGGCTCAGTAGTGTTCCTACCATGTAGCCTGATTTTATACATGAGGAAAATATCTCTGGACCTTAATGCAGATATCATTCAGTAAATATTACTATGGGCTATGTCAGGTGTGTGGATCCAAACATGACTCAAACGTGGGTCCTGTCCTCAAGGAGTTTAGTGGCAAAATAAAACAAAAGGAAGCATTATTCGTGGGAGGAATAAATACTGGGGGTGGGCTTTGAACTTATAAGGGGAGGCACAGTTTCAAGGTCAGAGCTGTTAACTATTCAGCCCTTCAGCTATTCAAGGGCACAAATAAGAATATTAAGTTGAAATGTTTGTATTGAGTTGATTACTTTTATATTTATGTTCTTCATTCTCCTTTCATTGCTCTCCTCATTTCTTTTTTCATGGACCCTGTTTCTTCGGTTTTTTAGAAGGAGGTAGGGAATATTAATGTCATATTGCAAGGTAGGAAATTGTGGCTTAGATAGATAGTAATTTGCCCAAGGTTATGTGACTGGTACGTGGCCAGGCTAGGTCTTGTCTGTCTCATCTCCTCATCAAATTCCAGGTTCTTAACTCTCTTGGTATTTGTCAAGTACTTTCTTAGGCTTACATCTAAAGTAAGCTCCCATCCTTATGTTATTAAGTGGGCTTTTGCATCTGTGAAAGTAAATGGATTTTTTTAAGGGAAGAATAACTCCTACCTATACATTAAAATAGTGTCAGTGTTTCATTTTTTAAAAATGAGAGAAACCAATTTCAGGGTACAATCTGGGCTTAGTATAGATTCGATCTTCTCTCTTACATCTTCTTTATGTAGGGTGGAAGTATTTCAAGTGAAAAATGAAATATGTATATATTAAAAATACATGTACAATGAAATATCCTGAATCTTTGAAGAAAGAGTTAATTGTACTTACCAACTATATTTACCAAAGAATAAATGTGGATCATTATATTTTAGAAAGACCTTTTTTGTGTCAATTACTTGCCCATTAACCAAAGTAGCTAAAATATTATATGCTACAATGTGAAAATAACCCTGTCATTGACAAGCTGGCCCCACCCAGCATGATGATGACAGAGACTCTACGTGGGAAGATTACATTAGACATGACAAGCTTGATTAATTTATCTGTTCATTTTAATTTTGCATCCTTTTTTTCTTTGATATAGGCATAATATACAGTTTTACATCCCTGGTTTAAGTTTTTTATTTTTTAATTTTATTTTTACAGTTTATTTATTTTGATAGAGAGCGCATGTGCACACACGAGCAGGGGAGGAGCAGAAAGAAAATCCTAGGCGGGCTCCACACTGTCAATATGGAGCCTGATGAGGGGCTTAAACCCACAAACCTTGAGATGATGGCCTGAGCCGAAATCAAGAGTTGGCCGTCTAACCAACTGAGCCACCCAGGTTTCCCACTGGTTTAAGGTTTTGATTATAATATCTGTATCTTAAAAATTGGGAAGCTGTAGTTAATGATTGTATAGTATTTTTCTAATAACTTTGGAAGTATATTTGAATACTGATATGTCTAATTATCAAATTGAAGTTAAGACGATTTCCCTTTCTACAGGTTAACCAGGAATATATTGGGAGTAGTTTTGCTCTGATATAATTGAAGAAAAAGAGTGAGATGGTTAATAACTCAGAGATGCCCGGGATAGATTGTTCCACCCAAACTGCTAAAATATAATAAACGTACAAAGGAGTGCTTCTGGTCAGCTTATTTTGAGGGTTCATATTAGTTAATGGTCTTATCCTGAAACAGAACCCTGGGTACTTTACTTAGAAACTACAAAAACAAAAACAAAAACAAAAAACAAAAGAAAAAGAGTTTTTGTGCCATGGGCAAAAAGGAGAAGAAAGAAAAATTAGTGAAATGAAAATAATACTTACTTTCCTTGCATTTAGAAAATTATTTAGTTTTATTAATCTTTTGTGATATCTGTTCTGTTTCCTGTACTATAATTCCTAGGAAGATTTCATGCAGCCAAACTACATAATTTTTTATGGAAATCTGGTTTATATACTCATTAAACTGATTTTTTTTAGGAAAGCAATAAAGACGTATACCTTTATTTGATATTTTTATTATTATAATGTCTTGTGTTTATTTGAGTTCAGGATTGTAAATGTTTTGTTAAGGGTGTGTTTTTAAGCACCTGTAAAAATACGGCAAATTTTATATTTGGTACAGTTATGGTAAACTAGGATTGAACTCAGTGCATAGGGACTTCAGAAATAAAGCTTTAATCTTTCCCAAACTCTCAGGAGTTTGTCCTGGAAAGAATTATACCTTGGGGTAATAGAGCTTGATTCTGTTAACTCTAATGTATGTTATTTTCCAGACTGATATTATCTGGGGCATTCATTTTCATTTATTAGTTTTTTTTTTTTTTTAACGTTTATGTGTGTGTGTGAGAGAGAGAGAGAAAGAGAGAGAGAGCGCGCGCGAGAGAGAGAGAGCGAGCAGGGGAGAGGCAGAGTGGGAGACACAGAATCCAAGCAGGCTCTAGGCTCTGAGCTGTTAGCATACAGAGCTCGAACTCATGAGCCATGAGATCATGACCTGAGCTGAAGTCTGATGCTTAACCAAATGAGCCACCCAGGTGCCCCTAAGGCATTAATTTTTTATTTGGATAAATACGCTTCTACCATAGTTTATATTCTTTACTAGAGTAGCTTTATTTAGGTTTATAGTTCAATTGCTACATAATTGTTTAGGATTGTTTTCTTTACGGTAAAGCAAATGATGGGTATGTTTTACAGTTGAGAGAAGACTATTAAAACCTCTTGAAAATGGTATTTTCTCTGAGTTGGAAGAACTTAGAAAGATTTCAGTTATTGAAACTAGAGCTTTGACCTCAGCATTAGCTTTCCGGGCTCTGCTCCAGAATTATATGTAGGGTCTAATTATGAAAGACTTGGATTTATAGTTTATTAGGCCACAGATACAGTATTTTTAAAAATAAGTTATCTTTATAAAATATAGTTTTATCTTTAGTGAGAAATATTACTGCAGCAAAAATATGTGTCACATATAAAAAATGAAGTCATAGATCAGTTATTCTTTTTTTTAAAATTTTTTTCCAGTTATTCTTTATAACATTGTAACATGCTTTTGAAAATTTATTTTTATATGGATTATCTATAAATGTATTTCTACCCAAAGTGCAGAGATTTTTCAAAATTATTGACTCAATAAGTAGGATTATGAAACTTTTCAGTTATTAAGATTTCTTTGGTAAAAAGAAAATTTAATGCTTTGAGTCTCCTTGCATGAATAAGAACAAACCATTCAGGGTTGCTATTAATCAAACAAATAAATTGTTTTGATTTTTTCGATATTTAAGTCGTAACTGAATTGTTTTTTCTTACATAGAAATGGAAACAAAATTTCCTTTGATAGTGTTGCCAATTTAAGTTTCGAATTCTGTATTTCTACCAGACAATACATGTATAAAGTGTAAAAATGAATTTTGGGCGGGGTGTGTGTGTGCCAAGTCTATGATAAAGGTTTTCATTGATTTCAGAATTTGGTTGTTGGAAGTACTGTTTTTGTTTTGAAATCACATGATTTCATCAAGGTTAGACAAAAACTACATGCTTATCTTCTTTGAATATATTTTATGTAGTCTAGTTTTCAAGACTTTGCACTCTTAGTCATTAAGGTGTCAAAGTCAGTGAGTAGGCTGGTGTCTTTATTACTAAAGATCAGTGATTATAATTGAGGTTTTGAAATTTTAAGTAGCAATGGCATTCCAGAAGGAATGATAACAGAGCTATGTAGTTAGATGTTTAAGAAAAAAAATTTCACCGTGTCACTGAGTAGACTATTAGAAAGCTAATGTATGTATGAGCAGGCAATTCTGTTGGAGCTTATCCTTAGCCATCTTTTCACAAATACTGTTGGAGCAGGCCTTAGTTGTTGAGAATGCCATGTTGATTTGCATAATTCTCCCAAACACTTTTCCCCTGTCTTAAATACATATGTTATATTCTGTAAGCACATATTGCATGCTTATCACATGCCATGTATCCTGTTGGAAGAAGTGAAAGCAAGGAAAGAGAAAGTTCTTGTACCCTGGATCTAGTGGTGAGTGAGGGATTTAAGATATCCTCTGTAAGGTGAAATAAATACCCAAGCATATATTACAAGTACACTTATTCCATATCAACATAATAAAGGCCGTTTACACAGCTAACACCGTACTTAGTGGTGAAAAGCTGAAATGAAAGCTTTTTTTCCTAAGATCATAAATAAGACAAGGGTGCCCACTCCTCCCACTTTTATTCAACATTGTATTGAAGTCCTAGCTAGAGCAATGAGGCAGGAAAAAGAAATAAAAGGCATCAGATTAGAAAGGAAGAAATAAAACTCACTATTGTAGATGACCTGATATTGTATATAGAAAACTCCATTAAATAAGTATTACAACTAATAAGAAAATTCAGTAAAGTTGCAGGATAAAAAATCAACTTAAAAAATAATCTTTTACATTTCTCTATACTAATGATGAACTATCAAGAGAGATAATTTAATAGAACAATCCCTTTTACAATTGCATCAAAAAGGATAAAATACCTAGGAATAACTTTAACCAAGGAAATGAAAGACCTATATATTGAAAAGTATTGGACGTTAATGAAAGAAATTGAAAGGATACAAATAAATAGGTATTCTGTCCTCATGGAATTGTAAGACTTGATATTGATAAAGTATCCATATGACCCAAGGCAATCTACAAATTCAGTTCAATTCCTATCAAATTTCCAATGGCATTTTTCATAGAACTAGAACAAATAATCTTAAAATTTGTATGGAAGCACAAAAGACCCCAAACAGCCAGTGATGCTGAGAAAGGAGGACAAAGCTAGAGATACCATGTTGCCTGATTTCCAACTATTTGCAAAGCCATAGTCATCAAAACAATATGGTATCGGCATAAAAACAGACACGTAAATCAGTTGGAACAGGATAGAGAGCCCAGAAATAAACCCACACATAATGATTTATGATAAAAGGAACTGAAAACCTACAATGAAAAAAGGCCAGTCTCTTCAATAAATGGTGCTGGGAATATTGGGCAGTCACATACAAAACAAACTGGAGCACTGTCTTATATATAAAAATTAATTCAAAATGGATTAACGACTTGAACCTAACACATAAAACCATAAAACCCCCAGAAGAAAATTTAGGTGAAAGGTCTTGGTGATAATTATAATTTTATTTTTGAGAGAGACACAGACAGCATGAGCAGGGGAGTGGCAGAGAAGGAGAGAGAGAATCCCAGGCAGGCTCTGCGCATCAGGCTTGAATTCATGAAATTTTGAGATCATAACCTGAGCCGAGCCAAAACCAAGAGTCGGACATGCAACTGACTGAGCCACCCATGAGCCTTGGTAATAATTTTTTTGAATCTGACACCAAAAGCAAAAGTAAACAAATAAGACTACATCAAACTAAAAAGCCTCTGCACAGCAAAGGAAACCATCAACGAAATGAAAAGGCAGCTTAATGAACGGGAGAAAATATATGCAAACCAAATATCTAATAAGGTGCTGATATGCAAAATCCATAAAGAACTCCTACAACTCAGTAGCAGAAAACAAACAAGCTGATTAAAAAATGGGCAAAGATGGGGCGCCTGGGTGGCTCAGTCGGTTAAGTGTCCGACTTCAGCTCAGGTCATGATCTCGCGGTCCGCGAGTTCGAGCCCTGCGTCGGGCTCTGGGCTGATGGCTCAGAGCCTGGAGCCTGCTTCCGGTTCTGTGTCTCCCTCTCTCTCTGCCCCTCCCCCGTTCATACTGTGTCTCTCTCTGTCTCAAAAATAAATAAACGTTAAAAAAAAAAATTAAAAAAAAAATGGGCAAAGGATCTGAATGTTTTTCCAAAGAAGACATACAGATCTTTAACAGGTAGTTGAAAAGACACTGTGCATCCCTAGTCATTAGGAGAATACAAATTACAACCACAACATGTCACCTCACACGAGTCAGAATGGCTAGTATCAAAAAGATTAGAAATAACAACTGTTGGCAAGTATGTGGAGGAAAAGGGCCCTTTGTGTATTTTTGGTAGGAATGTAAATTGATGCAGCCTCTACAGAAAATAGTATGGGGGTTCCTCAAAAAATAAAAATAGAACTACCATATGATCCAGCAATTCTACTTGTGAGTATTTTTCCCAATAAAATGAAAATACTCAGATATATGCACACCCCCATATTCATTGAAAAATTATTTACAATAGCCAAAATATGGAAACAATTTAAATGTCCATCAGTGGATGAAGAAAGAAACTATGATATACACACAAACACACACTGAATATTATTAATGCATAAAAAAAGAATGAAATTTTGCCATTTGGGCAACATGGATGGACTTTGAGGGTATTATGCTAAGAGGTAAATCAGAGAAAGACAAATGCCATATGATTTCTCTTATTTGTAGAATCTAAAAATCAGCCAACCAATCAACTTACCAACCAACTAAACTCTTAGATACAGATGACAGATTGGTGGTTGTCAATGTGGGGAGGGGAGAGATGGGTAAACCGTTTTTGTTTTTTTTTAATTTAAATAAATTGAATTAAAAACACAAGAGAATGGGTAAATTTTTTTTAAAAAGCTGAGAAAGGGTAAAAAGACAATAATCAAGTTACATAAATTAAACATTGTGTTATATGCTGTTAGATTATGTGGAGAAAAATGAAGCAGGAATGGCAGATAAGTTATTGGGGCCAGGGGTTGAAGTATTAAATATATTGTTGAGTGAGAAGGTAACATTGGAACAAATACCTTAAAAGAGATGATGGAGTAAATTACACAAGTCACTGGGATAAAAGTTCCAAGGATTAGAAACCACGAGTGTCAAGGCCCTAATGTGGAATATGCCAGGTGTGTTTAGAAATAGTGAGGAGACCGTTATGGTTTGAATGGATCCAACCAGGGGGAAATAGGGCATTGGATGTAAGTGAAAGCCTACATTAGAAGAAAAAGGTTTCTTTTTAAATAAAGATTAAAACTCTTCACCTGAATTACCTGTGAAGCCCTGAAAAGCATTAAAATTCTAAGTTTCCTTATATTACATAATCACTAAACCTTCGCTCAGTGCTATTGATTTCTCCCCCACCCAAATATTTTTATTTTTAAAAAAATTTCTTGGCTAATTAATACTCAGGGATTAGATGTTTAGAAACTCAACTCTCTTACTTATTTTAGGTGGAAATAGATTGGATAATCTAAGTATAGTATTGAATTAATTTGGCTTTCTGGAAGTCCATTAAATCCATGGTGGTTTGTTTGAGAAAATCAAATATACATTGTTTTCATATTTCCATAGCCCTGTATGTATGTATGGGCTGTATGTCCACCTCAAATTCCTTTATGAAATTATCATAGATTCTAAAGGCTAGTAGATAAAGGACAGAGAAAATAAAGATAACTCTGGAGAACTTCTTGAGAATCAAGTTGAAATTTCTTTTAAGGTATCAAACATTTGAATAACCACCACCCACTGGGGAACTTTCTCCTTACTCAGAACCGAAAGAGGTATTTATTTCAGTTGAAAACCTATAGAGTTCCCTGAAGAGAAACTCAAGTTGTAGGGTAAACCTAGACTGTTAAACTTTTTGAGTAACTTTTATGCACCGACTAAAATCACTAAAAAAACCCAAAAACTGCTTAACTCTGAAGGAGAGCATTGAGTACTGAAATTAAATAATTTCTGTCTAATTTGAAACTCTTAATGATGGGTTTACATGCTTATCAGTCTGCTAATATTTAACAGTGTTTCTAAATACTAAATTTTTCTTTGCCAGAGAATGACCTTTAAATAACATGTCACATTGCCAGTGGTGAAATCTATTTTGTCAGTATGCACCAAGCTAATCTTGCCAGCCTCAGAAATCCATCCCTTTCAGATTCTTCCCAATCAATCCTGGAGACTCTTTTAGCCTTGCCTTTGTTCTTGGCTTCCTCACTGACTCTGTCATTTTCTTCCCCTCTTGCTGTGACTCCCCTTAGGGAGGTCTTAGCAAGCCATTGAGATCGGAGGTGGCCTGGCTTCTTCCACTCTATACTACCCACCTCAGACACGCTGGGACTGTTGGTGCCCAGGCTTGAGTTTGCCCTGTCTGTCTTGTGACCTCACCATGTCTCTTGTGGGTCAAGTTGAGAGTACTGTCCTGGCCACAGCTGCTGGTGCCTTGTGCTGTCACAGTCCCATAGACACATTTATGAAAACCCTTTTAGGTTTTACTTGCTCATTTAGTGCAGTGCCCTTGTGCTCTTTTCTGGCCCAGATCCAGATGGCTTGGGTTAGTGACACCATAGCTCTGAGTCTGGTCTCCTTTGTGTTTAAGCCAGACTGTGTGACTTGATTTCTCCTCACTTCTCTGTGGTTTTGAAATAGTGTCTTGTAGTGTCTAGAAAAGTCGAAATCTTAGAGGACAGCAGCTTAAGTTCAATTAATACATTCAGTGGGTAGTTTGTTGCACACACCTGAGACATTTCTATTTGTTGTTTTCATTTCCGGAAAACTGTTGGTATTTTGAAATGTGTTTGTTTCCTTCTTGGATGGCCAAGAATCTTTAGTTGTGGTTGTATCCAGGTAGGTTTTCTCCATTTTAGTTTTCTATACTAAAATATCCCAGTCTTCAAACAGGCAGAATTCAGTTTGAATCTTGACTTAAACACTTTAACTTGGTGGGGGGGGGGGGGTGATGACCATGGCACCTTTCTAAATTTCTGAGGAACTCAATCTCCTCATCTGTGAAATTGGCAGAAAACATCTGTCTCATAGGAATTGTTATGAGGATTAGATATGTGTCAAGTGCTGGGCACATGCTAGATGCTCATTACCTGCTAGTTAATGTTGACCTCCCTGAGTTGGTTGGCTCACTCATTAACCATCAGTAAAGAAGTAAATCCCTCCTGTTACTTTGCCTCATAGATCTGTGCTTAGAGACATCCCTGTTGCATCTCTGTTCCCTGCAAGCCTCTCTGGAAGATGGCAGTTTCTCAAATGATCCTACCATTATTCCACAAGTGACTTTTGTATATTATAGGTAGCCTCTCTTTTAGGTTAGCTCACTGGAGACAATTTTCCTTGAAAATGTGGGGAATGATATTAGAACTGTTTGCACGTGACGTGAGAGCTTGTGACAGCGGAGTGTAGATTAAAACACGAATTCAGAGAGCCCAGTTTCTCTGTAGCTCTCTGGACCTCAATTTAGTTATACGAAAAATGGGAGGAATGAACCAGGTGATTTTTTTTAAGAACTTTTATTTGTTGAAAAAAATATGTTGTTTTATAAGATCTACTGTGCTCAACATCGTATTTTAGGAAGGTGGTTTGCATTTAAGGAGGATGTATTCCGGTATTCTCATCATGGGATAATTAAGTGTCCAGGAGCAACTCAGTAGAAGTCAGAGTTTGGAAATTGATCAGACAGCTTCAAACCTCTTTTGGTTGTTGCCTTCAAAGTTTTTTATTTTAAAATGTATACTTGTGATATTCATTTGCAAATCAAAGGTTTCATTTCAAGTTATTTGTCAATGTGTTATATGGAGTGATTTTACCAGTTAATACTTTTAAGATGAAGAATATTACCTTGAATTGTTATAACACATTATATTCTTGAGAGCATTGTGAAAATCTATTAAAGAGGATATTGGTAAAACAACTTCATGTTTCCTAAGAAAGGCAAGGAGTACATTTTTAATATTCTTTACATTTAGTAATATTTTTTTCAGAAAAAATACTTTGATAGCTAATAGTCGATGTTGTATTGTGTGGTATCTTCCAGTTTTCTCCAGAACACTGAATTTCCATAAATCAAGTAAACTGGCTTATCATGTTTAAACAGTACTGAGTTAAAGTTAACAGACTTTTGGAGCACCTGGGTGGCTCAGTGTGTTAAGTGTCCAGCTCTTGGTTTCAGCTCAGGTCATAATCTCAGTTTGTGAGTTCGAGCCCTGCATTGGTCTCTGTGCTGACAGTGCAGAACCTGCTAGGGATACTCTCTGTTCTTCTCTCTCTGCCTGTGTGTGTGTGTGTGTGTGTGTGTGTGTGTGTGTGTGTGTGTGTGTGTGTGTGTGTCTGTCTGTGTGTCTCTCTCAAAATAAAATAAACTTAAAAAATAAGAATATTTTTTTAAAACGGTTAACAGATTTTTAAATGTAGGACATTTTTGAATGTTCACTATGCTAATGTGCATTGTGAATTCTCAAAAAGAAAGTATAGTGCACACTTTATTGTAATATGTAGCCTGGTATTCACAGAACACCTCTGGCTATTCTTCATAGTATTAGTACTCCAAGGATGCAGTTTGTGAGAAGCTCATTCATATATAGTATTTGGCAGTTTGTAAAGTACTATTACATTATTACCTCATTTGATTCTCTCAGACCTGTTAGGTATTGTTTTTACTGGTGCAGGTAAATGAGCGTTGGAGAAACTGGCTACATCGTGAAGGCACATATTTATGTATTTGGAGATTGTTTTATGCTGAGAAGGAAACTAGATCTCAAAATAACATGCTATTGCTGATTTAAGAAGTATTTGAGAAGTTAATTGAGTATAGCTTTGGTGATTAAAGAGAAATCTGTTAGAAGACGTTGATTTAGAGAATGAGAGCTTGAGAATGGCAACTATTTATCATTGGCATGCTAGTGAAATTTTCCACTCCTTAATCATGTTTGTGTCAATAAGAAAGAATTTTTAGGGGCGCCTGGGTGGCTCAGTCGGTTAAGCGTCTTGATTTTGACTCAGGTCATGATCTCACGGTTCATTAGTTCAAGCCCCATGTCAGGCTCTGTGCTGACAACTAGGAGCCTGGAGCCTGCTTTTGATTCTGTGTCTCCCTCTCTCTCTCTCTCTCTCTCTCTCTCTGCCCCTCCCCTGCTCACACTCTCTCTCTCTCTCTCTCTCTCTCTGTCTCTGAAAAATAAGTAAATGTAAAAAAAACAAAAATAAGAAAAACAAAAATAAGAAATAAAGAAATTTCTTTAAATGTCACATGTTTTTAGAAATTCATTAAATGACTTTACAATATAACCTCTCTGGGTTCTTAGTAAATTAGATTTAAAAATGTAAGTTAGTCTGTAATGTTTGTTAAGGCAGGCTGTGTTTGTTTATAAAATGTGAGCTGCACTATCCCAAATACACTGAATCATAGCCTGATAGGAATTTTAGTCCAGAGAGATTTTTGTTGTCTCTTAGTCTGTCCTCTTTTCCAGAGAACTGAAATTGTCCCTGCAACATTCCTTGTGGATTGTGGGATTGTATAGCATGAGCACTGGAAAGGTGCTCAGTTGTTTTATTTATTAACAGGTACTTACACAGTGCTTCCCATTTTACCGTCTCCTATGGGATCTGTAAAAATATCAGTGTATTTCATTAACAGTCACTGAATGTCTGCTGATGTGCCAGATAGTTTGCCTGGATCTTTAAGATATTTTATTAAATTCTACAGCAACTTGCTGAGGAAGCGTGTAGTAGTATACTCATTTTATAGATCAGGAAACTGATACGTTCTCATGGTGAGATAGGTCAGGAAATACATTCTTCTCAAACTGAGGGTACACACCTGCATGCTAAGATTAATCTAAACAGCAGGAAGAGAACTATGCTACATCTTCCAGAATTGGCTTTGTTGATGCACAAGCAAAATCAGAATTCTCTTCAGTTTCATGTTTTCAAAGAGATTTTGCTCTTGGAACTACCATTTCAGTAGCAATGGGAAGTCTGTCCACCTAGGAGGAAACTTCTTGGATTGAATGAATACTTTGAAAAGCTCCCTAAGGTAGGTGGAGAGGGGTTTTAAAAAGAAATAGTAAGTGGTCATTATTCAGCCACTGACTAGGATTTGGTGTGGCTGAGCATTGTGGATGGTTTTTGAGACACTGTGTGAGAAGAAATGGAAGAGAGCTGGAGTGACTTTTGGTGAATAAAAGCAGGGGAAGGAAGAACGGATATCTGTGGGTAATATTGTTAGGTTTCTGGTATGCATGGTGTGATACAAATCTTATTCCTTATCTTCCCACAAAAATCTTTGTTAAGCTTAAAAAATTGTGAAGCTGGGCTTCTTTTAATTTTTTAAAAATATTCTATTTATTTTTGAGAGAGAGAGAGAGAGAGAACAGGAGAGGGGCAGTGAGAGAGGGAGACACAGAATCCGATGGAGGCTCCAGACTGTGAGCTGTCAGCACAGAGCCCTACGTGGGGCTTGAACTCACAAACTGTGAGATCATGACCTTAGCCAAAGTCGGATGTTTAACCGACTGAGCCACCCAGGCGCCCCAAGCTGTACTTCTTTTTGAGAATGTGGCCAAGTACTGGCTGCAGCTTCAAGGCAGGCTCAGGGCTGACTTGAGACTACCCAGGGGAGGCTTACACATCTAAGTGTCCTTGTCTCTGTGGTCCTTGTATTCACTTCCCTCTGACATCTGAAAGGGTTTTAGATGAAGTACAAAATGGTCTCTACCCTAGAACCCATCAATTTTTTATTTAACATAAGAAATTTTAGCTCAGTAATTATCTTTATACATTACCCCCAGATACCTTAATGTCCTAGTAGCCCTTCTGTGGGTGGGCCCATACCGTTTTTAAACCCAGGTATACTTGAATGATAGTAGGTACTTAGACCTTGCTTGATCTCCAGATGTCCTCTAGTAGATTCTTCATCATTCTGCTTTGTGTTTAGTAAACTCTTCACCACTGGCACTTTAATACCACTGAAATTCATGATGTAACTTTTTCTCAAACCAGTAACACATTTGAGAAACGAGACATCTTGCATCTAACTTCTATATCTTACATCCATTTTAACATGTGAAAATATTTCTGAATTTTAAGATATTTACAGATAGAAGTTTTCCTTCTGTTTTTTTGCCCACCTCATGATTAAAGTATGGGTTTTGTAGCACATGATTAACACACTGATAGTAATTAATTAACATTTTTTAAACAGATTCTAGATTCAAACCCACCTAAATGAACTAGAGTCTAACTCTGTATTCTTGCTTGTATTGAGCACAAGTATATTATGAGATATATTGTTAAAGCTTTGCTGAAATTAAGTTATTTTAGCTCTCAGGTTTGGTCATGCCTTTTTCTCTAGTAATCTTAACAAAACAGGACTGGCTTTTTTTTAGTGAACCTATGCCACTTCCTCATGCCAGTGACTTTTCTGAGTGCTCACAATTTACCTTTTAATAATTTATTTTTATTTTTTATTTATTTTGAGAGAGGGAGAGAGGTTGAGCGGGGGAAGGGCAGAGAGAGGGGGACAGAGGATCTGAAGCAGGCTGTGTGCTGACAGCAGAGAGCTGGACACAGGGCTCGAACCATGAACCTTGAGGTCATGACCTGACCCAAAGTCAGACGCTTAACTGAGCCACCCAGGTGCCCTCAGTGTTTACCTTTTAATGAGTTGCCTTCAGAGTTGTTGGAAATTGATTCCAGACTTGTTTTCCCACCCCTCCTTGCCCATCTCTTCTCTTAACATTCTCCATAGTGTCTCAGCTTTTATCTTATGATCTTACAAACATACTAGCAATTAGAGAAGCAAGAATGATGGAGTAGTAATAGCTGATTGACGTTTCAGAGCATGAGAGTACCACCTGCTTGTTCATTTGGCCTCTTAAGAGTAATGGAAAAGCATCAGAGAAAAGGATTTGTAAGAGGTTAGAAAATAAAGCCTATGAGAAAAAGCTAAAGATGGCATATTTGTCCCCCAAAAAGAGAAAGCCAAAGACTTTATACGTGAAGATGTATTCTAACAGCCAACTGCTGTGCACTTTCCACAAAGACTGTACAAAAGGTGATGGGTTTAAGCTGGACTCTTCAGGGATTTATATTGAGTATAAGTAGGAATTTTATGATTCTAAATATTGTTGATCTCTGGGGTGACTTTTTAGGGGGAAGTTGGATTTCTGTCTCTGTAGTCTCCAAAAATGGCAGCTTTTTCATTTCTCAGTAATGGTGTAGTCTTATTGTGCTCCCAAAGGCTCACAGAGATGCTGGATGACCTTTCCCAGTCTTTTCTTGCTCAGTGATTTTTGTCTTTTCATAATCTCACTTCACATCTAGAGATCTGTTGTGTTAGAGGCACTTTTATTCTTTTCTTTCTGTCATTTAAAGTGCTGTTAACATTCCATCATGCATCTGCTAATGGAGAAGTGACTGTGCAGTTCAGCATGCTATTCTCAGTATAAAAAGCATATTTTTGCTATGTTTATATAAAAGAAATACCTCATGTAATTCACTAGTTTAAATGGTACAAGATACTTATTTTTAGTGACAGTTTTTATTTTCAGTTTATCCTAGAGACTTGGCACAGTATTGTGTGTGTGTGTGTGTGTTTGTTATGAAATTGAGTATGCCGTGCATTTATTTTCTCCTTCAAATATTTCATTTACTAGTTTGCTTTTTTAGCTAAATTGTTCTATAACTGGAGGTATTTCTTACTATAGTACTTTTTGGAAACTGGATTAGTCTTAGGCATGTCATATTATGTATCCCAAAAGAACAGATGCTATTTGGGAATAGCTTCCCAGGTTTTTTGTTTGTTTGTTTGTTTTTGATTTAGAAATAACACAAGGCATGGATATAATCAAAATATTAAAGTAAATGTGGAAAATATTCTCATAACAGTTACTGTACCATTAAGACAGTGTCACCTGACTTAACCTTTATTATATTTTATCTCATTGAGAATTAAAGACAGAGAAGGTAAATTAATAAGAAATCTCTGGCTTCTGATTTCTGCTTACAAGTGATATAACCTTGGGCAATTCGATTTTTATTAAGCCTCATTTTTACCATTTATGATAGACATGGTAATGTCACAGTACTTTTTAAGATTGGTGATAAAAATGAATGCAAAATGCTTAGCATGGTGCCTGTCACACAGTAAGAACTATAAAGATAGCCATTTTTATGCATTGGCATAAACCGACATGGTTTGCTTACCACTAGGCATTATACTGGACACTGAGTATGTGAGAATGAGAAAAATCCATTCTTCCTCTGGGGGAGCTCTCATTCTTAGATGGGAAACATAGGAAGAAACTTGTAATTGTGATAGGAGAGTGATCACAGAAATGGAGTCTTTCAGAAAGTGTAGTTGGATAAATGTCTTAACTGGCTTATTGGGAATAGCAGAGGTTCCAAATTGTTAAAAAAAAAAGGGGGGGGGCTGCTATTTAAATTGTTTTCCTTTGTGCTAAGTAGATTGATAAATTGTTCTTGTAAATGTAAATAATCATAAGGTTAGTAAGAAAGATACATTTTGCATTTGCTTGACTGTACATGATTATGTGCAGAACACTATTGGAAATGAGGCGTCTCACAGGTAATAACATTGTGAATATTTGCATATTGATAATTTTAGTATTCTAGGTTGACTTTATGATTACTTCTATTCAGTTTTCATTCTAATTTTGTTTCTCTGACTCTACATATTGTAATTTAACTTTAGTGCTTTCAAACTATATGGGAGTTTGGCAATAATAGATATTTATAAAGTTACTTCAATTTCATTTTCCCCCATTGTTACTAATGTCATTGGTTGGTGATGGGTATGGATCCTCTTTTACATGTAATGCTCTATGAAAATGTATACCTGTGATTCTTAAGTGATTTGCTACAGTTGCCCAAACAGGCTTCAAATGTTCCTTTTAGTTGACATGCTCTGTAGAGGTTTCATGACAAGTCTGTCATCTTTGGTGTTTATCACCTGGGGCATCGTGTTGCATGTGAGAACTGATGAGGTAGATGGCATCATTGTAAACAGTAATCAGTGGGAATGAGTGGGTTAATGGATGTGAGTGGGTTAATGGATTGCTTTTTTTCTGGTAGTGTTCCTTAATCTAAAATCACCTGAGAACCATTGATAGTTTCATAGACCTTTTGGAGTTGATCCTTGTCCAGCCTTACATTGAATGTAAGAATGACTTCTAAAAAAACAAACAAAAATAATGTTTTTTTGAGAGAGAGAGAGAGAGACAGAGAGAGAGAGAGAGAAAATGTGAGTGAGGGAGGGGCAGAGAGAGAGAGGGAGACACAGAATCCGAAGCAGGCTCCAGGCTTTGAGCTGTCAGCACAGAGACTGATGCAGGGCTCGAACCCACGAACCGCCTGAGTGGCTCAGTCAGCTAAGTACTTGATTCGGCTCAGGTCATGGTCTCCTTGTTCGTGGGTTTCAGCCCCACATCAGGCTCTGTGCTGACAACTCAGAGCCTGAAGCCTGCTTTGGATTCTCTCTCTCCCTCTCCCTCTCCCTCGCTCCCTCTCCCTCTCCCTCGCTCCCTCCCTCTGCTCACATTCTCTGTCTTTCTCAAAAATAAACATTAAAAAATTTTTTTCAAATGACCTTTGTCATTCTACATCTTATCTTGACTCTGGGCACTGCCTACAGGTTAGATGAAAGGAAGAGAAGAAAGTTCTTCCTTGCATTGCTTCACATTCTGTGGACAACAAACATTTACAATATCTGTAACATACATCCATTTTGTAGCAAATAGTTTTAATGTCACCCATAATATCCTGAAATAAAATGTATAGATACTAGTAACCTATCTTTATATACTTATTAAAAACAATCAATATAATACCTACTATAATGTATAGAGAAATAATTTGTTATAGGGTATGCCATATGTGGTTGCTCAGTACCACATTATAAAACTCAAATACATTTTTTTTAATATGTAGAATCATTTGTAGTTTGCTACACATGGAAACTGCAATAGCTGTGCTTCTGAGAATGTCATTGTCAGAAATGGGGTTCCTCTTCTGTGAAATTTCTGAGTGATAAGGATATAGTCTTCAGTATATATTTAAGCCATGCCAAAAAAAAAAAAGAAGTCTTTGTGTTTGTATGGAAAGTGGGTATTTAGACTCAGATTATGAACCTTTTTTTTTTTAAACTAACAGGGAGGTCCCTAGGGTCATTTGGAAATTGTGCAGAGGAGAGGACAATGTTTCATTGATAGGTTTTGTTTGTATGTTGCATACAGCCACTCTAACAACAAAAATGTTCTCATAAATTGCATTACACTGCCCATGGAGGTACTGTCCTTTTTGAGAATCACTGCCCTACACTGACTCCAGTAGGACATCACATAGCAACTTGAAGCCCTAGGAGCTACATTCAGTCAGAAAACGTAACATGAATCTATACATGTGAAAGTGCTCTAGAAATTTCTAATTATCTATTTAACTCCTTTCCACCAATTTACTAGATTTTAAGATTAATGTGAAATTTATTAGAAATAAGCCCTCATGCATACAAAGGCCATGCATACCTATAGCACTAGATACACTCAAAAATTTTTTTCTATTACGATAAAATGTACATAACATAAAATTCACCATTTTAACCATTTTTAAATGTACAGTTCGGTGGCATTAAGAATAGTCACACTGTTGTTCAACTATAACCACTGTCCATCTTTAGAACTTTTACATCATCCCAGACTGAAACTCTGTACCTATTAAAATTAACTCTCCCCATTTACTCCTCCTCCCAGTCCTTGGCAACTACCGTTCTACTTTCTATTTGTATGAATTTGTTCTGTATATCTCATAGAAGTGGAATCAAACGGTAATTGACCTTTTGTGTCTGACTTATTTTGCTTAGCATAATGTCTTCAGAGTTCGTCCATGTGGCATGGATGTGTCAGAATTTCCTTCCTTTTTTAAAACATTTTATTTATTTTGAGAGAGAGAGAGGGAGAGAGAGAGAGCGCGCATGCATGCACAGGCATGAGCGAGGGAGGAGCAGAGAGAGAGAGGAAGAGAGAGAATCCCAAGCAGGCTCCACACTGCCAGCACTGAGCTCAGTGAGGAGCTCAGTCTAAGGAAGCATGAGATCGTGACCTGAGCCGAAATTAAGAGTCAGATGCTTAACTGACTGAGCTACCCAGGCATCCCAGAATTTCCTTCCTTTTTAAGGCTAATATTCCATTGTATGTGTTTATCATATTTTTATATGATATTTATATGATATGTAAGTATATAAATATTTAATATTTATACATGATACATATATATCAGTATAAACACATACAATGGAATATTATCCACTAACATATTATCCATTTGGCCATTGATACACATTTTAATTCTTTCCACCTTTTGGCTTTTGTGATTAATGCTGTGGTAAACGTAGGTATACAGATATCTCTTTAAGACTCTGTTTTCAGTTCTTGTGGGTATGTATCCAAAAATGGAGTTGCTAGATCACACAGTAGTTTTATTTTTTATTTTTATTGTTTAGAATAAAAAATTCTATTTTTTTAAATTTTAAACTGCCAGATTGTTTTCTGTAGTGGCTGTACTATTTCACATTCCCACCAACAGAACACAAGGGTCCTCCTTTCCCCACATCCTTCCCAACATTTGTTATTTTTTCCATTTTTATGATAGCAGCTATCCTAATGAGTGTGAAGTGGATCTCAGGATAGTTTTGACTTGTATTTTCTAGTAATTAGCGATGTAGAGCATCTTTTCATGTGCTGATGGGCCATTTGTATATCTTCTTTGCAGAAGATCCTTAATCGAGTTCTTTGTCCATTTTTTAGTTGGGTTATTTGTCTTTTTGTGTTGAGATGTAGGTTAATATATGTGTGTGCGCCTATTTTATGTATATATAGTCTGAATATTAATCCCTTACCAGGTATATAATTTGAAAACATTTTCTCCATTTGGTGGGCAGCCTTCTCATTTTCCTTTTCGGATTTTTTGATGCACAAGTTTTTAATTTTATGAAATCCTATTTAATTCATTTTATCTTTTGTTATCCTTTTGGTGACATATCCAAGAAATCATTGCCAAATACAAAAGTCAAGAAGCTTCCCCCTCTGTTTTCTTCTAAGAGTTTTTTATCCCCTACATTTAGACCTTTGATTCATTTTGAGTTAATTTTAGTATGTGGTGTAAGGTAATGGTCCAGCTTCATTGTTTTGCATGTGGTTATCCAACTTACTAGGTTTTTAACTTTTAATTTTCAAAATTTTTGTTTATACTCTTACCATTTTAATCTCTTAATATCTTTTCACATGTAACTTTTTTCTACTTTTTAAAATATTCTAATTTTTCTTATTTATTATGAGGTTATTTTTATTCATAAAGATGTGCACATTTTTGTGTGTTTATGAAATTATTTTAGCTTTGTCTCTTTTTCTACCTTTCTCTTTAGCCATCATATTTCTTTATTTTTTAGTTTATTTTGAGAGAGAGAGAGAATCCCAAGCATGCTTTGCACTGTCAGCGTGGAGCCTGACATGGGCTCGAAGTCTAACTGTGAGAACATGGATGAGCCAAAGTCAGGAGTCCAACACTTAAACAGTAGAGCCACCCAGGCACTCTTAACCATCATATTTCTTCTCTCTTATCTTTTTGTCTTGCCACTAGATTCTTATTTACTTCATTTCAGTATGTTCCATTGTAAGATTATTACTATTATTAATATTATTTTAACGTTTATTTATTATTCAGAGACAGAGACAGAGCATGAGCAGGGGAGGGAGGGGCAGAGAGAGGAGGAGACACAGAATCTGAAGTAGTCTCCGGGCTCTGAGCTGTCAGCACAGAGCCCGATGCAGGGCTTGAACTCACGAACTGCGAGATCATGACCTGAGCCAAAGTCAGACACTTAACCAGCTGAGCCATCCAGGTGCTCCGAAGATTATTATTTTTATTACAAGATGATATTTGATTATTATCAAAATAATTTACAGTAAGAAATATTAATCAGAAAATTAAAAGCACTTATAATCTTAGCCTCAGAAGGTAACAAGTTAGTGTATATCTTTTCAGATATGGATTGTATATGTACATATCCATATATATTTGACTATTCATATACTTTTGTAGCCTGCTTTTCCCCCCGCATAATGTATTCTGTACATTTTTCTGTGTTGATCCATGTTAAAAACATCACATTAAAATTTAATTTTTTAATTAATTTTTTTTTTGAAAGAGTGGTCAGGTGAGTGAGGGGCAGAGTGAGAGATAATCCCATGAGGGGCACAGAGGGAAAGAGAGAGGGAGGGAGGGAAAGAGAGAGAAGCGGGGTTCACCCGGGCTTGTGTTTTTACCCAAAGTGGGGCTTATCCTCACCTGATGTGGGACTAAAACTCACCAACTGTGAGATCATGACTTGAGCCGAAGTCAGATGCTTAACAACTGAGCCACCCAGGTGCCCCCAAAACATCACATTTCTAATGCTTATATAAAAATATATTCATATGGCTCTATCATCTTATTTAATAAAATCCCTATTCCTGGACATTTAGGTTGATAGTATTCTTCTTTGTATTGTTAAAATGCATTGTTGTGTTTAGGACAAATATCTAGAAAGGAGCATAATGTTTAGATTTAGGCTATGTTTAAAAGTTTTAAAAAATACATTGTTTATTGCCTTCTGAAAGCTTGTAACAGTTCTAGTCTCAGTAATAGTATGTGAACTTACTCAAACTCCCACACCATTTCCTAAAATTTACTATACTGGTTTGGCTAAAAATATTTCATCACTGTTTTGGATGAATATTGAGATTATTTTTTTATGTTTACAGAGTTTGTATATTTCCTTTTGCCAGTTCTTCTTTGTTGTTTGTTTCTTCACTGTTACTTGTTCTATCCTTATTCTATGCTTATTGGTTTCATCTTATCTGTTTTAAATAATAATTTTCTCATTATCCTTTTTCTGTGCTGCTTTCCCTGATTATTTTTATTTTCATTACTTATTTGTCAGAATTTTAAAAAGTATATTCTTTTTTCTTGGATTTAAACTAGGGAGCAAGAATTATGAGTTGAGAAATGACAATTTTAGGAAGATTCTGTGCCCTACGTTTGGCAGTTGGGTGACTTTTTCTAGTCACTTCCTTCTTTGTGAGCCCTTCTGGTTCTTTTTATTAAAAGCTTTATTAAGCTTTAAAATTACTATGTGTAAAATGATTGTCTTAAAAGCTTTTAACTTTTTCAAGTCCACAGGCTCAAATTTCCTCCTACATGAATGTTTTGCTAGTACTAGAATAATACTAAAGTATAGAACTACATCATTCTCTCATCAAACGCCACCTCTCTGCTTCGGTATAAAATCTTTGTACTTAACGCTTTAGATAAAATCACTAGTCTTCCAGCAAACTGTGCTGTCAGAAATGCTACACCATAGCAGAGGAAGGGGTGTAGAATGAAGGTTCCCTTTAGAAAAGTTTTAATCATACTGAGCAAGGAGCCAAGTGTTCTTGAAGGTTTGGGGAAGATTTTGTGGAAAGGAGGTAAAGGGAATATGTATAATCAGGTTTTTAAAATATTATTCTTAAATTATTTGTTGATTGTTTTACAAAGTTTTTTATTAATTTTTTTTAAGTTTAGTTATTTATTTTGAGAGAGAGAGAGAGTAGGAGCCAGCCCAAGTAGGGGAGGTACAGAGAGAGAGGGAGAGAAAGAATCCCAGGGAGGCTCTGTGCTTGATGTCACAGTTCATGAGATTATAACCTGAGCTTGAAGTCAACAGTAGGGCACTTAACCAGCTGAACACCGAGACACCCCTTATTAACTTTTAAAACATCTTCATTGAGGTATAATTCACCAAACACAAAATTTGCCAATTTAAAGTATATGAGTCAGCGATTTTTAGTATATTCACAATGTAGTGCAGCCATTACCGTAGTCAGTTTTAGAACATTTTTGTTGGGGTGTCTGGGTGGCTCAGTCGGTTGAGCATCCAGCTGTGGCTCCAGATCATGTTCTTGTAGTTCATGGGTCTGAGCCCAGTGTCAGGCTCTGTGTGGACAGCTCAAGAGCCTGGAGCCTATTTCAGATTCTGTGTCTCCCTCTCTGTCCTCTCCTGCTTGTGCTCAGTCTCTCTCAAAAATAAACAAACGTTTAAAAAAAGTAAAAAATAAACATTTTTTATTACCTCAAAAGAAACCTCATATCCTTTGTCAATAACCTTCCATTTCCCCTGAACCCTGCCTTACCCCCAGGTTTTAAGCAACCACTAATCTTTTTGTCTTCAGATTTGACATCTTTGAACATTTCATGTAAATGGAATCCTATAATATGTGGTCTCTGTGTTTGACCTCTTTCACCTCTTTCACTCAATAATGTTTATAAAGTTCATCCATGTTATAACATCTATCGGTACTTTATTTCTTTTTATGGTGGAGTGATATCCATTGTTTGCATATATGGATTTGCCACATTTTGTTTATTCATCAATTGATGGTAATGCTAAGAATAATGGTGCTAGGGGGCACCTGGGTGGCTTAGTCATTTAAGGGTCTAACTCTTGATTTAGGCTCAGGTTAGATTCAGGCTTCAGGCTTACTCACTGTTAGGAGATTGGGCCCCATGTTGGGCTCTGCTCTGGGGGTAGAGCCTGCTTAAAATTCTCTCTCTCTAGCTCTATCCTGGCCTCTCTCTCTCAAAAAAAAAAAAAAAAAAAAAAAAAAAAAACTGCTATGAACATTCAAGTATGATTTTTCCTGGTTTTATGTTTCATTTCTCTTGGGTATACATTTAGTAATAGAAATATTGGATCCAATGACAACTCTTTCTTTAACATTTTGAAGAACTGTCAGAATATTTTCCAAAGTGGCTGTCCCATTTTTACATTCCCACTAGTGTATGACGAGGGTTCCAATTTTTCCACATCCTCCCCAATACTTATTATGATCTTACTCTTTGATTCTAGCCATTCTAGCAAGTGAGATGGCATCTTAGTGTGATTTTGATTTGCATTTCCCAGATGACTGTTGATGTTGAGTAGTTTTTCATGTTTATTAACTCTTCATGCTTAAGTATACTAAGTCCCTAGCGGAAGCCCTAACCTGGTATTTAGATCCACTAGTGAGGATGAAACGGGACAATCATATCTCTCCTTCATTCGAAGATACACATTTTTCACATCTAACACCATGGTATCGGTGCATCTTATGCCAAGTGTTAATGTGGTTTTAGTGAAAACAGCTTGAAAAAAAAGTTCAGTTTTCATTTAAGAAGTTTACTAATCATGATTCTGTAGCCCTAGAGCAACTAGTTCAGCTGGACACTAAAGTAGTCTCAAGTTGGGATCATATAAATTTTTCTCCTACACTTCATCAGACAACACTTAAATAACTCATGATGTGAAGCCTTTTTGTTTTTATAAACCTTTCTGATTAGTGTGCCACTGCTTGCGAACCTATTTTGTCATGTCAAAGGCAGTGATTGGGTGCATTATTTATCCTCATTTTTTGAATAAAAAATAGTTCCCTGTTTCCTGGTAAAAAATTAATCTTGGGAAGGGGATATTTATGCGAGAATTTTTGCCTTTTTCTTCTTTATAAGATTGAGGTCTCTGTGTGTCAACGTGCATGAAGAAGTGCAGGGATTTAGTTAGAGCTGCCCCATCATTTATCATGGTTAGACTTGCTCTTGTTTGGTATAGACAGCTGATGAGAAAAAACAGTAGTGGGGCGCCTGTGTGGCTCAGTTGGTTAAGCGTCCGACTTCGGCTCAGGTCACGATCTCATGGTATGTGAGTTCGAGCCCCGCGTCGGGCTCTGTGATGACTGCTCAGAGCCTGGAGCCTGTTTCGGATTCTGTGTCTCCCTCTCTCTCTGACCCTCCCCCGTTCATGCTCTGTCTCTCTCTGTCTCAAAAATAAATAAACGTTAAAAAAAAAAAAAAATTTGGGGCGCCTGGGTGGCGCAGTCGGTTAAGCGTCCGACTTCAGCCAGGTCACGATCTCGTGGTCCGTGAGTTCGAGCCCCGCGTCAGGCTCTGGGCCGATGGCTCGGAGCCTGGAGCCTGTTTCCGATTCTGTGTTTCCCTCTCTCTCTGCCCCTCCCCCGTTCATGCTCTGTCTCTCTCTGTCCCAAAAATAAATAAAAAACGTTGAAAAAAAAATTAAAAAAAAAAAAATTAAAAAAAAAGAAAAAACAGTAGAGCCTTGTCTTGTATTGATCTCCATGGAACTTTGACCCTCTACAGAAACTGGGAATGGCCAGAATGTATGAACTCAACCAAGTCTTTTATTAATGTTGTTTATATGAAGCCTACATTTTAACACAACTGCATGAGTCAGGATGGTACAAATAATTTTAATGATTTCCAGCAATGTTAATACAGGGTTCTGTTGTGCCCCATTTCCTTCCTTCCTCCCTCCACCCCCTCCTTTAATTGTGATAAGAACACCTAACATGAGATTGACCCTCTTAACAAAATATTTAATGTACAATACAGTATTGTTAAGTATGTGGGAAATGTGGGGTTGGCCCATTTCTTCTTAATTTATATCTGCTGTAAAATGACATCTAGCAAAGCCGTGTATATGCCTTCTGTGATAGAGAACTGGGAGAATAACAATCCTATTGACAGATGATATTGTTTTATAGATTCTGACATCACATTATTAATAGATTATTGCTTTTACTGAGCCAGATTTGCTTCTGTGTGATTTCTGTTATTGATCTTAATTCAGCCTTCTCTTCAGCCTTCTCTTTCTGCGTGAGGGCTCCTCAGCTGTTTATCAGACATCTTCTTTTCCCTGATGTTTTTCTTCTTTTAACTTTTGCCTTTCTTGGAATGAAGCAGTTCATAGACCTGTATGCCACCTCTCTGGACATCGTCGCATTTATCAATGTCCTTTCTAGAAGAGTGGTTAAAAAGAGTATTTCAGATGTTAATGGAGCAATGGGAAAGTAGAATAGGTTATATAGTTCTTATATTTTGGAATTATATGTACTTGTATATATCTTGTTTGTATTAACTTTTCTGTAACTTTCTACTTTTTATTAATTTAGTTCTTCTAGTGAATTACTAGATATATTCATTTGTTAAGATACCTTTGTAGCAGGTGTTGATAAGTGCCTTCTGTGATAGAGAACTGGGAGAATAACAATCCTATTGACAGATGATATTGTTTTATAGATTCTGACATCACATTATTAATAGATTATTGCTTTTACTGAGCCAGATTTGCTTCTGTGTGATTTCTGTTATTGATCTTAATTCAGCCTTCTCTTCAGCCTTCTCTTTCTGCGTGAGGGCTCCTCAGCTGTTTATCAGACATCTTCTTTTCCCTGATGTTTTTCTTCTTTTAACTTTTGCCTTTCTTGGAATGAAGCAGTTCATAGACCTGTATGCCACCTCTCTGGACATCGTCGCATTTATCAATGTCCTTTCTAGAAGAGTGGTTAAAAAGAGTATTTCAGATGTTAATGGAGCAATGGGAAAGTAGAATAGGTTATATAGTTCTTATATTTTGGAATTATATGTACTTGTATATATCTTGTTTGTATTAACTTTTCTGTAACTTTCTACTTTTTATTAATTTAGTTCTTCTAGTGAATTACTAGATATATTCATTTGTTAAGATACCTTTGTAGCAGGTGTTGATAAGTGAACACCTTATAAGGTTTTAAGTGGACTGTGTGTATTAATCATTTCCTACTAAGTAGCCTTTACTTATCACACAATCTGCAGTGTTTCTGCCACCTGTTTCTCCCCCTCATGAAACCAGGGACCACAACTCTTATTTCCACTCACTCTGTCCTGAGTGTCTAGCATCAAGCCTTCTGTATAGAGGGTACTTCATATATGAAAGAAAAAAAATACTGTGATCATTTCCTTGGTCTACTTACATTCTGGATACAACTTCCTAGAATCAGAATCTTTGTCTTACTTAACTGACTTGATTGCCTAACAGTGTTGTTGACATCAAGATGCAAGAATTCTGGTGGTGTGGATTAGATAGATTATTTTGAAGATTTACAAGGCTAGAAAATGGTTGCAGGCATGTACAGAGGTAAGACTAAAAGGCATTTGGGTTCAAATCCTTTGCCAAGAATGCCGCACTGAGAAATTTGCATTGGGAGATTGAGGTAATTAAGTTTTGAATATGTTGATATGCAGGGGGCAATTTCCTCTGCACTGATGGGATTAGAATTTATCTGTCAAAAACTACCTATCTTAAGAGGAGATCCTTAAAAAAACTGCAAACATACCTTGAGCATTTACTTTTAGTTAAAAATATGTAAGTATACTTTTATACCACAATCTTTTGATGTGGGATTGTATGAAAAACCCACAGCTAACATCATAGTGGTGAAAAATTGAGGGATTATGGCCTTTTTTGAGTGTGATTACAGTTCAGAGTTGTCTCTTTTGCATATCCAAAATGGACCCCTTATTTTCAATTTCTTTTTCTTTCATGTGAGAATTTAAAGATAACTGCAAAGGAATCTAAATGAAAAATTCTACTAGATTTAAAAAATGTTTTCCTCTCTCTATTTGTGTCTCACACTGTTATGGTAGAACAATAAAGTAAAAGGCACTTGGGTCCCTAACATTATCACGCTGATCCTGAGCTCCGAACTGCTTACACATGGGCTGCTGTGTGAAAGAGAGGTGGCATTCTTTCTTGTTTAAATCATTTCTTTTGCCTAAACCAAAAATTTTTGAAAACTTTAAGCTAAATGTTTATATGCCAAAAGTATGGTGTCACATAGAAATGATTTACTTATTTACTTTATTTTTTCGTAATGGTAAGTGTAGTCTTCAGTTCCCATCTCCTATATCCCCATCTCCCCACCCACCTTCCTCTGGTAACTATCATTTTGTTCCTTATAATTGAGAGAGAGAGAGTGTGTGTGTGTGTGTGTGTGTCTTTTTCTTTGCTCATTTCTTTTGTTTTTTAAATTCTGCATATGAATGAAATAATCCTATGGTATTTGTCTTTCTCTCACAGATTTATTTATTTCACTTAGTATTATACTCTCTAGCTCCATCAGTGATGTTGCAAATAGCAAGATTTCATTCTTTTCTATGGCTGAATAATACTCCATTCTATACTATTCCATTCCAGTATACCACTTCTTTATCCATTCATCTATTCTTGGACACTTGGGCTGCTGCCATAGTTTGGCTATTTTACACAATGCTGCATAAACATAGGGGTGCATGTATCCCTTTGAATTAGTGTTTTTGTGTTTTTTGTGTAAATACTTAGTAGTGTGTTTCATGGATAATAGGGTAGTTCTGTTCTTATTTTTTGAGGGAACCTCCGTACTGTTTTCTACAATGGCTGTACCAGTTTACATTCCTACCAACAGTGTACTCAGGTTCCTTGTTATCCATATCCATGCCAACACTTGTTGTTTTTTGTGTTTTTTATTTTGGCCATTCTGACAGATGTGAGGTGATATCTCATTGTAGTTTCAATTTGCATTTCCATGATGGTGATTGATGTTGAGCATCTTTTCACGTGTTTGGCCATCTGGATGTCAGCTTTGGAGAAATATCTATTCATGTCTTCTGCCCCTTTTTTAAATTGGATTATTTGTTTTTGGGGTATTGAGCTGTATAAGTTCTTTATATATTTTGCATACTAACCTTTTTTCAAATATGTCATTTGCAAATATCTTCTCTTATTCAGTAGATTGCCTTTTAGTTTAGTTGCTGTTTTTCTTTGCTGTATAGAAATTTTATCTTGGTGTAGTCCCAGTAGTTTATTTTCGCTTTTATTTCCTTTGCCTTATGAGACCTATGTAGAAAGATGTTGCTATGGCCTATGTCAGAGATTAATGCCTGTGTTGTCTTCGAGGATTTTTATGTTTCCAGGTCTCACACTTAGGTCTTCAGTCCATTTTGGGTTTATTTTTGTGTGTGGTGAAAGAAAGTGGTCTAGTTTCATTCTTTGGCGTATGGTTGTCCAATTTCCCCAGTACCATTTGATGAAGAGATCGTCTTTTTCCCATTGTGTATTCATTCATTTCTCCTTTGTCGGAGATTAAATGACCATATAATTGTGGGTGTATTTCTGGGTTTTTCTGTTCTATTCCATACTACCAAAAGCATGGTGTCACAGAAGTGATTTCATTTGAGTTGGTGAAAATACAAAAGTAGAATGGTAGTATATGCATCGGATTACTTTCTAGAGGAAAACTTTTAAAGTGGTGAGAGAATGATGTTAGCTCACATCACGTGTATAACAACACATGCTCCTCTGTGTCCCTTTTGATAATTTCTCAGAGCAGCCTGTGGTGATGTTTGGGATACCATTTTTATTTTAGTTGAGCCTAAAATCAACCTACCTCCTGCTAAACCCCTACCTGCTAATTATAATTAGTAGAGAAAGTTACAAAATGTTCAATGCTGCTTAAGCCTTAGGCCAATATAATTAAACAGCCCATTTATTTTTTTATTGAAGTATTATTAACATGCAGTGTTGTATTAGCTTGAGATGTACAACATTGATTTCACAATTCTATACATTACTCAATGCTCATCACAAAAGTGTGGTCACCATCTGTCATCATACAGTGCGATTACAATATTATTGACTATATCCCTTATGCTGTACTTTTTATTTCCATGACTTACTAATTTAGTAACTGGAGGATTATACTGCTTAATCTCCTTCACCTGTTTTGTGCATCATTCCCCGCCCTCCATACAAATACACACACCTCTCCTCTGGAAACCATCACTTTGTCCTCTGTATTTATGAGTCTATTTGTTTTTGTTGTTGTTTGTTTTGTTTTTTGTTTTTTAGGTTTCACATATAAGTGAAATCATATGGTATTTGATTAGCATAATACTCTCTAGGTCCATCCATGTTGCATATGGCAAGATTTCATTCTTTTTAATGGCTGAGTAAACAGTCTGTATGGTTTTCAGATGAAAATGTTTTATCACTTGCCATCCTCCCTTCCTGGCTGTTATCCATAATTGGTGTGAGGGTCAGCGTGTGAATGGGAAGAAAGGGCAGAGTGACTTACTACAACTCATTGTAACGGGGACAAAGTAGTCCCTTAGATGTATTGTGCTCTGTCTCTTCTAGTCATGAACATGATAGCTCTTACCTAGGTGGCTTTGGTATCACAATCAAAGTGTCTGGTGCAATCAGTGATGGTTGCATAGAGCCTTCCTGCTTGAGCTGCCTCTAACTGCGGGCCTCATAATGTCTCACCTAAATCTGTGTAGGGCTGTGTGGTCATCCCACCTGCTATAATGGGCCATGTAGTAAACCCAGTGTCTGTCAACTTAGTTTCCACATTTCCTGAAAATAGGATGTGCCTTGGTTGGTGAGGAACAACCCCAGATGCTCCCCCACCTAAACATAGTGTGGTCCTTTTTAGTGTCCATGTTGATAAAGGGCTCCGTTTAGGATAAAGTAGGGGGCGGTAGGGATGATCATGAAAGTTTGGGTAGTAAAAGTAATTTGCTGTGATTAGAATGTGAGATTTATATACATGAGTGATGATATGGGGATATGGGTTGAAGCAAATGAGATTTTAAAAGATAATTTTATTCATATTCAATCGAGAGATATGACCCAACTTTTTCTAAATAAAGTGCATAATTTTGAGTCAGTATTATTGTGTGCAATGTAAAAATTTAGAAATTACAGAAATATTTGCAGAATAAAATTGTCTTACTCAGATATAAGCATTTTTTGATGTATTTCTTTTAATGTAATTTTTTGCATGAATATATATTTACAGCTTAATACTGTATCTGTTTCTTTTTATCTACAAATTATTCTTTTTCTTGGTCAGTTAATGTTAATTCATTATGCACTAAGTCTATACTCATTAATTACTGATTTCTTTGCCTTTCACTTTATTTATGGTGATGTTTTTAAAAAAATGTTCTTAGGTTTGGGGACTTCTTTATCTATATGGTTACATATTTGCTTATATATTTAAACTAGACAGCTCTTAAAAAATTTGTCAGCATAGTGGTACCTAGGTAGCTCAGTTGGTTGAGTATCCAACTCTTGATTTTAGCTCAGATAATGATCCCAGGGTCATGGGATTGAACCCTGTGCCATGCACTGTGCTGAGCGTGGAGCCTGGTTGAGATTCTCTCTCCCCCTCTGCCCTCTCCCCAGCTCATGTGCTCTCTCTCTAAAATTAACTAACTAAATAAATAAGTAAACTCATCAGCCTAAAGGGGGGGACCCAAGTTTCTGCCTTCTCATTGCCCCAGCATCCCCTGAGCATTGTCTTAATATACATGCTTAGAAGAAGACCATAGGCACACCTAATTTCTGGCTCATACAAAGGATGAGGAGAGAGAATCCAAGTTTACATTTTTCTTTTACACAAATCATTTGCTTTGATGAGAAATGTGTTGATGTGGTTTACACCTAGCAGCAAGTGAGGACGGAAAATATAGTCTTTAGTTGCCATGTTCCCAGCCACTACTCCTGTTACAATAGGTGAGAACCCGTTTCAATGGGCAATCACAAGCTTCCACCACACTTTTCCTTTATTTTTTCCGGTTTTTAACAGAATTCTCCCTTTCCACAGTTCATGGAAATAATGTTACATTTTCTAATACTTTCTTCATGGTGTATTTCCTGCCTGCCTGCCAGCCAGCGAATATGTTTACTTCACTCCTGCCGTGTGCTAAGTGTAGGAGAAAACTTGGAGGATATCATGGTGAAAAACATCAGGGCTCCCTTCCTTCATAGCTTATAGTCCAGGGCGTGAGAAAGATATTAAACCATCAATTCTAGAAGTGACCCATGGGCCTAGGGGGTCTCTGGACCATTTTCATAATTGTACTAAGATGGTATTTGCCTTTTTAATTGTGTTGTTATTTGTTGTGATAGAACCAAAATAATAATAGGTCAAAATACTGAATCATGTCATCAATAGCACTAAATTGTACTAATAGTCATTGTATTCTTCACTACTGTGCACTTGTGATAAAACATGCTCAAGTTGTAAAAATCATTGTTAAATCTTGACCATTAGGTACATACCTCTTCAATATGCTGTGTAACCAAATATGAAATATACCAAAGTATGCTGCCATATTCCAAACCATGTTTGTTATCTTGAGGAAAGATAGTTGTATGATTAAGTTGTGAATTGAACTAGTCGCTTTTTTCCTGGAATACCATTTATACTTGAAAGAAATTGTGGTATAGTCCTACTTGGGGATTTGGCAGAGTTAGTCTGTCATTGCAAGGAAAATAGCTAACAGTGTTTGTTGCCAATAATAAAATTAAAGGTTTTAAGCAAAAAAAATTTTTTTTGAAAATTTAAAAAACTTATCCATAGCACTGAGAGCTTGATATCTTCCCAAGACTTAAAGTCTTTTCTGATGACGGTAATATTAAAAAGATGATTATATAGATATAATATAGATAATATATATTGTTATTATTTGGTATTAAAAATACATCAACATTCAATTCTGCACAGCTCAGTGAACTAATTTTCAAATCAAACATGGGTAAAATATCCATCCAAGTACAAGATAGACCAATGAGCTGTAACGTATCAAAGTACGAAAAGTTTATAGAAATGCATTATGACCAGTCTTTAAACTACCCTTTTTTATTTTTTAAATCTTTTTTTTAAATGTTTTATTTATTTATTTTTGAGAGACAAAGAGCACAAGCAGGGGAGGGGAAGAGAGAGAGGGAGACACAGAATCTGAAGCAGGCTTCAGGCTCCAAGCTTTCAGCTCAGAGCCTGATGCGGGGCTTGAACCCATGAACTGTGTGTGAGATCATGACCTGAGTCAAAGACCGTTAACCGACTGAGCCACCGAGGTACCAAAGCTACCCTTTTTAAAATTTTGGTATAGAATCAAAGAAGGCTATCTACAGTTATCTGTAAGTGCTGTTAAATTGCTGTTCCCTTTTCTGATAATTACATAATTATGTGAAAATAGTTTTTTTTATATACCTCAACCAAAGTAAAAAGTAATTGCACTATATTAAATGCAGAGAATTGAGAACCCAGCTGCCTTTTAATAACCTATTTGCAGAAATGTAAAGCAATATTACTTATTTCACTTTTTGGAACAGGGGAGACCTAGTCAACAACTAAATGATTACAGTTACTCTGATCACTAATCCAGAAAAAAAAGGAGGTGACCTTTCTTCTACCTCTTTCGTCTACCTGGTTCTTTGTCTTTAGCTTCCATCAGAATCACTTGGAGGGTTTGTTAAAATACAGATTGTTGGGCCCCCTCCCAGAGTATCTGATTCAGTAAGTTCTGGGTGGGTTCTAGGAATGTATATTTCTTAAGTGTTGGTGATAGTGTTAGTCTTGAAATCGTACTTTGAGAACCATTGTTCTGTTCCTTTGGATTGACTGAACAAATGTGCATGAGCTACCATTTGTGGGAAGAAAAAAAAATTAAGTTTATTTTAAGAGTGTGTGTGCAAGTGGGGGAGGAGCAGAGATAGAGGGAGAGAGAGAATCCCAAGCAGGCTCCACACTCAGCATGGAGCCTGATGCAGGGCTCAGTCTCATGACCTTGAGATCATGACCTAAGCCGAAATCAAGAGTCAGATACTCAACCAACTGAGCCACCTAGGTAACCCAAAAGATCAGAGCTTTTAAAAGGTAAGTAGTACAGATATAGAAACGATGACTGGAAGTGTTTATAGTTGCCAGACTTTGGGAGTTAATTAAAAATTAAACAATAGCATGTCAAGAACTATTCAGTATTTGAGGCTTTACCTTACTTACAAGCTAACACATTAGCTTACTGCAGTTTTATGCTAACTTCTGTCTTCAGAAGACAGGAGTTTCCTGGTTCAGAGATAAAAAGGACTTTATTACAACAATTGTAGTTACCAGAAGATCTGTATTTATGGCCATTTACCAAACCCCAGTACCTTAAGAGCAACACGAAGAGAGCCACCTGATGACTGCACAAGCATTGGGGTATGTTGGGGTAGAGGAAACCTGAACTGACATGGTCTGCCAGGAAAAAGCTTCCTGTGCTGCCCACAGTTGTCTCCTTTTGTCCTACCTTTCTAGAGTAGTCTTGAATGTGCAGTCATTCTTGCTTAGTGTAGTAGTATGAGACCTATTTCTGGCATGAATGGCTTAGGGATTAGTTTTATGGAGAGTTAACATTGAGAAAGTCCAGGGACACCTGGCTCAGTTGGTTAAACATCTGACTTCAGCTCAGATCATGATTTCCTGGTTCACAAGTTTGAGCCCTGTGTCAGGCTTTCTGCTGACAGCTCAGAGCCTGGAGCCTGCTTCAGATTCTGTGTCTCCCTCTTTCTCTGCCCCTCACCTGCTGGTGCTGTCTCTGTCTCTCTGTCTCTCTCTCTTAAAAAAATTGAGAAAGTTGGTCATTTGGGCAATCTAGATTCTGGTATTATCAAATTATTGTTATATCTTAGAATGCCAGATATATTCCATAAATATGTATATATTTATTTAAATAGTTCATAGCTTCTTATAGCCAACTTAGAAAGATTTTTAGGTTATGATTCCTGTTGAGGAATAATAATTAGAAACAACCAACCCAGACATCCTCCTTACAAAGGTAGCAGAGAAAGAAAACATTTTTATCAATTTTTGAATAAGCATTGAACCAGAGTTTGGTGTATGTTAGAGGCAGTCAACTAAGAGATTGCAAAAATGGAAAGGAATCTCATTCCATATATAGCCAAATGAATACAATTTAACTACATACATGTTTTCAAGTTAGATTTAACTAGTTCTTAAGTAAGAGGCTTGACAGCCTTATACACATACTTCATCTTAACTTTGTTAGTTGGGTAGACCATTTGTGTTAGCTAATTGGCCTTACCCAAAGGAGAAACACATCTCATATCTTTATGACAGGAGGTAGCTTTGCATCTTGGAGCAAGGTACCCACCCAAGTTAGGCTCCTACCCTTCCACAGAAAATGGAAGATAGGGTTGCCATCTCTCTTGATGTTTACATTTCAAAGAAATGGCTGCCGGTCTCTTGAGAAAGACATTCTGGGTCATAAAGCTGACCAAAACAAGGCCTATTTGTTTTTCTTTTCGTTTTTTTTTTTTTAATTTTTTAATGTTTATTTGTTTTTGAGAGAGAGAGACACACACACACACACACACAGCATGAATGGGAGACAGTCAAAGAAAGATGGAGACACAGAATCTGAAGCAGGCTCCAGGCTCCAAGCTGTCAGCACAGAGCCTGATGCGAGGCTCGAACCCTGAGCCAAAGTCGGACACTTAACCCACTGAGCCACCCAGGCTCCCTGGCCTGTTGTTTTTCTGAAGTGTGTATGTGTGTGTGTGTGTATCACACACACAAATTTGAAAGAGGAAAAAAGTACTTACAGTTCTAATTTTTCTGAAGTAAATGTTCTAAGGATAAGGAGGGGACCATTATCTCTCTCCGTACTTTCAGAGGGTTTAATAAAGCCTCATATCTTTATTTTTATTTTTGTTTTTATTTATTATTATTTTTTATTTTAGAACATGTGAGTGGGAGAGAGGGGCAGAGGGAGAGAGATGCTCAACCGACTGGGTCACCCTTGTGTAGCACCATGATAAACAGAAGTGACTTTAAATGCAACTTGTAATTTGGTTTTATTCTCATTTAAACTAAACTGTAATGTAGTTTTATTCAGTGTAAAATTTTGAAATTGTTAAATTCTACATAAAATTTGCATTTTTTAAAAGTGGAATGTCAGGAATTCAGAATAAATTAACTAAATCACCATTTTAATAGCTGAATAGCATGTGATACTGGGCAGCTTGAATCCTGAACCAAGAAATAAATGTTATAAATGTGACCCTAAGCAGAGAATTGGACAAAGAATATTCTTGGGGGCGGGGGGCGGGGAATAAAGAGTGTTTGGAAGAGGTTAGAGGTTCTTGGTCTTTAAATTACTTGCAGTTAAAACTTCAGATTTACTATACTGCCCTTTAACAAAATCAGGGGCAGATACTATTTGATTGTTATTTTATAATGGTAAATTATATAATCCTAGTGAAAGAATTAGAATCTAGCCAAGAGTTACTTTACTTAGATCTTGATTTGGTTTTTGGTTCCATCCTCCTGCTTGTCCTAAGTGAATGTGTTTCCCTTTCTCAAATCTCATTGTTAATAGGTGGCTATGCACATATGACCCCAGACTGCGATGAATTTCCTTCCTCTCAGTGTTACTGTGGTGGTGCTCTTTGCTACCATCTGAATGGTGCGTTATCATCAGATGCTGAGCTCCATTTCATACACCTGCTGAGCTTATTACTGTTTGGTCTCAGAGATGCAATTTTCTTTCTTTTTTTTTTTAAGTTTATTTATTTTGAGATAGAGCAAAAGCAAGGGAGGGGTAGAGAAAGAGGCAGAGAGAAAACCCCAAGCAGGCTCCATACCATCAGTGCAGAACCTGATATGGGTCTTGAACTCATGAACTGTGAGATCATGACCTGAGCCGAAACCAAGAGTTGGATGCTTAACCAACTGAGCCACCCAGGTGCCCCAGAGATGCAATTTTCTATTAGCCACTTCCTCCTTAAAGAGAGGCCCGAGGGACCCTCTCAGTGATCCCAACTTTGACTTTATAACTATTGGCTTACTGGCCTTCCATGATCATATTGCACATCTCCGTGGCCCTTTGCGAGTTAATATCTCCCTTCCTAGAACTCTGAAGTCTCTCATTTCACAGTGACCAGCTTGTTCACAGTTACTTCATAAAGTCTCTTAGTCACCTTGACCGGCCTGACCTTGTGACCACAGTGGTCACACACTTTGATCTTTCCATACATACCTAGTGTATATTCCTTGTTTCTCCTTGAAAGAAGGGTGTTCCCAACTCTTTTTAATCTGCCTCTGGATTTAAAGGGAAAAGCAATAGCTGCCTAGTTAAGTATTGCTAGGAAAATTGATCCTTTCCTCCTTTCCCCTGCCCTTCCACTACTTTGGAGATTTTTTTTTTTTTCAGTATTGCTTCTTGTCAGTCTCTCAAACACTATTGTGCTAAGATTTGTAAAGAACAACCTTTAACTCTTTCCTGTGTGCTGTGTGGGAAGAATACCAGTATTTAGAATGTTGGAACCCTAAGCAGGCAGCATTTGTAATTTTCCTATTAGGAGAATGTCTGCATGAAAATGAGAACTGAAACTAATTACGTAAATTGCTAAGCTTTGAAGGACTCTTTTCAGCATTTTTGCCTCTAGGATATCTGTTCCTCAAAGAGCACCTTGTGACTAACGAAGAAATTAGGTAGATATCCAATTAATAACACTCCCATCCTCAATCTTTAATGTTAAACAGATTTCAGGATACTTTGAACCACAAGCCATTGACCAAGATGCTCCTTACAAAGGAATCTAAGTGTCCCATGTTATTATTTTTAAAAGATATGAAATGAATCAGAACTTAATATTAGGAAAAATTTTTTTCTTGTTAAGATTATAAAATTCTCATGTTAACTCATAATTTTTTTTTTCTATTTCTGATTTTACCCCACTTGGCTCTCAGACCTCACTAGCTTGTATAATGTGAGCCTTTCTCTGGGCCTTTCAGCTGTTGAGTTTGACTAAGAATGGTTTGTGGTTCATCAAAGCTCACTATGCCAGTGGAATCACCACTTCTGTAGGTGGTTATGGGGATCTGGAAGGTCTCATCTTCACAGCATGGCTGCTACTGACTAGCTTGGCAGTGCTCTAGAAACCCAGAGGGCCGTCTTGAAGATAGCCCTGCCGGGAACTGCCTAGGGTATGTTAGGTGGGTGGATCTCTCTTGAATGATGAGAGAAATGTGTGAGCCATAATGCCTACAATGGTGCTTTTCACAGAGCCAAGTACACTGTTGTTGATTAATAAATAATGGATTGTTTATCTTGGAATTGTTTTTATTGGCAGATGCCCTGAAAGAATCAAAGGCTGTCTATAAATGAAGAATGCCCTCATTGTTTATTCAGCTCCTGCTTTTCTATTTAATGTGCTGGTATCTTGAGAAAATTTCTTAAATATTAAATCACAAGTAAAGTTTAAGCAGCTTTTTCCCCCCAGATTTTCAAATACGCCGTTTAACTATGATCTGTTCTCAGATGTCTCTGATTGTGTGTGTGTGTGTGTGTGTGTGTGTGTGTGTGTGTGTGTGTGTGTGTGTAGCTGGAGAGGGATGGGAGCAAAAGGAACAGCGCCCAGAAGTTTGACATCTAATTATAATAGGCACAAATAGCTTAAATAAATGCAAGTACATTTTGGGGTTGATTGTGTGTCTAGCACAAGGTAGGGGCTGAGACTTCAAGAAATATTCACGGAAACGTTCAGAGTGAGGGGCAGCAGGGATCACAGGGGGTAGTGGGTCAGGAAAGGTTGATAAAGGAGGTGAATTTATGGTTGGTGGAGGATAACCAGGGTGGTAATAAAAAGCAGAGTAAATTAAATTTCGGCAGGGGAAACAGTATGTTTGAAGACTTGTGGTGTGGTCACAGTAGGTGTTCTCAGAACTGTAAGTTGTTCAGTAATGCTGGATCAGAAAACACTGTAGGAATGGCTGTAGGAAAATGAGGCCCAGATAATAATCCTAGTTGTGTCTCTCAAACCGTGATAAATAGCTCTATGATATGTAGCCCTGGCCAAAGACAACATGAAGGGAAATGATAGACTTGTCCTATCTTCTTTGGTGTCCTTTGCTCAGATGTTCTCTGTATCTAGCAATCAGAAGGATCCTGACAAATAGTTGATATGATGTGATGTAAAGGTATCAGCTACTGTTAAGTGTGAAGGATAAAAGGGCTCTACTTTTATGAAGGGCTGTTTCCTTAGTAATATTTTTATGTTATGATGGCATAATGCTAGGAACCCTGATTGTGAAGAGACCTTGCGTATATGTAGAAAGTGAAGGAGCATTTTGAAAATGGATTTATGACTTGGGTGACAGGAAAGCTGGAAGAACATGGGGGAGAGACATTTCTGTCCTCCATACCATTGGATCACCATGCTAGCACATTATGTTGGCCTTGTGTCAGATGTTTAATAATGGTGGTTGAACACGCATTGCATAGGCATAACTTTTAATAATATTTTTAAATTATTTGTTGTATGGTTTGGGCACCACTGCCATCTACTTCATATCTGTGATGAAGCAAAGGTTAAAATTAGAATAACTGACCAAACAGAACATCTTCCAAGAAGGAGCAAAATTTTAAATAAAACTAATTTATAGTGCTTAAGTTTAAGTTATAGAAGATTGAATTTTTTTATTGCTTTAGTGAATACACACAGACAGCAATAGAAATATTTTTTAGTTGAGTTTATTGAATTTAAGTATCATGAAGTAATAAACAAAAGGGACTTATTCTTGATAATTTTTCTATATGTTTGGAAACCATTAAAGATTGTTTTGATATCGAATACAATTCAGCTGTTAAGAGACAGAGAGAGAAGGTGTGTATGTGTGCCTGTGTTGGATTGGATATAGCACAAGGATGAAGTTAGAAATCCTTTATTTTACTTTTTTTAGGTGCTGGTGAATCTGGGAAAAGCACAATTGTGAAGCAAATGAAGTAAGTAGACTTAAAATATTAAATTTGTTTTTTTATGTTTAAGTGTACCCTTCCATCAAAGGAAGTAAGTTGTTTTGTGTTTTTCTTTTTGTCTCATTAGAATTATCCATGAAGCTGGTTATTCGGAGGAGGAATGTAAACAGTACAAAGCGGTGGTCTACAGCAACACCATCCAATCAATTATTGCTATCATTAGGGCCATGGGGAGGTTGAAGATAGACTTCGGTGACTCAGCTCGGGCGGTGAGTTGTTAAATTCATTAGAACAGGCCTGTTGGAGTACAAAGAATAACTTACATGATAATACCATACTACATAACGTAGATTTATCCACGGTCTCGGAACCCTTTTATAAAAGGACAGTAGTAAATGAAGTGAGTCAGAAGATTTAGAAGTGAGGACCTAAGAATACACAAGATTGTGTAATCTTCTTTTTATAACTAGAATTTTTTCCTTATCCATCAGGTGATTTTGACAACTCCATAACCATGCAATATTTTCTGTATAACATGTGATACTGGGTACTCATGTATTTCCATGATGATTTTTAGTAGTTACTATGGAGTTTAGTAAACTTCCTGTGCTGATTCTCTTCAGAATTTTTTTTTCATAATTTGGAATGCTGATATAATCTAATTATTTTATTTATGCCCAGCCTAAAAAGCAATCTAACCTCATATAGTGGAAATGGTATAAAATCTTGCCTGTCTTTGAATAGGAAAATATTGGCTGTTAGAAAACATGCATTAGAATTTCAGAGCTAAAGGGATTGAGGACCTTAGGAGACCTGCAAGTTCCACCCCTTTATTTTATCAGTAAAGAAACTGGAAGCCAAGACTTGACAAGATAGGAAGACTGGTAACCAAGGTGAAGATGGTAACCAAGGCACTGGGCCCACACTGACTTCTTCGGCCTGATAACACATTTGGCATTTGATGGCAGCAACCCTGGCCTAATCCATATGACACTTTATTTTTCATTTCACTGCACCCGTTTGCTTGCTTAATCTGTTTATTTAGAGTTTTATTATTTGTGTGTTTTTTAAAACTGATTTGTTTTTAATAACTGATAATAAAACTTGACCTTCCCATAAAACTTTAACTGAAACTCTAGCTTAAATTTTAACATTTTTTTTTTTTGTGCAGAGTAGGTGTACTGTTACTACTACGGCTGCTTTTTATAGTGCTTTGTATTTGTGTGTGTGTGTGTGTGTGTGTGTGTGTGTGTGTGTGTGTGTGCGCGCGCGCGCGCGTGTATGCGCATGCCATCTACCTATACTAATACCATGAGGATTTTTTATATTGAGACTTTTTCTTTTCGTCTTCTTAGTGTCTGGTCAATTTTTTTTTAACATTGAGGCTTTGTTCATGCTTATAGAAAAAAATGAAAGAAAACAACATTAGAAAATATATATTGGGGAAATCTAAAATAAACCTGGTTTATTATTTATAAATTATACTAACATATCTTTGTAAGTTTTTGGTCCATATTAATTTACTAATTATTTCCTTTTAAACAAGAATTTAAAAACTTAATGAACTAAAATGTCCAAGTAGATTTCAAGATTATTTTTAATAGTAATTCATTACATTTTCCTGAATCCTTTTTTTATGGAACAAGATTTGATCATATCCAGACATTTATGCCTTATCTACTATTCATTTAATCATTTTTATCTTTATTCATTTGTCATTGATTCATTCAACAAATGCTTTTGTTTGTCTTTAACAGTGGGGAACCTTCCTTAAAGGAGAAAGAATTGATGTAGATTGTAGTTTACATCACTTCCACTGACAGTGATTTAAATCGTTTATCGTATCACATATAGGGTATTCTGCATTTAGATGTTATATGTGATAATTTAGAAAGATTTTGTAGCCTCCATTTTAGGAGGTGATTGAAGAGTCAGTGCAAGCAGTTTTTTATGAAGTCTTTTTATTTCGTATTTTTCTCTCAAGGACTTAGTGACAGGTCTGACTTGAAGTAACTGCTCTGTCACTACAAACTTTTTTTTTTAAGTTGCCCTGCCTGCCTCTCCCCCTCACTCCGATCCTCCCTCCCTGCCTCCCTCCCTGCCTCCCTCCCTGCCTCCCTCCCTGCCTCCCTCCCTCCCTCCCTTCCTTCCTTCCTTCCTTCCTTCCTTCCTTCCTTCCTTCCTTCCTTCCTTCCTTCCTTCCTTCCTGAGTTCTGATGCTTTGAAAATCTACGTGTGGGACTTTTTTTCTCCTCTTCGTTTCACTTAGTGCTAGTTTGAGTCACTCTTCTTAGACTGTCTAGCTGTAGCCTAGTAACTGTTTCCCTCCTACCTTCAGACTATTCCTTCTGTTTGCTTTAGCCATTATTACTAACTCCTTCACACATATGTCTTCATGTTCTCAGGCTGGTTTTGATTGGTTTTGTGTTCTACTTAAGCTTTAAAATATTTGGAGGCTTTTGGAATTGTGCTAAGAAATACAAAGGTGAACTAAACATGTACGTAAGGGACATTGGAACTTGAAATTGAAACGTGTAAGAGTTTTCTAGACAAGAGCCAGGAAAAAGCATTCTGTGAATAAGAATATATTCAAAGGCTGAATATATTTCTATTTCTCAAATACCAGTTCTTGGACATATTATCCCTGAGTCAAAGGATAACCAGATATTTAGTTTTGATAGGAACAACAGATGAGCTCTCAGAAAGAAAGTGATGTGAATAATGTTTTCTAACAACTGTGTATCAGTGTTTACCAGAGTCTTGCAAACTTAGATATTATCAACATTTTGATTTTTAATGTCTCATGCCTGAAAAATATTGTCTTCCTTTTTTTTTCTTTTTTAGTTTTTATTTTCCTGTTAGTGAGGTGGGAAATCTTTGTCTTTTAGTATTTCTTCCGTGAATTCCTCTGAGTATTCGTCATTCAGTTCTGTTAAGTTACTTGTTCTTTTCACATTGATTCTCTTTAAATATAAGGTATATTAACCTTTCTTTAAGTTTTCCAGATAATTTTGCTCAATGTTTCTTTCAATTTTTTTAAATAGCAGTAACTTTGTTTTAGAACTCTTAAATTTTTTTGCATTAATTCTGACTTCGCTGTATCTTATTAGAGAGATCTTTCTCAAACTTACAATTACTTAAATACTCTTATTTTTCTAGGATGTTTATAGTTTTATTTTTTAGACTTATCACTTCACCCACCTGGAAAAGTTATTTGTGTCTCTTGGTGGGTGGGATCTAAATATATTTTATAATCTGATCATCCTTTGCCCCTACAGCCATTCCTTAGTGACTTGAAAATTCCTCCTGTAGCAGCAAAATGGATGTTTTTCTGAACCCCATTTTTTTCCATTGATGTATTCTTTCTTTTTTTTTTTTTCCAGATCAGTCACTTGTTAAATTACTTAGCCCTTATAAGTGTCTTTTATTACAATAAGATGGAAATAATAACATCTACCTGGGAGGGTTGTGAGAGATAATGACATAATGAACATCAAGCTTTTACCATGTCTTGTTCATAATAGATGCTCACTAAATGTTTATTGCTCCTATTGTTGCCATTTATAATTATTATATTACTGTCATCCTTCTCAGAATCAATGTATTTTAGTTCCTCTTGCCTCATAGGGTTAATTGGTATTTGGTAGGGTAAGAGCACTCATTCCATTGTTTTTTTTGTTGTTGTTGTTACCAAAATATGAAGTTGGTTTTGCGTTTCTTTCCAGGTGAACTTGAGAATCAACTTAATGCCCCACATCCCTGTTGAAACAAAACAAAAACAGTCTGTTGGTATCTTGATTGGAATTACATCGTGATATGTAGGTTAATTTGATGAGAATTGACTAAAAAGATGTAAAACTTAAAGAAATGGTACTAATTTGCTGTGGTATGCTTCATATTTGGCAGTTACCAGATTTGCAAAGCAGATTACACATTAGCATTAGTTATTTAAAATCAGAGGAAACAAAATTGTTTTCAAGGATTGCATAGAGCAATCAGATTTTGTGCTGACTATCCTTTCAAAACTCTCTCAGAATGAGTTACTCAATCTGTGGATGATAAATTATTGTTTTTAATAATGGGGAGTTAGGGAAGCATTATGTAGGAGCCTATTAACATGTCTCAGGCATTGCATCATTTAAAATAGTGCTCTCTTCAAAGTGTGGTTCATGAATCTGTGTCTGTCCACAAGCATGCACGTGAGTACAGGAATTAAGGAAAAGAATTTACATTTAATGCAATTGGCAGAGTAATTTATATGGTAACTTTGATAGTTTAAGAAAATAGGTTTATATTTTGTGTGATTTAAATTTTATTTTGAAACAGATTGGAAATAAAAGAGAACAAAACATAGGACTGGTCCTTTGTCATGGATAGTTTAAGAAGCACTTACTTGGAATAATTTAGGAAACTGATTTGAATTGACTGAAAAGACCTCCCTTTCTCCCTCCAGCCTCAGCATGCACCTGCATAATGGCTACTTTTCAGTTTTTCTAATTTTGTAGTGTATTTCATTAGTTAGTTTCTGTCTGTCTGCCTAAATTGCCAGATTGTGTCTGAGAAAGGTTGTAACAATTTACCTTCCTGTCCTGTTTCCTAGAGTGCCTTTTCTTAGCACTCTGGGTAGCCAAAATTTAGAAATCTTAACATTTTTAAAATACTGGCTAATTTATTAGTATCGGTTATCTCATTTTAATGTGCATTTTTAATTTTTAGTCTAATTGCAGTTTTCCATATCTCTGCTAACTATATTTTTCTTTCTCTTTGTCAGTGACCTGTTTTATGCCTTAGTCATTTACCACTTGGATTCTTGGTGTGTTGATTATGTATGAAACCTTTGTCCACTAATGTTTTTTCACATGTCGCTTATTGCCTTTAAATCTTAGGGTTTTTGTTTTCTTACATCTTCCTCTGTTATTTCTTCCGTTATGTTTAAATTTAGAAAATCTCTCCTAGATTTACTAAGTATTCATACTATTTTAAATTTTCTTTTAGGGAAGTGAATTTTAACATTATTTCATGTGTTCTTTAATTACTCTAAAATTTACTCTGTGGTATGCGTGAAGTTGAGATCTACATTATTTTTTTCCTCTTCAGGCGGCTAATTATCAAGTAGAGTTGTGTTTTTTTCCTTAATCATATCCTATCCTACTAATTTACCTAGCCACCTTTATCATGTAATAAGTTCAGATTTGATCTTTTTTTATTGATCTGCGTTAATACAAGAGTGTTCTACATATTGTAAGCTTTTAATATCTGATAATTTTAGCCCTCCTTCCCCAGTATTCTTGGTCAAAATGTTCCTAGTCATTTCTACTTGTTATTTCTCCAGGTGAATGTTTGAATTGGTTTTATATTCTGGCTTATGTTTGAGAACTAAGAGGTTGTTATAGGATTATATTATTTTTGATTCTGAGGAAAATTGATTTTTGTACGTGGCTAAGTGGTATTAATCTTCCTTTGAAATGTAATATGTGCCTCGAGCACTGTTTTTCTTTTTTCCTCAATTCACATATCAGTTAGCACATATTTTTATAGCTCTTGACAACAAGTTTTATTGTCCATCCAGAAAACATTTAAGTATTTTTTTTATTTTATGAACTTGAAAATAAAAAAATACACGTATTTATAAGCTTCATAAGTATACGTATAAAGGCTAATTTTTTTTTTAATTTTTTTTTCAACGTTTATTTATTTTTGGGACAGAGAGAGACAGAGCATGAACGGGCGAGGGGCAGAGAGAGAGGGAGACACAGAATCGGAAACAGGCTCCAGGCTCTGAGCCATCAGCCCAGAGCCTGACGCGGGGCTCGAACTCCCGGACTGCGAGATCGTGACCTGGCTGAAGTCGGACGCTTAACCGACTGCGCCACCCAGGCGCCCCTGGGCTAATTTTATGTAGCATATTTATTGTAATCTCTTATCTTGATGTAGAGAAGCTCATGTTCACAGAAATTTAGTGAGAAATTTTGCTCTCTGCAATTTATTTAAAATTAACTTAGATGATTTTATTTTTAGCATTCCCCCATCGTGTTAAGCAGTACTATCGGAAAAAAGAAAAATGACTTCCTATTTCCTTGCCTCAGTCATTTTTACTTTGATTATATGTGTGTTTTGAGAGAAAAAAAAATTTAACGTCTATGTATTCTTAAAGCAATTCTTGAAATGTTTGGGATTGGCACCATGGGCCATGGAGTGGTGACTTCCCTATTCTCAGGATTTCTTTAAAGGTATACTAACTTTGATAAAAGCAGTATAGTGGACTTAAATTTATAGGAGTGATTATATCCTGTAGAAATTTGGCAGATTAAATATATGAGTAGTTCTCATATGTGGTATTCACTAATGTTATTAATGAAATAACTGAGTTAAGCCATTGGAACAAAAGATTTCCATACTTGTATCAATCATGACATCAACATATTATCATTGTGGCCAAAAATTTAGAGTTGTCACTATATTTAAGACTACTTTATCATATTATTTAATCTCTATTATAGAAGGGCTTTCTGATTTTTTCTGTTTAAACTCTTAATCTCATTTATGATTCTGTCTGCTATATTAAAATAATCATCTAGCCTTTGCTTAAAAACTTAGTCTCTCATTTCCCCTCCTTTTTTTTTTTTTTTTTTTTTTTTTTTTTGGCATGGCTTTGATTGTTAAAAAGTGTTCTTTGTATGGAATTGAAATCTGATATCTTTTGCCCTAAGAATTCTCTTTTTTATGCTTTATATCTAAATATGAAGTCTACTCTTACCTTTAATAATCCTTACTTCAAATGTCAGAAGACAGCTGTCCTGGTGCCTCAGAGTCTTCTCTTCCCCATCCCAAAAGGACTCTTCTGAATTCCCATAAAGTAGGTGACAGCCTCAGATGAAATGTGCTGTCACTAAATAAATACAGCATGCCAAGTTCCCTGACCCTCAGCGGGAAAAGCGACCCTATTCCATGTCCCTTCACATGAAAGCCTTGTGTAACTTCTTCCTGAGTTCCCAGAGCACACAGTTGTATAAAGAGGCACTTACATTCTCTCCGCCATCTTATTTTCATTTAAGTCTTAGTAGCTTGAAAACATATTAAACGTGGCTACATCCAAGGATTTTTCCTTGCTACTCACAAATAATTGCCTGGCAAATAACATTTCTTTCAACACACACAGAAGAGTGCCTGTGCTGCTTTACTCACCTGTATCCTTTCTGACTAAACTTCACTCTTTAGCAATCCCAATCTTTTTTCGACCCTATGTCACACGGTTTTGGTACACCCATGTTTAGCGTTCTAAATGTTCTTAGGTAACATTATGTTACATACATTTTGAAAAGACGTCATTCCATGGCCAGGTAGGATTGTTGTTATCATTCTGTAGTTTTAACATTTATCTTGTCTTGGACAATGGCTGTTGACTGATATGTGTGATTGGGTGACCGGTTAGCTGTGAAACATCAAATGAGTTGCTTAACCACTCTGTGTTCAGAGTCTTTTTATACAAAACAAAAGTTTAGGTAGAATGATTTCTAAAGTACTTTTAGAATAAGTTTAAGAATGAGATAAGTTTAAGAATAAATTTAAAAAAAAATTTTTTTTTTCAACGTTTATTTTTGGGACAGAGAGAGACAGAGCATGAACGGGGGAGGGGCAGAGAGAGAGGGAGACACAGAATCGGAAACAGGCTCCAGGCTCTGAGCCATCAGCCCAGAGCCCGACGCAGGGCTCGAACTCATGGACCGCGAGATCGTGACCTGGCTGAAGTCGGACGCTTAACCGACTGTGCCACCCAGGCGCCCCAAGAATAAATTTAAATAAGTTTAAATTTATTACCAGAAGGTCTAATTGATAGACCTCTGAATGTCCTCCTAATGACATGGCAGTGAATATTCTAATTAGTTTTTCAAGGAAAAGAGGCTATTTTACATTTTGTGAAGAAGAGACATTTTTTTTTTTTTTTCAACGTTTATTTATTTTTGGGACAGAGAGAGACAGAGCATGAACAGGGGAGGGGCAGAGAGAGAGGGAGACACAGAATCGGAAACAGGCTCCAGGCTCTGAGCCATCAGCCCAGAGCCCGACGCGGGGCTCGAACTCATGGACCGCGAGATCGTGACCTGGCTGAAATCGGACGCTTAACTGACTGCGCCACCCAGGTGCCCCGAAGAGACATTTTTGAATGTAACAGTACAGTTTATAAGTACACTTCCAAAGTTTCTCATGTCTTTTTCTTCAGGCTTCTTCCTAGACAGTTTGAAGAGAATGTGATCTTAAGACCCATACCAGAAGGCATTAGTATTTTCTGTCAAGAAATTTTAATGAAATTGAGTAAATATATCATAATGAAAGCTCATTAAAAACTAAGTGAAAAGTGCTTTTCTGAAATGGATGGAGAAAATTCTGTGTGATGTTGTTTAATAACAATGACCAAATTTAGAAATTTCTCATATATAGACAGTTATTTGGAAAACTGAATGTTTACTGTAATTAGGTAAATGGTGCTAAGAATGAACTTGAAACCATGTTATATTGGGTTTTATTAAGGTTATTGTACATGTGTTACTTGCTTGCATGCATTTCTCTTGTGATTTACTAAAAAGGGAAACATATGCTTGAATAATATGTTCCCATGCTGAGATACTTAATTATTTTTCAGTATGGGTTCTATCTGGAAAAAAAAAAGAAAAAGGTTCACAAATTGGCAGCAGAATGAATTTTACTGTCAGCTAATACGTTTGCTGTCCTGTGTCACCAAATGGCTTCTCTACTGTATACCTTATAATGTGTGTCATCACTTCATAAACATTTACTGCAGTACTTTGGGAAAATGCCCCTTGTTTAGAAAAACTAGGGATTGTCCACTGACTTAATGTAAAGCTGTAAGTCTTAGGCTACAGAGAATCTCTATGAAGATAGCAATTTCTTATCTCCCCTATTTTTAGATTAACTATGTTCTTACCTGAAAACTATAGTTAATCCAGTTTTATACTCTTTTGCTGTTATCCAGCAGTGTAGCCCCCACCCACATATGGTTATTGAGTATTAGAAATGTCTCATCTGAATTGAGATATGCTGTCTGTAAAAATGAATGTCAGATTCTGAACACTGAATATGTATAAAAATGTGAAATATCCCAATAATTTTATTTTGATTTCATGTAGAAATGTTATCTTAGGTGAAGGTTAAACAAAGCATCTTATTATATTAATTTCACCTTTCTTTTGCTTTTACAAATATGGCTATTAGAAAATTTAGAAGTACATCAGTGTCTCATGTTGTATTTCCTTTGGACAGCACTAAACTAGTGTGGTTGATTACCTGTGGATCATAATACTAAATATTTGTAGCCTCAAAACATAAGGAAAATTTAATTAACTTTATACACAGCATTCCTTCACTTAAAATATTTTGCATGCTGTCTTCAGTATGCATTGTATTTCTACTTCATAGCTGTGTTTATTTTGTGTTTTTCTATGCTTGCGTGAGCAAACACCTGCCCCCCACCCCTTGCCCATTGATTTAATATATATATATATAAGGTCTCCTGAAAATCTGAGAAAATAGTTCTATGTGAAACTGCCTATTCCACATTGATTTCTCCCTTCTCTGAATTAAATCTGTTCCTTGTATAAAGAAGATCAGAAAGCTAATATTTAATTAGATTCTATCTTAAAATAATCTTTAATGGTGTTAGTGTGTTTCTTAGAAACATTTTGGGAGGGAGGGGTGACACATATATTATTTCTCTGTTTTCAAAACTGATCATTATCAGTGCACAAAAAACTGTGAGAGATCATGAATAGTCACTTAATGGATCCCCTCTTGAGTTGTAAGTGTAGTCTGTCATTCTTCCAGTTTTCCTAGTGCCTTGATAGCTGTTACTAATATTATAAAACATAGACTCATGATTGAAGATTACACTCTTTTAGTTAAGCCAGTTTTTTAAGTGGTGCTATAGAGAATTAAGTTCTGACCCCAATGAAAAACAAAGGAAGTTCACTGTTGCACTTTTCTTATAATCTGCAATGCCTCCCTTTGTACTTTTAACCTGTAATGTGTCTCTCTTTACTTAAAAAAAAAAAAAAAAATGGCCTTTGAATGTTCAGGATGATGCCCGCCAACTGTTTGTGCTTGCTGGAGCCGCTGAAGAAGGCTTTATGACTGCAGAACTTGCCGGAGTTATAAAGAGATTGTGGAAAGATAGTGGTGTACAGGCCTGTTTCAACAGATCCCGAGAGTACCAGCTTAATGATTCCGCAGCATAGTAAGTAATCGTAACTTCAGAACTAAACTATCATGAATAATTACTTGGAAGTCAAATATACCTCCAAGTCAATGCTATTGCAGAATTGGCTGACACATTCTTGTAAAACTCAGGATATTCAGGATGACAGTATTTGAAAACTTTATTTTTTGTGTGTGGATAGCATTCCAGTTATTTTCTCTGCCTTCAGAAGTGTCTCAAGAGACTCATGCTTATGTAACTCTAATTGAAACATGCAGAATGGACTTTTTCCAGTGAATTTCCAAGAAAGTAATTGGAACTTCACAAAGTTCACTCTGAATTTGGGTGTATCTCTAGTTTTCCTGGGACTAGCCCAAGGGGAGGGTAACTTATTGTGTTCTTTTTATTATTTTTAAATTTTATTTATTTATTTTTAGAGAGACAAAGACGGCATGAGTGGGGGAGGGGCAGAGAGAGAGGGAGTCAGAGAATCCCACGTAGGCTCCTCATTGTCAGTGTGGAGCCAGACACGGGGCTCAGACTCAACGAAATTGTGAGATGACCTGAGCTGAAACCAAGAGTCAGAAAGTTAAATGACTGAGTCACCCAGGCAACCCTGATTGTCTTCTTTTCATTACACTAATAGTGCCTGAGAAGAGTTACTCATCCAGTGACAGGCACTTTGTGTGTATGGTGAAGGAGTATATGGTGATCCCAAGATATCTTCTGTAGCTCTACACTTGAAAATTATCAACTGTATGTTCCCTGTTGCACTAGACATCAGTATTTTGTAAGAAAAATCTTCCCTGATTTTTTTGGATGGTGGCCACAGACAGTTCATAAAGCAAGTTGTGATAAAACCTGGTCAGGGAGCTTTCTGCTTGGTGATCTAGATAACAAAAAAATCAAGTATTTGTTTGCATTATTTGACACACATACTCAGCAGAAATGTAAGGTATGAATGGCCTTGATTGGTCTTCAGACATGTGCTCTGTACTCATTTTGCTTCCCAGAGTTGTTCCATTTTCTTGAAAGAGCTATTGGCTTTTAGGGACACAAGTGAGAATAAGAATATGGTGGGTATTAGTAAGATCTAGGTAAATACACATACTTCACAGTGAAAAACAAACTGGGTATGGCTCTTCCTGATTACCACGTCCCATGTCATTGGTTACACATCAGAGTACTCAGTATGTGTCACATGAGTAGTTTAGTGCAGATGAGTAAATAATAGACATTTTTGTGGAACCCATGCCCATTTTTGTCATGCTCTATTTTCTGGTCTGTGTTTTTAATGCTTTGCCACTCTATACACCATACATGTTAATATGTACGTATTTTATACACGTATAAGTCACATGTTACTGAATATGTAGTTCCACTGGTGTCATCTTTGTCCTCAGTGAGTTTGACTCACTGATTAGGTCTTTGCCTCCCTGTTTTATATACTTACAGTACCAAAATTTTTTTTTTCAGAATGCTCACAGATTTACATTTACTTTGAAGTAATTTGATTTGTATTTTTGTTGAAATTATTTACTTCCTGCCTCTGCCACTACACTGTAAATTCAGTAAGGTCTGCTTTTACCGTATGTTCTTTCTTCATTGCCTGACACATAATTGTCATTCACTGTGCCTTTGTTTAGTAATGAATGAACTAACAAACCATACTTTACAGAAGGTAGAAGAGAAATTAGAAAAAAAATTATTTACAAAACATAACTCTTACACCATATTATTTGCTTTAGCACCACAAGCACCTGCAGAAAGATCTAAATGGGAATCCCTGCCATGTTGAGAAGAGTGCTCTGAGCCGAGCCCACCAAGGGGAGATTTTTCAGTAGTAAAGGGGTGCTTCTCGGGGACAATGGACTGAAGTCTGTTTCCCCATATGGTGGTACTTCCTGGACCCCTGCAGTCTAATGGCCACGGCTTGTCTCCTGTGTACAGTGCACTGAGAAGAATAAGCCATTTTGTCTCCCCAGTAGTTCATTACTAGTGGTTCTGACCTTAAGATGGCAATAATGGAGCCATTTTCCAAGAATGAAGGAAGTCACAGAAATTTTCTCCTCCACAGTGGTTACAGTGCATCTTGATTTCCGAGTTTTTGACTGGGGGTGGGGGGGGCTGCCAAGTTGCCCATTACGACTGTCCAAGCACCAGTTTACTTTAAATTTGTGATCATTTAAAACAATTGGAGTTTTTAATTGTGCCGGTTTTTCTTATTTGTCACGTTGAAATATAAATGTGTGTTATCTTTAGAGGCAATTCTGAAGCAGTTTTAAGCAAAGAAATGGATCTGAGTAATCAAAGCCCATTTTAAGTGAGAGTAACACTACTTAAAAGGGACAATGAGTAAAATCTTGCCATGGCCTGTTTATTAGGTTAGATTTTCTTACAATAATACATAACGTTATATATGTGGAATTAAAAACACAGATAAGTACTGGGGGATTATTATCAGTGCAGTAAGGTAAGATTCTTTTAAGTTAAGCAAATAATACAGATAACTCAAGGTGTCCTCTCTCGTTGTATTCTAGTATCACATACATATACTTAACTGTCTTTAAAACATTTTTGATTACTCAGTGTTTGGATAGCTTTTGACCTCCATGTCTACAAATCAAATATTTATTAAGCTCCTTTTGTTCGCAAGACCTGTTATAAGTGGCTAAGGAACAGTTTCAGAGGATAACCTCAATTAACATTGCAGTAGTTAGTGCCTCTCTGTAATAAACATAGATGTATCTTCTAAATCGTCATTGACTAATTACTCTCAGCTATTAGAAGACACTGTAGGGATGGTCCCCACGATCAGCTGACCTTAGGATTAAGTCCAGACTTCTTTTGAATTTCTGCATCACCCTTCCTAGGGGCCTTGCTTTCTGAGAAACGAGATGTGACTGTTCCTGTCTCCATACTGTTTTACTAATTCTCCTCATGTGGATGGCATTCTCTTTTTTTTCTGTCCCATCATTCAGATTTATGTTTAAACCCCTCACCACCCATGAATGCTTCTTTAACCACCGAGGTTCACATTAATCTCTCTCTATTTGGACATTCTACAACATTATTTACTATGTAAAATGGCATGAGATAATTTACACAGAATAATTTTGTGGTATGACACCGCTACATTTGAATAGCACAACATATTTGGCATCATTGGCAGACAGTTTTGAATAGGTGGGTGACTAAAATCAGTGAGAAGTAAAATACGAATATTGATTTAGAGAGCCAGTAAAATGCAGAGTAAAAGAGCATGTGCTGTTTTCCTATGTGTAACTTAAGGCTGGTTGAAAAGGAACAGTATTGAATTCAGCCTTTGACTAGAGGTTACTCATCAGTTTCTTAAAAGTGTAAGATTCTCAGAATCCTCAAGGGTAATGTCTGGAAAATAAACACAGTGCTATATAAAAAATGTGTAGTAAAGAATTTTAAGAAACAAACTTGTAGTGTACAGTTGGTTTTGTGTGGTTTTTAAGAAGTTGTTACTCTGTTTTGTTTCCAACAAGGAGAATGACTAGTGTCCTTAGGAAACAAAGAACACAACACTTGAAAAGTGTTAAAAGAGCTTTGTGGCTGGAGACTTATATAAACGTTTTCATTTCGGTGGGAGTTAATAGAACATATAAACTTCAATTGTTTTATTACCGAGAAATGTAACGATTTCCAGTAATTTGAATATTGCATGCATCAAAATGTTTTACTCCTTGATTGAGGAGATCTTTAATGGCTGTATTAATGATTAGCTTATTGTCTTATTTATTTTTTCAGCTATTTGAATGACTTGGACAGAATAGCACAACCAAACTACATTCCAACTCAACAAGATGTTCTCAGAACTAGAGTGAAAACTACAGGAATTGTTGAAACCCATTTTACTTTCAAAGATCTTCATTTTAAGTGAGTAGCTGCAAAGCATATAATTTACAAATTTAGATATAAAACACGTTGTTTAGTAAAAAAGTGGTAAAAGTATTTAAAAACTGAGCTAAAAATTACAAAAGAAAACTTTTCTTAGGTTATTGGACAAAGCATTTTTGGGTAAAAGAGGGTAACAAACATTCTTAGAAGGAATATTTGTATTTTTATTTGAGAAAAAATGGCCATGCAATCTCTTTTGCCTAGATTTTTCAAAGTGATTTAAATAGTTTTTGACTTTTATTTCTGAATAGAAAATATTACTCTGATATTATAAAGTGTTGTCCTACATTCTTCACAAAAAATTACTGATTGAATAAATGCTTATTTATGGAAATACTAAAAGTGAAGGGTACCTTTTTAAAAGTTTTCATGAGAATTCTTATTCATGCAAACGTGTGTACTTTTTTAGGTTGAAAAATGTTCGTTTAATGTAGAATGTAATGAATATTGATTTACTGAGGTTTGAGTAGAGAAGCACAGACTTGGAGCCATTGGAAATGCTCACTTTGTCCAGTCCACTCGGGTCGTGACAGACCAGACCCAGGGACTCTCAGTGAAACATTACATTCAGATTTACAGACCTGTGTTCCTCTTTTTTAAAGCATGAGAAAACCACTTGGACTTTGCTTCAGTTAACTCTAGTGCTCTGAAATAGTAATAATAAAGCAGGATTTCTGAGAGCATCTAAAAAAGATTTGTAGTCAAAGATAAAAAAAAACAAATATATTGGTGAGCTTCCTTATAAATAAGTTGTGGAAAGTAGTTAGCTATATGCAACTGTACTTCTGACTCCTTCCCTGAATATCTTAAATACATTTTTTTTTTATTACCGCTTGTCACTAATTTATTCTACATTCAGTGGTTCATGTAATTGAGTTTTCCAGCAAACTAAAATTGAATTTTAATTTTCCATGGCAGCTTCCCTCCAAAAAGAAAAAACCCAAATCCAAACATCGCCCTGCCTTTTTTAAAGAGAATTACAGATCATAATTAGTCTATCTGACCATGTAACTTTGTACTTTAATACTTGGTAAAGTTTTGTTGAAGCGGTCACTGGACTTTTTTCCTTGCTGGCAATAGCTCTTATCAAAATCATTTACTTTCTTTTCATCTGTTTACTACTTTTAGGATATTAAATGACCAAAGTCAGGAATAGTAAAACATGAATATTTAAATAGTCTGATATGTCTGATCTGAGAACTATTGTCATATTTATCTTAAAGTTATAAAATAAGGAAGCTCAGTGTCAGAATGAGGCTCCAAAGGTTTGTTGTTTTGTTTTTTTTGTTTACCTTAGATTCAGATTTTTTTTTGTTTACTTTGTTTTAAAGACCATATTTTAAAAGCAAACTTAAATCATTATGTTCAGATAATGGCTTTGTTCTAACAAATGCAGTTTGAGGAGAAAATGCATGGAGTTGGGGGTTAGCAAGTAAGAATACTTGAATTAAGTTTCCCTATTAGGTAAAGAGGACGATTGGTTAAGAGTCTTACCAGAAGGTATTACACTCTGGCCCACTGTTGGAGGTATAAACATAAATGGGGTGATTGCCTCTCAGGGGAACTTGTAGAGGGAAGAGCTCTGTCAGTGGGAAGGCACAGTGCTAAATGTGCAGTCTGTCATGTGGCACTTGATGAAATCTGTACAAAATTCACTTTCAGTGTTGGTTAATCGTAAACATTCGCTTTCCTGACCATGCTCTTCATTCTACCCTCAATTTCTCGAAGTTGTCATTTCATCCTCAAGCAAGTGCTGAGATTCTGTAAATTCTCTCTCACCATGATACCCCCAGGAAGTCCCTTTATCTTTAGTCTCCTTGGGTGAGGTAGAATTTCACAGGATGTGTTTCATTACTGTTTTCACTTGCTGCCTTAAACATAGGTTTGTCAGGAACTTCAGATAAACTTTGTCTTATTTTGGATTTGGGTTCTGTTAAATTACTATCATTGTAAAACATATGGTTCCAACTTTGCTTTTTATATGTTGAGTCTCAGAAGAATGAGGGCAGAAATATACTTAGAATAATTCTACAGGGAACTCTTGAATTTTGTGTGCTTTGTATTATAATTCATTGTCTCATTTTAATGAATGGCTGATGTAAAATTTCAGTTTCATTTAATTTTGGTATGATTGGAATTAAATTCAAAATGAGGCAATAAAGCACAATAATTTTAGAATATATTTATCACCTCTGTGAGCGTTTGTGGAAAGTGTCTCTGTGGACTACTATATTGCTTTTAAGGAATCAGCAATTTTACTATAATATTTTTGCCAAATACAGAATTAAAGCATCCCTTCTATTATAAAATTATAAGACAAATTTATGTTACTTTCATATAGTACTATAAATGTAAAGTGGGTTTTGGAGTGTATTTACAGGGTTGACGTGCACATACGGTCAGCGCTTTGTTGATCACTGTGCTATCAGATGACAGTCTGAGAATGCCAGAACATCTCAGGATCTTCTTGGGGGTACCTGGGTAGCTCAGTTGATGAAGTGTCCAACTCTTCATTTCAGCTCAGGTCATGGTCTCAGGATTATGGGATTGAGCCCTGCTTTGGGCTCTGTGCTGGGAGTGGAACTTGCTTAAGATTTTCCCTTTCCCTCTGCCCCTCTCCCTGGCTGGCACTCTTTCTTTAAAAAAAAAAAAGTGGGGGGGATGCGTGGGTGGCTCAGTCGGTTAAGCATCTGACTTCAGCTCAGATCATGATCTCATGGTTTGTGAGTTTGAGCCCCACATCAGGCTCTGTGCTGACAGCTCAGAGCCTGAATGCTGCTTAGGATTCTGTGTCTCCCTCTCTTTCTGCCCTTCCCCGCTCACATTCTGTCTGTCTCTCCTTCAAAAATAAACAAACATTAAAAAAAATTAAAAAAAAAAACATATCATGATCTTCAATATCCCCTTGTACTTTCCCCTCTCTCCCTAAAAGAAACCTGAGAAAAATCAAATCCACTTCCTATTTGATGCTAGAAAAAAGTTTCATCTGTTCATATGAAGAACATATTTTTGTTTTTGATGACTTTTTAAAAACTTCAAAATTTGAAGATAATTCTAAAGTATGTGTGAAAAAGGAATAATGCCTTATGCGCAGTCATTTGTTACATTAGATTTTAGTCATTTTTGTTCCTTGGCTAATGAATTAGACTAGTGATTCTCAAAGTATGGTCCCCGGACCAGCAGAATCAACTTTATGCACCTGGTGAGTCTGATTTATACTGAAGTTTGAGAAGTATCAGTTTATTCATTTCTAAACTGAATAAATTTAGGAGATTTCTTCTGTAAATTACTTGATTATAAGTTAAAAAGCCTTTTTATATGTAACATTCCCACAGCATAACTGGAAGACCTAGATCTTTTTTTTTTTTTAATTTTTTTTTTCAACATTTATTTATTTTTGGGACAGAGAGAGACAGAGCATGAACGGGGGAGGGGCAGAGAGAGAGGGAGACACAGAATCGGAAACAGGCTCCAGGCTCTGAGCCATCAGCCCAGAGCCCGACGCGGGGCTCGAACTCACGAACCGCGAGATCGTGACCTGGCTGAAGTCGGACGCTTAACCGACTGCGCCACCCAGGCGCCCCTTTTTTTTTTTTTAATGTTTATTTTTGAGAGAAACAGAGATAGAGACAGATCATGAGTTGGGGAGGGGCAGAGAGAGAGAGAGGGAGACACAGAATCCAAAGCAGGCTCCAGGCTCGGAGCTGTCAGCACAGAGCCCGACATGGAGTTTGAATCCATGAACCATGCAATCATGACTTGAGCCGAAGTCAGAAGCGTAGCTAACTGAACCACCCAGGTGCCTCGCAAGACGTGGATCTTTAATGTAGTAAAGCTAGTCTATTATTGCTTGAAGGTGTTTTAAAATATTCTGTAGACCTAGTTCATGCATTCATTCAACAAATATTTGTGAACTATGACAAAGTCTTTGTCTTTACATTGTTGGGGGAAGGGAGATAAATGTTCAGATGTTCAGGAGGTGATAATCACTATAACGAAGAATAAAACAAGGTAGGGGGGATATATTACTTTCCTAGGGCTGCTATAACAAATTACCACAAGCTCGGTGGCATAAAACAACAGAAATATATTCTTTCATAATTCTGGGGGCTAGAAGTTTAAAATCAACATGTCTGCACAACTGTGCTTCTGAAGGCTCTTGGGAAGAATCCTCTCTTGCGTCCTCCTGCTTCTTGTAGTGGTTGGAAATCCTTGGTGTTCCTTGGCCTTTGACGCGTGGGCTTCTTCCCTGGTTCCTGCCTCAGTTTCTCTTTCCTTTTATATTTTACTATAGCCACAAGGTGAACCAAAGCCATACCCTGCACATTTTGCTTGGAAATTTCCTCAGCCAACATTCAAGTTAATTTCTTAACAGCCAGCCCTAGTTTTTGCGACTTTACAACAAGAATTGCCTTTGCTCCAGTGTCCAGTAACACATTTCTCATTTCCTTCTGGAACCTCATCAAAAAATCTAACATCATGTTCATGAATGATATATGTATATTCTCTAAGATCGAAGCTTTTCTGCCATCCTTTCACTCCCGAGCATCTCCAGAATTATTACCTTAGATGTCTGTTTCGAACCAGCCATCTTTTCAAAACAATCTGGGCTTTTATTGTGTAGTAACTCAAGGTTGTTCCAGTCTCTACATAGTATCCAATTCCATAACCACTTCCCCCATTTTAGGTGTTGGTTACAGCAGCACCCCACTCTGAGCACTAACGTCATGGTTGTCCATTTCAAGGAATTGACTTACGTGACCACGGGGCCTGGCAAGTGTCAAGTTTTAGGGCAGGACAGCAGGCTCGGACAGGAACTGATGTTTCAGTCTTGAGGTAGAATTTCTTTTCCTTGGGGGAAACTTCAGTTTTTGTTCTTAAGGCCCTCCAACTGATAGGATAAGGTCTCTCCCCTTACCAGGGATACTCTTTGCTGAGAGACGACTGATTTTAGATGTTAAGCACAGCAGTAAAATACCTTCACAGAAGCACCTAGGTTAGTGTTTGACTAAATAACTGCGTATGATGGCCTAGCCAAATTGACACACAAAACCAACCATCACAGAAGGAAAATGTCTGATGGGATGGAAAGGGTTTGCTTGTTATTTTATATTGAGTGGTCAAGATACATGTAACATTGGATCAGAGAAGTTACCTAAAGTAAATAAAGCCTTTTTGGTAAGGTTATTTTCAAATTCTTTGTTAACAAATGGGTAATCATTTTAATTTCTTTTATTTTGTTCTTATTTAATCTTTATTACCAGCTCTCCTTTTTGTGTGTTAAACCCATTTTAATTTACTGTGTGGTAGAATCATTTTGTTATATATCATACTTAAGGAACAAATCACTAGCTAACCCAATAGAATGAACAGCATTGAAATAATGATAAAAGTAACAATATTAGTTGATGTACTCCGATTTGCTTTATAGGCCAATACTATTCTGCAGGGAAATTCTTTTTGCCTGAGAATTAAATAGGGACTATTTTAATTAGTGCACCATCTAGATGAATGGAGCCTTTTAAAATGCACCAGTTTTGCATAGTGTTTCCATTATATAAGTGGTTATTTCTAGGTTGCATAACAATCTATGTGCATTTCAACTTTTGCTTAACTTCATAAATTCTTATAAGAAAAAAATGAACAGATCATTTTCTGTATGCTGCTTGTGTTACTACCTGTACACCAGGCTACAATAGTCTACAGTTAAACATTGTATAAAAATTGGGTTTTTTCCTCTAACTTTTAAGACTATTCAGTAAGGAAACCCATTTGTCTCCTATTTCTTATTTTTGTTCCTATACCTTGGCTTTGCTTTTTAATTTAGGCCACCTGTTGGCCCCAGCTAAGTGTCACTTGCTCACTCAGCATTTTCTTACCTGGAAGTGAGGTTTCCCCTTTATGTCAGAGTCCTACTTTTAGCCTCTGAAAGAAACAAAACATTTTGTGGTGGGAAGAAGGGACCATGTCCTCTGCCTCTAATGTTCTGTGACTCTGGCAAATTGAATTTACTCTAATCTCTGCGTTCCCTAGTTGCTTCCTGTGACTTCTCAGTGTTTACTCATAGTACACTCCACTCATTTGTATCTGCTTTCATGTTCTGATCTAAGTGTTCTCGTATGCTAATGAATATGTTGTTTTTTGAGGGTATTTTGAGCTTTGTTTTCAATCAAAAATTTTAAAAACCAGACTTTTTTTTCCCTTTGCGAAAACCAATTTGTGACATCATTTTCCTCCCGTGTAATGTCCTTTTCTTTCCTCCCATCCCACATTCCCCCTGCAATTTGGAGCTTTTTTGATGAAATTCTAGAACCCCTTTCTAACATTTAAGGTGATGTCCAACTCCTTTTTTCTCTTATAGAATGTTTGATGTGGGAGGACAGAGATCTGAGCGGAAGAAGTGGATTCATTGCTTCGAAGGAGTGACCGCCATCATCTTCTGTGTGGCTCTGAGTGACTATGACCTGGTTCTAGCCGAAGATGAGGAAATGGCAAGTAGAACCACTGTGAAAGATGAAGGGCTGGAGATACTGCCAAGGATTTTTCTGAGAATAATTCTTGAGTAATTCTCGCTAATGGCGTGAGTTATTTGAAAGTTCAGGCTCTTTCCTCTGGCTCTTCTTTGTATATACTGAAAGGGAAGTACGCTAAAGAAGCACAGAGGGACCCCAAGAATAAGAAAAGACTGAGAGTTAATCTCCCTTCAATCTGAGATGTTTAATTATGCATTTCCTGTATCTGCTATCTAGGAAGTGACTAAAAGTAAACTCCTGTAATAGTCCAAGGCTCATTTTTCTTCACTTGTTACTTCTGCCAGCTCTGTAATCTTTAATCCATGTTATACTTTGCTATTGCCGTGTAATTTTCAGAGGTGTTGCAATGTACCATTAATCTAGGGAAAATATTTTTATATAGAAATTTAAAGTTCTGTCATTTTATTTTTTATCCTTAACATGTTTGTTTATTATTTTTGAGGGAGAGAGGGCAAGAGAGAATCCCAAGCAAGCTCTGCGGGGCCTGAACTCAAACTCATGACCCGCAAGATCAAGACCTGAGCCAAAATCAAGATTCACATGCTCAACTGACTGAGCCACTCAGGCGCTCCTAAAGTGCTGTCATTTAAAAAAAATTTTTTTAAGTCTTTATTTTTGAGAGAGAGAGAGAGAGAGAGAGAGAGGGAGACACAGAATCCGAAGCAGGCTCCAGGCCCTGAACTATTATCCCAGAGCCCGACGCGGGGCTTGAACCCACAAACTGCGAGATCATGACCTGAGCTGAAGTCAGACACTTGACCAGCTGAATCACCCAGGCGCCTCAGAGCACTGTCTATTCTAAGTTAACTTTAGTACAGACTGGGGAAAAAGAGATCAAAATGTCACTTTTGTATTTTTAAAATCAGGCATGTGCAATTATAGTGCAGTTCACCATCACATATTCCTTTCTGTCAGTGTCCTTTTGATACCACATATACTAGAAGAACAGGAAACTGGAGTGGACGATTCCGTCCCTAACACACCATTATATTTAGAGGGTTGGGCTAATTGCTCAATTTATTAATTTTTAAAAACCTTTACTTATCTTTTAATGGAGAAGCTTCCATTAACTTTGTAACAGTGAGATCTCTTTTTGAATGTTCACACTTGGTGTCTCTAGATTGCAGGGTCCTGCAGCAGGGTGTTCCCAGGTACAGTGACACATAGTGGGCACTGTGCGAGTACGGGTTGAATGCAAAAAGTGATGAGTAGTGTACACATTCATCTCCCCTGCAATCAATACTTGTTCTTAAATGGCGGGAATGTATTTCTGTGCTACATTATTTTTCAGCTGACCGAGCTCTCTCTTCTGATAACACTATTTTTTAAAAGTAATACTTTCAAAACCCTTCGTGTTGTGACAAACTGTATTCTTTCCTGTTACAGAATCGAATGCATGAAAGCATGAAGTTGTTTGACAGCATATGTAACAACAAATGGTTTACAGATACGTCTATTATACTTTTTCTAAACAAGAAGGATCTCTTTGAAGAAAAAATCAAAAAGAGCCCTCTCACTATATGCTATCCAGAATACGCAGGTATTTTACTTTCTGTGGATAACTTGTCAAGTCATATATTTCTAACTAAAGTTCCCCTAAGGCAAGATTTCAGTTGTAGATCACCTTTAATTAAAATTATTAAACTGCATTCACGTACAGGTAGTTCCTTGAGGCGTAGCTAAGATTATTGGAAATAACATATTCAAATGGAAAAGCTGTTAGGTAATTTTTTATGATGATCTTCTGTCAGGTATGTGTGATGCACAGTAAATAAGACCAGTCTGTGTTCACGGTCTAATCTCAAAGACGGATGTACTCTTACACACAAAAAAAGCTGCATGTTACTATAAAAGAACATGAACCGTAGTTATAAGGGTTATAAATGAAGAAGGAATCCGCGAACCACTTATTTTTCAGGGGAGTCACACAGTTTGACAAGTAATCCCAACACTGGTAAGGAGACTGTTAATGGTCTTGTAATTCGCCTACTGTGGAAAATGGCCTGAACTTAGAAAAGGAGACCTGAGATGCGGTCCTGGCATTTCCATAACTAGCTCTTTGATCTTGAACAAGGCAGTTAATTTATCTGGGTCTCAGTACCCCATTTGTAAAATCAGAAGTTGAGCTAAAACTTGGTTTTAGTTTAGCTCCTTAGAGCACCTCCTGGGCTGCTATTGAAAAGTAGGTACAGGGACTAAAGATACTTCCCTCCCTCCCCTATCCATGCACACAGCATCTCTCTTACTAAAGCAGGGTGACTTTGTTTCGGTTTTACATATTAGGTTTCTGAATAAGATTTTACTTTAATGAGGAAGAAAGATTCTGAGCCTCAAAGAGTTTGACTACCACTGGTTTATATGGTCTCTAAACCCAAATATTCTGAAGAGTCTGGTTAATTTAGCTAATTGAAAACAAGTTGCCCTGACCACATCCTTTATTTTTTTTTTAAAGTCTCAAGAATTTGTTTCATTATAAACACAAAGGTAGTCTTGTATTGAGTATATTAATAGTACACTGAGTATTTACTGCCTTTTCACAGGCCTAAGATAAAACAGCCCTATGATTTCAGTGCTCTTACATCCCACTCATGCAGGCGAGAACACTGGGGCTCAAGGACAGTCTAAATCCAAACCCAAGTCTATGGGCGCGCCTGCACCCAGCCCATTAATAACCAGACTGCCAGAGTTAAATTCTCATTAGAACCAAAGGGGAAGGGGCGCCTGGGTGGCGCAGTCGGTTAAGCGTCCGACTTCAGCCAGGTCGCGATCTCGCGGTCCGGGAGTTCGAGCCCCGTGTCGGGCTCTGGGCTGATGGCTCGGAGCCTGGAGCCTGTTTCTGATTCTGTGTCTCCCTCTCTCTCTGCCCCTCCCCCGTTCATGCTCTGTCTCTCTCTGTCCCAAAAATAAATAAACGTTGGGAAAAAAAAAAAGAACCAAAGGGGAAGATTCTTGGATAAATATAATCACACTACTCATTATTACAGGTCATTTTGTATACTCCCATACGTTGATTCAAAAAAATTTCACACAGTTGCTTATTTTTAAACTTCCGTGTTCTTTTTGAAAGTCCTTGTATCCTGTCACCTTGTTCAGAAACATTTTAGTGCTCGTTAGGAATAAAACTATGTGTAGTCCTGTCTGAGTTTGAAGTTATCCAGAGTCAAGGTGGCTCAGTTTTGCCTTTACTTTCATCTGTCTTTCAGTTTATTTTTACCATTTTCTATTATGAAGTAGCCATTTTTTCTAATATTACCAGAGTTGCCCAAATGAATCCATAAATACCACATACCTACAGGGATTTCAGATCAGCCAAGAAAGGATATTTCTTATGTTGTCAAGATACTAAGAATCCGTGATCTCACAATCTTTGAACACAGAGAGTATTGCATAATTTTTTCACAATGCCAATATCAGGATTAGAATGTAAAGTCCTCACTACATGCTCTAAGTCATGATTCCATTGCTTCTTGCTGCAACCTCCACTTTTAATTCCTGTCTGTGTAGCCTCTAAACTAGGAGCAGGCAGAGGTGGGTTTATCTCCACCTCTGCCTGCTTCTATTGCACCTCTTCTGTTAAAATATCAATATGTTGGCATTTCACCACATTCCATCTGCAACCTGTAATCTTTTAGCGATCCCTGCTTTCATGGTCATGTTTTTCCTCACCATGTTGAATTCCATTGTCAACTCTAATTTCTCCCTAGAGCCTCAGGCTTGCGTTTCCAGCTGCTTATTGAACATATACGTGTTTTTTAACACCCGAAACTCCTGTTACTGTTTTCTCAAATCTCCTCCATCTCCCTTTCAATTATATTACCAATCCTTCCCAGTTCTTCATTCTTGAACCAGATCATACTTGCCTTTATGACGGTTCTATCACATCTAGAAAATACCTATTACCTTCTCACCACATCCTTGCCATTCTTAAGAATTAAAATCAGATTGAGAAATACACTCATGAGTTTATTCATGTATCTTAGTTCTCGGCATTTTGCAGTCTAGCTACCCATAATATATATAGCAAGTTAAGCTCTGCACTCTGTTCAAGAAGCTTTTTTCTCAAAACATATTTTTAACTGACAGGTTGCATTAACATCTGTCAATAAGACACAGTTTATTGCTTTAGAATTTCAGAGTACCAATAAACTCAATTTTGATTTGTAAAGTATATGGTTGTCTGCTAGCCACCTGAAAGAGTTAAAATATAAACTTATTTTGACAGCCTAGAAAAAGTAGAAAAATTCTTAGAAACTTAGAACCTACTAAGACTGAATCATGAAGAAACAGAAAATCTAAACAGACCAATTACTTCATGATCAAAACCTCTCAATAAATATGTCCATGACCATATTTATTTATGTCCAGATGGCTTTACTGATGAATTCTACCCGCATTTACAGAATAATTAATACCAGTCCTTCTAAAGCTCTTGGAAAAGAAAAATAGAGAAAGGAACACTTCCAAAATCATTTTATGAGGACAGCATTTTACCCTAATACCAAAACTAGACAAGGATGGCATAAGAAAATTACAAGCCAGTACCCCTGGTGAACTTAAATGCAGAAATCCTCAACAAAATGTTACCAAACCAAATTCAACAATATTTTAAAAGGATTCTACACAGTGATATAGTGGGATTTATTCCAGGGATACAAGGGTAGTTCAATTTTGTTAAAGTGGTATATATCATATTGATTTGCAAATGTTAAAGATAAAAATCTTGATCCTCTCAAATGATACAGAAAAACCACTTGACAAAACTCAACATTCATTTATGCTAAAAACTCAAAATAATGTACCTCAAAACAGAAAGGCCAGGGGCGCCTGGGTGGCGCAGTCGGTTAAGCGTCCGACTTCAGCCAGGTCACGATCTCGCGGTCCGTGAGTTCGAGCCCCGCGTCAGGCTCTGGGCTGATGGCTCGGAGCCTGGAGCCTGTTTCCGATTCTGTGTCTCCCTCTCTCTCTGCCCCTCCCCCGTTCATGCTCTGTCTCTCTCTGTCCCAAAAATAAATAAACTTTAAAAAAAAAAAAAAAGGCCATTTATTAGGTCACGGTTAACATCATACTTCAACAAAACAAGGAAACCCATCAGAAATAAAACAAGGAATCCCTTTCTTGCCACTTTTATTCAACATAGTATTATTTGATTATAGTATTATATATACATATTATTCAACATCTATATATATATGTATACATATATAAAGACTCCACTAAACTACTGTTAAACTAATCAATGCATTTAGTAGATTTGCAGGATACGGTATATATGCAAAAATATTTTGCATTTCCATACACTAGTGATGAACGATCAGAAAGAAATTAAGAAAACGATACCATTTACAACTGCATCAAAAAGAAAAAAAACTAACTAGGAATAAATGTAAGAAGGGGAGAAAAAATATCTCTACACTGAAAATTCCAAGACATTGGTGAAATAGAAGAAGAAAAAGTAAGGGTAAGATATTTATGTTCACGGATTAGAAAAATATTGTTAAAATGACCATACTACCCCAGAGCAACCTACAGATACAGTGCAATCCCTCTCAAAATATTAGTGGCATTCTTTTTCACAGAAATAGCATAAACAATCCTAAAATTTGTTTGGAACCACAAAAGAACCTGAATAGCCAAAGCAGTCTTGAGAAAGAACAGAGCTGGGGGCAGCAGGGTCCCTGATTTTCAGCTGTGTTGCAAAGCTATAGTAATCAAAACATTATGGCATTGACACAAAAATAGACACACAGATGTGAGAAATAGCCCAGAAAATAAACCTACACATATGTGATCAAAAAATTACAACATATGAGCAAAGAACATGCAATGAAGAAAAGATAGTATCTTCAATAAATTGTTCTGGGAAAACTGGACCACTATATTAAACCATACAAACAATTAACTTAAAATGGATCAAAGACCTCAAACCATAAAACTGCTGAAAGAATATAAGCAGTAGCTCCTTCATGTTAGTCTTAGTGATGATTTTTTGGATCGGACATCAAAAGTGAAGACAACAAAAGCAAAAATAAACAAGTAGTACCACATCCAACTATAAAGTTTTTTGCACAGCCAAGAAAACCAACAACATGAAAATGCAACCTATGGAATGGAAGATGATACTTGCAAATTATGTATCTGATAAGGGGTTAGTATTGAAAATATATAAAGAAGTCCTACTACTCAATAGCAAAAAACACAATCCACTAAAAAATGGGCTGAGGATCTGAAGAACCATTTTTCCAAAAGAAGACCTACAATGGCCAGCAGGTCCATGAAGAGGTGCTCAGAATCTCTATAATCATCAGGGAAATGCACACCAAAACCACAGTGAACTACCACCTCACCGATTAGAATAGGTACTGGCAAAAAAACAAGTGTGGTGAGGTTATAGAGAAAAGGGAACCCTCTTGCCCTGTTGGTGAAAATGTAATTTGGTGTGCAGCCCCTGTGGGAACTGTAAGGAGATTCCAAAAAAATTAGAAATATCCAGCAATTCTACTTCAGGAAATTTCTCCAAAGAAAATGAAAACACTGACTTAAAAAAGATAGGTGCTACCTGCGTGTTTATTGCAGCATCATTTGCAGTAGCTGGTGAAGCAGCTGGTAGAGTTCTGTGAGCAGGGTCCCAGGTGGGAGTTGGTTATATAACATAGAGTTCTGCTGACACAGAGTAAGCTACAGGTGTGGACCACAGGATCTCAGAATAGCTTTACTAAGCAGGCTGGGTAACAGAGGACCTTGAAAGCCCAGCAAATAATTTTGTGTTACTACTGCAAGAGAGAGATCTAATAATTTTTTTTTAAATGGAACAGTTTGTGAAGTATCATGTATGTACACATATAAAATATATACATACGTGCACATTTAGGATAAATGTGAAGCTCACTGAAATTTTAAAAAGGGAAGACACAGATATGTGCACTCAGATCAAGAGACAGCATTATTTCCAGGTTCCCAGAAACTCCCATCATGCCTCCCAGTCTAATTCCTATATGGCAGCTCATTGTATAGATATACCATAACTTTTGGGTTGTTTCCTAACAAGTTAGTTCTGTTATTAACAGTCTTTATATGTCTAACGATGAACATAGGTAGGTAGGTCTGTCAAGGGCTTGCCTAGAAACTATTGCTGCATGTGATTATCATTAGCTACGGACCATTTCTGGAGTGTTTACTCAGAAGTTTTTAACCTCATGGCCGTAAACCACATTGTAGACCCGTCTACAATTTTTGAATAAAGAAAAGTGACAAATGCTAATTAATGTGTATAGAGGAAAGGGAATAAAAAATACCGATTACCATTCAACCAGGTAATTTCTTGATTATGCACTAGGCTGGAAATGAAATAGCATACCACCGTCAGGGAAGGGTTGGTGTTGGTGTTGGGATGTCGAGTATAAAGGGGAAGAAAAAGGAAGATCTGGCATTTGGATTGGGCAGGAATGAAGACCCCGGGGAGCCAAGAATACCATGCTTTTGGTGTGTTGTGTTGTGTTTTTTTTTTTTTTTTTTTTAAGGGTAACAACAGTCATTGAAAGGTAATTAACATTGGGAATTTTTCATTTAGAGGAACGCCTCTCTCTTGTTCTAGAAGGAAAAATACAGTGACATAATCCACATATTTTATATGTATGGAACTGATTTCAATATTTTCAGGTCCATTTTGCTTAGATGTGTACTCATTTTAACTTTTCGCCTTATGTTTCTTGCCTTCTCCCATCTCAGGCTCAAACACATATGAAGAGGCAGCTGCGTATATTCAGTGTCAGTTTGAAGACCTCAATAAAAGAAAGGACACAAAGGAAATATACACCCACTTCACATGTGCCACAGATACGAAGAATGTGCAGTTTGTTTTTGATGCTGTAACAGATGTCATCATAAAAAATAATCTAAAAGATTGTGGTCTCTTCTAAATTTTGCAGTTAATGGTAAAATGCATTTTCAAACCAAATGAGTACTTCTGTGTGGATCTCTCTAAATTAGAGTCTTGCAGCAACACAATGTAGTATACAGCAGATGTATCTGGGACCTGACCAAAGTTGTTCTGTTGTGTTTTTTTAACTGAAAGTAATAGAAGGACCTTTCTTAAATGTGAGAGGTGGTCCTGCAGTGGGAAACTAAGGGCAGTGTTAATGCTCGACTCTAGTGTATTGATGATTTCTGCCTATGTGTAAATATGCAAATGTATGTATACATGTATTTATAACTTTTGTTTTCCACATTACTTTTAGGCTTTAAGAGTGGCAACTTATTCTAGCGTGATGGCTTTGGTAATAAACAGAAATACTAAGTACTTTGTACTGAATGACAGACTATTACCGTGTTTGCCAGTTTTAAACAGCTTTATTTATGTTCATGTCTTGTAAATTTTTAAGTACAGTAATTAATATTAGGAAACATTGCAGCCCTTATCTTGATTATATGTATACTTGTAATCTTAACAAAGTTATTTGTACAAACATTGCACAGACTATTTTAATAACATGATTTGTTCTTTAAATTTAATGTGTTTTATTGAAATGTTCTTAAGAGGATGAATATACCTGCCTTTGGATCAGTTATATAAACATTGTATGCATTTTAATTTTTCTTCTAAAAGTGCATGCTGATCTAATTCTACATTAGATTTGGTTTGAAAAACTGAAATTTCAGATTTTTGAGGCTATACTCTCAGACTTACTATAAACACTTAATTTTTATTCAGTTGGTTTGTTTTCACTTTGAATTTTAATATTTGGATGGTATTCATGCATTTCCTTAAAGGTGATGCCAGATTAATTTTTATACACTTTAAATAACTACATTCTTATAACTAAGTTTAGGTGGATTATTGAGAGCATTTTGTGGGTAAAAATATGTCAGCATAATGAATTTTGAGACATTCATTTGTGTATTTCCTTTGGGAAATCCCTTGTACCTAGCATACATGATAGTTCCTTATTTGGAAGATAACAAGAAAGATCTTTGAATATTCAGCTGCTGATCTAATGCAAGCTTTAGATTCCTATATGTAACTACTTTCAAATTTAACTATCACACTATATATTAAAACTACTTTTTCTCTTACTCAAATTTCCACCACTTGCTTGAGTTGATATTTCTTTTTAAATTGTGCTATTATTTCTGACAATTAAATGGGCAATTACACTTAGAAAATGAGTAATAGTATTTAATAAAGTCAGTGATTTTATGTATGCTCAAATAAGTGTTACATATCAGCTAGATATTGGACTTTGATAGTCATTTCTTTTCATGATTCATGATGTGTCTCTGTGACTTCATTTCAACAAAATGAACAGCATTCCCTACCCTACTTCTGTTGTTTTACTCATCTTGAAAAAGGTCCTTCAATAAGCTTTGTGGATAAGTAGTTTCTTAGTTACGTGCTGTCATTTTGTTGAAGTATATTTCTTGAAGTGTGTGTGGGTGTGGGTAACCACAGACTACATTTTCATCTGTTATATTTTGGGGATTTGTTTTTCTTCTTTGTGATGTAAAGAAATTCAAAGTTATCACAGTTTCTTAAATGTGTTAGTTTAGATTCTTTACGTGCTTTTCATGAAAGATGTTTTCATTAATTTTACTGATGGAAGACCTGTAACATCCTTATTGTGAAGCTATGTATGAAATTCACCTATACTATGAATAAATATGAATCCTGAGAAATACTGTTTAAAAAGCCACAAAGAAGCACATCTTGGTGACCATAATTGGTGAATTCCTGAACTTTATTCTGTGTAATTGTGTTACTAATAAATCCTAATAAATTTAAATTTTTAAAATTTTACAAACCTGTTGACTAAACACATGTTTGACATTGGGATTTACTAAGTATCAGTCTATGGAATGCCCATTTATTCTTTATCTTTTTGCAATTTCATCTCCACAAACTTGAGTTTTTCCTGCCTCAAGTTTCTTCAGGAGATATGGTGCCACATTTAGAACTGCCTGGTTGATATCCCCTTCTGAGAATTTACTGCCTGCCCTTAAGTCCATATGTCCCAAACCATGTTCATCATCATTCTCCCAGTTCTTACCAGTTCATCAAACCTGTTCTTACCCCTAATTTTGCCAGTGTAACCACTCAGTATCATCATTATTCAGTGCCTCAACAGGCAACTTTTTAGCCACTTATAACTCTCTTTAGCCCTCATCTCCATCTCTGATAAGCCACCATTTTGCTCACAACTCTAGTCTTCCAATGCCTTGCCAGTTTTTATTTTTCCTTTCCATTCCTACTACCACCTACCAAATGTAGGTTTTTGCCTCACTTCTGCATGAAATGGCTTGTTAATTAAATTCTCCACTTGCCATTTTTCCTTTCTCTCATACAGGCTAGTTATCCTAACTGTGATTGTGTTCTCAGGGCATTGGCTCTGACTTTTCAATAAAACCAAGTTTAACTTTGCCTCCTATTCAGAGCTCATCCACTATCTGATCCCACTTCATTATGTCTCCACTCCTCTTCTACACTACATCCTAAAAGTACTTTGTGCATATCCTGGGCCTTCCTCCAAGTATTTGTCTACATACTGTGTGAGATATGCTTAAAACAACCCATGGGACATGGGAAGTGTTCATTCATATCTACTAATGTTACTTTTATTAGGACTTTTGTTTGTGTTACCTTTTTTAGATTCACCGGTCACATCTCTTTAGTCTGCTTTTTGGGGAACTACATGGTTCCAGTAGGGCTGCCAATCCTCCCTGGCATAGGATCAAACCTGACCAGTCCTGGTCTGTCATCACTAGGCATGTGACCCAAAATGAACCAGTCATAGTCCCAGTTATCATCCCTAAATTTATGAAAGCTGTTCTGGTTTCTAAAATTCCCTTCATTTCAGTATCCGTTTAAAGGACTCTATATGCTTCATTAAATTCATTCAGATTCAATCACTTATTGAAAAAGTCTCAAAATGCGTATGTTCTTACTGAATGTCAAAGGATCTGTAAGATCAGAAAAGGCTCAGAGAGGTTAATTAACTTGACCAAGACCAAATCAAGGTGTCAAACCTATCACTTCAACTTCATGTCTGTTGTAGAACTCTTGAGAATGCTACTTTATTTCTAGAAAATGTGTAAGTTGTTTATCCCCACTCTTAAACATCTGAGTTTATCTAAACACTCTTTTAGATTATAAATACATAAGACAGAGCAAAGCTGGAGGCATCATGCTGCCTGATTCCAAACTATATGATAAAGAGTAATTAAAACAGTATGGTATTGACATAAAAATAGATAAATGCATCTGAGGAACAGACTAGAGAGCTCAGAAACATACTCATTTATGGTCCACTGGTTTACAACAAAGGAACCAAGAATATACAATGAGGAAAAGACATTCCATGATAAATGGTGTTGGGAGAACTAGACTGCCATATGTGGTCTAGAATGAAATGGCCACTATTACAAAACATCCACAAAAAATAACTAGGTGGATTGAAGAATACAAGACATGAAACCCTAAAAGTCCTAGAAGAAACCATAGCTCCTTAACATGGGGCTTGGCAATAGATTTTGGATGTGATACCAAAATTAAAGGCAATAAAAACATACAACTAGAATTACAAACTTTTAAAAAGCTACTTACTACAAAGGAAACCATCAACAAAATGAAAAGGCAGCCTATGGAATGAGAGAATACATTCACAAATCATCTGATGAGGGGTTTATATTGAAAATATATAAAGAAGTCCTAAAACTCCATAGCATAAATCACACAATCTGATTTTTAAAAAGGGCAGAGTATCTAAACAGACATTTTTCCAAAGAAGACCTACAGATGGCCAAGTCCATGAATGTGTTCGAAATCGCTAATCAGAAAAAAATGCAAATCGAAACCACAATGAGCTATTGCCTCACACCTGTTAGAATAGCGATCATAAAGGCAAGAAATAATGAGTTGGTGAGAATGTGGAGGAAAAAATGATTGTGTGCAGATGGTAAGAATGTAAATTGGTACAAGCCACTATTGAAAACAGTATCAAAGTTCCTCAAAAAATTACAGAGCTATAATATGATCCAGCAATTTCACCTCTGGGTATTTATCTGAAGAAAACAACAGTAATTCAAAAAGATAATATGCATCCCATGTTCAATGCAGCATTATTTACGGTAGCTAAGATATGGAAACAATCTGTGTCTGAACAGATGAATGGATAAAGAAAATATGCTGTATATACATGCAATTGAATATTTTTCAGCCATAAAAAAAGAAATCTTGCCATTTGCAGCAGCATGGATGGACCTTGAAGCCACTGTGCTAAGTAAAATACGACAGAAAGAGAAATACTTCATGCTCTCACTTATATGTGGATTTTTTTAAAAAAAGGAAGAAAGCAGCTCATATATACAGAGAACAGATTGGTGATTGCCAGTAGAAAGGTGGTAGGCTAAATGGGTGAAAGAAGTTGTTAACAGGTACAAACTTCCAGTTATAAAATAAGTCATGGGAGGGACAGGTGGGTGGCTCAGTCTGTTAAGTGTGCAACTTCGACTCAGGTCATGATCTCACAGTTCGTGAGTTCGAGCCCTGCATTGGACTCTGTGCTGAGAGCTTAGAGCCCAGAGCCTCCTTTGGATTCTGTGTCTCTCTCTGCCCCTCCCTGCTCATTCTCTCTCTCTCAAAATAATAAAAAAAAAAATGAAAAAATAAAACAAGTCATGGGAATATAATGTACAGCATGGTGATAATAGTTAATACTGTATTGCATACTTGAAAGTCTGAGTAAATCCTAAAAGTTCTCATCGCAAGAAAAAAAAATTGTAATTATGTAAGGTGGTAGATGTCAACTAAACTTAGTGTGGAGATCATTTTGCAATATATACAAATATCTAATTATGTTGTACACCCAAAACTAATATAATGTTTTATGTTACATATCTCAATAAAAATGAACTAAAAGCTTAAAAAGAATGATACCTATTATATCTTATACCAAAGCTATTTATGCTATCTTAACATCCATTTGATTTGAAGCTACTTAAAACAATTTTTTTAATGATTATTTACTTTTGAGAGAGAGAGAGAGATCATGAGTGGAGGAGAGGCAGAGAGAGACACACAAACATACACAGAAACCGAAGCAGGCTCCAGGATCTTAGCTGTCATCACAGAGACTGACCAGGGGCTTGAACACACAAACCATGAGATCATGGCCTGAGCCAAAGTTAAGATGCTTAGCCAACTAAGCCACCCAGGCACCCCAAAGCTACTTAAGAGTATGAACAGTTTTAGATATTTTAACCCTAACCCTAACTCTAACCCCTAACCCTGTCTGTAGAACCAACCGTGGTACCTTGTGTAAATGAATTTCATTAATAATGTAATGAATGTTACAGATGTTACTATTTTCACTGCCTAGTCTTCTATTGTAGAGACAAGTAGAGAGTGGTGGTGGTGGCCTGGACCCTCGCATCCAGTGTGGATTGAAATCTGGACTCTATTTCTTATTCATTGGGTAACCCTGGAACATTTATTTAACCTTTCTTTGCTTCCTTTTTATCAACCTGAAAACGTAAGAATTAACTAACCAAACCACTAATTTGGTTGTCATCATTTAATAAGTTCATCATGCATGTTAAGCACTTAGAAGTGAGCCTAGCACGTGGTAAATAAATTTACTGTTGATTACAAAGACTATTTAATTTGGGGGCAACTTTGGGGTGCCTGGGTGGCTCAGTCGGTTAAGCAGCCGACTTTGGCTCAGGTCATGATCTCACGGTCCATGAGTTTGAGCCCTGCGTTGGGCTCTGTGCTGACAGCTCAGAGCCTGGATCCTGTTTCAGATTCTGTGTCTCCCTCTCTCTGACCCTCCCCTGTTCATGCTCTGTCTATCTCTGTCTCAAAAATAAATAAACGTTAAAAAAAATTTAATTTGGGGGCAACTTTAAAATCCTAATCAGTGTTTGACCAATGGTTGTTCCTATGAGCCTTTGATGAAATGCCTCAAAAACAAAATAAACATCATGCTTCATCTTTATAGTTAAAACTTCTGAGTATCTCACGTCGTTATTGATATAATGGAAAATGTGAAGGAGGAGAAAAATTAATCTTTTTATTTTATATTCTTTATGTTATTCAACTTCAGGATACTTCTCTTGTTTTCATGTAACCAAAGATATGGGATATTTCTGTTATTTTAAAGTTAACTTGGAAAGTTGGTTTTTTTTTGTACTTGCTTTTTGAAACTGTACCATGATAGTTAAAATGCCTTTCTATCAAAGTTTTCTTTTTCTTTTTTTTTTTTTTAGTTTACTTTTTTTGAGAGCGAGAGAGAGTACAGCAGGGGAGGGGCAAAGAGGTCAGAATCCCAAGCAGGGTCCATCCTGTCAGCACAGAGCCTGATGCAGGGCTTGAACTCATGAGCCTTGAGATCATGACCTGAGCTGAGATCAAGAGTCAGTCACTTGACCAAGTGAGCCACCCAGGCGCCCCAACTATTGTGAGTTTTCTATGTCACAAACTCCATTGACCTGTTTCCCAGGCATTTTTCCTCTAACCAATAACTATTGCTTTGGCGTCTGTCGTGATTTCTATTATTTACTTGGATTTTTTAGCTACTTTAAAAGTTGTGAGACACATTTCATCAAGTCCAGGAACACCCAAATGTGCATTGGCAGGAATCTGCTGCAGTCATGCAGAACAGGGCCCTGGGACAGTCCTACTGTGTGAATAAGCTTCTCAAGCACCATATAGAAAGGCAAATATTTCCAGCTTCCTTGACTTACCGGCCATCCTCCTGAGCTCCCATACCAACAAAGTGGGTGGAAACACTGCCATTGCCAAGAGACAGTGTTGGCTCTGGCAACAGTGTTGAGGAAAGCATGTATAGAAGATCAAGGTAGGGGCGCCTGGGTGGCTCAGTTAAGCAGCCGACTTCCGCTCAGGTCAAGATCTCGCGGTCCTTGAGTTCGAGCCCCGCGTCGGGCTCTATGCTGATAGCTCAGAGCCTGGAGCCTGTTTCAGATTCTGTGTCTCCCTCTCCCTGACCCTCCCCTGTTCATGCTCTGTCTCTCCCTGTCTCAAAAATAAATAAAAAAGATGTTAAAAAAATTAAAAAAGAAGATCAAGGTAGATTTTAACTACTACTTTAGCAGGTGATAGAGTGTCGCTTTTAATAAAAGGATGAGCACTGAGTGTTATATCTAAGTGATGAATCACTAAATTCTACTCCTGAAACCAGTATTACAACATATGTTAACTAACTTGGATTTAAATGAAACTTAATAATAACAATAGTAATAATAATCACAAAGGAGGTGTTGTTTTCTCCTGAATTGCACAGGGCCTCACCTGAAAGAGTAGGATAAAGAGTAGGAATGATGATGAGCTAAGAATCAAATCCAAAGAAGTTACTTCTCCAAGTGCAGTATCTATGAAAAGATTCTTAAAATTAATTTTATTTCTGCCCAAACTACGCATGTATTTCCTATCTTACCAGGATTTTCTTTTATTATTATTTTTATTAATTTAGATCTGAAATTTTGGAGACCATTTATACTAAATTGAGAGACGTTTATACAAATTCAGTGTAAAGCCAGTCTTGAAAATAAGTCATTGTGAAATAAGTCCTTTTATATTAGGTGCTCTTTAATTTTAATTATTTTCTGTGCAACTTCACAGTACAGCTTCAATCCTTCCCTTGGAAATCAAAAAGGAATGAAGTCAAAGCTATTCCCAGACAACTCTGTCCTTCATTTTTATTAAATAGTAGTGGGTTCTGGTTCAAGATGGCAAATTAGGAAGATCCCGAACTCCTCTCCTTTTACAGAGCTACAAAAGAAATAATTTCTTCTGAAAAAAATACAAGAACAAAACAAACTAAACAAAAAGCCCCAAACCAGCTGAGCAACTCCTAAACATTGGGTGACTGAGGGTTAAAAACCCAAACTGCAGTACCTAGGAGATGAAGTCAGAATCTCACCATACAACCCACTCCCAGCATGGTTCCCCACAATTGGGAAAAATATCAAACCCCTCAAACCTCTGTTTGAACCTGGCATTGGGCACCACAACTTTTAACCCCTGCACCTGAGAGATGAGCCCCCTAAACATCCAGCTCTGAAAGCCAAAGGGCCTTGCATCCATGAAACCCACAAGACTACAGTGAACGGAGAAAACACTTCTTAAAGGGCTCAAGTGGACAAACTCCTTCACCCCAGTGCCCAGTGCAGAGGCAGCTGACTGAAAAAGTGCCCAGACTTTTATAAAAGAAGCTTATTTGCTTATCTTCAAGGTTCAGCCTAAGGACAGGTATTTAATTCAACACACACCTGGCCTACTGAAATACTCTGTGGGATGGAGGTCAGCGGGCACCATCTTAGCACTCTCCCTCTGGCTCACTCCAGCTTGCTGTTATCTCCTCCCAAGGAGTCCGTGCCCTCATCTGGCGCCCTGACTTTTATGGCTGTGCCCAGGAAACACCTCCAGAACTCTTGGCTGTGGTGGCCAGCAGGGCTTATGCTCACACAGTCACAGGACTGTACCAGAGACAGTGTTCTTAACTGCTACTGCCCCCAGGGCACAGCACGAGGCAACAGACTGAGGCTCCCAGTACTTCAGGGAAAGAAGTTTTTCATCCCTAAAGATCTTCGTACCTGCAGCTTGAGCATCAGGCTAATTAAACACCCATCTAAGGGCAAAATGTAATCTTCTCCAGAGACCTAAGAAGGTTGGCTCGGTCTTTGTGCTATCCTGCTGTGCTCTTGAGTGGCAGTCTTCCATATGGGAGCTTGCACATGTGTCTGGTGGCCCAGTTTCTGTGACTGTCACCCAGGGATGCCCCTTGATTACTTGTCTCTGGTAGCTCAGCAGAGGTTGCTTTCATGGGTTCCATGGGACTGGAACAAATGAGGAAACAGTTCTTGGCTCGTTTCCACCCTCAGGGCACAGCACCTACAACAGACTGAGACCTACCCCAAGTCTTTCTTTGAAAGTGTCCTCTTTGCTTGTTGTGGAGCTTCAACCTAAGGGACAGGCTTCCCATGTGGCACGCATCTAAGGGTCTACTGACCGTTCTGTAGGGAGAGAGGCCAGTGCACCATCTTTGCCTTCTACTGCCTCACTGCAGGTCATCAGTATCTCCTGGAAAGGAGCTACTACACTCATCTGGCACCCTAATTTTTGCCACTGCCACCCAGGACACCTCCGGGATACCTGGATGTGGTGGCCAATGAGATTTAGGCTTGAAGTATATATCTTCATATTTTAAAATCTGCTCCCTGTTAGAACTAACAAATTCTGTTAGGTAGCAGGATATAAACCCCATGTTTACAGAAATCTATTTCTATACATTAACAATAAACTATGAGAAAGAAATTAAGCAAACAACCCCATTTACAATTGCATCAAAAAGGATAAAATACCTAAGGAATAAACCAAATAATACCAAAGGAATACCAAAGGAATAACCAAAGAGGGAAAAGACTGTACTCTGAACACCAGGATACTGATGAGAGATATTGAAGAAGACACAAACAAAAGACAATACTACCCAAAGTAGAAATTGAAGAAGACACAAATAAATGGAAAGACTACCCAATGCAATCTCTAACAAAATGCCAAAAGCATTCTTCAGAGAAATATAACGAACAATCCTAAAATTTGTGTGGAACCAAAAAAGACTCCAAATAGCCAAAGCAATCTTAAGAAAGAACAAAGATGGAGGCATCATGCGCCCTAATTTCTAACTATATTATAAAGCTATATACAAAACAGTATGGTGTTGACATGGAAATAGACACAAAGATCTGAGGAACAGAATAGGGAGCCCAGAAATAAACCCAGGCATATATGGCCAATTAATCAACAACAAAAGAGGCAATAATATACAATGGAGAAACGACAGTCTTTTTAATAGATGATGTTGGGAAAACTGGATAGCTACATGCAAAAAGAATAAAACTGAACAACCATCTTACCCTATATACACACACACACACATACATACACACACAAAACAAACAAAAAAACCCTCAAGATGAATTAAAGACTTGAATGTAAGATTGAAATTATACAACTCCTAGAAGAAAACATAGCCAGTAAGTAACTTGACTTTGGCCTTGATGACTTTTTAGATTTGGCATCAAAAGTAAAGGCAATAAAAGCAAATGTGGACAAGGACTACATTAAACTAAAAAGCTCTGCACAGCAAAGGAAACCATCAATAAAATGAAAAGGCAATCTATAGAATGGAAAAAAAATTGCAAGCCATATATTTGATGAGTTAGTATCCAAAATATATAAAGAACTCCTAGAACTCAAGAGCAAAAAAAAAAAAAAAAAAAAAAAAAAAAAGCCACACAATTGAATTAAACAATGGGCAGAGGATCTGAATAGACACTTTTCCAAAGAAGACATACAAATGGACAACAGGTCCATGAAAAGGTGTTCAAAGTCATTAATCATCAGGGAAATGCAAATCAAAACCACAATGGCTATTTTCAAAAAGATAAGAAATAACAAGTGTTGGCAGAAGCAACCTAAGCTTCTACCATGGATGAATGGATAAAAGAAATCAGAATGGTCAGTTCTTAAGCCTGTGGAATGTGAACCATCCTGGCCGCAAACTCATTCATCTGATTTGTGCTGGAATCTTTTTGCAGCACTCTACTAGAGAATCACATATGTTTCCTTCTGTTGTTGTTTTAACAAAATTAAGTGCCTGTCAATATAAGTGATCGTTTCTCAAGCAATTATTTTACAAACCAGTTAACCTCTAAGTGAACAGAACATTTTTGCAGGCTTGGACATACATTTTACTCCATTCTTAAACTCTCTATTACAGTAGAGTACCGATTAATGTTAGCTGTTTATCTTTTCTTCAAAAGGAAGCTCATCTAAGTCTAGTAATTAATGACTGAAGGTGGGAGGGAAAACTTGGAGCCAGTATAAAGTACCCTTTCTACTCTCTAAAATGACCACCTGTAATCTCCTAAGGCTTCTCGGTGCAGACTCAAAACAACATAGTTCCAAATGGAGTCCCTTGAAAAATTTTACTAGTGTGATAAGATTCACTGAAAATCATAAACCTGTACATAGTTTCAAATATATTACAGATAATCTGCCTCCCCTAACATCATAAATATGTTAAAAAATGCATACATGAGGTATCTCCTCAGTGCCTGTAGTACCAGACCCTTCAGGTGCACCACCAATGTTCTCATTTAGTCATTAGAATAGTCCCGCAAAGTTACTGATGAAAGTTCCATTTTTCAGATAAGGAGACAAACTAAGAAAGGTTAAGTATATGGTATAATGCTGACTACCTAGTAAAGTGGCAGAAGCAGGCTAAAATCCAGGGCTATAGGTCATTTGTTAGACATGTTTTCAATACCCAGGAGCATAAGGATGTTTTTCCTAAGACTGCCACAAGGTATAGAGTAGCATATCCCAAAAGCTGTTGCCTAAGCAAATGTTAATAAGGGTGCATGGTGCTGCACACCAGCATGCTGATGGCTATGAGAAGTCCTGCAGGAAAGAAGCCTGGTGTGTTATCCGCTGTTTCACAAACAGAGCAGTGCTAACACAGCAACTACAACCCATATGTGACTATAGAGCATTTGAAATACAGCTAGTCCAAACTGAGATGGGCAGCCAGGGCAACATGCACACAGGAATTCAAAGATGTGAAGAAAAAAGAATGTACATGTTACACTGATATTGTGGATATAGTGGGTTAAATTAAATGTATCATTAAAATGCCACCTTCTTTCTTCTTACATCGTTAATGTGGCTACTGGAATATATAAAATATTCAAGCATCTAGGATTATATTTCTACTTGAAAAGTAAAACACTTTTTTTCTTCCACAACTCAACTTGCATTCCATGGAACAGTTCCCAAATTTCTAGAGAAGCAGATACCATAGATGAAAAGCTAAGATGTGAAGACTATTCCAGTTCTGAAATGCTACAGTTTGATGTAATATAGCCTTTTACTGTGGGCGTAAGGGGGACTATCTCATTCTCACTTCAAATATGTCAGCTGTAATAAAAAAGAGTAATACACATTTTAAAATCCATACTCTCAAACTGAATTTTTAAATTAGCTTCTGTCTTTATTTTTAGTTCCAATACATGGAGTGGATATAGACCCATCAGGGTACCAGAAAATTACTAAGCCCTGGTTTACAAACCCATCTCTTCAGTGTTCTTTAGCCAAATCACAAGATTAGCTGTTGTTGTTTTTTTTTTTAATGTTGTTATTGTATTGTGTTTTGTTTTTTAATATGTTTCAATTCCCTTAGCCAAATTCCTTTCTTCCTCCACACCTCCCACAGGACTGGGCTTAGCATAGTCATGCATTAAAAAAGCTTGTGAACTTTTTTCGGAAAGAGTAGCTCCCTGGAGCTGTGGAGGAGGACAGGAATTTCATATTCTGCAGGACTTAAATCATGATAGCATATCAAATATTCCAAGGCCTTAGATGTAGATTTTGCTCTCTGATAAAGACAGAAGACAGCAATAAAATCACATCTGTTCTTAAAGTTTCAATAAGATCACAACTGTTTATCTATATAATTGAAGTTTTCTAGATTCTCAAACTTCCCTCGGGATTTGAGCTCATTCGTTTAATAGTATTAATCTGAGAAAGATAGTTATATATATGTTCATTGTTTAGTTATACTCCTTTTAAAAATACACATATATAAATCACTCCATGAGAAGTATCACAATGTTCTATTTGGCACAATATGCACAAAAAAAGTTAATTATATTGGAATATGTGAAGAATTTCATTTGCAATTAGTTGAAATTATCAAGACACTAGACATTTTAGGACTGTGTGTGTGTATTTTTTTTTAAGTTTGTAAGAGCTTACATGATTAAAGCTTATTTAAGTTGCTCTGGTAGTTATGAAGAAGAAAAAAAAGTTTTATAACAACTTAATTATAATTTGATTAAATGATTATGTAATCTAATAAAGACATTAAGATTAAAGTAAATTTATATCCGCATTTTTATATCAAGCAATATAATGTTTGAAAGAATAAATTTATTTATTTACTTAATACTTTTTTTTCAATATATGAAGTTTATTGTCAACTTGGTTTCCATACAACACCCAGTGCTCATCCCAAAAGGTGTCCTCCTCAATACCCATCACCCACCCACCCCTCCCTCCCACCCCCCATCAACCCTCAGTTTGTTCTCAGTTTTTAAGTCTCTTATGCTTTGGCTCTCTCCCACTCTAACCTCTTTTTTTTTTCCTTCCCCTCCCCCATGGGTTTCTGTTATGTTTCTCAGGATCCACATAAGAGTGAAAACATATGGTATCTGTCTTTCTCTGTATGGCTTATTTCACTTAGCACAACACTCTCCAGTTCCATCCATGTTGCTACAAAAGGCCATATTTCATTCTTTCTCATTGCCACGTAGTACTCCATTGTGTATATAAACCACAATTTCTTTATCCATTCATCAGTTGATGGACATTTAGGCTCTTTCCATAATTTGGCTATTGTTGAAAGTGCTGCTATAAACATTGGGGGTACAAGTGCTCCTATGCATCGGTACTCCTGTATCCCTTGGGTAAATTCCTAGCAGTGCTATTGCTGGGTCATAGGGTAGGTCTATTTTTAATTTTTTGAGGAACCTCAACACTGTTTTCCAGAGTGGCTGCACCAGTTTGCATTCCCACCAAGAGTGCAACAGGGTTCCCCTTTCTCCACATCGTCTCCAGCATCTATAGTCTCCTGATTTGTTCATTTGGGCCACTCTGACTGGCGTGAGGTGATACCTGAGTGCGGTTTTGATTTGTATTTCCCTGATAAGGAGCGATGTTGAACATCTTTTCATGTGCCTACTGGCCATCCGGATGTCTTCTTTAGAGAAGTGTCTATTCATGTTTTCTGCCCATTTCTTCACTGGGTTATTTGTTTGTCGGGTGTGGAGTTTGGTGAGCTCTTTATAGATTTTGGATACTAGCCCTTTGTCCGATATGTCATTTGCAAATATCTTTTCCCATTCCGTTGGTTGCCTTTTAGTTTTGTTGGTTGTTTCCTTTGCTGTGCAGAAGCTTTTAATCTTCATAAGGTCCCAGTAACTCACTTTTGCTTTTAATTCCCTTGCCTTTGGGGATGTGTCAAGTAAGAGATTGCTACGGCTGAGGTCAGAGAGGTCTTTTCCTGCTTTCTCCTCTAGGGTTTTGATGGTTTCCTGTCTCACATTCAGGTCCTTTATCCATTTTGAGTTTATTTTTGTGAATGGTGTAAGAAAGTGGTCTAGTTTCAATCTTCTGCATGTTGCTGTCCAGTTCTCCCAGCACCATTTGTTAAAGAGACTGTCTTTTTTTCCATTGGATATTTTTTCCTGCTTTGTCAAAGATGAGTTGTCCATACGTTTGTGGGTCTAGTTCTGGGGTTTCTATTCTATTTCATTGGTCTATGTGTCTGTTTTTTTGCCAATACCATGCTGTCTTGATGATTAGAGCTTTGTAGTAGAGGCTAAAGTCTGGGATTGTGATGCCTCCTGCTTTGGTCTTCTTCAAAATTAGTTTGGCTATTCGGGGCCTTTTGTGGTTCCATATGAATTTTAGGATTGCTTGTTCTAGTTTCGAGAAGAATGCTGTTGCCATTTTGATTGGGATTGCATTGAATGTGTAGATAGCTTTGGGTAGTATTGACATTTTGACAATATTTATTCTTCCAATCCATGAGCAGGGAATGTTTTTCCATTTCTTTATATCTTCTTCAATTTCCTTCATAAGCTTTCTATAGTTTTCAGCATACAGATCTTTTACATCTTTGGTCAGATTTATTCCTAGGTATTTTATGCTTCTTGGTTCAATTGTGAACGTGATCAGTTTCTTTATTTGTCTTTCTGTTGCTTCATTATTAGTGTATGAGAATGCAACTGATTTCTGTAAATTGATTTTGTATACTGCAACTTTGCTAAATTCATGTATCAGTTCTAGCAGACTTCTGGTGGAGTCTACTGGATTTTCCATGTATAATATCATGTCATCTGCAAAAAGTGAAAGCTTAACTTCATCTCTGCCAATTTTGATGCCTTTGATTTCCTTTTGTTGTCTGATTGCCGATGCTAGCACTTCCAACACTATGTTAAACAACAGCGGTGAGAGTGGACATCCCTGTCGTGTTCCTGATCTCAGGAAAAAGCTCTCAGTTTTTCTCCATTGAGGATGATTTTAGCTGTGGGCTTTTCATAAATGGCTTTTATGATCTTTAAGTATGTTCCTTCTATCCCGACTTTCTCTAGGGCTTTTATTAAGATTGCTGAATTTTGTCAAAGGCCTTTTCTGCATCGATTGACAGGATCATATGGTTCTTATCTTTTCTTTTATCAATGTGATGTATCACATTGATTGATTTGCGAATGTTGAACCAGCCCTGCATCCCAGGAATGAATCCCACTTGTTCATGGTGAATAATTCTTTTTATATGCTGTTGAATTCGATTTGCTAGTATCTTATTGAGAATTTTTGCATCCATATTCATCAGGGATATTGGCCTGTAGTTCTCTTTTTTTACTGGGTCTCTGGTTTAGGAATCAAAGTAACGCTGGCTTCATAGAATGAGTAGGGAAGTTTTCCTTCCCTTTCTATTTCTTGGAATAGCTTGAGAAGGATAGGTATTATCTCTGCTTTAAACGTCTGGTAGAACTCCCCTGGGAAGCCATCTGGTCCTGGACTCTTATTTGTTGGGAGATTTTTGATAACCGATTCAATTCTTCGCTGGTTATGGGTCTGTTCAAGCTCTCTATTTCCTCCTGATTGAGTTTGGGAAGCGTGTTGGGTGTTTAGGAATTTGTCCATTTCTTCCAGGTTGTCCAGTTTGTTGGCATATAATTTTTCATAGTATTCCCTGATAATTGCTTGTATCTCTGAGGGATTGGTTGTAATAATTCCATTTTCATTCATGATTTTAACTATTTGGGTCATCTCCCTTTTCTTTTTGAGAAGCCTAGCTGGACGTTTATCAATTTTGTTTATTTTTTCAAAAAACCAACTCCTGGTTTCGTTGATCTGCTCTACAGTTTTTTTAGATTCTATATTGTTTATTTCTGCTCTGATCTTTATTATGTCTCTTCTTTTGTTGGATTTAGGCTGTCTTTGCTGTTCTGCTTCTATTTCCTTTTGGTGTGCTGTTAGATTTTGTATTTGGGATTTTTCTTGTTTCTTGAGATAGGCCTGGATTGCAATGTATTTTCCTCTCAGGACTGCCTTTGCTGCATCCCAAAGCGTTTGGATTGTTGTAATTTCATTTTCATTTGTTTCCATATATTTTTTAATTTCTTCTCTAATTGCCTGGTTGACCCATTCATTCTTTAGTAGGGTGTCCTTTAACCTCCATGCTTTTGGAGGTTTTCCAGACTTTTTTCTGTGGTTGATTTCAAGCTTCATAGCATTGTGGTCTGAAAGTATGCATGGTATGATTTCAATTCTTGTATACTTATGAAGGGCTGTTTTGTGACCCAGTATGTGATCTATCTTGGAGAATGTTCCATGTGCACTCGAGAAGAAAGTATATTCTGTTGCTCTGGGATGCAGAGTTCTAAATATATCTGTCAAGTCCATCTGATCCATTGCATCATTCAGGGCCCTTGTTTCTTTATTGACCGTGTGTCTAGATGACCTATCCATTTCTGTAAGTGGAGTGTTAAAGTCCCCTGCAATCACCACATTCTTATCAATAAGGTTGCTTATGTTTATGAGTAATTGTTTTATATATTTGGGGGCTCCCATATTCGGCACATAGACATTTATAATTGTTAGCTCTTCCTGATGGATAGACCCTGTGATTATTATATAAATGCCCTTCTTCATCTCTTGTTACAGCCTTTAATTTAAAGTCTAGTTTCTCTGATATAAGTATGGCTACTCCAGCTTTCTTTTGACTCCCAGTAGCATGATAAATAGTTCTCCATCCCCTCACTCTCAATCTGAAGGTGTCCTCAGGTCTAAAATGAGTCTCTTGTAGACAGCAAATAGATGGGTCTTGTTTTTTTATCCATTCTGATACCCTGTGTCTTTTGGTTGGCGCATTTAGTCCATTTACATTCAGTGTTATTATAGAAAGATATGGGTTTAGAGTCATTGTGATGTTTGTAGGTTTCATGCTTGTAGTGATGTCTCTGGTACTTTGTCTCACAGGATCCCCCTTGGATCTCTTGTAGGGCTGGTTTAGTGGTGACGAATTCCTTCAGTTTTTGTTTGTTTGGGAAGACCTTTATCTCTCCTTCTATTCTAAATGACAGACTTGCTGGATAAAGGATTCTCGGCTGCATATTTTTTCTGTTCATCACATTGAAGATGTCCTGCCATTCCTTTCTGGCCTGCCAAGTTTCAAAAGAGAGATCAGTCACAAGTCTTATCGGTCTCCCTTTATATGTTAGAGCACGTTTATCTCTAGCTGCTTTCAGAATTTTCTCTTTATCCTTGTATTTTGCCAGTTTCACTATGATATGTCGTGCAGATGATCGAATCAAGTTACGTCTGAAGGGAGTTCTCTGTGCCTCTTGGATTTCAATGCCTTTTTCCTTCCCCAGATCCGGGAAGTTCTCAGCTATAATTTCTTCAAGTACACCTTCAGCACCTTTCCCTCTCTCTTCCTTCTCTGGAATACCAATTATGCATATATTATTTCTGTTTAGTGCATCACTTAGTTCTCTATTTTTCCCCTCATACTCCTGAATTTTTTTATCTTTTTCTCAGCTTCTTCTTTTTCCATAACTTTATCTTCTAGTTCACCTAGTCTCCCCTCTGCCTCTTCAATCCGAGCCGTAGTTGTCTCCATTTTATTTTGCAACTTGTTGATAGCATTTAAGCTCCTCCTGTCTGTTCCTTAGTCCCTTGATCTCTGTAGCAAGACATTCTCTGCTGTCCTTTATACTGTTTTCAAGCCCAGCGATTAATTTTATGACTATTATTCTAAATTCACTTTCTGTTATATTGTTTAAATCATTTTTGATCAGTTTGTTAGCTGTTGTTATTTCCGGGACGTTTTTTCTGAGGGGAATTCTTCCGTTTCCTCATTTTGGATAGTCCCTGGAGTGGTGCGGGACTGCGGTGCCCTTCCCCTGTGCTGTCTTGAATAACTTGCTTTGGTGGGCAGGGCCGCAGTCAGACCTGATGTCTGCCCCCAGCCCACCGCTGGGGCCACAGTCAGACTGGTGTGTGCCTTCTCTTCCCCTCTTCCCCATCTCCTAGGGATTCCTTCCTTCTCTTCCCCATCTCCTAGGGATTCACTGTGGGGTGGCGTGGCCCATCTGGGCTACTTGCACACTGCCAGGCTTGTGGTGCTGGGGATCTGGCGTATTAGCTGGGGTGGATCCGCAAGGTGCACGTGGGTGGGAGGGGCAGGCTCAGCTCACTTCTCCTTTGGTGATCTGCTTCGGGAGGGGCCCTGCAGCACCAGGAGGGAGTCAGACCCGCCGGAGGGATGGATCCACAGAAGCACAGCTTTGGGTGTTTGTGCGGTGCAAGCAAGTTCCCTGACAGGAACTGGTTCCCTTTGGGATTTTGGCTGGGGGATGGGCGAAGGAGATGGCGCTGGCCAGTGCCTTTGTTTCCCACCAAGCTGAGCTCTGTCGTCCGGGGCTCAACAACTCTCCCTCCCCTCCCTCCCGTTGTCCTTCAGCCTTCTGCTCTCCAAGCAGAGCTGTTAGCTTATAACCTTCCAGATGTCAAGTCCCGCTTGCTGTCAAAACACACTCCGTAAGGCCCCTCCCGCTTTTGCCAGCCAGACTCAGGGGCTTTGCTTGCCTGGCGGGCCGCCCCTCTGCCCGGCTCCCTCCTGCCAGTCCGTGGAGCGCGCACAGCCTCTCTGCCCTTCCTACCCTCCCTACCCTCTTCCGTGGACCTCTCATCTGCACTTGGCTCCGGAGACTCCGTTCTGCTAGTCTTCTGGCGGTTTTCTGGGTTATTTAGGCAGGTGTAGATGGAATCTAAGTCATCAGCAGGACGAGCGGTGAGCCCCGTGTCCTCCTATGCCACCATCTTCCCAGGATCCCCAAGAATACATTTTTAAGGGGCGCCTGGGTGGCTCAGTTGGTTGAGCGTCCGACTTCGGCTCAGGTCATGATCTCATGGTCTGTGAGTTTGAGTGCCATGTTGGGCTCTGTGCTGACAGCTTAGAGCCTGGAGCCTGCTTCAGATTCTGTGTCTCCCTCTCTCTCTGCCCCTCCCTCCCTTGCTCATACTCTCTCTCTCTCTCTCTCTCTCTCTCTAAGAATAAATAAACATTTACAAAATTAAAAAAAAAGAATACATCATTAAAAAATCAAATCACCATGCTCATCTGCATTCTGGTAATTCCAAGTGTTTCTACCCTTTGTATCGCTAAATCAATAAGATGAGCTCACCTTTACTTAAACACACCAGAGTTCACTTTGGAAGCAATACTTTTCCATAGAGAAGAGCTATCAGTTCTGCAATGTAATTTCTCAGAATCGGACTTCATCTTTTAGGCCTCTGTTGTTGTTGTTGTTATTACTGGTCCTTTTTTTTTGAATAAGTATGTGGATAATCAATATCATGGTTATTCTGTTTACTAAGCAGAAGACTTCACATGCTTGGCTGGTAGTCTCAGCCCAGGACTCTTTTTCAACATGATTTTTTCAAATGTGGCAAGAGTTTATCTAATAAGCCATATAAATGTTCCATATTTTCTAAATAAATGCTATCCTTTTTCCTGAAGCTTTGGCAAAAAGGCCTTTTGTTTAGTTGTTGTTAAGGGCAATTGGAAAGCATTTTACCTGTTAAGGAAAATATAGCTGCCAGTTCCACTTACAGATACTGTGGTTAATCTCTAATCAAAAACCAACTTAAAAATACAGAAGTGATGTCACCAAAATGACAACATAGGTCATTCCCCTCTTTGCTCCTCCTCACAAGAAGGACTGATATCTATTCATGTACAAGACAACGTTGAGAGAATCCTAGAACACAGGGCTGAGACTAAAGCACCCACTCTACAACAGAGACCAATAGAGACCAACAGAGACCAATAGAGACCATGCACAGAGGTCACCCCTGAGCCTATCATCCTTCCAGTGGTGAAAGAGAACCCAGGGTAGACATCCAGCTCCCCCAGCCTTGGGGGTCATTTCTTGAGAACTCCCACTCCAGTCTCATCCCACAGAGACTGTGGTGGGATATTTGGGGTTTGACCACTGGGAATCTGGTTGGGATGGAGAAGGGAGGGAGGAGCTTGCAAGAACCAGCATTTAGATCTTGAATGACTGAGTTTATACTTGCAAGACACAAGTTGCAGTCCCAACCATCAGCTGTACTAATCTGCAGAGCCAAGACAGTGGTGCAACCTGATCAGGGAGAGGTCTGCCTGATTTGGGTCTTCAAGTAAAGACCTTTCTGGCCCTAGCACTGAGTCATAGCCCAGCCCTATGCTAAGTGTAGCTCCTGAACCTGTTTTACCAGAATGCCTGGCCAAAAACATCTGGAAGGTTGTATAGGCCAGCAATCATTGAGCAGAGTCCAGCAGGCAGACCCAATTATCCACAGAACAGATGCATTGGCCCTGTTCAACCAGAGAATTTAGGGTGTGGGTCAACTTGAGTCAAGACCACAAAGTGCCCTTCTGGCCTTCAAGTCAGTTTTCCCACCTTGCCCAGGCAGGAAAATTAACTTGTAGCCCCACCCATAACCAAATACAGCCTCATCCCACTTAACCACTGAATGTCAATATTGCACACAGAAGCTGCATAGTTCATCCAACATCCATGCTTACACTGGTACTGGAACAAAAAGCATAGACTGGGGCTTTTTCCCCATGTGCAGAACAAAACTGATGGCCCCAATACCAAGGAATTTAGTGATAGTCTTACCTGATTCAGGTTCCCAAACAATGAACCATTCAGACCCTGGGGTCTTTTCGGCTGCCCCACCAGGGCAGGAAAGCTAATTCATATTCCTACTTATTATGCAGTATAGTTCCTAATCCTGACCATCTAGTAGGGTCAACTACAGAACCCAGGAAATTGTAGACCCCACCCTACAGCCTCTGCTTGGGCAGCAAACAAAGCCAGGACTTTTATCCAACTATTCTCAGCCAGCAATACCATCCCCACTTCTCCTCAGAGCTTGGGCAGTGGCCTCACTCATAAATAGACCCTGATAAAGCAAGCTCCATCTCACTAAGCACATTATAAGTGGACACATCCAGAAGCCCAAACTGAGCTGACTGGTAAAGAACTGTTTCTGCCATAGTGAATCTTTACAGTCTGGAAGAGGAGATGGCTTACTCAAATGCACTGATACCAACAGAAGGAATCAAGGATCATGAAAAATCCCTTAAACATGAAAACACAAAAGAAACTAATAAAACTTTAATTGCTCCAACCCTAAAGTAGTAGAGATCTATGAACTGTTGGATAAGGAATACAAAATAATCTTAAAGAAGTTTAGTGAACTATAAGAACACAGAGACAACTAAATGAAATTAGGAAAATTGTGTATGACAAGTTCAACAAAATAGAAACTATCAAAAGAGATAAAAGAAGGCAAACAGAAATCCTAGAGCTAAAAAAATACAATGACTTAACTGAAGAACAGAATAGAGAACTTCAAAAGGAGACTTGATTGTGAAGAAGAAAGAATCAGTGACTTCAAAAGCAGAACATTTGAAAATCTCCAGTTAGAAGGGCAAAAAGGAAACAGAATGAAACAAAGCAAAGAGAGCCTACAAGATTTACAATGCACAGTCAAAAGAAACAATATCTGCATTATGGGAATTCCAGAAAAAAGATCAAGAGAAAGAGACAGAAAGTATATTTAAAGTAACCTGGGAAAGAACCTGGGAAAGAAATGGACATCCAGATTCATGAGGCCCTAAGAACCCCTAATAGATTGAACCTTAATATGGCTACACCAAGACACAGTGTAACTCAATTGTCAAAAGTCAAAGACAAAGAAAGAATTTTGAAAAAAGCAAGAAGAAAAAAGTTACATATAAGGGAACTCCCATAAATGTACTGATAGCTTTCTCAACAGAAACTATTAGGTCAGGAGAGAATGAGATTATATATTTAAAATATTGAAGGGAAAGAAACTGTCAGCCAAGAATTCTATCCCTGGCAAAGCTGTTCTTCAGAAATGGAGAGATAAAGACTCGCCAGAATAAACAAAAGCTAAAGGAATTCATCACCATTCTTGCCTTACAAGAAATGCTAAAGGGAGTTCTTTGAGTGGAAGTAAAACCATACTAATTAACATCATAAAAATATAAGAAGGGAGTGTAAATTCATTGGCATTAATAAGTATATAGAGTTCGATTCTGCAATATGGTAATTGGTGGTGCATAGTTTACTTACAACTGTTTTTTAAAAGTTTAAAAACAAATGGAAAAATAATCACAGCTACAATAATCTGTTATTAGATTCACAATATCAAATATGAATGCAGTAATATCAATAAATTAAAATATAAGGGGGAGGAGAAGTAAAGTGTAAACTTTAAGAATTCTACCAAATTAAATTATCCGTTTAAAATAGAGTATTATAATTTTAAGGTATTTTATATAAGGCTCATGAAAACCACAAGGCAAAAACCTATAATAAATACACAAAAGAATATGATAAAGTAGTTAAAGCATATTGAAACCCAAGAGACATGAAAACACACACAAAAAAAGTCAGGACAAGAAATAAGAAAAAAAAAAAAACTCTACAACAGATCTAGAAAAGCTGGAAAACTATTAATAAAATGGCAACAGCAAGTCCTTAACCATCAACATTTACTTAATACCTGAATAGATAAAATTCTCTAATCAAAAGACACAGAATGTCTGATCTAAGACAAAAGATCCAATGATATGCTATCTACAAGAGACCACTTTAGCTTTAAAAGACACAGGGACTTAGAGTGAAGGATAGAAAAAGACATTTCAAGCAAATGGTAAACCAAAAGAGAAGTGGCTATATTTATATCACACAAAATAGACTTTAAACTAAAAATGGTAAAAATAAATAAAGAAGGTCATTATATAATGATAAAGGAGTCAAAACTTCTAGAAGATATAACAATTATAATATTTATGTGCCCAACATTGAAGTACCCATGGATATAAAGCAAAAACTAACAGAGGTATAAAGGAAAAATAAACAACAATATGACAGTTGGAAACATTAAAACCCGATTCTTAACAATGGGTAGATCATCCAGAGAATCAACAAGAAAACAGTGAATATTAACAACACTGTAGGCCAAATGGACCTTCCAGACATATACAGAACATTCTACCTGGGAATAGGAGAAAACATTCTTTTGAAGAGCAGAAGAAATGTTTTCTATGACAGACCATTTTTTAGGTCACACAACAAGTCTTAGTAAATTCAAGAAGACAAAAATTATACCAAGTATCTTCTCTTGCTCTAATGGTATGAAACTAGAAATCAATAACAGGAGGAAAACAGAAAAACTCAAGAACACACGGGAATTAAACAACACTCTCCTAAATGACCAATTGATAAAAGAAGAGATTAAAGGGAAAATAAGAAACCTTATTGATAACAATGAAAATAGAAAAACATCATACCAAAACTTATGGAATGCAGTGAATATAATTCTAAGAGGGAAGTTCATAGCAATAAATGGCTACATTAAGAAATAAGAAAGATTTCAAATTGACACCCTTAAATCTATGCCTCAAGGAACTAGTAAAAGTAGAACAAATGGAGCATAAAAGTTAGCAGAATGAAGGAAATAAAGATTGAAAGAAAAATAAATATAATAAAGGAAGAAAACCAAAGAAAATATTAACACTTGGAGTTATTTCTTTTAAAAAGATAAAATTGGCAAACTTTAGCTAAACTAACCAAAGAGAAAAGAGAAAAGGCTCAAATCAACAAAATATAAAAGATGATGAGGACACTCTAATGATATCATAAGAATACAAAGAGTCATAAGAGGCTTTGATGAACAACGATATGTCAACAAACTGGACAACCTAGAAAAAAATGGAAAAATTCCTAGAAGCATACCATGTACCAAGACTGAACCAGAAAGAAATAGAAAACCTCTACAGACCAATTACTAGTAAGGATATTGAATCAGCAATAAAAAAATCTGCCAACTAAGAAGAACCAAGGAGCAGATGGCTTCCTTAGTGAATTTCACCAAACATTTAAGGAAGAATCAACAATAATCCTTCTCAAATTCTTCCAGAAAATCAAAGAGAAGGGAATATTCTCAAATGCATTTTATGATGCTAGCCCTATCCTGATACTAACGCCAGAAAATGACACCACTAGGAAGAAAAACATACACTACAGTCCAGTATCCCTGATGAATACAGATATAAAAATTATCAGTGAAATACTAGCAAATCTTATTCAGTAGTACATTTAAAGAATTATTCACCATGATCAGGTGAAATTTATCCTTGGGATGTAAGGATTGTTCAAAATACACACATCAGTCAATGTGGTACATCCCATTAATAGAATAAAAGAATCATGTGATCATTTCAGATGCAGAAAAGGCTTATGATAAAATTCAACATCCATTCATGATAAAAACTTTTAACAAATTAGGTGTAAAAGAAATGTGCCTCAATATAATAAAAACCATTCATGACAAGCCCACAGCTAACATAATGGTGAAAGGCTGAAAGCTTTTCTCCAAGATTAGGAATAAGGCAAGAATACCCACTCTCCACACCCATGTAACACAGTACTGAAAATCCTAGCCAGGGCAACTAGGCAAGAAAAATAAATAAGAGGCATCAGAAATGGAAAGGTAGAAGTAAAATTGTCTTTATTTGCACATGACATGATTGTATATATAGGAAATCCTAGAAGACAGCACCAAAAAGCTGTTAGATTTAATCAACAAGTTCTATAAAGTTTTAGGATACAAATTAACAAGCAAAACAAGCATTTTTATATACTAACAAATTATTTGAAAATTAAATAATCATCCCATTTATGTTAGCATAAGAAACAATAAAATGCCTAGGAATAAATTTAACTGCAGGGATAAAAGTTCACTATATTGAAAACTACAAGGCATTGATGAAAGAAATCAAAGAAGACACAAATAAATGGAAAGAATCCTTTGTTCATGGATCAAAAGAGTTAATATTGTTAAAATGTCCATATTGCCCAAAGCCATCTATAGATTTAAATCAATCTGTCTTAAGATTCCAATGGCATTTGTTACAGACGTAGAAAAAGCAACCCTAAAATTTTTCTGGAATCCCAAGGACCCCAAATAGCCAAAGCAATCCTGGTAAGAAGAAGGAGGAGGCATCACACTTCCTGATTTCAAGCTATATTGTAAAGCTACAGTAATCAAAATTATATGTACTGGCATAAAAACAGACATACGGATCTGAGGAACAGAATGGGGAGCCTAGAAATAAACACATTCATATAAAGACAACTAATATTTGAAAGGGAGCCAAGAATACTCCATAAAGAAAAGACAGTCCTGTCAATAAATGGTGCTAGGAATATTAGTATTCATGTGTAAAAGAGTGAAACTAGACAGCCCATCTTACACTACTCACAAAAATTAACTAAAATGGATTGAAGATTTAAATATAAGACCTGAAACCATAAAACTTTTAGAAAAAATCATAGGCAGTAAGCTCCTTGACATCAGCGTTAGCAATGATTTTTTTTAATAGGACACCTAAAACACAAATAACAAAATAAAAAAAAAAATAACAAGTGGGACTACAAACAAACTAAAAAGTTGATGGAAAGCAAAAAAATGCATCAACAAAATGAAAGCACACACTACATAATGGGAAACATATTTGCAAGCCATGTAACTTATAAAGGCATGATATCCAAAATATATCAAGAACTCAGACAACTCAATAACAACAACAAAAACCCAAATAACCCAATTAATGGGCAAAGGACCTGAAGAGACATTTTTCCAGAGAAGATATGAATGACCCACATGAACATGGAAAAATGTTCAACATTACTAATCACAAGGGAAAGGCAAATTAAAACCACGATGAGAAATCTGTCATCAAGAAGAAGAGATAAGTGCTGGCAAGGATGTTGCAGAAAGGTAACCTTTGTGCACTGTTGGTGGGACTGTACATTTTTACAAACACTATGGAAAGCAGTATGGGGTTTCCTCAACAATTAAGTATTGAACTACCATATGATCCCACAATTCCATTTCTGGAAATTTATATAAAGGAAAGTAAAACACTGTGTGAAAGAAATGTCTGTGCCCCATGTTACTAGCAGTATTATTTACAATAATCAAGACATGGAAGCAAGCTTAACCACTGATGGATGAATGGACAAAGACAATGTGGTGCACGTGTGCAGACACACACCCTCACACACACACACACACACACACACACACACACACACACACACACACACACACGATGGCCTATTATTCACCCATAAAAAAGAAATCCTGCCATTTGTGATATAACCTTCAGGTTATGATTAGTGAAACAGGTTAGAGAAAGGCAAATACTATATGATCTCACTTAGATGGAGAATCTAAAAAAAAAAAAAAAAGAGAGAGAGAAATAAAAACAACCAACCAAACTTTTTGAAAAAGAGATCAGACTTGTGGTTACTAGACATGAGTGGTGTGGGGAAGGGGAATTGGATGTAAGTGGTCAAAAGGTATAAACTTCTGGTTATAAATAAATACCAGGGATATGATATGCAACATAATGAACATAGTTAACACTGCTGTCTGGTATATTTGACAGTTGTTAAGGGAGTGGATTCTACTCATCACAAGACTTCTCACACAAAGAAAACAACTTTTTAATTAAAGAAACATGAAATGATGGATGTTAACTAAACTTACTGTGTTAATCAATTCACAATATATTTAAGTCGAATCATTATGCTGTACACTTACATAGTGCTGTATGTCATATGTAGATCTTAACGAAACTGGAAAATAAAATAAAGATGCATCTGATCCTCCCAGTAACTCTTATTTCCCCAAGTTAATTCTAATAATTTTAATGTACTTCTTAAAACGTCAGGGACAGCATTTTGTGTGGATAGCTGTTTTGCTTCAAATAATTTTTTTAAATGTTTATTTATTGATTTTAAGAGAGACAGAGACAGTGCAAGCAGGGGAGGGAGAGAGAGAATCCTAAGCAGGCTCTGCACTGTCAGCACAGAGCTCGACGTGGTGCCTGGTCCCATAAACTGTGAGATCATGACCCAAGCTGAAACCAAGAGACAGGCACTGAACCAACTGAACCACCCAGGTGCCCCACCACACAAAGTATTACATTGAAATTTTTTGTTTCCTAAATGCCTTTTTCCATTAACATGTACAATTAGGGCTGTACATGTGCAGCCTTTACTTTTCAAATGACTACACACACCGTGTCAGTGAAAAGTTCTACTTGGGAAGGCAATAGTGATTAAGAAGCCAGACTCTCTGAAATGGAATCCTGGTTCTACCACCTTCCATTGTGTGATCTTGAGCATATAACTTAGCCTCGATAACCTCTCTATCAACTGAGGATAACATTAATGCCATCCTCTACAGTTGTTGTAAGGATTGAGTTATTACACGAGATGTGGACAATCTGCCCGACACATAGTAAGTATGATGGGAGTTTTAGTGATTATAAGGATCATGATACTGATGGTAGTGATGATGCTAATGGCAATGATGATGCTAAATATATTATGGAGAACAGAGATGAAGAGGAAGTCTTCCCTTATCTTTGGCAGAAGGAGAAAGGAGATGGGAGGGACAGACAAGTAAGTGTTTAATTGTAATTCAAAGAAAACTGATGAGCATTGTGGTGGAAATATAAGTAGGGTGACCATCTGTCCCAGGAAAGTCCTAGTTTATCCCTGTTTTCCCAGCAGGGCTATTAATGTCACTTACTGCACCTTCATAACTGTCCTATGGCCTCTGCAAATAAAAGCACACTGATATAAGAGGCCAGGGGATGGATGTAAGACCTCATGGAGGAAAGACATTTGAACTGATCCATAAAAGGAACAGTTAGAAAAGAAAAACCATTTCTTTGTTCCTTGCCAAGCTCCTCCTAAAAGGGACCTGAATAGGGGAAAGCTAAGTTTTCTTTGCATTTTCAGCAGAGCAGAAAACAGAAAAAATTGAAACAAGACTGTATTGGTTTCCTCTTGCTGCAGCAAATTACCACCAAATTAGTGGCTTAAAGCAATAAAAATATTCTACAATTTTGGAGTCAGAAGTCTAAAATGGGTCCATGGGACTCCATGTCACCTGGACGCTCTAGGGGGGAATCTATTTCCTTGCTTTTTCAAGCCTCTGAAGGTTGCCTGCATTTCTTGCCTCACAGGTCCCTTTCTTCCTACAGCCTAACCTCTCTTCTCTGACCTCAGCTTCCATCCTTATATTTTCCATAAATATTTCGACCCTCCTGCCTCCCTCTGACAGGGACTATTGTGATTACATTGGGCCCACCTGGATAAGCCAGGCTATTCTCCCCCGTGCTCAATTTCCCTATGCTATATAATGTATCCAATGGTTCCAGGGATTAGATCATAGACATCTTCGGGGAGCCATTATTCTGTCTACCACAGAGACTTATTGTATTCATTGCTTTGGTGTCAAGAACATAGTCCTTGGAGCTAAATACCATCCTATTAAAAATGAAAGGTTCAATATTTTAGCCACCTCAGACACATGGCTAAGTCAGCTAACTGCAATTTCCAAAAGTGGAATTAGGAAGTCATTTACTGAGAAAATAGGGCTCTATACTTTAGTGTGACTTTCAAGTATATGTTTAAACTAGGAGAATACCCAGTGTAGGAAATCTTTATATGAGAGTAACTGACAATGGAAAAGCCTTTTAAAGTGAATCCTTTTAAAACAGAGAGAAAAATGTGTAATATATAATGATAAAGTTGTCTGGGTATTTTCCTGACAGATGAAATGTAAGATTCTGAAAAATACACATAATTTATATTAAACAGCATTTAGATTACATTTTAATTGTGCTCTAATTTGGTGAACAGAGAGAGTAAAGCAATATATATTTTTGGTATAGTATTTTCCAAATAATAAATAAATAAATAAATAAATAAATAAATAAATAAATAAATAAATAAATGTGATAGAGTATGACTGCCTTCACATTTTGTTTTAACAGAATGATCTTAAAGAGGTATTTTGAAGATACATTACAGGGCTTACCAAATTTCTCAAGCATCTCTCTTAATTCATCCCTGAGTAATTCATGTTGTTATCATTCTTATAAGTATTTTTCTTTATTTTTTTATCATGACTTATTCTGCCAGGTCATTATTTCTATCTCAGATTTAATTACAGTATTTTTCCATCATTATTTTCATCAATTATGTTAAATCTTATATTCTCAATGGCATTGATAATTTGACTCCTCAATTGATTTGACTTATATTTACATAAAACTTCAGGTAATAAAAGACAAATACAATAATTAAAAGCCTAGAGGGATAAAGGTGTTTCTGTCCTGGGATGCAATGTACTGCTATTAACAGAAGAGGGATGTTTGAGCAGGAACTAACTAAATCCAAAACTCTAAATAAATGTTTTTTTCATATGATGACTTTCTCTTCCCTGAGCAGTATTTTTTACTTTTATTTTTTTTAAATTTTTTAAATGTTTATTTATTTTTGAGAGAGATTGACAGATTGTGAGCAGGGGAGGGGCAGAGAGAGAAAGGGAGACACAGAATCTGAAGCAGGCTCCAGGCTCTGAGCTGTCAGCACAGAGCTGTATGCAGGGCTTGAACTCACAAACCGCTAGATCATAACCTGAGTGGAAGTCAGATGCTCGACCAATTGAGCCACCAAGGCGCCCCAATATTTTTTACTTTTAATTTTTTTCAAATAATGAAACCCAGTAACTAATTCAGGCTATTACTTGAATAGAGTTATAATAAGTTGAAAAAATATTTGGGGCTAAAAATTACCTTAAATTGGCCTTAAAATTTTATTCCTTATTTTACTATTAGGTATAGTTGATAGAGAGGGGATTAATTTCTAATAATTTATTTTTCTTACATATAAGCTCCATTAGAACAGTAATTATGTCTATACTTTTCACTACTGTGTCCCCAGCACTAACATAGTACCTAATACAGGGCAGACTCATTCAGTATTGGAGGAGAAAGCATGAGGTAATTTTTTTTAAGGTCATTATGTCGAGAAAATATTCACTAAACTGCAGAATTTACCATAGAGAATTGGCTGCACACATATCAACAAAGAATCCATTGTAGAAAGTAGGAGAATTCAATTAAAATATTTTAGTACTAATATTTCGTGTAGAAAAAGTGTAATAGATAACTTATTTTCCTTTTATTATGAAAACATTATTGGTCATAATTCAAACTCAGGATTTCCCATAATTTCTCCACAGAACATAGTATTATTCAAGAAAGATATGTGGAAAAGAACTTTTTTGAATTTGAAAATAAATAGTGTACTGGATCCTCCTCTTAGAGTTTTAAAGATTCTGGTAAGTCCTGATGCAAAACAAAACTTTTTTTACATTTGCTATACTTATTGAGTAAGGGAGGCTCTATCCCTCTCGAACACCTATGGGGACACAATGAGTATATTTAGAACAGTATTTTTGAAGTATTTCCTTTTCTCTTTCTTTTTCTCACCCCATTTCTTCTCTATTACCATGTGCCTTAAGAGAGAAAAGAAGAAGTGAACAAATGTTGAACAAATGTAGAGTAGATGGGTACACAGGTGGACACTCTTGAGCCATGGTCACCCGGAAGGGAGAGACCTGGAGGTAAAACTTCTGGAAGAAGATGTGAGTGGTCATTGTCCACAGGAAGGCTTTTGTATAAGGAGGCTCTCCCAGTATCTCATGGTCTGGCCACAAGTATCTGTGGTTGCTTGCAGAGAAGTGCTAGGGAGGAGTTGCTATTTTGGCCCTTCCACTCTCAGAAAGTCCCTGAGACTCTCATGCTAATGATTCTTCACCTCCATAGAGTTTTGCAAACCAGGGAGTCAAGACAGAGCCAAGAAGATTTTTTGACTGGACTTGTCCTTAGAGAGCTACAGAGCTCACTTAAATGATCAAGAATTGTTTATTTTAATTGTGAAATCCTATATGTGTTTTTATGTAGATAGGTGTGTGCAAAACATATAGTGTATCTGCATGGTTTAAAGAATAAAACACTTGTGTTGTATTATATGAAGTTAATATCTTTGGAGCCCCCATATGCCTAACCCCGAGCATAGCTCTCTCCATCCTCTCCAGAACTAATCTGGATCCTGAAGTTTGTCTTTATCAATCCTTGTGTTACTTTATTGATTTATCACACATGTACATAGTTTTTAACTATATATTGCTTAGTTTTTCATATTTTTTGAAATGATATATGATATACGGCCTCAAATTGCATATGTTCTGTTACAAATTGCTTCTTTTGTTGTTGCTCAACATTGTGAGATTTATCCATATTGACGTGTAATTCTTGTTTATTGTCACTGAACTCTAATCCATTGTAAAACCATATCATAATTTATGTAGTCATTCTTCGTTGTTGAACATTTTGATGTCCCCTTCTTTCATCAATACTGCCATGAACATGCTCACCTTGAGCTTATATTTAGGAAGCAGAATTATGGAGCACAAGCATAGTCACAGCTTGAACTTTGCTAAATGTGAAATTGTTTTTCAAGATGAGTGTAGCAATTTGTACTCCTAGCAGCATTGTATAAAACTTGCAGTTTGTTCACAATCCCAAGAACACTTGGTGTTGTTCAAGTTGTAGCCAATTTGCAGCAGGGCAGCAAAAATGTACTCCATGATCAGTGCTGGGAGGCAGAGCTTGTGGAATTTTGAGTTTACCCTTAAAGAACATTCCTCTGCTCTAACATCCTTGTGAGGCAGCGTGAGTTGAGACCCAGCCCTTGCAGTATATGGTGTCCTGTTTTTGGAAATAACATCTGGGAACATAAATATTTACCTAAGTTCTATACTCTTGAAGCTGAAAACTGGTCACCAGTCCATCCTGTGCAGGTATCTGGACCAGCAAGGGCATTTCTGAAGGACAGGAGCATCATCCAAATGTGTGAGATGCCTGTGACCCAACCAATGGTGGATGTGGGCCAGTCTGACCTTACAGTCCTCTCTCCCTGTGTGGTGTTTGAAGCAGAACTAATCTCCTTTGCACTGAGTAAGCCCTTTAATTCTTCGACAATTCAGTGTGGGGTTGGGGTGGGAGTGCAGCAGGACATCTTAAAAAAGGAAATAAAGGAACTTCTAGAATGAAGCTTGAAAACTCAAACAACTAACTAGAACAGAAAAAGTGTGATTGTATTTATATTGCAAGCAAGTTAAACCGGTGTTGCTGAATTTATACCACTTGGTGATATAAGAGCCCTTCTCTTATCCCCTATTTTATACTAAATGTGAATTAAACTTCTCTGACAAGCTGCACCATAACACATCCTTCTTATAATTAGCCAGCCTTATTTCTCACAAACTCCTCCAAAATTTTCACCTTGTCTTGTCAGTCTGATGTTCTCATAGTCTTATGAATATGTCAACATTTCACTGTCAGTATTTCCTTCTCTTTAGAATGACCTCTCCTAATTTCTTTCTCTATATAAGTAGTCTGAAGTTATACTTAAAACTGTATCTTAAATCATAATTGCTACAAGCCTCCACCAATCTTGATTACAGAAATTCCAGTATTTGTAAGGACTTCCATTTTTTTTAGGAATTTCTAACGTTTGTTTGTGATGAATTATCAAATATTTGTTTCTGGACTTACCCTTCAGACTCCAAGGAAGCATTACTTCAGGTCAGGTTCCTAGAGGTCAAACTTCATTTCCAAACCCCTTTCTTTCATTAGTTGAGCATGGCCCATGTGACATCACCAGTGACTGATAGCTGTTCTTCCTAATGGTGAAGCTAGACATAAAACATCACTGCTAACTATGCTGGAAGCCCTAAGCAATTCTTCAAGTCTGTGGCTCACCTAAACATCAAATATCTCTTCCTGAATCCCTAAAGCCATGCTCCCCAAGATCCTGGTGAAAACTTCTGCCAGTGACCTCATCCATTTCCTGCCTCCTTCTTGTAAAAATGTCTATCCATTAGTAAAAGCCTCTTTCTAAAAGGAACCAAAAGAAAATTCAAGATCCCTTAAATAAGCAAATAAGTAAATAAACATTGATTCATACACCTGGGAAGTGAAAGCATGAGGTAGACTTTGAGTACACTTCAATCCAGGGTCTCTAACCAAGCTATCTGACTCAGTTTCTCTGTCTTTGGGCTCTGCCTCCCTCTACAAGACAAATTTATTCTTATTTAAGCTTTTCCACATGATAGGAAAGAATAGCTGTCAGCCTCAGGCCATTATCTCCATAGTTTATGAACTGATAGAAAGAGAGCCTGTTTCCCAATATTTATCTAATCTCACGAAGGACTCAGATATGTCCTGCTAGGATTACAAGTCTACCCCTTGGAGTATCAAACTCATTGACTAGATAAGCTATCCTGATGAACTAGGCCAAACTTTGTGGTTAGGAGAGGGTGAGACTATGTGATTGACAGGCCCCCTCAGAACCACGATGAAAGGAAGAGGAACATTTCCTCAGTGGAAAGAGTAATGAATTATGAACATGTGTGCATGTACATGCACACACATGAGCGCGCACACACACACACACACACACACACACACACACACAGAGTCCACTAGGCCCTCTAAAATAAGTCCAGTTACAGATACTACACTAAAGACTTCCATGTTTCCACGTATAACAGAAACCTGAAATGGTTCTTATGGCATGAGCCTTCAAATTATCAGTCTCTAAGTTTTCCTTCAGTGCCAGAATGGCCGCTCAGAAAAGTTACACAATTAATAGCACAAGGGGCCTGAAAAGACACTTTCCTCTGATCACTTAGACCTTGGCACACTGAAGCATTGCTCAATGGCCAAGCTTCCCTTACTGAGAGGAATTTCTTTCTGAGGAATTCAAGCCTGAGGAAAGCAAGACTCATTCAGCCAGTTCCACTCTAGACAGTCAGTTAGGGTTTCATGCCTTCAAATCCCAGTCATCAGGTGTCAGTACCTTTTCTCCTGGGAGGATTTTAAGTATAAATGTTGCACACAGGGTAGAGGTACCCACTAAAGCTACCCAGTGACACTCATAGCCTAACTTTGGAAATGAATGGTGCCTTCCACTGTGTTCAATATAAATTGAACCCTAAGTTCCAAGACTCCCAAAAGGTGTCATACTATTTTCCCTCAGGGCCAATTATATCTTTATGTTTTCCTTGTCTATTTTGCCTGACATATTATTCCTCATCTTTCTCTGAACTGTTATATATTTATAGTCTTTACAATTCAGAACATCTATACACCACAGTGAACTGTATGTCCCACAAGAGTGTAGTTATAGAAAGATGAATATCTTATATGTATCATATTGTATACTGTATGCACTTAATGCACACTTTTAAATAGCCTTGATAATGTATAAATTTATATATGTAGGCTTTTTTTTAATCCCACAAAGTTTACATAGTTCAGAACATAACTCTGATGAATTCGTTTCCTGTGGGATGGAAGAAATCTCTCTGCAACACCCCTCTTTTTTCCCCCTCAACTTTCTTGGCATAAAAAATCTACTAATACTTTTAAACTAATATTTCTCAAGCTGTTTCAATATATTGACAATTAATATTGCAAGATGGCCCTCAAAAGATTTTTGGAGATTTACAAAGTAGGTTAGCATAATAGAAATTATGAATGTGCCTGCACTAAAGAAAATTGCTTAATTTAACCTAGTACATCCCAAACTTATTTGACCAGAGAACAGTTTTATATGACATGTTTATTAAAATTTTGTAAAGCTAAGTGCTTGAGGAACAAAGTATGCAGAATGCTGACAAATGAAGAGATACTAACTTCCTTTAAAAGACATTGGCATCTCTGACATGTTTTTCGTGCAAGATGAAAAGAAAAGGATTAAAGTGTCAGGCTGGTGTAGGAAAAAGGCCATTTACCTGGGAGATCAGCCATCTGGGCCTGTTGTCTATCACAGTACTGTTAATGTACAACTTTAACTTCTGAATCTATATTACCTTTTTGGTTTTTTCTTTGGTAAATTTATTGCTTATTTTTATTTACTTTAAAGTTAATTAACTTATTTAGAGAGAGAGAAAGAACACAAGCAGTGGAGGAGCAGAGAAAGAGAAATAAAGACAGAATTCCAAGCAGGCTCTACACTGTGAGCGCAAAGCCTGATATGGGGCTTGAACTCATGAACCATGAGATCATGACCTGAGCCAAAATCAAGAATCAGAGGCTTAGCTGACTGAGCCATCCAGGTGTCCCTCTGTTTCTTTTTAATTTGCTATTTAGTTGTGTTACCTGTCCTTAGGTTGTTTTACATTCATTTTTTTCAAATACTTACTAAAATTTTACTGAAAACTTTATGTATAGGGTCTGTGCTAGACGTAGGAATAAAAATTTAATAGTAACTATATGAACAATACCTTCTTTAATTTTTCAGCCCACCGGGAATTTGAGATAAGTAAGCAAGCTATATAACATGGCAGATTCTAAGGAAACTCCAAGTGTTATCACAAGCTTTGATGATCAGTTAAAGTTTCTTGGAAGGAACCATATCAAAGATTTTGATGAATGAGTGATGCAGTGGCCACGTATCAGGGAGCAGCATTCCAAGTAGGGAGAATAGCATGTGATCTGTTGATAGGAGGAGAGAGAAAACGTGCTGGGTTCAAAGTAACATACTAAACATTTAGCATGGCTGAAGCATAGAAGGAGTTTGGGGAGGAGAATAGAGGGAGCAAGAACTTTGGCACCACCTTGCAAGCCATTTTTAAGAGTTTGGACATGATCTGCCTCTGGAGAGGAAGAAGAAATCTTGTTGAAATGTCTAGACTACCTAAAGCCATCTACACATTTAATGCAATACCATCAAAATACCAACAGCATTTTTCATAGAACTTGAGCAAATAATTCTAAAATTAGTATGTAACAAAAACAGTCCCTGAATAGCCAAAGTAATCTTAAAGAAGAAAAACAAAACTGGAAGTATCACAATTCCAGACTTCAAGTTACATTACAAAGCTGTAGAAATCAAAACAATATGGCATAAAAAGAAAGACACAGGTCAAAAGAAAAGAACAGAAAACCCAGAAATAAACCCACCCTTACATGGTCAATTAATCTTCAACTAAGGAGGAAAGAATATACAATGGGAAAAAGATTGTCTCTTCAGCAAACGGTGTCAGCAAATCTGGACAGACACATGTAGAAGCATAAAACTGGACCGCTTCCTTATACCATACACAAAAATAAACTCAAAATGGATTAAAGACCTAAATGGGAGACCTGAAATCATGAACATCCTAGAAGAGAGCACAGGCAGAAATTTCTCTGACATCAACCCTAGCAACATTTTTCTAGATAGGTCTGCAGAGGCAAGGGGGAACAAAAGCAAAAATAAACTACTGGGACTACCTCAAAATAAAAAGCTTCTGCACAGTGAAGTAAATAATCAACAAAACTAAAAGGCAACCTACAGAATGGGATAAAATATTTTCAGCTGACATATCTGATAAAGGTCTAGTATTCAAAATATATAAAGAACAAATAATGTAATTAAATCAAAACAAAAAACCCAAAAAACAAATAATCTAATTAAAAATAGGCCAAAGACATGAACAGATACTTCTCCAAAGAAGACATAGATGGCCAACAGACACATAAGAAGAAGTTCAACACCACTCATAATCAGGGAAATGCAGATCAAAACTATATTGAGATTATCACCTCACAACTATCAAAATGGCTAAAACCAAAAACATAAGAAACAAGTGTTGGCAAGGATGTGGAGAAAAAGGAACCCTCTTGCACCGCTGATGAGAATGCAAACTGCTGCAGCCATGGTGGGAAACAGTATAGTGGCTCCTCATAAAGTTAAAAATATAAGTACCGTACAATTCAGGAATTGAGCCACTGGGTATTTACCCAAAAATACAAAAACACTAATTCAAAGGGATACATGCACCTTTATGTTTTTAGCAGCATTATTTGCAATAGCCAAATTATGGAAGCAGCCCAAGTGTCCATTGATAGATGAATGGATAAATGTTACACACACACACACACACACACACACACACACACACACACACACACACACACACTGGAATATTACTCAGCCATCAGAAAGAATGAAATCTTGCCATTTGCAACAACATGGATAGAGCTAGAGTGTATATTGTGAAGCAAAATAAGAACGATAAATACCATATTACTTCATTAATAAGTGGAATTTAAAAAACAAAACAAATAAACAAAGGGAAAAAAGAGACAGAGAGACAAACCAAGAAACGGACTCTTAACTGCAGAGAACAAACTGATGGTTACCAGAGGGGAGGTGGGTGGGGAAATAGGTTTAATAGGTGATGGGGTTTAAAGAGGACACTTTTCATGATGAGCACTGAGTAATGTGTAGAATTGATGAATCACTATACTGTATACCTGAAAGTAATATAATACTGTGTTAACTGTACTGGAATGAAAGTAAACAATAAAACAAGTTTGGTAATAATCGGATTTCTGTTTTAGAATGATAATGTTGACTATGCTGTGGAGAATGGATTGAAAAGGGTTAAGACTAAAAGCAAGGGTAGCTGGCTAAATTTTAAGTTAAACATGAAAGTTCCCCAAATGGCAGCAACTCCTATAAGCCACTCTGGCAACTGATTCCTGCTGTCTTCCGCTTTCGGTCGCTTCAGTTAATGGGGTCATGAGGAAAAGCCAGGAAGGAGGATCAGCAGAAAAGGGCAACAGGAATCACCCCACATTAGTCTGTGCAGCAGATGCAGCCAGTGGCTGGCGTATAGAATGCGTAGGCGTTAACTCCTAACAGCGTCTCTTAGTCCTGCTCTCTTTAGAACCACCAGAGAACTTTCTAAAATGCTGACACTAAGGCTGCGATTCTGATTCGTTTGATCTGGACTGGGGTCTTGAAAATATTCTAGAGTGGGATCAGTAGGTAGGACTGAGATTTAATGAGAACCAATGAGTCTACCCAGAAATTCAGACCTATCTATTTTAGTTTTGTTAACTTACATTCCATAGTCTAAGGCATCAGAATTACATGGGAGCTTGTCAAAACTCAGACAGATGAGTTCTACTCTCAGAGTGTCTGATTCAGTGGGTGTGGGTGGGACCGGAGAATCTGCATTTATAGCAAGTACAAAGGTGCTGCTGCTGCTGGTCCCGACACCACTTTGAGAACCACTCATCTTAGGCAATCATTTTGGAAATGAGATTTTTAAAAAACATTTTTTTTTTTTGCTGGAGGAACTAAGTTTTATTATTTTGTTCCTTTATTAATTTATGTATGTGGAGTCTTTTGTTTCAGAATAATGTCTTCCACATAGTGAGGAATTTTCATACTAATAGTTTATTTAAAAATACATGTTTTAAAATACGTTTGGCATGTTTTGTACAAACTGTGTGTTTTATTGCATCAGTATTATTTTTGGCAGTAACAAAATGAAATCTACTCAAAGACCAAAAACATAATCATTAGAGACTTTTATTTCTAAAAATGTACTAACTTTAACGTCTTTATTTATTTTTGGGACAGAGAGAGACAGAGCATGAATGGGGGAGGGGCAGAGAGAGAGGGAGACACAGAATCAGAAACAGGCTCCAGGCTCTGAGCCATCAGCCCAGAGCCCGACGCGGGGCTCGAACTCACGGACCGCGAGATCGTGACCTGGCTGAAGTCGGACGCTTAACCGACTGCGCCACCCAGGCGCCCCTAAAAATGTACTAACTTTAAACATCACAGGAACTACGCATATAAAAGTGAAGCCATCAAAATAAAATGAAATGATGCAATTTTGAAATTAGGAACTGACTGGCTTCACAATTGGGAAAAATCTGGTGAAACAGATGGCTTCTGAACTGAGCCCTGAAGGAGGATAGACTTGGCTTTATTGGACCATGACCATTAGCCAGGGTTTTGCCCTTTCCTTGTCATTAACTCCTAACACTTTACCACTGTTAAGACTGGAATATTCCAGAACTAAGGTGACTATTAAATTAGCTTTGGGGAACATCATAACTACTGACAAGAAGGGCCAACAACACTTTTTATTTATTTATCATTTCAGATTAAGTCACCAACACCATCAGAATTTTTAATCAATTTTGGCTGGTTGCTCAATTTCACCTTTACTCAAATTTTTCTTCATTCACCTTTCTTCAATAAGAATGTCCCTACACACACCAAATTTCCATTACAAAAGAAATAATGTGGTTTTTCAACGCTCACAATCATCACTTTCACACCCTTAGGAACTCTTAATTTATCCAGAGCATCTTCTGCATTTCAGGGCAATGGGAAATTTTTTGAAAAAATTTTTTAACGTTTACTCATTTTTGAGAGACAGAGAGACACAGAGTGCAAGCAGGGGAGGTGCAGAGAGAGATGGAGACACAGAATCCAAAGTGGGCTCCAGGCTGCCTACAACTCAGGGCTCGAACCCATGAACCACGAGATCATGACATGAGCTGAAATCAGATGCATAACTGATTGAGCCACCCAGGCGCCCTGGAAATTATTTTAAAATACATTAAGATTACAGGCAAAGAAAACCGAAGCCTCTGCAAGCCCACAGAAAGACTTACTTCCATTTTTTCAAATCATGCAAAAGACGTTGTCAAAAATCATTTGTGTCAGAAATAATTTGTGGGCATACCTACTCACCATTCCAGAAACATTTGCTAAGCACCAATGTAAGACATGGTGCTAGATGCTTCTCAACACAAGGTTGGTTTCAGTAGAAACATAATAGTGTTTATTGTTACTTATTCACAGGGTGAAAAGACATGTTTTAACTCAATAATAAAAAGTCTACATGGTTAAACATTTACTCATATTAGTCATTAATAGAATATTAGGATAGATTATAGGGTTTTTTTTTTGGTTTCATTTTGTTTTTTAATGTTTATTTTTGAGAGAGAGAGAGAGATTGAGAGAGAGAACTCGAGTGGGGAGGGTCAGAGAGAGAGGGAGACAGAATCCGAAGCAGGCTTCAGGCTCTGAGCTGTCAGCACAGAGCCCGACAATCCGCAAACCACAAGATCGTGACCTGAGCCAAAGTCGGATGCTCAACCAACTGAGCCACCCAGGCGCCCCTAGATTATGTTTTTATAAAAATATTTACTACTAAAATTATGCATAGAAATATAATGCAATGTTTGGGAATTATTGGCTTTCTGATGTTTAAGTAGATAATATTTTCATTTGGAAGTATAATTTAATCCAATCATTTTGTAAGATTGTCCAATAATGTGATTAAATATTTTGAGAAAAAAGAAAAACAAATTTGTAAGAACTGGATCAAAGTATGAACAAATATTTAGAGCACTCCTCTCTTTCCCCTTTGTTTTGTGCCAAAAAGGGCAATAAAATTTAAATATTTGCTTCTATGCAGTGCAATAAATGACGTGTTCAAGCAGGAGCCCCAAGGAAAACCATATAACATTATTTATAGTTCTTGGAAGTGGACATGTGTATAGGTTGACAATATACAATTTAATCATATCACCTTAGAAAAGGAGAAGAAATTAGAGATAATCTATTTCTATACCCCCATTTACCCATGAAGAAACTGAAACCCAGAGCTAATACCAGGACTCTTTGTAGATGTCTTTTTGTCATATTTGCCCTTGTAGTATAGATGGCACAGCTGGGGACACATTCTGGTGTGGTATAGATCAACTACAGAAAAATTGGTTGGTGGCTCTCAAATTTTAGTGAGTCGGTGTATTTGTTAAACATGCCCCAGCTACAGACAAGCAGTGCACTGTGTCTGAATGGAGTCCAGGTATCTGCAATTTCAACAGTGATGGTGAGAAAATCACTACTGATTGTGATGTGGTACAGCTTTCCTTAATAATGAGAAATGCAGAACTGTAGAATGGAAAGTTTCACAAAAGGGCTTTATGTTCATTGAGCACATCTTTCCAAATAAGTGACAGCTTTTTCATCAAAACATAATGGCTGTTCCCTTTCTTTGCAACTGTAAGGTAAAAGGGAATGCTGGGGGTGCCTGGGTGGCTCAGTTAAGCGTCTGACTTCAGCTCAGGCCATGATCTCACAGTTCGTGAGTTTGAGCCCCATGTTGGGCTCTGTGGTAACAGCTCAGTGCCTGAAGCCTGCTTGGGATTCTGTCTCCTTCTCTCTGCCCCTCCCCCACCTTTCTCTCAGAGGGAAAAAAAAAAAAAAAAATTAAAAAAAGGGAATGCTGTTTAAGCAAGAAACTGTGAAGACCACAGAGCAATACTTGATCAACTGCTCACACCTGACAATCAGAATCACCTGGGGTTACCTGTAAACATACAGATTCATAGGCCCCTTTTCTGGAAAGTCTTATGTATGGGAAGGTATGTAGTGGTACTCAGGAATCTGTACTTTTCAGAATCACTTCTGATAATTCCGATAACCAACCCAGTTTGAAAACTAGGTCATGACTTATTGTATTAAAATTGACTTCAACAGTTCTCAACTTTGGTATGGGAAAGCTGAAATAAAATGGACTCCCTCATAGTAAGGGGTTTAAAAAATGAGCTGGGAGCCTATTAAGGAGCTGGGCCTCATGCATGCCATCACTTGAGGGGACCATGAACTTTTGAACTGGGCCAAACTGCAAATCCTCCAAGGACTCTGAACACCTGCAACTTTCTACAGGAAGGAACTTTGCCTAGCGATACCCTTAGCAACCAATTATGTTAAGCTAAGGTCAGTTTTCTTTTCTTTTCTTTCTTTCTTTTTCTTTTTTTTTTTTTTTTTTTGTGGCCAACACCAATCAAAATGCTTTGTAAACCTTGTATACAAGCATTTCCTTTTTTTCTTTAAACACCACTGACTTTTGCTCCCTAGTGGGACATAATTTGCCTTGCTACCCAATCTGTGCTCCGTGAATTACAGTTCTAAGACCCCCAAATAAATGCTTTTATTTTATTTCAGTTCTGCCTCTTTACCTAGTCAACAGACATATAAAATCAACTAAGGGACTCAGCAGAACACTTACCTCCAGAGCTTCTGAATGGGTAGGACTGGAGGGTGGTCCATGAAGTTTCCTTCCACAAGTTCCCTGATGATGCTGATGATTCTTTGAAAACCAACCGGGCTAGATCATGCTGTGCAAGGTGAGAGAGAAAAATGCCCAGAGGCTGCTGCGGTATCGCTGGCGAAACCCATACCTCTGCTCTATTGTTGCCTGAAGAGCAATAAAATGGCCTCTGCTCCTTTTATGCCTCCAAATCTCAAGCAGGTGTTTCTTATTAGTGGAGCCTAAAGTGGAAGCTCCTGGTAAAGATTCTAGACAATGCAGTTCCCAGGCTTCTAGTGTTACAATGGGTGGGTGCAGCCATGGGTGGAATGGGGTGGACAGGGGAGGGATGGCGGGAAACTAGGAGAGGAGAAATTGTGTTCATCTGCTAGCATAAAATGTTGCAAAGATATGCAGATAAGTTTTAGCAGTAGTTTGTTCCAAACTATAAAAGTCAGTTTATCCTTGCTCATATTCAATATATGAAGGGGTTAATAGGATCTGAGGCTCTTAGAAAAGGAAAAAAATAAGTCCCCAAAAGAGAGAAAAAAAAAATTGACGTTAAGGTGATCAGGAGACCAGACTGCTCACTGTGACTAATAGTATACATGTGATCGAGAGGCTTAGCAAAACCAAAAACTTATGTGATCAATGAAAGAAGTCATTGCTTTTTTGGCATGTACCCAAATGTAGAATCCCACTTGGACATCTAAAACTATCCTTATATGTGCAAGTAAGCTATTAATAGAAAGAGTAGACTTTGGAAGCAAAGACAAAGAGATCACAAGCAGGGCCACAAATCTGTGTTTGGAAAATAGAATTTTGCACAGAGTAAGGCATACTTTAAATGAAAATACAGGAGAGAAAGAGGTGTTTTAAATATACAGGAGTGGGTCTCACATTCCCTAGGCAAGTGAATGCACTAATACGCCATGTTAAAAATGAAAATAAGAAAGGAGCTTGAGGGACAAAGGCATTAATGAATGTTAAAGGTGTAGCCAAACGGGGAAGCAGCAACCAAGGCAGTAAGCATTGCATTAGAAATAAGAGATCAGTGAATAGAAAGAAGTTATTAAGATTACAGTTAGCTTGACTGACTTCCAGCAGATCTGTCCCCGTGCAGACGCCATTTTAAAATCAGGCATCGAAACAATATCCCTGGTGTAAAAGATCTGGTTTCACAAAACGACGCTAAACAGGGATATTGAAGCTGTCACTGATTTGGGGAGACCAAGGCCATCAGATCATCACATTAACACAGAGCCAAACTTTCAAATGCTCTGCTTTCTTCAATTTTCTCTCGAATCCTTATTTTTACATTAGTTATATTTTGGCGAGATGAAAAAGTAATATCCTCTGCTCTCATTAAATGAAATGCCCCCGTTGCTGCAATATCTAAACACATGTTAGATTCCATGTACACATTTAGAAATGCTTGGGTAGAAGAAATCAGAAAGGTAATAGATTAAATTCAACATCATCAACGTATTAAAATTTAAGACCTCTTTATGGGAAAAATGTGGAAAGAAACATTGGAGGGAAAGAGTATGATAGATTATTGAGTGAACGAAGCAAAATGCAGCCACTATATGTATGCCCGGAGTCACAAGTGATAAAATTAAAAAAATAAATACATTAAGTGGAGAAATGGGCATATCTGATAGACATTGAACTAGGCAACGAAGTGAGACAGGAAAGGGAGAAAGAAGGACTTAGATTTGAGATTACAGACTGTAGTTCCACTCAAGTATTGTGAGCCTTTTATTTTATAAACATAAAACATTTATCATTTAAATATCAAAAAACTGGATTTAGGGAAGTTGATCACTTGTCCATTCATGACTCCCCTGACTTTAGAAATCTTCTCAGCATTTTATACCAGAAATCAATGAAGTGATATTTGCTGAATTGTAAGGAAAAAAATTTGCTTCACAAAAATGTGATATTAATTTAAGTCATCAGAAAGACATTCTCCAATAAGCAAATGCCCAATAAATATATAATTCATGCTCAGTACATACATAAATTAATTAATCAGAAGTCATTGTGTAAAAGACCAGTTATGAATGTGGAATCCATTGAAACATAGAATTAATGCTGAAAAAATATAGAATATGATTACAGAAAAGAACATAAAAGATGGAATTCTTGAAATAAAGGCTGCAAAACAAAAATAACAATTTTTCTCTAAAAGACAAAAACAAAAAATCCGCAGTGTGCCCCTGAAATGGGAGACCAGAAATGGGAGAACACATACATGCAAAGATGTCTTCATCTTTCATGTACGGGGTGTAGCGAATGCTATGACATGCTGCCCAGATCCCCCTTCAGTACTGACACTTTCTCGCTGTCGGAAGGTTGCCTGGAGTGCCGACTAGTCACCAGCCTGTTGGGGAAGGTCATCAAGAAGTGACTGCCAGCTCACCTGTGAGCTGATTATGGGTGGTCAGAGCTCTGTACCCCCTCCTCTGTCCTTGGAACCTGGGTTCTGCTTGCCTTTCCCATTGCCAGAGGCTCTTCCAAGGACAAAACCTCAAGACAGTGATGTGGTGTTGAGAACACCTATGTAGTACCCGTGAGTGATCCCAGTTAAACTTTATAAATTTTAAGATATGGCAGGCAGATGCAAGGATCCATTTGTCTTACTGTTACCCAAGACAAGCCTCCTATATATGTTCCCTTTGCTTGGTAAAACTACCACCTATGAGCCTGGATGGCCTGACTCTTTCTTTGCTCTCTTCCTACCCTCTGAGTACAGGGACCAGCTTCACATCACATCTGTCAAGCTCCCGAGGAACCCACAAACCAACATAGCCCTCAGGTTCAGCTGTCTTCAGGAATTGCGCCATTTGATGTGAATCACCTGCTTAAGGCCATGCTCCCTTCAGGGACATCCACCATCGTGTGACTGGACGTGGAAGGTCTCTTGAACTCTGAAGATCAGATGAACTTTAGAGCTCTCTGTGGGTGGCTAAGGCCTTTACTGTGATTGCATAAGCGCCCATGTTCTCAATGTGCCCAAACTTGTTTTCTCCCCCTGCTCACAGACTTTCATCCATGAGCACTCCCCCTAATCTCCCCAGACTCAAATCTCCACCTCTAAGGGAAGTATAGTAGATTCTAGCTAATAAAGTTGAAAAGAAATAAATAAGATATAAATTACTGAAAACAGAAAAATTACTTTCTGAAAAACCCCAAAGAAAATTAAAAACTGAAAAAAACTCTTAAAAGTACCATGAAGGGATCAATAAAAGATCAGTACAATAACATCTATAGCCCTCTCATCTCAACAACAACACCAAAAAAAATTGAATGTGTAATGGAAACTGTCTGAATAGCAAAAAAAAAAAAAAAAAAAGTCTTGGAAATCAACCCAAAAAGTAAAGTAAAGCATAGGATATATAGGAAATAAATCTTGAAATTAAAAAAATAAGAGGGCAACAAAGAGGAAGGATTTTCCTATCACTTATCAAAATGTTATATAAATATAGAGTAATTTTATCAATTTAATTGGATGACAAAGAGGTTATGTAATAGAAGAGTCTAAAAATAGGCTCATGAATATATAAGCATTTAGTTTGTGGTAAAAGCAGCAATTTATCTAAGTGGGAAAAAATAGTGTTGAAGAGTGACTAACCATTTGCAAAACATTTGGTCAGATTTATAAATCAGACTGTACACTAAAATAAGGTTAAGGCTTACCTTTCCACTGACGCCTTTGATTCCATCCTTCCTTTTACCTCTATAACTTCATTCCATTCCTTTATCTCATATTTTTCTGCATGTTCCACCTCTCCTTCTCTGCTCCATCACCAAATAAGTATATTGAAGCCTTTACTATCTTGAGCAACCAATCAACCAATATAAACAAAAGAAAAACTCTCAACCCAACCTTCTTCTTCCAGCTACCACCATGTTTCTTTCCATCTTGCAAGAGTTCTCTGCTGTTACTGTCTTTGCTTCCCCTCTACTTTTCTACTTACAGCAGGACCCCATGTCTTACACTGGGTCTCTGAAATAGATTCTGTGACCAGAGAATTGTAGACAAAAGTGTTTTCAGGAGATGCTTGCAGAAGATGTACTAGGAAGGAAGTAAAGAAGGCAGAATTAAACAGATGGAGAAGGTGACCCACAGTGTAGTTCCTATTGAGTGCTCGGTTGATCGTGTGGGGGAGCACTAGAATTCTTCCAACAGAAACAAGGGGACTGACCTTTAAATCCCCTCATAGACAGTCATTGGCCTGAACTTCCTTGTGCATGACTGTGCCCTGCAACCGAGGGCAACTGCCTATGGCAGATGGTGATTCTTGGCTGAAGAATGGAGTATTTGGCCCTTCAGAAGGTATTGGGTGGAGCATCACAGTATCCCCTACATCTGTTCTTTGAGGAGCTCACAACCACTTGGTCTGTAAGTGATTTCTCCCCATCAGGGAAAAGCTTTGCCAGGATCCTGCATAGTCTGGTTTCCTGGGGAGAAATTATGAGGAAAGGGTTGGTGAGATGAACTACACTCATTGTTCCACCTGATCTCAAAACTGGCGCTCATCTTCTCCCTCCTCCACCACCCATTTTAGATCCCCCTTTCCCTCTGCTGACACCTCTGCGGGTCTAGGCAATTTGCCTGGTTAGGTGACTCACCACCCTTCCTGAGGGGTTTGGGCTCCTGGTTACTGTGCCATTCCCAGGCTGTGGCTGCTCTACTTTTCCATATATCATTAGAGCCAAACAAGGCAGTGCCTACAGACATCCCAGAGGACCACCTGAGGCTTAAACATATTCCTCCCTCCCCGCATTGAGTAACAGCTGTCCCGCCTCTTCCTGAAGAGGGAATCAATCACCCCTGCTGGGTTAGTGGCTCGTTTTCTTCCCTGCTGTTCTCTTGGCATTAGGATTTTGGAAGACTGGGTGGCAATGGATGCCTAAAGCCCAATTATCCTGTTACTGGGAACCAGAATTTCTAGACCTATAGAATCTAAAACTAAATGGGTGGAAAACACTAAACCCTCCAAGTGGGTCATTGCCAATGATGGCAATCAAAGCTACCCTACTTCATCTCTTTGATTTCCAAGCCCTGAATTCTACTTCTGTGGAACACAGCTCAATCTAAATAGGCTCTGCATGACACTTGGGCAGGTGGTACCTTTTTTACAGGGTATCCTCTCTTAGCTGGTACCTCAACTGTGCTTGGAGAGGCCAATCTATGTCTATGAGGCTGGTTCTGAGTTGTGTAGTAATGTGATAGGACCAGTGAGTCCTTTGATCTTGTGCAGGACCAGGACCAGGTGAGGCAAGTGAGGACTTGACTTAGGGTGCAACTTTTAAGGGTCCTGCTCAACCTCAGGGGTGAGGCACTTATCTCAGGCCATGTCTCTTTCCTACAAAATGACTGACCAGGTCTACCAAAGGAAGGTCTGCCCATCAGGAGGATTTTTTCTTACTGATTTCTTTTGAGGCCAGAACCTGTTACTTGCAGTACAGAAACATCCATGTTTTGCTTGCCCTATCCACTAATCCTGCTTCTTTTTTCTCTTCTGTGGAAACCATAAAGGGCTATCCATGAGGCAGTAGGAGCAATCTGAGCAGGAAGGGCAAGACAACAGTGGTAAATGTCTGGGCCTCATGTTCATGCAGTTTACTAGTGCTTTCTGGCTCTATTCATGTGCAGTTCCAGATGTACTACTTCTATCTTACCACTGATTTCTGCTTGGAATTCCCCCACTTATTACTTGGTGATTACAGTTCATGAGGGAACTGACCACACAGTCACTTGATGCTCTAGGATCAGATGCTCTCTCCTATTGGGCTTGTAAGATCCACACAGTGTTCATTCTCACTACAGATAATGCTAGGACTAACGTGTTTCAGGTTGGTGACCCAAGTGACAGGGCTGCTTGCACCATACCCTGGCCTTGTTCTTTCTTGCAAAGCTCTTTTCTGTTCGTGTCTCCACTCAAAGATGGCAACTTTCCATGTCACCCAGTAAATGGCTGCAAGCAATATTTGCAAGTACAGAGCTCTAAAATATCTACCAAGTGTTGTGATTGTTTATATGTTGGGGGAGATGCAAGATGAAATAAGTTTATTTTGGAGAAGATGTCCGACACACCCAAAATTACTGGATTCCTAAAAACCTGAGTGAGAAGAGACAAAAATTGAAGTGACTTCATTAGTTTCTCTTTTCTACAGCCTAGGAATTGATTGGGAGGAGACTAAGAGAAGCCCCCACCCTTAACAAAGTGAAAGATGCCTACGAGTGAATCAAAGCAGACCCATAATCAGGCACATATTTGTGGATTCTTCTCCAACATCCTCTGTCCACATTTATCACTTCCTCCTCCAAATTCCTGAATAAATTTTAGGAATAAATTTCTTGTCTTGTATTGTCCCAGTCCCTGGTTTCTTGTTAAACACACATTAAAAACTCTGTAAAATAAAGGTCTACTAAAAAGAGATACAGTGAGGATGGAAGATGGAATGTGTGAAAGAGAAAGAAGAAAGGGGAAAAAGAGAAAATAAATCAATTCAGGCTAACATATCAGCTATTCTACTCACTATATAACTGTGAAGACCTGTTGGTTTTATTTTTCTCTCTAAGTAATGAAATCCTAATAGTTTATGGAGTTAAGGAAAAAATATATGTTCTGACAAAGGAGCTCAAGCAAATATTCAAGTTTAGATTTATTAAAGTAAAGAAAATTAGCTTCTTGGTATGGAAACATTAGGTATCCTTCTAGCCTCTCTTTCCTCATGCGGAAGTTGCCCAAAATAAAACTGACATTTTTCTTCATAAATATTACTATCTTTGGGCTACTTCTCTATACAAGAACTAACTTTGTTCCCAGGTATTTTCAGCTCCAAATCCATATTCTTATTCCTGGTTTTATGATCTACTCTTTAATCTAACCTTGTGTTAACAATACTATCAACTTACCCCCAAAACTTACCTCTAGCCTCAACAATATTTACTTTTGTCAGAGAATCTTAGCTTTGCCCTTTATTCTGTTTATGGCTGCAGGCTTAGGATAAGGCTGCTTTATCTCCAGGATGCATTTTTCCTTCCCACCACTTAAATCTATTACCATTATAAAAATGTCCCTTCTTAACAACTGCATGCCCTTGGGATAGTAGGGTAAACAAAGAGAAGGTGGAGATAGGTCTGACTTTCAGATATTCAATAATTTAATTGATTTCCTGATGACTGTCACCGTCAAGAGATAGGGCAATGCAGTTGATGCTATAGGCCATCTATAGCTTAGAAACACTCTTATTAGGCATATAAGGTTAGTTTTTTCCATTGCTATCACAGGTAAGCCCTTTTTAATTGCCTCCATAGTGTCTCATCTATGAGAAGTAGAGTCAGCAGTAGTCATTCAAAACAGTTATCCATAGACAGGTTCTATATGTTTACTTCATCTTCAAGACACTGGGTATTTGTTGGTGATCAAGATATACCCAACCCCTGTCCTTTTAGAGCTTATATATTAAGGGAGAGAGAATTAATACACAAATAAGGTCATTTCAAAGTGATAAATACTATCAAATAAACAGGATGATATGACAAATTGGACAAAGGTGAGACAACTGTAGATTGAGTTATTAGGGCAGGTTTTCTGATGTTGTGCAATGTGAACCAAGGTTTGATAAAAGACACAGCATTTCAAAGTCCTAGGAAAGAGCATCCCAGGTAGAAGAATCAACAAGAACAGAAATCCTATGGTTGAAAGGACATTAGTGTATCTGGGTAATTAGAGAGGATTCAGTGTAGTTGTGGCACAGTGAGGAAGGGAGAAAGTGGTACAAGTTGATGTAGGAAAAGAGGCAGGGACAAATCATCCAGGTCCTGTGGACCAAAGTACGGAATTTAGTTTTCACCATAAGTAAAATAGAGGCCACTGGAGGATTTTAACAGGGGGTTGATACTTAGTTTTCTGTCAAAATTGCTATGTTTTCTCCATGGAGAAGGGGGTAGGACAAAGACAGCACACCAATTTCACTTTTGCTCCTACTTCAGAGATAGGATCCTGGAAAAACATGAATGTTGGAATAAGGTGATTTTTAGTGTCTATTAATGATCACTAAAAATTTTCTAGGTAGACCCTGTTTCTCTTGACATCTTAGCACTAAAGTTATTGCCTGCAGAGTATTCCACAGCCAACATCAGTAGATCAAATGACTACAAAACATTTGAAAGTTCTATATACAAGCATATAAGGCTGAAAAAAAAATATTCTAAGATAACAGGAAGTTCCAATTACTATGGGCTAGACTAGCTGATTAGATAAGGAAGGGATAAGACTGAAATGATGCTTAATTACAAAGACCTTAACCAGGGCAATTTTGTGTTTAAGTGGTGAACACAGAATAGATCTTCCAATTCTGATTTACCCCCTTTCAACTAGAGAGACCCCCCTTTGTTCTCAAGGTTAAAGTTAAGTCTACATGAAGGTTTATCTGTATTTATAAGCACTATCATACAGTATATTATTTTTTCATTGAGGTATTATTGATGTACAACAGTATATTAGTTTCAGGTATCCAAAGTAATGATTAGACATTTGTATACAATGAAAAATTATCACCACATGAACTCCAGTCCCTATCTACCACCTTAAAAGTTTTTGAAAAAAAAAATATTTTTTCTTGTGTAAGTACATTTAAGATTCATTCTTCCAGCAGCTTTCAAATATGTAGTGCAGTGCCATTGACTACAGTCACCAAGCTGCACACTACATCCCCATAACCTATCCATTTCACAACTGGAAGTCTACCTCCCAACATCCTTTACCCATTTTGCCCCTCAAACCCCCAGCCTCTGGTAGCTACCACTTTGTTCTCCATACTCATGAGTTTTGTTTTTTTTGTTTTTAGATTCCAAACATAAGTGAGACTAAATGGTATTTGTCTTTCTCTGTCTGACTTACTTCCCTTACCACAATACCCTCAAGTTCCATCCATGATGTTGCAAATGTCAAGATTCCTTTTTTTTTTGGGGGGGGGGGGAGTAGTATTCCATTCTGTGTGTGTGTGTGTGTGTGTGTGTGTGTGTGTGTGTGTGCGCGCACCACATCTTCTTTATTCATCCATTGATTACGTTGTTTTCATATCTTGGCTATTGCAAATAATGCTGCAATAAATAAAGGGGTGTGTATACTTTTTTGATTTAGTGTTTTTGTTTTCTTCTGATAAATACCCAGAAGTGAAATTGCTAGATATTATGGTAGTTCTAGTTTTAATTTTTTAAGGAATCTCCATATTGTTTTTGGTAGTAGCTGCACCAATTTACATTCTCACCAACAGTGCATGAGTGTTTCCTTTTCTCCATCTTGCTGACACTTGTTATTTCTTGTCATTAATAATAGTCATTCTGATGCATGTAAGGTGATAGTTCTTTGAGGTTTTGATTTTCATTTCCCTGATGATTAGTAATGTTGAACATCTTTTCATATGTCTGTTGGCCATTTGTAGGTCTTCCTTGGAAAAATGTCTAGTCAGGTCCCTTGCCTATTTTTTAATCAGATTGTGTGTGTGTGTGTGTGTGTGTGTGTGTGTGTGTGTGTGTGCGTTGCTGTTGAGTTACATGAGTTCTTTATATATCTTAGATATTAATCCCTTATTGGGTAAATGATTTGCAAATATATTCTCCCATTTAGTAGGTTGCCTTTTTGTTTTGTGGATAGTTTCCTTTGCTGTATAGAAGCTTTTTAATTTAATGTGGTCCAACTTGTTTATTTTGGCTTTTCTTGCCTTTACTTCAGGAGTGAGATCCAAAAATATATCAGCAGGAGAATATCAAGAATCTGACAGCCTATGCTTTATTCTAGGAATTTTATGGTTTCAGGTCTTAATTTCAAGTTTTTAATTTGTTTTAATTAATTTTTGTGTATGGCATAAGACAGTGGTTCAGTTTCATTCTTCCATATGTGGCTGTCCAGTTTTCACAAGAGAATTTGTTAAAGAGACTGTCCTTTTACCATTGTATATTTTTGCCTCCTTTTTAAAATTAATTGACCATAGATACATGGATTTATTTCTGGGCTCTCTATTCTGTTTCTTTAATATATGTGCCTGTTTAATGTGTCAATAATGATTGCTATAGCTTTGTAATATAGTTTGAAATCAAGAAGCATGATGTCTCCAGCTTTGCTCTTCTTCTTCAAGATTGCTTTGGCTTTTTGGGGTCCTTTGTGGTTCCATACAAATTTTAGGATTGTTTATTCTATTTCTGTTTTTAAAAATGCCATTGGAATTTTGATAGGGATTGTATTGAAACTGTAGCTTTCTTGGATAATGTGGACATTTAAAAATATTAATTCTTCCAGTCTATGAGCATGGAATATCTTTCCACTTATTCATGTCTTCTTTAATGGTTTTCATCAATACCTAATAGTTTTCAGGGTACAGGTCTTTCACATCTTTGGTTAAATTTATTCCTGGATATTTTATTCTTTTTGATGAAATTGTGAATGGGACTCTTAATTTCTCTTTCTGATAGTTTATTGTCAGTGTATAGAAATGCAACAAATTTTTGCATGTTGATTCTGTAAACTACAACTTTACTGAGTTTGTTTATGAGGTCTAAGAGTTTTTTGGTGGAGCTTTTAGGGTTTCCTATATGTAAAATACGCCATTGGGGTGCCTGGGTGGCTCAGTGTCTTAAGCATCTGACTTTAGCTCAGGTTATGATCTCACAGTTCATGGGTTTGAGCCCCACATCAGGCTCTGTGCTGACAGCTCAGGCCTGGAGCCTGCTTCCTATTCTGTCTCCCTCTCTTTCTGCCCCTCCCTTACTCGTACTCTCTCTTTCTCCATCAAAAATAAACATAAAAAAGACTTTTAAAGATAAAAATAATGTCATCTAGAAATAATGACAGTTTTACTTCTTCCATTCCAATTGGATGACTTTTCTTTTCTTTTCTTTTCTTCTTTTCTTTTTTTTTTTTTTTTCCTTTTATTTCTTTGTTTTACCTAGTTGCTCTGGCTAGGGCTCCCAAAACTGTGTTGAATACAACTGCTGAAAGAGGGCATCCTTGTCTTGCTTGTGCTCTTGAAGGAAAGCTTTTTACCATTGAGTACGATATCAGCTGTGGTCTTGTTATATATGGACTATATTATGTTGAGGTATGTTCCCTCTATACCTGCTTTGTTAGATTTTTTTTTTTTTTTTTGATAAATGGTTGTTGAATTTTGTAAATGGTTTTTCTGCATCTATTGAGATGATAATATGATTTTTATCCTTTGTTTTGTTAATGTGGTATATCATGTTGATTGATTTGTGGATGTTGAGCCATCCTTGCATCCCTAAAATAAATCCCACTTGATCATGGTATATGATCTTCTTAATGTGTGTGTGTGTGTGTGTATTTTTTTTTTCTTTTTTTTTTTTTTCTGATGTCCTTGTCTGGTTTTGTTATCTAGGAAATGTTGGTCTCATAAGATGAGTTGTGTTTCCTCCTCTTCAATTTTTAAAGAGAGTTTAAAAAGAATATGTATTAAATCTTCAAATCTTTGGTGGTATTTATCTGTGAATCCATCTGGTACTGGAAAGTTTTAGATTACTGATTTAGTCTCCTTACTGGTAATCAGTCTATTCAGTTTTTGTATTGCCTCGTGATTCAGTCTTTGAGAAGTATACATTTCTTGGAATTTATCCATTTCTTCTAGATCGTCCGATTTGTGGGAATATAATTGTTCATAATAGTCTCTTATGATCCTTTTTATTACTGTGGTGTCCATTGTAACTTTCCTTTCATTCTTAATTTTATTTATTTGAACATTATCTCTTTTTTAATTAGTGAGTCTAACTAAAGGCTTGTCAACATTTTTCTTTTCAAAGAGTGAGCTTAGTTTCATTGATATGTTCTGCCGTCTTTCTAGTCTCTATCTCATTTATTTTTGCTCTGAGCTTTATTTCCTTCATTCTACTAATATGGAGTTAGTTCTTTTTCTATTTTGTATAGGTGTAAAGACAGATTGTTTATTTAAGACTTTTCTTGTTTCTTGAGGTAGGCCTGTATAACTATAAATTTCCCTTTTAGAAATTTTTGCTGCAACTCATATATTTTCGTACACTGTATTTCCATGTTCATATGTTTCAAGGTGTTTTTTTTAATTTCACCTTTTATTTTTTCTTTAACCAATTAGTTGTTAGTAGCATGTTGTTTAATCTCCACGTATGTGTGACTTTTCCAATGTTCTTCTTATAATTGATTTCTAGTTTCATAGCATTGTGATGGGAAAAGATAGTTGATGTGTTTTCAATCTTCTTCAATTTTTTTAAAGGTTATTTATTTATTTTGAGAGGGAGAGAGACTCCCAAGCAGGCTCTGCACTGACAATGTGGAGCCAATGCAGGGCTTGAACCCACTAACTGTGAAATCATGACCTGAGCCAAAATCAAGAGTCAGATGCTTAACTCACTGAGCCACCCAGGCATTCCGATCTTCTTTGATTTGTTGGGACTTATTTTTGTGGCCTAATGTGTGATCTACACTGGAGAATGTTCCACGTGCACTTGAAAAGAATGTATATTCTGCCGATTTTGGATGGAATGTCCTTTAAATATCAAACTCTATTTGGTATAATGTGTCATTTAAGGTCAATATTTCCATATTGATTTTCTGTCTGTGTGATCTTTCCATTGGTGTAAGGAGGGGAATTAAAATTCCCTACTATTATTGTATTATTGTCAATTTCCCCCTTTATGTCTGTTAATAGTTGTTTTATATATTTAGGTGCTTCTATGTTGGCTGCATAAATATTTATAAATGTTATGTTCTATTGTTGGATTGAACCCTTTATCATGATTTAATGCCCTTCATTATCTTTTGTAAGTCTTTGTTTTAAACTCTATTTTGACTGATAGAAGTATTGCTACCCGTTTTCTTTTCATTTCCATTTTCATGGAATATCTTCTTCCATCCCTTCATTTTCAGTCTTTGTAATTCCTTACATTTGAGTTGAATCTCTTACAGGCAGTGTATATATAGATGGGTCTTATTTCTTTTATCCATTCAGCTACTCTATGTCTTTTGACTGGAGCATTTAGTCCATTTATATTTAAAGTAATTATTACTAGGTATGTACTTACTGCCATTTTGCTAATTGTTTCTGGCTGTTTTGTCGTTCCTCTCTGTTCCTTTCCTTTTCTTTTGCTCTCTTCCTTTGTAGTTTGATGATTTTCTTTACTGTTGTGTTTAGATTCCTTTGTTACTATATTTTTCATATCTACGACACATTTTTGCTTTGTTGTTACCATGAGCTTCACATATAATAGCCTATATATATATATATATATACACACACACATATATATATACATATGTATGTATGTGTGTATATATATACATATATATGTGTATATACATACATATGTGTGTGTGTATATATATATATACATATATATGTATATATATATAAAACAGTCTATTTCAAGTTGATAGCAACTTAAGTTTGAACACATTCTAAAACTACATCTTTACTCCCCTCCTCAAGTTTTATTTTTGATGTCCTATTTCTTATTTTGTGCATTCTTAACTTATTACAAATGTAATTCTTTTTACTATTTTTATTTTTGTCTTTTAACCTTCCTACCAGCTTCCTTTGGGATTAATCCCCTACCTTTACTATATATTTACATTTACTAGTGTGATTTATATGGTAATATGTTTTCTTGTTACTAATTAATGTCCTTTCTCTTCAACTTAAGGAAGTCTCTTTAACATTTCTTATAAGGCTGGTTACTGGCAATGAACTTTAGTTTTTCTTTGTGTGGGAAATTCTTTATCTCTTCTTCAACTCTGAATGATAACTTTGTCAGGTAGAGTATTCTTGGTTGGAAGTTTTTTTCCTTTCAGCACTTTTATTATATCATGCCACTCTGTACTGGGCTGCAAAGTTTCTGCTAAAAATCTACTCATAGTCTTCCGAGGGTTCCCTTTTATATAAAAGGCTGTTTTTCTCTTGCTGCTTTTGACATACTCTGTCTTTAACTTTGATATTATATGGGAAGTTTTCAATCATTATTTTTGCTAATAAGTTTTTTGCTCTCCTTTTCTCCTTCTGGGTCCCCTATAGTGCAAATGTTATTACACTTGATGTTGCCCGTAAGTCCTACAAGCCATCTTTACTCTTTAAAATTCTTATTTTTTTTTTTCTTTTTGCTGCCCTGTCTAGGTGAGTTCCACTATCCCATATTCTAGATCACTGATCATTTTTTCTGCTTCATCTAGTCTGCTGTTGCACCCTTCTGGTGTTTTTTTTTTTTTTTTTTTTTTTTTTTTTTTTTTTTTCAGTTGAGGTATTGTGTTCTGCTCTGTGACTTCTGTTTGGTACTTTCATATATTTTCTGTCTCTTCCTTGAAGTTCTCACTGTGTTCACCCATTCTTTTCCCAAGTTCAGTATCAGGTAATTTACTTATCTCCATTTCATTAAATTTTTTTTGAGGTTCTTTCTTTTTCTTGTGTTTGGAAAATATTCCTTTGTTTCTTCATTTTTGTCACTTTCTGTGTTTGTTTCTATATATTAAGCAAAACAGCTACCCCTCTCAGTTTTGAAGGAGTGGTCTTGTATAGGAAATAAGCCTTATTTTTTCAATCTTGCCCTAGCACTTGGTTTTCTTTCGAAACTTTGTCACTGTCTGAGCAGCCTGATGTATTCTCAGTAGATCCCAGTTAATGAGGCTGTGCAAGATTTGTCAGTGTTCCAAAGAGAGAATTCTCAGTCAGCACCTAGTTTCAGGCTGATTGGAAGCCAGAAACTTACACAGCAGCTTTTAAAGTATCTAAATATATACAGCTCTGTGGGTCTGCAATAGTAAACTTTGCTGGCCTCTATACCAGGAGACCTAGAGGTATCCCCTGGGCAACAGTTGCAAGAATCAGGGCTTTAAGTGAGAGCATAAGCTCCTTTCTGGGAGGTATTGGTGAGCTGTAGTTAAGGTGGAATTCGAGTGCAAAGTTGGTGTCTCCTGGCACACATTTCCTGAGTGCACTTCCCTAGCCTCCAGATATGTGGGAAACATGAAGTCAGCCCCTGAGGCTGAAGCTCCAGGACTAGTTAATAGGCCTTTTTCACAGAAAGACTAATGTGTGCTTCAGTCTGCTCGCTGTATAGTTACTGGGAGTAGTCTCCTGCCAAGAGCTGTCTCTCTGTTAGTGAAAGGGACCCAGGAACACAGGTACCCCTGGCAACCAGAGCCAGGCAATAAAGAACATCCCTTGTGTGGACTGCATGTGCCTGCCAGCTTCAGTGAGACAGTCAGAGAGTATAGGACCAGGGCACACTTGCCAGTTCTAACAAGGTAGAGGAAAAGCCCCCAAAATGGCACCCACCAGTGCCTGTATCCCTAGAGAACATCTGAATAGGCTCCCGTCCCACCAGCAGATGCTTTAAGATAAGCAAATGAATCTCCCTTACAAATAGCCTAGGTGTTTTTCAAACTTCTACTTTTGTGCTGGTCTCTGGGATGAGTGAGTCTGTGCATAAGCCCTTTAAGAGAAGTATCTCAGTTCCCTACAGCTCTTTGGGGCCCCCTTGGATTTCAAAACCAGACATTTGAGCAGCTCATCTCTGTTGCAGATCCTAAGGGTGACGTACCCGATGTGGGTATTAGCCACTCATTCCTCGGGGAGAAGCTCCAGATTTCTGAAATCCCTCCTAGTTTTGGGTCACCACTTCAAGGGTAGAGCTTTGGGTGAAACCACATCTCTGCCTCTCCTACCCATCTAAACAACATTTAACATTTGTGAAGAAGCTATTCAGCTAGTTTTCAGGTCTTTTTCAGATTCAAAGAAAATTGTTTTATATGTAGCTATACATTTAGTGTGTCCATTGGAGGTGATGAGTTCAATGTCTTCCTATTCTACCATTTTGATTTGGAGTTCCCCTTCCAATATTATTCTTAAAACATGTGTAATATTTTGTTTTTATCTCACTAATAAATTGGAATTTCATTTAGCATAAAAACTAGTAGATCGATAGGCAACCAGATGCCCATCCAAGATGGAATTTGGTAAATATTTGATTGATCCATTTGATATGAGCTTCTGGGATATATTCTTAAGCTAATCTGATTTGCATTTAACAAAATATAAAAATATTCAAGGTTTATGTCAATTACTTATATATTGAAGCACTCCTGCTAAAAACTACCTCTATTGCAATAACCCAGGAAATAAAATTAAGAATTTTGACAATTTATTTTTGTACAGTATCTGCTCTTATGATGTATTACTTCCAAAGTAGATAGCATTCGATAAAAGAAGTGATAAAGGCTGTATTCAATCTGGTTAGAAAATTACATAATCCTAGTAGGTATTAAGTAAGAAATATTAAATGGCTATATTTTTCAAGATATTGAGCACAAAGAAGGAGAAAGTTCTGATTAATAAAATATATCTGAAATATATGTATCCTAAAGTGAATGAAACAAATTAGGAAGATCTGGGTTAAGTGTGTTTACCATCAATGGTCTTTAAGCTCAGTTGAATGGAATATAGGCAGACCCAGTAATCACCCCTGATAGAACTCATAGTAGATATTTGACATTTTTGTTTTGTTCTGGTTGTCTGCCATTGAAGTTTCTAATTCTTATTAGCACCTTATCTCCCTGTTGTCAAAGCTTCCATGTCGTGTAGCCTTGATAGAAGGGAGTGCCCAGCCCCACACATACCAAGGGGGATGATTTTTCTCACTCCATACTGACATAGCCAAGAGATAGCACATGTTTTGAGATTGGGCAACTTGGCTTTGGATCTCCTAAGACTGTGAATTTTGAAGGTCTCATTCACTAGAGTTTAGATTCTCTAAAGTAGCAGTCTGAAACAGCCTCTTACTGCTTCATGAACCTTGTCATATTTTCATTACCTAACCTTGTAGAGCTCCCCTTGGTCTTTGCCCAGTTCCCAAATCAAATTCTTCAGGCTGTCATGAATTTTTTGAGCCTCCAATATTCTTTCAATAAAATTCCTTTTTTGCTTAGGATAGACAGAGTTTGGTTCTAATGCTTGAAAGCAAGAAATGGGATTAATACTGACCCAGACAGTATTTCATCTCTTTGTCCTCAGTGTCCCTTCATACCCCCTCCAAGCCAACCCTACCCAGTCCTATTTTCCCCTTTGGTGTAAGTGTCTTCTATGTTTCCAGTGTGCACAGCTTCCCCAACCAGAGCCCCAATGACCAAGATGCCTTTTGTTTCTTTTTCTTTTTTTAATTTTTTTTTTCAACTTTTACTTATTTTTGGGACAGAGAGAGACAGAGCATGAACGGGGGAGGGGCAGAGAGAGAGGGAGACACAGAATCGGAAACAGGCTCCAGGCTCTGAGCCATCAGCCCAGAGCCTGACGCGGGGCTCGAACTCACGGACCGCGAGATCCTGACCTGGCTGAAGTCGGACGCTTAACCGACTGCGCCACCCAGGCGCCCCACCTTTTGTTTCTTTTTCTTCCAACTCAGAATCTACTCTTACGTTATAAAAATTATTAGGAGAAGATTAAAGCCAAAGCTAGAGCAGCTTTTTGTAAACTTAGTATCCTTAGAATCTGATACGGTAGGTGTTAAAAGTGTGGCCTCAGAGACCACACTTCCACAAAGGAAAACACGGGAGAAGCCCCGGAATTTGCCTTTTTTATAAAGTAAATAGAATCCTACTAAACAGAGTCAAAGAACTACAGTTCTATCTGATGAATCTATCTGTTTTCATTTGGCTTTGAAGGAAAAGAGTCACATTTGGATGGTTCCATATTTCATTATGTATTTAATATCTCATTCATATTTACCTCACCCACTGATTTCATAAGCAATATGTAATTTCTTTGGCCTTCAGTGCACAGTTTGCTCTAATTTGTCTGTGCTTTCTTGTGAATTTGTTATTACCATTTAAAGCTTATTTATTTATTTTGCTAGACGAAGTATCTAACTTCTTAAAATCAATTATAGAGCATTTTGCAAAGGTCAGTGTAGTCATTGCTTTACTGAGACAGCTTAAAATCTGCTTCTCAAAGGAATCCTTCCCCTAAGCTTGGAGAATGGTAAACATTTGTGATTAGCAGCCACTTGCTGAGGAGTCCTTTAATAAACTGTAAAAATACATTCACTGCTTTAGGATATCATAGAACACATAAATATGTGTTTTCTTCTACTCTATCAAAAATACTACTGATGATAAAATTAAATTTTTTTCTTTTTTTAAATTTTTTAATGTTTATTTATTTTTGAGAGAGAGGGAGGGAGAGAGCAGAGGAGGGGCAGAGAGAGAGGGAGACACAGAATCTGAAGCAAGCTTCAGGCTCTGAGCTGTCAGCACAGAGCCTGATGCAGGGCTCAAACCTGCAAACCGTGAGATTACGACCTGAGCCAAAGTTGGACGCTTAACCAACTGAGCCACCCAGGTGACCCAATTTTTTTTCTTTGAAAAATAATTGTATATGTACTATTCTGAATAGAATTTCTCTGTAAGAAATGAAAAACTCAAAACATTTTTTTTCTAAATTTCATATAGTTTTCATTATAGCTATATAATAAAAATGATCCTGGTTGGAGGTTGAAAAAGTTTTAATCACCAGTCTAACTTTTTAAAAATCTTATAATTTGCAGTTCCAATTTTTTCATCTGTGAATGAATATAATTCTACATGCCTGATTATATGACTTTAAGACAGAATTAAGCTTTATAAACTATAAAAGCACTTTACAAACAGAAAATACTTACAAACACTATATAAATATCATCATAGAATATGTCATTCAATTTAAATAGTGTTTAAAATAGTAACAATAGTAGTCTATATAGTTTTATGTGTTTGGCACTTCTCTAATCTGTGTGTGTGTGTGTGTGTGTGTGTGTGTGTGTGTGTGTGGAGAGAAAGAGAGAGAGAGAGAGAGAGAGTCACTCATTTAATACCCAAACACACCATATGAAATTGGTATTATTGTCCACATTTTTGGATGAGAAAGCTGAGACACAGAGAAGTTAAATACTCCGACAAAGATGCCACAGATATTTCACAGGTGTTTTGCATAAACGCGGCAAGAACAAAAAATTTTTCAATGAACATCTCAGTATGCACAAATATTTGGGAATTGACCCCGGTGTCTTGATAGTACCATGACATAAATATACACTTTTGTCCTTATGAAGCTTAACAAAATAAATGCATTCTATTTAACTAAAAGGAGTTTGTGTTATTCTCACTTCCCTTCCAAATCCTATGACTCTAAGATGATTGCCTGCCTTTACGCAGATAACAAAAATAGCCAACTGGAATGCCATGTAATTGCAGGAATTTTAATTGGCTGGGAAAGAAGAGCACAAAATAGTATTACAGTCATAACTAGCCTATATTTAAAGTTAGTGACTAAGTTCGTGATTTATGAGGCTCTTCTGCTATGTGTGCTGCTTCCTCTGAATCCTTCATCAGAGAACTAGAGTCCTACATCTTTCCTTACCTAAGCTAAAACTCCGACCACTACCATCATTTCTATGTTATATCATTTTTTATCACATTTGTTCTGGTAAAAGGCATAGAAGTCATTATGCTCATTGTGGTGTACCATGAATTATTATTTTTTTTTAATGTTTATTTGTTTATTTTTAAGAGGGGGGGGGGCAGAGAGAAAAGGAGACAGAGAATCCAAAGCTGGCTCCACACCATTCGCACAGAGCCCTAAGTGGGGCTCACACCCACAAACCCTGAGATCATGGCCTGAGCCGAAATCAAGAGTCAGACACTTAATTGGCTGAGCCAACCAGGTGCCCCCTGCACTGTGAATTATTGATGAATGTTAACCGTGAAATTACAACATCAATGATTTTGTGCCAAATCAGATACCATTGCTCACTAGACTATGATGTATACTGGGCAGAGTTTTAAGAGAGGTAAATGTGTAAAATTTGATTTCCCACTTTTATTTGCTTCTTAAATTAGAAAAAGGTTGCCACTATTGGATTAATTGCAAAGAATACTCAGTCAGGTTTGGTGGGAGATATTCTGGGTTGTGAGGTGGATGTAGGGTGTCTGGAATGGGATGAGAAGAGGGTCCTGTTATGTCTCTCTTCACTGAAAACCATTAGCAGTGATTGCTTTACATTTTTATAAGTTTATACTCACATAAGCATGGGGAATCTGGCCCCAAGATCATGAGATTCAACAGGCCAGTGCAAAAGAGTAGCTGAAAAAAAGATGAAGGGGGCTGGGCAGTTTCATGAGGGTATACAAGCAAGAGATGTTAGCCTCCGCTGGGCACCAAAATGAAGACCTCTGGCCTAGATTCAATGTAGGGAGGTCACCGTGAGCGAGTACACTTGGATTCTGGAAAAAGAACCACACTAGAATGGAATATGTTAGAAAAGCCAAGTGATTGCCACTGTTTTATAATCATATATGAGCAATGATTTTGTGCTAGCTTCTTCGTTAAGGATCTCATTCTCCTCAGCTATCTTTCAATGTGGAAGTATTTCATTTGGAATAGTTTTCCTCATCTCCTTCTACCCATTGGACAAGTATGACTCATATGATTAGTGAGTTTGTCAAAAGGAAATAATCATGCTTAGCTCTAAATGCATGGCATCTCTCCCTTTCAGATGCTCCTATTTTTGGAGAGAGCTGCTATCTGGTCTCTTCTCAACCACGTGATAAGTGGTCTGCCCCTACAAAGAGGGACTAAGGTCGTTAGACTCTGTCAGTGACTAAAAGTGTGAATTTATTTTCTGAGTAAACTATTGGTGGCCACATGGTGGCCACACACTGAAGTCACATCATCGAATTCAGCCTTCAGCATTAGTATTAATGTAATGTTTCCATTTGTCCTTTGTGTCTTATTTCTCAGTCTTATATTTGAGAAACAAAAGGGCTGTGATACACCGACCCCCACTAAAGCCCCAATCCATATGTCAATTCCTTAAATCTTGGAATATTATTAGTATTCATTTTCATTGCTACCTAAACAAATTACCACAAATGCAGCACCTTTAAACAACACAGATTTATTTTCTCAGTTACTGTAGGTCCGACACATTGCACAGTGTGGCTAAATTCTGCCCAGTGTGTCGGTGGGCTCAGATCAAAGTATTGGCTGGAACTACTTTGCAACAGATACCTGGTCACTTGCCATGTGGCCCCCTCCATCTTCCAGCCAGCAACAGCCATTCAAACTCTTCTCATGCTTTGAATCTCTCTGACTTGCTGTTGTGGCTCTCTCTTTGGCTTTTCAGGCTTCACACAAGTACACTGGACCAACCTAGGTAATTCGGGATAGTCTCCTGATCTTAAACTCAACATATTAGTAACCTTGATTACACCTACAAAATTCCTTTTGCCATATAAAATAACACGTCCATAGAGAGCAAAAATCATGAGGGCCAAGTTTCTGCTTGCCACAGTTAGATAATAACATTTCCATTTGTGAAGTAAGAACGTTGAGATTTAGAAAGGATAAAGAATTTGCCATAAGTCACAGATAGTAAATGGCAAAGCTAGAATGAAACACCAAGTATGCTTGTGTTCAGGCTCAGTGCTTCCCTTGAACATGAAATGCCCCCATTCTTGCCCACTGTTCACCTTGGACAAATGATGCAATTTATTTCTAATGAAACACAGCTTGTGGGGGACATTTTTCTGTATAGCAGAAAAGAGAAAGACATGGTCATTGTACTTCAAAACCCCTCTTCCCTTCATCTTGGTTTTTCTGATTGTGCTCCTGTGTCACAAATGTTCCTGCTTCCTAACTAATGGGAAATGGTTGGGGAGAAAATAATTAAAGGCAAATAAAAAAAAAAAAAGAAAGAAATATAAGAGGAAGAGGTACAAAAAGGAAAGAAAGAGAGGGAAATAGGAAGAAGGGAAAAGAAAAAGTCACAAAAAGGAAAAAGAGAGAAAAGGCAGAAATGACCTCTTTAGTAAGGGATGCCTGGGTGGCTTAGTCAGTTAAGCAGGCTGACTTTGGCTCAGGTCACGATCTCACAGTTAGTATGTTTGAGCCCTGCATCCGGCTCCACGCTGACAGCTCAGAACCTGCTTTGGATGCTCTGTCTCCCTCTCTCTCTGCCCCTCCCCTGCTTCTGCTCTCTCTCTCTCTCTCAAAAATAAATAAATAGGGGCGCCTGGGTGGCGCAGTCGGTTAGGCGTCCGACTTCAGCCAGGTCACGATCTCGCGGTCCGTGAGTTCGAGCCCCGCGTCAGGTTCTGGGCTGATGGCTCGGAGCCTGGAGCCTGTTTCCGATTCTGTGTCTCCCTCTCTCTCTGCCCCTCCCCCGTTCATGCTCTGTCTCTCTCTGTCCCAAAAATAAATAAACGTTGAAAAAAAATTTTTTTTAAATAAATAAATAAATGCGTTAAAAAACAAAATGACACTAAAGTACTCAGAATTAAATATACTTGTAATCTGGTATAATGGTTTATACACTGAGAGATTAGTTAAAATTTTTACCTACTATTCTTTTTTAATTTTGTTTTGCTTTTGAGAGAGAGAGTGGGAGCAGGGGAGGTAGGGAAGAAGGGGAGAGAGAGAGAGACAGAGAGAGAGAGAGAAAGATCTCAAATAGGTTCCATGCTCAGTGTGCAGCCTGATGCTAGGCTTGATCCCAGGATTTTGGGATCATGAGCCAGATGCTCAACTGAGTGATCCACCCAGGCACACCTGTTTTTGCATTTCTAAGAAAAGCCTGCACATTGCTGACTAAGCCCCAAACAAAACATATGATCTAGCATTAAACAGCTCAAAAGAGTCTTTAGCTGCTTTAGTGTGAAAACAATGTGAGCCCAGAATTCCAGCTTTAGGTCACTTCATTCCACTTTGTGTCTCACTGTCCTCCTACTTAACAACTGTCCTCGATGCAGACCTCGCTTCCCCTCTCTCCTACTCTGTATTTTTGTTGCAGGTTTCCTCTGTCCTCCTTCCTCCTCTCCTAAGCCCCCAAAACTCACTTTTCTTATTACACCTTTTTCCATTTTGTCCCCAGAAACCCCTATTTCACTGGAAGTATACCCTCAGTCTTTTTTTTTTTTTTAACAGAATGTTCTCTTTGCAAGTAGATCTCCCAAAAGGTCAGTTCCTTTGAGCACTTACTATGTGGAAGACACTGTTCTAGTACTGGGGATACAAAAGTAGAAAAGGACATGGTCATCGGCCTTGTAAATTTTGTAGCCTGGCTATTGGGTAGAGAAGTGGTTAATGTTAATGAGATATGGTTAAAATCAATGATAGATGACGCCATGATTTTCTTGCCTTCCATCCCTATTTCAGATCATCATTCTTCCACCCTCCAACAAAATCTCTTTAAGAGGTATGCTCTACCAATATATTATATCTACCCTCAGTGCTACCCATATCTAATTTTAAGTGTCCCCCTCAAACTTGTTTCTCTTTCCCCTTCAGGAGATTTTCTAAGTTTTCACCTTCTTCATGAATACCGTCCCTCCACTACTGCCCACCTCATTCTCCCAGGTACTTAAGCTTCCTATTCCCCCATGTAAAAAGAACTTTAATTTGGACCTTTTTCTTGTGTCTTCTCCTTTTCATAGTAGAGGAAGTGTCTCTTCACTCTCTCTTCCCTCATTCAGGGTAATTCTTCCTCCTGTTCTTTAGATTTTGCTGCTTTGTCTTCCTCAGAAACTGTGACTCATCATCCATTGCTGGTTTCTTCTGTGTACAACATGCAAACACTGACAATCTCACCCATCTGGAACAAAAAAAAGCTTGCCTTTGTCCCGTATTACACTCTTAGTTAACTTTTATCTCTCTCCTATATTTTACTCCTTCTTGAAGAAGTGGTATTGACTATTATCATCATGACCTCAGCTCCAGTTTGATCTAAAATCCAAGGCAATGTAGGTAATAATGCTTCATCAGAAGCTGCAACAGATGTGACTTCATGAGACAAACACACAGAAATAAGAAACATTTCTTACTTTCTTTCAGTTGGATTAAATCCACTTCTAAGTCTCCCTCCAGCCAGAATGTTGAGAAACCCAATCTTTGCTTCGAAAGAACCCTCTACTACTTGGGTTCGCCATGAATTGAGAGGTTTCTGGGGTGCCTGGAAAACAATGTGTTTACTCCTGTAATTATCTGCTGACTACTGGTCACTGGCCTCATCTCCCACCACTTCTGTGCTCGGCCTTTGCCCCTGTCTTATCAGTGACTTTTATAATATCCTTTACTGCATCCTTGCCCTCACCGATCCTGTCTTCCATACAGAGATTGCCCTTTTCTCTCTTCCTTCCTTGGATTTCTCCTGTTTATTCCTCAAAACTGAGCTCAGGTTTTCATTTCTTCCTTGCCCTTCCTAACCCCTCAGCGTGAATTAGACATCCTCATAGCATCACCATTGCATTCGTTTAATTATTACTAGGTTCTGTGATTAGAAGAAAATATGTTAGGCTCCCCAGGAACTTAGAATCCTGGGGAGAATGTAAAGGAAAAAATAGGCAATTGCAATACTGTATGTGAAGTTTAGCAGAAGTAATTCTAGAACTTAGAGAAAATTTTTGAATAGTTAACATGTATTCAGCCTTTTATATCTCACATATTACAAATATTTTACGTGTGTCATCTCATTTAATTCTCACCACAAAACTATGAAGAGCACCTGTACCGACTTAAAGAAAACGGAATACAAAGAGATTTGTAACTTGTCCAAGGACTCACCACCAATACATAGTGAAACCTTTGACATAAGGAAGCCTGACTTCAGGATGTAGTCTATTAACTAACATACTATACTAGTTCACTTATGTTTCATAACACTTCCTCAACAGTGAGTATTAAAAGAGACTTTGTAGCTGAGAAATCATTGTCTACTTAAAGACCAGAGTGAACAAAAGTAGAACTTGATGAGTGGTGAGAAATGAGTTTTCAAAAGTAAGGGTGGGCAGATAATAAGGAGACCGTAAACCCTACAAGAATTTTGGATTTCAGCGTGATAGCAATGGGCACCCAGTTAGGAAGCTATTGATATGGTTTTGTCAAAAATGGGGCAAAGCAGATAGAGAAACATATGTGGATTTTAGATAAAATTACCAGCCATGGGTGACCTTGAATACTGAGTATGAGGAGAGTGAGCAAAAGAGTCTCCCACTTTCTGGCTAAATTAATTGTTGGAAGATGTCATCTTTCTCTAAAATAGAAAACCGGGGAGGAGGAGGCTATCTTTAAGAAGAGAAGGTAATTTCCATTGTTGACATGCTGAGCTTCGATGTGGCCATTCCAAATGCCCAGAAAACAATATATCTATTTAGGATAAGATCAATGTAAAGATATGAGCCAGATGCAGGAGCCATCACTACATGCACTATAAGGGACCCTACATAATTGTGTGACACCAACTGGGAATGAGAAAGGCTTTGGACAAATCCTGAGAAAAACCAACTTCTAAAGGATACAGAGAGAAAGAGAACCTATAGTAGAGACTTAGCAATAGCCAGATAGAAAAACCAAAAGATTCTAGAGTCAAGGGACTATTGTAAGGAAGCCTGAAAAAGAGTGTTTCAAGAAGAGAGTGAAGACTACAGAATCTAATGCTAGGATAAAGTCAAGTAAGTGTTCATTGGTTTTGACAAGAAGACAGGAATAGTAATAGTGGAGCAACAAGGAAGAGTGAAGTTCTCTGCCCATATCTCTGCTTCTGGGCCTAAACATCCATCCCCAGCTGCTCCAAATATTTGTGGTTATTAGCTCTCAATTGCACCCCTCAGTGGAAACTGCACCTGCCAAAGGGATTACCCTCCCTGAAGGGTGGCCCATGACCAATACTTCCTCATGTGAGAATGCAAAGATCTCTTGTTCAATTTGGGATAATTCTGAATGACCATCTCAATTTCATAGCTCTCTTAGTTTCGGCTGAGATCAACAGATTTTATGCTTGCTCGTCCGCCTATCAGAGTCCATTTCAGAAAATCCAGTCCAATATAGTGCATACCAGAAGTGGTCCTGTAAAGTGGACTGTAAGTTGGATTTTGGAGGTGGGTCCCTCACTGGCCAGCTGGCAGTAAGGACACCATCACCGGGAGTGGTTGAAGTATGGCTAGCCCCTGGCATGATGTGATAGCCCAAGAGCTGAATGCTTCACCGACAGCTAATGGAGATGAAATACCAGTGGACAAGGATGAACTGACTGACAAAATGTCTCAGGCATTTGCAAGGAATGAGGTAAAATACATTTTTAAAATAAGTGGCTATTGCCGATCATCACTAAAGAGAGATAAAAGATGGTCTAAAGGTGATAAATTGCCAATTAGAGACAAAATGTGAGAGTCAGAGAGCATCCTTGACATCCTTATGAAAATTCTAACCTCCTGTAGCCAGAGGTCAGAGAGAGGAGAATACCAGACTCGCAATTTATTTATAGGAGTAGGAAAACTTCAAAGACATTGAATTCCCAGCTCTGAAAGTTCTTCTGTACTGTGGTGGAACCCTAAGAGGAAAAGAGTAGATGCTGTCGAGAGCCTTGAACACCCTGAGTTCCATGAAACCACTGAGCCTGAAGTAATGGCTCATTCCCTGTTACTAAAAGACAGTGGCTGCTCCCTTTGAAGATCATGCTGAGGCCTCAGATGAGGCAGATGTCTCACAATACAATGCTTTCCCTCCTTAGCCCCTCCTTGTACTTTCCCCATTGGCTACCATCCAAAGGGCCAAATTCAAACACAGCTCAGTGGTATATGCTAGGTCTGCTAAGGGGAGAGAAAAACTATACACTGATGGAGATGCAAGATGGGAACAATATGTGCCGGCAAAAGGCACAATGGTGTGTATAAGACTGGAGCCTGAGGGTGCTAGAACAAGGGGAAATCTAACATAAAGTTGGATTGGGAGAGTTTACCAATATGGTGCAATCTTGTATGACACAAGATTTAAATTCTAACAAGTGCTCTAAGAAATTATGTTAACATGTTGCTAAGATGGCTCCTAGAAGCTTGAAGAAAATGTTAGAACTATCAGGGCAGATAGGGAAGGAAGAAATCAATGAGAATGATGAGATCAAGGTGATGGCGTTTAACTGCCTAAATAAAGTGGATCCAATTTATCACAGTGAGTGTTAAGATCAGAATGGGAGCCAAACAGTCCCAACCTGTGAAGATCTATGCAAATAGTTAATACAGTACCATGATCTGAAGACAACATAGATGGGCAACATCTAGGGTACTGCCTAACTTATATAATAAAAATCAATCAATTAATCAAGAATCGATAATCAGGAAGATGAGGGCTGTCACCTCAATAGAAATTTAATTTCAAAACCTGAGCCAGTTTTCCAACCTAGAAACCACTGACTGAATTAGAAGCCATGTCCCATTAGAAAAGAACCTGCAAAACTGTGATTCCTTTAGAACCTCCCTGAAGGGCTCTATCACCATTTTTTGGGTAATGATTGCATTGTGAAATGAAGATTATCAAGGTTTTTAAGGTTGTTGGACACAGGACATGGGACATAAAGCACCAAGAATCTTACCTTCTCCCAGTTAGAGTGGATGCCGATATGGGGGAATATAATAAATGAAGTCCTGCACAGGTGTGGCTCACATTTGGTTTCCTGGGTACATGCACCCACCTGGTGGCTATTTCCCTGATCTCTTAATGTATATTTGTAGCAGACATACTTGGTAATTGCTTCCTCGACCTGTGAGGTAAGAACTATCCTGATAGGTTACAATGAATTGCCCTCATCCCCTCTCTCCAACCATGAGAGTAAATAAAAAACAATGTGTTCTCTTTGTAGGATTGCAAGTGTCAGATATTTAAAGAAGGCAGGGGTGGTTGTCCCCATAATATCACCGTTTACTTTGCAAAATTTAGATAGATTGTGGTGGTTATTAGTGGACTTGCCACAAATTTAAACAAATAGTAGTCTCAACTGCAGCTGCTGTGCCTGCTATCAGAAGTATGATGTTTTCTGGGAAGACTAACAGCCTCTGGTGTATGCTTATGCAGCCATTAATCTGGCAAATGCCTTCTTTCCTATTCACATGAGAAAGAAGGATCAGGAGCAATGAGTAGTCATGTGTGATAAGTAACAGTACAGATTTCTGGTCTTGCCCCCAGGCAATATTCACTCTCCTGCTGTGTGTCATAAGGTAAACTGAAGAAACCTGAACTATTAGAACATTTCAAGAGATGTTATTTTAACCTGATGGGGTGAACAAGCTGTAAACACACTATGTCAGTATCCAAGTAAACACATGCACACTATAAGGTGAGGGGTAAACCCTACAGTGTTTTAGCAAACTGTCATAGTAGTACTCAAATTTGTTTTCCATACATAAGGCAGAGGTGTCTTTTTATTTCCTAGATAAGTTTTAATTTGAAATCACATTATGTAGTCCATAACACATGCGTATATTTAAAAATAGCACCAAGAGGAGAGAGGGAAGATGGCGGCGTAGGAGGACGCTGGGCTCACCGCGCGTCCTGCTGATCACTTAGATTCCACCTACACCTGCCTAAATAACCCAGAAAACCGCCAGAGGATTAGCAGAACGGAGTCGCCGGAGCCAAGCGCAGACGAGAGGCCCACGGAAGAGGGTAGGAAGGGCGGCGAGGCGGTGCGCGCTCCACGGACCGGCGGGAGGGAGGCGGGGCGGAGGGGGGGCTCGCCGGCCAAGCAGAGCCCCCGAGTCTGGCTTGCAAAAAGCGGAGGGGCCTGACGGACTGTGTTCCGACAGCAAGCGCGACTTAGCGTCTGGGAGGTCATAAGTGAACAGCTCTGCTCAGAAAGCGGGAAGGCTGGAGGACAAAGGGAGGGAGAGTTGCTGAGCCCCTGGACGACAGAGCTCAGCTTGGTGGGAAACAAAGGCGCTCGCCAGCGCCATCTCCCCCGCCCATCCCCCAGCCAAAATCCCAAAGAGAACCAGTTCCTGCCAGGGAACTTGCTCGCTCTGTGCAAACACCCAACTCTGCGCTTCTGCGGAGCCAAACCTCCGGCAGCGGATCTGACTCCCTCCTGCTGCCACAGGGCCCCTCCTGAAGTGGATCACCTAAGGAGAAGCAAGCTAAGCCTGCCCCTCCTGCCCCTGTGCACCTTGCCTACCCACCCCAGCTAAGACGCCAGATCCCCAGCATCACAAGCCTGGCAGTGTGCAAGTAGCCCAGACAGGCCACCCCACCCCACAGTGAATCCCACCAATAGGAGAGGGGAAGAGAAGGCACGTACCAGTCTGACTGTGGCTCCAGCGGTGGGCTGGGGGCAGACATCAGGTCTGACTGCGGCTCCGCCCACCAACTCCAGTTATACACCACAGCACAGGGGAAGTGCCCTGCAGGTCCTCACCACGCCAGGGACTATCCAAAATGACCAAGCGGAAGAATTCCCCTCAGAAGAATCTCCAGGAAATAACAACAGCTAATGAGCTGATCAAAAAGGATTTAAATAATATAACAGAAAGTGAATTTAGAATAATAGTCATAAAACTAATCGCTGGGCTTGAAAACAGTATAGCTGACAGCAGAGAATCTCTTGCTACAGAGATCAAGGGACTAAGGAACAGTCACGAGGAGCTGAAAAACGCTTTAAACGAAATGCATAACAAAATGAAACCACCACGGCTCGGATTGAAGAGGCAGAGGAGAGAATAGGTGAACTAGAAGATAAAGTTATGGAAAAAGAGGAAGCTGAGAAAAAGAGAGATAAAAAAATCCAGGAGTATGAGGGGAAAATTAGAGAACTAAGTGATACACTAAAAAGAAATAATCTACGCATAATTGGTATCCCAGAGGAGGAAGAGAGAGGGAAAGGTGCTGAAGGGGTACTTGAAGAAATAATAGCTGAGAACTTCCCTGAACTAGGGAAGGAAAAAGGCATTGAAATCCAAGAGGCACAGAGAACTCCCTTCAGACGTAACTTGAATCGATCTTCTGCACGACATATCATAGTGAAACTGGCAAAATACAAGGATAAAGAGAAAATTCTGAAAGCAGCAAGGGGTAAACGTGCCCTCACATATAGAGGGAGACCTATAAGACTCGTGACTGATCTCTCTTTTGAAACTTGGCAGGCCAGAAAGAATTGGCACGAGATTTTCAGTGTGCTAGACAGAAAAAATATGCAGCCGAGAATCCTTTATCCAGCAAGTCTGTCACTTAGAATAGAAGGAGAGATAAAGGTCTTCCCAAACAAACAAAAACTGAAGGAATTTGTCACCACTAAACCAGCCCTGCAAGAGATTCTAAGGGGGATCCTGTGAGACAAAGTACCAGAGACATCACTACAAGCATGAAACCTACAGACATCACAATGACTCTAAACCCATATCTTTCTATAATAACACTGAATGTAAATGGACTAAATGCGCCAACCAAAAGACACAGGGTATCAGAATGGATAAAAAAACAAGACCCATCTATTTGCTGTCTACAAGAGACTCATTTTAGACCTGAGGACACCTTTAGATTGAGAGTGAGGGGATGGAGAACTATTTATCATGCTACTGGAAGCCAAAAGAAAGCTGGAGTAGCCATCCTTATATCAGACAAACTAGACTTTAAATTAAAGGCTGTAACAAGAGATGAAGAAGGACATTATATAATAGTGACAGGGTCTATCCATCAGGAAGAGCTAACAATTATAAATGTCTATGCGCCGAATACCGGAGCGCCCAAATATATAAAACAATTACTCATAAACATAAGCAACCTTATTGAGAAGAATGTGGTCATTGCAGGGGACTTTAACACCCCACTTACAGAAATGGATAGATCATCTAGACACACGGTCAATAAAGAAACAAGGGCCCTGAATGAGACGTTGGATCAGATGGACTTGACAGATCTATTTAGAACTCTGCATCCCAAAGCAACAGAATATACTTTCTTCTCGAGTGCACATGGAACATTCTCCAAGATAGATCATATACTGGGTCACAAAACAGCCCTTCATAAGTTTACAAGAATTGAAATCATACCATGCATACTTTCAGACCACAATGCTATGAAGCTTGAAATCAACCACAGAAAAAAGTCTGGAAAACCTCCAAAAGCATGGAGGTTAAAGAACACCCTACTAACGAATGAGTGGGTCAACCAGATAATTAGAGAAGAAATTAAAAAATATATGGAAACAAATGAAAATGAAAATACAACAATCCAAACGCTTTGGGACGCAGCGAAGGCAGTCCTGAGAGGAAAATACATTGCAATCCAGGCCTATCTCAAGAAACAAGAAAAATCCCAAATACAAAATCTAACAGCACACCTAAAGGAAATAGAAGCAGAACAGCAAAGGCAGCCTAAACCCAGCAGAAGAAGAGAAATCATAAAGATCAGAGCAGAAATAAACAATATAGAATCTAAAAAAACTGTAGAGCAGATCAACGAAACCAAGAGTTGGTTTTTTGAAAAAATAAACAAAATTGACAAACCTCTAGCCAGGCTTCTCAAAAAGAAAAGGGAGATGCCCCAAATAGATAAAATCATGAATGAAAATGGAATGATTACAACCAATCCCTCAGAGATACAAACAATTATCAGGGAATACTATGAAAAATTATATGCCAACAAATTGGACAACCTGGAAGAAATGGACAAATTCCTGAACACCCACACTCTTCCAAACCTCAATCAGGAGGAAATAGAAAGCTTGAACAGACCCATAACCAGCGAAGAAATTGAATCGGTTATCAAAAATCTCCCAACAAATAAGAGTCCAGGACCAGATGGCTTCCCAGGGGAGTTCTACCAGATGTTTAAAGCAGAGATAATACCTATCCTTCTCAAGCTATTCCAAGAAGTAGAAAGGGAAGGAAAACTTCCAGACTCATTCTATGAGCCAGTATTACTTTGATTCCTAAACCAGACAGAGACCCAGTAAAAAAAGAGAACTACAGGCCAATATCCCTGATGAATATGGATGCAAAAATTCTCAATAAGATACTAGCAAATCGAATTCAACGGCATATAAAAAGAATTATTCACCATGATCAAGTGGGATTCATTCCTGGGATGCAGGGCTGGTTCAACATTCGCAAATCAACGTGATACATCACATTAACAAAAAAAAAGAGAAAAACCATATGATCCTGTCAATCGATGCAGAAAAGGCCTTTGACAAAATCCAGCACCCTTTCTTAATAAAAACCCTTGAGAAAGTCGGGATAGAAGGAACATACTTAAAGATCATAAAAGCCATTTATGAAAAGCCCACAGCTAACATCATCCTCAATGGGGAAAAACTGAGAGCTTTTTCCCTGAGATCAGGGACACGACAGGGATGCCCACTCTCACCGCTGTTGTTTAACATAGTGCTGGAAGTTCTAGCATCAGCAATCAGACAACAAAAGGAAATCAAAGGCATCAAAATTGGCAAAGATGAAGTCAAGCTTTCGCTTTTTGCAGATGACATGATATTATACATGGAAAATCCGATAGACTCCACCAAAAGTCTGCTAGAACTGATACATGAATTCAGCAAAGTTGCAGGATACAAAATCAATGTACAGAAATCAGTTGCACTCTTATACACTAACAATGAAGCAACAGAAAGACAAATAAAGAAACTGATCCCATTCACAATTGCACCAAGAAGCATAAAATACCTAGGAATAAATCTAACCAAAGATGTAAAGGATCTGTATGCTGAAAACTAACTATAGAAAGCTTATGAAGGTAATTGAAGAAGATTTAAAGAAATGGAAAGACATTCCCTGCTCATGGATTGGAAGAATAAATATTGTCAAAATGTCAATACTACCCAAAGCTATCTACACATTCAATGCAATCCCAATCAAAATTGCACCAGCATTCTTCTGGAAACTAGAAGAAGCAATCCTAAAATTCATATGGAACCACAAAAGGCCCCGAATAGCCAAAGTAATTTTGAAGAAGAAGACCAAAGCAGGAGGCATCACAATCCCAGACTTTAGCCTCTACTACAAAGCTGTCATCATCAAGACAGCATGGTATTGGCACAAAAACAGACACATAGACCAATGGAATAGAATAGAAACCCCAGAACTAGACCCACGAACGTATGGCCAACTCATCTTTGACAAAGCAGGAAAGAACATCCAATGGAAAAAAGACAGTCTCTTTAACAAATGGTGCTGGGAGAACTGGACAGCAACATGCAGAAGGTTGAAACTAGACCACTTTCTCACACCATTTACAAAAATAAACTCAAAATGGATAAAGGACCTGAATGTGAGACAGGAAACCATCAAAACCTTAGAGGAGAAAGCAGGAAAAGACCTCTCTGACCTCAGCCGTAGCAATCTCTTCCTCGACACATCCCCAAAGGCAAGGGAATTAAAAGCAAAAGTGAATTACTGGGACCTTATGAAGATAAAAAGCTTCTGCACAGCAAAGGAAACAACAACAAAACTAAAAGGCAACCAACGGAATGGGAAAAGATATTTGCAAATGACATATCGGACAAAGGGCTAGTATCCAAAATCTATAAAGAGCTCACCAAACTCCACACCCGAAAAGCAAATAACCCAGTGAAGAAATGGGCAGAAAACATGAAGAGACACTTCTCTAAAGAAGACCTCGGGATGGCCAACAGGCACATGATAAGATGTTCAGCGTCGCTCCTTATCAGGGAAATACAAATCAAAACCACACTCAGGTATCACCTCACGCCAGTCAGAGTGGCCAAAATGAACAAATCAGGAGACTATAGATGCTGGAGAGGATGTGGAGAAACGGGAACCCTCTTGCACTGTTGGTGGGAATGCAAATTGGTGCAGCCGCTCTGGAAAGCAGTGTGGAGGTGCCTCAGAAAATTAAAAATAGACCTACCCTATGACCCAGCAATAGCACTGCTAGGAATTTATCCAAGGGACACAGGAGTACTGATGCATAGAGGCACTTGTACCCCAATGTTCATAGCAGCACTCTCAACAATAGCCAAATTATGGAAAGAGCCTAAATGTCCATCAACTGATGAATGGATAAAGAAATTGTGATTTATATACACAATGGAATACTACGTGGCAATGAGAAAAAATGAAATATGGCCTTTTGTAGCAACGTGGATGGAACTGGAGAGTGTGATGCTAAGTGAAATAAGCCATACAGAGAAAGACAGATACCATATGGTTTCACTCTTATGTGGATCCTGAGAAACTTAACAGGAACCCATGGGGGAGGGGAAGGAAAAAAAAAAAAAAAAGAGGTTAGAGTGGGAGACAGCCAAAGCATAAGAGACTGTTGAGAACTGAGAACAAACTAAGGGTTGATGGGGGGTGGGAGGGAGGAGAGGGTGGGTGATGGGTATTGAGGAGGGCACCTTTTGGGATGAGCACTGGGTGTTGTATGGAAACCATTTTGACAATAAATTTCATATATAAATAAAAAATAAATAAATAAAAATAAAAACACTACCAAGAAATTTGCAGATAAAGCTGCAGTCCCATTTGATCATTAACTTCAGAGCTGACTATACCATTCTGAGTTTGGTAACTCAAAGTTTATTATCAGAGAGAAATTATGTATGTAGCAGGCTATGTGTATATTCACACTCGTAAAACATATTACATTAATTTGTCTAGGATGTATGGTTTTACATAAAAGAAATCTGACACTACATGTTACTGTCAACCTGCCTTTTTTTCACTCAATGTTTTGTTTTTGAGATCTCTCAATGTCTACATATGTAGGTATTGCTCACTCATTTTAACTGCTTTGTAATATTCTATTTCTTGAGCATACCACATTTTACCTATTTGTTCTATTTATAGGTGCTAATTGTTGGCACATTTTGATATTATGAAGAATGTTTTAGTAAGCATTTATTTATTCAAAATATATTTATTGAGTACTTCTCATGTGCCAGGCATTGTTCTGGTTGTTTATATTAGTGAATAAAACAAACAAAAATCCCTGCTTTCATGTAATTTGCATTGTAACAGTGTAGACAGGTGGTAAATAATAACCAACAGAAAAAGTAGAATGGAATAAGAGTTGTGAAACAAAGAATAGAGTGATATAAGCAGGTCAAAAGTGCTATAGTAAGATGGGATGTCAGGTTTTATTATTAAATACAGTTACCCAGTTTCTAGCAACTCCAGAGGTCAATTTGATGCAGTATTGCCCATGTTCCAACCACACATCACATCGTTAGCATAAACTCTCTGGCATGCTCCAAGGCCTCATGTATACAAAGAAATTCCTAACAGAATATTCTAAGGGCTTAGGGTTACCTCTCAAGAACCAGTAATGAGCCAGTTCTTTCTCTGGAATGCGAAAGATTTGGACACCCCAGGCCTACTGATTAACCCTTTACTGAACATTTTCAAATATGCAGTTTTTTCCCATTCAAAATTTTATCCATTTTTTTCCCCTTGGTAGGAAGGTTGATCTGAGTATGCTGTTGAAGAAGCAGAACTTTGCTCAGTATTTTGAAAGTATTGCTTTATTGATGTCATGCATCTAATGAACCTGATAAAATAGCTGATGAAAACCAATTTTTATACTTTGTTGTGTTGATTTCCTTTCTGGTGGCTGTAGAAGTTTCTCTTTATCTTTAACATACTGAAGCTACTGTATGTACAGTGTGTTCAGGTGTGAAGTTTAATTTGTTCCCTGATTGTTTGTTTTGATTTTGCTTTGTACTACATAAGCTTTGGCAATACGGGAAATCACACTTCTACAATTCTGAGAAATTCTTTCCTATTATTTTCTCAAATATTGGCTTTCTTTTACTTTCTCTATTACTTTATTCTGGAATTCCATTTAAATAAAATTTTGAACTTCTGGATTTATTCTTCATGCACCTTAACTTCTCTTTGACACTTTCCAGAGTTAACTCTTGCTGTTCCTGGTAGTTATATTTTATAAAGTCTCTGTAAGCATAAGAACTATATTGTTCTTTAGCTAGGTTCAATTTGTTATTTAACCTGACTGTAATGAGTCTCTTTTTCATTAATTTCAAACAAATTTTCATTCCTCTGATCTCTGAGTTCATTTACCACAAAATGTAAATTTTTTATAACAATTTACTTTTGTGTCATGTATATATTTCTCTTATTTATCTTTACATAAATAGTAGCTATACTTATTCCAACTCTTTTTTTTTTTTTTTAATTTTTTTTTTTTTTTCAACGTTTATTTATTTTTGGGACAGAGAGAGACAGAGCATGAATGGGGGAGGGGCAGAGAGAGAGGGAGACACAGAATCGGAAACAGGCTCCAGGCTCTGAGCCATCAGCCCAGAGCCCGACGCGGGGCTCGAACTCACAGACCGTGAGATCGTGACCTGGCTGAAGTCGGACGCTTAACCGACTGCGCCACCCAGGCGCCCCTCCAACTCTTTTTTTTTCTATTTCTATATTATCTCTATGGCATTAGATATTAATTCTTTGATTCATGAATGTGTCGCTTCCTTTTCTGGCCTTTCTCAATGGTTGATGATTCTTAGTCACATGTTGATCCTGTGCCCCCAGTTAGGACCAGCTGCTGACACCATGGCCTTGTGTGTAGTCACCAACATAAGGAGATATATCTGTCTCTCAATATGGAAATGTCTGGAAATAATATTTTTATAAACTTTTTACAAAATATGTGTTTTAAACTGATAAACTACAATGCCAGTCTTGAATAGAAGCCAAGAATTTTGGTGTGCATGCTCAGGTTACCATCTTGAAACTAGAAGCCCAATGGAGTTGTCAAAACTTGATAGGAGATGTAGCCACAGAAATAAAGGTCCCTGAAAAAAGTTATACCATTAAAAAAAGAAAGTACAGGCATAATGAAACAATCTCAGAATAAAAAAAAAATCTATCTCCTTTTTTCCTCTCATTTCTTTCCAGGGCCTTTTTTTTGAACCAGATCTAAACACAAGCCAGAGAATTTATGAGCCCAGGAATGCAATTTATTGAAATTTTTAGCACAGAGCCTAGAAGAAGAGTTACATGGAGAAAATCCAACACATCAAAAATACTTTTAAGAGATAATTTGTCGACATCCTACCTTAATACATACAGGTCAGTGTTTAATTGATTTTGACCATATAACTGAGAATCCACCTGCAGACACAACCATTTTATCTGTTTCTTTGTGTCTTATCTAATTTTTATATACATTAAGATCCATTAGTGATCTGAAAATCAAGAGATTGGGGCTGGGATTACTGAAAAGAATTGTTTTATTTTATTTCTTACTAAATCTTCTTCACACAATGGTTCTTTTATTTTTTTTAGAGACAAGAAGGAAAAGGAGTTAAAAACATTTGCCATGCTCAACGATGTTCTGATGTGCTGGTTGATTCTGACCAGGATAGCCAATGTCAGCTAAGTTAACATACCATTATGCAGAAAATAAACGTAGCATCAGGAATACAATCTACAAATTTGCTGATCATGGTTGAATACCAGCCAGCAGGTAGTAACTAATGGCACCACAAACAGATATTGAGTGAACTATATTTAGTAAATACAATGAATTCTCTTTCTTTTCAACTCTATACTTGATGGCAATATATCATCTTTGGGTATTCTTGTTATCACTAATTTTACCACAAATATTATTATGTCAAAAATGACCTAAAACATACATATGTGTGTGTACTGTATATATAAAATTTGCCTCACAAGTCTGTTAATTTTTGCAACTACAAAACAATATAAATGATCAATGTCCTCAAATTAACATAAATTAATCCAATTTAATGAACATTTATAGACACACCATTTACCAGGTACTGTAGTATGAACTAGGAATAGGAGGATAAAAAATCATGTTCACTGCCCTCAGAGAGTCATCATATGATAGAAGAAAAGCCTTGTAAATGAATAGTTACATGCAGGACAGAAGGTGAAGCAAAGTCTGTAGATGAAATAGATCATATAAAGTCAGAAAGAATATAACGAACCGTGTCTGAGAGGTTTATAGGTCTATTAGAGAAGTGATCTGAGTTGTGTGTTTTATAGTAGATTCAATAGCCTCTTTCAAGAGGTATATTTATAGGAGTTGGTCGTGGACTGCGGAGTACCAAGGCAAGAGGGATATCCCTTTTGGTGGAGCTTTTCTCTTAATGTAGCGTGTATAGAAGTTATGCATTATCATTTATACTCTTATCTCTTAAATTTTTAAAGAATTTTAAAATTATTTAAAGAAAAGTTAATAATTTAAATCTTAATATTAGACTCAATCGTGTAACAGCATTTATTGCCCTATCAACATCCCTGATGTTGATCTCTTATGTGTAAGGTGTGTGCTCTATGTGCTGGTAGAGGAGACACAGATGATCAGTGAATCCTTCTTTAGAGCCCTGACAATCTAGTAAAACGGCAATGTTTATGCAGGCAAGAGGTACACAAAATGATAGCTAATATAATATGGACACTAATACAACAAATAATAACAGGAAATAACTATAACAAATTGAAAAAATAACAAAATACGAATAGTATAATTAATATTTTTAGTGCTTAATCACTTATGTAACATTTCTTCACATTAATTTCACTTAGTGCTCTCAAATACTTTGAGTTTGATACTAGTACTCCTATTATATTGATGAAGCAAAATAGGTACAGAGAGGCAATAAATACATAAGAATAAATAAAAGAAAAAAGTCAGGGATGAAAAGGAACATAGGCTATAGAAGACAAATTGGACTTAACATCATTGAGAGAAGAGGTTGGGACAGGTATGTGGGGTCAATGGAATGCAAAATATTAGAAATATGCAAAGCATATCATGAGCATACCAGCTTAGCTAGAACATGCATATGGAAGAAAAATAGTATTTATATGCATATGAAATCTTCTATATCAAACATCAGATAAAGTTTCATCAATAGAGAAATGATTATATAATTTATTGTGTACTTATGATGGAATTCTAAGAAGTATTAAAAATGATGTAAATGAATATATAAAGTCATAATAATGCTGAAAATAGTTGGCTTTATATAACCATTTAAAAAATCTCATAAATGCATATGGTACAAGATCCAGAAAATATGAAACAGTTTACAGTGAAAAGTAATCATCTCCTCTCAGTATCCATTCCAACCCCCGCTAGAGGCAACATGATTATACATAACTTATATATCTCTCTAGATAATCTATGCATATACAAGCAAATGTACACATATGTACTATACATATATATCTGTTTTATCTAGATATTATACCTACTTCTTAAACTTGTTTTTTTTTTAATATAACAATAGATGGGTATTAAGGAGGGGACTGGTTGTGATGAGCACTGGGTGTTGTGAGTGACGAGTCACTAAATTCTACATGTGAAACTAATATTACACTATATGTCAACTAGCTGGAATTTAAATAAAAACTTGAAACGTCCAAAGAATAACAATTTATCTTAGAAATTGGTTTCATCAATTATATAGAGCTACCATTGTATATATGCATTATAATTTATTAATGAGGATAAAGACCTTTTCATATTTAAAAGATATTTTATATTTTCTTCTTTGATGAATGGCTGGTTAATGTCCTTACTTATTTTAACTGGCTCATTGATTTTTTTTTTCTGTTAATGTTAGAAGCTCTTCTAAAGTTAGTTATTCCTTTTTAAGTATTAATTTAAATTCCAGTTAATTGACAGTGTAATATTCATTTCAGATGTACAATATAATGATTCGACACCTCCATAACACACAGTGCTCATCACAAGTGCACTCCTTAATCCCTACCACTTGTTTTACCCATCCCCCCACACTCCTTCCCTCTAGTAACCATCAGTTTGTTCTCTATAGTTAAGAGTCTATTTCTTGGTTTGCCTCCCTCTTTCTTTTTTTTTCCCCTTGCTCATTTGTTTTGTTCCCTAAATTCCACATATGAATAAAATCATATGTTATTTCTCTTTCTCTGACTGACTTATTTTGCTTGGCATAATACTCTCTAGCTCTGTCCATCTCATTGCAAATGGCAAGATTCCTTTTTTATTTTTTTAAGGACATGGGCTGTTTCCATAATTTGACTATTATAGATAGTGATGTTATAAATATTGGGGTGCATGTATCTCTTTGAATTAGTATATTTGTATTCTTTAGGTAAATACCTAGCATTGTAATTGCTGGATCATAGGGTATTTCTAACTTTCTGAGGAAACTCCATACTGTTTTCCAGAGTGGCCGTACCAGTTTGCATTCCCACCAACAGTGCACCCGTGTTCCTTTTTTCTACACATTCTCCCGAACACCTGTTATTTCTTGTTTTGTTGATTTCTGACATTCTGACAGGTGTGGGTGATATTTCATTATAGTTTTGATTTGTATTTCCCTGATTATGAGTGATGTTGAGCATCTTTTCATGTGTAGGTCTTTGAAAAAAATTCTATTCATGTTTTCTGCCCATTTTTAATTGGATTATTCATCTTTTGGGTGTTGGGTTTTATACTAACCCTTTATCAGTTATGTAATTTGCATATTTTCAAATTCTGTAGGTTGCTTTTTAGTTTTTTGATTGCTTCCTTCTCTGTGCAGAAGCTTTTTATTTTGAGGTAGTCCCAATAGTTTATTTTTGCTTTTGATTTCCTTGCCTCAGAATATCTATCTAGAAAGAAATTGTTATGGCCAATGTCAAAGAGGTTCCTGCCTATGTTCTCCTCTAGGATTTTTATGGTTTCAAGTCTCACATTTAGGTCTTCAATCCATTTTGAATTTATTTTTGAGTTTCATGTAAGAAAGTGGTCCAGTTTCATTCTTTTGCATGTTGCTGTCCAGTTTTCCCAACATCATTTGTTGAAGAGACTTTTCCCATTGCATATTCTTTCCTGCTTTGTTGAAGAGTAATTGAACATGTAGCTGTGGATTCATTTCTGAGTTTTCTTTTCTGGTCTATAGATCTGGGTGTCTATTTTTGTGCTGGTACCATACCGTGTTGATAACTACAGCTTTTTAATATAACTTGAAGTCCAGAATTGTGATGCCTCCAGCTTTGCTTTTCTTTGTCAAAGTTGCTTTGGCTGCTCAGGGTCTTTGTGGTTCCATACACATTTTAGGATTGCTTTTACTAGCTCTGTGAAAATGCTGTTGATATTTTGATAGAGGTTGCATTACATGTCTAGATAGCTTTGGGTAGTATAGACATTTTAACAATATTTGTTTTTCCAATCCATGATCATGGAATATTTTTCTTTTTGATAAGTCTGACTAGAGGCTTATCAATTTTATTTTTTTTTCAAAGAAACAACTCCTGGTTTCATCGATCTGTTCAATTGTTTTAGTTTCTATATCATTTATTTCTGCTCTAATACTTATTATTTCCTTCCTTCTGCTGGCTTTCAGCTTTGTTTGTTGTTATTTTTCTAGCTCCTTTAAGTATAAGTTTTGGTTGTCTATCTGAGATTTTTCTTGCTTCTTAAGGGAGGCCTGTATTTCTATATACTTTCCTCTTAGGACAATTTTTGTTGCATCCTAAAGGTTTTAGTCTGTTGTGTTTTCATTTTCATTTCTTTCCATGTATTTTTTTTTTATTTCTTCTTTGATTTCCTGGCTGACCTATTCATTGTTTAGTAGCATATTGTTTAACCTCCATGTATTTGTGGTCTTTCTAACTGTTTTTCTTGTGGTTAACTTCTAGTTTCATAGTGTTGTGGTCAAAAAAGATGCGTGGTATGATTTCAATCTTTTTTTTATAGCTGTTGAGACCTGTTTTCTGACCTAATATGCAATCCATTCTGAGGAATATTCCATGTGCACTTGAAAAGAATATGTTTTCTGCTGTTTTCGGATGGAATGTTCTGAATGTATCTGTTAAATCCATATGGTCCGCTGTGGCATTCAAAACCATTGTTTCCTTATTTTCTGTTTAGATGACCTGTCCTTTGATATAAGTAGGGGTGTTAAAGTTCCCTACTAGTATTCTGTTATTATCAATTAATTCCTTTATGTTTGTTATTGTTTTCTATATTTGGATGCTTCCATATTGGGTGCATAAATATTTCCTCATATTGTCCATATTACATTGTTAATTTTATAATTTTGTCTTTTATCCTGACCATATTATGATATTTTTGCTCTGTAGTTATGTTTTATTTTTGCATGGTTGAATTGATCAATCTTTTTTCTAGTATCACATAAATTATTTCAGATTTTTTCTAGTGCTGTTAACATTTCGTATGTTACATTTACATCTTTGGTCACTTTAATATTTTAAAAATAATAAAGGCAGAGTGAGGGATCTTCTTTAGTTATCTGAACATTATTTGTTGAAAAAAGCTATCATTTCCCCAACAACATGAAATGTCTTTCTCATACAATAAATCGACATAATGTTAAGTATATTTCCGGGGCCTCTATTCTATTCATTAACCTGTGTGAATATCCCTTATCTGTAATTACCTAACTAATTAACAAAATTTGTTTAATGTTTATTTAATTTTGAGAAAGAGAGATTGAGAGAGAGAGAGAGAGAGAGAGAGAGAGAGAGAGAGAGCATGAGCAGGGTAAGGGTAGAGAGAGGGAGACACAGAATCCGAAGCAAGCTCCAGACTCTGAGCTGTCAGCACAGAGCCTGATGCAGGGCTTGAACCCCAAACCTTGAGATCATGACCTGAGTCAAAGTTGGATGCTCAACTGGCAGAGCCACCTAGGAGCTTCCTAACTAATTTTTTAAATGTATAGCTCTATAATAACTCTTAATCACTATCAATCACTGTAACTCATGATCAAATTAGCTGACCACCCCTTATTATTTATGATAATTTTTCAAAAATGTTCTAGGATACACACAATGACTTAATATGCAAAGGTTAACAGAATAATGTGCTATCTCCACTGCTACAACTGATTGAAAAAGTACAAGTGATAGGTTTTTTTGCTTTTCTCTGGTTTTGTACTTTTCATACCATTGACTAGAATTTCAGTCTAGATGGCTTGCTTTGCTTTCTAAGGGTTTGGAGCTCTCATTGCTTTAACATTGCCAGTTTGGGTTTGTTGCAATTTCCTATTAGACTCATCAGTAGGCATGAAAACACCAAGAGATGTTTCAGTGAACTCCTGGGTTCTAGATAGATTCCTGTCTTCCCACACTGTGTGGCAGCAACCACTCCTTAAGATATTCAGGATCATGTCCAATGCTATGATAATGTTCTTCTTGGCCTGCTGTTCACTCGTATGAGATAACCTGAAAAGCTTTTGCTTTAATGGAACTCTTACTGTGTTCACAGGTAGAATCTTCCCCTTGTTGCCTTGTTCCCTTCCCCAATCCCATTTGCCACTATGTCTTCTAATCCAGCAGAATCTAAATTTGTAAGGTCAGGGAGTAGAAATTCTGCAAAATGGCCACTGAGTGAGGTGATGCAGGGAGCCAGTACTACTCACCTTCCTTGTTTCTTAGACTCAGGTAGTCTAGGTATCAGGGCCATAGCACTGCATATCAAGTATTAGTTCAGAATATATGTCTCCTCTAGAGGATGCACTAAGCTGTTGCTTTACATAGTTTATTTTATTTAAAAATTTTTAATGTTTATTTATTTTTGAGAGAGAGACCGAGAGAGTGTGAGCAGGGGAGGGGAAGAGAGAGAGGGAGACACAGAATCCAAAGCAGGCTCCAGGCTCCAAGCTGCGAGCACAGAGCCTGACATGGGGCTCTAAGTAATGAACCATGAGATCATGACCTGAGCCGAAGTTGGGTGCTTAACCAACTGAACCACCCAGGTGCCCTTTTAGATATTTTAATAGGTGTCTCAAAATTATATTTGGCTAGCTACTTCCAAGCTGGCACATTGTTTGGTGGACCAGTGAATCCCACAGTCAGACCCTCAGGGTCATACCTTCTCTCTTACAATAGTCCACTTGGTCTGAGGTTATGTTATGGAGGATCGTATGTAAGTAAATCAGGTACTTTCTAAGGTTTTTGAGTTGTATTCCCAGTAGAAGCACTGCAGGCAGGAAGGGTCAACTCATATCCAGAGATTATTTCAATTCTGGAAAGAGAAAATTGCTGCCCCTCTAGGGTAAAGGTGGTACAGTGTGATCAACCTGCCATAAAGTGAATGGCTGGGCTCCATTAGGGGTGTTGCCATAAATAAGGTTTGGCATTGGTATCTGCTTGCAGATTGGGAGTCCCCACAGTTGCAGTGGGTAGATCAGCATCTCTGATGGAAATTTTGTACTTTTGCTTGCCATTGGCCTAAGGCTATCCCAGGGGAGATTAACTCCCTCATATATCCAGGCTTGCACAGGCAACAGAAAGACTGAATGGGTGGGTCTGTGGAGGTGTCCCACATGGTGGTGAAGAGGAACTCCAGGTCAGAAAAGAGACAAACTGAGTGGAGAGGGAGCAAGATATTTTCAAGTTACATCTGCATGCAACTTGTTGCTGCAGCCATGGCCATGGCATAAAGTTGGACTGAGAGAATATGAAGCAGGGCAAGCAAGTCGTCTGATCCTGGGACCTTTTCAGCAGACTAGTATTTGGGGATGATTTTTTGCTTTCAGTAAAGTCAAATACAGCATGCATGTAGAAGAAGACTTCAAATACCAAAACTAGGAATTAGTCTCTTTTTCACATCTAGGCAGGACTAAGGAGAGAAAGCCTCCATTTTTGAATGGCAAATATTTTATGCTCCTGAATAAACATCAGGGATGAATATTTTAGTGGATGAATCTGTGTACGAATATTTTAAGGTCTTTGATACAGACCACTGAATGGTTTTAAAACATTACAGCTAGAGAGTATAATGCTAAGCAAAATAAGTCAGTCAGAGAAAGACAAATACCATATGATTTCACTCATATGTGGAATTTAAGAAACAAAACAAACAAGCAAAGGGAAAAAATTTTAAAAGAGAGAGAGAGCCAAACCAAGAAATAGACTCTTAGCTATAGAGAACACACTGATGGTTGCCGGGGGGGGGGGGGGGGGGGAGGTGTGGGGATGGATGGATAAAATAGGTGATGGGAATTAAAAAGTGCACTTGTCTGTGATGAACCCCGGGTATTGTATGAAACTGTTGAATTGCTATATTGTATATCTGAAACTAATACCACACTGTGTGTTCACTATACTGGAATTAAAATTTAAAAATATAAAAAAACAACAACAAACACATTACCAAAATGTATTGTGTGAGAATATCCATTTCACTGTATCTTTAATAACAATGGAATGAAACTTTTTAATCTCATAATGTAACAGTTTGAAAATAGCATTATATTTGTAAAAATCTTCAGTTCTTTGATTATTAGTATGCTTATATTTTTTAAATATATATAAACTTATTCTTCTCTGAGTGACCTATTCAAATCATTTGCACATTTTTAAGTTGCTCCTCTTTATTTTTTTAATATGAAATTTATTGTCAAATTGGTTTCCATACAACACCCAGTGCTCATCCCAAAAGGTGCCCTCCTCAATACCCATCACCCACCCTCCCCTCCCTCCCCCATCAACCCTCAGTTTGTTCTCAGTTTTTTTTTTAATTATTTTTCACGTTTATTTACTTTTTTTTTTTTTTCCAACATTTATTTATTTTTCGGACAGAGAGAGACAGAGCATGAACGGGGGAGGGGCAGAGAGAGAGGGAGACACAGAATCAGAAACAGGCTCCAGGCTCTGAGCCATCAGCCCAGAGCCTGACGCGGGGCTCGAACTCACGGACCGCGAGATCGTGACCTGGCTGAAGTCGGATGCTCAACCGACTGCGCCACCCAGGCGCCCCATGTTTATTTACTTTTGAGACAGAGAGAGACAAAGCATGAACGGGGGAGGGTCAGAGAGAGAGAGGGAGACACAGAATCTGAAACAGGCTCCAGGTTCTGAGCTGTCAGCACAGAGCCCGACGTGGAGCTCGAACTCACGGACCACGAGATCATGACCTGAGCCGAAGTCGGCCGCTTAACCGACTGAGCCACCCAGGCTCCTCTGTTCTCAGTTTTTAAGAGTCTCTTATGGTTTGGCTCCCTCCCTCTCTAACCTTTTTTTTCCCTTCCCCTCCCCCATGGGTTTCTGTTAAGTTTCTCAGGATCCACATAAGAGTGAAAACATATGGTATCTGTCTTTCTCTGTATGACTTATTTCACTTAGCATTACACTCTCCAGTTCCATCCACGGTGCTATAAAAGGCCATATTTCATTCTTTCTCATTGCCACATAGAATTCCATTGTGTATATAAACCACAATTTCTTTATCCATTCATCAGTTCATGGACATTTAGGCTCTTTCCATAATTTGGCTATTGTTGAAAGTGCTGCTATAAACATTGGGGTACAAGTGCCCCTATGCATCAGCACTCCCTATCCCTTGGGTAAATTCCTAGCAGTGCTATTGCTGAGTCATAGGGTAGATCTATTTTTAATTTTTTGAGGAACCTCCACACTGTTTTCCAGAGCGGCTGCACCAGTTTGCACTCCCACCAACAGGGCAAGAGGGTTCCCGTTTCTCCACATCCTCTCCAGTATCGATAGTCTCCTGATTTGTTCATTTTAGCCACTCTGACTGGCGTGAGGTGGTATCTCACTGTGGTTTTGATTTGTATTTCCCTGATGAGGAAGTTGCTCCTCTTTATATCTAAGAACTCTTTATGTATAAAGAACACTAACATTTTGCCCATTGTATACATTGCAAATAATTTCCCACTTTTTCTTTGCCTTCTATATATTAATCATGATTTTCAACATTTAGCTCCTCTCTATTTTTCTTGTATTTTCCCCTGATTTTTGTTGTTGCTGCTATTGTTGTTGTTAAAAACTGATTTGACTAATCTTTTTCAAGTACAGCCTTTTGGTTTTTGTCAGGCTTGTTATTGAAAACTAACAAACAAAAAGTCTGCCAGTTACAGTTAGTTTTCACTTGTTTCTACTTACCTGTAATAATCTTTTGTATAGCATCATTTTTAAAGTTTTTATAGTTAATTGTATATGTGGAAGAAGCTTAAAATTTTCTCTGTGGAGGAAGTAGATAATAAATTATATTTTTAAAACTGAAACTTATCTCCTTTTAGTGGCTTAAAACAATTGTATTTATTCCTTGCCTTGAGTAACATGGGATGCTTTAACACCTTAGATATTTGTTTTTAAGTCTATTTATTTATTATTTTTGAGAGAGTGAGCATGGGGAAGGGGCAGAGAGAGATGGGGAGAGAGAGAGACAGGGGGAGAGAGAGTCCCAAGCAAGCTCTGCACTGTCAGTGTGGTGCGTGACACAGAACTTGAACTCACCAACCGTCAGATTATGACCTGAGCTGAAATTAAGATGTGGATGCTGAACCGACTGAGCTATCCAGGTGTCCCTTAGGTCTTTGTTTTTCAAACTATGGTTAGCAGACAGCCGCAGCAGCATCGCATACATGCTTGTAGATTCTCAGGCTTCATTCTAGACACACGAGATTAGGGTCCCCATTTTAACATGGTCCCCTCATAATTCATCTGTCCATTATTAAGAATCATCATTTTAGGTCCTGTAGTCTATTTTCAGGGAGGCATAACGCTTAATTAATTTATCAATTTCCTAGATGATAAAAATTGAAGTTTGTACAATGTCAAAACAAAAATCTATATTGTTTTTTCCACTCCCATCTCAAGATATTAATTTTAAAGAGTTGGACACATGACTTGGCATCTGAGCTATGGATAATTCTCTTTATTGATAGTCATCATTAAACTGAGACTTTCAGCACCATATAGAATAGTTGATTTATAGTCAAAGAAATAATCATGAACATAATCTCTGTATTGCCAGATGTAGTGACAGCCATGACTTTTTGTCTTTAAAGAAGAAAATTAGAGGAAGAAAAGTTATTTAGTTTAGGAATTGTATATATTTGTATTATAATTATACCCATTAATTCATTAGCACATGTATTTACTGTGTATTTAGGTACAAGGTGCTGTGCTAGGTGCTCGGAAAGTATTATTGCTACTAATAGTAACTACTTTTTAAATACTTGCAATGTGTAGGATATTTTCCTGGTCGCTTCTGCTCTGCAGTCCTCACATACATCCTTTGAGGTTGGTACTATTATTATCCCAGTTGTATAAAATTAGCATCAAGGCCTAGGAAAATGAAGCGAACTTTTCGGGTCACACAGCTAACGAGTGGTGGCTGGAATTTCCACCACGCTTCCCTGAGTTCCTAGCTTTACTACCTTTACTACCTAGCAGGTACCTTTGAGTACCTGCTTTGACTCTATTAGTAGATGGCAGTTTGAAAAATTGATGAAATCATCCATTCACATTTCAGATTCCTTCCCTTTCTTTCAAGGGTAACTTTAGAATTCAGGTAACTTGAGAATTTTTCATCAGTATGGGTGCTGCATACCCAACTTATTTCTAGTCTCTTTGAAAAGCCAGAGGGAATACATTATGAAGGCAGAAGGCTGTGTATTTTCACCTCGGGGCAGTTGAAAGACACATTGTAAATGAACAGGGTGAGCAGCACTGGCCAGAAGAGGCAGGCTTCCCATTTCTTCCCTTCTCAAGCAAAACTGTGGATAAGAACCTGTTTCTCTACATCGTAAAGGACACAGGTCATTTTATGGTATTGGAGGCAAGACTTGTTATTTCAGAGAAGAATAAAATGATATACTAAGAGAGGACAGAAAATTTCTGTGTGTGTGTGTGTGTGTGTGTGTGTGTGTGTGTGTGTGTTTGCACATATATGCAAGAAGTGGAATAAAGTGTTTTTCTTGAGGTTGTTTTTAAAAATGTGTAGTAGAATAAACATAACTATGGATAACAGTTAAGTATATTTGGTTAAACAGGCAAACACCATGCAATCCCAGCCTTGGTGTAGAATTGTCTCTGGTTTACTATCATTCTGTGAGATTCCAATTCTTTATTCTAAACAAGGTAGATAAGAGTATGAAGTATTTTCAATACAAATATTACTCATTATATGTAGATTATTTTTAAAGGCATGAGACATTTTGTTTCAAGTTCTAGTAGTGGGAAGGATGTGAAAGCATCCCAGCAATTGACTTCAAGCCAGAAAAACTCCAATTGAGTCATTCTCCTTAATTGCTTAATTTAAATGATTTCTCCGCAGTAGTTTCATAAACATGGTGTTGAGTCTTTTTTTTTTTCAGGATAAAAACAAATTTTAATGGCCTATTCTAATTTTACAAATTAGGATAAAGGGGATGTAAGCTGTTTGGTGCAATAATAACATTCAATGATATTACTTTAAAATAAACATTCTCGATGGGAGCAGTATCTTCCTCAATGGGGCAAAAATTGGTTCTTGGGGAGGAAAAACCAACTACTCTTTCTGTGTATAAATCACAGATATGCATACAGTATGTCAACAAATATACAGTGCAGCTCTGGTATTAAAATTTCATGGGAAATGGTTAGGGAAGAAATGTCTAAAAGGTAATCATAATAATTTGGAAAAGGTAAACAAAGGGCACTTGGGTGGCTCAGTCAGTTAAGTGTCTGACTTCAGCTCAGGTCATGATCTTACAGTTTGTGGGTTCAAGCTTCAGATCCCCTGTCTCCCTTTTTCTCTGCCCCTCCCCCACTGATTCTCTCTCTCTCTCTCTCTCTCTCTCTCTCTCTCTCTCTCTCTCTCTCTCTCAAAAATAAATCAACATTTTTTAAAAAAGGCAAAGAATCATGGCTTTAAAACACATCTCCTGTATCTCAGGCCAGCAAGTTCCTCCCATATTAATGTCACTAGGTTGAAGCACATATATTATGTTCTTTTCTCAGCAATGTCCCTCCTGAAAGCCAGTGATAAAATACATCACCTGCTCTTGTTTCTAGTGAGGATCTGGATGCAAATTGACAGTCAATAAAGAACCCAAGGGCTTTCATTTCCTATGTTCTGTGTGCTTTTCAGCTCCCCACTAAGGTAGTTGAGTGTATTCCATGGCAAGACGCCAAAATGTGTGAGTTCTGTGAGTCAGGGAAAAGATACTGATGTACACGGTGAGACCCTGAGTACATTATATCCACTACTGACCTTTACATTCATTATATTATTTTCAAACACTCCGTACAAGTATAAGAGATTTAAAAGAGAAAGAGACTTTTGACTTACTCAGCATGTTGTAGAACTTGAGGATTTCATGCGAGGCCTGCCCCGTACAAAATCATGAGGGTTTTTTTTTTCATAAATTTCCTCCTTCGGCCTTATGATACTCTGCTGTGATCCCTCTTTCCGCCCTTCATCACAGAAACCTCTTCCCTATCATTATCAAAAGATCTCATATTACATTATTATAATTTACATAAATTTTATGTAATATTTAATCTTTCCAAAGGATATGTGCTTTATACTATTTGCCCCTAATTAATTATGAAGTCAAGAGTGCTTTATTTTTCTGTGAAAAACATTTCAGACATGAAATAGTTAAGAAAATATTTTAGGGGAGATCTGGTAGCATCCTCAAAATAATTTCATGTAGACTACTCTTTATTCTCTACTGTGCCCAAGTGTAATTCCAAGCTTGTTTTCAAGAATTACTTCCTTATCTAGCTGACAGTCTAAAAGCAACAAATAATTAAAGGATAAAACATAGCACATTTTCCTTTTCTCTGTCTTCCTCAAGTTGCTCTCTTACCTCTCTTTTATTCCTCTGGAATCCTTTATTTGAAATTTTTAGCATAACATCCTCTTTCATACTCTTATGAAAAAGGATCCTATAATTCACAACTTGTTCCAATCAGTGGAGAGTTAGGTTCTAAACTGTAGGCAACTCCATTCTTTTATTTTCAATTCTGATAAAAATGATTTAGAGTAACCCCTGTTCTTCACATGCAAATTAAGAAATGGATAGAGGAAGGAAGGCCATTTTATGCACAAGAACTAAGGCACAGAAGCCTATTTTCTTTTCTAAACCTTCATTTATTCATTTGCCTTCTTGTTCTTTCCCTTACCTGTTACTTTATTTTTTTTTTTAATTTTAAATGTTTATTTAAAGAGAGAGAGCATGAGCAGGGGAGGGGTAGAGAGAGAAGACACAGAATCTAAAGCAGGCTCTCGGCTCCGAGCTGTCAGCACAGAGCCCAAGGCAGGGCTCAAAGTCACCAACCGTGAGATCATGACCTGAACTAAAGTCAGATGCTTAACTGACTTTCATTAAAATGAAAAAAATATTCTGTTTTCTAGTTCAATGTAATAATGCTTGTTTTAGTAAGTAACACATTTAACTATAAAAATATACAAGGATGAAGCTAATTACCCCCTTCCTTTTGTTTCACCTTTAATGGGAGTACTTCTCCAACTTGGCTGGCTGTTTGCTGGAATCTATTGGGGAACTTTAAAAATGTAAGCTGATGTATTGGATCCAAGGATGTGTCCAGGTCATCAGTAAGATTTTGGTTTTTACATTGAAGATTTGTGTTCTTCTCAAGCCTTATTTCTAGGTTTTTACATTATATTTCATTGATTCCAGGATGTCATGCCTGTTATTTTCACATTTTAGTATCTCCAAAGTCAAGATGTATCAGTGGCAACCTAGATGAAATGAATTATTGTACTTTTTTGTACAATTACTGTGAATTGAATAATTTCCCCTAAATTTACTGAAATTTAATTTCGAATGTTTGCATTTATGGTAAATGATAAAATTAGCCAGTAGGTTTTTCTGTTTTTATTCCTTTTGTTGTTAGGATATTATAAAAAAGTTAAATTTGGAATCTGTCCATTCATTAAATGATCTAGTTAATTTAAAGGATACCGCAATTATATTTTTTTAGAAGTTATGTTACACTTAGCTTTGAATCCAGCTGATCCAGATTATTATGATTATTATAATTATCATCATTAACATTAATTGAGGTATCATGGACATACAACATTATATTTGTTTTAGGTGTACAATGTAATGATTCAATGTCTGTCTATATTCTGAAATGATCACCACAATGTCTAGTTCACATCTGTCACCACACACGGTTACAAAAAGATCTTTTGTGATGAGATTTTTTCAGATCTACTCTCTTAGCAACTTTCAAATATGCAATATAGTATTATTAACTATAGTCACCATGGTGTACATTACATCCTCATGGCTTATCTATTTTATAACTGGAAGTGTGTACCCTTTGACCCGCTTTGATTTCCTCCATGGAATTTAACTCTTTTACTTCTTAGATAAGTTTTGAGTAAATTATCGTTAGTCAAAACGATTTCTTTTTGTTTGAAATTGAAGGGTGTCTTTTGGTTTATTCCAATATTTTCAATCTTTGCATATCACTTGCTTTAAGTATGTTTGTTGTTTGATATCCCAAAATGACAGTCTGTGTATTATTAGAAGGGGATAATTCATCTCTTTCACATTTTAGTGTGAAATTTATGTAGGTGATTTTATTCCTAATCTGTTACCTCATGTTATTTATTTTAGTTTGAAATTTATTTTAGTATGAAAAATAATTATATTTCCAAAAACCAAAACCAAATAGCAGTGGGATAATTTTACATTTTTTGCAAATCTCTTTAATATCTGGCTTAAATAGAAGACAGCTGGATTCTCATATATGTTTCTACATTCACCATCTTATTTTGGCTAAAATAATGAAGAAAATCTAACCCCACAAGATAAATATTTGGAAAAGAGAAGAGTCTCTTCATAGCCTTTTTAGATGATTATGGATATTTGTTTTTGGCACTACATCAAAACTTAAGAAGTGGATGGGAAAACTTAATATTGCTAAGATGACAATATTCCCCAAATTAATCTACAGATTCAACTCAATTCCTGTCAGAATCACAGTTGGCTTCTTTGTTAAAATTGACAAGCCGATTCTAAGATTCATATGGAATTGCAAGGGACCCAAGTAGCTAACCTAATCTTGAAGACTCACACTACTTGAGTTCAAAATTTACAACAAAGTAACAGTAATATAGATAATGAGGTACTGGCATAATGTAGGTGTATAAATCAATGAAATGGATTTGAGAGTCCAGACAAAAACTCATGTGTCTATGGTCAACTGATTTCCAACCAGAGTGCCAAGATCATTCTGTGAGAGAAAGAATGGTCTTTTCAACAAATAGTGCTGGGACGAGTAGATAACCACATATAAAAGAATGAAACTGGACTCTTATGTCATACCATATACACATAATTAACTCAAATAACTCAAAATGGATCAAAGACCTAAATATAAGACCTAACCTAAAAAGTCTTATAAGAAAAAATAAGGGTAAATTTTCATGGCTTTGGTTTTGCCATTGGATTCTTATATATTACATCAAAAGCACAAGCAACATCAGAAAACCTGGAAATATCAGACTATCAAGATTTAAAACTTTTGTGCTTCAAAGGACACTACCAAGACAGTAAAATGACTATGTGCAGAGTGGGAAAAATTTTTTGCAAATTATGTATCTAATAAGGGACTTGAATCTAGAATCTATAAAGCACTCTTAAAACTAAATAATAAAAGAAAAACTAACACAATTTAAAAATGGGCAAATTAGGTGGGTTCAGTGAAAGATGGCACTGTAGGAAGACCCTGGACTAGCCTCCTCCATGAAACACATCAAAATACACCTAGTAATAGGAAAATCCCACCTGAGGAAGAACTGAGAGCTGACTGATCAGCTTCTGAACAGCCAAAAACAGAGAAAACAGGAGAACAGCAAGAGGCATTTCTCTCTCTCTCCTCTCTCTGTAGATATATAATAAATATGTATATACATATATATATTAAATGGGCAAATGATTTGAATATGCATGTCTCCAAAGAAGATATAAAAATGGCTAATAAACACATAAAATCATTATTGATGTCATTAGTCTTCAGGGAAATTAAAATCAAAATTACGATGAGAAACCTCTTCACATCCAATCAGATAGCTATAATTAAGAAGACACATGACAAGTGTTGAAGACAATGTGGAGAAATTGGAACCCTCATATGCTGCTTGTGGCAATCTAAAATGATGCAGCAACTTTAGATAACATCCTGCAATTCCTCAAATAATTATACATAGAGTTACCACATGATCTAGCAATTCTGCTCCTGGTGACATACCTAAGAGAAATGAAAACATCATATCCATATAACAACTTGCATATGAATGTTTATACCAGCATTATTCCTAATATCTAAAAAGTAGAAAGAATCCAAATGTCCATCATTATATGAATGGATAAACAAAATGTAGTATATTTATATAAGGAAATATTAATTAGCCATAAAAGGGAATGAAGTACTGAAGTATGCCAGAACATGGATGAATTTTGAAAACATTGTACTAGGTAAAAAAAAAAAAAAAAGCCAGATAAAAAAGGTCAAATTTTGTCTGGTTTCATTTATATGAAATGTCTACACAAGTAAGTCCTTTGAGACAGAAAGTACATTCGTGATTGCTTAGGTCTGGGTTGATGGAACAATAGGGGGATGATAGCCGTAGGGTATGAAATTTCTTTTTATGGTCATTAAAATATTCTAAAATTAAATGTGAAGGTGATTTTCCATATCTGTGAAAGTGCTAAAAGCCATTGAACCATACACCTTAAATGTTTGAATTGTATGGTATATGAATTGTAACTGTGAATAAAAGTTTTTACAAAAAAGCTAACAGGTTGCCTGGGTGGCTCAGTTGATTGAGGTCTGACTTTGGCTTAGGTTGTGATCTCATGGTTGGGAGTTGGAGCCCCACAATGGGCTTGTTGCTGTCAGCCTGTCAGCAGGAAGCTGGCTTTGGATCCTCTGTCCTCCTCTCTCTCTTTGCCCCTCCCCCACTCACAGTCTCTCTCTCTCTCTCTCTCTCTCTCTCTCTCTCTCTCTCTCTCTCTCAAAATTAAAAAAAAAACATTAATTTTTTTAAAAAGCTAATAAGTGTATTTTCTTAAAGGTTAGATGCAATGTAGAATCTAAAAAAATTCAATAAGCATTTCTTTTTAACATAAAATCCATTGGTCTATTTAGAACACTGAATGGATCTTTTACCTCTGAATGCTTTTGATCTTGTAGATATCCCAAAAGACCAAGGGTCCTTAGACTGCAGTTGGAGAGCTGCTGTGTTTGGTTACAGAGTTCGAAATTCAGAGCAGCACAATCCAGTTTAAAAAAAAAAGCCCTCCCTTGAATCTTGTGAGCTTTTAGAGTAAACTCTCCCTAGCTAGGTTCAAAATAGTGTACAAACATGTTTTAGATAGAGTAATAAACATTTCCATTTTCATTGGTCTAGTGATAACAATGACGAATGTACATGAGACTCAGGTCAATTAAGGAGACTCACAAGGCTGGAAAGAAAAATTGGGGGAAACAATACTTATATGCTTTTATAGAAATTATGAGGGCCCCATGAGATGAAGATTTAATAACATGAGGAAGTTGAGTATAGGTAACTTTGGAACTCTGACTCTGAAGAGTAGAGTACAGTGTAATTCTGCAGGCAGAGCCCAAGAAGCTCTAAGTTCATGTTCACTGAGCACAGGAAAATGAGTTTTCTCAAGAAATGAAGGAATGAATAGTTTGGGGACCAAGAGAGTAGTCTTGTCAAAAATGAATGTTTTTTTCTTACCCAACAAATAGAAATAAATAGCTCTCACTTATAGCCAAAGCTTAAATTAAGGGGGGACTTTGGATAACTGTAAGATATTAAGTTATCTATTTTTATTTTATATATGTATAGTCATGGGACAATAAAAGTGGGAACAAAAATCGTTTTCTTGTAGAAGTTTGAGGTATGCATTTCATTGTATGCCAAGGCTTGATCACTCAAGGGGCAAACTCCTTCAAACAACTTCACCAGGAACTGAGTGTCCTAGAACCCATGGAATTGTTCCTATGCTGTTCTGTTTTATCAGGTCATTTTTGATCATATTTATTCACTCTTTCAAGTCACTCTATATTACTCAAGGCTAGACCTTCAAAGTACATTCAACTTCTCTTTAGTTTATGTTCTTGTCTGATCCTGACACAAATAACTTAAAGGCTAATTTAGATTTTCGTCTTGTCACTTGAATTTGTTTCTTAATGAGTCATTCTTTCAACAAATATTTACGGACTATTTACAGAGTGTTACTATAAACAGCATACTTGCTCTTCTTCCCTTAACAAGACACAGTTGTAAAACTTTTATCTTAGGGTGAGACTATAAATGTGTAGCTATACATACCACAAATAGTTACGCATAACCGTTTTGAACTTCAAAGAAATAATTGCTATATAAAAAGGGTACTTTATTGAAAAGGAGCAGCACACTGACCTCTTTCTAGAACACATTGATTTCTGTAAAATTAACTTCTGCTATGAGATCAGTTGTTTTTGGTTCACATTACGGAAAGGCTTAATTATTAATTAAGCAAACTTATTTATTATACAAAGCTCTCATTTATAAAGCAGAGGGTCAGAACTTGGGCTTAAAGTCTGATACACTGCCTTTAAAAAATGGATTCATAATCACTTCAGTCTTTCCAGGTTAGGAAATATGATTTTTTAATATTGAACAATATTCTTTAGCTTCTATCAGTCTTAATTTCTTATTTGAGCTCCATATTTTCGCTTTCATAATTTAATAGCTAGATTAACCAACTCTTAGGTTTGCTTCCAGCTTTTATACTTGATGCTTCTGATGTCAAAGTGGACACACAATTTTTTAATTCAAACAACAATGAAAACAAAAGACAGGTTAAATGTTTCTCTGAAATTAAATACTGTCCTTCTCTGAAGGGTAAACTTACAGGGAAGTGACCGAACATGCTATTGTAGTCATGATGTATGACTATTGCTGAGAACACCCAAACAATGCGATTTCAGGTTTTAATGGATGTGTTTTTAGAAGTGTGCATTTGGTTTGTTTACTTATCTACTTGGTCAGATAATATTTGAGTGACCTGTAAAAGGTCAAGATTTTAATAAAGAGGATACAGAGATACTTCAGAAGTCAGGTTAATCTTTCTTCGGTTTACAAAGTCAAAACTTAAAAAAAGGGAACTACAAAATAAGCTTGGTTAGTGACATGCATTCAGAACTATAGACACCAAACACCACTAGTAACTCTTACACTGGAGTGAACAGCACTGTAAAATTGTGTATGTCCCTTTCATTTGTTTATTTGATATATGTCCAGTATTTTGCACAAACGTGAAAATGGAGCATAAAGCAGTCAAAAAATCATAGAATTCAAATCTCAAACCTCTTAATCGTAGTAATGGGAACTCTGGACTGATTGGATCTCTTTATCCACATTTTGCTCAGATAAATTTATGAAATTTTAAATGCTCTTATGCAGACATGTCATTTTACAGACTTCATTAGGTGGTGCAGCATGGTGCCAATTTGAATTTCATTTCTAATAAAAACGTTTGACTTCATTATTTTTATCTTAAGAAAGAAATGATTATAAAATGATGCGAATTAATACGTTGCCCTTTGGTAACTATATTCCTTACATCTCTTAAATATTGTTTTGTTGTTTAAGAGGAAACAAACTACTATCTCAGATATTTCTTCCTGTTTTCCCATTAAATGATTAGATTTGCCTTCAACAAAGCACACTGATCAATTGCATGTTGAGGAGTTATCGTCTAGACTAGTTAGTGAGATTAAGCACTGAAAGTTTGGAACCACAGCGGATGCAATTCTTGCCTCTGCAGATGCCTGCCAGAAAATATGTTCAAGGTTGTTCCATAAATAGTCAATCTTTTTCCTGTATGGTCTTTAATAGGAGCTTAAAATGGATCTTTAGAAGGACGTGTGGATTGAGCAACAGGAAATTTTAACCAAGCCATTAATAGCTAATGATGTGAACTGTAGGCAACCATCCATGATCAGTTATAGGAAGAAGAGGAGAGAAAGGCCTGATCAAGGTGAGGGTATGTGGCAGCTTTTACTGCTATACCTGCTCATTCTTGCCTCATATGTTATTCCTACAGTAGACATAACTTACTGGTTTGATGACTTCTGGTTTGTTTATACACATACACATATGTGTGCATATGTGTATACATTTATATTTATATGTTATTTCTAATGAACAGTTCTGATTTTACTGTTGTTCTTTTCCTGTGTTTTGTATTATTTTAAATAAATATAAAATACTTATATTAATTAAATATTAATTAAATATTCTTCTTTTTCCACTTGAGGAAGACAAGTATTTGTTTAAATATACCCTACTAAGAATTACATATTTGATAAACGACTTGTATCTAGAATATATATAGAGAGTGCTAACAATTCAATCATAAGAAAACAAACAATAAAAACAGTCAAAAGATGTGAAAAGATACTTTACCAAAGAAGGTAAATAACTATATGAAAATATCCTCACTATATTAGCCATTGGGGAAAAGCGTATTAAAACCACGAGCTGTCATTAGCATCTATTAGCATCTTTAAAATTTTAAAGATTGATCAGTGTTAGTGAGTATGTGAATGAAATGGAGCCTAAATACACTGCTGGTGGGAATGTAAAATAGTATGGCCGCTTTGCAAAATAGTTCGTCAAAATATTCGTTAAAAATATTACCCATACATCTATTATGTGATCCAGTCATTCCACTCCTAGTTATTTAACCCAAGAGAAATAAAAGCTTATGTCTATAAAAATACTTGCATAAGAATGTTTGTAGCAGCTTTATTTTTTAATAGTCCCAAACTGGAAATATACTAAAGATCCATTAACAGGTGAATGCATAAGCAAATCGTAGTATTCCATACACTAGAATACTATTTAACAATAAAAAGGAATAAATTATTGATACGTGCAATAAATTGGATTAATCTCAGAATGATTATTTCAAGTGAAAAAACTCAATAGTGTGCACTGTATGTTTTGTTTATATAAAATTCTGGAAAATGCAAATAAATCTATATAAAGCAGATCATTGGTTGCTTGGGGACAGGAGTAAGGGATTACCAAGGGACACTAACATTTTGGGGATGATGTGTATATTCATTAAATTGATTTTGTTGATTCTCTCATGAGTGATTATATACATAAAAACTCATTAAATTGTATACTTATAACAGTCCAAGTTATTCCATGTCAATTGTACCTTAATAAAACCTTTAAAAAACGTATGCTTCTTGGGGCACCTGGATAGCTCAGTCAGTTAAGCGTCTGACTTAGGCTCAGGTCTTGATCTTGTGGTTCTTGAATTCAAGCCCTGCATCTGGCTCTGCACTGGCAGCACAGAGCCTACTTGGGATTCCCTCTTTTTCTCTCTCTCTGCCCCAAGCCCCACTTGCATATGCACAGGCTCACTCCTTCTCTCTCAAAATAAATAAGTAAACTTAAAAAAATGTATGCTTCTTAATCCTACAAAAGTGTATTCTTATGAATTAACACATCTAGACCATAAATCAAAGACCTGCACAAGACCAGGGGCTCTCATGTTTAGACTTTGTCCTAAAGATTTGTACCAAGACTATTTTAGAGGTGTGTTCCCATCCTGCATTTCTCCTCCTTCTCTTTTTCTTCCTTTTCTTTCTGCCCTTCTTGTCCTCCTGTTTCTCCTTATTGCTCTACTCCTCCTTCTTCTTTTCTCCTTCCCTGCCTTCTTCTTCTCAATCTAAAACACTTCCAGCTCAACCTCTTGTATATCCCTTAGTGACATTTCCTTTCTTCCTTCCTTCCTTCCTCCCTCCCTTCCTCCCTTCCTTCCACCCTTCCTTCCTTCCTTCCTTCCTTCCTTCCTTCCTTCCTTCCTTCCTTCCTTCCTTCCTTCCTTCCTTCCCAACCACTGACCCAGAGATCTTGGTGGCTGATGAGGATGTGGAGTCATGGGAACTTTCATTCATTGGTGGTGGGAATGCAAAATGGTATAGCCATTTTGGAAGACAGTTTGGTGGTCCCTTACAAAACTAAACATACTCCTATTTAAAACCCAGCAGTCATGTTCCTTAGCATTACCCAAAGGTGTTGAAAACTTACAACCACACAAAAACCTGTACACTGGTGTTCAGAGCAGTTTTATTTATAATTGCCAAAACTTGGAAGCTACAAAGTGTCCTCTAGTAGGTGAACGGATAAATTGTGGAATATTATTCAGACAATGGACTATCCAGACAATGGAACATGATTCAGTGCTAAAAAGAAATGAGCTATTAAGCCATGAAAAGACACATAGGAACCTTAAATACATATTACTAAGTAAAAGTAGCCAATCTGAACATGCTATGTACTGACTGATTACAACTTTATGACATTCTGTGAAAGGTGAAACTATGGAAACAGTAAAAAGATCAGTGGTTGACAGGGGTAAAGGAGGAGGGGAGGAATGAACAGGCAGAGCATAGAGGATATGGAGGAATGAAACTCTGAATGATATTGTAATGATGGATACATGTCGTTTTATGTTTGTTCAAACCCAAAGAATGTATGGCACCAAGAGTGATCCCTGATGGCCTTTGGGTGATGATGATGTGTCAATTGCAGTTCCAGCTTTAGTAACAAATGCACCACTCTGCTGAGTGAGGTTGGTAACAGAGGAGAGCATGCATGCATGGTCCAGGGAGTGGATGGGAAATCTCTATCTTCTTCTAAATTTTGGTGTGAACCTGAAACTGCTCTAAAACATGAAGTCTTTTTAAAAAATGAATATTAATCTTGCATTAGTATAAGAAAGACAAAGATCAGAGAGACATATAGGAAAGTAGTGAGAGTCTAAACATGAGACGACAGAATCAAGCTGAGGAAGGAGAAGCTGATCACCAAACAAATGTTAAAATCTAATTATGTAAAATGAAGCACCAATTAACTTCATGACTCAGTTATAGAAAGGAGACTGCAGATCTGTATAATTTTAATTGATTTCATTTTGGATGAACTGCTTAGTTATACTTATTAAAAGAATCTTCAAAACAAACCAACCAAATTTTGCTTCAATCAACCAATAATTTGACCAAATTAACTAGGGATTTTGTTAAATTGTGCATATGTTCTCAAAAACTTTTCTCTGTTGGGGCACCCGGGTGGCTCAGTGGGTTAAGTGGCGGACTTTGGCTCAAGTCATGATCTCCCGGTACCCGAGTTCGAGCCCTGCCTCGTGCTCTGTGCTGACTGTGCTGACAGCTCAGAGCCTGGAGCCTGTTTCAGATTCTGTCTCCCTCTCTCTCTGCCCTTCCCCCACTCTGTCTCTCTCTGTCTCAAAAATAAATAAACGTTAAAAAAATTAAATAAAAAGAAAACAAACGTTTCTCCGTTTCTGCTCTCACTTTTACCAAAATATGGAAACTACTTGAATTTCACCATACTATTCCAATAATTTTATATTTTCAGAATCAGAATGGTACATATATAAAAAAATTTAGAATGTAAAAATGATCAAATTTATAGTTATTTGGTAAATAACTTAATGCAATAGCTATGTAGCCAAAATAATAGAGTAATTTACACATCAACTGCATTGAACAATTTGAACAAACTTTGAATCCTGATGTTTTCTTATAATTTAAACATTCTTCAATAGAATACTCACACATAGCAATAATTTTATTTTGATGATGAATTTTTAAGTTTCTCTTATGGTTGCTATTCTCTCATAATGTAGCTACAAATATTTTGTTAGTAACCTTTTATTTTTTAATTTTTAAATAGAGACTAAATAAATTACTTTGATCAGTTCGGCCTAACATTTATGAGAGTTTTTTTTGTTTTTACTTTACTTTCTTTGGTGAGAATATAGAATAAAAAGTAACAATATCTCATATTTGAGTAGAACTTCATTGCATTAAACAGTATCTTCAAAGGCAAAACCAGACTATAAGCTCAATTCAATTTCAAATTCTTTGAAAACTCATGTCATTTTGTTCTTTTCTCTGTCAGGCGATTGACCCAGCAGTAGCCAGATAAAAGGGCTTAGCATATGAGTAATTTAGACCACATCTGTGGAACTCAGATGTACACTCTGCATGCATCATAAGCTTTTCCCAAAGTAGAAAATGAAATACACAGGGATAATTATTGCTGCTGAAAACTTCAATGCTCTGCAGGATGGAGTTTATTTTGACTAGTGCATATTATAGTACATTTGTGGAACAAAAGACAAGCTCACTTTTTAGAGCCTGTTTCCACATTCTATGTGTCTTGAATATATCCTGACCTGGGAATAGTCAAATGCAATTGGGTATTTTTCCTCCCTCTGGCATTTTCCCTCTTCCTTAAAGATTAACAGTAAACGAAAGCATCAGAGCCTTTTTAATTTACTTGTCAAGCATCTCGCCATTGATTTTAGTTATCTAACACTTGCTGCAGAAATATTGGGTACAGAAGGGAAAATAATGTCAAAACAGGGCAGAATTATTATTACGTTTTTAATCCATGGCAGGGGCAAACTTAGTTTGATTATACTCAGTGTTGATGAGATATGGGTAAACAGACCTTCTCATACAGACATGATAGAAACGTAAATTGTTTCAACCTGTTCAGATACTAATTTAACAATACCTATCAAATTTTAAAATGCACATAAAATTTGGCCCAGACAAATCCCTGCCAGGAATTTGCACAAGTATTTAAAGATACAAGGCCATTTGCTGCAATATTGTTGGTATTTACAAAACAATGAAACCAACCTAAAAGTTCATTGGTAGGGGACAGGTTAAGTGGAAACCGTTTCTGTAGAAGACAGTTAATAAAATGGTTGTCTATGTGCTGGTAAGGATAGATGACCGTGATGGAGGTACACTTGGACAAGCTGCCCCAAAACATGACACGTTGGCATCCTGAGTCCCTTCAGATGAAGGACTCTGACGAACCACACAAGCAGAAAGGTCACTCTGACCTCCTCTCCATCACACTTCTTCCCTGAAACAGGCCATGAAAACCTTGTGTGAGAGGTGCCCTCCCATACCCAGAGGAAAAGAGCAGTGTTACCCCTGAAAACAGCGGGATGCTGGGAAGAACCCTAAGGAAAAGGCCTGGCTGTTTCCCTCAGTTTACTACTATTACTCCTGAATCTATCAGATTCCTCCACCACTGTGCGCTCTTTGTCAGACCTAGCACAAATACTCGGCTCTGTTTCTCTGGGTCTCCATTTCCTTATGACGGCTCTCCTGTCGTGTAAAAAAACTTCTAGTTATGGAGCAGGTAACAGTGGACTGTTAGCTCTGCTGAGAAACAAAGAAGTTGTGCAAGTGAGGCCTTTTCTGTGTATTAAGTACTTTTGTTTTTGTTTTACCACGAGCTTGTATTACTTTAAAAATCATAACAGGGGCGCCTGGGTGGTGCAGTCGGTTAAGCGTCCGACTTCAGCCAGGTCACTATCTCGCGGTCCATGAGTTCGAGCCCCGCGTCAGGCTCTGGGCTGATGGCTCAGAGCCTGGAGCCTGTTTCCCATTCTGTGTCTCCCTCTCTCTCTGCCCCTCCCCCGTTCATGCTCTGTCTCTCTCTGTCCCAAAAAATAATAAAAATGTTGGAAAAAAAAAATTTTAAAAATCATAACAAAAGCTGCATTTAAAAAATATAAAAACACATCATTTTTAAAAAATGTTCAAAAATGAAAGTCTTTCAAATTTTAAGATCCTACATTTTCTTAGGTTAAAATTTTATAATCAAAGTCACTGCCATGGGATCTATGTAAAGGAAAACAAAATGAGTAGAAAAGGGTTCTAATACCAGCAACTCAGTCATTGGGAAAACTCAAGAGGAATAACTGTAGAAACTTGTGTCATCGGTAATAAAAATTGACTTGAAAATTATTCATTTTGGGGCGCCTGGGTGGCTCAGTCGGTTAAGCAGCCGACTTTGGCTCAGGTCATGATCTCACGGTCCGTGGGTTCAAGCTCCGCGTCGGGCTCTGTGCTGACAGCTCAGAGCCTGGAGCCTGTTTCAGATTCTGTGTCTCCCTCTTTCTCTGACCCTCCCCTGTTCATGTTCTCTCTCTGTCTCAAAAATAAATAACTGTTAAAAAAAAATAAAAAAAAAAAGAAAATTATTCATTTTGAAGCATACTTATTTGGTTGATTAGGATATTTGGGATTAATATTAGAATAATGTGAATTTACTCGTTTTCCTACTCGTACTGAGACAAAACAATTTACAGACTTAACTTTTTTTCTTTTCTTTTTTTTTTAGAGAGAGCCACAGAGGGAGTTCCAGCAGGGGAGAAGAGCAGAGGGGGAGAGAGAATCCCAAGCAGGCTCCACACTCAGCGAGGAGCCAGAGGTAGGGCTTGATCCCACCACCCCAGGATCATAACTGAGCCAAAATCAAGAGTGGGACGCTTAACCGACTGAGCCGTCCAGGTGTCCCCAGATGTAACTTCTTATACGTAATAGACGTGCATTAAATATATGTTGAGTATTAATTAAGAAGTGTATATAAAGATACTCAGTCAGAAAAGTAAACTGCAACATCTGACCTATGACTTTGTACTTGTAAAATTTAGGAAGACAACTATCCAAGCTATAAGTTGAAATAGTGCTCAAACCACTATTAACCAGATTTTTAACTTAAAAGAGAGGGACAGAGGATACTTTGTAACAGGATATATTAAACTGGCTCATTTGGTAAATAAAGTCAAGCTCTTAAGTGGCAGGTATCACAAAAGAGATTAGCATCTACTTGAGGCAATCCAGAAAGCCAAAGCTTGAGGAGAAATTTGAAGCTCTCACTGGCTATCATAACAGGAATTTTATTTAATTTTATGTTTAAAATGATGGGTTTATCAGTTTAGATGATTAGTTTTCAGCACAAGTCAGTCTTGTGTGAGTTTGGGTCTCAGAAGCTTTTCCTGGGGCCTAGATGACACTGGCTAGGTGGATCTCTGCTTCGAGAGCAAATGATAGTTAATTCTTGTCCCATTTTACTCATATCAACTACTGTTGATGGCAAAGAAAAAACGTGGTTTAACGAAAGATCATCACAGGGGCCTATGGGTTTGTGCCCTTCAGTTTCTACAATCAAAAAGCCAAAAACCACTAACAAACAAATACACAGCTTTTCTTACTGTGCTTTTATCTATGTAAAGTGGAAACACAATGCCCTTTTTACCTGGGGCAAGCGGTCTTCCTTCCTTCTTCCTTTCCTTCCACCGACTGAAACAGTTTTCAGGATTGTGTGTCCTGTTTCCTGCTTCCTTTCCCTGTGGTTCCAGGATACCATCTCTGCCAGATGTCATCAGTTAAGTTCTTGCCCTGGAGGGAAAGGGAAACTGGGTATCACCTGAAGTAAATGGCAGCTGGAATCCTAAAATGTCTAACAGGTGCATCACTGTCAAGCTTGTAGATGTTGACGGCAGCAAGTTTATTGCTGAGCTGTCGAGCTGTCTCACAGGTATCTATCATGATGGGCAGTTAAACGCAGTGGATGAATCATTTCATTTAGTGTCTTAAAATCAATACTTTTACATAAAGGAACTGTAATCGTTGAAATATATCATAGTTGTTGTTTTGTAGAAATTTATATGAAAGGTCTTTGTCAATATAAAACTTATAGATTTATTTGGTTTATTCTGCATTATTTGGGTATTATGAAGAATAAAATATACTTTCAGCAGAAGTGAATATATCTTTTAATCCAGCTTTATTAAGGTATGATTGACAAAATTTGTATTTATTTAACGTGTATAATGTGATGTGTATACACACACTATGTGTAATGGTTGCAACAATCAAGCTAATTACCATATCTATCACATGACATAATTACCATTTTTGTGTGTGTGTGGTAGGAACACTTGAGGGATGCTCTATTAGCAAATACCAAGTATACAAGACACTATTATTAACTGTAATCACCATGCTGTATATTAGGTCTCCTGAACTTATTTCTCTGGTAACTGAAAGTTCATACTCTGATCAACATCTCCGTCCTGCCCCCCCCCCACCTCCCATCTCCTGATAACTGCCATTCTACATTCTTATGATGAGTCTCACTTGTTTATATTCCACATACAAATGAGATCATGCAGTATTTGTCTGTGTCTGGCTAGAAATAAATATATTTTATTTGCTTCTTGTTAGAATGTTCGATTTATTTACCTCTGAAATAAATGTGACTTTAGAAAATTAATGTTGGCCCAGAAACTTTTGATCATTGTAGAGACATATGCCTGTGTTTGGGAAAAGATTTTACTAGCACATTATGCAACTCCTATGATAAACTAGAGACAAATCAAGCTGTTATTCAGAGATAGGTGGGACATCCCACAGCTGTAACCATGGCTACAAATTGCACGAAAATCCCATAGTCTTGCCAGTTTTTTTCATGTGGTGGTGGTGAAACATTTAAACTATAGTGGTATTCAAGCACCATGGAGCAAGTATAGCAAATAAATTAGTTTTCTTGGTATACATCAACATCATAAAAACGAAATGTCATAATTTCTTAAAACAGAAACTAGAGGCAAGGAAAGTCAGGCCTCATAAGACTTTACAGTTTTGATCAGGGCTTAGGATAGAAATTAGGGTATTTATAGTAAGTGACTGTGTTAAAACAAGTTCTGACCATGACAATATAGAAAAGTTCTATATCCTATCAGATGTGGCATTATCAGTTAAATACCACAAATAATATAAATGTGATTATGGTCAAAGGACATGGTAGGATGCACAGAATTCCAAATGATTGCTGAGACACCTTTGGAAGGATGCTTTCCCAACCAATGAAAGAGTTTCCCAAGTGGAAGGTATAGCAGGCTATTAAAATACAGATCTCTACTCAGTGGCTGTGCTGGTTTTCCATAATAATAAAGACACACAGATGGAGATTAGGTTAGGAGAATATGCGTGCTCTTGATAATGATATTGCTGTTTAGAGATAACCAAGCACTGGTGCTATATTGTCAGGCCAGACCTACACAGCCCCAGGAGCTCTTGAATACCAAGCTCTACTTCATTTCAAAATAGTGACAACAGGGGTGCCTGGGTGGCTCAGTTAGATAAGTGTCTGACTTCAGCTCAGATCATTGTGAGCCCAAGACCTGCACTGGGCTCCACGCTAACAGTGTGGAGCCTGCTTGAGATTCTCTCTCCTGCCTGCCCCCCACTTGTGTGCGCTCTCTCTCTCTCTCTCTCAAAGTAAATAAATAAACTTAAAAAAAACAGTGAGAACAAAATGGAATAAGGGTAATTTTAAGAGTCAGGTTGGTCACAGAGACCGAGATGCCATCAGAAGTTTACTGCTGAAAATTAGCAAGCCTTATTTTCTTTGAGAATTTCTACTTCTCTGGAAAATATTTCCCGAATATTCACTACGTGTCAAGTACTGGAGTTTCTTGGTAGAGAATGTGGTAAACATGAGATAAACAAGTTGATTATACCAGTACACTTTGAAATGTTGGGTGTGCTCTTTTCCAGACATAGGCTGTTTTTTTTAATTCCCTGGATAACTTGGAAACCACTTTCTCTGCCTGTTCACAATCACGGGGATGATGAATACCCACGAACCCAGATTTCCAATATTCCTGTTATTTCTAGGGAGTATAATCCCTGCTTTATACCCATGTCCTTGCCCGCTCTACCAGAAATCCCAGAGAGGAAGCCAGCATTTACGGTACAGAATGAGCTGGAATGTTGACATCTCAGTTCTACTCTCAAGTATGCAGTAGCAGCTATCATTTATTGGGCACTTACTCCACGCCAAGCCTTACATTAGTGGTATGTATGTTATCATATGAATCTTCAAAACAACCAGGTAGCATAAGTATTATTGCCCCCAACTTGCAGATTAAGACACACGGTTCAGAATGTAAAAATAACTAGCCCAAACTACTCATGAAGCAAAGATGGTATTTAGATGCAAGTTCTGAGAACATCTTCCCTATGTCTAGAATACACTAGAAAACACAGTATACTTTGAGAAGTTGCTGATTGAAATACTTCAAGTAACATCCTAATACTCACAGGCAGCAATGGGTTGATCAGACTGCTTAGCAGGTGGCTGGGTGCTCTCAGCAGGCTTGGGGCTCTTAGTATGTGAATCCTCATTGTTTACCTTTGATTCCTTGACTTTAGGAGAGGAATTTGGGTATGATGACCCTTTTTCTGGGCTCTTAGATTTTTCGAACTTTCCAGGCTTCTCTGCAGTCTCCTCACTGTCATTGAAGTTTGGGATTTACCTAAAGCGTTAATTCCCAATATCTGAGTCACTTGGTCCAGTTCAGATTGCTCCTGGTAAAACAGGGCCTAGTAGTGAGAGATTTGAGGAGAGCACAGTGGACCATTATGTCAATCTCAGCTCCTGATACATCGTAAGTCATTCGTCACTAAAATGGCCATCAGATAAATCTCTCAGCAGAAGCAGCTATACTCGATTTGTTCATCTTGCTTTTCTGCTTTTTCTTCACCCCAAACTCTGCTAAGCACCTCATCTTGGTTTTATCTCTCATTTCCAGCTGTGAGTTTATTGTGGAAACCTGATACATTCTTGATCTTGACTCTTAAACCTCCACAAGTTATGGCTCATATTTTCCAGGTGAATTCGAGTAAACAGCTGCCAGAGTGAAAGCCAGTATCTCTGGAATCCCACATCTCCCAGCCTATGAAATGACCCTCTGGAGGAGTAAAGTGGGTAGTTTCTCTTTTCGATGAAAGTGGGGCCAGGGCACAATGTAGGAAGTCTGTAGTGTAAATGTAATAAAATTCTATTCTAAAAAATATAAAATATAAATGTTTTAAGTGCAACATTCACATTAATTTTTTAATGAGAAATAAACACCATTCATCTTAAGTTACTTGAGCATTTTCCTGCTTAGTAATAGAACCAAATTTTGTGAGGATTCTAGCCCTACCCCATGCCCTGAGGTAAAACAAATTAGATGATATTACAAATCCCAATCCAGTTTGAACAATACGTGTGTTTTTTCAGGCTCTCTATTCACTAAGCACCATAATGTTTTTCCTCTATTATCAATCATGTTTATAGAAATATGAAAACAATTCCTCAAAAATGTGAATACAACATTTATTTCAAACCATCTCTCTTAAACATCTAACCTAATTCTCTTTTTAATTCCCCATACTTCCCTCCTCAAGGAACATGCACTAGCAAACTATGCATTATCATTTTCTGCTGGAGAATTTTATCCATGTTTAGATTAGTCACTTAGTCATGGCCGTTGCAAAATTCTGGCAAGGAAAATCTACTTATGTCTTTGTTATTGTCTGGTGATGATATCATCTTCAAAAGTGTATCATCTTCTGAAGGGACTTTCTGGAGCCCTTGAAAAACACATGGTGGTTGTTAGTGATAGGAACCAAGCACCAAGGCAGACTAATATGGAAATATATTGTGGGTTTACTGTACCAGAGATTTCATAAGATTCTTTCCAAAAGTCATAATAAAGTCCTTCCTTTTCTTTTTTTCTTAAGTTTATTTATTTATTTTTGAGAGAGAAAGGGAGCATAAGTGGGGGAGGGACAGAGAAAGAGAGAGAGAGAGAGAGAGAGAGAGAGAGAGAGAGAGAGAGAGAGAATCCCAAGCAGGCTACTGCAGAGTCCGAAGCTGGACTTGAACTCACGAACCATGAGATCATGACCTGAGATGAAATCAAGAATCAGATGCTTAACTGACTGAGTCAGCCAGGTACTCCAAGTCCTTCCTTTATTTTATTGTTAGTAGAGGTTAATGGAAAGGGTATTAGGGTAGGAGTCCAACGAGATGAGTTTAGGACTTAGCTACACTGCACTGTTACTTACCTTAGACAAATTATTTCACTTCTTTGGGATTTGTCTTAGTCAAATTATCTGGAGGGATTGGAATTGTCATTTTCAGCTCTGAAAACTTAAAGAAATGTGATAGAAGACAGTCCTTTTATCAGTTTGTCTTTTAAAAATTATGTTAACTTCTCATTTATCAATTTAACTTTTTCCTGCAGGAGTGACAATTTTGATAAGTCTCCATCATACTTCTATCTACCACACTCCCTACTTAGTGTTACTTTTTTTTTTTTAACAATAATTTAAACTTCTTATTTATTTTATTTTTTTTATTTTTAGAGAGAGGGCAAGCGGGGGGAAAAGGGCAGAAGGAGAAAGAGAGAGAATCTTAAGCAGGCTCCATGCGCAGCACAGGTGGGCTTGACCCCATGACCGTGAGATCATGACCTGAGCAGAAATCAAGAGTCAGACTCTCAAACAACTGAGCCACCAGGCACCCAACTTTTTATTGCTTTTTCAGCAATTTTATTGAACATGTCCTGGGTTTGGGATCTTTTGCTTTATTGGTTATGATTTGGAGTGGTAAAGATGGATAGACTGAATGTGCATTTTAGATACCTCATGTCCTAGGGGCCCCTGGGTGGCTCAGTTGGTTAAGCAACTGACTGAATTTCCATGTAGGTCATGATCTCATTCATGGTTTGTGAAATTGAGCCCCACATTGGGCTCTGTGCTAACAGGGCTCTGCACTAACAGCACAGAGCCTGCTTGGGATTCTCTCTCTCTTCCTCTCTCTCTGTCCCCTTTCCCACTTGTGTGCATGCTCTCTCTCTCACTCTATCTCAAAATAAATAAGCATTAAAAGAATAAGAAGAAGAAGAAGAAGAAGAAGAAGATGGCCTGAACTTCTTTTTCAATATATAGTCATTCTCGTTTTCATCTAACGCTGTCATGAACTTGAAAAGTGAGGGTTAGGAAATCTAAAAGTTATTTCTTCAAGCTATTTTACCTGAAATAAACAGAATTAAAGGGTGGGTAATTTTGAGTGCATGGACCCTATTCTATTTTAAAGAAAAGAAAACCATAGTAAGCAGTATGAGTGACAGTGGCCCAAAGATCACTCGGGAAACATATGAATTAGGAGGCTAAGTGATATACAATGTGGCTTAACTCAGTATCAGGCAAGGCTCTTACACAGGTCATTTCAAGGGGTTGATCAGAGGGTGTGAGTTTTTCATTCTTCTCATGAGCATGTGTGTGAGTACATATACCTACACTGGAATATTTGGCAATATCCGGATCACAGGGTATAAAATATCTAATGGTAATTGCATGACAATCTGTTGCTATGGTTTTGCATTTTTCAAAGCTTCATGTTACTCACTACTCTCTTTACTTAGAAAGGAATGGATATACAATCTTGGCATAGTTATTTTTGCAGAGTGGAAAGTCTCCCACAGAGTATGTTTGGCTACCTACAATAACTTTTTTTTTTTTTGGTGTTATTCATTACTGCTAGTATACACAGCGTTTATATTTTGACTTTTAAGATAAATTTTGAATTCTCTATCAATCCAGTGAAATATAAGTGGCTCCTGTGTCCTCCCATCTCCCAATGGAAGAGGAGAGAGTTTCACACCATGATAAAGTCAAAATGGGCCCTACAGTGAGGAGGGAAGGGGACTTTTTGTGCCTCCTGTACTATGGCTCCCAGGAGGGGAGTCAAATATCACTGAGTGTTGGAAGGGAAAGGCCACCTGCAAGAGGAAGTCGCTACCCGCTTATCCTCAGAGCAGCTCTACATTTGGTGCTCTCTCTCCAGGGGAGCTCTGATTTCTCCTTTATGCCGGAAAGAGTCCTTGTGTCTCACCTTACAGGGAGAAGAAGACCATCTGCATCTTCCAGAAACTTCTGAAACTGATGCCAAAAAACAGAAGGAGAAAGGGAATCTTAAAATGTCTGTGGTCCCTTTGACTCTGAGAAGCAAGCAGAAGCTGATGTCTTCGCAGAGTTGGCCCATATTCTCCTGCGATCTTCCCATAGAGAAGAGGAAGCAGCAGACTGTGGGCTCCTCAAGGTGCCCAAACTCCAGGTCCAATGAAAAGCTGACCCAGAGAGGGTCCCTTTTGGATGGCGGCTGAGATGGAGTTTCTCTGGGGAGGCTTCTCCTGGTCTGCGGATTAGGCAGCTCTGACCTATTAAGCCAGGTTACTCTTTGTCAATGCATGTGTCTGTTACTGGGGATCCCACAGAAGTGCCCTGAATCCCTCTCATGTCGACATCATTGATAGTCCAGCTCCAGTGACTCTTTATCCATTATGGAGGCAAACAGGAGCCTGTGAGGCTCATTTTCTTTTTGCAAGGCAGCAAAACAGGCAAGGTTAGCACATCTGTGGAACAAAGAGAATCCTCGTGAGAATTAAACTCATGACCTCATTCCCATTAGCACTAATTCAGTTCTGTCTACAGGCAACACAGTGTTCCCAAACACAGACAAGTTGTTAGTTTCATAGCAGATTTTCTCTTGGAAGAGTAGCCAGTGGAAATACTATATATAGAGGTGGTTTCTTAATTGGTCATAGAAGTAATTATTCCTTTGCTACATTACTCTAGAAAAAGAGAGAGAGAGAGAGAGCATGAAAAGAAATGGCCCTAATGATGTGTTAGGTCACCATGACAGATGAATGCATAGGCAGTGGAATACCATGGGTATAGACTATATGTAACTTATAGTTATTTACTCCAAACCATGGGAGAATGTTGTCTCCACTTGGAAGAGAAAATAAAATTCCTATTTCTTAGGACTAGCAGGGAAATATCTTGAGTTGAGTATAGCTTGGGCAGCGATGTAAGTAGGAAATACTTATAATTCCTATTGCCAGCTTGCTACCCTTAGTTTCCTCCTTTCATTCCCACCCCCTCCCTTGTCTACCTATAAGATAATGTGAACATGAGACTGCAGATTTCCTTTCACTTCTGGAGAAAAGGTTTTGAATAATCTCTAAGGTGTTAGGGACTCAATATATATGAAATAGCTCTTTCTTCCTCTCACGAATAGTTGCATCAGAAAATGAATAAAATAACTGGATAGGGCTATGCTTTACTCAAAGGTGAGGGGGGGCAGCATTCCTAGTATTTATTAGATGATATCATGTGGAAACTTTTTTTAAATTTTTTTAGGTTTATTCATTTTTGAAAGACAGAGACAGAGAATGAACGGGTGGAGGGTCAGAGAGAGAGGGAGACACAGAATCTGAAACAGGCTCCAGGCTCTGAGCTGTCAGGACAGAACCCGAGGTGGGGCTCGAACTCACAAACCGCGAGATCATGACCTGAGCTGAAGTCGGGCGCTCAACAGACTGAGACACCCAGGCGCCCCGTGGAAACATATTTTAAAGATTAAAAAAAAAAAAAAAAAAAAATGGGGCGCCTGGGTGGTGCAGTCGGTTAAGCGTCCGACTTCAGCCAGGTCACGATCTCGCGGTCCGTGAGTTCGAGCCCCGCGTCGGGCTCTGGGCTGATGGCTCAGAGCCTGGAGCCTGTTTCCGATTATGTGTCTCCGTCTCTCTCTGCCCCTCCCCCATTCATGCTCTGTCTCTCTCTGTCCCAAAAAAAAAAAAAAAAAAAAAAAAAGATTAAAATCATGATACAAAACCATGTATATTAATTTGCTGCTATAACAAAGGAGACATAAAGAAACAGGAACACAAAGAAAAAATATCATGTATAGTGCGCTACATATTTTCCTTTCAAGCTTTTCTTTATGATATATGTGTAATTATTTGTTCTATGCACACACATGCACACACACACACACACACACACACACACACACACACATTACGTCTGACACAGCCTAAAAGCAAAGCACAGCAAAACAAAGCACCCAGAAAATCAAAATCAAGGTGTCCTGGCAGAAAAGGTTAAGGGGAGCATAGATCTTGACTGTTTCTTTGCTGGTTCGCATTCTCATCAGTATTACTCCAACTGTTCCCTGTTGCTTTTAGTGACCCAGAGTATTGCCACCTTTGCTGTGAAGATTCCTTAACCAGGTAATGTATCAGGATGCCTGATACATTCCACCTAGCAGAACTCTTGCTTGCACAATAAAATTGCTGACATGTACTCTTCTGTAATTTAATTAAGTCTTTACTACTCACAATCTCACAAATACAGAGAGGAATTTGGTGGTGATAGAGAGGGTGCTTCATTTAACCAATCTAACACAATCCAGGAAAGGCCAAAATCGTCCTTCAAAAGTAGACCTGTGGGGGGGGGGGTATGATTTATAGGCATTCTCATCTCACACCATTTCGTATCAAAGAGAGGAATTTTTATTGGGTATAATAAAAATAGAAAAAAATTGATCCCAAGAATAATGCAAATGGCTGGCAAACCTTTTGATTTCACATTCAAGTGATTCTGTGGATGGGAGTAGTTCTAACTGTATCCTTCTTTATACATAAGATCCAGAATAATTGCAAATATTTACAATGTGTTAACTACAGGCCAACTTAGTAACTTAGTGCTTTATGTGTAGTGACTCATCTGAGCCTCATAACCGTGCCACAAAGTAGCAAATGTGATGATGCTTATTTTAAACAGGAGGAAACAAAAACAGGAAGCTTGTCTTACTTGTCTATAATCATACAACAGGGGAGTGGCTGGGATTTAGACCTAAACTGTGCTTGTAAAAACTGCCATTTTTTTTAATGAAAATAAATGAATTATTTTTTTTCTGAAAAATAACAGAATTTGGCATTGGTTTCAAATCTGTGAAAAATAAATTTTTAATGAATGGTTAACAATAGGTAACATTTATTGAGTGCTTCCTCTATATCAGGTAATTTCAAAACACTTTCTCTGAAATATCTCATTATTGCTTGCAATAATCCTCTGAGGTACTGTTAGGTCCATTTTAAAGAAAAGAAAACTAAGGATCAAAGAGTAAGTCACTTGTTCCAGTTGCAAAGCTAGTGAGTGGAACACAGGATTCAGATAGTTGGACGCCAGGGTCCATACCACTTACCACCACTCTACATGTTCAATGGATTAGTTAACCGTCAACATTTATTAAACCGTCATGAAGTTTGGAAGTAGACTGAAAGATATTTTCTCCTTGGGATATGTTATCACCGAAACAGTATAGTTGGTCTGATTAGCAGGAAGTATGGAGTCCAGGTAGCAGCATTAATTAGGATTACTTAAAGTCCAAGCAGCTGGAATATAGGATGGCTGGTTCTTTGCCACATATTCTGAATGGTTGCAGATTTAAATCCTGCACTCTTTGCCAAAGCATTCTTGGACTTCTCATTGATGTTTGAGTGATTTCTCAAGATATGCCAAGCTTATTTGAATAAGTATTCATGTCTTGGGGATTTACAGAGTTGATGTGATTTCTCTCAGTGATTGCACTCTTGGGCAAGAAGATGGCATCAGGATAGCAAGATAAGGTAAAATGTATTTGTGTACTTTGTTGAACATGGTATTTTTGATGTATTCTTTGGAAGAAGGGGGAAAGCTGACAACATAAATGAATAAATTAAAAATTTATATTTTATTTTTAAAATTTGTTTCTAAAGTTTATTTTTGACAGAGAGAGAGACAGAGCGTGAGTAGGGGAGGGGCCAACAGAGAGGGAGACAGAATCCAAAGCAGGCTCCAGGCTCTGAGCTGTCAGCACAGAGCCCTATGAAGGGCTCGAACTCACAGACCGCAAGATCATGACCTGAGCCTAAGTCGGATGCTTAACCGACTGAGCCACCCAGATGCCCCCAAAACTGGTATTTTAGAAAGAAGATAGATTGTCAGGGACTTTGACACCCACCAGCTGGTGACCTTACATTTTCTGTGACCCAGATTCCTAATGTATAAAATGGTGGGGTTGGGGTTGATAATTTTTAGACAATCCTTCCATTTCTAAAATTTACATACTTTTTAATAAGAGCACCTTAGTATAAGTTTTTTTCTGACAAATAATGGTTGGTAGTGGTTGTGAAGGGATGAAGTATGCAAAGGTTGGGAAGGGTGTGGTGATAGTTCGTGGATATAGACGTACAAAGAAAAAAGGGATTTACAAAGTCAACTAGGTCAGTAGAATCTATTATAGTTTAGGGATGCCAATATTTGTGCTGTATTCTATAAACACCAGGGTATTACCTATTCCTAGAAAATAAGTAAATTGCAAGCAACGAAAATGCTTGTGGGGATATATCTCTAATTATTTATTGACTTCTACTATGTATAAAACACTAACACATAGCATACATATGTATGCTCACTGCTTGCCTTTTAAGTATAAAATAATTCTTATTTTGCGATGGGAATGAATAAATATCTATCAGTCATTTTCAAGACAGTCTTTAGACAAACTAACAACCTAGAAAGCCTGCAGCCCCTCTGAGCCAAAGATCTAATAGAAGAGAAGAAGCCTCTCAAAGACTAACTTCGCAGCAATCATATCAGAAGGCTGGAGAATATCTTCAAAAGTTGCTTGCTGATGTTCAACTTCATCTGAAAATTTGTGAGACTTTTAAACTTTGAAGTACCTGTATTTAGTCAGTTTACCTGAAAAATAAATAATAAAATAAAATAAAATATTTCTTTGAATTACTGATTTAAAAAAGCTTGTTAAGAATTCTTTTGTAAAGCCGTATTAAAGCTAAGAGCCTTAAGCATTTATTGGGTTTCAAATGTTCTTTCTAAGTTGAAACTATTACTGTGCAAATAGAATCATTTGATAAGGGGTGCCTGGGTGGTTCAGTCAGTTGAGCTTCTGACTTTGGCTCAGGTCATGATCTCATGGTTTGTGGGTTTGAGCCCTGCGTCGGGCTCTGTGCTGACAGCTCGGAGCCTGGAGCCTGCTTCAGATTCTGTGTCTCCCTCTCTCTCTGCTCCTCCCCTGCTCGTGCTCCATCTCTGCCTCTCTAAAAAATAAACATTAAAAAAAATTTAAAAAAGAACATTTGCCAAATTTCTGCGCTGGAAAAGCCAACAGACTGAGAAATCTGGTGTCAACATTTCTCTTGTATCCTGTCTGTAATAGGTTCTCTCTCCTAGGTCAGCAGGACAACTCCCCTCCCTCTTTTCCCACCAACAAATAATTGAAACATTCCAAATAGGCAGGGAGAAGAAGAGAATTATTAACATCAAATAAATAAGCTGAATTGAGTATAAATAACTAAAGTTATATTTATAAATAAGGAAGTCTACTTTTAGTTTTCTATCATATATTTTCTTGCAAAGGTTATATTAATTTGTTTTTTCATTCTGAACACAAATCACTGAATGTCTCCTAAGTGTTAGTCACTGTGCTAGATGATAGATACACATTAGTGAACAGGAAATCAGATTATTCCTGGAGATCACACAATAAGGGAAAGAGGCCTTTAAAATTATATATATGTGTGTGTGAATCAACTAGCTTCTCTATTTTAAAAAAAAATTTTTAAGTTTATTTATTTATTTTGAGAGAGAGAGAAAGGGAGTAGGGAAGGAGCAGAGAGAGAGGGAGACAGAGAATCCCAAGCAGGCTCTGTGCTGTTAGTGCAGAGCCCAACATGGGGTTCTATGCCATGAACCATGAGATCATGATCTGGGCGGAAATCAAAATAGTTGGGATGCTTAACTGACTCAGTCACCCAGGTGACCCCCCTTTCTTTTTTAAGTTTATTTTAGCTTCTATTATTTAACTTTACCTTTGGATTTCAGTTTCCCTCCTACTTATCTCCCAGGCTTCTTCAAAGTCAGTGATGTGCTTGCTCCTCATGATCCAGATATATTTCTGGATTTATCCTGTTGTTTTATCATTGTCTCTATAGAACCCCAGAAAAAGAGATCTGATGAGTGTTTCTCCCTCAACAAGTCCTGATGTCTCTAGAAAAAGATAAAAGAAACTCTATAGTATCTCTGATACCTCTTGCAAATTTGTTAACTATGATTACCTAGGTCTTGATCAAGAGTAAATTGCCATTGGTAGAGATTTAGTGGCCAGATAGGTTAGGTGAGGTCTGTTCATGGGGGCATTAGGGTCAAATCAAGAAGGTCATAATGAGTAATCAGCACTATAGCCAAGAGTTGAGCCATCATGAATTACACTGAGAAGGCAAGATGAAGACAGCAACTGAGGTTAGCAGCCAAAGACAGAGGGATGGACAGAGAAGCCATGGGTTAGGTAATGGATTAGGAACGGGTTAGGAAATCTCAGAAGTCTGTGTAAGAATTTGGCTTCTGTGTTAGGATTCTTCCATTCTAGGCCTCAAAGACATATGACACTGAGCCAGTGGGCAAGACCCAACAAAAATATTTCTGATTAGGTACATTACATATTGAGAAATGGAAAAGCAGCTAATTAAAAAAAAAAAAAACAAAGTAAAACAAAACAAAAAAACCTAGGTGCAAATCTTGACCCCAATATTAGTGTTACAATAGAAAGTTAGTTAATATCTCTGCCAATCACCATTCTCATCAACAAAATGGGGCAGGAGGGAACCTCCCTCAAAAAGAGTTTTATTTGAAAATTAAATTAAATCTGTGCATGAAATTGCCCTCAAACTAAAATGTACAATACACAAATAAAATTGACTGCTAATGCAACTTCATTACAATTAAGAGTACTCAGATACTATTTTAGGAGACAGCCCTTCTCCCCTTTTTAGAATTATCTATTGCCTAGACAATTTTAGACTCTTGAAATTTCTGTCAAAAATCTCAATTATATCAGAAATCATTCTCAAACAATATAAAGGTTGGAAGAGCTTAGGAGACATATATGCTTGGGATTCAATGTGAGATTAATAGTAAGACTCTCAGCTGTGAAAAAAGGTAACCTGAGGTTCTGTATGGCCAACTGATAGCGAGCCCTATCTGTACAGACTGTGTCGTCTGAAGACTGGGTCAGTAATTGGTGTGGGTCAGACGCAGGGCATGATGGTTCTCATAGAGTGTGACTGACCAAGGGGCAGAGGGGGGTAAAGCCCCAGAGCAGTGAGCATGAAGACAAGTGACCAAGGGCTGTTAGTGACCTTGCTACTCACCCAATATGATCCTGGGCAAAGCTGGTGCTGTTTCCTACATTTGTGACACAAGGGTCTGGGACAAGGTGCCCTCTAACATTTCATCCAGTTATAATAGTCTATCATTCTACAAATTGTGTCTCATATCTGTACAGCGCACTTCACTTTCCAAAGCACATACGACTCATTGGTCCTGTGAGGCAGGACCTTACTTTATGTATTTTCTATCCTTTATGGAAGAGGAAACAGAGATTTAAAGGTTGTGGCTTCTACAAAGTTTCACTGTCAACTTTGAATAAAAGACACAGATTCAGAAATATTTAGTTGATTTTTAAAATTATATCAGAGTTGTGCGTGTTTGTCTTTAAGAGATCTTGGCAATTACAAATTATTTTGAACTATCATGTGACGTGGTGGCTGCTATGGAAACTGCATTAATACATGAGACATGCAAAGCCTGTCACATCAGATGTTGCTGCCCTTTGGCTATGCTAACTTATTCATCTGTTTTTTTTTTTTTTTTTGAAAACTATTTCCTTTTTCTTCTTTTTTTTTCCCCAAACACATGCACATTATGCTTATAATCCAAGAAATCTAATTTTCAAGTGACTCATTCTCATGAAATGCATTCAATGACTTGGAACAAAAGATTCTGGTAAAAATGCAACCTGGAAAAATAATCTGTTTCAAAATATATACATAGCAATTGTTTTGTATTTCTGTGGCTTAACTAAAATGTGAAAAGAAGCTAAGTAAGGAAGAAAAATTAAACTTGTGAGTTGGGATCATGTTTATGTTATAATTGTAAAGGAAAATAATACATGAGTTCAAGCATGATTTTTTCATTATAAAGAATATATGGGGCGCCTGGGTGGTGCAGTCGGTTAAGCGTCTGACTTCAGCCAGGTCACGATCTCGCGGTCTGTGAGTTCGAGCCCCGCGTCAGGCTCTGGGCTGATGGCTCAGAGCCTGGAGCCTGTTTCCGATTCTGTGTCTCCCTCTCTCTCTGCCCCTCCCCCGTTCATGCTCTGTCTCTCTCTGTCCCAAAAATAAATAAAAACGTTGAAAAAAAAATTAAAAAAAAAAAGAATATATAAAGATATTTAGTATCTCTGAATTTTGACCAAAGCTATAAATTTTTAAATTTTCCATGCATTCATGAAATAGTAGCACTTACAGACATCTTAAAAGAGCAATCATTGTTTTTGGATCTCTATACATACACTATTAAATGTAAGTGTACCTTACATATATTCATATATTATACAATCTGTAAATGGTTGCTACCTGCTGTTGATTAAATGTATGTGTCCCAAAACTCATATGTTGAAACCTAATTATATTTGGGATTATGGGATTGGGACACAGTTCTGGCTTACTAAAACAAGGGCAAGATCGACCAGGCAGCTGACAGGAGAGACCCTTTAATGGACACTCTTAACAGCATGGACAGAGTCCATCAAGTGGAACTTATTTGTGATTACAATGACTTGAAGACTGAAGTTAAAGACTATCTCAAGAGATTTTCTGATGAAGTCATGGCTGTTACGAGAGAGGGGACACCAGCAGTTCTTTGAAGAATTTCAGTCAAAAAAAAGGTGGGGCTTTTAGAGGTGATTAGGTCACGAAGGTGGAGCCCTCATAAATAGGATTAGTGCCCTTTTAAGAATATACCCCAAAGAGACCACTCACCCCTTCTGCCGTGTGAAGACAGAACAAAGACTGCCATCTATGAACCAGGAAACAGAACCTCACCAGACACAGAATATGCTGGCACCTTGATCTTAGACTTCCCAGCCTCCACAATTATGAAAAATAAGTTTCAGTTGTTTATAAGCCACTCAGTCTACAGTATTCTGTTACAGACTGAGATACCACCTATACTCCAAAGCTTAACGTCTGGTGTTTTTTTTTTTTTTTTTAATTTTTTTTTTCCAACGTTTTTATTTATTTTTGGGACAGAGAGAGACAGAGCATGTTTTTTATTTATTTTTGGGACAGAGAGAGACAGAGCATGAATGGGGGAGGGGCAGAGAGAGAGGGAGACACAGAATCGGAAACAGGCTCCAGGCTCTGAGCCATCAGCCCAGAGCCTGACGCGGGGCTCGAACTCACGGGCTGCGAGATCGTGACCTGGCTGAAGTCGGACGCTTAACCGACTGCGCCACTCAGGCGCCCCAACGTCTGGTGTTTTACATGCAGGACCTCTCTGTCCTAAGTGGGACTCACCTGTCTCGAAATTGTCCTTGTTCTACACTAAGAAGTAATGGAGATATAGATCCACAAATTATGTGAACCAGAAGAAATATTTACTTTCTCTTACATTCCCTTTTTTTGGGAGAATATATTTAACCCCATTTTTTTGTCATATGACTTGCCACCCTGTGATGCCAGTTGTGGCTGAGGGGTAACAGTCGGCACTATAATTTTCTGACTGCCAATTTTTAGGCCATTATGACACACTGGTACTCAACCATTTTCATCTCTGATTCATAATGAGTTGGATGGTTATATGCCAATCAGTTAATTATACAACTTCTATAAAATATTTATTCATGAATTTTCCCATTTTGCTTTCTGCTTTACATTAATTATATATATATATAATAGTATCGACTATATTAATGTGTTTGATATATGAAAGGCTTAAATTTTTATGTTGTAGGCAAACCCATCATCATTATCTTTGCATGTATTATAATGATTTTATTCTTAGAAAATTCTATTCTTCTATGTTTTAAATATTTGTATTTCATAGTTTCAGTTATTAACTTCAAAATTTCTATAGATTTCAACAGAAATATTTTGGATGTGGGGCACCTGGGTGGCTCAGTCTGTTAAATATCTGGTTCTTGGTTTCTGTTCAAGTAATGATCTCACGGTTTGTGAGTTTGAGCCCCCTTGTTGGGCCATGCACGGACAGCACAGAGCCTGCTTGGGGCCCTTTCTTTCCCTCTGTCTCTCCCTCTCCCTGTCATTCTCTCTCTCTCTCTCTCTCTGTCTCAATAAATAAATAAACTTAAAAAATATTTTAGAGGTAATGTCAACTGAGAATTGGACTTTTATTTTCAATAGTATATTTTCCCAACACAACGTTAAACATATATCTTTTTCCTACAGATTTACGACATTTTAAATCTTCTATTGATATTCTACAATGGTTCTAGAGCTACGCTTTTTTCTGTCCCTCAATTCTTATGCGGCCACCACACTGTAATGACTATTATAACTTTAAAATAAATTTTGGGGTGCCTGGGTGGCTCAGTTGGTTGAGTGTCCAACTTCAGCTCAGGTCATGATCTCACAGATTGTGGGTTCCAGCCCCCAAGTTGGGCTCTGTGCTGACAGCTCAGAACCTGGAGCCTGCTTCGGATTCTGTGTCTCCCTCTCTCTCTGCCCCTCCCCTGATTGCACTCTGTCTGTCTGCCTGTCTCTCTCTCTCTCTCTCTCTCAAAAATAAATAAACATAAAAAAATAAAATAAATTTTAACATCTGAGAGCATAATTCACTCTTTAACATGATTTACAATTCTCATTCATTTAATTTTCCCAGGTAAACCTGAAAAAGTCCTCTACCCCCAGCCAAAAATTCCAATGCTTTTTTTTTTTTTCTGTTTCATTTAGTTTGATTTCTTTGTTTGGTTTTATTTAGTTTTTGTAATGTGTATTTATTTTGAGGGGGGTGCAGAGAAGACGGGAAGAGACAGAGTCCCAGGTAGTACCACCAGCACAGAGCCTGGTGTGGGGCTCCATGTCACCAACCATGAGGTCATGACCTGAGCTCAAATCAAGAGTTGGGCACTTACCCGTGCCACCCAGACACCCCTGTTCTGATTTGTTTTTAATGTTTGTTTCAAACATGGAAGAAGTCATTACTTTCGCAGAAATGTTGGATATTGAGACCAGAGTTTATAGAACTTTGCTTGTATAGGACACCTTGAATGAATAAGAGTTAACATTGGGCAGGAGTTAAGAAAAAGACATGGGGAAGTTGCTCTGGAATACATGCAGCTTGGAAAAAGGACAAAGAAAACAGAAGTTTTTGAAAGTGGAGGTGGTGGTGGCGAAGAATTGATAGCTTACACAGAGAGGATGTGGGATGATTAACTGGTAAGTTAATTCATGTTGCTCAGCTGAGGTAATGTTAGCCTCAAGAATAAGTAATTTCTTTATCTAAAGAGATTTGCTTGCGATCTGGGAAAGGTAGGAGCATTTTTCAAAAAGCATTCCTCCTCCAGGAGATTCCCTCCAGAATCACTTTCTGCCCCCAATCACACTCATCTCCCATAGAATATTCACACTGCACGAAGTTACAAGAAAGACTTACATCTCTCCCAACTACTCTATTGCATGTTCTGATTCATAGATTCAGAGTCATAGGAATCACAAGACCAATGGAATTATGGCTAGGGGGCTTTAGTGGAGGAGGGAAGTTGATATTGTATAGATCATACATAGAGGCAGTGAAGTATCACAGATAAGCTAAGATTTAAAACCTGATTCCACTAAGTACTGGTGGTTCCATGATGGAAAATCGGTGAGCTGATCTGATCTTGGTATTCTCATTCCTAAAATACAACATAATAATATCTTCTAAGGAATGCAAAAAAGACTAAAAGAAATAATGGAATGAGTTATAAACTGAGAACAAAGCTTGAAACGTAGTAGGAATAAATGTTAATAGCTATTCTTTATTGCAATTAATGAGTAGTTTTTAAGAGACTGAAAACTCTTCATGATACCAGGAAATAAATAAACTGTTTCCATGGGATATAAAAATATGCATAAAAGTTTGTAGACAAAAAAATTTAAGATCTAAATAGAATCAGGACAGAGACAAACTTAGCCAATTTTTTCTAAGTACTTTATTGATATATTCATAGGAAGATTAGCATTAAAACATTGAGTTCTATAAAGGATACTACCTGTTGTAAACGGTGCTTGATTATCTGGAACCTTGACTGAATTAAAGTATTTAAGGGGTGCCTGGGTGGCTCAGTTGGTTAAGCATCCAGCTCTTGGCTTCGGCTCAGGTCACGAACTCATGGTTCGTGGGTTTGAGCTCCGCATTGGGCTCTGTGCTGGCAGTGTGGAGCCTGCTTGGGATTCTCTCTCTGCCTCTCTCTCTCTGCCCCTCCCTTACTGTGTGCTCTGTCTCTCTCAAAATGAATAAATAAACTTAAAAAATACTTTTAAGTAGTTGAAACAGTGGAAATGTGACTTATTACATTGGTTTGAAAGAAAGCTTTGAAAGTAAGAGCAACAAAAAGAAGTATATATAAAAGGTCAACAACTGTGTGAAAGGGAGACAATAAAATTTGTAGGTAAATGACAATTTTGGACATAGAATCAAGGACATTAAGACTTAAAGAAAAATTGAGAAAGCAGAGTAATTGATTTGTCAACAGAAATATCATCAGTCCATCTGAAGAAATGTATGTGTGTTTGGTTTGTATTAAGAATGTCTTAGAGTTGTATGACTAAAAGATTGTCCCTAAAATGTGTTGCAAGTCCCATAAAACATTGCAGTAGCTTTGGACGTATTGTGGATTGTAAAAGAAACAGAGATTTCTCAAGTTAATAACTAATTAGATGACTAGAGAAGAAAAAGGGAAAAAGGGAAACAATTTAAAACTTTAGAAAGGAGCTAGCTTTGATGGAGTGATTAAAAACCAGAAAAAAAAAAAGCCACTGTGACCATTTATCTCTAGTTATACAGCAGAAGTAGATAAAATAGTTTCTGAACAAATTAATAGCAAAAAATTCACTCAGAAGGTATAAATTGTACTATAGCATTTCCAGATAAGTTATCAACACACAGAAGGGAAATTTATAAGTCTACAAAGAAAGTTAGAGAATTATCAGAGTAAGCCAACATCCTGAAAGAGATAAGAGGTGGAAAATATTCTTTAGCCTGTGTTCCTCAGTTCTAAATATACTCAAGGTAGTAATTGCACAGTTGAAAAGTGTATGGACACAGCGAACTTCATTTTCTGTAGAACTAAGAATTCTATTCTTAAATATGAATTATAATACAAAAAAGCAGCACTTTTAAAATTTGAGGCAAGGATAGGTTGAAATTAAGGAAATGATATTCCTTAAAATGTAAAAAGTACATTTTTTGACAGAACAAATCATCAGGTAATCTTTCAAGAATCTGAATTCTTTTGATGTCCAAGGGAGTTACTAGGATTGGCTTTGTGGCATTGCCATTCAAATACATTTTATACCAGAATGAGAAACTGAGAAGCAGTATGTAAATTAGAAAAAAAAATATGGGCCATCTGGGTGGATCAGTGAGTTGAGAGTCCAACCCTTGATTTTGGCTCAGGTCATGATTCCAGGGTGGTGGGATTGAGCCCTTGCATCAGACTCTGCGCTGAGTGTGGAGCCTGCTTAAGATCTATCTTTCTCTCCCACTCTCTCTTTCTCTCTCCCTCTGCGCCTCTCTCCAGTTCACATTCACTCTTGAACTTTCTCAATAATAATAATAATAATAATAATAATATAAATGTATAACAATCTTTAAAAAAAGAATAATCAGAAAAAAGAGGTATTACATTTACTCATTCATTTGGTTTATCACTCATTTAGTAGACTATTTATTGAGTGCTTGCTATATGCCAGTATTCTAGGTGCTGGCAATATAGTAGTAAATGAAGCTGTCAACATCTCACATTTTTATGTTATAGTGGTAGTAACAAAGATGTAACAACATATAAATTAATTTATAATATTAGATCATAGTAAGTGCTATGAAAAATATATACAGCTATCATCTACAGTGTTGATGAAAACTCAAGAGGTAGAGTAGTTCAGAAAAAGTAGGCCCAATATAAAGTTGACCCTTGAACAACATGGGTTTGGACCGCCAGGTCTACTTATATAAGAATTTTTATCTATATATAAATATATAAAGTGCAGTATTGTAAATAATCTACTCTTATGATTTTCTTAATAAATTTTTCTTTTCTCAAGCTTACTTTAAAAAAACAGAGCATATAATACATAAAACATAGAAAATATGTGTTAACAAACTGTTTGTGTTAACAGTAAGGCTTCTGGTCAACAGTAGGCTATGAGTAATTAAGTTTTTGAGGATTCAAAATTATATGCAGAGTTTCAATTACATGAACTTGGGGGCTCAGCACCCCTAACCTCCATGTTGTCCAAGGGTCAACCATAGTCCAAATGAATGTTTCTCAGTAGAAGCCTAAGGAAATTAAGAAGTAAACTCAGTTTCTATGATAACTCAGCAGTGCTTCCCCGAGCTCTCTGTGCAGTGAATTCTTTGGTGCCTGGTCCTGGGCTGACTTACCCATCTGCAAGCTGATGGAGACATGAGTTTCCCAGTGGTTATATTGTGTCTCACATGGGATTACACACCCACCCAGCAGGTGTAATGAATGGCTGATATGGTGGGGGAGTTAGAGGCCCAGCCCCTTACATCAATTTGAGACAACTCTACAGCGTCATCACGGCTCTAGAGTTCCAACTGGAGTAAGCTGAGACCTCCTTTGTCACTGCCACGTGTGTCCGCTGCTCTCTCTGTGAAGTTTTGCCACCACCCATACTTCCATACAGGTATATCTCCTGAAGACATTCCCTGGAGTTCTCTGTCTCAGAATCTGTTTCCAGGGGGTCCAGGCAAACACATAGATAAACTGAGGGGAGCCAAGGGCTTCCCTATGGAGCTTGGTGAAAATTCAATACAGTTTTTATATGAAAGGAAATAAAGTACCATGTCTGGGGGATATTTAGACATTGAATGTATGTGCAACTTGAAAATAATACTGTTGAAAACTTTTAAGAAGAAACTTGAGCTTAGATCTTTTAAAAACGAATTAGGGCTTATGCTTGAAAGGGCTACAAAGAACTTCTCATCAGACTTTTTTGTGATCTTTTCAAATTCTTCATAGTCTCCACCAAAGAAAATCTTTGTTCACATAGATACATGAAAATACAATCACTTAAGTGCATTTTAAAATGATTTGAAAATTTGCAACTATTGAAATTGTATTTAAATGATCTTGCAGATATTCTTTATTTTATTAATAATATAATGATAAAAATTCTTGGGATAACTGTAATAGATTTTAAATCCATTCAAACTTTTCCAAATCAAGACTTTCAATATAATGGTGAATCTCCCATTTGCAGAATACATATACATTGCTGTGACCCGGCCACAGGTCTAAAAATGCATTTGGATGCGTCTAAAAATGCACTTGGATTGCAAAATGAACAGAACCCTCTGATGGATGTAAGGACAGTTTTCGTTTTAGATCCAACCCCTAACCGTGGCCTGCATACCATGCTCTTTGGGCACCTAGGACACTCAACATGCAGTTGTTCAACTGACCCCACATCCACAGTGGCTGCCGATGAGATGTCCACATGGTAAAGGATTTCCTTCCTGATTGTAAAACTGTAATTGCTGGATGTTCACTGCTTGCATGGACCTTGGGCATACTTTTCAGGTTTCTTCTGTTGGGGCTATTATCTGTAGAACTCAGGGCTGGGTCTCTGGAGACCATTCCAGGTCCTACCTGGCCATCCTAAGGACTTAAGTGATCTGTATCTCATGGCATACCTATAACCCTTTTGTAGCAATTAATCCCATGAGTATCTCAGGGATATACTCCTAGGAGCATATTCTCAAATGACCAACAGAGAGTCTCAGGGGAAAATGCAGATCTTAAGCAGTATAATTGGGATAAAAGAACTGAAATTTATAGACCTGGAAATCTGTGACATTTACAAAGCTAACAGCAATGTGTGTGGCAGGCTGGGAAACAGATGGGCCAGTGGTAACTTACTGAGCAGTCCTGAGAAAGAGGAATCTTCAGGCAGCAATAATCTGAGCGATCTGAAAAGCTCCCTGATTTAAAGCAGAGAATCTTTGGGGCGCCTGGGTGGCTTTGATTGGTTAAGCGTCCAACTCTTGGTTTTGGCCCAGGTCATGATCTCATGGTTTGTGAGTTGGAGCCCCGCATTCTGCTCCACGCTGACAGTGAGGAGCTGGCTTGAGTCTCTCTCCCTCTCTCTCTACTGCCTGCCAACTTGCACATGCGCACACGCTCTCTCTGTCTCTCACTCTTAATCAAAATAAATAAACTAAAAAAAAAAAAAAAGCAAAGAATTATCAAAAGTGCCAGGAATAGGCAACACTATGTGCCACTGGGCCTAGGAGTAAAGGGAGAAAAGCTAAAATGAGGGAAACCGGGGAAAACTGCTCACAAACTAGTGAATCTCTGGTTCCTCTCCCCAACTAATCCACTGGACAGAAGACAAGGAATTATTTCCTGAGAAAGTTAAGACTGAAGGTCTTCGGAGTAGGGGTCAAGTGGCACAAATGACAGCATTGGTATCACACAGAGAGTGGGAGATACAGTGACCTGATGCATGTTGTAGGTTGGGCTAAAACCTCCAGCCTTCTTTCTCTTCTCAGTTCACGGAACTCACAGCCAGACTGTTAGCTACCAGATAGGAGATTGAAGAGAATATTCTGGGGAATCTGACCAGCTCAAAAGGGAAGTGCTAAAGACACCAACACTTATGGTTCATCCACCCAGTCATGCTGTAAAGTTCAAAACACCCACACACTGCTCAGTGTTTCCACCCAAGCCTTTAGACCATCACATTCTTCTTTTGTCTCTTGCCTGATCAATTTTTATTGCTATTCCAAGTGGTTTATCTAAAGGTAGAGTCTTGTTCAGGAAGGAAACTGATGGTCAGTTCTGAGAGTTCATGAATCTACACTGCTCCAGCCCCCTCCCTCCGTTTCTCTTCCTGTAGATGCCTTGAACACTCTCAAAAACTAGGCAGGGCATGGCCTCTCCTAATTTAAGCTTTAATTCTTAAATTTGTCCGTCAAGCTTTCCAGTGAATAGCTATTGGCTATTTTGTGATGTTCTTCTTAGGTAAGTGAGAGTCCTTGGTGTGGCTTTCTAGCCTTGAGAGGTTTTTAAAAAGTCTAATCTGGGGCGCCTGGGTGGCTCGGTTGGTTGAGCGTCTGACTTCGGCTCAGGTCATGATCTCACGGCCTGTCAGCCCTGCATCGGGTTCTGTGCTGACAGCTCAGAGCCTGGAGCCTGCTTCGGATTCTGTGTCTCCCTCTCTCTCTGCCCCTCCCCCACTTATGCTTTGTCTCTCTCTGTCTCAGAAATAAACAAACATTAAAAAAAAAAAAGAAAGTCTAATCTGGCATTCCTCATAAAATATTACAGCAAGGCAAGCTCACAAAAGCTTCTGTGCCCATCACTTTTTTTACTTCACTTATGTAAAAAGTCAGGACAAATCTAATGAGATTAGACTTATTTTGTAAATAAGAAAAAAAAGCGAGTAACTGTGGAGAGAAATTTTGTTTCAGTGGAGAACTATGGGGCAACTTCCAGGTTCTCTGATATCTGGCTACAGCTCTCCAAACTAATGTTTCTAATTCTCTCACTGTTGTGTCTTGGAATCAGTGAGAATGAAAACTGCCCTTTTCCTGAAGCCCTGGAAGCTGAAGCTGGAAGACTTGACATAAACTTCAAAGAAATCGCCACAACAGATCACATATGAACAGCCTTCATGCCTGCTGCTATGTGTGCAACTTAGAACGTCCACTGGAACACTCAATGCCATCACCAAAGATATTCAAACTGCAAGCCACGAAATCCATCGGATTGCCACTGCCATCCTTGCTCTCAGCATCTAGAAATCTCCTCCACTGGCTGCACTCTGGACCAGAAACCAGGTTTCCAATTATGAATCTTTGTTGTTTTTTTCTTTATTTTCATAAACTGCCTCCATTAATGACTGACTGCTAGTACCGTCCAGCAAACATACTCTACTACCAGGTTCCAACAGATGCTTCAGTTGGCCCTTAATGAATAAAGGGAGATCAAATGAGAAATGGACTTACATTGTTCAAAGGAAAGAAGAATGTCTCTTGAACAAGAGGAAGACAATGACAAAGATTCATTGAATTTACCAAACTTTCTTCAGTAAGCTGCTGCTGCTTCTTTTTCTTCTCCTTCTCCTCCTCCTCCTCCTCCTCCTCCTCCTCCTCCTCCTCCTCCTCCTCCTTCTTCTTCTTCTTCTTCTTCTTCTTCTTCTTCTTCTCCTTCATAAGTTTCTTCTAAGCCAAACCAGGCCCTGTCCTTGGGTGTGTCCTCTAAGAGCCCAGTTTTAGCAAGAATCTTGGCAAGTCATTTTAGTCAGAATCCCACCCTTCTGATACCTGATCACTTTTGATATCTGATCAAATTCTTCATTCCCCAGCAGACCCCAGATGAGGTATAAGCATCCTGGCCTTCCTTCTGCAAGAATCCTGTTATGTCAGTTTAGCTAGAATCCCCCACCCCCACCTATATATATATATATATATATATATATATATATATATATAGTTTTCCAATATTTGTTTCTTTTTTAAAAAAATTACTTATTTAAATCCAAGGTAGTTAACATACAGTATAGTATTAGTTTCAGGAGTAGAACCAGTGACTTATCACATACATATAACATGCAGTGCTCATCCCTCCTTAATGCCCATCACCCATTTAGCCCATCACCTCACCCACTTTCCTCCAGCAACCCTCAGTTTGTTCTCTGTAGTTAAGAGTCTTTTATGGTTTGTCTCCCTCTCTGTTTTTATTATTTTTCCTTTCCTTCCCCTATATTCATTTGTTAGGTTTCTTAAATTTCACATATGAGTGAAGTAATATATTTGTCTTTCTATAATTGAATTATTTCACTTAGCCGAATACACTCCAGTTCCATTCAAGTTGTTGCAAATGGCAAGATTTCATGCATTTTAATCGCCAAGTAGTATTCCACTGTGTGTGTGTGTGTGTGTGTGTGTGTGTGTGAGTGTGCATACCACATCTTCTTTACCCATTCATCAGTCAATGGACATTTGGGCTCTTTCCATAATTTGGCTATTGTTGATAGTGCTGTTATTAACATTGGGGTGCATGTGCCACTTTGAATCAGCATTTTCATATCCTTTGGATAAATACCTAGCAGTGCAGTTGCAGGGTCATAGAGTAATTCTATTTTTAATTTTCTGAGGAACTTCCATACTGTTTTCCAGAGTGGCTGCACTAGTTTGCATTCCCACCAACCGTGCAAAAGAATTTTCTTTTCTCTACACCCTTGCCAACATCTACTGTTTTTTGTGTTGTTAATTTTAGCCATTGTGACAGGTGTGAGGTGGTATCTCATTGTGGTTTTGTTTTGTATTTCCCTGATGATGAGTGATGTTGAGCATCTCTTCATATGTCTGTTAGCCATCTGGATGTCTTCTTCAGAAAAGTGTCTATTCATGTCTTCTGCCCATTTTTTTTATTGGATGATTTGTTTTTTGGGTATTGAGTTTGATAAGTTCTTTATAGATCTTGGAGACTAACCCTTTATCTGATATGTCATTTTCAAATATTTTCTCCCATTCTGTCAGTTTCTTAGTTTTGTTGATTGTTTCCATCATTATGCAGAAGCTATTTATCTTGATGAGGTCCCAATAGTTCATTTTTGCTTTTATTTTCCTTGCCTGGAGATACATCTAGTAAGAAGTTGCTATGGCCAAGGTCAAAGAGGTTGCTGACTGATATCTCCTGCAAGGTTTTGATGGTTTCCTGTCTCATATTTAGGTATTTCATCCATTTTGAACGTATTTTTTGTATATGATATTCTTATTTCCTCTTAGTAATTTTTCCACCCACTGAACCCCACCTGATCCTTAACTATAAATTCCCAATTTTTCTAATTCAAATTTGAGCCCAGTTCTATACCAAGCCCTCTATTCTCCTAGTTCAATAGTTCCTGAGCAAAATCTGCTCTTACTGCTTTAACTACCAGACTCTGGTTTTTCTTTGCCAAGGATAACCACATATGCATAAAGGCTATAGAGAGATATTCCATAGGACTCTTTAGAAGAAATCATTTTATTTTTATTTTTGAAAGATTAAGTGGGAGAGAGTATGGGAAACCTCTATTTTCTGTTTCAGAAAAAAAAAGTTTCTGACTTTAGGAAGTATAAGATATTCTGCTGTCTTAAATTTGGTTGATAAATTCTGTTGCTTTGATTGTTTTGAGCTGGAAATGAGATGTACTATGCAACTTTTTATTTCTGAAATGATGTTTTAAAATTAATTCAACTGTTCTCCCTGGGAAGGAAAAACAGGATGCAAAGAGATTAAGGTTTCTTTCTTTCTTTCTTTCTTTCTTTCTTTCTTTCTTTGTAACCCAAAACAGTTTTTAAGCCAAAAAAGATAGTGGAGATGGTAATGATATTGAGGAAGGTCTTGGTGATAGAATTCTGTGATTAATTTAACTACAACACAGAAGCTAGATTGCAGATGGGTGGCAGAGGGACATGTAATTACAAAGAAATTCAATAGCAAATAGCCAGTATCCAAAGTCTATGTAGAGGATGGCAGTGATCCAATTAAAAAGTATGTAGTGAATGTTGGATTCATGTGAAAGTTTTTAATGTCTCTGGTATATGGATTGATGCCAGTGGAATTTGAGCCAGCAGAAATCAAGATTCAAGGAAATGATGCTTTAGGAAATGAAAGTGCGAAGGTAAAAGCCCCAGACAATCAGGCACTCTCATTCACAATGAAGACTTTCAAATGATTTCTAAATTTTCCGAAAAGAGGAAATCTACATTTCTGGAAGGGCAACATCCATGCCATTAGATAGTATATATACTAGGTTATCAGCATCCATTTAGTGGATGCACCTTTTTCAGACTATGCTTAAAGTTTATTTTATTTTTTAAATTTACTTGGAGAGAAAGAGAGCAAGTAGGGGAAGGGCAGATAGAGAGGGAGACAGAATCCCAAATAGGCTCCATACTGTGAGCACAAGCCGGATGCAAGGTTTACTTCCACAAACCATGAGATCGTGACCAGAGCCAAAATAAGAGTCGGTCACTTACCCCACTGAGCCACCCAGGCGTCGCTCAGACTATTCTTTTATCAACTTATATAAATGAAAGCAAAAAAGTTTCAGATTTTATTTCTCAAATTGCGCAATTCTTCTCTCCAAGGCTTGTTACTGAAAACTGCCATTACTCAGAAGTTTATGAAAATAAGGACACTTCAGATAAAAAAATATGAGCCCTAACTAAATCTATAGTTAGTTTTAAAATATGTGGAGCATTCAATTTAAGAAGTTAAAAAAAACATAATAAAAAAACCCAGTGAAATAGAGATAATGTATGTTTTGGTCATAATTTAAAAAAATTTTTTCGATGTTTATTTATTTTTGAAAGAGAGAGAGAGAGCATGAGCAGGGGAGGGGCAGATAAAGAAGGAGACACAGACTCCAAAGCAGGCTCTAAGCTGACAACACAGAGCTTGACTCGGGGCTTGAATCCACAAACCGTGATGAGATCATGACCTAAGGTGAAGTCAGATGCTTTACCGACAGAGCCACCCAGGCGCCGCTGGTGATAATTTTAAACTCAAAGCCTAGTAGAGAGTAGGAATTCAGTTGTTCAAAGAATATATAAATGAGACATTGTGAATGAGCATGTATAAGTGAGGATTTAATAACGATAAAGATGAGATTAATGAGGTATGAACAAATGAACAAAAACAAAATTTAAAGTATTTTTTCAATGGTATTAAATAAAAGCTTTGGGGTGATTTTTTGAAGGGTTGGGCAGCCAACATTTATTTATCTTTGATTGTTCTTATGCTATTTTCCTGTATCGCAGAAAACAAAAGTCCTCCTATGAAATTTGAAATTTAGTGTTAAGAACTGGAAGAGTCTGAAATCTGACCCTACTTGCAAGTTAACACATAGTCTGCCAGTGTTTTATGGAAGTTGGTAGAGGACAAGAAACTCCTGAATCTGAGATGAAGGATTTTATCATTCAGAAAAACAGCAGAAGTCAGAGGATCAGTATTTGCTTTGGTTCGGCAAGACACAAATCCCACAGGGTACTATACAGAGGGCTGGATGATACCTGCATGTACAGTGGGGGGGGTGGGGGGGGTGGGGGGTGTTACAGGAGAAGAACTCTGAGTTTAGGGCATCTGAACATTTTAAAATAAGCACTAATCGTATCTGGCTTTTGCCTTGGAGGGAGAAACTATTTCTGCCCTCCAAGGCTATTTGCTACATAAACATCCTTGAAAACATGGTCTTCATTAAAGTCAGTCAGACTATTCTCACGCATAGAAACATGAGAAATCCGCTGAGAATTGTCTTCTAAAAGGAAGAAGAGAAGGAAACACCATTATTGAGTGAACAGCAATAAATAGGTTTGTAGGATTATAAAAGAACAGATGGAGATTTTCCAGCATTTTCTGAGCGTTTTCCTGTTGGATCACCCACTTTGATGCTGATGGAAACTCAGGAAATAAGCAGTAGTTTCTTGCAATTATTCTCTTCGTGATTTCTTTCATTCTAGTGGATTTTTGCCACCTCCCCCAGCCCAGATTTTCAAATTGTTTTGTAAGTTTCTAATTCCCTCTATTAAATTTCTTCTTGCTTATAGTACTTAGTATGCTTTCTGTTTTTCTGAACACACCTTATCTGATACAACACCTGGTATAAGAATATGAATCCAGGAAACAGACTCTCACAGGTGGGCACCTGGGATTGCCACTGGAAGTTCACATGACTCCATCATCAGTAGCGAATGGAATGCAAGTAGTCCAAAGAAAACAATAGCAAATAGAAAATAAAGTGCCCATTGAAGGCACAAGCTGATGGCGCTGTGAGAGAAGTAAAGAGAAGAGAAGTAAAATCCTTTTATGACTGTTCTTAAAAATATATTTTTTAGAGTTACTAAATATAGAACCGAAATAAGATTTAATCTTATGAGTTGCATATTTATAAGACAAATGGAATTTTAGCCATGCTTTGCCTCTTACGTAAAAGTTGGGGTATTGATTAGGAAAGAGTGGAGCATCTAAGAATTGAGAACCTGCCAATGCATTCCAATGAATCTAAAGAGCTTAAACTGTCCACTCCCTTTGATCCTTACTTTCCATCAGAAGCAGCCTATCTTTGCCTCTCTGAGGATGTTAGTCTCACTTCACCTGATGATTCTAAATGACCTCAATAAAGCATCATCTTGTAAGGCAATGCTGGTTATGTTCAAGACCCACCCCACCACCTTCCATTGCTTCCAGACAGGTAATTAGAAGCCTAGCACAGGATGACGCGGATGATTACAAATTCTTATCCAGGAGGAGGTTGCATAGACACTGAGACAAAACCAATATTTTCCAAATTTATATTCACAGAAACCAGGGAGGAATGCTAGTAAAAATGATTCTAAGGGTTTTACGGCAGACAAAACAAGACAAAAACAATAACAGTTAAATAAAAACCTGTACAAGGTTAGATTACAGAACGGGTGCCCTTGCCAGACATTCTGAAGTAACCGTGTTACTGCAAACAGCTAGAAGAGACTTTAACAGTTTACTCAGTATGTTGACTTAAATTTGGACATTTCAGTGACCTAAATTAGATAAGTGTGAAGTTCCAGGACTTTCTTAGTATAAAGTAGACTAGTGAATCTAAAAGCTTACAGACATAAGCACGTTGGAGAATATTAATCATGGGAAACTCTCACACATATACTCATATACCCATATGCTCTTCCTTGAGAAGAGTTACATTTTTTTAAATATTTATTTCTTTTTGAGAGAGAGAGAGAGAGTGCAAGAAAGAGCCAGAGTGTGAGCGCGGGAGGGGTAGAGAGAGAGGCAGACACAGAATCCAAAGCAGGCTCCAGATGCTCCAGACTCTGAGCTGTCAGCACATAGCCCAATGTGGGGCTCAAACCCAGGAGCCGTGAGATCGTGACCTGAGCCGAAAATGGAAACTTACACTGACTGAGCCACCCAGGCACCTCCCACCCCCTTGAGAAGAGTTTAAAGACTATTCCCTTCACCAAAATTTTGAGGGATAGGTATCACTCGTGTCTTTGGAGAGTATGGTGGTAGCTGTTCTTCGCAAGCTGGGTTAGACCATGAGAGAAAGTGACATTGAAATGGACTCCCTGGTTTTAAAGGGTAAAGGGATCGCAAAATGGCAGAAGCCAGGTGGCAGCATTAAACTGCTAGAGACAAAGAGGTGCAATTACTGCAAAGGGCAGAGGGTGGAACAGAGTGGCTGTATTGTGAGACTGTAGGTCTTGATAGTTGGGCAGCCTACTGAGTTTTTACTTGATTTTTATGACATATATTTGATAAGGATCTATGATAAAATCTCTAGGTTTAGTGATCAGAGACCTGAACTGAGTCACAGTCAGAGTTTGATTTTATTGTGATCAGCAATGAATGGAATTTTGGCCAATGTTCTTCTGACACCCTGTGATTATTATTCCAGTTCCTGAATGCATGGTTGAAATAGATATAATCAGCTACTGACCCTTAGAAGAAGAGTATATAGTAGTATCTATCCATCTATACCTATCAATTAGGATGAGAATATATATATATATGATATATTTATAAATATAAATAATAATATATATGATATATTTATAAATATAAATAATAATATATCTATTGGGGTGTGAAAAGTGGCAACTGAGGAAGTGCTACTTTGTACCAAAATAGTAAATGAAAATTAATGCCAAATCATGGGCAATTGCAGAGATTATTGCTACCATCAAATATGCGAAAAGTGCAGGGTGAAATTTTTTATAATTGCATTTCCACTTTACTCACCTATTTGTTTTATGCAAAAGATAAAGGGATCTTGTAGAATATTCTTTGGTTGTCATGAGATTAATCAGGTGGTGACTCTAATTTTAGTTGCTGTTTCAGGTGTAGTATCTTTATAGAGTAAATCAAATCAGCCCCTAGTAGTCAATACATGGCTGTTTAGCAGTATATCTTTATAATCTCAGGGTTATATGAGCTCTTTCTCTCTGTCATAATATGTCCTACAGAAACCATCACACAGGATATTCCATTATCCACTGTATTGATGATGTCCTGCCACATGCCTTGTTGAGACATGTGTATGAAAGGGTACAGAAAATTCTCTTGGAAATTCAGGGATCTCGGTGAATTTTCTTGGGGTGTAAGGGGATGTATCAGGCATGTCAAGATATTCCTTTCAGAATGAAGAAAAATGTTACTGTTCCTTGTACTTCCATCATAACAAAGAGTCATAGTTCTTGGTGGTGGTCTTGATTCTAGAGGCAACATGTTCTATATTTCAGGACGTTCTAATCCACTTACTAAGTAACCCTAAAGCTGTCAGGTTTGAATGGAGCCCCAAAGAAGAGAAAACATGGTCACTGGTTTGAACTGACGCCATGTTGCTTTGCCACTTAGAATTTACAATGAGTAAATACAGTGAGTGTTCTCTAGCACCTGGTTTTAAAGGGTAAAGGGATCGCAATCCCTGACAGGTGTATGATAGCTTATATCCCTAGACTTTTTTTTTTAAGTGCTGCCTTTCACAGTTAGTTGTTTTCCTTAAAAAAAATAGTCCCTGGCTTGCTTTTCAGCCCTAAGAGTAATAGAATAACTCATTATAGAATGTAAATAAACCATGCTACATATGGTCCCTGTATCAAACTGGATGTTATCTCGTCCTATCCATAAAGAGCATACGTTAACTTCACTTCAACATCAAGTAGAAGTGATATATCTATATCTGTATAAATATATATATCATGTTCAAATAGGTAAACGCAAGTAAGTTGTATGAGTAGGTGACTCAGACTCCCAAAGCATATATGTCTGCTTTATTGTCACTTTTCCTTCAACTCTAATGTATGAACATAGTTTCCTATGACTAGTCGTGTAAAGCAGAAAAATTTCATTGGTTTAGAGGTAAAATTTGGTTTAGAGATAGGTCTGGATGGTAGGATGCCACCAGTTTGAAGTGAATTACAACTTTATGACAGCCCCATTTAGGAGTGTCTCAGAAAGATAATGAGGAAAAGAACACTCCCAGTGTATAGACCTTTCAAAGTACATTGTGTTTTTAAATTTATCTTGAAGGAACAATGGCCAGCAGTATGGATGAATACTCGTTCATGAGCAAAGACTAATGGATAATCTGGGTAATTACAGACTCGAATGGAATTAAGAGAAGAGGATTGATGGTACAGAAGTTTACACAGTATATTGAAAGCTCAGGAAAGCATTCCAGAGAAGGCCTTTAACGATATCTGGATACAACCCATTTCATGGAGGTCAACTTGCCTCTTTTCAGAGCCATTCCAGGGCTTGGTCATTGGACTCATGTATAAAATTACCAGAATAAGGATGGAATCTAAACAACACAAGATTTTCCCCCCAAAAGGCTCATATGGCAAATACCACAGCGAAATGGTTAACCAACAAACAGCACAGGGCAAATCTGAACCCTTGATATAGCATCATTTCCTAGTGGGATGAGTGAATGACTCAGTGGCAGAATGATTATACTGGATCCTTGACATCTTGGAAGGGGAGTCAATTTTCCCTTGGGATAATACATATACTTTGGTTATGGATTATATTCCCCCACCCACATGTTTCTGCAAGCGTTACCTCCTGTGTATTTATTGAATACTTTATCCTACCATTGGTATTTCACATAACATGGTTTCTGACCAAAGAGCTCATTTTACAGCAAAAGCAGTGACTCATGTCCAGGAGACTCACTGGTCTTACCATGTACCATGTCATTCAGAAACCACTGTACTGATGGAATGGTGCAATGGTGCATTGAAAAAGCAGTCAATTACCTGCTGGGAGAACAACACAGACCATATATGCAAATAACTTGCAAGTCTGAGGTGACATCTGATGAGATATAGTATATGCTTTAATAGCAACTGCAACTAATACCTGATTCCATTTCTATGATTGCCAGAGCATGAGTCTAAGGGCATCAGAGTAGATGCCAGAGTAGTAGCCCCTTTCTCTGTTACCTCAAAGATGGATTCACTAAAAATTTGGCTTCCCATCCCTGTTATTTTGATCTTTGCTGAATTAATAAGCCTAGTTTTCACAAAAAATGGTTCTATTCAGCTGGAAGTTGAGAATTCCACTGAACGATTTTGAGCTTATCATGCCATTCACCTAAAGGGTAAAGCAGGAGTTTAACATCTGGATGATTGATCCTGATTATCAAGGAGAGATGAGACCGCTGTTGTACATTCTGGGGCGTTCTTCCTAAAACCATGATTGTTGTTGTTGCTGCTGCTTCTGCTGCTATTATTACTAGCAACAATTCAGAAATGACATTTGGGTCACTCAACCAAGTAAAAAACAATGACCAGACCAGAAATGCTGGCTAAGAGACAAGGAACAAGAACTGGATGGTGGAAGAAGGAAGTTATAAAAGCCATATTGAGTGGGGCGCCTGGGTGGCGCAGTCGGTTAAGCGTCCGACTTCAGCCAGGTCACGATCTCGCGGTCCGTGAGTTCGAGCCCCGCGTCGGGCTCTGGGCTGATGGCTCAGAGCCTGGAGCCTGTTTCCGATTCTGTGTCTCCCTCTCTCTCTGCCCCTCCCCTGTTCATGCTCTGTCTCTCTCTGTCCCAAAAATAAATAAACGTTGAAAAAAAAAATAAAAAATAAATAAATAAATAAAAGCCATATTGAGATAGCCTCGTGACCTGTTGCCGTGTGTATTTTCATTTTTGCTTTGTTTACCTTTATAGATGATGGCAAATGCTGACTGAAACAAAAAGTTAAAATTAAAAATATATTATTCAGCATTCACAAAACTAAGTAAGTATAAAAGAAATGAATAATTACGCCTTGAACTTATGTTGTTACTTAAGTTTATAGCATTTATACTTTTGAAGCTATTAAAACTTAAAAACTCACTAAGATGTTGAAGATGAACTCTGTGTGTGTGCATGTGCACATGTGTCTGTGTGTGTGTCTATATATATATATATATATTTTTTTTTAAGGTTATTTACTTATTTTGAGAGAGGAAGACAGTGAGTAGGGAAGGCAGAGAGAGGGAGAGAGAATCCCAAGCAGGCTGTGCGCTGTCAGCACAGTGGCCTATGTCGGACTCAAACCTGCAAACTGTGAGATCATAACCGGAGCTGAAACCAAGAGTTGTATAGTTAACCAACTGAGCCACCCAGGTGCTCCTGTGTGTCTATATAGGTTAGCAGGTCTGCTTTTCCCCTCTCGTTATCTTACTATTTCATACCGTGTGTGTTGTTGCTGGTTTTATCTGGTTATAAATTCATTTAGTTATAAGCTGTCAAAGAGGGATTATACAGTAAGTATGCATAAATTTTCTTAGTTTCTCATGTATACATTTTTTGTATAACTTAATTTTCCTCCCTCCTTTCTTCTTCCCTTCCCAGGAGAATATAAAGTCACTGATATATTTTCAAAACTGCCCTTGGAAGTCCACCTTCATTATTTCTTGAAATCTACGGGAATGAAGATGAACATTGGCTATAGGGGAGGAAACATTCCTCTAACTCAAGGGAGCTCTAAACTGTTTTCCTGCTGCATCCTGCATTCTTTCCCTTAAATGTTTTTACAGGGTGTTACAGAGCCCCAGAACCCTTGGTGATCTTGCCAAGAACAAATTGTGAAGTAGTTACTAAACCCATTACCTACTAAGATGTTGTTGTTCATCTTAATTGGACAAAATATATATCCCTGGCCAAAAAAATGAAATGCACTTCCTTAAATAATAGAAGACTCTCTAAATAATTCTTAGAGGTCTCAACTAAAATTACAGCCTCCTTTGGCAATGGGGTGAATCCCAGATTGAGGTTTTGAAGTCTTCTTAAAAAAATTATTAATTACATTAGGAAGGGAAGAGGGTGCTTGCACGCATGTGCGTGCACACACACACACACACACACACACACACACATATTTTTTTTTTTTTTTCCAACAGTTGAGTCAGTGCCTCCTTGTGTTCAAACCCATTGAAGACTTAATCTGCTTTGGATTTCAAGGAAGTCACAGGGCTAGATAAACCAGCCTCGTGTTTGGGGTGAGGTTTTTCAAGAAAAGTTGTTGGATAGATATGTTCGAGAACAAGCTTGTGAAAGGCACTGCAAACAACAGCCACAGCTGCAAACCAGAGAGCACTCTATCTCTGTGAGATAGTTTGTCCCCCAGCCTTCCCAGGACTGGGGTGCGCACATGAGCAATGCAGATAAGACCAGAGAGAGAGGCATTTCTATCTTTACAATGTTTGCCTTAATGCACATGAGAGAGTGAAAAGGAGGCATGGAAACACGTTTGAAACTCTGTGACTAATAAGTTAGCCTTATCATCAAAGTCATAAACTGTAGGAACTGCACTCATTTATGTTGACAGCTCAACTGTCATCACCAGATCATGATACACTGAAGAATGAGGTTCTGTGCCCTCTTGTGCCTATGACCTTGGAGGACAAAAGCCAGGCCTATTAAACAACACCATTTATTTGAGGTTTATACTAAAGCCTATTGTGAGGATGGTAAGAGAAGGAGGGGAAGCCTACATTTACTGTGTCTGAGCTCTAGAAACAGAGAGCTAGCTACCTCTTCTTTGCAACTGCACCTGTTCCTATAGCAGTGGCATCAGGGATCATCTCTAAATTCTATTACCATTTGTGTAGGATCTTTGGGACATTAGTGTTTTTCTATTTTTATTTTTATTTTATTTAAAAATTTTTTAATGTTTATTTATTTATTTTGAGAGTAAGAGAGCGATAGAGAGAGCAAGCATGGGAGGGACAGAGAGAGAAGGAGACAGAATCCCAAGCAGACTCCGCACCTTCAATGTGAAGTCCAATGTGGGACTCGAACCCATGAGCTGTGAGATCATGACCTGAGCCAAAATCAAGAATTGGACACTTAACTGACTGAGCCACCCAGGCGCCCCTTTCTATTTTAATTTTTAACATATTTGTTATTTGATTTCTTTTCTCAACTAATGTTGAACAGCATCTATAATATAGTGCTATCAAGAAAACACTAACAAGATCTCACAAATACCTATGGCTCTGTGTGTTATACATCAAAAAATATAAAAGAAAAAGCCAAAACCTTTATATTCATTGTATAATGTGTAGAATCTTATTATTTTGGTATGCTATGTGCACTTCAGATCACCTGCTATGAGAACCTGGTAAATCATGTTGAAATACAGTAAATTTCAGAAAAAAATCTGATAAGATTTTCAGCTGAAAATACTTCAGTCATTTTGAGAGTATGTGTTTTTTTTTTTCTGAAATCATTTTTTATTTCCTCTTTCACCTTGAGGAAGAATTATCAGCAGGGGATATCTATGGTTATTATTACAACATGAAAACATTTCCAAATTTTGTTTTGAATCCCCTCAAAGGGCAAAGAACTTTTCTATTTAAAGTATTTTGAAGGCAAATTGCCTAGTTGTTTTTTTTTTAATCTTTAAGTTTATTTATTCATTTTGAGAGAGACAGACAGAGTGAGCAGGGGAGGGGCAGAGAGAGAGGGAATCCCAAGCAGGCTCCTTACTGTCAGCATGGAGCCTGATGCTGGGCTTGAACTCATAAATGTGAGGTCAGGACATGAGCACACACGTAGAGTTGGACGCTTCATCGACTGAGCCACCCAGGTGCCCCTAAAGTTGCCCAGTTTTTAGTGAAAAAATTAATCATTTCAAGAGAAATGATCATATAGAATAAATTTTTAAGAGTTTTCACTGAGAAAATAAAGGAGAATTCTCTTTCTGAGTTAGCCAAACAAGAACTAGGCAAATGGAGAGTTTAGAAAAGGAAGACCTCATTAGCTTTGTGATTGTAGGTCTTCCAGGTATATTTCTGCTTCTCCAGTCTTGAGAATAAAACTTTTGTAACTCAACCTCATAGGGTGGTTGTATCATTACCACTTCATTTTCATGGGGTTGGCAGCATGGTGGAATTTGGGAGATGACCGGACATTTTCAATGGATGTTGGTAATTAAGAAGGCACTTAAAAAATTAATAGGGGCACCTAGGTGGCTCAGTTGGTTAGGCCTCCGACTTTGGCTCAGGTCATGATCTCACGGTTCATGAGTTTGAGCCCCGCATCGGGCTCTGCACAGACAGTATGGAGCCTGCTTCAGGTCCTCTGTCTCCCTCTCTCTGCCCCTTCCCCCAGTCAAAACAAACTGAAGAAAAAAGTTAATAGATTTTTTTGGAGCATTCTTAGGTTTACAAAACATTAAGCAAGAAGTACAGAGAACTCCTCTATGCCCCATACAACCCCCTCCATGCACATACCAGTTTCCCCTATTTTTAACGTTTTGCATTAGTATGGCACATTTGTTAAAATTGGTGAGACAATGTTGATACATTATTATTAACTAAAGTCCACAGTTTACATTAGTGTTAGCTGTTTTTGTTGTACAAAGCAAATATAGTTTGACAAACGCATAATGGCATGTACCCACTATTCCAGTGTCATACAGAATGATAGCTTTGATGTCATATTGTGTTCTCCTTTACTATTTTAAAAACAATTTAGTGCGCAAATGGTAGGTTAAAATAGCTTTCACTCTGTGGTCATTATTCACCAATTGCGCTTCAAGATCATTCACTATGCCCTTGGTGGTAAACTTTACAGAATGCATTACCGGCACTCCATTCTGAGTTTGGTCAGTGGAAGTTGCCAGTAGATGATCAGAAGAGAGGAGGAGAGGGGAATCAGGTTTTTATTCCCTGTTTCTTCCCTGTTAAGCTAAAGTTTTCAGTGGCTCTACCCATGATCCTCTACCAATGGCTACAAGTGGAGCTCTTCTTCCATAGGTAGAGCTCTGCCCTTATTCTAAAAACAGATCCTTCCTATATACCCCTGGGCTAAGGATAGCAACTCCTTCCTATTTTAATTAGTTCTTGCGGGGCTACTGGGTGGCACAGTTGGTTAAGCTTTAGACTCTTGATCTCAGCTCAGGTCATTATCTCAAAATTCATGAGTTCAAGCCCCGCATCAGGCTCTGTGCTGATGGTACCAAGCATACCTGGGGTTCTGTCTCTCCTTTCTGCCACTCCCGGGCTTGTGCGTGCTCTCTCTCTCAAAATAAATAAATAAACTTAAAAAAAAAAAAAACTTAAAAAATAGTTCTTGGGTGCTTTCCACTCCCTTGTTGTTGTTGTTGTTGTTGTTTTTTAATGTTTATTTATTTATTTTGAGAGAGAGAGTGGCAGAGAGACAGAGAGAAAGAGGGAGAGAGAGAATCCCAAGCAGGCTCCGTGCTGTCAGCACAGAGCTCATGGCGGCAGGAGGCGGGGGGAGACGGGGGGGAGGGGGGGGGGCGGGGGGGGGGGAGGAGGGCTGCGGCTTGATCCCACAAACCATGAGATTGTGACCTGAGCCAAAATCAAGAGTGGGAAGCTTAACCCACTGAGCCACCCAGGCACCCCACCTTGTTGGTTTCTTTTTGCTGCATACACCTTTGTCGTGTAAATTCTCTTCAACTGTCCCTTGATTGTGCATCTGTCTCCTGCAGGAAGCACATACATCTATCTATTCCATTGACTTCTTACAACATTCTTAGGAATTCTAGCTTGCAGCTTTATCCTCATTTTATATAGTGATTAAGAAACTGAGGCCCAGAAGGGTCAAAACCCAACTTCACAGACAATGTTGAACAAAGGCTAATATTTAGGGGTAATAACTCCCTGTATAGCTGTCTCCTGTGCACAGGAAAATTTGGAAAAATGCTTTGCTATTTTAATAATAATATATTATTATTGTGGTATGTTTATCATTATCTAAATAATATATTATTATTAATATTAATATATTATTATTGTGGTATGTTTATCATTATCTAAAAATAAAAATCAATAAGAGAAATAAATCTCCCTATTTTTGGAACTACTTAGTTTGTAAGTAAACTGAATCACTTAAAAATCTGATGTAGGTATTGTTTGGATCTTTCATGTTAATTTTCATTTTCTGGAAGATTTATATGATAAGGAGTAGAAAATGTATTAGCATGTACTTATGTATGCATGAAAGAACATATTTTACATGTAAAACAACTTGATTGTAAGGTTTCATTCCAGGACTCATTTAATAGCTGGGATGGGCTACATTATGTCTATATTTAACACTTACTAGATATCCACACAGTTTGCATGGAAAGAAAAAAATATTTAATTTGTATAAATGTTTTTGCCAAATCTCAGAAAATCCCATATAATTTAGATTTAGCAGGTGTTATTTTCAAAGAATTTGGCAGATTAATAAAATAATGCCCAAATGATTGAGGCTTTGGATTTCAACAAAGCATTCACTGACAATGCCCCTCATAGTAATCTGCTGCCAAGGTGGAGAATATGGCTCAGAGCAGACCCAATGAGGGTTCTGATTAATACTGCAGTGGAGTATGAGGGATGGATTCAGGACATGGAACACTGTTACCAAAGTAGTCAACTAACACCTTTACTGCAATGATTCTCGAACTTGGCTGTGTGGTGGAATCATCTGGCTAGTGAAAAAAAAAATACTAATACGCGGATCTGCGCTTAGTTAATGGATGTAGGTTGTAGCCTGTGCAGTGAGATCTTTAAACAATTCTTAGTGATTCTACTGTATGACCAAAACTGAATGGGAGACACTAGGATGCATGCAGGCTCTGCAAGATGAATTTTATTATTTGAGAATAAATACGTGGTAGTGAGTAGCCGATAGGGAGACTTCACATGTAGGTTTTATGCTTCAGTGTTTAGATTTTATACTAAGGCCAATAGGGAGTTGCTTGAATTTTATGTGATATGAATTTTAAAGGGATTGTTGCACTGTAGTGGAGAATGGTATGGAAATGGGCCTGATGTCATGCAAGGAGGCCACTGATTAGAGTATGTCAGGTCAGATGTGTTGGTGGCCTGGAAAGGGCGGTGGTGGTGGTGGAGATGGAGAGAAGCAAATAGATTCACAAGATCTCTAGAAAGATTTTTTGGCAATGCATACGAAGGTGAAAGAATGGAAGGAGTCAGGAATGACAAGCATTCCTCCCAGAAAATCAAACTCCTCTTCCTAGTATTTAGTATTTCCTGTGAAGATCTGAGAGATTCTTCATTTCTGAGGCATCCTTAGCCAAAAATCAGAGAATGCTGGTCATTGCAGTTCAATTGCCCCTTTGGCTCTCAAACTCTGTTTGTTGGGTAGAAAGTTTTGAGTTATCATTGTTACAACTGACCCTTACACATCCATGTCGAAATGAGTGGAAAATGTTTAATCTGCAGAAAAATTTTATTGCCAGGTGCACAAATGAGTCTGCATTTAAACCAATCTCAATTAAATTATATAAGTAAAAGAAAAATATGCTTTGTCAAATTTTAAAATGCAACTAATCTGTGTCTTTCAGTTTGCCTTCAAAATTTCAGATCCATCTCTCTTTCAGGAATACCGTGGTGAGAAAACACAACACTTCAAAACTCCTCTAAGAACTACTTTGTAAAAATGGCAAGTTTAAGAGCAGAGTGGTTGACAAGGTTCTGGAAATCCTAAAGGAACAATTTCCAAATATATCATGAGAGTGAGAAATGAATCACAGAGATGGATGTAGTCATAGTTTTCCACTGCAATTCAGCTCCATCAGTAGATTTTTTATAAGCATTCTGAGAGAAAAAAATATATATTTATGGTTAGAAAATGAAAATTGTACATTTCATTCTTCCGGTTCAGTATGCAGTGAAGGTGGTGTGGATGCCTCCTGCTGCTCTAAATCATTGGCTCACTGGGTTGCACCATTCATTACAACAAGTATCTGCATCCATGAGGCTAATTTGTATATAAGGATATAATTTGTATAAGGTAGGTTACAGCCTATGTTTAGATAATAGTCTCCCTCTTATCTATATTTACATTTGGTTTCAATTCAACTGGATGAGTATGGCTTTTGTCATTCTCAGGGAGGCATGTTAAACTCAACTCCCCACTATTGGGTCCTTTTGTTTATATCATGTATCATGTCTGATGCCCAGAAGATAATCAGTCAATGGCTTCCCACAAACATATCATGGGAGGTAAGAGTCAAAATTATTGACTCTTAGGTGTTAGGTGTGTATATTTCATGACGCTACAACTATCCTAGGGTATTGAATATCAATTTTTGAAAAAGTGTTATCACTGTAGCCTCTGTGTGTGTGTGTGTGTGTGTGTGTGTGTGTGTGTGTATTGCTGAAAAATTCTTCAAAACTACAGAGAGGTTGTTTTTTAGACAGTAAAAATGTATCAAACAACTAGAGTTACTAGTTGTGTAACTAACACATAATGTGGAAAACACATAAGAATTCCCTTTATTGAAATCCATTGTGTTTCTAGAAACCAGATCCTAAAGCAGATTGTTAAAATCTGAACTAATCAATTGCTTCTGCACACCACTATTGGTTAGTAGTGGGAAATTTCAAATGAATACAACTTGTTAGAAATGTACACGTCATAGAATTATATTATACAAACTCAGTGTATTTACTATTCGTGCTGAGTCTGACAATTTTGTCTGTATATTTTTGTCTTTTGCCTTCAAGAAAGCACCACATAGGGTAATTATGAACTCTTCATCTATATGAAATTTAAATGTAATTAGTTTGAGTTATGACTGTCACTAAAACATTAAAACACAGCAGGAGTGAGATTAATGGACTATGGATTAAATGTTGAGAGAACTGAGTAACATAATATAAAGTGGCTAATGTAGACATTGCTAGTTTGTTGATAGAAATAGCTTGATTAACCAAATCATATATAGCATCTATGTACTATGGGAAAGGCTCAGAAAAAAGTTCGTATAATGAAAGGAGTGCCAGACCCACTGAAAAAACTTTAGCAAGTGCTTGAATACTTAAGATCATGCCTCACTAGCTCTCTGGGTGTCACTCACTACAATGAAACACGTATATGGTAAAGAAGAATAAAAGGATACAGCAGTTAGATCTTCTGAACAAAAAGGAAGAGAAAAACAGGAACTGAAGGCATCCATTGACATTAAAGGGATAGTGTGGTGGACGTTCTGCAGATATCGTTGCTTCATTCTGTTTTTTCAGATGTACGTGAACTTAATCTCCTGGAGAATGATATTTTGGAAATGTCAGGCATTTTTTTTTTAAAGCAAATCTATTGTTTCACATTCTGCCTTCTTTTCCCTCTGAATTATATACACAGACAGTCAGGAAAAGATACGCGTTTGGTAGGTGTTATGAATTGGGGGAGGTTATGCTCACTAAATTAATGTTATGTTGTAAATATTTTGAGTTACTTCTGCTGAAACAATTAGGGAAAGATTCATAAAAATTATCTTTGATTTTTTAAAAAGTCATTTCATTTCAGTCATTTCAGTTGTAGGATATTATTGATATGCAATAAAGGTACTTTGAAAATAGTTTCCATATGAAAATTTTTAAGTAATAATACAAAAGAAACCAATAGGTCTATTGGTAGACAAGTACTTTGTCTTTGATTCCAAGAATTTTTTTTCTTTACATATTTGAGATTGCTCACTTCATAAATGTTGTCACTGTGATTGAATATCAGTAGGAGTGATAAGATGATATTTCTGTCACTATTTGTTTCAGGGTTTTTTTGTTGTTGTTTTTTGTTTTGGATGGTGAAAGGTACTATTTTGCATGCAGTAAAACATGCATTTGTTTTAAATGTGACAGGTATCATCGTGAATTTGAAAGGTTATATTTATCGAATCATAGTATTTTAGAGCTAGCAAAAAACTTACAGCTCAATTAATTAAATTCTTGTACTCCATTGATGGGAAACTTGAAGAATAAAAGATTGACTTTCTCAAACACCAACAGCTGATTTCCTTTCTTTGCTAACCTGAGTGAAGATTAGTCTTCTGGTTTTTAATATAGTTATGAACTCCAAAACTGTACTGTTGTGTCACATGTGCAACTTCAAACCCTCTATTTATTCATGGATCTATTTTTCGGAATCTACTTATGGTTATGATTTCCCTATCTGCAATGACAATGATGATGATGGTAAAAATAATAAGGCAATAAAGGTTGATGATATAATAATCAGTTTTATGATGTCAATAGACTTAGGATTTCATAAGCACCAAAATGGTTCAATGATGCAATCTTCATACATGTGTCCGTGTAGACCCACAGTTTCCCCAAATCTTCCCGTCCCTGACACCAGCTCTGTTACTGCTCAGAGTGCGGTCCATTCTGGCCTGACCTGAGAGCTTGCAGGAAGGCAGAATCTCAGGCACATTCCAGTTCTACAGACCCACAATCTGAATTTTAACGAGGCCATTTAGCAAGCACATAAAAGCAGTTCTAGAGCATCTTTGATGAATCTCATGCGCCTCTCTGATGAGAAGTTGGACCAGTCAATGGCGAATATCAGACTACCACTTTCAGGTTGCAAACTTCTCTCTGCTTTTTGTTTTGGAGCAGGTACAGACCACACAATCTAGACTTTTTCTGTGGCACTTCTAAAATGTTTGCGGTTGCCAAAAAGTGAGGAATGTTATAGTTTCACACAAGAACCTGGTGGCGGCTGTATCAATTACCATATCATGGCTATGTGGTATATTCTACACTTAGAAAAGAGACCTGGCACTTAATAGAAGTGGCTTTGCTCTGCACAGCTGTTAAAACTTCCAGCAAATGCTACCAGATAAATTATAAGGGTGAATTAAAGGGTGCCCTTTATAAATAGTCACAAAAGGCCTCAGCAGCTGATTATAGTGTGGGTGTAATTTGCAGAAAGGTTTGCTGTAGGCATGAAATCATAGTAGTGCTGTTGGAATACAGCCAAGAGCCTAGCCATTTCCAGTAGCTGTATCACCACCTGCTAGTATACTTATTCAGAATTGAGTCAGAGGGATGGATGAAGTCTAATGAATCATCAAGTCTTCGTCTAAAACACTTCATCTAGCTACTACTTTTCAGATGAGCCTCGTTTGTGCCAGACCCCCGCCTGGGATGACCTGAAGTCCTAGAGATAGAGGCTTTCTGCCAAATGAAAAAATAGCTGAACACAGTTTTTATTCTGAGTCACTTCTGGAATCTTGTCTGGATCTCTGTGGTCCTGGGGGCCTCAGATATGAAGAGTGGTTCTAAGCAATCCTTAACTCTTTGCCTTGAGTGCTGATTTGCTCTCAGAGCCCAGTGTTTCGAGTATTAAGCTAGTCTACGACTCATTTGCCTTAAGTCACTTTTGACTTAGAATGAGCTGGGAAATAGCATCTTTGTATAGTGCTGTTATTTATTTATTTATTTTGAGAAGAGATATAGAGAGAAAGTGGGGGAAGGGCAAAGAGAGAGGGGAAAGAGAGGGAATCCCAAGCAGGTCCCATGCTGTCAGCGCAGAGGCCAATGCAGGGCTCAAACCCCCAAACCAGGAAATCATGACCTGAGCCTAGATCAAGAGTCAGACACTCAACTGACTGAGCTACCCGAGCACCCCTAATTGCTGTTATTTCGCAGTACATTGCTTGTCACTCAGGGTCTGCTGTGGTTTGGGGACAGTTTGCTAGGGAGAAGCTTCCCTTTCCTGAGGTTTATTTTCCCAATAAATAAGCCCTCCCATTTTCCATCTGATCGGACCAGGGTTTTTAAAAGTATATCTGTGTGTGTGATTTCCATGTGCCTTCTGTAGTATTCGTAATAGTACATTTATATAGACCTTATGGTAGATAAGGCACTGATTTTAACACTTTATAAATATGATCTAATTTAATCCTTACTATGACCAGGACTTGGGTACTATTATTATCTGTTTTATAGATTAAGGAAACTGAGGCACAGAAATGTTAAGTTCCTTGATCAAGGCCACGAGGCTAAAAAGGAGGAGCTAAAACTCAATTTGAACTCTGGTGGTGAGAAGCTAACTTGTACTGTAATAGATGAGTTGATATTGCACCCGCCTTTAGTGGAGAAATAAGGGGAAAGGGGCAGCGGAAACCCTAAGAACAGGGCCCTCCAATTAGGGACTGGCAAGGGGAATGTCTCCAGCTTTCACAGTGACCTCAAGTTGATGAGTAGTGAAACAGAGACAGGCTCTTCTTCCTGTCTCCTCTGGCTGGAGAGCAGAAACGTAGGGGGAACATCCTGGCAGACAAAATAAGGAGCTAGTCACGAATTTGTCATTCCAAGAAATACATGCCAAGTCCCAGACAGGTTCAGGTGGCCACACATTTAGGGTCTCTAACACACACACAAGCAGAGGGTCGTGCCACCAGTGTGCTTTCTGTGAGTGGGAAAGAGCCTGGCCGACCCTCTGGTAGTTGGCCAGACTGCCAGAAGTTAAATGGAAAAATGTAGGCTGATGGAAGCAGATCCAGAAATCCTGTTTGAGTTCTCCATGCCCAGATGGCGGAGGTAGGAGTAGGCAGGAGAGGGTGTGGCCTGGTCAGCTGGAATTTCCTGGGGGCTGGAGAGGACATAACTCAGCCAGTCTCACTCTCTCTGTACTGGGTTCGTGAGATATATAATCTCGAGTATTGAGAAGGAGATAGAATTTCTTAAGTTCAACAGTGTACAAAGAGCTCTTCATTAAAAGTAATTGGGTGTATTTCTTAGAGATAGGAGACACTACCACAGGAAATTATGCTACTGTAAGAGAAAACGTTTTGAATTATTACTGGAATAGGGAGGACACCACTGGCATTAAAAACGTTTTATATTAAAGTAAAATGTTATTGACTGCCACTTCCTTTTCTCTTTAGATCATTAGCATAGGATTAAACATTTTTAAATGGGATTTCAAACCCATACCAAGCAGCTGTCTTCTATTTCAAAAGACAAAGCACTCATACATATGTATTATGCACTTAATTAAAACTGTTGCATTTTCATTTTAAAAAGTTCTGATGCTGTCCTGCATTTTTATAATAATTTAGATCTCTGGACTGCCACCAGTTTGCATATTTTACGTGGGAAAGGAGGGTTTGGGTAGGATAAGCATCTCTAGATTCATATAATTGGATGGGCATGGCCTGAAATGAGCTGTACACTGGCCGGTTCCACTGTAGCTGTTCCACCATTAGGTATTCATTTCTTTTACTTAACAAGGAGGTATTTTTCCCTCTGAAATTTCTTATTATAAAAATATATATATTTATTATAGAAAATTTAGAAAATTAGAAAGAAGAAAATAAAAACTATAATTCTATTTCTCTGAGAGGAATATTATCAACTCTATTATTATATATTTCATTTCTATTATTTTATTTACATAGAATCTCGATATTTTATAGAATTTGAATCATACATATTTCAAATATGTAGTTTTTAGTTTTCACTTCATTTTAGGTGGTGAATCTTTTTCCATTCCATTAACTCATCTTCAGAACATGATTTTTCATGACTCCATCATCATCATCATCGTCATTATAGCTATATTTGAACTTTTTGCTTTATAATGTATGTAGTTTAAATTATAGAGGAATGGAGATGTAACTGAATTATATCAGAAAGAAGAAGAAGAGTGATATGAAGTAGTATAGGATAAATTCTTAGGGATTAAAGCACAAAGTGAATTGATAACATGTGGAAATAATTTAAAAAATAAAAAGAAATCATAGTATTAGCAGGCAAGAGCTAGGAGGATTTAAAAATCTGCTTCTAAAAAGAGGAACATGTTTTAGAAAAGAGGAATTCAAACAGGGGACTGATGATTTTTATTACAAGTTCCCCTAAAACTTGATTTTTAACCATCTGCAAATATGTTTTGGCTTAAAAAAAAAAAAGGTGTAAATTAACTCTGGCAAAGAGTTAGACATTAAGATGATCCTCGGAATCTCACACCTGAGGCTGTGGCTGTGCGTGCGTGTGTCCATGCAGAAGGCCAGAGGGGGAGTTCTCTATCAGAAATGGCAGAGGAGGTAGCGGGTGTCAGGGGTGGCACCTTTGTGACAGCCTGAGGCCCTAGGGGGCTGAGAGCAGAGAGAATTCAGAAACTTCTCTAAGTCACCGTTTTGCTTTAGGCTAGTCTTGATAAGAAGATTCATTAAGTGGGATATAGGATCTCTAGAGCAACGAGCAGGGGACCTGGAAAAAAGGCAGTTCCTCCAAATGTTATGTAGAAACGGAAAGGAGCAGTGTTCTGACCAACAAATCTATTCACCGCTGGCACGCAAAATCCCCTCTTGATAAACTGTATAGGGTGTGTAAGCCATTTTGCTGTGGTGTGATTTTGTTAAAATAAATTTGTAGCTAAAAATCACATTTTCAAGATGAAATATTTGGAAAGGAAAAAAAGGAAACATCTAGTTTTCCTCTAGTGAATTGTGAGTTAAAATAAAAAAAGCATCTTTAATTTTTTTTTCTTTTTAAGAAAGAGAGAGCGTGCCCATGAACACGTGTCAGCGAAGGAGGGGCAGAGAGCATCAGAGACCATGCCAAGTAGGCTTCACGCTTAGGGTGGGCCCACACAGGGCTCTAACCTATGACTCTGGGATCATGACCTGAGCCCAAATCAAGAGTTGGATGCTCAACCAATGAGCTACCCAGATGCCCCCAAATTAAAAAAGCATCTTAAATCTAATGGGAAAATGTAAGATATCATGCCTACATCATGTTCGTCCCTATAACCCTTCTCTGTTTTTTCTGTTCTAGTTCTGAATCGAATTGCGCTCTTGTTTAGTTTGAGTGATGCGTTTGGAAATTTAGATTAAGAGGCCAGAAAATTGGAGGAACGCAACTGGTTATTTATTGATTTTATTAATTAATATTTTGAGGTGTTACATTGTGCCAGAAATTATGTCTGACTGATTTACAGTGGTTGATAAAACATTATCCCTGCCCTCAAGAGACCAGCCACTGGGAGGGAGCCACAGTAAGCAATTTAGTTATTGATTGAGGAGAACTTGGTGAGCAGCTGAGCCTAGCTGAAGTTTCTTTTTCTATATATACTATAAAATGTTAAAATACAACCATTTCTTATGGAAGGAGAAAAGAAAAAAACATGTAAAAAAGAAAAAAAAGGTTGATATTATTTTCCTTTTTTAAGAATTCATTAGAACCTGATGAAACCAGTTCTGGATCACTAACTGAATTTGGTTTACATGAAACATTGAGAACAGAGATGGACTATTTACTCTTTGTTTTGGCTGAGCTTTTTCAATGGAGATTTCTCCTTTCTCCTCCTCTTCCAGGAGAATAGTATTTTCCCCATTACCTCTCTTTTTCTCTGCTTCTTTCACTCCGTCACCTGTAGTTTTCTCTACTTTTTCTTTTTCCCTTTTACTCTTCTTTGGATGCCTTTTCTTCCCCAGTCCCCAGCCCCTTAACATAAACAGCAGCCATTAAATAGCCTTAAAATTATGATCAATCAAACACAGCTATAGGAGATACATGCAGCGGGAATAATACAAGACATCGGCATTCCTGTTTGGACAATAAAATGAGTTTTGTCTTCCCCGTGGTAGGCAAAATAACCATCCCCAAAGATGTCCATGTTCTCTGTCCAGAACCTGTGAATGCGTCTAATTACACGGGAAAGGCAAATTTAGGGTATAGAAGGAATAAGATTGCTAATTAGCTGACTTTGAGATGTGGTGGGCCTGGATTATCCAGGTGGGCCCAATCTAATAACAGGAACACTTAAAAGCATTAGAGGGCAGCAAGTAGAGAGAAGCAGAAAGATGGTCTTGTGAGAAGGGTTCAGTGCGATGCTGGTGTCATTGGAGATGGAGAAAGACGGTTGTGAGCCAAAGTATGTGGGCCTCTAGAAGCTGAAAAGGTAAGAAAATGGGTTCTGCCCTGAAGTCTCCAGAAAGGTACTTAGTTCTGTAGACACCTTGATTGTAGCCGAGTAAGACCCATGTTGCACTTCTGACCTTCAGAACTGATAATAAAGTATTGGTTTAGCTACTACATTTGTGGTAATTTGATACAGCAGAAATGAAAATAAATATACCCTCTTTCGCTTGCCAAAGAATCTGGAGAAAGGATGTATATCTCTGGTTTGCTCCTTGTCAATGTCTCACAGACCCAGTAGATCAGAAGTGATTTTAGAATCCACTGAACACAAGTGTTTGGAATTCAGGGCCACTGTATCTTTTAAGAGGCAACAGATATTGAAAAGGGGCCCAAGGGGTGTACTTAGAACTGTAGACCTTGAAGAGTAACCTGAAGAAAAATGTTTCCTCATTCACATGCTTCTGGAAATAGATATATATGAGCTGTGTGAAAGTGTACTATGGGGGAAACAATAAATTTCTCTCTGCTTTTTTGAGTTCTTAGCTGAGACTCCTGTAATAAAAGATTAGGAAGAGAAAAACAAACAGAAGCTTATTAACATATAAGCATGGGTGATATCCAGAGAAAAATGAACAATTCTGTGAGCTCCAGAACCTGTGAATGTGTTCAACCACATGGCAAAAGGGAATTTGGCTTACAGGTAGAATAAGGTTGCTATTTAGCTGATCTTGAGATGAACGTGTCTTGGATTATCCAGGTGGGCCCCATCATAGCCCTTGGACGTAGAAGAGGCTGGCTTAGATTTCAGGCTGAAATACCATCATAACAGAGAAACGGGAGGAGGCATGTGGGTCTCTTGGGGGAGAGTAGAGGATTTTCTTTAAAAAAAAAAAGATAAATGGGCTTCGGGGTGTTTGGGTGGCTCAGTCTGTTAAGCATCTGACTCTTGATTTCGGCTCAGGTCAGGATCTCACAGTTGCTGAGATCAAGTCCAAGGTTGGGCGCTGTGCTGACAGCTTGGAGCCTGCTTGGGATTCTCTCTCATTCATTTTCTCTCTCTCTCTCAAAATAAATAAACATTTAACAAGAAGATGAATGGGCTTAGAAAAATAAATGGGAGATATGCTAGTTTGTGACAAAGTATATCTGAGCACGGTGTTGACTTCTTCTCTCCTCTCCTGTGATGAGTCAATCGTCCCCCCAAAACGAAAGTCCTAGGGAGGATAATCTGTGACAACTGAGTTCCTTTTGGAGGGTTGGTCTCTAGACAGATGAGGGGAGTTCAGAGAAAGCCTCTCCCTGCATTTGCTCAGAATAATCAATATGCTAGAGTGGCATAATTTGGGATGGCATATCTTCAATACACACAGGCATATGTAATTCTAATATATACTACGATAAATAAAACGAACATACTATCAACAGCATTACTAGTCCTTTTTTTCTCCTTTTTATACAATTGATAAGCAAATTTTAAAATTGCAATTAATATCTTGCTAGAGTATTTGAAATTTTTTTAATGCTATGTAAGTGTATTCAGCCATCCAATGTTTAGGAACTTTAAATCCCTTTATTTTCAAGAGCATAGAATTGAGAAATAAAAGCATGTAAGCAAATTTGCCTAAATCTGAATAGTTTATAGTGAAAAGACAGGACAGGGATTTTGTGTCCTGGGGGTGCCTGAGACCCTTCTTGTCCATAATGCTGCACTACACTGAGCAGGTAAAGGCTTCAAAGAGGTTCTGTCTCCTCCTTCCTCTTAAAATTATACTTGTTGTGTTCCTAATAACTACCCCAAGATGAGGAATTGCCAATTGGTGATTTTTCTGCTTAAACAAGCATGTCCTTGGGATTTAGCCCTTCTTAACTTGTTAATAGGTCCATTTTGAGACTGGACATGATCACTTTGCACAATATATTCTTAGACTATAGGTAATGGATGGGGTAAATCACTATGGAATCTTTTTTCGTATTTAACTTTTCTACTTTGTTGAACGTCTGTAAGATGTGGATAATGTTCAAGATACTGTCTTTTTTTTTTTCTTACATAAATATTTCAAGGGTTCTATATAGTCTCTAAACCAGGTGTTTCGTCTTAATGAGCCAAACTGAATGTTAGCCTTCCAGGACAGTCACAGAAGCCATACTTGCTTAGGCCTGAATCAGTGAAAACTCTGAATAACACATATTTGAGATTTTCTTAAACATACGGATAAGAACAATAGTAGGGGAAGTGGATGTATCTTACCATTCTTAATGTTTTTCGTAGCTCTATGAGCCTACGAAGCAGGTTTCAGGGGGAGGGTTGAGGGTAAGAAGGAAGAAGTACTGGGTCAGCCGCAGGAAGAAAAAAACCACAACTTTATACCACGAACGCTGAGTGCTGTGTTCAGTGTTGAGGGTTCATGGAACGTAGAATGCATCCATAGCGATAGTCACACCACTTTGAAAGGCATGCAGGCAGTAATTGTAAAATTCAAGAGACCGTAGGCCCTAAGTTGTTCCTTTAGAGAACAACAAATGTTTATCACAAACCAAACTTTCCGTTCCTCTTCTACATTGCCAGAAGGCAATAGAAAAGTTTGAGTACAAGCCAAGTCTTGAAGTATAATAGGTTAGGGCAATATGAACCAGTCTCCCTGTAGTTTGATTTTGTTCATGCCATTTTGTAAGCTTCTTGTTTGGGAATTAAAAAATTCATGCAAGCTCAATTCCTTGGATTTGGACAGCAAATTTTGGACAGACTCGGGGAGTAGGTGGTGTTAAGGTACAATTCTGTCTGATTTTTAAAATTCATAATATTGTCAGTATACCTATACAACACATACTAGTTGAACATTCACCATGTAAAGAATTAATTTAGCAGCTGGGGATATGGTAATGAACAAAACAGAAAAAAGATCCCTGTTCCCTTTAGCACAATTCTAGTTGACAGTTATAGACAATAAACAATGTAAATAGAGTATAGCAGACACTGAAGGCCTACAGAATGGGGGGGAATAGAGGGAAGAGGGATATTATATCATTAGATATATATTCTAATATATATATATATATATAACATATATTTATATGTAATAATTTATATATTATATATTGTATATATAATATATTACATATTATATATTTATATATATTACATATTATATATATTTATATATAATATAATATATATAATTAATATATATTATATATTAGAAGGTAGAAATTTTTGAAACTGTGTCCACAGGCTTTATTCAGAAGCTTTCATTTGAATAAAGATGAGAAGGAATTGAGATTGGGGAACAAATATCTAAAGGAAGCTTTTTTGAGCAAGGAATAACCACTAAAGAATCTGGGGTTGAGAGCATGACAGCGGGGAGGGCAATGTGACTGCAAGGGAGGAAGTAGGAGGGGGGGTTAGAGAGGATTAGTGGTTGGGGGCAGTCATATCCTGTAAGTTACTGTAAGGACTTGTAAACTTGGAGAGTTTACTAAGCTACACAAATTACAACCTAAAGTTTGAAGACCTGAACTGTCCAATATAGTAGCCTCCTGCTAAATTTGAGGATTTAAATTGAAATTAAATAAAAAATAATAATTTCTTGAATCCCCACATTTCAAGTGTTGAATAGCCTTAGGTGGCTATTGGGTATCCTATTGGGCAACCCAGACCTAGAACATTTCCATTACTGTAGAAAGTTCTTCATTAATGCTATTCTAGATTAGTCATATTATTTCTTTTATTAAAAATTTTTTTGAATGTTTATTTTGAGTGAGAGAGACAGAGAGACAGAGCATGAGTGACGGAGGGGCAGAGAGAGAGGGAGACACAGAACCCGAAGCAGGCTCCAGGCTTTGAGCTGTCAGCACAGAGGCTGACGTGGGGCTCGAACTCAGAAACTGCGAGATCATGACCTGAACCGAAGTAAGACACTCAACCACTGAGCCACCCAGGCACCCTTGTTTATTTCTTTAAAAAAAAAAAAAAAAAAAAAAAAGGATGCCCCTAAAGAATATGGCTGACCGTTTGCTAGGCTTTTGAGATAAAAATGTAAAGAAGAATTGGGATTTTCCTTATGAATCTTTCCGTCTCTTGAGGAGAGCAAGATAAGTAATAGAACTATTACTACAGCCTTTTCAGGGTACAGGTTTCAAACGAAAGAGTTGTCAGTTATCCTGGGGAAGTGGTGTTCCCCCTGAAAGTGAGTTAGCAGTCACACAATGGATCAGGATGTTTCAGGTGAATAGGTATATAGAGACTGTTTTACTTATTAACTACCATGGTAAACCTGTATCCGTTGTACCTCATCTAATATTTACAGTAATTTTGGAGAGCACCATTGATACCCTATCTTACAGATAAAGAATATAGAAATTCAGAAGTGAAACCAGTTGCCATGATCACCTAGCATTTTGATATGTGAAAAATTAAATTAATCATGGGCAGAAAAAAATTATTCTTAAAAATATGCCAATTGAAAATATGGTTAGATAACCAGGATTTAGACTCTGGGTGTTTGGCTTTAAAACTTGTGCTTTTGGGGCGCCTGGGTGGCGCAGTCGGTTAAGCGTCCGACTTCAGCCAGGTCACGATCTCGCGGTCCGTGAGTTCGAGCCCCGCGTCAGGCTCTGGGCTGATGGCTCGGAGCCTGGAGCCTGTTTCCGATTCTGTGTCTCCCTCTCTCTCTGCCCCTCCCCCGTTCATGCTCTGTCTCTCCTGTCCCAAAAATAAATAAACATTGAAAAAAAAAATTTAAAAAAAAAAAAAAAAAACAAAAAAAAAAACTTGTGCTTTTGCTTCCTATGCTATATTAGTATTCCTCAAAAAGGTTTTATACAATGCTAAAGAGGGTGGAGGGGGGGAATAAATTAGAATATGTAATCAATGTGAACATGTATGCCCTCAACAAATTATATAAAGCAACTGACAAAATTACCATATATATACATATATATACATATATATGTGTATGTATATATATATACATATATATGTGTATGTATATATATGTATATATATATACACATACTAACACTTAATGTTGAAGATATCAACATAAACTTCTTAGAAAGTGATAGGTATAATAAACCAATATTTATGTAGAGATACTGGGGATCTATCCAATTAAAAGTTTGAGTGATTAGAAAATTATGTAAGTTATTTATAATGTCAAAATCTGAGCGACAAAGCTAAAATAGAAATTAGAAGGAACTTTTTAGTTGAAAATATTTTTAATAAACAAAACACCAAGAATTCTATGAACAAGTAAACTAAGCATTCAACATGAACTAGAAAAAGTTTGAATATAGAAATAAGGAAATTAAAAATAATTAAAAAACAATATAAAAATAAAAATATTTATTTAGTAAACACAAAGATACAGATGCAGAGCAGCAACCAAAAATAGAGAATAAAACAAAACCAAAAACTAAGCTTTGAAAAGGTTTGAGTTAATGCTGGGGAAGGTGGGGAAGAGTGAATCTGGATCTCTGTCGAACCCAGTCGTCAGTGAACCCCCAGGTTTCCACGTTCCACTTTTCCTACCATTTCCTCACCTCCTTCTTTTGCACGTATGTTTCTAAAGTATGAGAAATTCCCTGTAATTTTACACCTCTGCAAATGTTCATAGAAAAGGCAGCAGAGCCCATGGGATTGACTTGGCTCCCAATATTTACACCTGTTTCACTTCTTCCCACTCCTCCCGTCTTTGTTCCTGCTTTCCTTTTTAAAAAGCTGCCTATATTTGTGTTTTATGTTTTCGTCATTTATGGTGGGCAACTTCCTTGAACATGGGGCACTCTTTAGCACTACAGAAATATTTAGAGCAATGAGTAAAATACGTTTTTGTTAACACTTCAAGCAGAGATTATAAATAATGTTTTTAACGGGGGGGGGGGAGGCTATCTTAAGCTTCACTGCCTTCATTAAGGTGCATGCACTTGAGTGAGTTAAGCTTAACCAGTTTTATGACACAGCTTGGAGGCAGAATTTGCAAGCAGATTTCTAACTTTAGTAAAGCTGGGTTTGCAGGATAGTGTCTTCTAACTATGGACTGCTTGAAATAGGCACACACTGATATTTCTTAAAGATAGAAATCCTACCCTTATATAAGAAGTAATCATTCTTACCTCTGGAGACTAGGGGAAAAAATCCACCCACCAAACTGGAGATAAATCTAGGCTGAAACTTATGTGTATGTTTTGATTATAACAGAATCTTTCAAGTATTTCTTAGTTAATATGAGTAAAGAGGCCATGCTTCTCCAATTGATCTGATACGCAGCCCCAGCCTGTGGTTTCACGAATTCATTGTGTAGCACAATCATTTCCAGAACACAGTACTCTGTTTTCCCCTGGATGTGCTCTTACTTTCTAGGAATGAGGGTACTATGGGAAGTGCTTCTTTGTCACTAATGAAGTTCTGAAAACACCTAGAATACTAATGAGCAGGGATAATGCTGGGAAAACCAAAAGGAATCTGCTTTCACAACTGTTAGGGTTCTTACTCCTCTTCTTCCCCTATCAGCATTTCCTCACAGCTAAACTTAAGAGTATTTCCCCCTACCCTAACCCCCTGCTTATGCTGACAGCCTGGGGAACCCAAGCCTGCCCGTAGTCCTTAGTAACTGCAACTAATAAAGGAAGTGTGTCTATAGCCTTGGCTCTAACATCTATCTAGGAATTGGAATGAAGTAGTGATGCCATGGCCAATTGATAACTGCTGGGCTCCTTTTCATTCTTGCTTCCATCTAGTTCCCTGAACTTAGCTAACACAGAGATCATCAGTAGGATTTGGCCAGGGTCATCCCAGTCTCTTTCCCTGAGTGGGATCAAATGCATGTATCTCTTTTTTCATTCATTTGCTAATTCAACAAAAAGATATTGAACACTTATTTTCTAGGCAATCTTCTATGCCTCTGAGAGAGACCAATAGATTGAATAAATTTCCTGCTCATCATACATCTTTGTGGGGGACAAAGAAATAGATATAGGGATGCCTGGGTGGCTCAGTGAGCTAAGCGACTGAACTTGTCTCAGGTCATGATCTCACAGTTTGTGAGTTTGAGCCCCGTGTTGGGTTTTGTGCTGACAGCTCAGAGCCCAGAGCCTGCTTTGGATTCTGTGCCTCACTCTCTCTCTGCCTCTCTTCTGCTTGCTTGCTCTCTCTCTTTCTCTCTCTCTGTCTCTCTCGCTGTCAAAAATAAACATGGAAAAAAATTAAAAAAAAAAAAACCTATAATACAAGTTCTGGTGTAGATACATGCTATGAAGAAAAATGAAATAAAGGTAAATGTATAGAATGGTCATGGGAGCCAGGCTAAGAGCTGGAAATTATGTTAAATGAGGTGGTCAAGAAAGGCTTCTCCTAAGAAATCAAGCCACATCTCCATCTGTGGAAAAAAACTTTCTGGGCTGAAGGACCAGCAAGACCCAGGCTCTAAGACCAATGCAAATGCTCATGGGAGGAAATGTCCAACGTGGTTAGAGCACATTGAGTGAGATGAGTTACAGAACAGTGGGAGTGGGCAAGGGCCATATTATGCAGGATCCTTATAGGCTATGAGGTAGAGTTCATCTTCTGTTGTCATCGTGATGGTAAATTGTTGGATGGTTTTGAGCCAGGATGTGGCATGATCTTACCTATATTCTAAAGGATATTTCTACTCTGTGGACAATAAACTATAGCAGGACAAGACAGTAGTTATGTAAAAGGCAGTTGTGGTGGTCACAACTGAGAGAAATATTGGTGACTCAATCAAAGTGATAAATGATCAAGTTGCAATATGCTCATGAAAGAACCAGTACCACGAATTCTTGATTCTGTTCCTTACTCATAGGACTTAACTCCATGGGGCAATTTATGGAGATACTCGGATTTGAACATTCTTGTTGCCCTTGCCAATGTCAACTTTTCAGTCACTTTAACCTTTGCCTACAGACATCCCCCAATTTTTCCTAGTGACATGTGGTTTACATTTAGCCTTGGACGTTACTTTTTAGGCTTGGACTTCTTGATTATTTGTTACCAAATTTGTAGCCTCTTAGTTCCCAAACTACAACTTGCCAACGCTTTTCACCTGTGAGGGGTCTCCTCTTGGTCCCTACTTGTCTTACATTCCTACTGGCCCTGAGTTTCAGATGTCACAGTGGCTTCCCAATGATCCAACGGAAGTCATGAACATCATAGTAAAATTTTGACCTGTGTGAATACTGTAAAATAGTGACTAAATAGAAAAGATAAAACTAAGTTGCTGTATTTGATTCTGCTCAAAAAGAACTAAATGGAAATTCAAGAACTAAAAAACTAAAATTTCAAGAACAGAAAAAATCAGTGTCTGAAATTAAGACACCAATGCGTGAGTTTAATAGCACATCTGACACAACTGAAGAGAAAATAAGTAAATTGGAATATAACCTGAAGTTCTATCTCTAAGCTTCAATTTCCTGATAAGGGAACAGATTTCTTTGAGAATGTTGTGATAATTAGAAAAATACTCAAATTTGCATCCTCAAACAAAGTTAAATAAGTCTGCCTCAATTTTTTTTTAAAGATTATTTATATTAGAGAGATAGAGCGAGCATGCATGCACAAGCAGAGCAGAGGCAGAGCAGACAGGGAGAGAGAATCCCAAATAGACTCCATGCTGTCAGCACAGAGCCTGACATGGGGCTTGATCTCGTGAACTGTGGGATCATGACTTGAGCTGATATCAAAAGTCAGACACTTAACCAACTGAGCCACCCGGGGACTCCTTGATTTTTTTTTTTCTTTTTAAGAAGTCAATTTCCTAATCCTTTGGGAATTATTTGCTAAGGAAATGAGTCTTAATTTTCTTTTATACAGATAATTTTGTCCATATATACAATTATAATATTATTTCTAAATTAGTGACATGAATTATTGTTTTAATGTCTCTGAATCCTTCCAGTTTTCCCCCTCACCATTGTCACTACCACTTTTTAGGTCCTTTAATTTCTCACATAAACCACTGCTATGAAATTCTCTCTTCCTTTCTTTTAGTTTTGCCTCAATATAAACCATTCTTCACATAGCTGACAAAATGATCTTTCTAAGCTGGAGGTCTGTTAAAACAGACCCTGCTTAGACACTTAAAACATTTTACTGGGTTCTGTCCAATTGATCCATAACCTCATTCAGGTTCCCCTTTCCTCCCTGTCTGTCCTCCCTGTTGTTACTGTGATAAGCCCTCATTTCCTCCAGTGCTAGCCCTACTTTTCTAGTTAACTTACCTTTCTGCTATCAATCCCTGATCTGATGAATTTCTTGGTCAGGTACGGTTGGTGAATGGGAAGTGGAGATCCATATTTGAGGGATCAGAACACATTCAGAAATTGTTGGAGTATGATAAGCAGGAATGGAATCCCCAGTATGGCTGTTGTAGGTCTAGGGAGCAACTATAAAATATAAAAGCACTAACCTTGTGGCCAAAAAAGAGAATGCTACTGGAAAAAAGAAGGCAAACTATGAAGTAGCTGCAATTTGAGTTCAATCTTATGAAATTTCTATGTAGTACTTAACCATAAAGACCTGAATTGCAATTATTCTAGCTCACTAGACTGAACATTCTATAGTGTTAGCATTAATAAATGTCAATAGAACAAAAAGTTAATTTTGACTTGAAAGTATTCCTGCTATTCAGCATTCCAACCAACAACTATAAGTCAACAATTAGTTCACTAGTGTATTCAGTTCTTATGCAGGATGTCATTATGTCATGCAGTTTTTCAAAAATTGTGTGTGTTTTTTTTTTTCTAGTCTAAAAAAGTGCCAAGTTCTCTTGTTGGAAGAGCAATTAGAGTAGATGCATTCCACATACCTTGGTAACAGATGTTATCTCACACTGTGCAAATTCCTTGAATCATTCAAGGTAAACATGGTGTCCAGGAAAGTAAAGTATTTCAGCCAAACTTCTGTCCAAGACCAGCTGTTTATACAGTTAGAAAAAAGATGCCATTCAGAGTCTCTTATTTTAGCTATAGGATTTTGCAGCATGCTTTATAATGCTACAAATATTTACTTTCAGAGCTGCAAAAAGATTGCAAATTTTGCTCAGCGTTTTGTATTTCTCTTTGCCTTTCTTTGATAAAGAATGAACGTTATTAGAATGGAAATAAAGTAAATCTTGCTAGACTTGTAGGCTTAGGAAAACTGTAAAGCCACCCCTATAATGGAAAGAAAAAGTCCTTCCCTGCCCCCCACCTTGGGAAGCCATCAAGGAGAACTTGCTTAAAGGTGTCTCTTCCATTCTGATTTCCCAGCTCAGATCACTTTTACCTACTCTGGGGAAGAGAATGGAGACTAAGAGTTGATTATATGTCATTTTGCTCTAAACTGTGGGTTCTGTTACTCTAAAGAAATACATTTAAAAAAAATTTAAGCAAAAGGAAGGGAACAGAAATAGAATAATGTAGAAACAAGTGACAGCCATCTGTTAAATTTCACCAACTGCTGGTGATATTGGTTTCTTGTGTCATTCTGACTCAAAAGAGCATTTTAAAATTTAATATAACTATTATAAATGTCTTAAAATACGTCATTTGGGCCACATGACTTAAGAAAAAATGACTTTGCAGGATATATGCCAAGGGTAAATGTTAGACTTGCCTGCATAGGAAGGCAAGTAAATAACCATGAAAAGGGATTCTGGCAGACAAAATAAGTAATTTATTAAGCATTTTATAAATATTAAAGCCATTTCCTCAATAAAAATTTACTTTTGTTATAGTTTAGATTGCCTAAGGGAATACTTTTAAAAAGAAACACCTTTGGGGTGCCTGGGTGGCTCAGTCAGTTGGGCGTCCGACTTCAGCTCAGGCCATGATCTCCCCGTCTGTGGGTTGGAGCCCTGTGTCGGGCTCTGTGCTGACGGCTCAGAGCCTGGAGCCTGCTTTGTATTCTGTGTCCCCCTCTCTGTCTCTGTACCTCTCCCACTCATGCTCTGTCTCTATCTCAAAAATAAAATTAAAAAAAAAATAAAAAGAAACAAATTTTAATTATGATTAACTTGATATTTGTATAAAAATACTTTCCCTGGGACTAGAAAGGAGCTTGTTTCTCTCTAGCTTACCCCAAAATTTCTAGGGAGCTAAAGAGAACATCTGTTAAGTGCTTGCTTTTGTTAGGTTTATGTATAACTATCCATCAAACCTTGATTTAGCTTTAGTCATAGAATAAGCTAGCTCAGAGAAGTCTCTGGGAGACATATATGCCTATGCATGCCTGTCCAGGGTCCATTCTATTTTATTAGGCCTCAAGTGTAAAACAACTTCTTTCATTTAGTTCTTTTGCATCACATGAAAGGAATGTCTGACCATTTTTATCCACAGAACAATCATTTAATGTGGTTCCTAAGGCCCTAGTGAATTTTCTCATTATTCTGAGATGCTATGGGAAATCTTTTTGTTTTGTTTTGTTTTCAATGTTTATTTTTGAGCGAGACAGAGACAGAGTGAGAGTGGGGGAGGGGCAGAGAGAGAGGGGAAGACATGAAATCCAAAGCAGGGCCCAGGCTCTGAGCTTCAGTACAGAGCCCAACACGGGGCTCAGACTCCTAAACCGTGATATCATTACCTGAGCTGAAGTCAGATGCTTAACTGACTGAGCCACCCAGGCACCCCTCTGCCAAGAGTTTTCTGTGTCGTTCCAATAGCTTGTGTACCGTTCATATCAATTGGTAGAAATTACTTCTGGTGGGACAGGACAGGAACAGATGGAAATTAATTTCCCTTTCTGCATTGTAAGCATAATGGTCTTGTCCTCAACTCTGTAAATCCTACAAATTGGTAGAAAAGGACATGTTGTTGAGAGAGAAATGTCAAAAGGCTATAGGGATATGTGTCTATGGCTTCCACTGGGCTCTGCCTTAGAAGCTGTTTATTCTCAATTCAAATCATAAGACGGGATAATTAATTTTCCCAGTTAACTGGGAAAAAGAAATTAGGAAAAAACCAGAAAACCAATTCTGCTCATCAAGCCATCTACCCAGGAGAGATATAAAAAAAACATATTTTTTTAAATGAGGTTTTTATTACTGTGGTAAACTTGTCTTAGTGGAACTTTCTCCATTTTATGCTTCATCTCACTTGCATCCATGTCTTCTAGGTAATGTTATATGAATGATGCCTCTCTTTTTTGTCTCTCTCTTTGCTTCTCTCCTGTAGTTTCTTTTTTGGGTCTTATCCTTACTGGATATATCTGCCACCTTGATATTGGACTCTGGTTTCTTCAGGCAGTAATTTTTAGTGCTCACCATTATATGGCACAGAACTAGACTCTATTTCCCAGCTCCTCAGTCCTAGATGTGGCTACTTTGACTAGCTCACCCCAATGAATGAGGTACAAGTTTTCTGTATCACTTCCACAGCAAAATTGTTAAAAATAGATGTGAAATTTTCCATAATTTTGCATCTGTGACCTCTTCTGAGTGTTGTTAAGGAACATCAAAGTTGGAAGAAGTCTTAATCCTTGAATGACTGTTACAGACCACCATGTTCCTCCCATAACCTAGAAAAAAAAAAAAAGTGTAACATAGACAGAATTTAAGCCACTGAGACTGGGAGAATGTATATTTGTAATAGGAACTAACCTTCCTAACACACTCTTAAATATCTCTCCTCCATGGACATCCACCTTACCTGTCTGCTTCTATCTCCCCAACCATTTCCTTTTTCTCTGCCTTTTATGGAGCCCACTTTCTCTTTGTGCCTCTTTCACATTGGTCTTACCCAGAGATCCGACTTCAACACTTTATTCTTTTTACTTAGCGTATTCTTTTGCGAGACTACATCCCTCTCAAGTTTGAACCTTTCCTTGTATAATCTCAAATTTCTGTCCTTATACTGAACCTTTGCTGTCAGCTTCAGACTGGTACATGCAAGTTGTTTCTAGAAAGTTCTAAATAGATACGCCTTAACTCCTCAAAGATAGACTAAAATCAAACCCATCCTCTTACTCTTCAGATTAGCCTGTTATTTTCTGCTCTCTAACTTGGTGAATGTTATCACTACCTACCAACTTAATGAAGGCAGAAATTTGGGATTTGTCTCAAACTTCTTACTTCTACCACAGTTCCACATAAGAAAACTAAAGTTTCTGCTAATTTTACCTCAATACACTTTTTTGAATCAAAATGGATCTTTCCATTCCAGCTACTGTTGTCCTATATATGACCCTCATAATCTCTAATTTGGACCATTACAATAACAGTAACTGGTTTCCCTCCTTCTATCATAGATTCATCTGCTGCAAACCTTACTTCCAACAGAAGAGAAACTAAGTCGGTAAATACTAAGGTGAGGAAGATAATACAGTGAACATATTTAGATTTTAAGGGGCAATTGTGAGCCTTCTAGCTACAATATATTCATCTCTCTTCCTCTGAGGGGGTAAAAAAAAATAGAATTCAAGCAAGTGAGAGGGTTACTATCCAGATAATTACACTAAAAATCTTGGTGGTAGATTGAGTTTTTTATTCATTTAAGTCTGATGTACATATAACAAAACTCACCAATTAAGGATTACAATTTCATGAGTGAAGATTAAAATTTCAGTCCTATCACCACCATCACAGTCATGACTCCAAACATTCCTCTCAGCCCAAGGACTTCCCTTGAATCCTTTTGCCTTCAGTCCCCTTAATCCACCCCCTGAACTCTGGCAGACACTGATTTTTTCTTCCTGTCAATCATAATAGTTTTGCCTTTGTTGAATTCATAAAATGGATTCATAGAGTATATATTCTCTTATATATGATTTCTCTTATTTAGCATAATGCTTTAGAGAATTACCAATGTGTGTATTGGTATTCCATTCTTCAGCTTTGAGTAATTTTTCTTTGAATGGGAGATATAAAATATGTTCTATCCAGTGGATGGATATTTAGGTTGTCCAGGTTGGCACTATTTTGAATATAGCTGCTATGAATATTTGAGTACCTGACTTTCTGGGGAACATAGGTTTTCATTTTGGGCGACTGATAATCTAGAAGAGGAAGTTGTGGTTGTTTGGTAAATACATGGTTAAATTTATAAGGAAATGACAAATTGTTTTATGCTCTCCCCACAATGTGTGAAAGTTTAGATTGCTCAACATCCTTACCAACACTAGCTCTTATCTTCTGACTTTTTAATTACAGACATTTTGGTGGCCATTGCATCTCATTGTGATTTTAATTTGAATTTGCTTAGTGACTAAGGATATTGGACATTTTCAGTATGCTTATTTCTCATTTAAAAAAATTATTGGGTGACTATGTGCTCTGTGCACTCAAACCATAAGACCCCACCTTCAGAGGAATTCTTCCTTTGTCTTCAAGCATATCCTGTGTTAGCAGCTTAGTGTTTTTATCAGCCTGTTTTCTGCCTGTAAAATTTTTGAGAGTCCAACAGTCTTCTCTCATATTTCTCTTCTCTCTCTTTCTAGAACCTTGGGCCCAGAGTATCCACCACCCACAGGGAGTTATTCATAACTTTGAAACCCAATGGGTTTTGCCCAGGTTGAATTTTGGAGGAACTGAGAGTCAGAGAATTGCTCTGTGAATAGGAACATGAATACATATGATTATAGGGTTAACACTCTTTTCCTTTCATCATACAGTACTTTTTTGGTATGATGGGTTATGTAGTACGCTTCTTAAAAAATAAAAAGGAAATGTACTAATTCATCAGGGGAGTAAGATATTTTGTGGCTAATATCTCTAAAAGGAAATTATTCTTTTATGAAGAATATTGAATAACAATAAGATACTTAACAATGATTTTACATAAGATATAGAACATTACTCCATTTCTGAAAATTTCAACTTTAACAACTTTCAGCTTTAATAAATGATGACATTAAAATATGCTTAATGAAGATCTTTAAGTAGGTAGTTAAGCAGATGATTCTGAATGTGGCTTTTGGGTTAAACCCATACAAGACTAAAATAGGAAATCTAAAGGAGCGGATGTATAATGCCCATTTAAGAATGACCAAGAGCAGCACCTGGGTTAAGTAAGCATCTGACTCTTGATTTCAGCTCACGTCATGATCTCATGGTTCTTGATATCAAGCCCCATGTCAGGCTCTGTGCTAAGCACAGAGCCTGCTTGAGATTGTCTTTCTCTCTCTGCCTCCCTCTCTCTCAAAATAAGTAAACAAACTTAAAAGAAAAAATTACCAAGAAGTTTTTGAAGAGTGAATAAAATTATACCTGATTAACTTGCAATGGCATTAAACAATTTCCAGTAGTCTAGCATATCTTTCAGGTACTGGTAGTCTATGTTTTTATATTTTTATATTTTTATTCTTCTGGGTTACTCCATTTTATGAGTATCTCCAGTTTCATTGTCTTTTTTTTTTCCATTGCTATGTTTCAACCTCAGCTATGTACCTTACACCTTAAAACATGATCAGTTTTATATCCAAGCACTAAACTCAACTCTCCAATGTAAATTCTCTTGAGAGATACTTAAGAAATGATCAGTTTAAAAAAAATTATTAGTTGTGCTAATTCCAAGTTGTCATTTGCGTGAAGAGCATGAGGTAAACTTTACACCAAAAGAATGTGTTGGTATTAGAGTTAAATAGCAGCAACAAGAATAACCGCTAAAACTCACAGATACTTATTTCCATATTAGTCAAGTTTATAATCTATCCTTTGATCAAGTCCTTTGCTTAGGAACTAGTTCTTACTGAATCTTAAGTGTCTTAGATAATCAACAAGATGGTATTAATGCTGGCTTTTGGCTATCCTTTTACTGACCGTCAATTTACTGTAGGTGGTTTTTTTGGGGGGAATTATTAGAAAACTTTTCTGTCTTTATAATTCTGAAAACTGCTGATGATCAGCTCATAACTATTATGAAAATAATAGCAACAACATGTATGTGGTTACAAATGTATTATTTAAGTGACCATGAATTCGCTATTAGAAACCCTTGTCACTAGGCTTTTATATGGAGTCTAAATTTCAGGCTATAATACCACTATTCTTACCAATTCTAGCATTGACTTGGCATTTACCATGTTAACTGTTACCTCATTAGATTCCCAAGGCCATAAGCAAAACGTTTGCATAGCTACTAGGAGAATTAGGCTTTCATCAGATACCAAAGCCCACGGCCTTAACCATTATTAACACCAACACTCCTATGTGGTTCTGATGCTCTAAGCAGAACTCCTCATTGAACCAATGGATAATTAGATGCTGACCATGTGTCAGTTGCTGTGAATGCCACTAAGGATACAAAAGTCCCTGCCTTTGGAATATTCAATGTAAACCCAATCAATCTGGGAATGTCTCAATAAAATGTGTTTTGAGAAGGGGCACGGGGGTGGCTCAGTTGGCTAAGTTTCTGAATTTGGCTCAGGTCATGATCTCATGGTTTCTGAGTTCGAGCCCCATGTCGGGCTCTGTGCTGACAGCTCAGAGTGTGGATTCTGTGTCTCCTCTTTTACCACCGCTTCCCCCCACCCCTCTACCCCAAATAAACATTTAAAAAAATGTTCTGAGAAAAATACTGACTTTTAAACATTGGCAATTGTAGTTATTGAGTGTCATTTACATTAAAAAAAGAGTTCTTGCTAGGTCTCAATGCTGTGAAGAAAGAAAAAAGGAAAGAAAGACAAATCTTGACAAGTTGGTAGGCGTGTTTAGAAAGGGTTTTGGGGACACCTGTATGGTTAAGTTGGTTAAGCATCTGACTTCAGTTCAGATCATGATCTTGCTTGCAGTCCTTGAGTTTGAGCCCTGCCTAGGTCTCTGTGCTGACAGTTGAGAGCCTGGATCCTGCTTCAGATTCTGTCTCCCTCTTTCTGTCCCTCCCCCACTCATTCTCTGTCTCTCCAAAAAGAATAAATGTTAATTTTTTTTTTTAATAAGGGTTTTGTCTTCTCTTAAGAAAACTGTTTAAGAGAGGGTAGGGAAATCTTTTTTCCACTTCCATTATCTAAACAATACATTGCAACTATATACATTTATAGCTTATTATAAAACTATAAATGTTTATATTTACATTTTAAACATAAAGAATGGTCTCAAATATGTAGAAAATAAGTGCTAAATTGAAATTGCAGATTATATTCAATGTCATAGCTTCATTTGAAAATCGTGCTAATAAAATTTTCTTTTCCTATTCTTCTTTCATGTCCTCTATCCAATTTGCCTTTTTGCTTATTTTTTTTATTTAAAAAAATTTTGTTTAATGTTTATTTTTGACAGAGAGACAGACAGAGCACGGGTGGGGGAGGGGCAGAGAGAGAGGGAGACACAGAATCCAAAGCAGGCTGCAGGCTACTGTCAGCACAGAGCCCAATGTGAGGCTCAAACTCAATGAACGTGAGATCATGACCTGAGGCCAAGTACGACACTCAACTGACTGAGCCACCCAGGCGCACTGCTTATTTTTTTTTTTAATAGCCAGTTTGATGTTTTAATGATATCTATATGTCTTAGATGAGAGTTCTTTGGAAGCAGAACGTGTGATGGGGATTTAGTGAATGTGATTTATTTGGAAAGTGATCTCAGGCCCACAGGAGAGAGAGAAGCAGGAAAAAGCAAAGGAAGAAGGCTGAGCGAGGATGGGTTTGCAACTGGAGCCTTGACTGTGAAGGGGAATCTCAGAAACACAAATTACACCATAGTTATATTCTTGAGGCAAGGGGACAACACTTGTTACCCTGTGCCAGTCAAACTTGGGAGGGCAGTTTACCCAGCAAGTCACGACTATGAGGCATTAATAGCCAATTCCCAAAGCAGGTGGGATATGGGTTCACCAGCAGGCCAGAGGGCACCTACACTGTTCACGATGTGTGTACATTGTAGAGCTCACACAGTCTATAAAGTTGTGCTAAATACCAGTTGAATTTCTTTGAATTCACATTTCCTATCCCCTAGGGTCATTCAGAGCGAAGTGATTGCTAATGACTCAGTCTAGGATTACCTAGAGGCTGAGTAACTAGTGAGCCAGGAAAGCTACTTTGTTGAAAGATGCAGGTCAGTTTTTGCCTGATTGGTCAGTGAGTTTTTGGAATTACACCCAGTGCCTTAATTTTCTAGCCCTTTAGTGTAAACTTATTAAGAAAATGCTGCATATATGATTACAATGATAAAATCTATATAAATTCTATTTTTACATAATTTGTTTATTCCTAATGGTGTGGTTTGTAGTGTGGACTTACCAGGAAGTGTGAGCAATCACCCAGTTTTCCAACTGGAAAGGATTGTTTCAATGGGATGTTCAGACTCTTGTGTCACTTTCTTTATCTTTAAAGCAAGAATGAGGACTAGTATGTGGCATGCTTTATTAAGATAGATTGCTTACACAATCTTTTAACTCGATTCAATAAATGTGAATTGAATCAACTCTCTTGGGTTGGGATGAAGAATGCTAAATTCTCCAACATGATTCTTTTAGATAAAACACATGTCCTGCATTCTTGATTATATTGCTGTATTTTGTAAAAGGATTTTTTTTTCTTATTAATGCGTTTTTGCTTGAGGAAACTCAAAAAGCAGTTTTGTTTTTTTTTTTTTTCTTGTTGCTATTGTTCCCTATTTGCCTCTCTATAGTTAGGTTTACACTGACAATTGAAATAATAGAGTCTGATTCTGGAACAACTGGCTGAATGTTAAATGCAGTGTGTCTCTGCCACCCTTGTCTATATTGAAGGAGTATCAGTATTTTTTTTGAAATAGTACGTCACTTTGGGTTTTATCCTATGATTATCTAAATTGGGGTCTAAGTTTAGCTGAGACAATGACAGCCATAACAACCCACAGTTGAGTAAAGCCAAGGAGAACTTTAAAAGAAAAGTCACAGATGAAAGAGATCCAAGCTTGCCTCGCATGTATACACTTACATGATTTTGTTTACCAGCTACATTTTAGAGGAAAATGAGGGTATTTCATCCAGAATAGAATACATGATTAAAATTCAGAAGGAGAATATGGAAGTGAAAAGAATAAGAAAGACTATGGAAGCCAAGTAAGAATCCTAGTATACAAAATATAATATTTGAAAAATATTTAAATTACTAAGTAGTTGGCTTCCATTCCTAGCAAAGGTAGCCTTTAATAAATTCACATGACTAATAACAACAAGTAAAGTTTCATTTTGTGGATCTTTCAAGAAACCATAGCTTATTTATAGACATTGGGAGGCAGTAAGTGCATCCTTTTGACCATAGCACCACGTCTTAAAGACATCACATTTCTCTGAGTCTCATGAAACATTGAAAATATAGTTTCAATGTATTTCTTAACTAAATATTAAGAATGCTTTGAAAATAATTACATATACTTTAATACATCATTTGGGATCTAAACAATTGAAGAAATTGTAGAGAAATTTGTCGTGAAGGACAACAGAAATATACCATACATTGACAACAACAACAAAAAAGGTAAGAATAAGTTTTACAATTTTATTCTTTGGAGGTAATGGAAAAGAGTTTGTTATCTGTGCAGTGATTTTGTTTTTCCTCTTAAAATGTGGCAAATTAAAGTTACATTAAATTTGCTGTTAATATGTATTCTTTAAAAGAGAAAATTTAGTGTTAGAATGTTTTACTACATCTGTACTGACTTACTAAAATGAATATGGTATCGTTTTGTCTGCCCAGAATCATTAGGCCATGAGTCATTTGGAGAGCAAATATTTTTTAATATTTGAAGAGTTATCCCTTTACATACTGTAATGATTTGCTTCAAATCTTAACTATTCTATTGAGAAATGTTTTCAGAACATCTTGTGTATGTATGTTTGTTCTTAGAGTGCTGAGTTTGAGTATAATTTAGGTATTAGGCATTATGGTGAGAGCAAAGATCATGGGTTTTGGTGCTGACAGGGGTTAAATTCTAGTTCTATCATTTAACAAACTTCTAACTTAAATTTCTGATTTTTTTAAGAAAAATGAAATAAAATTTGCTGTCTCCTGGAATTGTTCTGAAAATTAAAGTTGAGCTTATACAATGCTCCTGGTACTGATCCATTCCTTAGATGATTCAGGCTCCTTGTGAACATCAATTGAGAAATTAGGATTATATGACTACATGTTAATTAACGCTAATTTTTGGGGGGGATTCATTTATCTGATTGAACTTTTTCTCACTCCTTTGTCATCTCTCCTCCAATTTGCTCCCTGTAATCTGCTGGGAGCCCTGAAAGACAAAAGAAAAGAAAAAAACCAAAAGCCAACTAAAAATTCACCCAAACACTATACAAATTGTCTACAGCTGTACTGTTAAATACAGTAGCCACTATCCACATTTTAATTTTAATTACAATTAAGAACCCATTTCTTTTGCTTCGTATTTCATGTGCTTCATAGCCACAGTTGCAGGTAACTACTATATTCGATGGTACAGAGATATAGTCCCATCATCACAGAATGTTCTAATGGATTGGGCTGATCTACAGTGTTTAAAGTTCTGTATTTCTGTTGTGGAATTTTAAATATCAGTGGAATGTGGCTCTGGCCTTGATGTAACTTAAGCCTAGTGGAAAGAAACAAGATATTTTGGGGAGATGTTTGGAAAATGTGAAAACTCAGTGGTGTAGATGATGACTATTTGAAAAACACTGGAGTTAGAGTAAACAGCTCAGGATTAAAAGAGGAAAGAAACAACGGAGATGAACCCTAAAGTGTAATTAACATTTATGATCTTCCCAGTGCATGAAGTATAATAGGATGTACTAACTTGGGTCTACTTGCAGAAGGAGAGAAGAAGAGGTAGTCTTGTGTCCTTACTTGTATTAGTATTTTAATTTTTCTTGTATTTTACAGTTTTTACTATTTTTTAAATATTTAATATTTTAATAATACAAAATAGACTTGTATTTTAAAATAATCATGACATTAGTAATATTTAAAACTTTGTCCCTCTCTCAATCTGTAGATTAATCTTCTGGCAGCTGTTTTTATTCTTGTTCTACTTTATTCTTGTTCTACTTCACTGAAAGATCTTCCTTGTTCTGTCCAAGACTAATGTATTCTTAAGAGTTTGAATGCCTTCCCTTCCTATATCATCTCAGATAGTACCTTCTATTTCATTCCCCCCCCACCTCTGTTTTAAAATATACTTTCTTTCCTTCTTAGCCTATTACCATAGGTAAGAGTCCTATATCAAACCCATCTGATCCTTTTACGTGTCTTGCGTTCCTTTTCAAATTTCCTAAAAGTGTGGCCCCCATTTGTCTCTCTAGCTCCTCACTGAAAATTTATTTTTCAACCCTGAAATTTGACTTCTGAATCATTATTAAGTGGATATATTTTTTTCTTTTTTACCACGGTCTCCAATGAAAAATGAATTATTGTTGCCACTAAAAGCATAGCCCCCATTTGTCTCCCCAGTTCCTCATTGAAAATCTATTTTTCAACCCTGAAATTTGACTTTTCAATCACTATTAAGTGGATGTTTTCCTGTTTTCTTTTCTACCATGGTCTCCAATGAACATTGTCAACAATTACTATTGCCAGTGCTAGCAGATCCTTGACGGTCCACCTATTCCTTGGATAAAATGGCGACCACTCCACTTGCTTATGCTGATGACTTCTGAATGTGTCTCTAACCCAGATATCTATCTATTTATGCCACAAGGATGTAAGCATTCCAAACTTTGCTTTAACACAAACCTGCCATGTCACCAAAATCCCCACCTCCTGCTCCTCCAGTATTTTTCTCTCAGTCAGGTGCACCACTATCTATTCATTTGCCCTATCTAGAAGCTTAGAAAACCATCTTAAGCACCCCAGATATATTTGATCTACCAATGGCTGATACCTCCTTAAAATCCCTCCCATCCCCCTTTCTACCCCCCACCCCCAAGCAGGGATTTAGTGCAGGAGTAAACTTGTTCCCAAATCTTTGTCCTTCAGTTCTCTCACCCTCTCCAATTCATTCTTCACACTGTCTCCAGGGTGATCTTTCTCAAATTTAAATCTGCTATATCATTGTTTTCTTCTCTACTTCCTTAATTTTTAACTTTTCTGCTAATGTTCTTTAGTAGATTCTCTCCCTTCTTACAAGAAACATTGCCTGGATGATTATGTTTTTTTTATTAAAATAAAGCAAAATATGGGGCGCCTGGGTGGCGCAGTCGGTTAAGCGTCCGACTTCAGCCAGGTCACGATCTCGCGGTCCGTGAGTTCGAGCCCCGCGTCGGGCTCTGGGCTGATGGCTCAGAGCCTGGAGCCTGTTTCCGATTCTGTGTCTCCCTCTCTCTCTGCCCCTCCCCCGTTCATGCTCTGTCTCTCTCTGTCCCAAAAATAAATAAACGTTGAAAAAAAAATTAAAAATAAAATAAAATAAAATAAAGCAAAATACAAAATTGTCAAGGTTTTAGCACCACTCTGAGAATATCCAGAAAAGGGGTCATGGTGTAAGACTTGAGTTTCAAACTCCCTTCAGCATCTCTCTGTCACTACTGCTTCCCCCAACATGCCAGGTCCTAGAGATGGTACTACTCTGTTAAATTATCAATACCGATTGCTTTATATAATATTCAGTGATTAAATAAGTTTACAAAACTATAACTAAATGTTATAAAAAAAACTGAAACTTAAGGTAAAACAGTGAGAAAATCCAGGAAAAATACAAAAGCAAAGATTTTTTGGTTTTATTATTTCAAATCTTTCTGCCTTCCTTGTTTTTTTAAAAAAATGCTAATCAATGTCTCTTAGGCCAACATTTTAAATGAAGAAAAGGTAGGCTTCCAACACAGTTACTCAGCTGCTCTGCTCCCCTGTGAATAAATGTGACAAATTAATGTAGCTCAGATGTTTTCATTGGTCTTTGTGCAGATGCTGATGCGAGCCTCTGGCAGGACTTGAATGTGGACTACCAGTGATTATGGATGCTTGATCCACACCTAAAAATCCAATAAGAACCAGGATTGGCAGGCATTATCCTGGATGATGTGAAAATTATATTTTAATTTGCCTGCAAAAAACCATATGAATAATAGGACACTGCTCTTAGAATAATTCAATGAATATTTCATGGCCATTGTGAGTGGAAAAATTACTGTAGATGCAGGTAGGACTGTTTTCCATAGACAGCTGGCTCAGTGGCCTAATCAATATCAATAATCAATATTATCAGTGAGAAGGCTTAATATTCTCCAATTACTGTTAGTTTCCAATATTCTATCACATCATTTATGCCAAATAACTCCCTATGGAAAATGGACTAGTTTAAAAACTTAAAGATAACTTTTGTAGCTCATTTGTATTTGTTTGGGGAAGTGCACATGGACAGCTATTTTAATAAAAACTACACAGTCACTAAGAATCTTTTGTCTTAAAAATGTTCATAAAAAATGTCTCAAAAATGTATCTTGATAAGTGGAGACTGATCCCAAAATTGCTATATAAAACATGGCTTTATTTCTTTGTTCACAAAGTGAATTAAATCTTTCATATCATAAACATGTCTACTAACAGGCCCTATGTGTGTACCTATAGTACATAATGCTAATGACCTTGAGCCATACCCCAGAACTGAACGTTCTTAGATTTTCAAAGCATTTCTTCAGCATAGTTTCAATGTTAAGGTTAATTTAATTGCAATCAGCTTTCTATAATTCCAAAATGAATGTCCTCCAAATTATAACCTTTACCAGCAAGCATATTTTATTGAATCACAGAGCCAAAAAAGACCTTTGAAATCACGTAGCTTATTAACTTGTGAAGCTGTTTATAGATAAGCATCATCTGGGGAAATTTTTTTTTTTTTAAAGACTGCAGATTTGTAGGACTTGCCTCAAACCAATTAAAACATGAAGATTAGAGTTTTTAGGAAAATCCTTAGATATTGCTAATGCTGATGAAAGCCAATTTCAGAAGAATAAATTCATTCTTTCCAGTTTATAAATCAGAAAACTGAAGAAGGCCAAGGAAGACAAAGTGACTGACCCAAATAATATAGCAGATATGAGCAAGATCCTGACTCCTAACTCCCAACACAGAGTAATTTCCAAGAATAAAAATGGAGAATTTCTTATATAAAGAAACACAGGAATTGTTTAAAACAGGGAAAATGTATGAGTTTCAATGATTTCATGTGATAGTCCTAGGAATAAATTCTTCTGCTTCTATGTTAGCTGCTGTTGAACAAGACTGAGCAAATTATATGTTTGCTTGAGATTTGCTGTTCTAGATTGAGGCCATGCTAATAAATGTATTACTTGTGACAAGTGCAAAGCTTATTACTGTCAATAACAATATACGTTTTATAATAATTTACTTTGCATATTCCTCTAAGAAACTCAATATATTTTCTTTCAACTTTGAGCTTTGTGGTTTTATAAGGTGGATTTCCAAATGACATTGAAATGCAGCATTAAGTTCTAAAAATGTATTCACTTGGTCCATAATACAACACTGCTAAGACATGAGCAATCACTTCTGATACTGCTGCGACACTACAACGATGCTTAATTCTTGCCAAGTCAATGGGTTCAACTATAGCAGCCATTACACAAATCATAAATCATGAAAAAGGGCTCATATAATACTTTGCTTTTGTTTTCATCTCCAAGGTGCCATGCATTAAAATAAAAGTGAAAATCTATACTGATCTTGAATATATTCTGTATTTTGATATCCTTCATTTTTCACCCTGTGCCTCACTGATGATAATGAGCACTCTGAAACATTTAGTAGAGTTCAGAATTTAGCTCTAAGTGCTTTTGGCAGATCAGTGTTATAGGTCCTTAAAGAATGATGTTTTCACGATAGTAAGTATTTACTCTCCTGCTGAATTGAAATTGCAGCTCTTTCTTTGGGAAACCATTGCTTTTCCTTTATTTACTGGTCCTAGCAAGTACCATTAGACTTTCATAAAGCTGACAATCCTTTTATTTTTGCCATTGTGGGCACCTTCACCAGTCAGTGTACTTTCCTGTTCCTGGATGAAAGGCAAAGGAATCGGTCTTTGACCAGTCATCAGTGTGCTTCAAAGTTTCCTAAGGCTCATCATCATGGTATGTGTCAAAGAAGTAGGAGCTTCTGACAGTGCCAGCTCTGTTCCTAAAGAGCACATTGAGATTCAGTGCGATCACTGCAAAATGAGAGGTAGAAATAGAATGTATCTAAGGAGCTCTTAGTTCCAAAGGTCTGTAGAATTTTGCACATGAAAGGTTGGGCCACGTCTGTCCTGGTCCTTGTCAGTTGTCTTGAGTTTCTAGTGTCAGCCACATCTGTCACCTTTAGATTGTTCTTAAAAGAGTTCCTAATTACTGGAAGCTTAGTCTTAATTAGGTAGTGAAAAGAATAATCAGAACACTGATTGTCTAAGCATGGCAGATGATCAAGTGATGTGAGTGAATGCTATCTGTGTAACAACAAACCTTGCCTGATAAAACTCCTCCCTACCCCATCTACCTCTCACACCTCTCAAGTTCTCTGGCATTGCCTACCATCCTCGGAGGCAGAAATAGAGCAGAAATAATTCAAATGTTCAACAGTTGGGATGTTTTTATTTTTTTTTTCTTGTGTTCCTATCATATTGTAGGAAAAATGGGCAAAAGTAATTATAGAAAGAATCCAATCTACTTTGGTTTACTCTGAGATGGCCTAAAGTTAGGTAGAAATGACTTTGTTCCAACTGTTTGAGGGTTATGGCGTGCTTTTATTGGTTATGTTTTAAAATACATTTTTGAAAAAAAAAAATTAAAAAAAAAAAAAAAAAAGGGGCGCCTGGGTGGCGCAGTCGGTTAAGCGTCCGACTTCAGCCAGGTCACGATCTCACGGTCCGTGATTTCGAGCCCCGCGTCGGGCTCTGGGCTGATGGCTCAGAGCCTGGAGCCTGTTTCCGATTCTGTGTCTCCCTCTCTCTCTGCCCCTCCCCCGTTCATGCTCTGTCTCTCTCTGTCCCAAAAATAAATAAACGTTGAAAAAAAAATTTTTAAATACATTTTTGGTTTACTATGTATATAAAAATGTTATATAAAAAATATGTCTAAGGTAAGCAATGATAATTCAACTGTATATGCTGTCAAAATCTTGTTTTAAGAAATGGTTATGATTCCCTTTGAGATCATCTTTGTAATCATCCTGAATTCCATTCTGTATTTTTTCTGCTCAGAAGAAATAATTTTCTGTATAACATTCCTTTGCTTCGCTTTTTGACTTTTATGATATGTTGTTGTGTACCAAAACAACATAAGGTTTGTTTTCATGGCTCTAAGAGGGAATTACATTGTACAAACAATCTATGATTTGCCTTTTAGTTTTATTAGAGGCTATACTCCAGAAATTCATTCTCACTGTTGTTTAAGGGCACAGTACATTCATGCTTGTTGTCCTACCTCAATATAATATGAACATAGAGCAATTTATTGATTCTTTTGTGAATATACATTCAGACTGTTTCCATAAATACTCAGCCCTCCAGAAGTACTTTGGCTTCGTTTCATATGTGCTGGAGTTCTTTAGGTAAAGACTCTCATGTTGAATTATGATTCCAGGTATAGCTTTGTTTAGAGAATGTCCATTGGTTTTGCAAAATGCTTGAAGTAAGGGGTATTCCTGTCATCATTTAAAACCATCCCATTTATTTCAGTTCTTACCAACAATTGACATTGTCACACTTTCCTATTTGCCATTTCTGTGGGTATGAAACTATTTAATGGTGATTTTAATTTGCATTTCTCAGACTAATTGTTTTTTAAGGTTTATTTATTTTGAGAGACACAGAGACAGTGCAAATGAGGAAAGGTAATAGAGAGAGGGAGAGAAATAATCCTAAGCAGGTTTCCCACTGTCAGCACAGAGCTTGACGTGGGGCTCAAACTCACGAAACTAAGATATAACCTGAGCCAAAAGCAAGAGTTGGATGCTTAACCGATTGAGCCACCCAGGTGCCCCTCTCAGACTAATTTTTAATTTTTTTAAAATTTTTATTTATTATTGTATATATAGTTGACACAAAGTAACATTAGTTTCAGGTGCACAACATAGTGAGTTGGCAAGTCTATATACGTTATGCTACGCTCACCATAAGTGTATCTCCCATCTGCTCTCTAATTTTGAGGTTGAGCATAATTTCATGTGTTTATTTGATGTTTAGGATTAATCTTCTGTAATGTGCTTTTAAATGGCTTTTGCCATGTTTTCTATTGTGTTATGTGTGTTTTTAATAGACTGGTAAACTTTATATATTTTGGATACTAACTCATCTCCCCCCCCCCCCCGATTTTTAGTTTGTTTTATTTTACTTATGGTGTCCTGTGGTACCATAAAACTTTATTAATGTATGTTACTTTCTTATTGAAGATATCCTTCCCTTAACTGGTAACATAAAGATAATGTACTATATTATCTGTTATTAATTTTATAGATTTATATTGTCTTTAAATATTCTACAACTGACTTTTTTACATATGGTGTGAGGGAATAATTCAATTTTATGATTTCATGACATCAAGGTGTAGTATCAGTACCATTTATTGAAAACTATATCCTTTCTGCATTGACCTATAATGCCGATTCTATCATAAGGCAATAATCAAATATATGTGGCCTTTCTGTTGGGGAGGAACAGAGAGGTCTGTTCAACTGGTTTATATTTAAATAATACCAGGTTATCTTAATTAGTCTAAATCTGTAATACTTTTTAGTGTTGGTAAGGTAATTCTTCTAGACTTTTATTTTAAGAGTATCTTACTTATTCTTGGATCTTTGTAATTCCATACACGTTTATAATTTAACTTTTCAATTTCCACAAAAATAATACTTTGATCAATGTCAGTTCACATTCATTCTATTGATCAGTTTGGGAAGAATTGATTCATGTTTTATTTTCTATATATTTTTTAAAGTGTCTTCCAGTGAATTTATAAATATCTTATAATCTTTGTAAACTTTCATTATGTATATTGTTTTCAGTGAGTGACATCTTTGAAAACTGACTTTGAAAGTTTAGAATTGTTTTAGACTTAGAGAACAGTTAAGCAGCTAGTACAGAGTTTCCATATACCCTAGTCCTACTCCAGTTTCCCGTATTTATGTTAGTATGGCCCATTTTTTTTTTTACAACTAATGAACTGATTGTGATACAGTAATGTTAATATAGTACAAAATGTATTCATATTTCCTTAGTTTAATTTTTATTTTTGAGAGAGAGAGAGAGAGACTGACTTAAGCAGATGCAGAGCTCAATCTCATGACCCCAAGAACATGACCTGAGCTGAAATCAAGTTAGACACCCAACTGACTGAGTCACCCAGATGCTCTAGATTTCCTTAGTTTTTACATAAAGGCTTTTTCTATTCTAGGATGCCATCTAGGCTATCATTACATTACATTTGGTCACCACTCTTGAGCCTCTTTTTGCTTTGGTAGTTTATTAAACACGAAGAAAATCTGACCATCTTCACTATTTGGAGAATGACTTACTGGTCAAGTATTTTGGAGACCCTTTCTCACTTGGGTTTGTCTTTCTGTCTCATGGCTAGACTGAGACTATGGATTTGGGGGGGGAAAAAAACACAAGTAAAGTAGCATTTTCATCATATCATATCAAGGGTACTTAGTATCTACACGGTTTATGACTGTTGCTGTTAACTTTAATCATCTAGCTAAAATAGTGTTTATCCAGTTAGTTTACTACTGTAAAGTTACTATTCAATTTCACCCACCTCTTTTCTGTAGTTTTGGAGAAAAGTCACTATATTCAACCCATACTTCAAAGTAGAGAGTTATGCTCTCTCCAATATTACATTTTTAAATTTTTTTTTCTGGTGAATAGAAGTTAGTATTTTTTTAATAACTTGAAAATTGCTGAACTGTCTCAATGCTTATTTTTTTGTATCTGATATTTTCTATTGCCCCAAGATGTTAGTCAGATGCCTACAGACAATGGTTAATAGAAGTGTTGATACTGGATTTTATTATATTTTTCCTAATCTGTCTGCATTTAGTTCAAGCTCATAGTGAAGCCTGGTTAATTGTGCCCAAGGATCTTGGAGAAACAAATATGAAGTGATGGATTTATTTTATTTTTTAATGTTTATTTTTGAGAGAGACCGAGCATGAGTGGGGAAGGGGCAGAGAAAGGGAGAGACACAGAATCCAAAGCAGGCTCCAGGCTCTGGGCTGTAAGCACAGAGCCTAACGTGGGGCTCAAACTCAAGGACGTTCCCGAAAGTTTAGCTTGATTACCATCAACTTCTTGCCAAGTGACCTAAAACATAACCACACATCAGTTTAATGACAGCCAGAGTATAGACATCTCTTTGTTCATCAAACTATTTCCTCTCCTGCCTCCTATGTATTACCTAGTCCCCTCTTTTTGTCCCTGGAAATGCTTACTCTGCTTTCTTCCTGAGTTCCCATTCTCTTGTTTTTGAAATGTAGAACCTGTTCTAGACCCTCTTCTTTCTGTACGCTTTCTCCTCTATGTATTTCCATTACCCTCTTATTTCAACTTTGGCCACTATATTTCTTTTACCTTTGAACTCTTTTCAAACCCCTATGCCAGTGTTCTACTGCCTGTGGGATAATGGAATGATGCTGTATGCAGACTTGTCCAGGGTAAGGGTAGGTTACTTTTTTCCCCTCCAAATCAGACCATCTTATTTTTACATACGGATATGTATCCCACTCTACTTCTCCCAGTTACCAGGCTCAAAACTTCATCTCATCTTTATACATGGAAAAAGAAAACTTAATATGTAGATGATGGTACTGGGCTAGACATGGAAGATAAAATGATGAATAGCGCATGCCCTGCTCCATGGACAGCTCCCAGAGAAGCTCCTGTCTCTTTCCCTTCATATAAGAAGTTCAAAGATCTGCAGATTCATACTACATTCCTATCCATTTATTTTCTTCTTTTCAATTCCTAATATCTCTACTAAGATTCAAACCTCCCTTCATTCTATTTCTGATCCCCACAGACATCCTGAATATAATCTACATGTTGGAAAGTTGGCCTTTCTTCAATACAGCTCTGAATATTTTGATCTCACTAAACCAGGTAACTTTAAGTTGTGAATCTGACATTCAAAGCTCTCCGCTAAATTTTGTTTGTTTTTTTCTGGGTGTGTGGTCATTGTACTATTAAACTTCAAAGAAGGAGCTTCATTTATTCATAGTTGGTATGACTTGCCAGTAAAAGGTAATTTAAAGTGAATATTTACCTGAGATAAGATATTTTTTTCCCCAAGAAAATGGGCAGAGTTTCAGTCTTTTTAGATTTTCTTTAGATTTAGGCTTTTTTTTTTTTAAAGGTTCATTAATGCTCCAATCAGCTCACAACATTTAACTACCTAATATAAGTAAGGAAAGTCAGAGCTGTTTTTTTAACCTGCTCCTGACCTATTGTACTCTCATGGGGAAGTCTGCTTTTTCTTGTTTGCTTGCCTATAAAATAGTATTCATAAATGGTTTAATTCCTGACTATCAACAGGTGAATTGTAATCATTGTAGATAACCTTGATTTTATGTCCATATTGGTTTCATTATAGAATGGTGGAAACTATCTTTAGTTGAAATTACATACTAACTCTTGTCTGCTTTCAATCTTTCTTCATGTAGCTCACTGCACTTAAAGAGAACTATTAGATTTATTTATTTTTTTAATTTAATTTTTATTTTTTTAACGTTTATTTATTTTTGAGACAGGGAGAGACAGAGCATGAACAGGGGAGGGTCAGAGAGAGGGAGACACAGAATCCGAAACAGGCTCCAGGCTCTGAGCTGTCATCACAGAGCCTGACGTGGGGCTTGAACTCACAGACTGTGAGATCATGACCTGAACCGAAGTCGGCCGCTCAACCGACTGAGCCACCCAGGTGCCCCGACAACTATTAGATTTAAAAAACATAATAAACAGGGGCGCCTGGATGGCTCAGTCGGTTGAGCCTCTGACTTCAGCTCAGGTCATGATCTCACGGTTTGTGAGTTCGAGCTCTGCCTTGGACTCTGTGCTGACAGCTGAGAGCCTGGAGCCTGCTTCGGATTCTGTGTCTCCTTCTCTCTCTGCCCATCCTCCACTTGTGCTCTGTCTCTCAAAACTAAATAAAAAAGTGTAAAAAAAAAATTTAAACATAATAAATATTTTCATATTTTTTGCAATCTCTGAACACTTATTTCTTAGCTACTACTTTTGAGCTAACGACTCCTTATTAATTGAGGATACCATGTTAGTTATCGATTATGTCTATTAACTTGGAATGAGAAGCAAGAATGAGAGGGATTGAGAAGGTATGTTTAATGTTTTCTCATCTCCTATATTATTTCTTAAATGGAAATGCCTAGTTATTTAATATACATATATTTTCATTTTTTTAATGTTTATTTATTTTGGACACAGAACATGAGCAGGTGAGGGGCAGAGAGAGGGGGAAACAGAATCCAAAGCAGGCTCCAGGCTGTGCACTGTCAGTACAAACCCTGACACGGGGCTCAAACCCTTGAACCGTGAGATCGTGACCTGAGACGAAGTCCGACCCTTAACTGACTAAGCCACTCAGGCACCCCTTTAATATATTTTTAATGTTTATTTTTGAGAGAGTGAGGCGCAAGCAGGCAAGGGGCAGAGAGAGAGGGGGACAGAGGATCCAAAGTGGGCTCTGTGCTGACAGCAGAGAGCCCAATGCGGGACTTGAACTCAGGAACCTTGAGATCATAACCTGAGCCGAAGTTGGTCACTCAGCAGACTGAGCCAATTAGGTGATCAGATGTTTCAATATTTACTGATAGGCCTCTCAAACAATAGATAATTACTTGCAGTAATTTCTGAATTTATTTTGAAACTGATTATGCCTCTTCTGTTTCTGTGACCTTGGGTATAGTACTTAATCTCTCTAGCCTCTATGTTGTCATGTATAAAATGGGCAGTAAATAGGATTACACTGAGTCCACATGTCTGATGTACCTTGTAACACATGGAATAAACAGATGTACATAAATAGGTGTAAACTATTAAACCAGAGGTTCTCAAAGTATGGTCCCAAACTGTTGTGGCATCATTACCTGAGAGCTTGTTTAGAAATATCAAATCTTGGGGTCTCACTCCAGACCACTAAATCAAGAGCCAGGTGGGTGGGGCTCAACAGTCATGTTGACCAGTCCTCTGAGAGTCTCATGCTAAATTCAGGGAACCAATGCAATAAAAGTATGAATGAATACAAAACATTAGACTGTAATTATGGGATTAAGCAGGGGATGAGCATACCTTAGATGGCTGAAGAAAGTTTGAGACAGTCACTACATTTGACCTGGTGATTTGTCATTAATCTTGGAGGCAATTCAATAGTTAAACTCATTTTGAAAACATTAGATTCGGGGCGCCTGGGTGGCGCAGTCGGTTGAGTGTCTGACTTCAACCAGGTCACGATCTCGCGGTCCGTGAGTTCGAGCCCCGCGTCGGGCTCTGGGCTGATGGCTCAGAGCCTGGAGCCTGTTTCCGATTCTGTGTCTCCCTCTCTCTCTGCCCCTCCCCCGTTCATGCTCTGTCTCTCTCTGTCCCAAAAATAAATAAACGTTGAAAAAAAAAAAAAATTAAAAAAGAAAACATTAGATTCTGTTCCAGGAGAACAAGGTGAGGATGTGACTGATATCCCCATGTCATATTTAGGGAACTAGAAGTTTTTCAGAATGTACAGATCAAAGAACAGGAGGAACAATTTATTCCGTTGAAAATACTTGTGTCAGTTTCCAAAATACAAAATCCCTTAAAAACCGGAAGTATATTGTTTTACCATATACTAAAATTTGTGGCAGTTAATGGTGCTGCAGTGAAACCATATCATCCAGTGGGAATAATGGAAATCTCGGGGTGGAGTTAGGAGTCTCTGTTTTTAAAGTGTTCAGATTCTTAAATCCCTAAACAAAAGGAGATGAAGACAATGGTAAAGCTTACAGTCCAACACTGAGGAAACGTTTAAATTCTTTAAACTCTAATCTATTGCTATCTTCTAGTCACCAAGAAACACTTAAATATGTATTCCAAACCGTGTGGATTGGAAATGACCTACTTTTGAAGTATTCGTTTCTTGAATGAATTAAGTGAAGGTCAGACGAAGGGGAAGGGGGGGGGGGTGCGGACGTAAATGCTACCAACAAAGGAGTGTGTGTGTTTCAGCCAGAGTGCTCTGCTTGGCTTCACTGGGCAAATTCGTGATTGCCCTGAGGCAAAACCATTCTATTTCATTCCTGACTCTCTGCTGTATGCTCTGGCTTGCTTTCTATGAGGTTTTTAGAGTTAGGAAAATGTGATCCTAGAAACGTTCGAATATAATATTCTGACTTCAAGGCATGAATTCTGTTACTTAAATTGTCAACTTGTGTGTATGCATTAGGACAGAAGGGTTCAGCAGCCCTCTGCCCTATTGTGTTAACACGACCACCTTCTAAGGAGAAAAGAAACCCAGTTAATTTAGTTTTGTTTTAAATAACCTGCTCTCTTCCTCTTTCTTTTTTTTTTTTTTTTTTTTTTTTGTAAGTGTCTTTCTCATCAGAGTAAGATAGTCAGCAGGGTCATAAGACCTTCAAGATTTTCTTGTTAAGGCTTTTGGACTCAAAAATATCTCTGTGGTCACTATCAAATACCAAGACATTGATCTATGGGTGGTGGAGGAATGATTCATCTGCCTAAAATTACATTTGACTCTTGATTTTTATTAATATGCTTTTTTAAAATAACCGTTTTTAATCCCCATGCTATTAGGAGTCTTCCTTCCAGATTTTTCTTTTATATTACACAGTGGAACCTTAAAATTGCTTTGAACAAACTTTCCTATGTCTTCAAGCACTTGCACACCTCTCACATCGCTCAAAGCTCCTCCTCCCCAATTACACTGTCTTCCTCAGATGCCCATCTTGAGAACAGCATGTGCCACAGCGTTTCAAAACATACGTGGCATCCCCTGATTCCGTAAGATGGCTTCCAAACCACTACTTTTCTTAATGTCATTAACAATTATTTTAAATTGTATACACATTTTTATTGTAGTAATACATGGATATACTTTTAAAATGTAAATAGTTCTACAAAGCTTGTTATAGAAATCCAGTAGTCTGCAAAACACGGAGTCAAATTCTAGGCCCTAGAGGCAATTCTTTCTTTATTATTTATAATATTTAATTTTTTTTTATTTTGAGAGAGACAGAGACAGTGCAAGAAGGGGAGGGGCAGAGAAAAGGAGAGAGAAAGAACCCCAAGCAGGCTCTATGCTGCCAGTGCAGACATAGATGCAGGGCTTCAACTCTTGAACCATGAGATCATGACCTGAGCCGAAACCAAGAGTTGGATGTTTAGCCAACTGAGACACCCAGGCACTCCAATTTATTTATTTTTAAGAGAGGAACACACATGTGCACATAAACACATGCTAGTGGGGGAAGGATAGAGAGAGAGAGAGAGAGAGAGAGAGAGAGAGAGAGAGAATCCCAAGCAGGCTCCAGCGTGTTAGGGCAGAGCCTGACATGGGGCTTGATCTTACCTGAGCTGAAATCAAGAGTCGGATATTTAACCAACTAAGCCACCCACGCACCTGAAGAGGCAATAGTTTCAATTCCTGGTTGCTTCTTTTGGAATTTGCCTTCAGATTTATAAATATCATGTATATATCATTTTTTCTTTTTTTTTTTTTTCACTTTTAGATATTAGCTGTTGACTTCCTACAGAGTTAGAGGGCTTACCTTTATTGATCACTTATCCCCATCTTCCCACTCATCCTTGACCTCAATACCCACCTCCAAATGTAGGGATAGTTAGTTATTAAGTTATTTTCTAGATCAAGATTTAGTTTATGACCATGTGATTATTAGTCACTGCTGAGTCATGAAATACTAAACTACTTTTCTATAATATTTCTTCCCCTTAGAGTTGATATTCTCTGTTTCCTCTCTACCTATCACTATGTCATCCTTAAACTATGTGTCAGCAGTAGATATCATTTTATGTGTCTCTGATCTTCATTTTTTTATTCTCCGTAGCTATTGTATAGTCTCACTGTTTGCTCAAGTTGTCTCCCTGCAAGCTCAAGGCCTTATCTCTAGAGATGACTCATGACTTAGCACATGAGCATGTACTGAAAATCAAAGTGATCAGCTACTGTAACAGACACAACCTCTTTGATCCCACCCTCACCACTTTCCTTCTCGTCTCAGTAGACAAACTTGCTGATGCCTGGTACAATCTAATTCTACCTCCTTTGCTCTGGATCACAGCCCTCCAGTAGGTCAGTTAATTGCACATCAAAATAGCTCCTTTCTTACTTTATTTTATTTGTAACTTTAGTCCAGTCCTTACCACCTGTGTTTGCTATTGCAGCAGTCTCCTACATGCTCATTTAGCTTCTGCCCATGCCACCCCAACCTATCCTCACATTGCCACAGGAACGGAAGCTCCCCACTCTATGTGTGGTAGAATGCATGCCCCTTAGCATGTCATGCAAAGTCAGCAGGGCTTCCTGACTCTCCAAACTTGTCTTTGCTAGATTGGCAAACATTTTTTGGACATATTTATGTATAGCAAAAGTCACAGTCATTAAGTATCATTCTTTGTGTTTTGAGAAACATGTATGCCCATGAGACTCTGTATGCATGTATTTATGCATGTATGTGTTGATTTATTTATTTATATTTTTAAGTCTATTTTTAGAGAGAGAACATGCATGTGCATGAGCAGAAAAAGGGCAGAGAGAGAGGGAGAGAGAATCCCAAGTAGGTTCCGCACTGTCAGTGCAGAGTCTGATGTGAGGTCTCAATTCTCAGGTTCATGAGATCATGACCTGAGCCTAAATGAAAAGTCAGATGTTCAATCAACTGAGTCACCCAGGAATGCCTATAGTGTTTTAAAACTTAACCTCCAAGAATAATGAACTACTTAAGTATCTTGAAATCTGCCTCATTCTGTAGTACTTCTGCACATACCTATGCCTGTTATCCCTTGACCTACAATGCTTATACAGTCACCTGGTAGAAAACACTTGTACAAAGTAACTTTATCCACTTTTTTTTTAACTGTCATGATCCCCATGAATCCTTATTGTACTTAATGTACTTATACAAAGTACCTATATCCACCTTTTTTTTTTTTTTTCAGTGTCATGGAGCCCATGAACCCTTATTGTCCTTACATATCACATATCTCTGTTCTCCATCATACTAGACACCTTCCAGAGTACGGTCTCCTTAAAAACTTTTCTACAAATATTCCATCCTTGGTAGCAAGTAGGCACTCAATACTTACTGAACAAAGGCACAAAATAAATACTGAATAAATGTGTGGTTTTTTTTTCTTACTGCTTTTTTGTTGTTCTTATTTTGTTTAATAGTCCACTTCAGGTGAATGGCGCCATGGTTAAGAGCAGAAACAGGAGAATGACTACCTGTATATAAGCCTGGGCTCAGCTACATACATATTACCTGTGAGATTTGGCAAAGTTCTATAGCCAAATGTGGCTCAGCATCCTCAAATGTAAAACAGGGACATTCATGGTATTTATCCCATGGGTTGTTAAAAAGATTAAATTGTATCATTTTAAAGTTCTTGGAACACTTTTTGGCACCCAGTTAACATTGAACACTATTGTTATTATTAACTTACATTAATAATGTTTACATTTACAAAATCTTACAAAAAGAAAATTTTACATTGAAGATATTAAAAATCTTAGCTAATCTAAGGAAGATAAAGTATCATATCTTAGAAATCATTTAACTTAACAAGGTATTTCTTTCATGATCTCTCTTGTTGGAAGGTAAGAAAAATATTGAGCTATCACAATATCTATACCACAAAAATGAGAAATTCCAGATTCCTGGACTCTGAGCTTATTTATATGTTATATAGACATTTCCTCTTTATTATTTTTAAGGGTATTATATATATATATTATATTATATTATGTTATGTTATGTTATATTATATTATATTATATTATATTATATTATATTATATTATGCAGCAAATCAAAATTAAACCCATACTGTTCCTACTGGAGATCACAAAACACACCAGCACATGAGAGAATGACCTAGCAAGCCCAACCCATCCAGTTCAGATGCATAGACAACTGATGAGTTTTTGAAAAATGAGAAAGTATAAAAGGTTAAGAAAGCAAAACAAGGAGAGTGATGCATGGTAAGAAACAGGTGGGATTGATTTAGAATGCCTTCCAGAAGGAGATGCTGATTAAATAGTTGTTTTATACTCCAGATCTTGTTGTAGCTTGTCTTTAAAAATAATTCTTTTAGAAGACTCAATAATCTGATGCAAAAATGAGTTGGCAACTCATTCAAAAGGAAAACTGTGGTTAATAAAAGTAATTTTCCTGCTTTACACACAACAGAATTTGCACCAATATATTTTTATGGCTATTCAACTAAAAATAAAATCAAGATGGGGACTACATTTTTCTTTAGTATAATCTGAATTTTTAGATTCTAAACTTCTGTAGCTGTATTCCTGCCATCTGGTGGTTGAAAATATTGATGTTCTTGCAGTCTGTGAAGCTATATTCTTTGTACACACATATTAATATGCATTGCTTCCCACAGAGTAATTTGCCATAAGTGAAACTGGCATGCATTTCAGTACATTGTACATGGAAAAATGGAATGTATTTTCCTTTTTTGACTTCTTCAATCAAAATTTATGATGACTTATTAAATTATTTGCACACAAAAGTTTATTGTGTTGAATTCTATAAATGGTATTGTTTTGGAATGAAGCTTATTTTTTTCATTTCAACATGCTCTAAAGATAATTTTCTCCACTCTCTCCAACTCAGTGCATTTTTAGAATGCCAGGAATTTTTAGGAAGCTTTAGAAAAAGTTATTAAATATGGATAATGTCTTTTCAAGAATGGGCAAGGAAAATTGGATGCAAAATGAAAGAGTAAAGTACAGTTTTCAGTGGAGTCGAAGACCACCATTCAATTGGTTTGTGAGCCTCTAGACCTTCCTTCACTTCTGCAAAAAACAGTTTTGTGTATGCCTTCCACACCGTGCAAAGTATTTCATGAAGCAGGAGTACGTGTAGCAAGAGAATGGGGAATGAGAGAGAGCAGACGTTTACGTTATTATAGTGGAAATAAATGCAAGATATCCCAGGATATGTAATCCATCAAAGGGTCCCTTCTCCCTAGAGTCAGGATCAAACTTAATTGCTGACTCCCTTTAAGACCTTGACTCTAGATCATGACTGCCCTGAAAACCTTTCACTCTTACTGGTTATCAAGAACCTCTACTAACCAGTTGCTGTCAGAGGACTGTCAACACTGTGGGGAATTCTTCCTCTTAGAATGCGGTTGATTTTACGTGGCTTATTTCTCTGTTTAAGCCTTTGCAGCTGTGTGTGCAAGAGAGGTGGTTGTGCTTAGATAAGAGCATTTTTAATATTAACTCTGAGTTTTTTCTATTTTGTTAGGACAAGGATATGGAATTGGAAACATGCTATTTGGGTAGGATACCAGGCCTGCTTTTCCCCCATGTTAATTACCTTAATAATTTTGATCTCAATAAATTTATCTGTAAAATGGGGATGGTGACAAAATATACCCCACTTGCACCAGAAGGCTTTTCAATGCTGAATAAATAAATTGTCAGAGTTTTTAAAATACACTGCTAAAAAACTGTAATATTGGACATTGCTCCGATTCTATTTGCTTCTTCCTATCCCTGGTTCTAGCCAGTTCTAAAAGAGGATAAAATAGTACTTAATGGGGGAGGAATATTGTATTTGAGAGCAACTTTCCACAAGGGTGCAATTGATGACGTAGACTAAGTGTATGGGGAAGTCTACAAGTGAGTTAGGGAGACTAAGCGTGGGGCCCTCTACAAATACCTCTACCGTGTCCACTGTCAAACTCGGGTTGAAAGTTTGTAATTAAAGATTAATTTCTTTTAGATCTTGATGACACTTCTTCAGAAAGTCCCTACCAAGGTGAAAACACTTTACAGAGGTTATCAGTTAGTTATCAATAGCATGTTGAGAGAAATGAAGGGGAGATGTACTGGTCAGAGTCCAAGCAACATATGTGGGTAAGAAGATGAGAAAGGATACCTGCTCTTTCACATCTACCTTTGTCTTCCCAATGGATTTTCTTAAGGCTGAGCCCAATTGACATGATACATTTTTTTTTTCTCAAAACAGCGCATGCCATCACTAACACATGATTAAGGATTCAGCATGGATATAAATACTCATTTGTTTTCCTTCACTATTTTCTAGGCTTTCCCAAAGTTTGATTTTTTAAGCATTTTTGAATTTATACTGTGTGTAGTTATCACTGTGGTAACCTTATAAATAAAAATATCTCTAGCACATACAATACATCTTAAAACATTGCTGGGGATAACCTTGATATGTTGGTGGTAACTCAGGGAATTTTCCATTCCTATTTAAGAAATCAGGGTGATTTTTTTTCTTTCTAAAATTACTCCCCGCCAAATATATTTTGTTCACAACCATAAAAATGATGTTTAGAATGGTGACAGGTTGTGATCACAATTTTCTCTGTGCCAAGGATGAATTTATAAAAATACCATTCTTGCAAGATTGCCAATCATTTTATATTCCTTTCTTAATATATTTTAAGAACTAAGTCTGTAAAATAGAAAAGATAAGGAAACAACTACATCTTAAATGGTATTCTTTATGTAGTAAAATCTTTACAGAGTTTGAAAATAGCACAAGAAATTTTAATTACGATCCTTAAATACCATAAAAATATCCATTCATTCATTCATTGTTAGCACCAAGCCGATAGTTATATTGGATAAAGTCTTGAATGATATATGTAGCTGTTCAATATGGATCTTGCCGTTAAGGAGCTCATATATTTCAGGGAACTGTATGGGTTTAGGCAGCATGATAAGAACAGCATGACAGGTACTTGAAAGGTAAGGTACAATCAGAAAGAATGACAAATTCTTCTTAAGAATAAGAATGAAGAAAGGCTGTGTGGAAAGGACAAAAAAGGAGCTGATTCTTGAATGAAGACAATAGACATTTTACTAATTAGATATGGTGGGTAGAGGTGTGCGTAAGAATTGGCATTTTGGATAGATGAGTTGACATACATAAGAATTACATATGACATAAACTAATATTTAAATAATAGATTGCAAAAGAATAAAATCTGACTAATATGACATAATATGTCTAATGACCCACTTACTTCCCTCACTAGAGTAATAACTACAATTAGAAATAATGTATTGTAAAATGGAATCCTTAAGTATTTTGCTTGTCTAGTTTGGCTCTAATATCTTAAAGTGTCAGTAAATTATAAATGATACATGCATATGAAAGAATGTGTTTGAATGATAAGGAAGCCTAGGAGAATGTATGAATCTTATAGTCCCTCCTCAAGCTGCGTGGCTATAAAACTGATAAAACACATGAATGTTTTAGTGTTTGAAAATTTTTGAGCTATATTTTTTAGGATTTTATTTAGGTAAGCAGGGAGAATATGGTAAAGGTTTTACAGATTATACTGATTATCAAATAATTGTAAATCATACTGCAAAAGGATCAAAAACAGGTGTATTAATAGGATTATCTATAATAGTAAATTACTAAAACCAACCTAAATACTTACTAATAGAAGAATTACTAAATCAATTCAGGTACATCCATATGTTGCAAATACTATGCAGTCTATTTAAGCCCATTAACTGGAGACATTTAATGGAAATTTTGTTTTATAATATATCAAAATAAAAAAATGTAATATTATATTTACTATGTAGAATAGGCATTTAGAAAAAAAATCCTATCAAAGATTCTATAACTTTATCATGTGTTCAGTTTTGTACAATGAATTGGCTGGTTTTTAATCTTTGGGAAAATCCTTTGGAATAAGTATGCATATATAATAACTGATGCAATTGTGAAATTTGTGTAAGTACATATTATATATAATGTGCTATGTAACTATATAATATAAAATATAAGGTATATACAATACATGATTTCTATTATATATCATCTATAATATAGTATAATATTTATAAAAGTATTTTTAATATATAATGTATGTTACAGAGTAAAATCTGACACTAAATCAGAAAAGAAAGAGCTTAAAGCGTAACTTTATAGAGGTGGGATTCAGCAGATAGCTTGGCTCTGGAGAGGTGGTCTTTGCCTCCCAATACTGTCTCTCTGGCAAGTCACTAAAATATTAGTGTTTGTCATCTCTTGATAGGCAGTTATGGTTGCTTTTAGCTTTTTCTTCATATATTGGCTGAAATTACTGTAACATGCATTAACTACTATCATAAAACCATAATGGTTTTGAATAAAATATAGGATGAAAAGTTGGTACTGAATTTATCAGCTAAAATAAACGAAAATTTCTTTGTCTTTCTTACCCACATCAGCAACTCTTGGAGTAACCGAGAACATTAATTACTTCTATTCAAGTACCTAAAAAATGCACTTTCATTTAATTAATTCATCCATTTCTTCTGATAGCTCAAAAATGTAACCATTGTTTCTCCTCTAGTTGCCTAGTAAATCATATAATTAGTTTCTACTCTGAACATAAGTTTTATAGAGAAGGCATACTGTACGCATTGTTCTTGGTAGTATCCTTCAAGAGTGGCATCATTATAAAGTGGGTTAAATACCTGAAGAGGCAGTTATATTAGGAATACTTGGCTGCGACATTAACCTGAGTATATGTTGATCACCAAGCAATGATTGAGAATAATAAAACTACGCCAAATTATGAAATGTTAGTTGTACCTTAGGGATAATCTAATTTAACTTCAAAATGATCTTTTTATAGATAAGTAAGTTAAAACCCTAAAGCTATGTGAAACAACTTTTCCATCTAATCAGTAGCAAAATTAAGACTAGATTCTATTCATATTTAACAATTTCTACATTTACATTTTTTCTGCTCTGTAACATTAGCTCCAATTATTCTGATTTTTTTATATTTGCTTGAAAACATTAATAATTTATTTTTCAGTGTTCTAATGAAGACTTTACAATTCCAAATACAAATTCATTCATTAAAATAAAAAGGAAATCCTACTGAAACCTGTTCTGCTTTGGGTCATTTTGATGGAGTATAATAGAATATAGAAAGCTATATTCATAATACCTTGGTTAGAGATCAATTTAGGAACATTAACCAGAGACAATGAATGGAGAATATGTTCCATGCGGAATTAAAATAAAAATGTCAGTTTGGTAGTTATTATGTAGAATAGGCATTTATAGTTTTTAAATGAATCACACATTTTCTTCTTATTTTGAGGATTCTATGGCTTTATAATCTGTCCCAGTTATTTAAAAAAATATTACATTTTATTTAATCCAAAATACTATAATTTCAACATGTAATCAACACAAGATTAATGTATTTTATACTTTATTATTTTCTTTTAATAAGATAAATTTGACATATAATTTTGTGTAAATTTAAGGAATATAGCATGTTACTTTGAAACATTTATATATTGTAATATGATTGAGAGTGTAGCAATATTTATCACCTTACATAATCACAGTATAATATATTATCTATATTCATTATGCTGTGCATGAGATTTCTATGGCTTATTTACTGTTCATTACAGGTTAGTACTTGTAAACACCATTGATCTTATCCCCCTTCCCCATCCCCTGGTAACCACCATTTTACTGTTTGTTTGTTTTTTTTAAGTTATTTTTTTTTTTTTTTTAGATTCCACATATAAGTGATATCCAACAATACTTGTCTTTCTGTTCGACTTATCTTCCTAAGTATAATGTGCTCAAGGTCCTTCCGTGTTACACGTGGCAGGATATCGTTTCTCCAGGTTGAATAATATTCCCTTGTGTATATGTACTATATCTTTTCTATCCATTTGTCCCTTGATGAGCATTTGGATTGTTTCCATATCTTGGCCATTGCAAATAATGCTGTAATAAACATAGGCGTGCATACAACTTGTCAAACTCCTGTTTCTACTTTCTTTGGGTATATACCCAGAAGCAGAATTGCTGGATCATATGGCAGCAATAACATATTAAATAATAATAAATAATTATTATAATAAAATAATAATAAATAAAATAACAAATAATAAAAATTTTTATTTTTAATATTTTTAGGAACCTCCACGTAGTTAATCATAGTGGTTGGACCCATTTACATTCCCACTAGCAATTTTTAAGGGTTTCCCTCTCACCACATCCTCGCCAGCCCCTGTTGTCTCTTCTTGAGAATAGCTATTCTAACAGGTGGGAGGTGATGGCTCATTATGGGTTTGATTTGATTATTCCTGATGATTATTGACATTGAGCATCTTTTATGTCTGCAATTTTGGTGTCTTCTTTGGAAAATGCCCTGTGCTGTCTTAAATTGGATTATGTGTTTTTTGTTGTTGTTATCAAGTTGACTGAGTTATTTATTTTTAAGAATTAACTTGTTATCTGACATATGATTTGTAAAAGTTTTCTTCAATTCTGTAGGTTATCTTTTCATTTTGTTGATAGTCTCTTTTGCTGTTCAGCAGCTTTTGAGTTTGTTGTAGTTCCATTTGATTTTAGTTTTTATGTTTGATGCTTTTAAGGGCTCGAAAATAATTGCCTAGGCTAATATCAAGGAACTTCTCTGTTTTCTTCTAAGAGTTCTGTGGTAACAAGTTTTACATTTGTGTCTTTCATACATTTTGAGTATTGTTTTCTGAGTTCTGTGAGATAAGAGTCCAATTTCATTGTTCTGCAGGGGTTTCTCCAGTTTTTCCAGTACCATTTGTTGAAGAAACTATCCTTTCCTCATCAGGTATTCTTGGCTCCCTTTTCAAATACTGGTACATTGTATATGCTGGTATTTAGTTCCATTAGTGTGTCTAAATAGTTCCTATTTAGTTCCATTAGTGTGTCTATTTTTGTGTCAGTACTATACTGTTTTTAATACTATGGCTTTGAGGTACAGTTTGAAATTTATAAATTCATAAGTTCAAGGCCTTTTGTGATTCTACACAAATTTAAGGGTTGTTTCTTCTATTTTTTTTTTTAAGAGAGCAAGTACAAGTTGGGGAGAGGGGCAGAGGGAGAGAGACTGAGAATCTTAAGCAGGCTCCACGTGAAGCCTGATGCAGGACTCAATCTCATGACCCTGGGATCATGACCCGAGCCAAAATCAAGAGTCAGGCGCTCAACAGACAGAGCCACCCAGGCACCCCCCATTTCTTCTATTTCTACAAAGAATGCCTTTGGCATTTTGGTGGGAATTGAATTGAATCTGAAGATGGCTTTGGGTATTATGACCATTTTAACAATATTAAGTCTTGTGATGAACACAGTATGTCTTTCCATTTGTTTCTTCCTCGAATTCTATTAGCAAAGTCTTATAGTTTACATTGTACAAATTTAATTCCTTGCCCAAATTTATTAAGTGTTTTATTGTCTTTTAATGCCATTGTGAATGGGATAGTTTACTTTACTTGCAGATGCTTCATCATTTATGTAAAGGAATGCAACTGACTTATGTATGTGTATTTCCATTTTCATTTGTTACAAGGTTTTCTTTATTGCACTCTAATTTCTGTGACCAATTGAATATTCAGTAGCCTATTGTTTAATATCAAAATATTTGTGAATTTTCCATTTTTCTTGTAATTTATTTCTAATTTCACTCCATTGTGTTCAGAAAAGACGGTTGATATGATTTCATTTTTCTTAAATTTGTGAAGAAATTTAACAATGTTCATGTTCATGGCTTAACATATGATCTCCTGGAGAGAGCTCTACGTGTACTTGAGAAGAACATATGTTCCTTTAGCTGGAATGTTCTGTATATCCTGTTAAATCTATTTGTTCTAATGCATGGTTCAATTCCAATGATTCCTTGTTGATTTTCCATCTATGATCTATCCATTGCTAATAGTGGAGTATTGAAATCCCTTACTATTGGGGCGCCTGGGTGGCGCAGTCAGTTAAGCGGCCGACTTCAGCCAGGTCACGATCTCGCGGTCCGTGAGTTCGAGCCCCGCATCGGGCTCTGGGCTGGTGGCTCGGAGCCTGGAGCCTGTTTCCAATTCTGTGTCTCCCTCTCTCTCTGCCCCTCCCCCGTTCATGCTCTGTCTCTCTCTGTCCCAAAAAAATAAATAAACGTTAAAAAAAAAAAAAAAATTTAAAAAAAAAAAAAAAAAAAAAGAAATCCCTTACTATTACTGTACTGTTCTCTATTTCTCCCTTAAAATCTGTTACTATTTGTTTAATAGATTTTAGTGCTTAAGTATTGAGAGCCTTTGTATTTATAACTCTTCTTGATGTCAACCCTTTCATTATTATATAATGACCTTCTTTGTCTCCTTTTACCCTTTTTTGGCTTGTAGTCTATTTTTTTCTAATATAAATAAGTCTATCCCCACCTTTTTTTGGTTTGTTTACATGGCATATCATGTTACATCTTTTCACTTTGAGCTTACGTATGTCTTCAGAGCTGAGAAGAGTCTCCTGTGTGCAGCATATACAGTTGATCCTTGAACAACATGGGAGTTGGGGCACCAACCCCTCATAAAGTAAAAAATCCATGTATAACTTTTGACTCTCCTAAACCATAATTAATAGCTTACTAATGACTGGAAGCCTTACTGATAATGTAAAGAGTCAATTAACACATATATTGTATGTTATATAAATTATATACTGTATTCTTATAATAAGTATGCTAGAGAAAAGAAAATTTTATTAAAGTCATAAAAGAAAATACATTTTTAGTACTGTACTGTATTTATCAATACTGTAAGTTTACATTAATGGTTTACAAAATGCATCAATTGTCAGTACCTACATTAATGTGAAGATACAAAATATTATATGTAGATGTTATACATATTCCTAGCGTTAGACATCAAAAGTGAAAAGACAATGTGAAAAAATTATATTACAATTAAAATAATTGATGCATTGATAATGAAGAAGCAGCAGTATGATTGTATTATGGTAGCCTGGTGTAACAGATATGATGGAGTCATGGTAGCCTAGCCTATATACTAAAGAATGATTTGTTATAAAAATTTTTATAGCATACAGCATTACAGTCATATTCATGATAAAGTGTTAGAAACATTGTTATGTATAAAACCACTTACCTGTGATGTTAGGCTAAGACTTTTTCTCCATTAATGAGAAAGAGGCATATTGTCTGATAAAGTAATACTTTGCGAAAAGTTATAAAACACAAAACTAACACAAAATTCATTTTATATTAGCTATCACTCACCTTATGTCTATGTAAGGATAGACTATGTACTACCATGAAGCTCTTACAGAATGTCCTACATAATGAAAACTTATGCAGGGATGATGGCGAAATGTCTCATACAGTTGTTGCTGTACAGTTTTGAGATATTCACGTGAAGATAGATACATACACAATAGGTAACTTGATCAGCTTTACAGCATGATGATTACTATTCATTAAGTGAAAGTGGATCACCATAAAGGTCTTCATCCTTGTCATCTTCATGTTGAGTAGGCTGAGGAGGAGGAGGAAAAAGAAGAGCAGGGGGTATTCTTGGTGTCTCAGGGGGGCAGAGGTGGGAGAGGTTGAAGGGGAGGCAGAAGAGGCAGGAATAGTGGGTGGAATTTTATGGAAATACATTGTGATTTCTGACTTTTTTGCTTTTTTATTTTTCTAAAAATGTTTCTGTACATTACCAATCCTTCTACCATTTACTTTAGTTTTGGTGCCTGTACCATAGAAGGATCAATGTTGTATAAGAAGTTCAAAGTGGTCTTGAATAATCAGAACCCTTCTGCCAGGTTGTCTAATGTCCATTTGTTTTCTGGTACTATTTTCTTCTATGACTTCTTCCTGATCATGTGTCATGGTTTGAAAGCACTCATTTCCATCAAGTCATTGGTTAATTCCTCTGGTTCTTTGTCTATTAGCTCTTTAGTTTCTCAAAGAACCATATCTTGAAACTCTTCACCTGCCAACTTTTTTTTTTTTTTTTTTGCCATATCAACAATCCTTTAATGATTTCCTCCATTAAGTCTGTCCATAAATCTTGTGAAGTCATGCATAACACCTGGACATAGTTATCTTCAAGAGGAATTTATTGTTTCAGGCTTAATGGCTTTCACGGGGTTTTATATGACAATGATGACCTCTTCAGTGGTGTAATCCTTCCAGACTTTCATGATAGTTTTTCTATTAGGGTTCTCTTCTATAGCATTGACAGTCCTTTCTATAGAAAATTGTGTGTAATGAGCCTTAAAGGTTCTTATAACCTCCTTATGTAGAGGCTAAATTAGAGACATTGTGTTTGGGAGCAAGCAGACCACTTGATGCTTTGGTGTTTAGCTCATAGGGTGTTGGGTGGCCAGGAACATTGTCCAATATCAAAATAACTTCAAAAGGCAGCCACTTATTGGCAAAGTACTTCCTGACCTCAGGGATAAAGCATGGGTAGAACCAGGCCAGAGTTCTTATCTAGGCCTTCTTGTTGTGCAACCAAAAGACTGGCAGCTAGTATTTATCTCTTTCTTTCTAGGCATGGGTTAGCAGCTTTTTAGACAAGGGCAGTCCTGATCATAAACCTGATGTCGTTTTCTTAAAACAGTAGAGTTATCCTATCCCTTCCTACCTTAAATCCTAGCTCTCTCTTCCCTTTCGATAAATGTCCTTGGTGGCATTTTCTTTTCCAGAATAGGGCACTTTTATCTGCATTAAAAACCTGTTTGGGCAGATATCCTTTCTTCTCAATGATTTTCTTAATGCCATCGAGGAATTCAACTGTTGCCTCTTGGCCAACAGAAGGTGCTTCTCCTGTTATCTGGACATTTTTAATGCCAAACTTCTTTGTAAAATTACCCAACCATCCTTTGTATGCACTACCCTTAGATCCTTCACCTTCCTTTTGGTTTAACTTGTCATATAGTCACTTCACTTTTCTCCAATCCTGTTAGAATCTATAGGAATGCCTTTCTTTAAGCAATACTGCACCCAACTGAAGTTCTGCATATTGAAAGAAGATAAAAACATACATGTTGTACAAGAAGTGCCAGCTTTTCATGCCTAGGGGTATAACTGTAGTGGTAGTTTCACAAATTTTCTTGCTTTCCAATGCTCTTTACACTGGATTGACATTTTGAAATGGCAGGTACCCACAGCTGCAGACCTTAGTATATGGTACATGTCAATTAATTCAACGTTTCCTGTGATGTCATGGGTTTTTTTTCTGCTTTATGGGAGCTCTTCCAGCATCACTAGTGGCACTTAGTATGCATCCCATGGTGTTATATAAGGTATATAGTATTGCACTAAGCACAAAGAAAAGTATCTCTGCTCTACATTTTTGCTTTGTGGCTATCAGGGTTTACATAAAACGTCTCCTAGATGAAATGGTCCTTTTTCTGATGATAGCAATTTATCTTCATTTGCCTATAAGAAGGCCATTTTATTGTTCCCCTTTTATTTTTTGATGTCACAAATTGTGTTTTTATGCTGTAATTTAATTACCAAGTGGTAATAGCTATTGTTATTTTTAATGCTTTTTTTCTTTAACCTTTATACCATAATTAAGAGATTAAGACGATCCCATTTTTTAAAATTTTTATTTAATTTATTTTTTTAATTTACATCCAAGTTAGCATATAGTGCAACAATGATTTCAGGAGTAGATTCCTTAGTGCCCCATACTCATTTAACTCATCCCCCCTCCCACAACCCCTTCAGCAACCCTCTGTTTGTTCTCTATATTTGAGTCTCTTATGTTTTGTCCCCCTCCCTGTTTTTATACTAATTTTGCTTCCCTTCCCTTATGTTCATCTGTTCTGTGCTTTAAAGTCCTCATATGAGTGAAGTCCTATGATATTTGTCTTTCTAAAAAAGAGTTAGTTTTCTAATGACTATATATTTATCACCTTAATCAGAGTTTTGTGTACTTTTGCCTTTTTATTTCAGCTAGAAGACCTCCTTTTAACATTTTTTCAGGCCAATCTAAAGGTGGTAAACTCCCTCCACTTCTGTTTGTCGTGAAAAACCTTTATGTCTTCAAATCTGAAGGATAACTTTGCTGAATAGGGTATTCTTGGCTTGAAGTTTTTATCTTTCAACATTTTGAATATGTCACTCCATTGTCTCCTGGTTTATAGAATTTTTGCTGAAAAATCAGCTGGTAGCTTTATGTGGATTCCTCTGCAGGCTGGTATACTCTTTTTCCCTGGATGACTTTAAAGTTCTTTATCATTGCCTTTTGGTGGTTTTAATACAATGTGTCTTGGAGAAGGTCCTCTGCACTAAGATAATGAGATGTTGTATTAGTTTTGTGGATTTGTATATCCATTCTTTCCCCAGGTTTGAGAAACTTTCAGCTATTATCTGTTTGGTTTTTTTTTTTTTTTTAATTTTTTTTTTCAACGTTTATTTATTTTTGGGACAGAGAGAGACAGAGCATGAACGGGGGAGGGGCAGAGAGAGAGGGAGACACAGAATCGGAAACAGGCTCCAGGCTCTGAGCCATCAGCCCAGAGCCTGACGCGGGGCTCGAACTCACGGACCGCGAGATCGTGACCTTGCTGAAGTCGGACGCTTAACCGACTGCGCCACCCAGGCGCCCCTAATTTTTTTAAGTCTACTTATGTTGAGAGGGAGAATACACAAAACATGAGCTGGGGGAGAGGTGGGGAGAGAGGGTGAGGGAGAAAGAGAATCCCAAGCAGGCTCTGCACTGTTAGCATGAAGCTGGATGCAGGGCTCAAGCACATGAACCATGAGATCATGAACTGAGCTGAAACCAAGAATCAGATGCTTAACAATGGAGCCATCCAGGAGCCCGTCAGCTATTATTTCTTTTAATACACTTTCTGCCCTTACTCCCTCTCTTCTTCTCCTGGTATAGCCATTATTTTTTTTTTAAGATTTTATTTTTAAGTACTCTCTGCACCCAACATGGGCCTCAAACTTAGAACCCTGAGATCAAGAATCACATGCTCTGACTGAGCCAGCCAGGGATCCAGAGGCAGCAATCTTATATTGACTTTCCTAATGGAGTCTGATAGTTCACATGGAGTTTCTTTACTTTTTTAAAACATGAGTTCTCTCTACTCTTCCAACTGAATTATTTTGATATTCCTATACTTGAGCTTACTTATTGTCTCTTCCAATGGTTTCTAGTGGCCTCTCATTTATTGAATTCTTCAGCTGTAGAACTTTAATCTCTTTGGTACTCCATCTGTTCACTACATTTTATTCCTGAGAACATGGTATTACCTTTCTGAGTTTTCATTGAAAAATGCTATTTTGGATTCTTTATCAGTTAGATTACAATATCCCATGTCTTTGGGTTCAGTTGCTGGAAAATTATCATTTTCCTTCTGAAAAACCATACTAGCATGATTTTTCATAGTGTTTGATGAAAAATAACTCTGCCACTGCACTTCAAGTGCTAACAACTTTCTTGTTTAGGTAAGGTTTTGTTTACTTTGATTCTAGCAATTCAACATGTTGGTAATTAGGAACCTTCCTTTTGTTTTCCAGATAGTGGCACTAGAGCACTAGTTTTTGGTTTCTCTTGGCAGAGCTGACTCAATGCTGAGGTTGGGAATGTACACATTAAAAAAAAAACTGGCAAGGAAAAAAGGAGTATGGCAGCAGACTGGGGTGAGGTGTGTGCTTAGCAGTGGGGCATCATGAATGCCCAGGGCCTGGTAGTGTGGGTCCTTTAGGGGTGGGGCAGGGGTCATGGGTAGTCATCTTGCCAGAATCCCAGGACAGACAACAAGAAACACTTTCCTTCAGTTGGTTGTCTCCCTTCTTCCCTTTCCTCTGTCAGCCCCTAGTCACTGAAGTCTCTTCCCGAAGAGAGCAATGGGGGTCCCCAGCTGCTGGGCAGAGCCACGCAGACCCCCACTCACCCCCTTCACCTTCCACCTCCTCTGCCAAGAAAGTGCTGAGTACTGTGGGGACCTGCCACTGTCACCACTCTTCTCTGTCCACAGCCTCCTTTGAGGTCCAGTCCACCCACTTTGGGGTCTACAGATGGGTGGAGTCTCAGGTATCCTTGTGTGCTGCACAGAGGTGCCTTTTTTAGTTTAGAAAGTTTGATTAGTTGTAAGTTGAAAAGAAGAGAAAAAAAAAAATATGCTACCATGATGATGGCATCGTTTTGTTCCAGGTCTTAAAACCATCTATTTCTCCTCCATAAATACTGTCTTGCTTAACTGAATAAATACTTAATATTGAAAAATATGAAATGGTGGTATATTTTATTTCCCCCATGGTTACCACTTAGAGTATTATTCTTTTAGTTTCCAGTTAGGTGCAGTCCTATTTTGCAGCAAAGAGTTACATAAAGTATGATTGACTACTTAGGGAAATTAAATCTCCAACAAGGGTTAATTTCTGAGTAAGTTATCCTATCTCTAGGAAGAGGTAAGCCAAATACAGAAGAGACATGGAGATAAAGAACTGAGGGCCAATGAGCTGAGTTTTATGAGATTATTCAAGGAAAATGTGGGAACACTAGACAATGATAGGTGAAGGCACTTAGAGGAAGCCAGAAGTGATGTGGGGAGAATGAGCACCACAAGATAACAGTGCCGTGCTAGTCATGAGTAAATAGTGCTTCAAGAAGGGGATTACCTTAAAATATAAAACGCCAAAGAGGAACCACAGAGGGTTAAAGTGAAGGTTAAGTATTATTTAAGTAGTTAGGATGTCACTACTGACTCTGTCTTTGACAAAGCCAGATTGCAGGGCTTTTAACACTATTTGACATATGGGAAAAGTTCCTATTCTTCTTCAAAGAAAGTTTGGAAGAGAATTTGTTTGGGAATCTAGGATAGCAGGAAATCTTTGTAGTCTTAAAAAGGGAGAGTTTGGGCGCCTGGGTGCCTCGGTCAGTTGAGCATCCAACTCTCAGTTTTGGCTCAGGTCACGATCTCATGGTTGGTGGGATGGAGCCCATGTAGGCTCCTTATTAACAGCATGGAGCCTGCTTGGGATTCCCTCTCTTCCCCTCTCCCTCTCTGTCTGCCCTTCCCCTGCTGGCACAGGCACACTCACTCTCTTTCTGTCTCTAAAAAGTAAATAAACTTAAAAAAAGGGGGGTGGGGTGGGAGAGAGTTTTATGCAGTTACAATCAGAAAAAAAGATATTTAATGGAGCAAGTCCTGGGGATGGTAAAGTAAGATAAAATCAAGATTACAAGTACAAGAGCTAACTCTGTAAAATAGAGTGGCACACTTCTCTTGTTAAAATTTGAAGGTAGAAAAGGACTGAAAATAAAGGAAATTATGAAAACAGAATGTTCTTTTGAAAGATGATCGTGTAAAACCAACTATTAGATGAAGGTAACTAGAGTAAGAATAAAATAAAAGTTTGTGGAGAATACTCTAGTTTGCGAATAATTGCTTTAAGGAAAGGGGAGTTAATGCTGATTAGTCAATACATAGAATTCTTAACTGATTACAGGCTGATTCAAAAGAGCAGCATGTATTCGTAATGTCTGGGTGCAAGGCTATCTGACTGCCTGGCAATGCTTGGCAGCCTAAAATTAGGGGGTACAGAGGAGATAGATTTCTCCAGAGATGGTATCAGGATAGTTGTAGTGAAAAGACAAAGAGACCACAGCATTATTAGTGAACTGGCTAAAGGAGGCTCTTGAGACAATTTGAACAAAACTGTAAGTATTAAAGTTTCAAACTAAAGTTTGACTCAGGAAACCTTTGGGGTTTATGGAGTTGCTCCCAGCTTATTTCTGGTGTAGGTTTAACTGCAAAATTTGCATCAGTACTCCCTTGAATGATCTGATCTCAAAGATTTAAACTCTATTTGTTTTCTATAAACATAGGCCAAAGGGAGTGGAAAAAAACATCAAGCTGAAAATCAATAGTTCAAAACTGCCCCTATTCTGTGTATGTAGTTGATATAAAATGATGATGCAGGGAGAATTCAATTATATACATATTCACTATAGAGATGTAAAGCTTTATGAAATCACATTGAAACTTTATTAGAAAGTACAGAGTCTAAACCCTAGTCACCCTCACCCCCCCCCCCCGATCAATACAAAAGTTAAAAGTAGTCTTGGTTCAAGATACAAAATATTTGACATATTTTGTTCTTCTACACTAAATTTTTTATTGAGAGAATCATAGAAGAAGTGGTGAGATAAAATAATCTTTAAAATATTCAGCTTATTTTAGCTTTAATGTGTCCTACATCTAGCTGGAAATGTTATTTTCCATCTTCAGCCATTTCTTCTTGCTTCACTCAATGTTACTTAGATTACCTCAGATAGATTAAGATAATGCATCTTTTGTTGAGTGAAAAAAATAATTCATTTATTAACTTCTGGATTATCTCATATTATTATGAAATGTATGATGCTATGTTAGATTACAAAAAGGAAAGGAATATCTATTTCTCTCCTTCAAAATCTAACATTTGAGACTTTTGGTTTTTGATCTCTGGAGTTCTTGTGAAGACTGACATTCAGTCTTGAGTTAGGGAAGACAGGCATTGGGTTTTTAAATATTTATCTTTATTAATTTAATCCTAAATGTGTCCATGAAGCCTTATGGATTAAAGATAATCATGATTCACCTAAAAGTCAAATAGTGATTGTGTAATTCCCCACACTCAGATTTTAACTTCTGGGCAATGAAACGAAAGGTAGGTATAATCGCCTATAAAAGAAAATTTCAAAATCTGTATCATAGGAGAGAAACAGTAAAATAGATTTTCTCTGCTTTTATACAAGAGAAAGAGGCAACTGCTTCCTCTGCCCTCCCAAAAGGAGAAAAGTATTTTTTTGCTCCTTGGAGTTGAATGAGAATTATCCTGTGTTCTTCCTGTAATCTTTTGGAATGTAAATATCTCTCTCCAAAGGCCAGATAAGATTCAATGTCTCTAGATTTTATGACTAAAGATGTTGCCAAGGTCATAGGCCTCATTTCCTCTTGAAATGTAAATTAATACCTCTAGAGTTAGGTCACTATCTCTGTAGTTCTCTAGACCATCTATGCAGAGGCCAACTAACTTCCCAAGTTTTGTTGTTAGCTGATGATACCCCGTTTCAGCAAAAATCATTAAAAATGCTCCAACTCTCCAGAAACACAAAAATCTTTTATTCCCTCACAATAGATGAACTAGGGATTTCTTGGAAAGAGGTCATAGGAAGATATTGGTAATCCATAAGTAGAGTAAGGAGGATAGACAAACAATAGGTAATCTGCAGATACTGATGTTCATTTAGGCAGAATGTAGGCTCTAGTGACTACCTGACATGCTTGGATGTCAGATCCTAGAATAAAATCTTGACACGAAAGAGGTCAGAGTCTGGTATAGAAACTCATAAAAGAAACTGAGGGGCGCCTGGGTGGCTCAGTCGGTTGAGCGGCCGACTTCAGCTCGGGTCATGATCTCGCAGTCCGTGAGTTCGAGCCCCGCGTCAGGCTCTGTGCTGACAGCTCAGAGCCTGGAGCCTGTTTCAGATTCTGTGTCTCCCTCTCTCTGACCCTCCCCCGTTCATGCTCTGTCTCTCTCTGTCTCAAAAATAAAATAAATGTTAAAAAAAATTTAAAAAAATAAATAAAAGAAACTGAGTTATGGTACAGAAAGCAGTTTTTAAGAAAATGTACAAAGTTGAAAAGGTGCCATAAAAAAAACAAGAAAGAGATGTGGGATAAAGATTTGGTTCTTTGTTATAAAAATTCTATATTCTATACCTACATATGGGTATTCATTCTTGGAGCACTTGTGGACCCTTGCTGAAAATTCATGGCTCTCTCCTAGAAAATTGTCTGCGGGGGCACCTGGGTGGCTCAGTCAGTTAAGGGTACCACTGTTGGTTTGGGCTCACGTCATGATCTCATGGTTTATGAGTTCAAGCCCAGCATCAGGCTCCATGCTATGGTGCAGAGCCTCCTTTGGGATTCTCTTTCTCCTCCGCTCCCCCCCGACCCCACTACTCTCCTGCTTATGCACACTCTTTCTCTTTCTTTCAAAATAAATAAACTTAGAAATTTTTCTTTTGTCATTTCTTTGGTATCTTCTTTCCCTCTATATTTTCCAATCCCATTAAAATAAATTTTTCCATCACATAGATATTAGATTTGTTGGGTTCATCCTCTGCTTCCTCTTGTATTTTCTCTATTTTTTTTTCCTATCCTCTGGAAGATCTCCTTGACTACTATTAAATATTTTTTTAATCTACAAATATATGTTATAATAACAAAAAGTCATTATTATTATATTGGTCATAGCTTTTTATTTGTATTTTGTGAATGTGGTATCTTCACACATATATGAGACTATTAATCAGAATATTTAATTTTTTTCCTTTCTTAGAACTTAGATTTCATCCAAGATGATTTTTCCCCAAGTTTCTTGTTTCTCTACTCATTCACGTCAAACCTTTTTCCAAATGTTATATGACTCTTGACTGTCCACATTTAACAATGAAAAGTGTGACTGGAGGTTCTGGAGAGTATCTTGGGGTTACTAGCAGACAACTTCATTTTTGAGTGAATGGTACAGATGGTGGCTCACCAAATGCCAGAAGAAGGGAGTTTCAACTCTGTAGGGCTGACTTCCATATAAGTTTCTCTGATTTCGTTCCAGTCTTTTTTTGTTTTTAGACTTCTGATTGTTTTTATTTAGATATAAACATATGAGTATAGGTAATGAATTAACATATTATTGGGGGAAAGGATTTTCTTCCTTGTAGACTTCCTGTTCAACTTTTTAATGCCCCAGTCCTTACTCAGGCCCTTTTCCATTTATGCTCTCTGAGTTCTGAGTTTGTCCTGAACGTCACTTTACTTTGTGGAGACTCTCCAATTGCAGCTCCCACTTAAAATATCTTTGGTGGTTTCCTCCTGTCTGCTTCATCAGCTAACACCCTTCCTTCTGCCATCTGTATTTTGCCTTTTTGTTTAAACTCTCCTGAAACTTCCTTTCCTGTTGTTGTCTTGCTGTGGACACATCATTCTTATTACTTTTCTATAATTGTCTGTCATCTGGATGTAAACGAACACACTGGATTTTAAGCCAGGCACTAAGGTCAAGGTCTAACCTCTATGGCTAAACAGATGAATTCTATGAGATTCTTTGTGAGGGAATTTAGTGAGGAGAGAGCTGAAATGAGAAGGAAGCCAGATCCACGTTACCTTAGCCTTAAACCAAATATCACCTGTCCTGAGAAACAAACAAGTAACACCTAATCCAAAGAGGCAGTAAATGGGATGGAAACAAATATAAAACTATTGATTTTTAGTTAACAATGTAATTTGAATATTTAACAACTAAATATGAGTGAAACAAGGCAACAAATAGGCTAAACAATCTCCACTATAGAAATATGAAAGTAATGAGAATCTTACAAACAATTACTTTAGATTCAGTTTCTGTGATTATTCCATTTACTTCCTTCCTGGCTGTACCGACAATTCCTTGGATACACTTAAATGCTGCAAGTGTTTCCTTGATAATCCCAAATCAGACACACCAAAACAAAATAGTCAGAACTAGGGTTATTCCACATTTTGGAGGATCTATTTCTTAGTGTTTATGAAAAATCCTTAGATTAGGTTCATGCTCTAATGGCCTCAAAAACATTATTATTGTTCTGATGGACAGTAGATGGTACATTCAGGCAATCCAGGTGCCAAGATCTAATGATTTGGTCCTGTGTATGCTAAATCAGTATATACTTGGATATATGATTAGAACTACAAAATCATAAAACATATGGTTTAGAAAACAGTTTATAGTATTTCAGACCCAATAGAAATGCTTTAACACACACTGAAGACTATATTCTAATGATTCATATAAAGTAAAATGATGTATTTTGTAAAAGGAGCAACATTTAGACTGTAAATGAAAGGTTTATATAAAGAAATAAAACTATAGTATTAAAATCATAATAATGAACACATTGATCAGGTGTAAAAACAAGTATGCATATAGTTCTAAAATTCATAATAATTAAGTGCTTAAACCAATAACTGCTTTGGTCCCCACCATCCAGTATCATTCTCTTAAGGCAGTGAATGAGACAATAGAAATGTATATTAAACTTTTCTTTTTGTCTTATTTTTTAATGTGAAATTTATTGTCAGATTGGTTTCCATACAACAGCCAGTGCTCATCCCAACAGGTGCCCTTCTCAGTACACATCACCCACTTTCCCCTCCCCCCCACCCCCATCAACCCTCAGTTTATTCTCAGCATTTAAGAGTCTCTTATGGTCTGCCACCTTCCCTCTCTGGAACTTTTTTTTCACCCTTTTCCTCCCTGCTGGTCTTCCGTTAAGTTTTTCAGGATCCACATATGAGTGAAAACATATGGTATCTTTCTTTCTCTGCTTAACTTATTTCACTTAGCATAACACTCTCCAGTTCCATCCACATGGCTACAAAAGTCCAGATTTCATTCTTTCTCATTGCCAAGTAGTATTCCATTGTATATATAAACCACAACTTCTTTACCCATTCATCAGTTGATAGATATTTAGGCTCTTTCCATAATTTGGCTATTGTTGAAAGTGCTGCTATAAACATTGGGGTACAAGTGCCCCTACACATCAGCACTCCTGTATCCTTTGGGTAAATTCCTAGCAGTGCTATTGATGGGTCATAGGGTAGATCTATTTCTAATTTTGGGGGGAACCTCCACACTATTTTCCAGAGTGGCTGCACCAGTTTGCATTCCCACCAACAATGCAAGAGGGTTCCCGTTTCTCCACATCCTGTCCAGCATCTATAGTCTCCTGATTTGTTCATTTTAGCCACTCTGACTGGTGTGAGGTGATATCTCAGTGTGGTTTTGATTTGTATTTCCCTGATGAGGAGTGATGTTGAGCATCTTTTCATGTGCCTGTTGGCCATCTAGATGTCTTCTTTAGAGAAGTGTCTATTTTCTTCACTGGATTCTTTGTTTTTGGGTGTGGAGTTTGGTGAGTTCTTTATACATTTTGGATTCTAGCCCTTGGTCTGATATGTCATTTGCAAATATCTTTTCCCATTCTGTCGGTTGCCTTTTAGTTTTGTTGATTGTTTCCTTTTCAGTACAGAAGCTTCTTACCTGGATGAGGTCCCAAAAGTTAATTTTTTGCTTTTAGTTCCCCTGCCTTTGGAGATGTGTCAAGTAAGAAATTGCTGTGGCTGAGGTCAGAGAGGTGTTTTCCTGCTTTCTCCTCTAGGGTTTTGATGGTTTCCTGTCAGGTCCTTCATCCATTTTGAGTTTATTTTTGTGACTGGTGTAAGAAAGTGGTCTAGTTTCAATCTTCTGCATGTTGCTGTCCAGTTCTCCCAGCACCATTTGTTAAAGAGACTGTCTTTTTTCCATTGGATATTCTTTCCTGCTTTGTCAAAGATTAGTTGGCCATACATTTTTGGGTCCATTTCTGGAGTCTATATTGTATTCCATTGGTCTATGTGTCTGCTTTTGTGCCAATACCATGCTGTCTTGATGATGACAGCTTTGTAGTAGAGGCTAAAGTCTGGGATTGTGGTGCCTCCCGCTTTGGTTTTCTTCTTCAGTATTACTTTGGCTATTCAGGGTCTTTTGTGGTTCCATACAAATTTTAGAATTGCTTGTTCTAGCTTCGAGAAGAATGCTGGTGCAATTTTGATTGGGATTGCATTGAAGATGTAGATAGCTTTGGGTAGTATTGACATTTTAACAATAGTTATTCTTCCAATCCATGAGCACAGAATGTTTTTCCATTTCTTTATATCTTCTTCAATTTCCTTCATAAACTTTCTATAGTTTTCAGCATACAGATCTTTTACATCTTTGGTTAGGTTTATTCCTAGGTATTTTATGCTTCTTGGTGCAATTGTGAATGGGATCAGTTTCATTATTTGTCTTTCTGTTGCTTCATTATTACTGTATAAGAATGAAACTGATTTCTATACATTGATTTTGTATCCTGTGACTTTGCTGAATTCATGTATCTGTTCTAGTAGACTTTCAGTGGAGTCTATCGGGTTTTCCATGTATAATATCATGACATCTGCAAAAAGTGAAAGCTTAACTTGATCTTTGCCAATTTTGATGCCTTTGATTTCCTTTTGTTGTCTGATTGCTGATGCTAGAACCTCCAACACTATATTAAACAACAGCAGTGAGAGTGGACATCCCTGTCGTGTTCCTGATCTCAGGGGGAAAACTCTGAATTTTCCCCCACTGAGGATGATATTAGCTGTGGGCTTGTCATAAATGGCTTTTATGTTTAAGTGTGTTCCTCCTATCCTGATTTTCATGAGGGTTTTTATTAAGAGAGGATGCTGAATTTTGTCAAATGCTTTTTCTGCATCGATTGACAGGATCATATGGTTCTTATCTTTTCTCTTATTAATGTGATGTATCACACTGATTGATTTGCGGATGTTGAACCAGCCCTGCAGCCCAGGAATGAATCCACTTGATCATGGTGAATAATTCTTTTTACATGCTGTTGGATTCGATTTGCTAGTATCTTAATCAGAATTTCTGCATCCATGTTCATCAGGGATATTGGCCTGTAGTTCTCTTTTCTTGCTGGGTCTCTGTCTGGTTTAGGAATTAAAGTAATGCTGGCCTCATAGAATGAGTCTGGAAGTTTTCCTTCCCTTTCTATTGTTTGGAACAGCTTGAGAAGGATAGGTATTATCTCTGCTTTAAATGTCTGGTAGAATTCCCCAGGGAAGCCATCTGGTCCTGGACTCTTATTTGTTGGGAGATTTTTGATAACTGATTCAATTTCTTTGCTGGTTATGGGTCTGTTCAAGTTTTCTATTTCTTCCTGTTTGAGTTTTGGAAGTGTGTGGGTGCTTAGGAATTTGTCCATTTCTTCCAGGTTGTCCAGTGTGTTGGCATATAATTTTTCATAGTATTCCCTGATAATTGCTTGTATTTCTGAGGGATTGGTTGTAATAATTCCATTTTCATTCATGGTGTTATCTATTTGGGGCATCTCCCTTTTCTTTTTGAGAAGCCTGGCTAGACGTTTATCAATTTTGTTTGTTTTTTCAAAAAACAAACTCTTGGTTTCATTGATCTGCTCTACAGTTTTTTTAGATTCTATATTGTTTGTTTCGGCTCTGATGTTTATTATTTCTCTTCTTCTGCTGGGTCTGGGGTATCTTTGCTGTTCTGCTTCTATTTCCTTTAGGTGTGCTGTTAGATTTTGTATTTGGGATTTTTCTTGTTTCTTGAGATAGGCCTGGACTGAAATGTATTTTCCTCTCAGGACTGCCTTCGCTGCATCCCAAAACATTTGGATTGTTTTATTTACATTTTCATTTGTTTCCATGTATTTTTTAATTTCTTCTCCACTTGCCTGGTTGGCCCATTCATTCTTTAGTAGGGTGTTCTTTAACCTCCATGCTTTTGGAGGTTTTCCAGACTTTTTCCTGTGGTTGATTTCAAGCTTCATCGCATTGTGGTCTGAAAGTATGCATGGGTATGATCTCAATTCTTGTATACTTATGAAGGGCTGTTTTGTGACTCAGTATGTGATCTATCTTGGAGAATGTTCCATGTGCACTCGAGAAGAAAGTATATTCTGTTGCTTTGGGATGCAGAGTTCTAAATTTATCTGTCAAGTCCATCTGATCCATTGTATCATTCAGGGCCCTTGTTTCTTTATTGATCCTGTGTGTAGATGATCTATCCAATGTTGTAAGTGGAGTATTAAAGAGCAACCAATGGTTGCAATGGTAATTGCAACCAAATTGCAACCCTGCAATTACCATATTCTTATAAATAAGGTTGCTTACATTTGTGATTGTTTTATTTATTTGGGGGCTCCCGTATTCGGCACATAGACATTTATAATTGTTAGCTCTTCCTGATGGATAGACCCTGTAATTATTATATAATGCCCTTCTTCATCTCTTGTTACAGCCTTTGTTTTAAAGTCTAATTTGTCTGATATAAGTATGGCTACTCCAGCTTTCTTTTTACTTCCAGTAGCATGATAGATGGTTCTCCATCCTTTCACTTTCAATCTGAAGGTGTCCTCAGGTCTAAAATGAGTCTCTTGTAGACAGCAAATAGATGGGTCTTTTTTTTTTTTTTTAATCCATTCTGATATCCATTCTGATCCATTTCTGTTGGAGCATTTAGTCCATTTACATCCAGTGTTATTATTGAAAGATATGGGTTTAGAGTCATTGTGATGTCTGTAGGTTTAATGCTTGTAGTGATGTCTCTGGTACTTTGTGGTCCTTGCAACATTTCACTCACAGAATCCCCCTTAGGATCTCTTGTAGGGCTGGTTTAGTGGTAATGAATTTCTTCAGTTTTTGTTTGTTTGGGGAAATCTTTATCTTTCCCTTTATTATGAATGACAGACTTGCTGGATAAAGGATTCTTGGCTGCATATTATTTCTGTTCATCACATTGAAGATTTCCTGCCATTCCGTTCTGGACTGCCAAGTTTCAGTAGATAGGTCTGCTACTACCCTTATGTGTCTACCTTTGTATGTTAGGGCCTGTTTATCCCTAGCTGCTTTCAATATTCTCTCTTTATCCTTGTATTTTGCCAGTTTCACTATGATATGTCAGGCAGAAGATTGATTCAAGTTACGTCTGAAGAGAATTCTCTGTGCCTCTTGGATTTCAATTCCTGTTTCCTTCCCCACATCAGGGAAGTTCTCAGCTATAATTTTTTCAAGTACACCTTGAGCCCCTTTCTGTTCTTCTTCTGGAATTCCTATGATATGGATATTGTTCTGTTTGATTGCATCACTTAGTTCTCTAATTCTCCTCTCGTACTCCATTTTTTTTATCTCTTTTTCTCAGCTTCCTCTCTTTCTATAATTTTATCTTCTAATTTACCTATTCTCTCCTCTGCCTCCTCAATCTGTGCTATGCTCACCTCCATTTTATTTTGCACCTCATTTATAGCATTTTTGAATTCATCATGACTATTTTTAGTCCCTGATCTCTGTAGCAATAGATTCTCTGCTATCCTCTATGCTTTTTTCAAGCCCAGCGATTAATTTTATGACTATTACTCTAAATTCTTGTTCCGTTATGTTGCTTAAGTTGTTTTTGATCAATTTGTTAGCTGTCGCTACTTCCTGGAATTTCTTTTGAAGAGAATTCTTCCATTTCATCATTTTCGCTAGTTTTCTGTCCCTTATGCGTTTTAAAAGCTTGTGTGCTCTGCACCTGTGGGCATTGCTCTATTGAAGGAGGATCACACACTGTCCAGGGCCTGGCCCTTCAGGAGGTGTTTTTTCAGGGATTGTTACTTGATCTCTGTTGTTGTGACTTTGGTTATTTTATTACCCTGCTCAAAGTAATATTTTGGACCCTCTATCAGGTGTGCTTTGATTTGTCCCTTGGAGTAGCCCTGTAAAGGAAAACAGACAAACAGGAGACAAATCACACAAACACACAAACAAATAAACAAAACCAAAACCCTAAAGACTAAAAACAAAAAACCCCAAAAGACCGACTACAAGTAAAGAAGAGGGTGGAGGCGGTGCTGATGGGAGAGCATATACAAAGAGAGAAATCACAGGGGCTGGGCGGGGGGGGGGGGAGAAATAAGCATTGATTAGGCAGAGAGACTCAAGGGCTTTTTTCCAGACAAAGAGAAAGGCAAATAAAGAAGGAGGTGGGGAAATCGAAATGAAGATAAAATTACCCAGACAGAGAAACTATATGGCTTGATTATTCCAGAGAGAGAGAAAGGAATGTAAAGAAGGAGGTGTAGAACATGTATCAAGACAGTGGATTCAATATGTCTGTTTAGACAAACCAATAACCAGATTAAGCAGCCTAGGGGAGGGAAGAGATAAGGAGGAGGAATGAGGTGTGGGGGGGATATCTATATATCCAGAATTGACCTAGAGTTAATCCAGGGAAAGCTTCATCCCTTGTAGGTAGTAGCTGTCTACAGGGTCTGTGCTGCTCTGGTGGATACCAGTTACCCAGTGCAAAGAGGCGTGGTTTGGCGTTTTTCTGGACCCACCTCCACTATGGGCCTGGGGGGTGATCCCTGAGGCCCCACCTTGGTGGTGGTTGTGGTCGTGGTGGGCGGGGGCGGGGGAATGGTGATCTCCCAGTCTCTTCTCCACGCAGCCGGACTGGTGGACTTGTTTGAGTTGTTCTCACTGTGCTGTGGTCGCAGAAAGGGCGGGCTTTCTCGCTCAGCCAACTCCCCTGACCCTGTGCTTGGCTAGGATTCAAAGTCCTGCTCAGTGTGCTCTGGCACTGGGGAAGTGCCTCTCGTGCAGCGATATGTGGTCCCGGCTGGCTTTGTCTGTGCCAGCGCACTTCGGGGAGGACCGCCTTCTACTGTGGGATGAGAGCCGCTGCCCTCACCGCAAGCCCCCGGGGTGGCGGAAACAGGCAGCCTTTGTCTTTTCCCACAGCACTCCAGGGAAACGGAGACTTTTTCCTCCTGCAGTCGGCATCCTCCGCCCAGCCACTGCACCCAGGGGTGGCAGGTTCTGTACTGTCGTGCAGCCCTCCAGGGAGGGCACCACTTTCTCCAGCTGCAGACTGAGCCTCTGACCTACCACCGCACCCAGGCCTAGCTCCCCTCCTCCCCAGGTGCGGGGAACAGGGAGCCGGCTAGAGTCCAAAAAAACCCCCGCAGTTAGACATCGGATCCTTCTCAGTCTCAGTCCAAGGTCTTTCTCCTGTCCAGATATGGTCCTGCAGTTCCCTAGCTGCTTTATGTCTTCCCTTTGTCTCTCCGCAGAAGGGGGTCCCTCCCTGTGTGCCCACGCAGCCTTTTTTTTTTTATCTCCCCCAGTTTGCAGTTACCCACCTATCTTTTTTCCAGCTTTCCCATTTTCTTCCTAGTAGATTCAGTCGCTTTTTCTCCCAGGCTCTGGTGTTCAAACTCCTTTGGCTTCTACACTTATTTGTTTGAGGGACTACACTTATTTGTTTGAGAAGTATGGATTCCCCCTACTTCTCCACCATGTTGCTCCTTTTTTTTCTCTTTTTGTCTTAAAAAACACGTGTATGTATTTTTAATAAAATATTTGTGTCACATACCACAAAATTAACCAATTTAAAGTACACAATTTGGGGTTTTTACCTATTTACAAGTCTATCACAAGATGAAACCATCACCATTATCTAATGCCATAATGTTTTCATCACCCCTGCCAACCCACCCCACCACCCCCCAAAAAAACTCCCAGACCATTAAGCAGTCATCTCTCACTCCAAACAGCCACTGGCAGCCACTCTATTCTGGCTTGCACACAGCATAATGTTTTCAGAGCTCATCCATGCTTTATCAATATTATTGCTGAAAAATATTCTGTTGTATGGATGTACCCTTTTTTATTTATTTATGAAGAAGTTGGGAGAATTTGGATTGTTACCATGTGTTTTTAGTTACTTTTTTTTCCCCTTGGGTATATGTATACCTAAAAGTAGAATTACTGGGTCATATGGAAATCTATGTTTAACTTTTTTTTAAATCAAAGTATAGATGCCATACAATGTGATTTGACAATTACATACATTGAAAATACCACAACATGTGTAGTTACCATCTGCTGTCACACAAAATTAATACAATAGTATTGACAATATTTCCTATGCTGTATTTTTGCATCCATGTGATTTATTTATTTTATAATTGAAAGTTTGCACTTCTTAATCCCCTAACCTATTTCACCCATGCCTGTACCTACCTCTCCTATGGTAACCATCAGTTTGTACTTTGTATTTATGTCTACTTTTGTTTTGTTTTTCAGATCTCAGATATATGTGAAATCATATGGCATCTGTCTTGCTCTGGCTGACTAATTTCATGTAGCATAATACATGCTAGGTCTGGCAAGATTGCATTCTTGTTTATGGCCGAATAATATTCCATTGTGTATATATACCACTTCTATCTTTTTTTCTTTTGATGGCCCCTAACGTTGCTTAGGTATCTTGGCTGTGTAAGTAATACTGCAATAAATATAGTAGCACACATACCTTTTCAATTACTCTTTTTGTTTTTTTCAAGTAAAAACTCAGATATACTGGATTTGTGGTTTGTTTGTTTTTTAATTTTTTGAGGAAATTCCATACAGTTTTCCACAGTGGCTGTTACAGTTTGTATTTCTATAAAGAGACCACAAGTATTCCTATTTATTTACATCCTTGCTAATAGTTGTTATTTCATGTCTTGAATTCTAGTCATTCTGATAGGTTGAGGTAATATCTCATTGTGGTTTTTATACGCATTTCCCTGATGCTTAGTGATATTGAACACCTTTTCATGTGTCTGTTGGCCACCTTTATGTCTTCTTTAGAGAAACAGCTCACCCATTTTTCAGTCATATTGTTTGGCCTTTTTTTGGTGTTGAGTTTCAGGAGTTCTTTATACCTGTTGAATATTAACCCTTGAACTGATAAAGCATTTGCAGATATCTTCTCCCATTCATTAGGTTGCCATTTTTGTTTTATCCATGGTTTCCTTCACTGTGCAAAAGATTTTCACCTTGATATCCTAATTGTTTATTTTTGCTTTGGTTTCTCTTGCCTGGAGAGACAAGTTTAGGAAAATATAGCCATGACTAATAACCAAGAGTTTACTGCCTATGTTTTCTTTTAGGAGTTTTATGGTTTCAGACCTCACATTTAAGTGTTTAATCCATTTTGAATTTATTTTTGTGTATGGCATAAGAAAGTGGTCCAGTTTCATTCTTTACATGTAGCTGTCCAGTTTTCCCAGTGCCATTTATTGAAGAGATTCTTTCCCCCATTGTATATTCTTGCCTCCTTTGGCATAGATTAATTGCCCCACATAAGCATGGGTTTGTGTATGGGTACCCTATCCTGTTCATTTGCGTTACGTGTCTCTGAACCAGTCCCATAGTGTTTTGATTACTACAGCTTTGTAGTATATCTTGAAATTTAGGAGGCTGATGCCACTAGCCTGTTTTCCTTTCTCAATATTGCTTTGGATATTTGAATTCTTTTGCAGTTGCATATAAATTTTAGCATCATTTGTTCTAGGTTTGTGAATAACGCTGTTTGCATTTTCATAGAGATTGCATTAAATCTGTTGATTGCTTTGGGTAGTAAGGATAATTTACCAATATTAATTCTTCCAATTCATGACCATGGGCTATTTTTCCATTTGTTTGTATCATCTTCAATTTCTTTCATGAATGTTTTATAGTAGAAGTGCTCTTAAATATAAGTATTTGATCCATTTTTAGTTAATTTTCACATATGGTGTGAGGTAGGGCTACAAAATTATTCTTTTGTTTGTGGCTGTCTTGATGTCCTAGCACCATTTGTTGAAAGTAGTATTTTCCCCCACTTAGTCTACTTCTTTGTCAAAAAATGTTGTAATTTGGAAGCATTAATATAGTACCCTAGATTCTGGTGTATAACTTCAGAAATCTGACATAAATTTTACATTCTATCCTTTATGTTTGGTTATTTTATCTTTTTGGAAACTTCTAGAAAGATACATTAACTTTAAATGATTTGAATTTTACTCTCACTACTTTAGTGTAGGAAGTTTTGTACTCCTATGCTAGGCCTTTATTCTGACATTCAAGTGGTGGCAGTTTTAAAACATATCTGAAAAGCTTTGACACTCTTCTAACACAGAGATGGGATCTATGTCTTATCTAATTGAACCTGGTCTTGATTTAGTGACTTGTTTATAACTGATGGATACATCTGAAATGATGTTGTGTGACCTTCCAAGAGTAGGTTGTAAAGGTGATGCAACTTCCACATTGCCTTCTGAAGCCCTTGCACTGGTGGTTTGAGACACAATGTAAAAAACTTGACTACCTTATAACTTCTATGTGGAAGGAGGCCACACAGACCAGATGTAGTTCATATGAATTCAGCTGAGGTCATGGCTGCAAGACAGCATCAGTTTCCAGACATATGAGTGAAGTTGATTCCCTGTGATTCAGTCACCCCTAGCTATTGACTGCTCCCTGCTGAGGGCCCAGATACTGTGCAGAAGAAATAAGTTATTCTCACTGTTCCCTGTCCAAATTTTATTTATTTATTGTTTTTTATTGAAGTCCTACTTAGCTAACATACAGTGTAAAATTAGTTTGGGTATACAATATAGTGATTCAACACTTCTATACAACAGCTGGTGCTCACCACAAGGGTCCTCTTTAATCCCCATCACCTATTTATACCTCCTCTCCCCACAGCCTCCCTATGGTAACCAGCAGTTGGTTCTCTACAGTTAAAAGTCAGTTTCTTGGTTTGCCTCTCTCTTTCTCTCTCTTTTTTCCCCTTTGCTCATTTGTTTTAAGGCAGTTTTGTTTGTTTTTGTTTTTGTTTTAATTTTAGAAAGAGAAAGAGAGTGTGAATAGGGGAGAAGGGCAGAGTGGGAGAGAAAGAATCTTAAGCAGGCTCCATGCTCAGCACAGAGTCTAATGTGGGGCTTGATCCCACAACTCTGGGATCATGACCTGTGCCGAAATTGAGTCAGATACTCAACTGACTGAGCCACCCAGGCGCCCCTCATTTGTTTGGTTTTTTAAATTGCACATATGAATGAAATCATGATATTGGTCTTGCTCTGACTGATTTCACTGAAGATAATACTTTCTAGTTCCATACATGTCATTGTAAATGGCAAGAGTTCATTTTTTTTATGGCTGAGTAATTTCCATTGTATGTATATCACATTTTCTTTATCCATTTATCAGTCGATGGACATTTGGGCTGTTTCCATAATTTGGCTATTGTTGTAGATAACGCTGCTGTAAACATTGGAATGCATGTATCCCTTCAAATAGAAACTTCTTTCTGGATATGTCTCTTGAGGCAAAGGAAACAAAAGAAAAATAAACTATTTGGACTTCATCAAAATAATAACCTTCTTCACTGTAAAGGAAACAATCAACAAAACTAAAAGACAACATGTTTGCAAATGACATATCTGATAAAGGGTTCTTATCCAAAATATATAAAAACCTTCTGTAACTCAACACCCCAAAATTTAATGATCTGATTAAAAATGGGCATAAGATATGAATAGAAATTTTTCCAAAGAAGATATCCAGATGGCCAACAAACACATGAAGATGCTCAACCTCACTGATGATCAGGGAAATACAAATCAAAACTATAATGAGATACCACCTCACACCTTTCAAAATGGCTAAAAATAAATGACATACAAAACCAGTATTGGTAAGGATGTGCAGGAAGCAGAACCCTCTTGCACTGTTATGGGTAATACAAACTGGTATAGCCACTCTGGATAACAAAATGGAAGTTCCTAAAAAGTTAAAAATAGAACTACTCTATAGTCCAGATATTGAACTACTAGTATTTACCTGTCCAAATTTTAAACCATGAAACTGTGAGGATGATTAAATGACTTATAGTAGCTAAATTTTAGGGTGTATAGCAATAATAATGATTATTTCTATGAATATAAATAACGTAATATTCAACATAACTGAACTTCTGCAATCTCTATTACTGCACTATCGTTGATGAGTGTTTTTTTCTTTGTACCATGTTTAGGAACTAGAAAGATACAGAAATACACACATATATATTATACATACATAAATATTATATATATATGTATATATATACATATACATATTATACATATTACATATACATATGTATTACATAATATCACACATTTCACATTTTAAATACCATCTGTATGTCAAAATCTGTGAACATAGGTCTTTGTTTCTTTCCTAGAGAAGTTGAAATGTAGGAGTTGGTAAATGAGGAGCTAGGCAATTCTTTTACTCACAATGCTTTGGGGCTGACTAGTAAATTAATTACAATACTTTGTGTTGACAATACACTAGGGGAATTTATTTAGATCTACTCTCAGGGCTGACTTCCCAAGAGAATGCAAGTCAATTATGGTTCTAACTCTTCCTGTCTCATTAGCTATTTGAATAATAATACATTTGAATGATGGCCCAGGAGACTAGAATTAGGAACTATTTGTCTCAGTCCCAAATGAGCTGCTTAGTCAGATAATCCTAAGTGTCCATTATTACTTTAAGCTGTGCCATGACTGACTCTGGGATGTTCTACTTAATTCCAGGAAAACTGGTGGGATATATAGCTTTATTTCTTTTAAATAAACATCTAATTGTACTAGACATCTGTAGCTTAGCAAATTAATTTTCAAATCACCAAAAAGGCTTCTAAATCAAGAGATCTATGTGGTATGTCAGTTTTCCTCAATTTCGACTTAGGACACAAATGACTACTGTGTTCTAAAAAACATGGAGTTTTAAAGATTTTTTTCAAAGTAACTATTTCTATGTAATCAAAACGAACACCCAGTGCAAAATTGGGTTGTTGTGTTATTCTGGTGGCCAGCTATCCTTTGATGCATGGAATGATAAGATACAGACTAATCTATAAAATTCCACAAATGATAATGACCTAGGTCATTATTTAAGTAAGTTGTTTAAGATAAATTATTATTTTAAAAATTGTTTTCCAGGGGGAGCCTGGGTGGCTCAGTCAGTTAAGAAACTGACTTTGGCTCAGGTCATGGTCTCATGGTTCATGGGCTCGAGCCCCATGTCAGGCTCTGTGCTGACAGCTTGGAGCCTGGAGCCTGCTTCAGATTCTGTGTCTCCCTCTCTCTCTGTTCCTCCCCTGCTCATTCTCTGTCTCTCTGTGTCTCTTAAAAATAAATAAATGTTAAAAAAAAATTAAAAATTGTTTTCCAGGATGGTATTTGCTGGGATAAGCGCTTGGTATTATATGTAAGTGATAAATCACTAAATTCTACTCCTGAAAACATTATTACACTATATGTTAGTTAACTTGGATGGAAATGAAACAAAAAAAAAATCCATAAATCTGTTTTCCAAGAGCTTGAAAGAGGAAGGGTAAAACACAGTACAGTATGACTGAAATAATATAAAAAAGAAAACCATATACCATGTAAAAACAATATGAACAGCAGTGTCAGAAAAAAAAAATAGGATGGCTCTTTTGTAAGTTGTAATTTTAAGCATCTGTAAAAGTGAACCTAAAATTTTAAGCGTCTATAAAAGTGGATTCAGTTAGCCTCTGAATTCATCTTCATAACTCTCTCGAGAAGATCAGATAAAAGGTAAAAAACAAACAAACAAACAAAAACAGCAGTTTCCCATTCCCAACAGAGGTGTTTCCTAGGTGACTACTACTCCATTTTAGTAATGTATTTTAGCCAACATGAAGACATCATTCCTTACTTGTGGCAACAGTTCTCTCTGCTATGAAATGCTGACTCTCATTAGTTGAACATTAACCCTTCATCTCAAAAACTTCAAAATTTACAGACAACATGAACCTAATCCTTCTCTAGTTTTATCTAAATCCTGTATTATCATTAAGTTCTTTCTATCATGTGTTAACACAAAATGTTCTTATAGTAACACTACTACTAGGAAGGTCATGCATGCTTTATATATGTTACATACTTATTCTTACATAGTATCTGATATAGGTGATACTGGATTTTATGAGTTGATAGGTTGTCCCATGCATGTGAAATGACTAGATTATAGGTGAGTCAGCTATTTATACTGGCTTCTTTATTGATAAATGGGCATTCCCACACTAGCACTTACTGGTGTTGACTAATATTGAACAGTATAGAAACTATAAAATTTAGCAGGTCTGTTGCAGGTGCAGTGACCAAGTGAAAACCTAACTTTAATAAGCATATCTCATTTTAAGCATAATGACCCCAACTAAAATGGATATAGAATTATGTTAGACAAGATTAGTATCGTCTTTCTATGATAAAATATTTTTAACTCTTCATTCTGGTGGCTTCTTTTTAGATATTGTCTGTAAACACATTGGGCTTATTTCAACTATTTTTATTTTATTTTATTTTTTAGGTTTTAATGCTAATTTTTTAGAGAGAGAGAGCATGCTAGCATGGAAGGGGCAGAGAGAGAGGGAGGTAGAGAATCCCAAGCAGGCTCTTCCCTGTCAGTGCAGAGCCCAACATGGGGCTCCAATTCACTAACCCTAAGATCATGACCTGAGCAGAAATGAGAGTTGAACGTTTAACTCTGAACAACCCAGATGCCCTATTTCAATTATTTTTAAAGAGTGAAGAAACTTTTCCTATAAATGTCTTAAACAGATCCCTAATGGTAGACATTCCATCATAATAGATCGCCCTCCCCCACCCACCCCCACCCCCCACCCCGACATCTGTTCTTCTAGTTTGAAGACCAGTATCTTTGTCTATATAAGTTAATGTTTTCTCACACTAATACAAAGGTCTAACTATTCTCATTAAAGAAAATAACACACTGTATGTATTATTTCTAGACTTCTGCCTTCTTAAACACTCTGAAAGCAGGCTGCCCATTAAAATATGACAATTCTCTCTAATTGGATTGTGAAGATGCTATGGACTAAACTGTATTCCTGCAAAATTCTTATGTTGAAGTCCTAACCCCTAATGTGACTGTATCTGGAGACTATCTTTAGCATAAAATAACATAAATTAAGTTTATGTGAAGTCATAAATGTGGGACCCTGATTTAATAGGACCATGTCCTAATAATAAAAGGAAGAGGGGTGCCTTGGTGTCTCAGTTATTTAAGCATCTGACTTCAGCTCAGGTCATGGTCTCAAAGTTTGTGAGTTTGAGCCCCACATTGGGCTCTCTACTATCAGCACAGAGCCTGCTTCGGATCCTGTGTCTCCCTCTCTCTCTGCCCTTCCTCCGTTTTCTCTTTGACACTCTCACTCTCAATAAATGAATGAATGAATGAATGAATGAATGAAGAGAAAGAGATCTTTCCGTGTCCTGTCTCCCCTTCTCTTCTCTCTCTGCACACCCTCTCCCAGTCTCCACCCCCAGGTTATGTAAGGACTCAGCAGGAAGGTGTGGGTAGCTATCTGCAAGCCAGGAAGGGAGCTTTTACTAGAAACTGAATCCTGCCAAACTTTGAACTTGGACTTTCTAGCCTCTAGAAATGTGAGAAAATAAATTTCTGCTGTTTAAGCCACTCAGTCTATGGTGTTTTATTATGGCAGCCTGAGCTGACTAATACAGCAGTTTATAATTAGTGTGTTTTGATAGATCTGTTGGAATGAACAAGCTGCACCATAGATTTTAAAACAAACTGATTGATTATGAATTGTGCCTAATTGGACAATAGCTACAGACAAAAATCAACACTTTCTTACAATTACAGGATGAAAAGTATCTTTTATAATGTCACTGCTATATTTAACAAAGGCTTTAAAATACTATGCTAGTTAAGTATGTGTCTACAATATCTGTAACAGCAGTTTAAAATCCTTAAGTTTGATAACTATATAATAATTAAGATAACTTGTATTTATTGAACACTTATCTTCTGGGAGACAATTAAATTGCATTATTTAAATCTCCTATTATAAGGTACATACTATTTTTCCCATTTCACAAATGATGAAATTGACAATAGGCATGCAAGTGAGAATGGCTGATATTCTTGATGCATTTAAGACCATGGTATCCAATGCTATGCTTTGGATATCATGCTACTTTGCTCTTTGTTCTCTTTTTGTAGATGACGTTGAGACCATTTTTCTGTCACGAATATGTTTTTTTCTTTTTACTTCAAACGAGAAAAAGAATCTACCAGGATAAGAGCTGCCTCACTTAAAATCACTTTATAGTCTTTCATCCTTGAGTTTGTACTCAGAATTAGTTTGATTGAATATTTATGTCATCTCTTGCATAGGGCTAACCTTACTCCTTAGAAAGTTTAAACATATAATTTATTCTGAGAGTGACAATTTCAGTTTTGAAAATGACTTACTCTTTTCTCTACCTATGAAGAGTTAAAAAAAAAAAAAACAAAGAGAGAGCCATCTGTCTCTGTTATGCTATGAAACATCCAGAACGAATCAAGTATGTCTCCCTTTTTGTTAGATTATATGTTTCTCAATGAGTTCAGGCCATGTAGAGCTTCTGGAAATTTGTGGGAGCCGCCAATAGGCATACCAATGGCCCACAGCATGGGTCAGGATAACCTCCTGTCTATCCAGCTTCTCCTAGACCATCAAAATGGAAAGAGGAGAGTGAGAATCATGCACTCAGCAAATTCTCCCATGGACCTTAGGAAAAGGGAGCAGAGCCAAATGGCTAATAAATACAGTAGCAGGAAGCAAACGTTGAAATGGTAGCACTTTCCAGTGTTTTCTGCCATGAATGTCTACTGGGAGAATCAGTACTACCTAGTCCATCATTATCCAGATATTGGCTTCTTAGCCAAAACAGGCTATTACCATATTTTCCCCAAGTCTAGGGTTTATATATGTCAGAGAAAAGAATAAAACTAGCAAATACAAACACAAATTCATCAAATGAACAGCCAAATGTATGTCATCCAACAGCAATATTTTAGGTATAATATCTACAAAGAGGGAATAATTTCTCCTATGAGATACAACTTACTATTCTAGCAGCTGGTTATGATAAAGACTTGTGGAAAGCATTCCTTGAGAGGATAGGACACCCACTGAGTTACAGAGGTAGCTGCATGGACAGGTGAGTCAGAACAGGTTTCCCAAATCCTCTACTTGTGCTGTAGACTTTAGCCAGATGCCTAGTCCATGGCCATATTACTGTGACCATCTTAAATGGATTAAGAAAGAAAAAAAATATGGAAAATTAAACTAATAAATAGAACACGGGCAGTTAAGGTACACATAAAGGGAGAAAAAATAGGTACAAAGAGATAAGAGGATTTAAAGAGCAATCAGTGATTACAAAAAAAGAATTGGAATCAGAAAAATAAAATTTTAATCAAGAAAGAGAATTACAATACAAATGAAAATATTAAAAGGAAAATTTAATAATATGTAAAAATAGACCTATCTCAATGTTGTTTAAAACATGAGTAGGTAGGATTGTAGAACGAGAGTAAGAATTAAGAACTAAAAATATTGAGTATAGATAGCAATATGAAAACTATGACAATAAACATGACCAAGAAAAACTTTAAAAAGTTAAAAATGATTAGACAACTAGATAATTTTATTAAACAGCTATACAAAAAGCAATGGAAATAAATCAAGGCAATAGAAGAACTAAAAACATAACATGAATCTTGATTCTATCAAGTATGAGGCCTTAGTGATGTTATGCTTAGTATCAACAAGGACAGTGGCATGAACTAAATATGGCAATCAAAAACTTCTACATAGCAGATGTTAGTAATTCCATGGAAGAAAAAACTATTCTACATCTATCTGAATACACTTATCTGTTTGTACTTGAAAGACTAGCATTTCAGATGACATAGAAAAAACTTTGTAAACTTTTTGCTAGAAGGGGAAAGGAAAAACATTTCCATTTTAGTATAAACTGAAGTGCTTATGTATGATTATCCATACCAAGATAAACTATCTCAGCTTGGGCATATTTCTTTGTGAATCTGCTTTGGCACCCAAGAATAATCTTCAAGAACCAGAAAAATGAACTCTGTGAATCAAACAGCTGACGAATTTATTAAGATATGGCCCATAAAAGTCTGGGTTTTATCCTGGTGTGAAATCCTTTTCTGGATAAAGAATAAATAGGTCTGTGATATTTTTTAAGTTTGTTTAATTGTTTTGAGAGAGAGCATGTACACACAAATGTGCAGTCATGCATATGCTAGCGGGGGAGTAGCAGAGAGAAAGAGGGAGAGAGGTTCTGCACTGTCACCACAGAGCCCCACACGAGGCTCAAACTCCTAAACCATGAGATCAAGACCTGAGCTGAAATCCAGAGTCAAATGCTTAACTGATGGAGCCACCCAGGTGCCCGCTGTTCTATAATTTTTGAATTCCATATTTAGCCTTCCCTTTGTTGGGAGTTCAGTAGTGGAGAATGATATGGCAAACAGCCTTGAGATGGTAGATGAGTCTGTGTGAGCTATTAATGCCTATATTAGTTTGTCCATACAAAAAAAAAAAAAAAAAGGAAAAGAAAAAGTTAAAACCAGAGAGACAGCAAGGGAAACAGTAGGTTGAGTCACAAGGGAGGAAGCTCTGGGCTATAGTGAAGGGCAGGCACATAATAAAATGTCTGAAAGATGGGATGCATAGATCTATGAGCTGGTAATTGGGGAACTTATAATATTGTTCTAGAGAAGTTTAAAGATCATTGATTAAGATGTTTATATTTTACTTGTCCCCTTAAGGACCAGTCCCCTAGAGAGACCTCAGTGAGATCACAATTTGGCTTTAGCTTAGTCCCTATCCTTCACTGGCCCAGCCAGCTTACAGCATTCTCCTGTCCCCTGTTCTTGTACCCAATGTCTTTGTATTGTCCAAAGCCACTTGATGCACCAAGAATCCACATACAGCCACCTTCTTTACACCCTTTGAAGCACTTTGGGCTAAACCTTTTATTTCCACTCAGACTCACAGTCCCACACTCAATTAGAAGTCAGCTGGATCTAAAAGGAAAACAATTAGATTATATTAAATGATACCAGAAGTATCAATAGCTGATAACCCACACCCACTTCCAAACCCTTTGAGAAAAACTGACATTTTAAAATAAGACACTTTAACTGCAATGAATATTCAATTGGTGGTAATTCAGTCACTATGAGAAAGTGAGAAAAGGAAATAAAATATCAGGGATTGTGGGAGAAATCAGGGAAGGGTGTTTTTAATAACTTCTAAGGTATATAATTTAAGTGGTATATAACCTTCATGGTTATATAACCTTAAGTGGTATATAATACTTCATGTCCAAATCACATTCTTGAAATGTTGATGTTTGCTGATTAATGCCTGATCACATCTTTCCTGTGATTTTTGTCCAATTTTTGCATACATTATCTAATGTAATACAGGTATGAGATTCATTTTGGTTACTTCTTTGATGAAACTTTTTGTCTTATTGGCACCACAAATTAGGAGTGTAATCTTTGTCATGATCCAGTTTCTTTCCAGGCCATAATAATTGAATTTGTGCTCATTAGACCAATGAATTTTTGTTTTGGGTAGAACAAGTTCTATTTTATTAAAAAATACAAGGTGAAATGACCTCTGTAGATGAAAAAAAAAAGAAAAATCAACATAACTAAAAGCATAGTTAGAATGAAACATGCTTGTATATCTTTGATTGACTGAAGGATATGATGTACAGATATTATTGTACACACATAATTCTCTCTAGTCCCATTATGAAAAAACATTTCCCATTATGAAAAAACTACATCTGTGCAGCAGAACACTGATAGGAGCCTTGTCTGTTTTCTGCTGGTATTTCTTATTCTTCAAGTTACTCTTCTTTTGCTGGGTATAAAGGCATAGTCCAGAGAGTCAGTTCCAAGGAAATGGACACAAAATTGGGACATTGTCATATCTGAATATGATGTGAACCTGGGGGGGAGAAATAAAATATGGCAAAAAGATGAGACTGAGAAAACAGGTACATAAATAATCTGAAGAGAACTTCAGAAGCAGGAGAACTTCTAGTTTTAAAGTGAACAGTACACATTTGCCTCATGGCCTCTTCTTATTTCTGAGTGCATCAGAAAACATGAGAAATATTAACCATGGACTCCTACAGACCTGGGCCTGAATTCTAATTCCGGGTATTACTCAGATGTGAATTTGGAGGAGTAATTTTTACCTCTCTATCCCTTGATTTCTTCATGTAAGAAATTAGGGTTAGATGTGTTTACTCCATTTTACATAGGCCTTGGAAGAACCAAATAGAATTATTGGCGTGAACTTCTTTATGCTATTAACTTATTTAAGCACAAGGTTGTCATTTCTTCATAGAATTTCTCTCAAGAAACAAATGTTAACAGCACATTATTTTAACTGATAAGCGCTCAGCCTTACCAATACAGTTATTTCTATCCATAGGGAATGCCAAGTCAAGCATACAATGATACATAAAGAATATTCATTTTAGCAATAATTTGATAATGTTTTACTGGATCTATGTGGTAGATTAATATGTGGCTATTCAATTGTTGGTGTACTATGTTTGTACTAATAGGGAGTATTTTACAAATATAGTTTATAAAAACTGTTCGAAGAAAAATATATATTAATGTTAAGGATTGAGTGTCCGTATCCCTCCCACATTCATACGTTGAAGCCCTAACCTTCAATGTGATGTTATTTGGAAAGAGAACTTTTGGGAGATGATTAGGGTTAGATGGGGTCTTAAGGGAAGTGCCCTCATGATGGGATTAGTGCCCTTACAAGACAAGATACCAGAGAACTTGCTTTCTTTTTTGCTATGGGCATTCAAAGAGATCATAACACATAACCAGAGATAAATTACTGTTGCTTGAGCCACACAGTCTGTGATATTTGTTATGGCAGCCCAAGCTAAGATAGTTTCATAAACTTATTTAGTTAAAAACCCTAATATGTGTAAATTAAGGTGATAAAGCAGAAGAAGAGACACCAAACACTTTACAGTGGTTAGCAGTGAGATTTAACATTCAGTGTTTCTCACTTTTTTCTCTATAAATTTTTACAAGATATAAACATTTTCTAAAGTGTGTGCATTATCCTTCTGATTAGAAAAGAGAAAAAAGGTACTTTTACTTAAAAAACTAAATCTCAATTGAAATTTTAGAAAGAATTCTCGAGTTTAAAGTAAAAAAGAGTGAAACTATTCTTGATCATGTTAACCATGTACATACCTTAGGCAACTTGCTAGAGCTTTCTAAGCCTCAGTCCCTTCATTTGTAAATTTTGTAGAACAGTGTTAGCCCTCCCAAAGATCCTGGGATTTAGTAGGGGGAAAACTGAGATAAAACACAAGAAAATTTTTAGAAACCATAAAAGTATTTTTCCTATGTACAGTATATCATAAATAACTTTGTCACTACATATATTAAGAAAACCTATTTCTGAATAAGAAAGAAGGAGGGAACAATATTTAGGCATGAGAACTTTAAGACTCAGCACACAAAGATGCTTTAAAAAAGTTATTCAACCATATAAAAGGGAATGAAGATTGAAATTGTTAACTTCACCAACCCTGTCTGGGAACAAAGAGCACTTTTCTATTATTCTTTGATGTCACTTATTTCCAGTGGTATATTCTTATCTTTTTCAAAGCATTATACAGGTCTTCTCTGTCTGCTAATCTCATTTGCCATTCTTCTTTCCAATATCTCTGCATTTCAATCTTGGTGTACTTCAGAAAATAGTTCATATTCTTGTGATCAGACTAGATTAATCAAGATCTGTGGCTCCTTATCACTTTGAATAGTTCAATAGGACCTCTTGTAACAAAACAATATTCTGGATTTTCTTAAGAAAAGTGATACATGCCATTAAAGAAAACCCCAAACCTGTCTTTTATATCTTAATTGATGCTTAATTAACTTTAGCACTGTGTACAGTAAGGTATTAAAAAAGCAAGCTAAGGCTGATGTTGAACAGCTTTGCTGTGTATTTGACAGATCATTCACTCTGAAAAATATAGTACCATTTTCCTGTGACTTACCTTCATTTTACTGTAGGAGTAAAAAGCTTGATGAAATAAAGGTCACATATGGAATTAATTAAAAACCAAAACAAAGTAAACACCATGACATTGCTTCCTTAAAGGACAAGTTTTTGGAGTGCCTGGGTGGCTCAGTTGGCTGAGCATTTGATTTTGGCTGGGGTCATGATCTCGTGGTTCATGAGTTCAAGCCCTGCATTGGGCTCTGTGCTGACAGCTCAGAGCCTGGAGCCTGCTTCAGATTCTGTGTTTCCCTCTCTCTCTGCCCTTCCCCAACTCATGCTCTGTCTCTCTCTTGGTCTCTCAAAAAAATAAACATTAAAAAAAGAAAAAGGACAAGTTTTCTATGGAATAACTGGCACCCAAGGCTAAAAATATGTCTGTCCTTGGTAGCTTCTTTTCCTCAATAGATACATCACCTTGTCAGAAGATATATGGGTACCTTGTCATACGTATTTAGTCATGGACATCCCAAACTTCATATTTTCCATTAGAAAATTAGAAGGATAGAAAATTTGCAGTAAAGAAAACTAAAGGTCACAGGCTTTGAGTTGTCACTGCAAACTAAAAATGTAGTATGCAGTGTTTTCACATTAAATATGAAATGAATCTGCTTCCTAAGTATGTGCTTTTTTAGAAGAAAGTAAAGAAAGGTAGACTTCTCTATGTTCTCTAGGTTCAAAGATTGCGTAACTAGATTGAAACAGATATTTATATAAAACACAGGAAGATGTGAAAGTCATAAGTTGAGCTTTAGAAATGAAAATGGGGTTAATCCAGAAATACTTACGAAATGAAAATTCTTTGAGGGAAAGTGATTTTCTAAAAGGCTACTTGATGGTTACTAGTGTTTTATTTGTGTATGTACTGACTTTAATTGCAGTGGCCTTGAGATAAAATTCACACATCATACAATTCACCCATTTAAAGTGTACAATTCAATATTTTAGTGTATTCACATGATTGTGCAACCATTGCCACAATCTAATTTTGGCACATTTTCTTCTCTCCTGAAAGAAACTATGCACTCATGAGCAATCAGTTACCATTCCCACCTTCTTCCATCCTCTAACTCTGATGAATGGTTAATCTAAATTCTGTCTCCAGAGATTTACCTAAATATTTCATTTATAAGGAATCATATAATATGTGGCATTCTGTGATTGGCTTCTTTCTCTTGGCATAATGTTTTCAAGGTTTGTCATTGTTGTCATATGTGCCAATACTTTATTTTTACTGTGAAATAATATTCCGTTCTATAGATACATCAGATTTTATTTATCCATTCATCATTTGGATGTTTGGGTTGTTTCCACTTTTTGGTTATCATGAATAATGCTTCTCGGAACATTTATATCTGTTTTTGTGTTGATGCATTTTTTTTCTCATGGGTATATAAGTAGGAGTGGAATTGCTGGGTTCTATGGCATAGGTGATGAAATATTGCTGGGGATGGTGGATTTGAGACTCATTCAGAGAAGAATGATAAGAGTAAGATAATATGAAAATAAAGACCAGTAACACTACAGAGCAAGAGAGGCAAATGCTGGTTCAAGAGTATGTCCATATTTAAGCAGTTGATGGAAAGGTGAAATTGAAGAAGGAAGTAAAACAGAGCTGTTCAGAAACTGAAGAAGAAAGCCATGTCAGTGCTACAAATAGTTCATGAAGATCAAGAATAGAGACATGGATACTAAATGTGGCAAAAAGGAGATCAAGCGTTGGTGACCTTGGAGGGGACAATGTTTGTAGAATGAAGAAAGGAGTACTGCATAACAAAGGTTTCTGGAGTCAGGGGCAGGGACCTGGTCAATGTGGGGAAATAGTTAGCAATTTTGATTTTGAAAGGAAAGACTGTGATAGGGCTGCCATTCAAAGTAGGTAAGCATGTTTGTAATCAGAGAAGAGAAGTCATTACAAAGAAAGGAGTTCTGAGAGGGAACTGTTCACTGAGAAAAATACCAAGTGAGGTGGGAGAGTGTCAGACAACACAAGTGCAGCCTTTGAAATCAGGAAATACCATTCTAATAAGTCTACATTGATGAAGGGAGGGAAAGCTGTTTTCTGAGGGATTTTTATTTTAGTTCTAGAAAATGTTAAGTAGTTCATCGGATGATTATTCGACATTCCTTAAGCCTGTATTTTGTTCCAGAAACTGTTAAGTGCTTTAGGCATGAAATCTGATTCTCACAGCAATTTTATGGAGTACCATTGTTAATCACAATTTACAGATGACAAAACTGAGATTTAATGTTTAGGCAACTTAAAAGATCACAGAAAAATGAAAGTATGATTTAAACCCAGGCCTGTATAACTTAGCTTTTAACCAGTATATTAGTCTTTTTATTATGTTGGCCTCAATGTTTTCTGTGAATTAGAAGATTTCAATCTCTGACATTTGGAGTGTAGGATCTATGTTTGACTAGATCTGTGACTGTTTTAATGTGTAGGAATATAAATCTAGAGTAGATATGAATATGAAAGCTGAGGATGTTTCTGATTTCTAAATGTCTGTCTTTAACACAAGATGTGAAGACAGTGATGTGAATGTCTTGAGGCCACGTCCTACTCATGAAAACATAGCTCTGCGCCCTCTCCAGTAGGGGGCAGCACACACCAACATGCAGCCATTCACTGTGTCTGCAGACAGTGCAAAGAATACAGAGACCTTTGAAGAGTCCACTGTATGGAACTGGAGAGTGTGATGCTAAGTGAAATAAGCCATAGGGAGAAAGATACCATATGTTTTCACTCTTATGTGGATCCTGAGAAACTTAACAGAAACCCATGGGGGAGGGGAAGAAAAAAAAAAAAAAAAAAGAGGTTAGAGTGGGAGAGAGCCAAAGCAAAAGAGACTCTTAAAAACTGAGAACAAACTGAGGGTTGATGGGGGGTGGGAGCACTATTTTATTAGTGTTCAAATCACCATTATTTCATCAGATACATTGTTTTGAAAAATTCTTTAAGCTTGGTGCAATTAATTCACAGACCAAAAAATAAAATTATGGCAGATTGTGGAGGACACAGACTAGGAATTTTAGAAATAAAAGAAAGCTATAACCCAGCTAGTGATAGCTTTTTGCTTAAAGAGAAACATCATGTTTCAAGGCAACCTTAGACACTTTCCTTAATAAACACAATTTAAAAATACATTAATTCTAGATCCAGAGTGTTCAGTTACCTGTAGAAAACAAGCTAAGATGTGCTGAGTGATCTCATTATATGCATATTAGTTAATAGACAATATTTTATAGCTAAAAAATAAAGGCTTAAGTGGGTATTGTACTTTACCTAGTGTCATGTAGCTGGCAAAGACAGGATTCAAACATACGCCTAACTCCAGATCTCATGATCTTTCTAAAAACCACACCACATCATTCTCACGATCCTACTGTAAGTATTTGGATCTACCATATAGAATGCTTTCTCATGAGTAAAGAATCCTAAGGACTGAAGCCAAGAAGGCTCAGAAGAACCAGAACCAGTAACAAAGTAAATTTATCTTCCCAAAGTTTCCTTTTCCACTTTTCTGTTAGTATATGTCAGAAGCCATTCCCTAAGTAGGAGGAAGAACTCTAGATACAGACAGGATCTGTCATCTACAAAAACAATGGAAGAGCCAGGCCCTGAAAGAACAACCTCCTTCTGGGGCCCCTGTGCCTCTCTTCCCTGGAACATTCTCCTATTCAGAAAGCCGGTTTTCTTCCATCTTCTCCTGGATCATTCCCTTTGATGTGCTGGGCTGGGCTTCCTTCTCTGACTTTTCAGACAACCTTTTAGACAAACCTTTTATTCCAACCTTTCAGACAAACCCTGTACCAAAAAATGTCAAGGCTTTACCATGAGGTCTAGTAACTGATCTGTGAAGTACCTTCAATAATGGCTGCGCTTTGTAATAAAGTTTTCGCATATTTTACAAACTAATCAAGGCATAATTGAAATCCAGTCAACTATACATATTTAAAGTATGCAGTTGGGTTATTTCACATTTGCATATATCTCTAACACCATCACCTTAATGAGGGTAACACCTATGGCCATAACTCCAAAAAGTTTCCTTATGCCCATTTGTGATGTTCTGATTTATAATAAATATTTGGCTTTGTCCCCACCTCTGGCACAGATCTTCTAAAACCCTGGGAATTTTCTAAGCTATAAAAGCAATAAAGGTGTATTTTGTTATTCACAATAAGCCCTTACAGCCGCCTGAGCTCATGTCCATGAGGTGACTTTTGGAAAGCCCCTAGATAACCACAGAATGGGGTTTGGTTACCAAAGGAACCAACGATGTAATTAGATGCTTGAAACTTTTAGTACTATCCCACACTTTCTGGTACAGAGAGTGGAAGTTTGAATTAATCATCTGGGGTCAATGATTCAATCAGTTGTGCCTACACAATGAAGCCTTTGTCAAAACCCAAAAGGATAGGTTCCAAGAACTTTGGTGGGGTGAGCACGAGGAAGTGCTACCAGAGTGGCATGCTTGGAGAGGATATGAATGCCACTCACTCTTTCCCACCTACTTCGCTGATGCCTCTCTTCCATAAGGCTGTTCCTGAGTTGTATCCTTTTAGAATAAGTCGATATTCCAATAAGTAAACTGTGTTCCTGAGTTCTGTGAGCCATTCTAACAAATGATGGAGCTGGAAGAGGGGATGAAGAGCTTCTCATTTATAATGGGCTGGTCAGAAGCACAGATAACAACCTAGACTTTTTATCGTTGTCTGATGTGGGAGGAAGTCCTGTGGGACTGAGCCCTTAACCTGTGAGATCTGATGTTGTCTCTAGAGAGATATCATCAGAATTGAGTTAGAGGACACTGAGCTGGTATCTGGAGAATCAGAATTGCTTGGTATGGCAAAAGAACAAAAACAAGGAAAACATGAACTCAATATATCTGGTGTCAAATAAAATATTGAGAGTAGTAATGAAGTAGTAAGTCGACAGAACACAGAAATTTTCCTTTGTACCTTTGCAACCCATCTGTTAACTCCATTCCTGTCCACAGCCAGCCATTGCTCTGTTTTTGGTCATCATAGATTTGTTTACAAGATCTTGAATTTATATAAATAGAATCATGTAATATGTAGATAGTGTGTGAATGGTCAACAAACACAACAAAAAGATGCTCAATAGTTTTAGTCATCAGCAAAAAGTAAATTAAAACTACAGTGCGATACTGATACATACTGATTTGATTAGCTAAAATTACAAAGTTGGACTTCTTCAAGTGTTGACAATGATGTAAAGCAACTAGGGCTCATATATATACATATATATATACACATACAGCTATGGGGATGGAAAATGGTACAACCACTTTGAAAAAGTAGTTGGACAATTTGTTAAAAAGTTAAATGTCACCTACCATATGATCCAGCCATTCTACTTTAAGGAATTCATCCAAGAGAAGTGAAAGCCTATGTCCACACCAAGACTTGTATGTGGATATTCATAACGGCTGAATTTGTAATAGCCTCAAACTTAAAAAACAAATGTCCATCCATATGTAAAAAGATAAATTATGGTATATTGATACAATGTAAAATTACTGAGCAAGAAAAAGGATAAACTATTGATACATTCAACAACATGGCTGAATCTTAAGGGCTTTATGTTTTTATTTTATTTTATTATTTTTTTTAATATTTTTATTTATTTAATTTACATCTAAGTTAGTTACCTTATAGTGCAACAATGATTTTAGGGGTAGATTCCTTAATGCCCCTTACCCATTTAGCCCATCCCCCCTCCCACAACCCCTCTAGTAGCCCTCTCATTGTTCTCCATATGTTTTGTCCCCCTCCCTGTTTTTATATTATTTTTGCTTCCCTTCCCTTCATCTGTTCTGTGTCTTAAAGTCCTCATATGGGCGAAGTCATATGATATTTGTCTTTCTCTGACTGACTAATTTTGCTTGGCATAATGCCCTCTAGTTCCACCCATATAGTTGCAAATGGCAAGATTTCATTCTTTTTGATTCCCAAGTAATAATCCATTGTATATATATACCAAATCTTCTTTATCCATTCATCCATCGATAGACATTTGGGCTCATTCCATACTTTGGCTATTGTCGATAGCACTGCTATAAACATTGGGGTGCATGTGCCCCTTCGAAACAGCATACCTGTATCCCTTGGATAAATACCTAGTAGTACAATTGCTGGGTCATAGGGTAGTTCTATTTTCAATTTTTTGAAGAACCTCCATACTGTTTTCCAGAGTGGCTGCACTAGTTTGCATTCCCACCAGCAGTGCAGAAGAGATCCTCTTTCTCCACATCCTCCCCAACATCTGTTGTTGCCTGAGTTGTTGATGTTAAGCATTCTGACAGGGGTGAGGTGGTATCTCATTGTGGTTTTGATTTGTATTTCCCTGATGATGAGTGACGTTGAGCATTTTTTCATGTGTAAGCTGGCCATCTGGATGTCTTCTTTGGAGAAGTGTCTATTCATGTCTTTTGCCCATTTCTTCACTGGATTATTTGTTTTTGGGTGTTGAGTTTGATAAGTTCTTTATAGATTTTGGATACTAACTCTTTATCTGATATGTCGTTTGCAAATATCTCTCCCATTCTGTCAGTTGCCTTTTAGTTTTGCTGATTGTTTCCTTGGCTGTGCAGAAGCTTTTTATTTTGATGAGGTCTCAATAGTTCACTTTTGTTTTTGTTTCCCTTGTCTCTGGAGATGTGTTCAGTAAGAAGTTGCTGCGGCCAAAGTCAAAGAGGTTTTTGCCTGCTTTCTTCTTGAGGATTTTGATGGCTCCCTGTTTTACATTTAGGTCTTTTATCCATTTTGAGTTTATTTTTGTGTATGGTGTAAGAAAGTGTTTCAGGTTCATTTTTCCACATGTTGCTGTCCAGTTTTCCCAGCACCACTTGATGAAGAGACCATCTTTTTTCCACTGAATATTCTTCCCTGCTTTGTCAAAGATTAGTTTGCCATACGTTTGTGGGTCCATTCTGGGTTCTCTATTCTGTTCCATTGATCTGAGTGTCCTTGTGCCAGTACCATACTGTCTTGATGATTTCAGCTTTGTAATACAGCTTGAATTCTGGGATTGTGATGCCTCCTGCTTTGGTTTTCTTTTTCAAGATTGCCTTGCATATTTGGGGTCTTTTCTGGTTCCATACAAATTTTAGGATTGTTTGTTCTCACTCTGTGAAGAATGCTGGTATTATCTTGTTAGGGATTGCATTGAATATGTAGATTGCTTTGGGTAATATTGACATTTTAATAATATTTGTTCTTCCTATCCAGGAACATGGAATATTTTTCCATTTTTTGTATCTTCAATTTCTTTCATAAGCTTTCTATAGTTTTCAAAATTTCAAGATATAAAATCAATGCATAGAAATCGGTTGGATTCTTATACACCAACAATGAAGCAACAGAAAGAGAAATCAAGGAATCAATCCCATTTACAATTGCACCAAAAACCTTAAAATACCTAGAAATAAATCTAACCAAAGAGGTGAAAAATCTATACAAGGGCTTTATGTTTTTAAAGCTACTGTCTGCCTTTAAGGGATTTTCAGTGATGGGAAGAGGTAATAAAGGGAGAAGGGAGATCTGGCTTTATTGTAACCATTTGAAGATTTTTTTCTCCCAGTATATACACAAGATGGCTTCCCTGGTGTATATCAGATGTGGGGAGTGATACGCAGAGAAAATCTGAAATGTTAGGTGCCCTTTTTTCTGTCTTTTCTGTCTCCCTTCCTCCAGGTCAATTTCAGTCACGAAAGTAGTATTGAACTTTCCTGGCATGTCTTGAGTCAAACTACATAGTCTCAGATCTTCTCAGGCAGAGCTAATTCTAGATAGTAACGACATGAAATTATCATTTTAAAGTCTTTGCCCAAAAAAGCATAGGTCTCCAAGGAATGACAGCTAAGGAAACTCTGAAGCTTGTAGATCTGCCTATAAGCTACCTACTTAAGCGGTAGGTACTCTACCTACTTGAGTTCCCAAGGTCCAAGTAAAGACCCAGCAAAATCCTGAGAGCCCGGGTACATTTTATTTGGGTAATATTATTTCAAATTCATTATACTTTTAAGAAGCACATCTTGAATTAAAGCAAAATAGGAACTATTTGAGAAGTAAAACCACTCTATTCCTTTAATGGAGACTCTCTCCCACAGCCTCATTTCTTTTAGAATTTGTCATCCTTTTCATAAAGCTCTTCAAATTTGATATCCGCTTGCTGTATATTCAGCTGTATCTCTGTGTTATTCATACTAAACCAAGTGATTGTTCTTCCTATTACAAAAAATCCCTGATTGTGCATTTTGATATGGTCTGTTTGTCTGGAGGTTTCCAAGTAGTTCATGAGTATTATGAGCTTTATTTTTCTCATAAAGAGCAATTCCCAGCCTTCTCTAAGGTTTTCAACTAGAGCAATTAAAAAACTTTAACTTTTTTCACTCAATTTCATCTTACGTTGTTCCAATAAACCAAATGCATATTTCTCAAGCAGATAAAATGGCACGTATTCAGTGACTCCCACATCTGTATACCTGACCCAGGCCAGGGTCACTTCCCCTGAAAGCAATCCTCCACATCTGCAGGCACCCTGTGTGTTTCTCCATTTTTGTTTTGTCCAGATGTTTTATAATTGCCCTCATTCTCTCTCCTACAAAAGACCACCCCATGATATCAATTAAAAGCAATCTTCTGCTTGTATCAGTTCAGCCAACTTATGATAGGCAAAACCTCCTGGATGATGACAGGACCAGAATCTTCATCCAAGCTTAGAGATGGCAGATGATTTGGAAAGGCTTGATCAGTATGCACTTAACACAAGATGGAAAGCATGTTAGTTATCGTAAAGCAGTAAATGTAGAGGGGGGAGACACCTGGGTGGCTCAGTCGGTTAGGTGGTTAGGTGGTTGGGTGTCCAACTCTTGATCTCAGCTCAGGTCTTGATCTCAGGGTCATTAGTTCAAACCCTGAATTAGATTCCACCCTGGGCATGAAGACTGCTTAAACAAAAAGTATAGAGAAAATAAAGAGCTCCACACACTTTACAACTAATGGGAGGAGCATTACATTTTCATTCTTTTTAATACAATAAACATTTTAATCTGATTGAGACTATTAACTTCTGTTTAAACATGATATCACAAGGTTGTAATTTAGAGTTCAAAAATATAATTATTAGGTTTTTAAATACCTTAAATCATATTAAATGTACTAAAAATTAAGAAATATAAATATGTCTTACATACATTTAGTCCTAACCTGAGTTTTCCAGAGAGCAAACGTTAAGAGAAAAAAATTCCTTACAGGTCACTTATTTGGGAAGTGATCCTGGGGAGCAGAGATGGAGGGTAGAAGTGAGAATGGGCACCAGAGAAGCCCTTTTGATTACCTCCACATTGACTGATTACCAGCTTATCACAGAAATGGTATCTCCTCTTATTCACGGTCCCGCCCACACCAAAGAGGAGGGTATTCTACCAGATGTGTATACCAGAGGGTGGAAATCTTGGGGCCATCTTAGATTCCTGCCTACTACATTGAGCTAAACATAGAACTAAAATCCTGTATTGAACAGATAGAAAATTATATATTGAACAGCTCAATAGATTAAGATGAAATGGAAGACAAACATAATCATACAAGAAATACGTAAACATTTTAATTTCAGTTACATGATGTTTAAGGATAATTGCCTTATTTTTCACATGGATTGAAATATCTTGATGTTAAAAGTTGCCAAATAAATAAACTTTGAAAAAAAAAATTTAAAAAAAAATTAAAAAAAAAAAAAAAAGTTGCCAAAGAGCCATCCATTTTCAAGTCATGGAAAACCATATTGATTATAGACCTATTGGTCCAGGTAATCATTTAAAAAAAATACAATTTAAGCTATAGACATAATAGCAACATTATAAAAGCTGGAGGGAAATGAGAAAAGAAAAATATTAGGGTGTGAGGGTAGAGCACTCATGAGTTAAACTGTGCTCCTCCCCACTTCTGATATGTGAGGACATAGTGAGGAGTGAACCAGGAAGCAAGCTCTCAACAGATGCTGAATCTGTTGACATCCTGATCTCAGACCTACAGCGTCCAGAACTGTGAGAAGCAAATTTCTGTTGTTTATAAACCACCCAATCTATGGTGTTCTGGATAGCAGCTCCAACAGACTAAAGCATACACATTAAGGACGAAGACACTGAAGCTCATAAGTGAGGTCACACAGTTAGCAAGTGGTAGAGCTGGGGTTTGAACTCAAGGAGACTGCAACCTACATTGGCATTCTAGATCTTACATTTCTTGGCAGTGGGCTTAGTTGACTCTGATTACACAGTGTCATTTCCTTCAAAGACAGCAATCTAGGAGAGCAAGGAGGAAGTGAATAGCAGGATTTCTTTCACCTAATAGTCTATGATCCCTTCCAGGGTCCCACTGAGTGTACAGGCCTCTCCTACAAAAAGTTATGATTTACCCTCTAAGCTATAATCTCATAGATGTTTTCTCCTTTTCTTATTTATTTCATGTTATATTATTCAATAGTGTATTGAAAACACCTACCTTAATTATTACTACTTCAATTTTTTTTCTTCTGGAATCATTGCCCCATCTTGGAAAATTTCCAAATTTATATCAAAAATTAATGAGTGTATAAAGAGACATTCTTTTTATTCTATTTCACTTTGTTAGATCACCTGTTACTAGTTCAGTTCTGTTGGAGATCTCAAAGAACTATCATTCACACAAAGGAAAATGCACACATTAAAAAATATAATTCATGGGGCACCTGGGTGGCTCAGTTGGTTAAGCCACAGACTCTTGATTTCTGTTCAGGTCATGATCTCATGGTTTTGTGAGTTCAAGCCCCACATTGGGCTCTGTGCTGACAGTGCAGAGCCTGCGTGTGATTCTCTATCCCACTCTCTTCATCTTTCTCTAAATAAATAAATAAACTTTAAAAAAATAATTCATGATTTTCCACCATCCTTTGGTAAAATGGCCCTCAATTTTCCTCTTCTGCCATTCTTCTACTTCTCCATATACAGCCTTGTTTTTCCTTTTTAATCGGCAAACCCAAGGGAGTGAGTGGAAATTACATCTCTACTCTGAATAGAATATTTTTGCCCATCCCTACTCTTGAAAATAAAAGTGATAAAAGCAAACTATAAACTTTAACTTTTGTTATATCACTGTTTGCAAATTTATTTTTAAAATTATCCTTAAGTAAAAAAGTATAAATTATCGAATTATTTTAAAGTTAGCCTCTTAATCTTTCAGTAAATAATGATAAGGATGATGTATATGACTCGAATGAATCTAACCTCGGTTTTTTGTGTTTTTTTTTTTAACGTTTTTATTTATTTTTGAGACAGAGAGAGACAGAGCATGAAGGGGGGAGGGGCAGAGAGAGAAGGAGACACAGAATCGGAAGCAGGCTCCAGGCCCTGAGCCATCAGCCCAGAGCCCGGTGCAGGGCTTGAACTCACATACCGTGAGATCGTGACCTGAGCTGAAGTCGGACGCTTAACCGACTGCGCCACCCAGGCGCTGCGGTTTTTTGTTGTTTTAAGAGTACTTGGATCGAATTAGCTGAGTCTAGGAAATTGACCTTGCTTCACTTCCTATCCTACAGATTTATAGTTGTTACTAATTAATGTGATGGGTGGGAGTTGAGAAGATAGGAAAAACTTCATACTCAAATGTTAGTATTAAAATTTTCCTGGAAATAAGGACATGAGATCCACATGCCAAATGAATAAAATGTTGTTTTTTTTTTTTTTTTTTTTTTTTTTTTTTTTAATTTTTTTTTCAACATTTATTTATTTTTTGGGACAGAGAGAGACAGAGCATGAACGGGGGAGGGGCAGAGAGAGAGGGAGACACAGAATCGGAAACAGGCTCCAGGCTCTGAGCCATCAGCCCAGAGCCCAACGCGGGGCTCGAACTCACGGACCGCGAGATCGTGACCTGGCTGAAGTCGGACACTTAACCGACTGCGCCACCCAGGCGCCCCATGAATAAAATGTTTATTATAACAGCTCCCAAAATACTTAGATTAAAATAGCATATTATCTATTTTAAAGTAATGTGATTATTATAAAATTTAGAGGAATATTTTTGTGATTCAACTTAATCTGAATTGCTACTTAAGGGTTAATTTTCTCACCTTCATTTAGGTCGTTGTTACTCATTTATACATGTAGTTAGTGGAAACTGGTGTTAAATGAACTGAGTAAATTTTTTAAAGATCTTACTGGCTGTATTCAATGACTTAGGAATCAAACAACATCCAATTTAGTAGATGTAAGGAGCTTGGAGGAGCAGTACAAGATGACTTTTATGGGGAGAAAGGAATAGGAACAAGGAAGTCGTACTGGGCAAAAAGGCAAGTTGGTTATTGTAAAGTTACTTTAAGGGATGGCAGGGGTCTATCAGGAAGATTACCTAATTAGTGCTGATTGGGTGTCTCCTGATAGACTGATTTAAGATTCCATTTCTTGGAGAAGCCAATACTTTAAATCTTCTAAGTCTCAGTTTGGTGACAGAAGGCTTACCATAGTGAACTCCATTTTGGGCCCATTGTCTCATTTTAACACTAGATAAAAACACCAGGCACAGGTGAGTCAAATTCAAATTCAACTGATAATGATTGAGAACTCCAGTGATCAGGAAATGTAATGAACCCCCAGGATTTATTATCTTGTTCAAATTTCATGGAAATTTGGACGTAAGTACAACTATTCCCTTATAGTTGAGCAAAGTGTTTAAGAGAAGTTAAATTATGTACTGAAAGTTAAGTACATAATTTAAGTAACTAAATGATAGAACTAGGTTGGAACTTCGAGTGAAATTAAGTCATATGCTCATTTGGGTAGAGAGGAAAGAGAGCTCAAGGTATTAGAGATCATTTCAGCCTGTCTTGGTGGGGGAGAGGGGGGATGGAACCACCAAAGTCTTCGTAGAGAAGATGAGTTGGAGCAAGATTACTAGTTTCCTTGACAAAGGCTCATGGTACATTTACTAGAAGAGGAACGTAAAAGAAGGAGTAAGTCAGAAAGTAAAGATGATGTTTTGGGAAATTAATGGAGATATTGATTGGCATTTGGAATTAGCATTGCCTTATCTCTCCTCTTTATAGTCAGACTTAAAAAAAAATCGTCCGTGCTCATCGTCACCATTATCCTCTTATTACTCATGGGTTACCTGACTTTCAGCCACAGCACTTTGCTGACATGTCATCAGTGACATCAGTGTCCCTAAGTCCAATAGATATTTTTTAGGCTTCATCTTTGTTAACCTTTTTTCATATGTAAAACTATTGATAGCTCTTCTCCATTTTAGAAAAATTCTCCCAGGTTGTCCTGTCCCTGCACTCTCCCTGGTCTGAATCCTACTTTTATTTTTCTTCCCTTTTCACTCTGTTCTACAATCTGCTCCTCTTTGCCAAATAACGGTTAACAGTACCCCAGCTGTTTTTTATTTCTATTCTGTATCCTTGGACAACGTCATTTGTACCCACAGGTTCTGTTACTATTTCTTGATGCTTCACAAAGATACCTCTCTCTGGTCCAGACTGTTCCTCAAATTCATCATGTTCAACACTTTTTCACATACTCCCTCTTCCTTCCTCACAAACGGTTTTCTTAACCATTCCCTACCTTGGGAACTCACCACCGTCCCTAAAATTTTCTCTGTGCAACTGTCCACTAGCCCTACCACATCTCATAGTGCTGAATTAATGATCAAGGTCTATTGCTTTGACCTCCAGAATACATTATAAGTCTGTCTGCCATTTTATTCTCCACCTCTATTGTCCTAGGGTGGGTTATTCTCTCCCGTGGGAGCATTTTGAATAGCTTCCCACTCATGTGTGCAATGCAGTTTTCCTTCTTTTAGTCACTTTTCCACATCACAGCCAAGGTGAACTTTTCAAATTGTTACTCTTATCATAACATCCCATTTCTGAACAATCATTTTTCAAATAAAGACAAAATACCTTAATAATAAATACCTTAATGTATAAAAAGACTCCCTGCATAGTCCAATCTATGCAGATGGCCGCATCTGACTATATCACTGTTTATGCAATATGTGCTAATGAGATCATATTCACTGTTTTCATAACATATATTGCATTTATACTTATTATGTTATTAATTTGTGTAATGGCTTTCTCCCTCTATGTAGAACATGTGCTTATTTTTGCTCACTATTGTAGGCCCCTAATTTGACATAATGCCTGTGCTGTAACAGATGAGGAATACATATTTACTGAGTAAATAAATAAGTAAATAATTTGATAAATGTAAGATTAGAGATCATGCCTTTGTTATAGAATTTCCCTTGAGATACCTCGCTTATCTCCCTTATTAGAAGAGTTGGCTTTGAAAGTAGACACTAATCTAATCCACTCACATTTCCCTTAAATATCTAAGCTGGAACACAGTTTAAGTGTTTTGTTAATATTTAAACTGAAAGAAAATATATAAGTGGAAATCAAAATTCAAATCAATGTTCTCTTTTTGATGTTTTAAGCAATATTCTTCCTACTCCTTGATAAGAATCAGAAATTCATGGGTGTTCTTCAAAGGAACAGAATCCAAGTGGGAACCTCTGAATATACATTTTTAAGTAGTTATCTCTGATATTAGAAGGCAAGTTTGAGAAATATCAATTTAACATTGTTAATATATTTATATTGATAATAGATGTAGTAATGAGAAAAAAACAATGACATCATTCACATGTCTTTTTTTTAAGTTTATTTATTTTGAGAGACACAGCATGAGTAGGGGAAGGGCAGAGAGAGGGAGAGAGAGAATCCCAAGCAGACTCCACACTGTCAGTACAGAGCCCAACATGAGGCTCAAACCCATGAACGATGAGATCATGACCTGAGCCAAAATCAAGAGTTGGAAGCTCAACAAACTGAGCCACCCAGGCACCCCTTATTCACACATGTCTTAAGAAAAAAAAATACATTCTTCTATTTTTCCTACCTCTTCTTTTCCCCATCTATACATTCATATTGATGTAGCCCCAAATCAATATTTATTTATAATAGACTTGCAAATTGTGTCTTATTTTTCCTGAATTATAAGTATACTTGAGATTTCATGTGTCAGTTTTTTTGCTACAGGCAGGAACACATTTGTCCTCCTGAATGATAAAGGAATTATTACTTATGTCTCCAGGTTGGGGATACATTACTTAAGATTGGATGCTGATAGCATGGTTGTACTTAATGTGTAATTTATTGTAATCCTTAATGGTGCAATTATGTCTCATACATTTTACTGTATATTCTTTTGGGAAATCTCTATCTAAGTGCTAACATTTTTCTAAGTTCAACTGTGTGGGTTAAATTGTCTGGAAAATAGCTAGGCTGAGAAGGCCATGTTAAGATTATTACAGTAGCACTTTAGTGAAAAATTAGAGTGTCAAGGAAGAGTTGTACTCAGATGAGTGACCTCATATTGATTTTAAACAAAGGGACAAGTGGTTTCCTAGGGGAAAGAGAGAAAGGATCTTGTCTTTGGCTCAGCATTTTCAAATGATAATAAATCAGATCAATGACATTCTAATGGTTTCAGTTTTGGAACAGTCAAGATTTCTGCTAGGGTCGGATCAGGGTTTCAGAATTAGGGTTCCATAACTTAAAGATTGCTATTAAATATACTTCAAAGTGTCAGAATGAAAGTCAAGGCCCTGCAAAATTCCAGGAGCCTCTCCTTATTCAGGGCTTTTTGTTTTTTAAAGAAAATGCTACACAAACTAGTATCTATGCTACATTCAGAAAAAAAAGCAGTGCTGAATCCCAGCCCAAAAGCATTATCTACAAGATGCCTTCTCAATGTGCACAACATGGCTCCCTGTCCTGCTACTTGGACTTGGTCAATTATCAGTCCTGCTTTTTACTGTATTGAAGTCAGTTCCCCATGTATGTGGTCTAAGGGAACATAAATAGTACCCTTATTTCATTGAAATTTAGTTTCTGACCACATCACCTTATGTTAAACAAAACTGAAAACTGGGAAGTAAGAAGAGAACTTTGCCTCAAAAACCTGTCACAAAATCCATGCAATAATGTTACTGCTGTTAATTTATTATCTAATATTGCCCAGACTGTATTGTAGTGTTGTATTGTATTGTAGTGTTGTATCCAACACTAGCTACAAAAATAGGGATTCCAAAAGGGAATCCTTACACTGTGCTTCCTCAAAAATATACAGCATTAAAGAAATGTTTAACTTGATTTAACCTTGTATGTTAAAGGTTTGTCTGACAAAGCTCACCCTTCAATCCTTGCTTTTACTGATGTTGTCCCATGTAGGGAACTGTTCTATTAATTTGAAAGTATCTTGGTAACAGAGACCTCATATTAAACTTTAATGATTTCACAGAAGCTTTCAAAGTGACAATTTACAGTAGTTCTTTGTTAAAAATTCAATTAATGAATGGGTCAGTGGATAGATAGATGGATGGAAGGATAAGCAAGTAAATAATAAAAACTCTTTGCCCTAGCATAATGAATGTAACATAGATATAGTAAAGATGAAATAAAGGTTGCTAAAGTCAGATGCTACCAGCAAGATGAACGAATATTTGCAAAATATACATATATAGAGAAAAATCCTCTAATATCCTTTTAATCAATGTAGTACCCTTTTAGAGGGCCTTTCTTCCAAATCTCTTCCTCTTTTACTTCCACTTTCCTTCAATCCCTTCCTCCTACCCAACTAGGTTCTCTGTTACACTATGAACCCTCTTCATATTTCTGAATACAACATTACAATTGCAGGTTAAATTTTCTGCTCCTTTGATTAATAATCAATAATCTCTAACATGGATCAAGCCTTTTTTCTATACATTCCACATGTACTGTCTCATTTATTCCTAGGTTCTTGCCTGTAGCTACTGTTATTCTCATTTTATGGGTGTAGAAACTGAGGAGTAAATGACCTTACTCCAGGGTATACAATTAATCAGTGAGAGAGTGGAGATACCAGCCCAGACACCTAACTGAAGGACCCTTACTTGGTACTGCTCTTTTCAATTTATATCCTCTTCCCGCTAGAGAGGTTTCTCTTGTGTGTTTCTCTTTAAAGCCAAAGGTATTTTTGCCAGGTTACTCATCTTAGCCTCTCACATGTATGAGTCCCTGTGACCTGTGACAATGAATGAAATAAAACCCACATGCCTAAATGAAACTAAGGCTATTGTTGCATTACAATATAGTAATTATTGTTCATCATAACAATGATGGGATATTAGGGAAAGAATAAAATATGTTGAATATATTCTATCTCAAAAGACAGAATAGTCTATAGTGCAGTTAAATAACTCATTATGGTTTAAGATACCTGGGTTTGAAAGGACCAAATACTCTCGTGATTTGAAAACACCCTATTTAGTAAGAAATCTCCCATATAGACAGATGATAATGTCCTTTACATTCCAGATGGCACAGTTTTATCATATTCTGCTTTTACAACTTGTGTATCAAAACAGAGCTTTTTCCGTTCAAAATTCATACTCAGCTATACTATTCCTGCTCTCCTTGTTGGAATAATAATAAAATATGGCCCTGTATGAGTTACTTGATGGAACAGTTTAAAACTGCAACATGTTTCCAATATAGTTCTAACACCCCTATTCAGCTGATGGTTGTAGATTAATGTCACAATCAGTACGTGGATGTTTGATATGCCAATCTCCTGGGTTTGGAGAACTTGTAAAATGCTCTGGGCTCAGCTGGGCATTGTGTTGTCATACCTCACAAAGGTAATATAAACAGATACCTGCTGAGCCTCTGCTGAGAAGGGGTTTCAAGATAGGCCACTCCTGAAGTAAGACTCCATTTAACTTACAAGCGAAAAAAGACTTCCAAAGTGAAAAGTGAAAATATTTTCTTCAGAAGGTAAATAACACCTTTTATAGACTACTATATGATCTTCAGAAAGTCAAATTGTGTACATTCACCATTCACACTGTGTGAGTCTAATAAATTGCAAAGCTGGTTTTAACACAGTCTGTCCATTATGCACGAGAGAAGATCTGCCCCTTCAAATGTCTAAAAATTGAAATTTAGGCTAGTTATATTTTGAGAATTGAAACACAATTGAAAGATAGCAGAGAGCACATGCACAGTAAGTCCACTGAATCTTTTTAAAAGCTTTTTATCGAATTTTTTAATCAAGAAAAGGTCTGTGAAGAGTGCCTGGGTAGCTCAGTCAGTTAAGCGTATGACTTTGGTTCAGGTCATGATCTCTTCATTTGTGAGTTTGAGCCCCGCGTCAGGCTCTGTGCTGACAGCTCAGAGCCTGGAGCCTACTTCGGATTCTTGTCTCCCTCTCTCTCCTCCTCCCTGCTTGTGCTCTGTCTCTTTGTCTCTCAAAAATAAATAAATGTTAAAAAATATTTTTTAAAAAGCACTGTGAATTGTATAAGAAAATTTACACCCCTAACTGGTTGGACTTTGACTCATAATTGAAAGAACGACTAAGTAACTGGGAGGTTTCATTAGTTTAAAAAACACTTTTTAAACTGTGTTTAGCAAAGGTGTTTTAGGTTTTCATGAAGCATGAGATGATATAGGCAATTATAGTCAGCAACTTGCCTCCATGTTTTATATCAAGAAGATAAGATTATTGAAATTTGCTAGATTTGATGAGTTTATAAATTTAAGAAAGGACAATAAAAGAAACCTAAAAATTTTGTGATTATACACCCCCTACACACGATTAATGGAAATGATGTAATTCCTAAATCTATATCAAAGACCACAATTGCTAAACTTAATGGAGAATAAGCCTTTATGGATTTTTGACTGGCATCTATCTCAAACAACTAAATATACGTATAAACACCTCAGTGAAGGAAATATTTTTTACATAAAGATATGTTAAAATGTGAGAAACTTAAAAGAAAAAATAAGTTCAAGTTGTAGAAAATATACAAATAAGAGTGTCACTATTATCTACTTGGATTTATAGCCATTAAAGGGTAATTTATTCATGAACTCTGCAAGTTATATTGTAAATTTTAAGATATAAACATTTTCCAAAGCTCTATAATAGAACTTTGGGCACATGATTTGTACTCTTTCAAAATGTTACAGATAGGGTCATTTTTAGTGAAGATGGTATTAGCTTTAAAAGTTATTGATACTTGGTGAAAATAGGATTTATGTTTGTAAAGTGATTATGTACATATGCAGTTTCAGAGTCTGTCCCCCCCCCCCTTTTTTTTTAATGATCCCATTTTCTTTTTATTTTTTTTTAAGTTTATTTACTTAGAAACAGAGAGACAGCATGAGTTGGGGAGGCGCAGAGAGAGAATCCCAAACAAGTTTTGCACTGTGAGCACAGAGCCCAACTTGGGACTCGAACTCACAAACCATGAGATCATGATCTGGGCCAAAATCAAGAGTTGAATGCTTAACCGAACTAAGTCACCCATGTGCCTGGAGTCTGTCCCGTTTTTAAGGTGACAGAGTTGCTTTTACAAAGCTTAAAGATAGTTTTTTTTTAAGAATATAAAGACATTAGTAGTAAATCTAAGCAGGTTACCCTCTAATTAGTATAAAGATAGCATAAAAAGTTTTGAAATGAAATGTCTAAAGATTCTAAAGATTGGTTCTTTTATTACTGTGTTGTTCCTTTATTACTGTTCTAAGGACAGCGCTTCGTATGACATAATTCTATCTGTACAAGCTGGTACACCAGAGAAATGCTCACATTTTAAGGTTTGTTTTGGAATGAATGTGTTGTTACAAGCCTTTGTGATAATGCTACTATTCATTATCCAAAGCCTCAAAAAATATATTTGACTTACATGCCTGCTCCAGATCACCAGTCTTGTTTCAAGCTTTCTGAGATAATCTAGACAAGTTTCTTTTATATATATTCTAAAAGAATAAATATAAATCATATATATATATATATATATATATGCATACACACACACACAGAAACAGGGAGAGGGGGAGAAACACACACACACACACATATATATATATATATATATATATATATATATATATATATATATACATATATACATATATATGTACATATGTACACATAAATTCATATATACATATATATGTATATATACATACACACAGAGAAACAGGGAGAGAGAAAATCCCAAGCAGGCAGTGTGGAGCCCAATTCAGGGCTCAAACTCATGAGCCATGAGAGCATGACCTGAGCCAAAATCAAGAGTCTTAACGGACTATGCCAACCAGGCTCCCCATATATAGGTTTGTTTTTACTAAGGCATCAGTGTGACAACAAAGGCAAGAGTGATGTTGCTTTCTTTTCAAATGTCTTTAGGATGGTACTATTATTTCTTAGAATAGTGATGGGTATGACTTCCTCTCTAGAAGTTTGTATCATTCCTATTGATACCAATAAGACATGGTAAATAGCTTTGAGAAAACAGAGATTGCTGACATATTCATTTGTTACACATAACAGCCTCATTTGGAATATAAAGTAAATAGGTAAAGATTTACTGACTGGAAACTTTACCAAATGCATTCAAGAATTTTTTTAGGTCTGAATTAGGTAGAAAATAAATGATGTTTTTTTAGTTTCAATACATCATTGTATTTAGACTTTTTTTTTATTATTCCTTGCTACCACACCAAGAATGTTAAGACAGAGCTGTGAACTTAAAAAAATTTGTTAAGTTTATTCACTTCAAGAGAGACAGAGAGAGCAAGTGGTGGAGGGGCAGAGAGGGAGGGAGAGAGAGAATCCCAAGCAGGCTCCACATCATTAGTGCACAGCCCCACGTGGGGCTCGAACCCATAAAACATGAGACCATGACCTGAGCTGAAACCAAGAGCCAGACTTAACGAACTAAACCACCCAGGCACCCCACGCTGTGACCTTCAAAACAAACAGAAATACATGCACAAGGTGTAAACAGAACATACATATAACTGTGGTTTTTTTTTTTAATTTTTTTTTTAACGTTTATTTATTTCTGAGACAGAGAGAGACAGAGCATGAACGGGGGAGGGTCAGAAAGAGGGAGACACAGAATCTGAAACAGGCTCCAGGCTCTGAGCTGTCAGCACAGAGCCCGATGCGGGGCTTGAACTCACGGACCGCAAGATCATGACCTGAGCCAAAGTCGGCTGCTTAACCAACTGAGCCACCCAGGCGCCCTACAACTGTGTTTATCTCAACGTGGGTTACAAATGGAGAGAAGGAGGAATATTCTAGGAAGGAGCACATTTGTGAGTGGATTTAGATTGAAGAATGGTAAGATGGGACTTGACAGGTAAAAACGTACCTGGCTATGGAGAATGTAGAAAGCAAAATGGAGTCTCTCAGGTCAAGCAGAGGCCTGTGTCCAGCAATGACACAAGCAGTTAAAGGTACTGCACTAGGAGATATCGCCGGGACCAGCATCAGCTGACACCCCAGAACTGGTAACAGGCAGAACCAGAGGAGGTCTGCAGGGACCCAAGACAGATGAAATCCCTTTCGAAGGGGGAGGACTTTTGCAGCAAACTGCCAGACTCCTCAGACCTGACTCCTCTGTGTCTGACCACTTAAAAAAGACAACTGTGCTGAAATCTCTGCTTGACTCATTTCTGAATGCAAATGAGAGCCTTCACTGCTTGAACAAAATAAGCAGTAAGCGCAGAGAGCTGACCCAGCCCAGACAGAAGCCTTATCTCAACTGTGCACCCACAGACTGACTTGGTGTTTGGTTCGTTAACTTCCTGCACCCTTCTTTCATCTTGTTTGCTGGGCGGTTGGTCTTCTGTCCTGCTCTGCGTGCCAGGTAAGAAGCCAAGTTTAATCACATGGTGAAATGTCATTGAGTTGGGAATCCTGAACCTGCTTTATAATTGTGAGTAACTTTGCTTTATGAGTGAATAAAGCTGACCCTGTGGAAAGACACATCTCGTGTGTGCACCTTCATAGCGTGCTCATGACAGACAGTTTAAGTAGCGGTCCCAGATATCTCTGCAAGAGAGAGACTTGGACTCCACAAGGGATAGTGATGATGGAAAAAAGCAGGCAATTAAAGAAATACTTAGCATGCAGAATGAGTAAAACTTGAGAGTAATGTGAGAAGGGAATTAGACAAGAGAAAACAGAAAGGTAAAGCCTGAAGTGTTCTGAGGAGAAATAGATTCGGTGATTTTAAATTTAATTAAACTCATTAAATCATGAGTTTAATTTTAAAAGTGTTGAGTTTTATTTGTATATGTCCCAAGAGGCAGTTAAGATACACAAGCACAGGTATGGAAAAGCCCTATATGGGCTCTACCTTTAGGGAACTTACAGAAAGATGGGAAAACAAATGTAAATGAAATAATTACACAAATATTTCATTGTATATTGCAATATGTCATAAAGAGTAAGTGTATTATAAGGAGCTATAAAAATACAAAGTAGGTGTACTTCTGAGGTCTGGGAACCCCTGTCTGAAGAGGTAAACTCTTGATTTGAGATTTAAGGAATAATGTAGAAGCTAGTAAGGCACGAAGCAGGAGGGGGGCAGTTCTGACAATGAAACAGCAAATGTTACGGATGTACTATGTGAGGGATTTGGCCATGTACCCAGAGCCCTACAAGTTAACCTGAAGCTTTATTTTAGCATGAGAACAATCTCAGCTTCCAGGAGTTTTTTTTTTTTTTTAAATTAATTATTACTTTTAAGCAATCAACCATGCAGGGAAGGTGGTCCTAGATAGGACAGGGATGTTGGAGTTTGGTACATTTCCATTTTAGACTGAGAGGTAATTATGGGAAATATGAACTTATTTATTAATTTATTAATTATCCCATTACCTGTAATATGTGTGAGATACTATGGGGAGGAGTGAGTGTTATATTTTTAAAAATCATCTTTATCACTATAATTTGAGGGATAATTTATATAGTTACCCATTTTAAGTGCATAATTCAAAAATTTGCTATTTTGCCAAGTTGTTGCATTATCTTTAATCAAATTTTTATACATTAATCAGTACAATTTTCCTCCCAGTATGGCAAAGGACTCTTATCAGCCTGAACAGTGAAATGTTGCCCTTGTGAAGCCTTTTACTAGGGCCAATGTTAGATGCTTGATTCATCTACCCCGGCAACAAATAGCAATTCTATGCCCTCAACTGAAAACTGAAAAGTAGGGGTGCCTGGATGGCTCAGTCAGTTGAGCATTGGACTCTTGGTTTCTGTGTGGTCACAACAGAATTTATTGATTAAGCTTGCTGTGTTATACGGTGACAATTTGTGGCACCCCAAATGATTACAACAGTAACATCACAGGTCACTGATCACAGGTCATCGCAACAAATATAGTAATGAAAATGTTTGAAATATTGCCAGAATTACCAAAATGTGACAGAGACATGAAGTGGCAGACGCTGTTGGAAAAATGGCCCCGAAAGACTTGCTTGAGAGGGGGGTCAAACCTTGACAGGCCTTCAATTTATAGACAAAGGATACTACAAAGCACAGTAAAGCAAAGTGCAGGGAGACAAGATGTGCCTGCATATAAATGTACATCAATATTTTTTTTTTCAACGTTTATTTATTTTTGGGACAGAGACAGAGCATGAGCGGGGGAGGGGCAGAGAGAGAGGGAAACACAGAATCGGAAACAGGCTCCAGGCTCTGAGCCATCAGCCCAGAGCCTGACGCGGGGCTCGAACTCACGGACCGCGAGATCATGACCTGGCTGAAGTCGGACGCTTAACCGACTGCGCCACCCAGGCGCCCCTAGTATTTTTAATGTAATAAAATATTCAGATTCTAATTGGGTAGGGCACATAATCACAGCATGGGTCATCTTTATCTTTGGCATTCTGCATGCGGTGCATTTCATGCCTAACTTTCTTATGCAAGTCCAGTCACCTGGTATGTTCTCCAGTGTAAGCCTTTTAATATGTTGAAGTAGAAATAGTCACCCCTGGTTCTGATATTATAATGGCATGTCACATGTGGCCATTTTTCTTTTTCAAAAAAGAAAACACAGCAATATCCACTGAAAAGAATGTTTTCAATCACATATATGTGCAAGGTTTAGTTCCAATCTGATGAATTTAGAAAAGATGAATGTCTCTCAAATAATCACTTTGCTTATAGGTCTCATTTATTCTTTGTTTCCTGAAGGGTGTCAAAGTTAGAGGGCCCTGACTGTCCCGGGAATTAAATTAGGGCCTTTTTTATTTCCTTTTTCTTTCATGTGACTGTACTTATTTCTTAACTAGTGTGACAAATGTGGCTTAAAATAAAAATTGTGCTATTACTAATGAAACACGTGTTTGGCAACAACAGGGCTGGTAACAACAAAATGTCACAGGGCACTTATTTTCTTGTTGATTTCGTGGAGCAGCTATTAGGGAAAAAGTTGTAATAAACACAATAATGGGATGCTTAATGTGATAGCCGGGTGGAATTTTACTTTGATTTATTGAAAAGAAACACATTAATAAGCAGCCATTTAATTACTATTCATGAAACCTAGTGGTTAAACATCAAATTATTTTTCTCCTACACTTCTCTGTAAGCTAATCAAGATTTTAGACACAATGTTTTAGAAACAATATGGAAAACCACAATGTACAAAACTAATGATAACTTAGATTTAAACAGGTTCAAAATGTCAAAAAAAAAAAAAGAAATTAGAGCACGAGAAAAGACTAAGTATCTGTATATCACAAAACAAATTTGGACCTATTTCGATTTGTTATTCACAGATTTGGCTCAAATAGTGCACATTATGATTATCAGAAGATGATCAGATCCTACTGACCTGGGAAGCACAACAGAGTTATATTTCTTAGTAGGATTTTATTATCTGTCTCATTAAAGCTGTTGGCCATCTAAATTTATTATTTGTGCAACATTTGGGTAGAAAAACACATGATGTTAGTGTGCCCCCATGTGGCTGGAGACTAGTAGGTAAGATTGTCAGGAAAGGCCTAAAAAGAAAGAAGGCCCCAGCTGGTTAGATTATCAGTTAATTGAATACTTACTGCAACAAGATGGAGGGTCGCCTCTCCTATTTTTAAAGTTATTCTAAGTGAGAGGATTCACGGTTGCTCCTATAGTTCTTACAAATATCTTATTTTTAGTAGTTGACTCATGTGAACCAGCTCATCCACTGCTGATTCTGAAGTGATGTCACAGAGGAAAAACCTATGTCCACACACAAAATTTATTTTTCCTCACACATTGTTTGACTAAGTCAAGCCTGAATGATTCTGTGCAAATATTTGAAAATATATTTCGTGATTAAATAAGATAATGGATCAAGTAAAAAACAAAAACAAAAACAAAAAAACCCATGTTAGGACAGGCCCACAGCCTGAAGAATTAGTTTGCCAATTTGTAGGATACACTTGAAGACTGGTGTTGGTTTATAAATTCTGTTAATCAATAGGATATGGGATATCTATAATGTATGTGGTAGATTTTCTAGAATTTGAAAACCCTTTTCTATAGAGCTTCTTTTTAGAGTCACCAACTTTAATATTTGATTCAAGGGTATTACCAATTAATACTCTTCTTGAATTAACTCTGTAGTCACTAGTCCCAAGGTGCAAAGACTTATCTGTTCACCAGTTCACGCTTCTGGAAAAACTCTGCAAGGATTAATTATGGTGACCCCATTAGATGGAAGCCTGCCCCAGATCTCTGAGGTACTGTAGTGTGTCCACAGTTGGGCACATTTTAGAAGTGAAAGAGTTGGGAGTGTTACAAATCTAAGGCATGAGGATTTGAGAACATTCTGAGTGAGGAAGAGAGACCTCAAATAACAGAAAAGGAGAATATCAGTATAATAACATTTGAACTTTGACAAAGGCTAAAACTGCCTCTTTGAGACACTAGCAAAGCAACAACACTAACTGTGCAGTTGGAATATTGAATTCTAACCAACTTTAACATTGCTGGTCTCAGTACAAGTTTCTTCTGGGTAAAGCCAGAAGATTTTTCCAGATTTCCCAGATTTTCCATTTGTTACTCTAATTAGTTCAAAATACTGTGCTTCTACGCCAACCTTTTTAATTAAAAACTTAAAAAGTAAAATCACAAATAGACTCAATTTTAAGGAGGGTGATCATTTAAGAAATAATGCAAACATCTATTTTCTCTACTAAAAATTTCTCTTTTTAATGAAAATGCATTGTTTAGGATAACAACAATTTGTGATTGTGAAGAAATTTTTAAAATTTCAAGCATAGGGTAGGAAGGAATTTAAGGGTTCCCCCCCTCCCATAATCCAAACTGACCTCTAATTTTAGTTTGGTCATTTAACATATTTTTAACATTTCTCACAGAATGGTATTTTACAACATTTCTGCTTGTCATTTTTTTTTTTGCACAGATTGAAATGAGTTATGTATTTGTAAAAGATAAAATGAACCATTTCTGACCCCATGCTTTACACCAAAAAGAGAAATCCTAAGGGTAAGACAGAGTCAAAATCCAAATAATAATAGTAACATTTCACAAAACATCTTGTTCATTTACTGGAAATTGTCTTCACACTGGTAGAGAAAAGCAGGCTAAAGGAGAATGGGAGAAAATAAAAAGATAAAGCAAGAGATGAAATGATAGCATTTGCAATCTTAATGTAAAATCTCTTAACATTGAATATCTCCTAGCACATTATTGTTTTTAGTCATATAGACATTGGTTCAGCCGGAAAAATTTATTAAATTCTCACGCTAAATGTTTGCTCTTTTTTTTTGTCCTTGCTATCTTAGGCTCCTTAAAAATTTATATTCTGCAAAGAAATTTCCAATTAATTTTTCTTACTATGAAATTTTTGTAGGAATGTATTTGTTGAAAACTCCTTTATGGTTTTGAAAATAAAGCCACAGACACTCCAGTCAAGGCTACTTATGGAATAGTGATAATTCTTAAGTGTTTAGAATGGAAATGTTACAGAACCGTGAAGAAGTGACATTGAGACAAAACTACCTGAATTCATCAGATTGGCAAATGGGTTAATTTACCTTTTCCTCATCTAGCTTGTAAAAACCTAATTAGCTCTCTTTTCAGGGTAGTTAGAAATCTCATGCATTGACCTACTATTCTGACCTATGTATCATCTTTTTCCCATGGTAGAAGGCAAACAGTATTAAGACCTGCTTGAAAAGTATATGTTATAAATGTTACACACTTCAAGAAAGGAAGAAGTCATCTTTTTTTGCAAATCATATGATTTGGTTTGTAAGGCACCAGATTAGGTTTTAAAAAAACAGGCTTGACCATTAGCATACTGTATAGCATTTAGAATGGCCCGTACAGTACTAAAAAGCTCAATGTTTCTCTTCCACAAAATCTCCTAATTACTCACTCTTACTTCCTACTTCTTATTCATAAAAGCAAAACATACTAGTGTTAAGAAACTGAATTATTTTCCTCTCTGTGGCTTAAAATTGTTGTTCCTAAACCATCAATTGTAATAATGCTCCATGCCACTCTGGAGCAAAATGTGAGAATAAGTACTCCATTAAGGACTGTTGTTCAGCCTGAACAGCCTTATGCTATATATTTGACCATACACGGTCCCATTTTTAACTAGGCTGATACAAAATGATATTGTGTTAAAATCTTCAATTCTAAGGTAAAATTCAGCATTAATCACTTTTTTCAAAGGGAAACATGACAGATAAAATTGTGTGCATTTCTTTTGCATATGAAATTTCCTGTCCACAATTACATGTAGAGTGAACATTTCATTTGCAGCTTACTGAATAGGAGTAATGGGCCAATAATAGTCTTTATAGTACAGGCACAATTACATATCAGTGAAAACAAATGCCTCTCAAATTCCAGCCAATGAAAATAATATGGGATACTCTGCATTTTTTCATTGTTCTATAATTAAAAATAGACCACAATACAGAAATTTACTACCAAGAAAATTCAGTGTCAGTGATATGTACTGATAGAGCTTTACCAAAATGTATATTTTCAGACCTAAGGACATCAGACATCAAAGACACCCCCATCCTCACTGTGCCAAAGAAATTGAAACATCCAGAGAGAGCTGACAATATATTAAAATTTTTATATGAAAAAATTTTGTTTTATAATACTAGTTATATTTCTAGATAAGTTAATAGTATTAAAACTAAACACATCACACAGCACCTTTCCTTTTATATCTTGAAAAGTGTACAAGAACAAGAGTGGAAGAAAAAAGGGCTGATTAGAAAAGCCCACAGTCTTTTAGATTCTCTTTGATAATTATATCTGTAACCGCATCAAACACGAACTTGACATTTTGGGTATCTGTAGCACAGGTCATGTGGGAATAAATTTCCTTATCTTCTTTTTTTAAATTCAGGTCTAGAAACTGGTTTTTGATGTAGTTCCCTGCATCTTCAAATGTATTTGGTCCTTGTTACAAAAAGAAATAAAGAAACGTTAATTGCGTTTAAAAATGAATGAAGTTAGAAATAATATCAGTAGGTGTTAGCATTTTACTTTGTAAGCTACTATTTGATATACTCACTATTGAAAAATCAAGATGGCAATGGTCACTTACAGGGATTTATGCAATGTTACATTGCCGGGAATGATGCTTACCCAGCTGGGTAGGGACTGCATTTGGCTGAAATGCTCACAATACAGTAAGAATACAAACATATATACATAAATAAGTTAGTAATGAAGCTTATATACATGACAAAGGCTGTGCATGTCTATGTGCATGTGGGTGTGTGTATGTGCTTTAATATGAACTAAAAGAATAGAAATTGGAGATGAGTAGACTACAGAATGAGGGTGGTATTTGAGCTGGATCTTGAGGGGTAGCTAGAAGAGAGAAGGAAATAGCATGAGTGAAGGTCAAAAGCGGGAGAATGGCCTGTGTCACTAGACTTGAAGGTAGGGTTGCACTGCAAAGTGCAAGTGTGCACTTTGCAGAATCTAGTTGGAATTGTAGCAAATCAAGTAGAAAGGATGGCATGGGTCAGACTAGAGACTATGTTGCTAACTAAACAAAGGGCTTGAAATGATATATGTAAAACTAGAGACAGCTGTTCTTTTTCTGAAGCTTATTTATTTGAGAGAGAGAGAATATACAAGCGGCAGGGGCAGAGAGTGAGGGAAATAAAATCCGAAGCAGGCTCCAGGCTTTGAGCTGTCAGCACAGAGACTGACGCAGGTCTGTAACACACAAACCGTGAGATAATGACTTGAGCCAAAGCTGGATCCTTGCTTCACTGACTGAGCCACCCAGGCACCCAAGACAGCTATTCTTGACTGATGCTTTAGTAGAACCAAATGGAGAGTCAATGAAAGGTGGGCTTGGGAATTTTAGGCTGGAAGCAGAAGACACAATGGATCAATAAAAATACAAATGTTAATAAACACAAGGTAGCCAAAAGTGATCTGTTGGTGGGCTTTATAACAGAATATACTTGGTGGGGACCTAACACACGATAGGGCAGTAGCATAAAGATTTTCCAAGGAGATGAGATTTTGTTCCCCACTTTATTGTATCTAGGAGAAAGATGCCATGAGGGACAATCGTTATAACCATGGAACATGGCTAAAATCCAAAACATTAATAACACCAAATGCTGGCAAAGATGTTGAGCCATAGGAACTCTAATTCATTGCTGGTAGGGATGAGAAATGGTACAGCCACTTGGGAAGGCAGTTGGGCAGTTTCTTATAAAGCTAAACATGGTATTAGCATACAGTCCAGCAAATTTGCTTCTAGGTATTTACACAAAAACTTATGTGTGCACAGAATCATGAAGAAAGATGTTTATAGCAGCTTTATTCAGAATTGCCAAAAATTGGAAGTAATTCGGGTGTCCTTCTATAGGCGAAAGGTTAAAGAAACTAGTTTCTTTATGGAATGGAATACTATTCAACAATAAAAGGAAATGGACTATCAACCCATGAAAAGTGGTGGAGGGAATTTAAATGTATATTGCGTTTAAAAATGAAAGCGAAAATAGTCTGTCAGAAAATGCCATATATTGTATGATTGCAGCTATATGTGTTCTGGAAAGGGCACAGCTATAGATAAAAAGATCAGAGGTTGCCACCAGAGAGAAGGAAGGGGAAAAACATAAATTTATAGTGGAACACAGATGATTTTTATGGCAGTGAAACGATTGTGTATGTTACTGTCATGGTGGATACATGACATGAATTTGGGAGAGCATACAGAACTGAGTAACACAGAGAGCCCCCACTGAAAACTATAGACTTTAGTTATAGTGTATCAATATCTATCAGTCAGTTGTAACAAATACACCACATCAAGGCAAAATGTTAATAATAAGGGAAACCAGGAGTGACCACAGAGGGAGTATATGGAAACTCTGTATTTTCTGTTCATTTTTCCTTTAAACTAAAGACTGCTCTAAGAAATAGTCGATTAGTTAGAAGAAAACATAAAGAGCTTTACTTAGTCTATATTTAGTTTGTAGTATTCAACATGGAATCGTGACTATATTTAATCACATGATAAATGTGTTAACACAGAAATGATAATATTCACAAAGCTAGAGGAAAGATATAAGCAACTATTTTAGATTAGCATAGTTACTGCGACTGTATACCATGACTAGTAACATTTGGGTTACCCAAGTATCTCAGTGGTGGAATTGGGCTTCTATTTGTGTTTAAATCATGAAAATTTCCATCTTACATAATATCATTAACAACAGAACATTTAACTATATACGAAAAAAAAAGTTGTCTCTGAGGGAAAAACAACCCACCTATAGACCTGACATTTATAGTCACTGATTAACAGAATCAGCACTACAATTCTAGGATTTAGGAAAACTGGAAAGAGAAAATGTCACTATTCTCAAAATCATTCAAACTGTCCTTCGGGAAACTTAATTCTGACTTTGAGAAACCACTGCATTATAAGGTTTCATTGGGGAATAAGTAAAAAAATGTCAGTTTGGAATATATTGTTTATAATGTTTAAGATAATATAATTTGCAATGTTGTTTAATACATAGAATAGCAACCCTGGTCAACCTAACCTCCTGTTTATTGACTAGAGCTTTGCTTTAATGTAGAAGGTTTTCTGTTTATCTGCAAACAGTTTGGATTCTTCCAGTCTGGATCATACATGTGACTCAAGCAATTATCATAAGCCTCAACTTCATAAATGCTACCTGTCAAGATGCAGATAGGAAAATATAGGTCTATGTAAGAATTTAGTGGGGCACCTGGGTGGCTCAGTCGGTTAAGCAACTGACTTCGACTCAGGTCATGATCTCACGGTTTGTGAGTGCTAGCCCCATGTCAGGTTCTGTGCTGACAGCTCAGAGCCAGGAGCCTGCTTCAGATTCGGTGTCTCCCTTTCTCTCTGCCCCTCCCCCGCTTGCACTCTCTTTCTCACTGTCAAAAAATGAATAAACATTAAAAAACATTTTAAAAAGAATTTAGTATGGCACTAAAGAAAGAAGATCTCACCAGTGTATTCTGGAAAGCAGATACTAAGATGCACTTTGGTTACTTTTTCTTGAAAGAGATCCTTTTTATTGAGAAACAGGACAATGGAGGTGGTTGCAAAGTACTTGTGATTACAGATACTGTTGAATAGGTGAAGGCTTTCATGCATTCTGTTCTGTTAGGTATAAAAGATGATAATGTGTAGGATTATTATTTGCAAAATATTAACACCGGGTATTATAAGCAAAGCTCTAGAAATAACATCTATGTTTGGAAGGAATTCACTGAGTTGGGGAGTGTGGTAGTAATGTCAGAAAGCACAAATGCTTAGGTGTTTGTTTGTTTGTTTGTTTGTTTGTTTTACCCTGGCCTTGCTTTCCTTTTAGACTTACCACTTCCTCATCTTCCACTAGGACCATGTCATAGGCACTGAGTGCAGCACAAAATATAATGCATGTAACGCCTTCAAAGCAATGAATCCATTTCTTTCTCTCAGATCTCTGTCCTCCTACGTCGAACATTCTTTAAAAAAAAAAAGAATAGCAAACCTTAGAGATACCTATCAAAAGTTACATTAATATGTAACATTTCTAGTTATAAATGAATGCTCTCCTATCTTTAAAAGATTTTATTTTTATTGATTATAAGATATTTTAATTGGTCAATTTGCAGCTCAAGGACTATAGAAAAAGAGAAAGTTCATCTTTTTTTCTTTCATTTTTTTGTATTCATGAAAACTAGATAAAAGATACAATAACTCACATACTGGCTTTGGGGGACTGAGGAATTTTAAGCAGCTTATGGTTTTAGTAGGAAATCTATTAGAGTCGAGAAACTTCGATCAAAGGCTATGCATAGTGTGGAAGTGTTGAAGCACTATATTGTACACCTGAAACTAACAGAATGCTGCATGGTAACTGTACCAGAACAATAATTAAAAAAAAAAAAAAGTCTCTGCATAATCTTAAGTGAACAGAACCTACAAAAAGATTGGAAGCCACCATAGTTCTGATACTACAATCCCTGTTTCTTCTCTTAGCTCTTGCTACATTCATTCATTTGTTCATTCAAACAATTACTGTTTGCATTTTATGTGCTACACACTGTGAGAGGACTACAAACACAGAGATGAATAGATACTGTCACTATCTTCAAAGAGCTCTCTGTCATGCAGAGAGAAAACCAATATGCTATTATAGTATTATATAATAAATACTCTAAAATGCAAGGTAAAATGTGAGCCCAGAGGAAAACTTAAGTCAGCCAGAGTCATCATGGAACCTACTCACAGGAAGTGTTTTAGAATTTGGCCCTCCCCCTGTGTTAGTATTTCGGCAAAAGACATCATTGTGGACATAGCAACTTGGTAAAGAAACTAGGAGTTTCTATTCTTAAGACCTCCCTTTCCCTTACCCTCCATATAATACACATACAAAATTCAGTTCCCAACTCATCCTCTTCTTTCCAAGTCCCCTTGTCTTGTGCAAGCCACCAACATTTCTTTTTTTTTTTTTCTTTTAAGTTTATTTATTTATTTTGAGAGAGAGACAGAGAGAGAGCAAGTACACAGGGGAGGGCCACAGAAAGAATCCCAAGCAGGCTCCATGCTTTCAGTGCAGAGCTTGATGCGGGGCTCAATCCTACCACCATGAGATTATGACATGAGCCAAAATCAAGAGTCAGATGCTTAATTGTCTGAGCCACCCAGGTGCCCCAAGCCACCAAGCTCCCCAACCTCCCCAACTTGCCCAAGTTCCCCAAATTCCCCAAGCTCGCCATGTTCACCATAGCCACTGCAAAACTCTGTGATTTGCCACAGGCTTCTTAGCCATGGAACCAAACACAGACTGGTTTGATGACCCTTAAGGCTCTGGCTATTTTGGTTCCTGCTTACTTTTTCCAGCTTACTTCATACCACTTTCCTCTTTAATCCAGTCCAATCACAAGGCTATTCTTTAAGTGACTTTAGTATAAACCTACTTTTTGCTGCTTCAGGACTACTGCACAGTAAGTCACTTTTCTTCCTCACATAACTCTGCCTTTTTCGCAACTTGACGGTCTTACAGTGTCTCCTTCACAAGGAAGCCTCCTTGGTCATCTATGTAAATGGTCTCTCTTCCTATCCCCATTTAATTTCTATCGCATCACTTTCTTTCCTTTGTAGTGATTGTCACAACCAGTAATTAACTAGTTTGTTTATTTTTTATGGGTTTAATATCTACCATCTTCCTAATAGAATACCAAGCTCAGGGCAGGGACCTAACTATATTAGTGACAACTATATTCCCAGTACCAGGCACTATGTCTGACCTACAGTAGACATGCAATAAATATTTGCTGACCAAATGAATATATTGCATGTTAATGGGATGGAGGGTGGATTTCAACATCAAGTGCAGGTGCAAAAGTCATTAAGGAATGAGAGGACATGGCATGTTTAGGGTAAGCTCATAATTTATATTTTGGGGAACATGGAAACTTAGATAAAACCATTGAGATATATGGCCTGCTCATTATTCATTTATTCAATAAATATTTATTGATCATGCCAGGCATTAGAGATTCAACCTTAAGAAGCTTCTAATTTGCTGGTGGCAGAGAAGGCAGTGGTGCATGTTGTGTGTTTGTGAACAGACATAGGATATACAGATAGAGAGTGTAGGGGTGATTGGAACTGACGTAATCAGAAACTGCAGTCATTAAAATTTTAGGATGGGGGGTTGAGGCAAGTGGATGTCTGGGGAAAACGTTCCAGGTAAAGGCAGCAGAGAAAACAGCAAGAGCAAAGGATTTGAGCAGGCGGGAGAAAGGCTGATGAGTCAGGCCAGAAATAGATGAATGAGGCCTTTTATATCACATGAGAAGATATTTATATTAGAATCAGTGGGGAATGATGTGAGATTTGGGGGCAGGGAATTAAAATTGTTTGTTTGTTTGTTTGTTTGTTGTTATATTCGGTCACTTTGATCTGAGTCCAGAAGATAGATTTGATAAGAAAGAGACTAGAGGCAGAGAAAGGAGTTATGGGGCTTTCATAATAGCCTAACCGCAAGACATTAATTACTAAGAAACATCCAAGCTGCACAAAGATTACAAAGGCAATAACTATACTTGGGATAATAAATGTCAATCAGCTGACATTACTGAAGATAAAAGTATAATACATTGCCCTTCTTTACTACTGCACACTTCATATATGAACCAGGTAGGGAACAAACTTATGGAACTGAAATTCCTCAAATACACACACACACACACACACACACACACACACACACACACACACCCCAGTACAAAAAGAGTTCAGTAGTAGATTGAAAGAGAAGATGCTCACAATATTCAAGATAGTGCTTAGGAGTTCAGTGGTTATGTGATTTGGAAATTTAAATCCAGTGTCAATAAATACTGTTACAGGTGCTGGTAATACCAAGCCCTCTGCAGTTTCAGACTTGCAGTATAAATGGAGGAAGAGGACAGCATTTTGACTTCAAGGTTATATTATGAGTAAATCAATCAACAAACTTAATTGTTAAAAACCAGTCAACACTCTTAGGGAAGCAAGGATAATAAATATGCATTCAGACATTTAAATCTGTAGTTTTTTTGATCTATAAAGTAGTCTTTTTTTCAGACTTTGAAAAGTAGTTTTATCTACTGAAATTATAACATGTAGCACAAATGGAAATAGTTGGGATCGTGACTTTTATTTCCTCCATAAATGCTCATATCACCAATTGTAATATCTTAATTTTATTTATTTTTTTTATTTCTTAAAATTTTTTAATGTTTATTTGTTTTTTTGAGACAGAGAGAGACAGAGCATGAACGGGGGAGGGTCAGAGAGAAAGGGAGACACAGAATCCGAAACAGGCTCCAGGCTCCGAGCTGTCATCACAGAGCCCCACGCAGAGCTTAAATTCACAGACCGTGACATCATGACCTGAGCCGAAGTCAGATGCTCAACCGACTGAGCCACCCAGGGGCCCCAGTAATATCTTAATTTTAATGTAACATACCTAATAAGAGTTTATTTGCCAGGCATGTAAGCAATCTATAACAATTTACTCAAATTTTAAAATAAAAACTTACAGTTTATACGTATACATGTAAATATACATATAGTTTATGTACAACTATTGTTTCTCTTTTTCAGATGAGACATTAAAGCAACTTGCCCAAGGCTTAGTAATTCAACTAATATCTGTAGAGGCTATTATATACCAGGCACCATGATAGGTTCTGTGGGTATGATAGTGAACCTCATCATGTGTCAGTCTATTTGCTTAGACCAGAGATCCCCAACTAGTACATAGTGTCCACAGTTAGCTTTAAAACTCTTAAGCTCTCACCGGTGGGCCAGAATTACCTTCACTGTAGAGTCTATCCTTCTTCCCCTAAACCAAACAATAGCTCTATGTATTGTCAAACTGGGCAAAAATGTAAAACTCTCCCCTTACCAGGTGTTTTATTCCATTATTTTAATGGCGATGGTATAGACCTCCGGGAATCTAGCTGTTGTGTATATTCTCCACTTGATCATATGAGTATATGATGGATCATATCTGGCAAAGAACTGTGATACTGTGACTGAACAAAGATGCATCAAGTTGTGAGTTTTGGTACACAGAGGACTGAATATACATCAGAGTTTTAAATTCCTTGTAGGCTTTTCAAACTAAAACAACTCCTTGTATCTCCACCCACTAGATTTTAACATGAAAATATCTCCATAATTCTTGTTTTCTCTTGTGTTCTAGTCCTCTCTTCAGGGTTTGCTTCCATATTGGACATCCTATAATGGAGAACTAACCAATCATGGAATGAGGGCAAAAGTTGCTGGATGAATAGAATGTTTGTGCTAAGACAGCCCAATCTTCAGTTTCCACAGTAGAAATGATATTGCTGCAGGAACCAAATTCCAGGACACCTTGATTAAGTTTTCTCCACTAAATAGCACTTGGATGAGTCTAATTAGCATTTGTTTTTGAGCATCTTTATCTCTGTTTTTATGGCCAACTAAGTAAGCTATCTGTCTGATAATTTCTTTTTTATTTTTATCTTTTTCAAGTTTATTTATTTAAAGAGAGAGAGAGGGAACAAGCAGGGTGGGAACAGAGAGAGGGGAGAGAGGGAATCCTAAGCAGACTCCACTCCATTAGTGCAGAGCCTAATGCAGGGCTCAGTCTCACGAACCGTGAAATCATGACCTGAGCCAAAATGAAGAGTTGGACCCTTAATGAACTGAGCCACGCACATCTGATAATTTCTTTTTTTAAATCACTTTTTTTTTTAAATTTTTTTTTTCCAACGTTTATTTATTTTTGGGACAGAGAGAGACAGAGCATGAATGGGGGAGGGGCAGAGAGAGAGGGAGACACAGAATTGGAAACAGGCTCCAGGCTCCGAGCCATCAGCCCAGAGCCTGACGCGGGGCTCGAACTCACGGACCGCGAGATCGTGACCTGGCTGACGTCGGACGCTTAACCGACTGCGCCACCCAGGCGCCCCTTAAAATCACTTTTATATTTTCAATTAGATTACATTCAAAAGTTACAAATCTGACAAGGTGACGTAGTATAACTGCTCAGATTCCTAGCCTGGTGGTCATATATTTTACCTCAAAGAGGGTAATCTCATATTAATAGTTTTGAATAAGAAAAAAAAATTCCAGGGAACCCCTTGCAATGAAAACGGTAATAAGAATGATAAAGGTATGAGTATTACCAATTTATGGACTCGTAGGGGAATATAAACTCCCCAGGAAAAGGGAAAAACAGAAATTTCATATACTTCCCATGTATTTCTTTTCTACAATGTAATGATAGCAAATGGCTTTCCCCAAAAATAAATGTTTGCAAAACATTTGAGATGAGAGTCAAAGCAAGCCCAGCAATCTCACTGGCTCTCTGCTGACTTTCTCTGATCATTCAGCTTCTTCAAAGCCTACTGTTGATATTTACATCTTTGTGTAAGGGTAGCTCTTCTCTTCAGGTAAATGTATAAAATCAGCGAGGGGTATAAAATGTAGTATGACCCTTAGCCGACAGTTCTTTTAACCTATCATGCAGCCTCCACTAAACACATTTTAATAGGCTTAGCTTTCTCCCAAGGAAGGGAGGACAAAGATCTGCCCTCTGAGTGTTTTGTTATGTTGATAAAAGTGACTTTTGGAAGTCTTAGATTGCATGCCAATAACCTACTCATGTTATGACTCACTTGATAAACAGTGGTGTGTGTGTATATATGCATGGGAGCAGGTTGACATTAGAGACAAAGGTCCAGGAAGCATTGGCCATTGCTCTAATGTCATCTGCCATTACAGAATTGAAATGTTCATTAGCAAATCAGACCAACATCTGGAGTTTTGTTTTCATATTGAGTGTACTGGATATAATGTTAGCTCTAAGAAGTTACGTTTTGTTTTCCTGCTATTGTAGTCCTTTCTTGTCGTACATCTCTCTTCACTTTTAGCTCTTTCTCTAAGTTTTAATTTGGGGCTTATTTTAGAGGTGTAAAGCATTACAATCTATTGAAACATTTTCAAGATTCCCAAAGTAGAAGCATTTACTTATATATTTCATTGAATAAGTATTCTTCTATATAAAAATATATTTAAGAATGTATATGAGTATATATAAATATATAAGTATATGGGAGTATGGATACATATATATTCCATCATGACCATTCTGTGAAAAACAAAAGTAGAAATCAGAGAAAAACATTCATTCCTGCTGACTGAACATTTGGATTCGTCAAATCTACATAACAATTAATGAGGTAAATGTACATGTGATACAGATTGAGTATCTTTAATTCCTTGAGCAGTTAAGGTAACCAGAGCCTTAATGATATTGAATAGAATATGCAGTTCTCATTTTGCATTTTGCATGAATTTTTTTTAATGTATATTTTGGTAATACATATTTTCTTATTAATTCTGATATTTGTCAGAATTCTTAAATTAAAAAAAAGTTTTTAAATGCCTGAGTTGTATGATACAATTAAAAATCCACAGGCAAGGCTTTTAGGTGATAGCTGAACATTGATTATTTGTTAAACTACCCATGGTATTAATATAGGGCGAATTGCCAGAGTTTTATATTAAATAGTTGGCTTTACATTAAACAGTTGTGTTTTATAATCTATTTTAAACAGTTTGGAAAACTATTGAATTTTATGGGTTTGTGTCAAACAGTTGGCTAAATATTTAACCACACAAGATTATTCACAGTTCATATTAGATAGATTATAATGAAATAATCTGTACTTCATAGCAATTAAAAATTATTGCATAATCTACGCTAAAAAAAAAAAAAAAGAAAATCTAACCTGATTTGGAATTTATTTTAAATTATTCTGTTGGTGGAGCTTTTTTAAGATATTTGACCATATAATATTAAACCATCTTAAGATGGCAACATATTAAAGGGCCAGGATAGATCTGTGTCACCACCACACAGCCATCACAAAATAGCCTAACCGAGTCTTTCTCTGGTGCCAAGTTCTCAAAATAGATTAGGACAGATATTTGCAGACAAAAAAGATATGCACAGAGATCATTCTAAATCCCTTCACTGCTTGTATATAAAAAACAGAATCAAAAGGAGTTATAACCATAAAACAGTCAGGGTCTCTAAATGCTCATAATTGTTAATAACATTATATACTTGCTACAAAATGAGTGTGTGTTTGTTTGGAACTTGATATACCCACTAGATAATTCTCTAATTATTGAATAGTATAATTCACAAAGTCATTAAAATATATCACTAGAATAAATTAGACATGTTACATAGCTTATTGTCTTGATAATACTAACCATGAACATACTTGAAACAAATATATAGCTATACATGAGTGATTGCTCTGTGAGATCTAATAGAGAAGGACAAAGCTAATTTGAGATCTAGCAGCTGAGTAGACAATCAGACTCACTCCTAAACTGACTTATGCCCCCACAGAAATAAACAGAGTGTACATGATCAATTTGAAATTTAAGAAAATTATAATTTATCTCATAGATCCACTCAAACATTGTTGAGAATAGTTATGTTGAATTTATAAAACCTAAAACTCTATGTTGTAATAATTGCTGACCTCTCTTCCTCGACTTCCATATAGTTTTATGTCCTCTTAATTCTATTGTTTAATTGTGGAACAATTAGGGAGAAAGTGGCTTCTCTCTCATTGTTGGATAAATCATTATAAATCTGTAAGTTCTTCGTCCCGAGGGATTATTTTATAACAATAAAAGAGCTCACACTTGTGTTTTCCATTTACATAGTACTTTAACATTTGTAAAGATAATTTATTTTACATTTGACTGTTGGAATTCTGGTTTGATAAGAACTCTAAGGTAATTTCCATTAAATTAGGTGATACAGGAAGATGATACAGTATCTTAACAGACAGAATTTTTCATTTTGATGTTCCTGTTTAAAATTCTAGAGTTCTCTAGTTTAGTATGCAAATTAAATCTTTAGTTTTAAATAGTCACAGGATGATTTATGCTATGTGAATTCAAATCAATGCTAATGCAATATATTTTAATACCTGGGCACTTACTGAAATGAAGTTGGAAGGTATCTTATTTTTAGACTTTCTATTTTGAAACACTACCAAATTTTATACTATAAAAGTCTGTGTACTTTTAGATAATCCTATTCAGCACTTCAAAAAAAACCAAGTGATTTAACTGTGGAAATTATTAAGGGATTAATATATCTCAGTTGCGGTGACTAAGCTTAAAAACGTAATTAAATGATTTTAAATAGTTCCTTAAGAAAAAAGTATAGTTGCCTTTTTTATATTTTGTAGTAAAATTTAAATACTTTCAAAACTTCATTGTTTAAATACTTGTTTTTAAAGAAATTCCCTGCATTTGAGTTATTATCCTTCTCCATTTCCTAACAGTAGATGCCTTTAATAATACACCCTCTTCAGGAAGAAGAAAAACAAAACATTAAAACAAAAGAGCTGCAAACCTGTTTGAATGAATGCAAAGAGGTTGTATTTGTGTGGTATAGAAACTGTTATGTCAAAAGAAATCCTAACTTGGTTCCAAAATCCAATTCACAAACACCTTCCATTTCAGCATTGATGCTGTCATAGAGAATTAGCAAGTCCTTTTCTTATTCCTTCATAAGCGCCGACAATATATGAAAGCAGCATAGGCAATCACCTGTCTATATGACTTACGACAATGCCTCACAAAACACAGAACTACAAAAGAATGGGAAAATGGTACACCAATAGGGGTTTAAAGGTATACTCTGAAGAGGTCTATTATGAGGTAATATATCTTTAAAATAATGTTTTATTTATTAATTGCCTTTTTTAATTTTTAGAGAGATAGGGAGCATGAGCAGGGGAGAGCGGCAGGGGGAGAGAGAGAACCTTAAGCAGGCTCCACGCTCAGCACAGAGCCTGACACGGCGCTTGATCCCACGACCATGGGATCATGACCTGATCAAGACTAGTGTGCTCAACTGACTGAGCCAGCCAGGTACCCCTAAAATCATTTTTTAAAATATTAATGCAAATGCTGTATTCTATTCAGGATATAATTTTTTAAAATTCTATGAGTATTATTTGGTACTGAGTGAAATAGATGTTCCAAATAATGGACATGACTTTCTGAGGTTTATGTGTTCATTGGCAATCGTCATGTCCCTGGTTTCAGAAGCACAGATGTGCAAAGGTACTGAGCCTTGCCAACTCAGAGATATCTCACAAACAGGCGGTCATTTTTTTCTCCCTTCCCTCTTCTCTCTGAAGGGAGTTATGAATGACCAAAAACATTTGAAGAAGCACTTACTCTACAGAAAAAAAGAATGGTTTCTTTCTTTTTCTAATTTGTTTTTTAACATTTATTTATTTTTGAGGGAGAGAGAGAGTGAGTGAGTGGGACTGGGGCAGAGAGAGAGGGAGACACAGAATCCGAAGCAGGCTCCAGCTTCCAAGCTGTCAGCACAGAGCCTGACGTGGGGCTCGAACTCGTGAAATCATGACCTGAGCCAAAGTCGGATGCTTAACCGACTGAGCCACCCAGGTGCCCCTAAAAAAGAATGGTTTCTGTCCCAATTTACCTAACAGCCCACAATGACATGCAGTGCAAGAAGTGTGGTTTTTGAAGTTAGAAAGATGTATGTTCTAATCACATTTCTAACACTTCTATGTATGATATTGAGGAAATCTTTCACCTCATTTTAGCTTTAATTTTTTTCTCTATCCAAAATAAGTACAGCAATACTCAGGTCAACATGTTATAATGAGCATGTAAAAATAGGGTATATATAGTGCTTGGCATCACACATTTATTCATCTAGCAAGAACTGACAGTACGCCTACTCTGTGCTGGCCACTGTGATAATCACAGGAGACGGCACTGTAAACAGACATGACCCTGGCCTCCAGGAGCTCAGAGCATAGGAGACAGAAACAGAAACAAAGGAGGGAACAAATAAAGAAACAAGGAAACTTCACACATTAGTAAGTTTTTGTTTTTGTTTTTGTTTTTTAAGTAGCAAAATAGTCTGATATTTCAGTGTTGTAAAGGCATTGGCTCCCACTGGTATGGCTAGTGAGAGCTGTTTACATTTCTTCCCAGTGCCGCATTCAGTGACCTCACTTTGCTAGGTTGCAATTAACCATTGTTAGGGTATTTATAGCAAGGGAATCCTCAAGAGCCATACATCAGGCTTTCCCTCTCCCTGTGTCCCAGAGAGCCTATTGATATGTTTACCAGTACACTACTGGGTGTAGTAGTGACAGGGATGTGAGGCGATGGGTAACAGAATGAATAAGTCTCCATGAGGCGATAGTATCTGATTTGGGAACCTAATGATAAGAAGGAGCCAGTCCTTCTCATCCAGGGTCAGAGCATTTTAAGCAAAGAGAACAGCAAGGTCCTAAGGTTTGGAATGTTCAAAGAACAGATATATATAGATATATAGACATAGACATAGACATAGATATAGATATAGATATAGATATAGATATAGATATAGATATAGATATATGCCATATATCTATATCTATATATATGGCAGATAATTTGTCAAAGTGACTATTTCTGAGAAGATACTAAGTTGGTGTTGCAGAGAATGACTGAGTTATAAGCTTCTAGGCATTCATTATGTGATACTAATTTTCATAACTGGTTTATGGTCCAAGCGATCTAAAATCCAGAAAATTCCATTAGCTTGTGTAATGCTTTGACAGGGTTAGGAGAGGCAGAGGGTCCAAACAATTGGACTTGGACTCCCATGGGAAAACCTTAGAAACTGGATCAAAAACCAGAAGCCTGGAGAACGTAGTTGCCAAAGAAAAACAGCGATGACAGTACCGAAAACAAACTGCTTACGTTTGCCAAGAGTGGATGTGGATCCAAATTTTTGTGTCCCCTTTATCCTGGTTTGATCTTTGGGTCATCTTTCAGAAAATTAACTATTGGTGGACCTGAGATTTGGGTGTAAATTTTGAAGGGCTTTATTTGATATTAACTTGAAAATATCCTGGCCATCTCTGTAATATCTATTCTAATTAGATATTACGTCTCACCACTTCTAATACTAAAAAAATTTTAAAGCTTTTATCCCACTGAAGTGAATTTTGCCTCACAAATGGATACAGATAATTCATGTCACTTTCGTTCAGTTTTTCTACTTTTTAAACGTATTCTCATTTTGTGTACATGAATGGGTTTACTAATTGTATTTTTATTAATTTTTCATTATTTAGTGGTACATCTGGAACCTGGTTTTAATGTTTAATAGTCCATCTCATCAACAATCCATAGGGAGAGGCAGTTAAATATGATGATGTTTTATAGCACTATGGTTTGGATTTCCAATTCTTAGTTCAAAAAATGAGTGATTTTGGGGTGCCTGGGTGGCTCAGTTGGTTAAATAAGTATCTGACTTCGGCTCAGGTCATGATCTCATGATTTGTGGGTTCGAGCCTGCGTCAGACTCTGTGCTCATAGCTCAGAGTCTGGAGCCTGCTTTGGATTCTGTGTCTTCCTCTCTTGCTGCCCCTCTCCTGGTTGTGCTCTGTCTCTCTCTCAAAAATAAACAAACATTAAAAACATTTTTTAAGAAACTGAATGACTTTGCACTAGCATTTCTAGAAAGGTCTTGATAATGTGACAGCAATAAAAATACTGGACTCATTTTCATACCCAAACCATGCTTATAAAATAGGCCTTGTTATTTCAGTAAATGGCATCACATTCAAATAGTTCTCCTCTCAATTATTTGCATCATTTTAAATTAAGGAAATGAATTAATAAGAGTATTTCAGGCAAATGAGAGAGTAGGAAGGCAAAGGAAATCGTATCCGTGGCACCTGTTACTTAAATTTAATTTAAATACATTTTCTTTTCTTTTTTTTAAGTAGGATATCAGTTTCAAGTAAGAGGAAAATAAAATCTAGCTACCACCTGGTCAATACAGAGGCATTTTTCTTGGAGGAAGTATTGGGACTTAGGGTGGGGGTTAGGGTGTAGGGCTATAGGAAGGCAATAAGGGAGAGTAGCACTGACAGTGAGCTAGGAAGGCCTAGAAAGGATGCCTAAGGTTCACTGGGCTTGAATATGGGTTAGGCCTTTCTCTGTAAAAAAAAAAAAATATATATATATATTCATATATATATGAAAAATAAAAAATACATATATATATACATATTGAATATTTCAGTTGATGATTAGAAAAGACATTGTTCATACCTGAAATGCAAATCTTTGAAGGAGAACTGAGTTTCAATGATTCCAGTTGTTTTCACTCGAGAATGTAGAACATCTTGCTCATTTGGGACATATCCAGGAGCTGTGATTCTATCTACATCATTAAGGTAGCTAATACAACAACAAAAAATAGCATATATTTTTAAAATTTGCATTTGAAGATATCAGGATTCAGTACAAATGAATTTTTACTTCAGGGTCCATTAAAATTATTAAACTCCAGACTGGTTCTCTCTAACCCTGCTCATCAGAGCTTGGTGGACGGATGCTGCAGAATACTAAGTGTGGCACACACATGACCAATGGAGGCCTCTTGTAAAGACATCTAGGTCTGGGTGCCTGGGTGGCTCAGTTGGTTAAGCATCTGAGTTTTGATTTCAGCTCTGGTCATGATCCTGGGGTCATGGGATTGAGCCTGACCTGGAGACCCGTGTCAGGCTCCTTGCTAAGTCATGGAGCCTTCTTAAGATCCTTTTTCTCTTTCCCTCTACCCCTCTCCCCTGCTTGTGTACCCTCTCTCTCTAAAAAAAAAAAAAAAAAAAAAAAAAAAAAAAACTAGATCAATACTACTTTAGCCTGCATTTTATGAGGTGTATGTAACAGAATTGATGTTATATAGATATATTTCAGAGAAAATTTCTGTTTCCAGGTTTTGATCATCCCCCAAAACGTCCTATCTTGTAATGGTAGTCAGTAGATTATCTTCAAAATGCTGTAATTTGAATTTAGGCATTTTGAATTTTAAGGGAGTTATTGGTTTTCATAACTTGAAGTTTGTCCTGTTGTTCTCCATGGATTGTCTAGCTTAGGACTCTGGACCATTTGTATGAAGTGCCATGATTATATACAGTTAGCACAATAAAAGAAAATATTTTTATTTTCTTGCTGGTTCACGATGGAACTAACTTATTTCATTGCTGAGCCATTCAGGGGACAGAAGGCTGAACTTAGACATTGCACCCACTCCTACCTCTCTTCTCTTCCACCAATGTGTCAGTATCCTTACCTCTTTCCTGGACCACATATTTAAAAACCCTACTGTTAGCAAGCTGAGTACTGCCCTGGTTTTGCCCACAGGATCTAGAGGTGCTGAGAAGCAGAAATAGATCTGAGTAAGCCGTGTGCTCCGCTAGAGTCTGTTAGATTAGAGGAAAGAAGCTGTTCTTTGCCTCCTTCTTGAAATCAGATCATGTCTTTAAACTAAAACAAAGTATCCCATTGCTTTAAAAACAGTTGAAAACCACAATTCTAGACTTTGAATATAAGGCTTTAGTAGTTTAGCAATATGGCTATTTCTGTGAAAATGTTTAATAGTGACAATAAAAGCCTGGTAAGGTTTTTATGGCAAAATTGGTCATTATATTAAAACTAAGTTTACATGTATAGCTAAATAGGAAGATTATGATGGGCATACATCTATCCAGAAAGAATTTGAGAGGTAGCATCCAGCTAAATATTAGTTATCATTCAAAAGTTGAATTTTTCAGGGTCTAAGTTGAAGAGTTGTTATGTGTTAGCACCTCACATCATGCCTTGAAAAGCAAAACTATTTTATCCTTTTTAAAAAAATAAATTCAACAGCAATATGGGTAATATATTCTCGGAGGATCTTTCTGCTTTTGAGCTGAAACAAATTGAGTGAACGCCTCAAAGGGATTTTGGCTAAATGACAAATAGGTGATCATAGTTCAGAAACACATTTATGTATGATAGGAAAATTTATTACTGTGCTTTATTCTAATAAAGCTTAATTTTTCTTAAAAGCAAGGGACAAATCAAGAAACAGATATATCAGCAGAAAATATTGGAAGATTTTCCCAGTTTATCTATTTTCTGTTTTGTGAAGCAAGACCCTTTGTGAATTCTCTGTTGACTAAGTCTGCACATACAGCTGGTCAGTTGATTCATGCAAGAACAACAAAAACATACCTGTCAACATAGAGATTCAATTCATTTTAATGATAGCTAAATGAATACTTTGGTAAAGACACTTTTAATGTACTTTCATTTGCATGTGTAAATGATTTCAAGCAAAGCAGAAGCATTAGCAGAGTGACAAATTTGCATTTAAGAGGCCTGCTTTTAATGAATATAAGATTTGAATGCTCAGGCCTGTGGTCTAGAACTGAAACCAGAGGCCCTAAATACATATAGCTCAAATCAGTTAAAAAAAAAAAAAACCTGATACTTTTTCTAATCATGTAAAAATAATTTTTTTTTTCTGGTAAAGTCTTTGTTAAATATTAAAGCTTCTGGAATTTAAACAGCACACTAGATGGCCTCAATCAGTAAGCCATGAAGTATTAATAAAACTCTTTCCCCTCTTTGTCACTGTCATGTCCTTTTTCCTTCAGCTTCCTAGTAGTACAGGTGCGAGCAGGGAGGTGTTATGTTGCCAACAACATTCCCTTCCCTACTCTGATTAAGATTCACTACTTTGTTAGCCTAAACTTGAAGGGGCTCTAGGTTTGAGAAAATATAAGTATCCTATTTTGACCAAAACAAAACAAAACAAAAAAGGAACAATGGGGAAAAGGGCGAGGGGGGAAAGGGAGAAGAGGAAGAGAAAGGAAAAGGGAAGGGAGAGAAGGTAAGGGGCCATTGCTCTATAAAATATGTATGAAATAGACATGAGGGTGGGACTGATCTAATATGATATTTAGTTTCAAAATGTGAATGCAATTCAGTATTTGAAAAAACTCTGTTAATTTTTGGAAGAAAGCAATGGCCATTCAACTATTTTTCTTAATAAGTGTTTTCTTTAATCTTCCTTTTAAGGACCTCTGAGGGCAGGGAGTATCAACAATTTAAATTTTGGGTGGTTTTCTTAATGAAAATTTTCTGAAACAGAGGTTGGGAGTGAAGGTGGAGAGGTGTTTTACTACTCTCTAAATCAATCAGGGTATTTAAAACCATTATTATATGGGCAACATTCACAAAATAGGTGCAAGTAGATACTGTGTAGTGATGTTTAACTTGAACAGATAAATGCTTTTAATATGAATCTATAACATGATAGTTCTGTAAAATATTTATTTTGTGTGTCAAAACAAAAAATCTGAAACTAAAGGCTAGAAGGTCTAGAAAATACAATACAGGGACATTTCATCTTCCCATTTTGACAACACAATATGTAATTTTTTCTGCTATTAAAGAGTAAAGTATTTGGTAAACATAATGATTAATATAATTGCAAATACACTCCTTACAATATTTGAATGGAAAAGTCATGCTTAATTGATAATGTATATCCAAAACCAAATATACTAATTACAGCTATTGAAGGGGTTCAGGACAACACCCCAGTTCCCCAGAATGTGTCACTTTGGTATGTGGATTATTTTGAGCTGAAGGCACTTGAGACCCTGCAGGCTGAAGAGGAATCTTGCCCCTCCTTTAACTGTATAGAAGAATCAAAATTGGGGGTCTTTCCCAGAATAAGTGTTATTAGGAGAGAGAAATTTTATGAGTGACCCATCTGTATGGCAGGGCAAACCTCTAATTACCAAACATCTGCTGTTATCCCCCTTTGAAGTTGATTCCTTCCCTCTGAAGTTCCAGGCCCCACCCTCTTCTCCTTAGTTCAGGATGACATATAGACCTCATTTTGCCTGTCTTTGGAATTTCCATGTCTATGTGGGTTCCCTGTATGTATACCAATTACATTTCATTTTTTCCTGTTAATCTGTCTTGTGTCAATTTGATTCTGAGTTCAGCTAGAGGGACCTTTGAGGGGATAGGAATTCTTGCCCCCCAACACTATCTCTCCTTCCTTCTCTAGCGTTTTGTTAAGCAAAATTTTATGAGAATATTCCACAATTAAATATCTTATTGAGACTACCCTTATCAACGATTCATAAAGAAAAGTAGAGTTTTCTATACTGCACAGAGTTGTCTTAGTATTAAAATATGGCTAAGCACTGGAACACATAAAACAATTAAATGAGTTTAATAATCACATGATGATATTCCTTCTCTACTTCATCAAAGAGATGAGAGCAAGACTTTCCTCCAAGGGCTTTGGAATTTAAAATGAACATGAGTGACTAATCACAGAAGACTGTTGTTGTTAGCTTTTCCTAAAATTTATATAATTTGTTTTCTCTCTATAATCCTTCTGACCACCACGATTAGAAAGCTGAAGTATCATGCAAGTTTCATTGTTCTATCCTCAAATAATCTTTCATTTGCTTCACTTTTACATCACCTTTTAAGTAGTACTAACATGTTCTGTTGTGAGTTCATCAAAAGAACTGTATTTATGCCATTTTATATATGAGTATGCATGGACAGATACATAGAATAAGTAATTATATTTGCATACATGTACACACATGCGTGCAGGCTTATAACCAGAGTATAGGTTAAGAACTACTTACTAAAATAGAAATTTAAAATAATTTTGATAATGAAATTACAAATGGTATCATAACCTCCTAATTTTATGGTGGCTGATAATTATCTACTGGATGATATTAGCTGTGAAAATTATATAATCTTTCTTGAGACTCAAACAGTATCCCACAAAATACAAATGTTTTGAAAATCATTACTTTCTTCTAGAATTCTGTATCATGTTCATCAAACCAATTGAGTCAAAGAATGTGTCATCAATAAAATTATTTTAGAAGAATATTTAAGTAATATGATGAGAGACGAATGAATAGCCCAAAACATCAGTGTGTATGCCACCAATCTGCGTTTACATTGAGAACAGTGCACACAGATGAATCCTTTTCATTGGGGAGAAAATATTTGCAAAATGTGGGTATTTTCAGGCAAATACTTTCAAAATTATTTTAAATGCTCCTTTGCTTATAGTTTTACATTTCATGATGTCACCTTGATCTATATTTCTCTTCAACTTCTTTTTATTTTAGTGTAACAAAATGTAAAGCTATTTACTTTCCTCATTTGTGATGACAAATGTAGAGTCTGAAGAATTGTAGTTTATTTATTTATTTATTTAAATAATTTTTAAAAAATGTTTAGCATTTATTTATTTTTGAGAGAGACAGTGTGAGCAGGGAAGGGGCAGAGAGAGAGAGAGGGAGACACACAATCCGAAGCGGGCTCCAGGATCTGAGCTGTCAGCACAGAGCCCAACATGGGGTTCGAACTCACGACTGTGAGATCATGACCTGAGCTGAAGTCATCCACTTAACTGACTGAGCCACCCAGGCGCCCCTGAAGAATTGTAATTCTTAACTTAAATGTTTCAACTATAATTCCTGTTAAATGCATTCACTTACTAAGCTGCTGAGTCATTGAGGTGATATTCAGATGCCCTTTCAAAGCAGGTCTGAAGTCCTGGGTCTCTCCAGAGTCTTTTTATCACCTCAGCCAGTTCAGGTGTCATGCCACCATCTTGCAGAGTGTTTGCCATCACACAAAGTTGTCGTTGGTCTTCCTATAGCAATGTTTTTAAAAGAATGATAAAAATGTGTTGTTATTTGGAATCACATATCCTTTTAATAGGGCATTTCAATTTTATTCTTATTGGTTCTTTAAATGTCTATTTTTGAGGGAGAGCACAAGCAGGTGAGGAACAGAGAGAGAGGGGGCATAGAGGATCCAAAGCAGGCTCAGTGGCGACAGCAGCAAGCCCGATGTGGGACTTGAACTCACCAACCGTGAGATCACAACCTAAGCTGAAGTTGGATGCTTAATCAACGGAGCCACCCAGGCACCCTAAATTTTATTATTTTCATCTTATTCCTTTAGGTAATAATTCTGTAAATGCAATCTTAAATTTCCTTATTTTTAAAAGTGTTTATTTATTTTGAGAGAGAGAGTACACATAAGTGGGGGCGGTGCAGAGAGAGATGGAGAGAGAGAATCCCAAGCAGGCTCTGCACTGTCAATTCAGAGCCAGATGTGGGGCTCAATCTCACAAACTGTGAGGTCATGATCTGAGCCAAATTCCAGAGTCAGATGCTTAACAGACTGAGCCATCCAGGCTTCCTGAGTTTCCTTATAATGGCTGGGTGAAGAGTCCTCTATTGTAAAATCTATGTAACCTGATATGGTAAATTTAGGATATTTTAGGATATGTCATTACCTTCTGAATGTAATGTCAGATGGGATAATGTAAACTGATTGAGTTTTCAGAGTCAAAATGCAAGGATAAAAGGGTAACAATTCTGATATAATCTGGCACTTCTCATTTTGATCATTGCCATGTATTTTCCAGGAAATAAAAATACCATGAAGGAATTAGAGATAACATGGAAAATAAAACTCAGTATAATTTACCAACAAGTATTGTTTGCAATCATATAAATAAAGCCACGATAAGTATTTTGATATACACATGGTTTTTGGACATCTGTACAGGTGTTGTTTGCATTACTTTGAGGCGAATCAATAGGATAGAGGTGAAGATTTCATTAAGAAAATAGAAGAGAAGGAAAAAAAAAGAAAAGGAAAATAGAAGAGAAGGGAAAGAAGAAAAGAAGAAAAAAAAATGAAATAAAGGGGGAAAAAAAGCAGATATTGTGTTAGTCCTGATGGGATATTTGAAGGTGAGAAGGACAGAAGAAAATCAAACTTTATCAACTAAATAAAATAGTCAACAGTTTATCTAAACTAATAAAGCCATTTTATGACAAAAAAAATTAAGGTTAAGAATTTAAGTTCCAAAGGAATTAAGTTATTGACCATGATACTGGACCAGGCAAATGAAGTCTGGGTTCAAATCCTTGTTGTCAGACTGCAAAGCTCATACTCTTTCTAGCACATAGTATTATAACAGGTTATAAGACAGCGCCTATAATATCTCACAAAATCCTCACAGCACTAGTCGCATAGACAGCATTTTTCTCCATTTTTCAAATGAATCTAAAACTAGAAGGTTGATTTGCCAAACCAATAAGGACAATGAGCTTCAGAAGAAGAGTCAAACTCAAACTACTTTGTACAGTGTCAGGTGGCTACCAGTGAAGAATTATCAATGGGAACTTGCTGCTTTTCTGATACAAGTCAATTTATTATTTTAAAATAGTAAAAATGGCTTATTTCACCATTTTATTAAAAATCTGTTCTTTGTGGGGCGCCTGGGTGGCTCAGTCAATTAAGCGTCCGACTTCGGCTCAGGTCATGATCTCGCAGTTTGTGAGTTCAAGCCCTACATCGGGCTCTGTGCTGACAGCTCAGAGCCTGGAGCCTGCTTTGGAATCTCTGTCTCCTTCTCTCTGCCCTTCTTCTGCTCATGCTCTGTCTCTCTCTCAAATATAAATAAACATTAAAAATTTTTTTTAAAAATCTGTTCTTTGCCTTAAAAACTAAAGTTTTGTCTCTCCTTCTTAAAGAGAGTTTCTGTTAAGACTAAAAATCTTACTACATCTTTCTTCATATTCAGATTTATTGCTAATCCAAACAGGTTACATAGATGAGCATTAACCAAAAATTGTAAAATGGCCAAAATCTAAGGATTGAACCCATTTTCCTATATTGGCATAGCATAAAGTTTTAAATCCTTCTTCCCAATTAGTTAGATGTGAGAGAGCACTGCAAATCCAGCGAAATATGACCCAGCCAGTTTAGCTGGCATCATCCCATGTGCCTCCTTCACTATTAAGGTGTCATTCAGGACAAATGATGCAATGAAACAGCTGTTTGAACCAGTTTGTCCTTAAAGGGAAAAAAATGACATGCCTTATTAACATATCTTTACGAACCAAGCTAATTTCTAATATACTCTTTCAGTTAAAACATTTTTCCAATTTCAACCTAAATACACTTTATTTGAATAGATAAACATCATGAAAATCGTCTCACCTTGAACATGTAAATGTCATAAAGTGTTCTTCGGCCACCATTTCAATCCTAGTACTTCCCTCAAGGGCAGGCCATCCTACCAGTTTGGTTTTGTCTTTCAAGACCTTTTATTTTTTTAGTTTATTGCTTGCATAGAAAAGGCAATGATGGTGATTTTCAAACAAGGCTGTGCATTATAAGCATGTGAGGCACTCTTTAAAAATACTGCTACAAGGAATTCAACCCAAAGAAATGAGGCAGGAACTCTGGGTGTCAGGTTCTACAAAGGTATTTTCAAAAATCTTCTGGGTGACTCAAATGAGCAGCCTGATTTGAGAATCCCTGGCAATACATAGTTTTCTTTAACCATAAATAATATGTTATTGGACATACTGTATTTTAATTCTGGAAGTTCTTCTGCAGTTATTAAAGGGCTGGCATAGTAATTCAAAGAATCAAAATTCATATGGCTAAGGAATTGGACCCACCAATAACGTTTGAATTTTTTAAATATATATAATATCAAAATTAACAAGTATTATGAAAAGTTGTCTTTTTTTTGAACAGTTGTCTTCTACATAACTGCCAAAGTGATGGAAAATTGAACTCCAACTTATTATCTTACTCCCATATTTTAAAACCTCCAGTATTTCCCAGCACACTCAAAACCCAAATCCCATGTCATGGCTCGTACTGTTTCACAAGTCTTGACCCATGTATTTTTTTTCAATTTTATTTCTCCTTCCCTCCCTCCCTCTCCCCCCCACCCCCGCTCTGTCTCTCAATCTCTTCCCTCCCCCACAATTTGTCTCTCTTTCCTCAAGATGCACCAGACTTCTTACTGTTTCTCAAACTCAACAGCCCCCCATTTGAGAGCATTTGAATGGCTGTTCCTCCATGTCTTCTCTGTTTCATTTCGGTTTCTTCCCAAATACCAGCCCCTCAAAAATGTCTTCCAGAGCCACCCTTTCTTCTGTTCTTTCCTTATTCTCTAGCCCTCTGCCCTCCTCCGTTTTCTTTCATAGCACTTGTTACTACTTACATACTGCATATTTCTTTATTTTGTATCTTTTATCTTAGACTATCACCACATGAAGGTGGTGATATTTTTTTCTGTTCATTTCTACATCCTTAAGACTTAAACCAGAACCTAATGCATAGTATTTGTCCCAGAAATATTGTAGAACAAATGAATCAATAAAATGAAATGTGTTAATTAGCTCAGACCTCATGTTCTAAGGAAGCTTTCAAGGTTCTCCAATAATTTCTCACATTTTTCAAATAGCTCTGAAGAGGTTTGAGTGGCATCCTGAAGAAATTTTATTTCCTTGTGATATATTTGGAAAAGCTTGGGAACTATGATGGTTCTGGAATGGCTCATTCTCTCAAGTTTGCATGGCTCTGGAACTATGTTGCAAAGAAAGAAAAATATATACTGTCTCTACAAGTTACCCAGAATTTCTTCATAAATGTTAGGGACCTCAGGTGTTCCTAGAGTCTTGTGGAACTCATTCTAAACCCTTGAGTCATATTTCCAAAGATTGCAGAAAAAAATATATCAAGGAAAGAAGAGATATCACAACCTTATTATCTTGGGAATATATGTGTGTATATATATATATATATATATATATATATATATATATATATATATACGCATATATGTATTTTAAACTTAGTTGATCACAGAACTTTATCCTGGAAAATTCTGAGAAATCACTGTTCTTTGGTTCATATTATAGGGTTCACTTTGTAGGATACTATCTCACAGATGGTCACAATACCCAAATCATGAGATAAAGTACTAAAACATTCAACATTCATTTAATGTTGGTCTAGAGGATGTTCTAGATGCTCTAAAATGGAATATGATAATATTCAGAGAGAACAAGTAGAAATTTACTAAATGCCTGTATTATGTCCCCTTCTTGTTTCTTCAACTTTACCCTTTACAAGTTCTATATTTATGAAATTAGTCTGTCAAATATTAATATAAGTAAAAACGAGCCCTCTCTTAGATGCATTCCCCTTCAGCTTCAGATACTATTTCTCTTTATATTCCTCAGCTATAGTTGCTAAAATGTCTTTAAACTGTTCCCATATCTTCTTCTCATATCTCAACATACTTCATTGGATTCTGCATCCACAACTTTTCTAAAACCTGTCTCATGATACCCCCAGTGATCTTGGTATTATTAAATCCTGTAGGTTTTATTTTTTATTATTTTTTAAATGTTTGTTTAATTCTGAGAGGGACAGTGCATGAGTGGGGAAAGGGCAGAGAGAGAAGGAGACACTGAATCCAAAGCAGGCTCTAGGCTCTGAACTGTAAGCGCAGAGCCTGTTGCAGGGCTTGCTTGAACTCACGAACCATAAGCTCATGACCTAAGCCGAAGTCTGACACTTAACCAACTGAGCCACCCAGGTGCCCCTGTAGGTTTTAAATATACTTCTTTTTGACCTCAAGACCTTTCAGCTTAGATAAGTACCCTTTGGAATCTTGAATTCTGTGACTCCATATAACTTGGTTTTCCTCTTACTATCCAGCCATCTCCTCCAACTTTCTTATTCCTCTCAAATGACCAGAAAATGTTAGTTTTTCAACACGGGCATCTAAGTCACTACTCTTCTTTACACCCTTATCTTCTCAGTCGAAGCATTTGAACTTTTCCATCCCACCCATTTCCTTAATATAAATTATACACCGTAGTATAATGCCAATGATACTGAGATTTAGATCTCTCATCAAATTATGTCCTTTGAACTTTAAATGCACATTTCAACCACTTACACATGTGGACGTGTTACAGAACTTATAAACTCAACATTTCTTCAAAGAAACTTTATTATTATTATTAATTTATTATTCCCCATCCCCACTGGTGATAGTACTTCCTTTCTTGGTAATTCTTTCCACAAATGAGGATTTAGCTCCCCATTGAGCTGTACTACCCTTTTGCAATAGCTGATGCTTTGCAATTACTTGTTCAGCATCAGTCTTCCCTCTCTTTAGGGCAAATACTATTTCCATTTCATTTACTGCTGATTCCTCAGTATATTCCCAGTGTCCAGTCCAATGTCTGCTGTATAAATAAAGTTTAATGAAATACAATTTTTTTCAAATGATGTTGGATGTGTAGACTTCAATACATAAATTTTAATGAGCTCATATTCAAAGTGATTATCAGAGAGTAAATACTCAATATTTACTAGGATCTTACAATATTTGGGGGGGGGTTGTTTATTTATTTTGAGAGAGAATGAGAAACAAGGGGAGGAGGGGGCAACAAGCAGGGGAGGGACAACCCCAGCAGGCTCCCCACAGTCAGTACAGAGCTTGATGTGGGGCTTGACCTCACGAACTGTGAGATCATGACCTGAGCTGAAATCAAGAGCCAGACACTTCACTGACTGAGCCACATAGTTGCCCCACAAGATTTTGTTTTTAAGTGGATTTCCTGTATTTCTGTTTCCTTCTGTAATAGTCTTTGAAACTCAGTGAAAAAAACACTAACATTTCATGGATGAAGAAACCAAAATGTACAAAGATTAAGTAACTTGTCCAAATTTACAGAGCTATAATCAATAAAGCTCATGGAAACTTTTTTAAGGGTTCCTTCTCTCTCCGAATGGTAATCTGCATGATGTATGAATGATAATATAAAAATATAGAAATTATATAAATATACAGTTAAATTGAAAGCCATAGGACAACAGAACTCTGAAAGCCACACATAGGTGAGATGCTTAGCAATTAATCTGTTAAAAAGTTTAAGGCAGGTATAGAGTATATTGATCTTAAAATCAAATACTGTAGAATTGTCACCAAAATGACTGTAGTTTTCAACAATTGAAATCAAAATTTGAGTTATGCAGTATCTGCCAGCTGTGATGTTTGACACTTGAGGACAAAGGTCCTCCTGAGAAGTCATGTCGGTTGTTCAGTGCTGCATAAATCACTCTGTGTTTACCATTTAATGTACGCTTTGAATAAATTACATTCTTTTTTTTTTTAATTTTTTTTTCAACGTTTTATTTATTTTTGGGACAGAGAGAGACAGAGCATGAACGGGGGAGGGGCAGAGAGAGAGGGAGACACAGAATCGGAAACAGGCTCCAGGCTCTGAGCCATCAGCCCAGAGCCCAACGCGGGGCTCGAACTCACAGACGCGAGATCGTGACCTGGCTGAAGTCGAACGCTTAACCGACTGCGCCACCCAGGCGCCCCAAATTACATTCTTTTTAATTCTCAGCCTACTGGCAGCAATCTACAGAGTCTATTATTTTTACTCGACCTGCATGCAAGGTCATTAAGACTCTAACCAGTTGCAGATTAGTAATCACTTCTGACCATTAACAGTATTTTTGCAAAAATCCTTGCATAGGCAAAAGCACTCTAATGGAAGCAAGAAGAAGTGGGTTTTGCCCCCAAACATTAGCTATACAATGCTGGCCACATTGCTCATCCTCTTTGACCCTGATTTTTCACATCTTTAAATATGAGACTTATATCAGGTTGCTTCTGAAGGGCTAATTTAAAGTCTCAGATTCTTAGGAACAGCTAGCGTCAGAGCTGTAACCAAACTACCCTTACATAAAAAAAAAAAAAAAAAAAAAAAGATCATCAACTCATGGAATGGTAAAGAATGCAAAGATATTGGAGTTGAGTTCCTCCTGCAAGTTCCTCTTTTACATGTGAAAGGAAACTGTAACTTAAAGAAGTAGGTGACTTACTGGAGCCAAGTTTGAGGAAAGCTAAAAATGGAAGGAGAGCCTAGCGGAACTCCTGACTCTGCCTTACAAATGATCTGCCCTAAGAACATACTTAGCATTTCTGTGCTCTTTGTTGGAAAATAGCAGAACAAGAAGAGGATTTACCATTTCCTTTAAAATGAACAGCATGAAAGTATTTTTCTTTTCATCCTGGCTTCCAATGGTAATTTACATGGTCGAACCCTAAACTCCAGGAGGAGTATAGGGAGAGGAAAGTACAAATGTCACATTCTTCTCTATACTTAAAATGCTGTTCTTCTCTTTTTTATTGTAGTATAACAAGGTATCTAAGAGTTGCACTGGCAACAGTTCAATTAATATCTTCTGGAGGCAACCAGCTGCTCTTGGACGGGACATGTAAAAATAAGTGAGTTTTTCCTGTTGATTGTACACTATTACTCCTCTTTTGGGTGTGGGTAATTATTGTTCTTTGGAGAATACTATATAGTTATAGAATTATATTACAAAATATAAAATAGAATGAAATGAAACTATTTAGATGCTACCTTATAAACATAACTCTGCCTATCTGAGTATATTTATTATAGAGCTTACTTAATCACACACTTTGAATTCTTTTTTAAAAAATTGACATTATAAAATAAAAATTTCCCTGCCCCACATTGCCTTTGTAATTATTGAACAATAATGAAAATTGTAATTTTTAGTAATGTTATTACTAAAAGTCTGCATGAAATGACTCATAATTCAACTTGGGAAATAAATGTAGAGATATTGTAGTTTGATTTTATGGAATAAATTCTTTTATATTTAGGAAACATAACCAATATTTTTCTCTAATACAGTATATTATTTGATATTAGATTTGATTCCTAGGAAACCAGTTAATATCGAATAAGATTATAGCACACACTCAAAAAGAAAAGTTTCATATAAAGAAAAAAAAGAAATCTCACACTAAACAGAATTAAAGTTTCCAAATTTCATAATTCATATTCTTAAATTTTTGGTGTAGATTAATACTAGAAATTTAGTTCTACCATTTTATGGCTCAAACTCCATTGTAGGACTGCAACGGTCATTATTTGCATACTTACTGCACTTCTGGGATTCACATAATCAATCCCAAGGGTAGTCATGGCTTTCACAATAGCTAGGATGGATTGCAATATGTTACTGTAAATTACTGCTTTGAACTCCATGCATTCTTGCTCACTGTAACCGTTCTTATGGATGATCCTACAATTTAAACATGAAGAGCTTTTGTGAGTTGAGCAATTGATATTTTTTATAATATTAAAACACATCAATAATAATTTGCTTGAATAAAATTACAATATATATTTGTTACAAAAATATTGTCCATATGTGTATGTTAAATCTGAACAGTTTTATGACTATGGATTTTTATTATCATTGGGGTCTAATGCACTATTTTTTGAGCTCCCCATGCCAAATATAAAGAGGAATTAAAATTTGCTCTAGATAAACCACTATTTAAAATTGGTAAATCATGAGCATGTTACTTAGAACACTTGTTTATTTTCAAAAGAAAAATTTCCAGATTCCCAGGACAAAGATACAGAGTTCTCAAATTAGTCTTTATAACATGATGTCTAGAGGAAGTGAGGTACTTTAGTAGAACATTCATTTCTTTTCCTATCACTTAAGACACACTGGAAAATAGGAGTGCCTGTTTTCTATTCATAGCATTAACAAAGGCATCTTTTTTTTTTTTTTTTTTAATGTAGGTAATTACCTGCTGCTAAATTCCTTATTTTTCCATCTGTGTACGTGCCATTAGCTCTCATAGTGGAAATGCTCAGACATTTATTTGGCTGAACGCTTCTTTTCCTTGCACTCATTCAATCAGAACTCAGTTTTACTTATCCTTTTGGAATAATAGATTAAAATAGATTTACCTTCTAAAGCTAAAATCTCTGCATATGCTTATTACTTTATTGTCTATTGTATAATATGTTCTTGTTCCTTTCTAGGTTTGTTTGTTTTTTGTTTGTTTTTGAAGTGTCTTACCTTCATTAGCCATCATTTTGGGTGTCATATTATGAAGGATTTGTGTTTTATCTATACACAGAGAGACGTTAGCATGAGGAAGAAAAGAACACTGAGGCCCTTAAAGATATTAAAACCTTCAAATATAACAATTTCTTTTTTTTTTTAATTTTTTTCAACGTTTATTTATTTTTGGGACAGAGAGAGACAGAGCATGAACAGGGGAGGGGCAGAGAGAGAGGGAGACACAGAATCGGAAACAGGCTCCAGGCTCTGAGCCATCAGCCCAGAGCCCAACGCGGGGCTCGAACTCACGGACCGCAAGATCGTGACCTGGCTGAAGTCGGACGCTCAACCGACTGCGCCACCCAGGCGCCCCAACAATTTCTGAAGTAAAAAGAGTAGAGGCAGAACCTATATCCATTATTTGTTGTTTTTAATGTTTGATTGCCAATAATTGCTGTGTTTCTATTTTCAACATGGCCATGTTTATCTTGCTATATTAAACAAACAACTTTAATAGGTAAAAAAGTAGACCACTAAAGGTTGTGGAAAACATGCAGTAAAATGTCTTTATAGATAGCTCAAGAATAAGTTCATTAAAGAAATCTCAGTTCTTTGTCAAAAAAGTGAAATTGGAAAATTATTTAATTATTAAATTAAAATGGCAGTTAGGTTTTTCTTTCTGGAATAAGTTCTTATTCCTATCCTTTCATCACAGGATAAGGAAACATCACAAAGCAAAATGGTAAATGTATACTTTAAAAAATCCAGCTGTAGTGGGACTTTAAGTAACACTGTTTTTCCAGGGAATGCACAAATACATTTCTGTGACATAGAGCTTTCTATCTGCCAGTTGATTCCTAAACCTGTTCAAATTAGTGAGCTTCTACTGGAAATTTTCTGTAACATACTGCATTGTGTACTGAAAAGAATTAATGAATGACACTTTCTCTCCTCCCCCAAAACATATAGACTAGAGCTCCACTGTCTAATATAGTAGCTACTAGACATTATTTAAAAGTAAATTAATTCTGGGGCACCTGGGTGGCTCAGTTGGTTGAGCGTCTGACTTCGGCTTAGGTCATGATCTCACAGCTCGTGGGTTCGAACCCCGTGTCTTGCCCTGTGCTGACAGCTCAGAGCCTGGAGCCTACTTCTGATTCTGTGTCTCCCTCTCTCTCTTCCCCTAACCCATTAGCATTCTGTCTCTGTCTCTCTCAAAAATAAATAAAAACAGGGGCGCCTGGGTGGCTCAGTCGGTTAAGCGTCCGACTTCGGCTCAGGTCATGATCTCGCAGTTTGTGAGTTCAAGCCCTGCATCGGGCTCTGTGCTGACAGCTCAGAGCCTGGAGCCTGTTGCAGATTCTGTGTCTCCCTCTCTCTCTCTGACCCTCCCCCGTTCATGCTCTGTCTCTCTCTGTCTCAAAAATAAATAAATGTTAAAAAAATAATAAATAAAAAAACAAAAACATTAAGTAAAAACATTAAAAAAATAAGAGTAAATTAATTCCTCCTTTACACTAGCCAAATTTCAAATGCGTAATAGCCACATGTGACTAGGAGCTTCCATATTGGAAAATGCAGATAGAATCTTCCTGTCATCACAGAAAGTTCTATTGGAGAGTACTGGATTATATAGGAAGGTAGGGCATAAAATTTCACTTTTGTACAGTGGGAGAGTATATTACAACAATGTCTGAATGTGGTACAATAAACTAGAAAAGAAGAAGCGATAGACTTTATTGGGAGGAAGTCTAAGAGACTGGGGGGAGACTGCCTGGGGCAGTGATTGATGATCGGTTCATTATTCAAGGAGGAGTAGTTATTTCCAGATAGCGAAAAGGAAGAACACTCTAGGAAGAACAATCAGTACGACCGAACAGATGGCTACAATTACCAAACTTTCAGTGTATGCCAAGCACTGTTTTAAGTGCTTTATATGTCTTCTCATTTCTTGCAATAAGTAGTTTAAGGTAGGTAAAATTATTACATACATTTTACAGGAAAGAAATGTAGGCATAGATAAATGAACCACCACCCCTAACTTAGTACGTGGTACAGTTGAGCAATAAATGCAGTCTGATTTTGGAGCCCCTGATCTTAGCTGCTAAGCTGTATGCCTTCTGTCATACATTAGTCCAAAGCATTATGTAAGTTCAGCATCTGATGTAGAAAGCATGAAGGGGGAGGGAAGTCATAGGACATAGGACATCAGAATGAAGAGGTAGATAAGAGCTAGATTCTGAAGTGTCTTATGTATCATGCCAAGCAGTTTGACCTTGATAGTTTGTGAACAGTACGATTCAGGAAAGACATACACTCTTTTTAAAAAGCGATCAGTTGGTGTTACTGTGGATACTGCAGTGGAGGAAAGAAGAGGGAGGTCGAAAGTTCTTAGCGGGATATTGCATTAATCCACTTCAGAAATGTGAGGCTTTTAAACTAAGGCAGTGACAATAGGGATAAATAACACCCTTGAAGATGTAACTTGTGTAGATGTGACAAAACTTGGTGAGTAGGTGAGCGTCTTCATATCTACACCCAGATTTGTTTTAGAGGCTGCCGCTGCTGCTGCTGTTGCTGCTATAATTAAATGTAGGGAAACAGGCCAGATGGAGAGATAAGTTAGTGTTGTTTTTTTGAACTGGACCTATCCACAGAATATGGACGTAGATATACCTGCTTCCCTAGTTTAGACAAAGTGAATTTGAAAGAAATATTCTAGGACAGTCTGGGACAGATGATAGCAAAAATCACTGGACCTTAGCAGTTTTCATCTGAAGGTATAGAGTAAGCAGAGAAGGGGACCTAGTACATTAGAGGCACCAGCAGTTAAGATGTAGTCAAAGAATCTGGGAGTAAAGCAGGTGGTTAGGAGGTAAACTGGGAAAGAGTTATTTTAGAAGCCAGAGTAAAGTTTGAGAAGAGAAAAGCCCAGTGCAGTGAAACAATTAAAATAAGGACTCATGAGCATTCCATACAACATGACAATTGGGAAATAATAATTGACATTTATAGGGGCAGTTTTTTTGGCATGCTGGAGGCAGGCATGATGGAAATGGTTTAAGAGTAAATGGAGGGGCGCCTGGGTGGCGCAGTCGGTTAAGCGTCCGACTTCAGCCAGGTCACGATCTCGCGGTCCGTGAGTTCGAGCCCCGCGTCAGCCTCTGGGCTGATGGCTCGGAGCCTGGAGCCTGTTTCCGATTCTGTGTCTCCCTCTCTCTCTGCCCCTCCCCCGTTCATGCTCTGTCTCTGTCTGTCCCATAAATAAATAAAAACGTTGAAAAAAATTAAAAAAAAAAAAAGAGTAAATGGAAGGTGGAAGAGTAAAGAGAGCTAATGTTGAGTATTCCTTATAGAGTCTGCTGAGGAAAGGAGGAATAAGTAGCATCAGGAGACTCTGTTAATAATAGAAGCAATATTTGCTCATTGTAGAAAATGTGAAAAACCCAGCAGTGTTCAAAATGAAGGTTCAGTTTCACTTTAAATCCCAGTAATGAGAAGCAAATATCTTTGAACACTGGAATATTTTCTTCCATTTAAAAAAATTATCTATTTTGTTATAGTTGAGGTAAAGATGTTTATGGAATCGTGTATCTTTGTGGTGCAGTGAATACAAGTATTTTCTGCTATTAAAACTTTCTCATTTGCATACAACTTGTAAATGGGTGTAAAATATTACAGTTGAAAAGTGGAGAGTCCCATACTTTCACAATCCATTTCCCTATGTTTTATTTTAATTTAGAGTATTTTGTTTTACCTCATATATCATTATTTTAAATAAGACTAGTCCAAATCTCTCAGTGCATAACTGTTCATATTTTCATGTTTATATTATTTTATTTTTGTACTTTTTAAAAATTTAAATTATTTTATTAAAATTCTCGGAAATATAATTATTATTTTCCCAGGTTGCAGTGTAGATTGCAAGAGTTATTTCTATAAATCTGCTTTAACAAATAATTTTACAAGTAGTAATGAAAAATATTAACTTGTCAAACCTCACCCTTATTGAGTAATATTATTTAAAATTATTGTTTGCTAATTTACTAAGATGAAGAATAGCTCATTATAGATGTAAACAGACATTAATTTTGTCTTTGTGAATTGTCTGTTCATAGTGTCTTACCATTTGTATTTATTGGGCAGCTTATTTGTTTTCTTACCAATCTATATTTTCTTACCGATCTATATATTATATATCTCTCTATATATCTATATTTATATCTATATGTACATATTATTATAGTCAGTTATCTATTATATTTATTATAGATTTTTTGCTAGTTTTCTATTTTTGTTTAATTTTATTTATGGTTTAATACATTTAAAAGTTTTAATTTTTAGATAGCCAAATAATTGATTATTTCTTGTTTTACTGCATTTAACTTCACAGAGAATGGACAGGTAAAAAGGATAGGGGGAACTCAAGCATGATTTTAACCAGAAATAAAATAACAGGTGAATGCAGTGGTAGTGTTACAGGGTGTGCAAGATGATTTGGGATGCAAGGATGGAACTGAGAACACAAAAGCAGTACGAGCACTGGTCAGGATAGAGGCGTGTCCTGTTCTTCAAAGATGGGAGAAAAGGTATAAAAAAATTGGTTGCAAGTACAGGTATCATGGAATTTGAAAAGTGGATCTTATATAATTGCTGATATGGAACTTACATGACATTAGTACCTAAAAAGAAAGGAAAAAACAGTGTTTTACATTCTAAATAGACAATTGTATCATTAACTGGGATGATTTCCTCTTGTGACCTATTCCAAAGAGCAAGATCCTCCAACAGGTAATTAAAAATAAGCTTAAAAAATGATCATTTTCTCCTATAGCAATAGTTGTCCTTTAGAATTCTCCAGCAGTGACAGTCATGAGATCTTACATAATCATCTCCACTTATCAATTGAAATTGTATTTCTTCAGACATTATATTCTTGGATTTTAGCACCTTTATATTTGTTGTCTCATCAAGAAATTCATGCCTACTTATTTCATTATAAAGAGGAAAGAAAAATGCAAAAAAAAAAAAAATGAAATCCATGATAGTAATAACTTTACATAAACATTTTATTCCCAGGTAGGTAAAATGCCAATTGGGTTGAAATTATAATTCCCTCCTAAATTCAAATGAATCTTGACATATTTTGAAATGTTTATGGCTTATGCCCACCATATTGAAACCCTAGATTATACCCAGATTAATATATTTAAAACATAACTGCTTCTAGTAGGCATCTTGTTGAGAGGCAAAATTAAAAAAAAATGGAAATGACAATATTACTCATCAGTTATGCTCTCTGGTAAAGGGTTGGAGGGAAATTTTCACAGGAATCATGACTGCTCTGCTGCTACCTGGATATATGGACCATCAATCAGATTTCAATCTGATTTCAATATTTTTCAATCAATGAAAAATATTTCTTTTAAGACTGGTCAACTACACAGACAGACATCAAATATCAAACATTTAAAATAGTGTGTACCTACTTCATTTGTTTAACAATTGTACTTTTTCCAGATTCTCCTGCTCCTGAAACAGAAAGGTGGGAGTGTTATCAATTGCTACCCCAAATCTCTATAGATAATAAAACCTGTGATTATCATTTTCTGATGAGTAAATCTTTAACAGACAACTCTCCTATATACAGAAGGACAATCATCTCTGTCAGGTCTTGAAAGGCATTAGCTGCCTACTTTCCAGGATAGCTGAAGAAAATAAAATCCCTCTATATAGGTGTTAATCCAGATACAGGTCTGGCTCCAAGATGAAGGGTATCTTCTGAAACAAGAAATGTATACTTTCAGGAAAAAAAAAGTTATTATTGAGTTTGAACATAGTTTGGAAAGTCCATATCTCCTGGGTTTGCACCCCAAGGAAAGTGGTCCCAACTTGATAGTCTCTAATCAACTATGTATCTCTAGATATACACTCCATATTGCCTCATATATCGTATTTGATTAAGTGGCAGTAAAAAAAGAACATGAGACAATAGTCTTTTATTTCCAGAACTGTTTGAAGCTATTCTAATTGGAGAATGGGCTCTTATCTTTATCATTATGTTTACCTTGGTGCACAGGTGTTTTCTCTTTAAATAAAGTAAGTTAATAACACTAACAACACTAAGCAAACCAAAAGAGACTACAGATAACAATGATGTGGGAATATCTGAAAATGGGTTTCATGTTCCAGGGAAAGGAGCAGGGAGTGGCAATAATATAGAGAGCCAGTGGATTTATCTGGAACATTTATTTTAGTTAATGATATACAATATACAACTTTATTTTGATATGTTCAGCAAAGATAATATAGAGGGATATAAAATTCACATAATTTTTAAAATATAAAACATGAACCTTTGATGAAAAAAATCTGTGATTGTTTCCAGCTGTGTCTCAAGGCCTTTTGAGTATATTTCTTGAGTCTGCCCTGCCATTAATGGGTATTTACTTGGGAAATGAAACTCAAGAAGTACTGACATGAAGTGACCTAGGTTTGTGGGATTGGCTCCGTCTCTGTGTGTGTTGTGCATGCACATGTGTGCACTTGTGTGTTTGAGTATGGGTGAGATATCTTTGGTAATTTCTTTAGCCCCTTAATTTCCTTGTTTTACAAACTGAGAATACTGACCTCCCAAGATTATCAGAAGAGTATAATTAAGCATGAAATTATTTGCAAACTACAATGCAAAATAAAGCATAAAGCTTGTAGTTAAGAATCCAAGGATGTAAGAAATTTTGCAGTGTTTTGTAAAGAGAACAGTGTGAAGATACCCTACATGTATTAAATAAATGATGCCAAAGCAACTGGATGTTCATGTTGGAAAAGAACACTGATTCTTATATGACAACAAAGCAAAAATTAATTTGAATTGATTCATAAACATATATGTGTTTGTGTATATACTAAAACTATAAAAGTTCTGGGGCAATACGTAGATGAGAAATCTTTGCAAACTTGAAGTAGCCAAAATGTTCTTACATAAGTTTAAAAAAAATCCCAAACAACAAAAAGTCAAAAATTGATAAATTGGACTTGATCAAAAATTTTTAAGATCTAATAGCACCATGATATCATTAATATATGGGTGTTTTATCAAGTAGGATATTACATATATATGGTTATTATATGATATATATAGTTATATTTTAAACAGGATAAATGCAATGGGACTCCGGAGTATTCAAATAAGAGTGTGTATTATAATGATGGATAATAAAAGGATGACTACCATGTTTAGATTCTAAAACGGATATGACTCTTGAGAGTGAAAATGATGAGAAAATTTGGTTAAAATTACTACAATATAGCGGTGCCTGGGTGGCTCAGTCGGTTAAGCATCTGACTCTTCTTGATTTTAGCTCTGGTCATTATCTCATGGTTAATGGGATCAAGCCCCATGTCGGGCTCTGCACTGACAGCACAGAGCCTGCTTGGGATTCTCTCTCTCCCTCTCTTTCTGCCTTTCCCTCGCTCACGTGCATGCATTCTCTCTCTCTCTCTCAAAAAAAAAAAATTACTACCATATGTAGAACATATTGTATAGAGTATAAAATGGAGTATAAAAACACACTTTTTAGTGTATTTATCTATGAGTCCTGGACATGTGAAGGATGAGGTGGGGAAGGAGCAAATCAGGCAACTACTTGAACTTTGTATGTTCTGATTTCATAGACAGGAGAAAAGCAGAGTCAGCAAGAGTTGGTAAAGCCTGATAATGCAGAGTTGTTCATAAAATTTTTAGATACAATCACCAACAAATCTTGAAAGTATTGGGAAATTAAGTATTTTATAAATGATATGAAATCATATCTTTTAGAATATATCCTCAGGTTACAACTAACCCTTATCCATAGATATATGACATTGAAGTATGGTATTGATCAAAGACCTCAATTCAAATACCAAGAGTAGATTTTTAGTTTTATCTTCCTAATTTCTGTATATCTAAGAGAGGCAAAGGGCTTGGTATATCCCTGCAGCTCCAGAAATTGGGTCACAAAACATGTTCGAAGTCTCAGTGTGCCTGTTAATTTTGGACAGATTTCAAAGTAGCACAGCTAAGGCAGTTTTAAAATGTCCCAGGAAAAATCCAAAATCAGGAAAACTCATAGACCTATGTCTCTTGCCAGCATGGTAGCCAACTGCCTTGTCTTACCTTTGTTTTTATATAAGCAAAAGGAATATGACTTTTGGTAACCCTGAATCTCAGAATTATATTTAAATTTATATCAAAATACATATTGAACCAGAAGACCCTGACTACTCTGTTTAAAATTTCAACTTTAATGTCACCCACTTTATTCTTCTTTCCCTACTTCACATTTTCCTAGCACTTACCTTATTCTACAGATCTACAAATTATTCACATGCTGTTTTAAATTTTTCTTTTCTGTCTTCCAACACTGAGAGGCAAACTGCACAAGGGCAGAGGTCTTTGTTTTGTTCACTGATGTATCTGAAACACCTAGAACAGTGCCTAATAGTAGACTCTCCATGCAACAAATGGACTCTTTAAACTCATATTTCAAAATTTTGCCCTCTCTGTTGTATATTATATTTTTCACATTGAAACATTTCTGCCTGACTGGCACTGTTTTCTTAAGCTGTGATAAACAGATATCACTACACCCAGGTTTAATTCTACTTTACAGCAAATCTGTTTTATCTCAGGCCTATCTCAATGTATCTGGTTTCTGTAGTTCTCTGAAATACCTGTGCACCTTATATACCAAGGATATCTAGAGGAAAAGCTACAGGAAATAAAATTTCATTGCCTGGTGGTGATGTATGGATTCCTCCTCTCGGGTAAGCCTCCAGCATACTTCTTTGTGTGGTTTTATGCAAGTGTGGTCTACACCACACAGTGTAAAATTTGACAAATGCAAAATCAACCACAGCAATTGGCTAATCGTTCTTCATAGACTTTTAAAAATATAATCAAACATGAACTGACAGATGGGGCATAGCCATCTCATTGAATAGAGATTGCTATGTCCAAGAGTAAAACCTTTGAAGATAAAATAAAAATCACATTGAAATATCACCTCACCAATTTTCAGAAGACAACTGGCTACATTATTTTGCATGGCTGAGCATTGTTTGAAAGAGTTGTAAGAAAAAATCAATGAACTTTGTACACTATCTTGGTTCGCTGGCTTCGGAAAATTTGCTATTTCATTCCAGGCTGTGAATCATTTTGAAAAAAAAATTATCAAGCAAGATTATAAAAGTGTTATTGGCAGCCCGATATTGGATGTACAACTCAAAGATTTAGAAAAATGGCAGAATAATCTGCCCCCATCCACTAGTTTGCTTTAATTGTTCTGACAACCACAGCTGGCATTACAGACCATGAAGAAGCAAGACAAAAAAAAAAAAAACACACAGGAGGGAAAATCCAAGGTTTCTTTTTCTAGGGATGTAATACATTCATGCAAATAAAATGCCTCGATGGAAGCCCCCCCCCAAAAAATCTATTCTTGGTAGTTTTTGTTTTAAACTCTCTAATAGTAGTTGTGGACAGTAGAAATTATAGCATCTTCGTACACAGGTGACAGATTTGGAGAATATCTCACTTTTCCAAATATTATATATAATACACACATATATAATGAAAAACATATATAAACATATATATGTATATGTGTGTGTGTATATATATATGTATATATATATATATATACATATATGTACATTTTGTTGTTGTTATATGGAAAAATATAGACTTACAGGGACATGGGAGCAAAGCCAATGGGCCCAACAGAAACTCCATTGCTTGTTCATGCAGGTGTATTTAGTGTTGCATTTTGTTCAATCAGAATGGAGATACTGGGAGGAAAAACTTCAGAGAAAATCTGAGACTCTTGAGAAAGAAAACTCACCTCTATTAATTTAATTGGTAATCATACTGATAACACTATGACCTGCCAGTTTCCAAAATTATTTCTGAGGCTATAGTGTACCTTATTATATATTCTTTATAGTTTAGCTGGTTATTCATGACCTTTCTTAGGTAAGCAGAATAATCACATTAAAAAACATAGTACGTAGTTTTTTTATGAAACTTCAAATGAAATAGTATTTTCTTTGGAAGATTTTACAAAAGGTATCTGGATCATTCCTTGCTCTACGTAGTGACTTCGGTCTTCTATGAGAAGGTTCAGGATAGTTAGCTACAGCATTAACAGGAAAATTCCTGAAGAGAAGTCAATCTCTCTAAAATCTTATTTTTTGAAACTCTATTATAAAGTCATTTCAGAAAGAAATTATCAAATCCCGTTCTCACAATGATTCTGGGCGTTAGTTCACAATAGCCATTCCATTCTTGTACGATTAGATCATGTTACAGAGTCAAATATAGCATCAAAACGGCATGTTCACATACAGCGTCCTGAAATAATCTCTTCCTTCCAAACTGCTCATCACTAAAATTATTTTCTGGGTCAAGGGGTACAGAGGGAATTTTACTTCTTGGGAGTAGATAATGTCTCAAATAATTACATATTTAGGCTTATGCTTCATATTTTGACACTCAAATTATTAAGGATTAGAGATTTTATTCCACATTTTTATTTGCAAATATAAAAATAAAAAATTAAAGCTCCACAGTATCTATACATGTAACTGAACTTCAGCTGAACACATTCCAGGCTTGCTTGTTCATTTGTACAACTTGTTAAAAGAGGCAAAATGAGAATAAACACTTCAACTTATGGTCATGCATAAGATTTTTTATGGGTGGTTTTAAAAATCACATAATTGTACAGTGGAATCAAAACTTACAAATCAACCAACTATGCACATCTCTTTTATGAATGAGTAGAAATTATGATACTCATCTAAAGTTCCACATCTACCTTAAAACAGAGAAACTGTGTCTTCTGACTCTCATATTAATGCCTTAGTGTTGCTTTCTTTTTAAATATGTACTAGTAATGTCAATATCAAAATTATTTCACATAAATTATTTTAAACTCCCTCATTTTAAATTAACATGAAAGCAGTGTACTTTTCATAGATACTGGAATGCAGTGTCTGCTCATCATTCATTTATAGACTGTAGGCATGGAAGACATTTAGGTTAGCCCTTTTGAACCAACTTAATTTCACTGCCCTCACTTTTCCTCTTCCATTATAGAGCACCAACAAAATCATCTCTCTCTTTCACAGGAAAACCCTTCAAATAATCTAGACTGCGGGTGGGAAAATGTAATAAGCATAGTCACATTTTATAATTAAACAAATGTGGGCTTGCGGTTGTTTCAGACTTTGGGTATCTCGATCAAATTTAATCAGCGTCTGTTTTTTCTTTCATAAAATGCGGCTATTAATACTTCCCCCTTAGGGTTTGGGTAGGTTAAACTACAGATGTGAAATCCTAGGGTGTACTCTAACATACAGTGAGTTCTCAACATTTTCTCTTAATTGAAGCATGCTCTATCTCTTTTCTAAGAGAATTTTGAAGTTTATTTTATTCCTTCAGTCCTTTCTTGTGGAGCATGATATTTAGACCCCTTACACAGGTAGCTATACCCCACTTGAAAGCCAGAGTCCTGACACACGGGTACTTAAAATGGTGCCATAGATATCAGGAGATTTATCAACAACACTGATATTCTGATGTGGTAGGATAGGAATGCAACCTAGGCTGGCCTTGCTCTTGGTACTTGTTTTTAAATAGAACACTTAATATGGACCATGAATCATTTGCTTTATTCTTTTTTTCTTTGTAGTTTTATCATATTATTTACCTATATTAAGTTTGTAGTAGTTAATGTTTTTCTATGTGTTCTTTTTTTTCCATATCACCTCTTAGCAAACGGATTCTTTCACATACTTTGCTGGTGTAATTTTTTTTTTTTTTTAACATTAGTCGAAGATATCTTTTAAATTCCATTTTGCTCATTTGGACCAATTGTTTCTGCTAGTGGAAGTCGGTTGCCATTTTGACATTGTTTGTCACTATTTCCTGCCAAACGCTGAATGCTGCTTATCCACCTTCACCCAAATCCCTGGTAAGAGCATTGAATAGGAAAGGGGCAGGGGCAGGAAACTGTCAAGTCCATGAAGCATCTTAAGTCCTTGTTCACTATTTGTGGTCAACAGTGCTAAGTAGTTAGCTATCACACCCTCTGAAGGTTGTTGTACATGCTGTTTATCTGGTTAAGGGAATTGCCTTAATACTTTGATAAGAGATTTTATCAGGAATGGATGAAAGAAGTTTATTATTTATTTTTGCTTCAGCTACTAACAGAATTAAAATGATTTTTCTCTGTTAATGTGATAATGTAGTGGATAATATGAATTAATATCCTAACACTATTTTAACCATGAATTCCTGGGATAAGTTCCCCCTACACACACACACTCACATACCCTTAAAAAATATTTTACACATTATTAGAATCAGCTTGCTAATATTGGCTTCGGTTCTTGTATTTATGTTTGTGAGGAGGAGGATTAGCCTGTCACAGTCTTTGTTAAGTTTTGTTGTCAAGGTTATCAAATAATGCATTAAAAAGTATTTCCTAAAGAAGGTTTATATAATTTTAAAATGATTTGTTCATGAGATAATTGGTAGGATCTACTTGTAAAGTCATATTGAATTTGCAGATAAATTTGTACAGATAATAAATAATATCTCAATGTACACTTGCTTTTCCTGAATATTTTATTCTAATAATCTGGAAACCTGCGGAAGTTTGAGAAAATAGTACATTAGGAGCCCATATTTTAGTTTTTAAATTAAAGCATAATTAACATACAATGTTATATTAGTTCCAGGTATACAATATATTGATTCAACAATTCTATACATTACTCAGTTGTATATATTGAATATATAATAAATGCTCACCAAAATAGATATACTCACCATCTGTCACCATACAATGTTATTACAATAGTATTGACTATATTCCCTATGCTGTACTTTTCATCTCTGTGACTTATTTTATAATTGGAAGTTTGTTATCCTCTTCATCTCCTCCCAACCTGCTGCTCCTCTGACAACCCCAATTCTCTGTATTTAAGAGTCTGTTTAGTTTTTGTTTGTTCATTTGTTTTGTTTTTTCAATTTCACATATAAGTGAAATCATATGGTATACATCTTTTTCTAGCTGACTTGTTTTACTTAGCATGATACCTCTGGGTCCACTCATGTTGCACATGGCAAGATTTCATTCTTTTTTGTGGCTGAGTAATATTCCAATATATACACCAACCTTCTTTATCCATTTATCTACTGATAGACACTTGGGGTGATTCCATATATTTCCTATCGTAATAACGCTAAAATAAATACAGGGGTGCATATGTCTTTTCAAATTAGTGTTTTCATTTTCTTTGGGTAAATATCCAGTGGTGAAATGACTGGATCATACAGTTTTTGTTGTTGTTTTGTTTTTGTTTTGTTTGTTTTTGTATTTCATAAGCATTTTACTAATCAGAGGGTCATCAGCAGACCCAGCCCAGGGAAGCGATCACACACAGGGTTCAGGAAGTCAGCAGCTGGCTCCTTGAGCCCACCTGAGCCCCCTCCAGACATCTGGGTCTGCAGAGCATCACTGGAGTACTTGCAGCAGGCTGCTGTGCGGGTGGTCACAAACACAATAAATTTGCTGAAGTTCATCTTGGCATCCCTGTTCTCATCCAGGTCCTTGAGCTGTTGGTTCATGGTGTATTTTTAATTTTTTGAAGAAGCTCCTTGCTGTCTTCCACAGTGGCTGCACCAGTTTACATTCTCACCAACAGTGCATGTGTGTTCCCTTCTCTACATCCTCACCAACACCTATTTCTTGTCTTTTTCATACTAACCATTCTGACTTGTGTGAGGTGATATGTCACCATGGTTTTGATTTGTATATCCCTGATGATTAGTGATGTTGAGCATCTTTTCATGTGTCGGCCATCTGTACACTTCTTTGGGAAAATGTCTACTCAGGTTCTCTGTCCATTTTTTAATTGGATGATGATGATGATGATGAAGATTTGGTGTTGAGTTATATAAGGTCTTTATACATTTTGAATATTAACCTCTTATTAGAGATAACATCTGCAAATATTTACTCTCACTCAATACATTGCCTTTTTGTTTTGTTGATTATTTCCTTTGCTGTGCAATTTTTATTTTGGTATAGTCCCAATAGTTCATTTTTGCTTTTGTTTCCCTTGCCTGAGGAGACATCTCCATAAATAAATTGCTAAAAGTAAAGGCCAAGAGATTACTGCCTATGTTTTTTTAGGAGTTTTATGATTTCAGGTCTTACAATTAGGTTAGGTCTTTCATCCATTTTGAGTTTATTTTTGTGTATGGTGTAAGAAAGTGGTCTGATTTCATTCTTTTGTATGTAGCAGTCTGGTTTTCCCAACACCATTTATTGAAAAAGCTGTCTTGGGACACCTGAGTGGCTCAGTCTGTTAAACATCCAACTTCAGCTCAGGTCATGATCTCACAGTTTGTGGGTTCAAGCCCCGCATCAGGCTCTGCATTGATAACATGGAGATCCTCTGTCTCACGCTTTCTCTGCCCCTAACCTGTGTGTGCATGTGAGTGCTCTCTCGCTCGCTCGCTCTCTCTCTCTCAAATAAATAAATATTCTAAAAAAAGAAAATTTCTTTAAAAAAAGAATAATTTCCCCATTGTATATTCTTGCCTCTTTGGTCCTAGATTAATTGATCATATAGATGTGGGTTTATTTCTTGGCTTTCTATCCTGTTCCATTGATCTATGTGTCTATTTTTGTGCCAATACCATACTGTTTTGACTACTAAAGCTCAATAGTATATCATAAAATCTGGGATCATACCTCCAGCTTTGTTCTTTCTCAAGATTGCTTTCCCTATTCTGAGTCTTTGTGATTTCATACAAACTTGGGGATAATATGTTCTTGTTCTATGAAAAATACTATTGTATTTTGATAGGAATTGCACTGAATCTGTAGATTGCTTTGGGTAGTACGGGCATTTAAATGGCATTAATTATTCCAATGCATAAGCATGGCACACCTTTCCATTGGTTGTGTTGTCTTCAATTTCTTTCATCAAAATTGTATAGTTTCCCCTCCCCAAGGAGGGGAATATAGATCTTTCCCCTCCTTGGTGGAATTTATTTGTAGGTATTTTATTCTTTTTGATGCAATTATAAATGGGATTGTTTTCTTACGTTCTTTTTCTGCTACTTCGTTATTAGTGTATAAAAATGCAACTGATTTTTGTATATTAACTTTGTATCCTGTTTACTAAATTCATTTATCAGTTGTAATTTTTTGGTGGAGACTTTGGGGTTTTCTATATACAGTAACATCTGCAAATAGTGAGTTTTACTTCATCATTAACAATTTGGGTGTCTTTTCTTTCTTTCTTTTCTTTTTTTTCTTTTTTTTTTTCCTGATTGCTATAGCCAAAACTTCCAGTGCTGTGTTGAATAAAAGTAGTGAAAGTGGACATCTTTGTCTTCTTCTTGGTTTTAAAGGAAAAGTTTTTAGTTATTCACTCTTGAGTATAATGTTAGCTATTAGTTTTTCATATATGGCCTTTATTATGTTGAGGTATGTTCCCTTTAATTCCACTTTGTTGAAAACTCTTATCATGGATGGATGTGGTATTTTGTCAAAAGCTTTTTCAGATTGTCATTAACTTTTTATCCTTTCCTTTTATCCTTTCCTTTTTATCCTTTCCTTTATCCATTCCTATGGATGAAAGACCTAACCTAACATTGATTGATTTGTGAATATTGTACCACCCTTGCATCGCTAGAATCAATTCTACTTGATTGTGATGAATGATTTTTTTAATATATTGTCAAATTCAGTTTCTTATTTTTTGAGGATTTTTGCATTTATGTTCATCGGAGATACTGGCCTGTAGTGGTTGTGTGTGTGTGTGTGTGTGTGTGTGTGTGTGTGTGTGTGTGTTGGGGGTGGTTTTGTGTGTACGTGTGTATGGTGTCTGGTTTTGGTAGCAGGTTACACTGGCCTCACAGAATGTATTTGGAAGTTTTCCTTCCTCTTCTATTTTTTGCATTAGTTTGAGAAGAATAGTTATTAACTCTTTAAATATTTGGTAGAATTTACTTTTGAAGGTGTCTGGTCCCAGAATTTTGTATGCTGGGAGTTTGGTTTACTGATTCAATTTCATTAATAGTAATTGGTCTCTTCAAATTTTTATTTCTTCCTGATTCAGTTTTGGAAGATTATAAGCTCTGTGAAGTTATCTAGTTTTTGTGGTCCTTCTATTTGTTTTAATATTTTAAATGATATTTTTTCATAATTTGTTGCATTTCTTTGTTGTTGGTTATTTCTCTTCCTTCTGTTCTGATTTTGTTTGAGTTATCACTTTTTTTCCTGAAGAATGTGGCTAAAGTTTTGTTAATTTTGTTTATCTTCTCAAAGAACCAGTTCTTGGTTTCATTAATCTTTTCCATTGTTTTTTCTTTGTGTGTGTGTATGTATGTCTATTTCACTTATTTCTTCTCTAATCTTTATTATTTTCTTTCTTGTATTAGCTTTGGGTTTTGTTTGTTCTTTTCCTAGCTCCTTTAGATGTAAGTTTCAATTGTTTTATTTGATATTTTACTTGTTTCTTGAGGTAGGCCTGTATCACTATACACTTCCCTCTCAGAAGTTTTTACTGTGCCCCAAAGATTTGAGGTCATTGTGTTTCCATTTTCATTCATTTTCATGTATTTTTTTAAATTTCCATTTGTTTTTACCAGATCTTTTATCTTGTAATTTATTTCTAGTTTCATGCCATTGTGGGGGAAAAAAACCCAAAAAACAGATGCTTGATATGGTTTTAGTCTTCTCAAATTTATTGATAGTTGTTTTGTACCTAATATGTGATTGATCTATCATGGAAAATGTTCTACATGCACTTGAAAATAATGTATATTCTGCTGGAGTTTTTTTGATATAATCAAATCAAATCAAATTCTGCTGGAGTGGTTTTTGATATATGATCTGTATATATCTGTTACATTTATCTGGTTTAATGTGTCATTCAAAGCCACTTTTTCCTTTTTCATTTTCTGTCTAGATGTTCTATCCATTTATGTAAAGTGCTGTTAATGTCCTCTACTATTGTATTACTATCAACTTCTCCTTTTATATCTGTAATACTTGCTTTGCAGTTAGGTGCCTCTGTGTTGGGTGTATAGATATTTAATATATTGTATCTTTTGTTGGGTTTATCCCTTTATCATTATGTAGTTTCTGTCTTTGTCTTTTGCTATAGTCTTTGTTGTAAAGTCTATTTTTTTCTGATATAAATATTGCGACCCTGGCTTTTTATTTTCACTTCCATTTGCATTGTGTATCACTTTATTTTCAGTCTCTGTGTCTGTAGGTCTGAAATGAGTCTCTTATGGGAAGTATATAGATAGGTCTTGTTTTTGTTTTTGTTTGTTAATCCATTCAGTCATGTTTTTCTTTTGATTGTAGCATTTAGTCCATTTACATTTAAAGTAATTATTGGTAAGGTATGTATTTATGGCCATTTTGTCAATGGATTTCTGGTTGTTTTTGTAGTTTTTCTCTGTTCCTTTCTTCTTCTCTTACCCTCTTCTCAAGTTATTTTATGGCTTTCTTTAATGTTATGTTTGAATTCTTTTTTCTTTATTTTTTGTGTATCTGTTATATGTTCTTGATTTGTGATTACCTGTAGGCTCATATATAATATCTTACATGTAGAGTAGTCTATATTAAGTTAATGGTCATTAAGTTCAAGCATATTCCAGAAACACAAAATATTTACTCCCCCTTTGATGTCATATATATATATATATATATATGCATATATATGTATATATCGTCATATTTTATATCTTTTGTTTTCTATATCCCTTGAGTAAGTCTTGTAGACATAATAGATTTCACTGCTTTTGTGTTTTAACCTTCACACTGGCTTTATTAGTGATTAATCCACTGCCTTTAGTATATGTTTACTTTTACCTGTAAAATATTTTCCTTTCATAATTTTCTTCTAATAATGGCCTTTTCTTTTCACTCAAATAATTTCCTTTAACATTATTTGTAAGGCTGATTTAGCGGTGATGAACAACTCTAACTTTTTTTTTTTTGGTCTGGAAAACTCTTTTTTTTTTTTTTTTTTTATATATGAAATTTATTGTCAAATTGGTTTCCATACAACACCCAGTGCTCATCCCAAAAGGTGCCCTCCTCAATACCCATCACCCACCCTCTCCTCCCTCCCACCCCCCATCAACCCTTAGTTTGTTCTCAGTTCTCAACAGTCTCTTATGCTTTGGCTCTCTCCCACTCTAACCTCTTTTTTTTTTTTTTTTTTCCTTCCCCTCCCCCATGGGTTCCTGTTAAGTTTCTCAGGATCCACATAAGAGTGAAACCATATGGTATCTGTCTTTCTCTGTATGGCTTATTTCACTTAGCATCACACTCTCCAGTTCCATCCACGTTGCTACAAAAGGCCATATTTCATTTTTTCTCATTGCCACGTAGTATTCCATTGTGTATATAAACCACAATTTCTTTATCCATTCATCAGTTGATGGACATTTAGGCTCTTTCCATACTTTGGCTATTGTTGAGAGTGCTGCTATGAACATTGGGGTACAAGTGCCCCTATGCATCAGTACTCCTGTGTCTCTTGGATAAATTCCTAGCAGTGCTATTGCTGGGTCATAGGGTAGGTCTATTTTTAATTTTCTGAGGAACCTCCACACTGCTTGTCTGGAAAACTCTTTATCTCTCCTTCTCTTCTAAATGATAACTTTGCTGGGTATAGTATCCTTGATTGAAGGTTTTTACCTTTTAGTACTTTAACTATATCATGGACTCCCTTCTGGTCTCCTATGTTTCTACTGAAAAATCAGCTAATCACCTTCATGGGGTTTCCCTTGTATATAACAGTTTTCTTTAGCTGCTTTTAAAATTCTCTTTTTATCATTACTTTTTGCTATTTTAATTATTATGTGTCTTGGTGTGGACCTCCTTGGGTTAATCTTGTTAGGGATTTTCTGTGCTTCCTGGACCTGGATGTCTGTTTTTTCCCCAGATGTTATTACTTTTGATGATGTCACTGAGTTCCCTTAACCAATGTTCATTTTTTACTCTTTTTTCTTTTTGCTCTTCAGCTTGGTTGCTTTCTATTACCCTCTTCCAGATTGCTGATTTGTTCTTCTGTATCCTCCAATATGCTATTTATTCCCTCTGGTATATATATATTTTTTATTTCAGCTATTGTATACATCATCTCTGACTGGTTCTTTTTTATCCTTTATCTTTGTGAAAGTTCTCACTGAGTTCATTCACTCTATCTTTGTTACAATTACTTTGAATTCTCTATCAGACACATTGTTTATCTTTGTTTCATTTAGCTTTTTTCTGTGATTTTTGTCTTAATATTTCATTTGAGACATATTCCTCTGTCTCCTACTTTTGTCTAACTCTTTGTTTCTATGCATTAAGAAGGTCAGCTACATGTCTTCAAAATAGTGGCCTTGTATACAAGAGGTCCTGTGGTACCCTGTATTGCAATGTCCCCTGGTCACTAGAACCAGGTGCTCTAGGGTTGTCTCTTGTGTGACTTCATGTGTCCTACTGTTGTCACTGAGTTGCACTTGTTTTCTGCCCAGCCCAGCTATAATGCATTGGGTGCAGACACACTCAATGCCAGGGTCTGCTCCCTATGCAGCAAGTTAAGAAGCTTAGATGCAGGAACTGTGGGTGCTCTGGTGCATGAAATTACCTTCCCTTCTCCCCAAGACAGGAATCAGTTTGGAGTGGGGCTGATCTCTGCTGCGGCAGATTGCAAGATGTGGTGGGGGGCTTAGTTTCCTATTGCCTTCGTGCCTCTCCTGGAGTTAAGGCTACTGATTTTTAAAGTAACTGGAGTTAAACCCTGCTGATTGTAAAACCTCTGTAAAATTGAAGCCCCACTGTTTTTCAAAGTCAGACCTTCCAGAAACTTGTCCTTCCAGTGCAGGTCCCCAGTGTCTGGGGTGCCTGGTGTAGAATTAACCCTCTTGCTTCACTGTGCTTTTGGCATCCCTCCTGTTTGTGGTTAGTCTTGCTGGGGGTTTTGTTCATAACTGTGTCTCTATCCCTCCTGCCCTTTTCGATGTGGACTCCCTTCTACAAATAACTGTGGAAGGTCTGTTCTGCCAGTCTTCAGCTCATTGTTAGAATTTGTTGTATACGTATAGCTATTATCTCAGTGTGTCCAAGGGGCAAGGAGGACTGAACACCCTCCTACTCTACCATCTTCCATATACTCCCCTGAAAACCTATCTTTTATACCCTTCACCTTTGGCAATTATTAACGTTTTGTCATGTTTCCTTTCTTTTGTGTATGTGTATGTGTATGTATATATATGTGTGAATGTATAGGAAATAATGTTTTATATATATATAAATTATATTTAGAAATAAAATATATATATTATATGCTTATCATTTGTATATCCATTATATTATATATATATTATATTATATATTATATGCTTATGCTTTATATTATATTATATAATGTCCTTTGTTTTGCTGAACCTTTTGAAAGCAGACACCTCACCCATAAATACTTCAGAATGCATGTTATAAGAATAAGATCATTGTTTTCTATAAAATCACAATACTAGTTTCATGCTTGACAAAATTTATATTAATCCAAAGTGTTATTTAATATACACTCTATATTCGAGTTTATCTGATTGTTCCAAAAAATGTTTTCATACCATATATTTCTTGGCTCCCAGATCCAAAGTTTACATGTTGCCTTTGGTTATTATGCCATTTAACTTCTTTCAATTTAGGGGCGCCTGGGTGGCGCAGTGGGTTAAGCGTCCGACTTCAGCCAGGTCACGATCTCGCGGTCCGTGAGTTCGAGCCCTGCGTCAGGCTCTGGGCTGATGGCTCAGAGCCTGGAGCCTGTTTCCGATTCTGTGTCTCCCTCTCTCTCTGACCCTCCCCCGTTCATGCTCTGTCTCTCTCTATCCCAAAAATAAATAAACGTTGAAAAAAAAAATTTAAAATAAATTCTTTCAATTTAGAACATTTCCATTTTTATATTGTTTCTATTTTGCTTTCATGATACTGGCATTTTTCTAAAGTCCAGGATAATTTCTTATATAGTTCAATATTCTGTATTTATCTGATTATATTCAATGTTAATGTTTTAGCATAAACAATACTGGGTTTTTTTGGTGTATCACATCAGTAACCATATGGTGTCAGATATATTTCTGTGACTATTAGTGTGTCTGAAAAACTATTTCTGTGATAGAATACTAATAAGCATCACAAATCCATAAAATTCCTAAATACCTTAGCAGGCAAACTGAGCATTTTCACTTGTGAGAAATATTGTGGCTATGTACTATCTTTCTAATGAAATTTTATTTAAATACTTCCAACTTTATACTTGTTTTAAAACATAATATTTAAAAGATTACATGAGCCTTCTTGGATTTTGAGAAGTATTTAAAAAGTATTTCATCTTTCTTATTAATATACATTTTAGGCTAACAAAGGAAGAAACTAAAATGCAGAATTATGTAGTTTTCCCCAAACAGGCCTAAACTGTCTAAACTTTCATTAATTGTGGAATAGGCATGCATACACATTTTTGTATAATAGAGTTTTTTTAAGGCCTTAGTTAATTACATGGTTATTTTATACATAGTTGATAATTGAGCAAAGGAAAACAGAGGACTGAATATATCAAATCTCTAGTACTCACTTGAGTTGTCCCTCCTAATTTCCAGACCCATATATTCATTTAATAAATATCTCCACTTGATTGTCTTACAAATATCATACATTTGAATGTCCTAAATTATTACTCCTTTCATATCTTCTCCAATCTAATCTTTTTTCTTGTATTTCCCATACTGATGAATAAAATGATCATTATATTCAATTCCACCTTTAATCATTCCTCCCACTTAAAACCCACATGCAGTCAGCCACCATGTTCTCTTCACCTTGTTGCCTAATGTCCCTCAAATCATACTTCCAAACTTGTAATTTCCACCTTAATTTACAATCTCATCAAATATGTGCATAGTACTAATATTGGCCTACCTACCTCAACCATTCTCAAAAAATGTTTGTCTCATAGTATAGTCAGGATGGTTTTTGAACAAAAAAAAAAAAAAAAAAAAAAAGAAAAAAAAAAGAAAAAAAAAGAAATCCAAGTATTTATCATTCTCATTTACATTCTGAAAACCTACCAGTATCTTCCTATTGATTTAAAGAAACAAGCTCTTTATGGAATGATGTGGCTTTTTTTCACATATCGAATGTATGTCTATGTTTTAGACACTATGAACAATATACAGAAATATTTTAGATCCTGATTCTGTCATTCTTCCATACTCAAATCATGCATGCATGCATGCATTCCTATGCTAAGCCAAAGGAATTCAATGAAGAATGAAACCTGACATGTTTGTTTTCATAGATCTTAGAATACAGATAATTTACAACTGACACAGATAAGAATAAAAGGCTTTGTTTTCTTGTAAACTAATTTGTGATCTTAAAAACTGAATTACCTTCTTAAGTTCTTATTTTCTTATCTATATAATGAAAATATCTATCTCATAGAGGTGATTTTATAGATTGAAAACAATAAACAGTTGAACAAGAGAAATATGAGACACATTCTGTGAGATAGAGATAAAACTCAACTTTGTGACAAAACTGCCTTAGGGCAATGGGCAGAGAATGATCACAAAGGAGTTAAAGAAGATTGAAATACAGAGTTGATAAAATGGGAAAGAATATAATGGGGAACCTCATAAAATTCAAAGCCTGGGGATAAATAGGCAGCAAGATAAACATGAAAAATAATTTTAAGGTCTCCCAAGATGCAATCAGTCTGCTGATAAATAAAAGAAATTTGCAAATATTGATCAAGACATGGGCGAAAGGAAATATATTAATGTCATTCTTCCAGAGGAGATAATTAATTTCTGATGCAAGGTCCTTAAGAGACAGTAGACATTGCAAAACACAAAGGCCCAAGACAAACCTTGATAAGTGAAGTCATTTAAGAATGGGGAGAGGAAGGGGCGCCTGGGTGGTTCAGTCGGTTGAGCGTCCGACTTCAGCTCAGGTCATGATCTCACGGTCCCTGAGTTCAAGCCCCGCATTGGGCTCTGTGCTGACAGCTCAGAGCCTGGAGCCTGTTTCAGATTCTGTGTCTCCCTTTCTCTCTGACCCTCCCCCATTCATGCTCTGTCTCTCTCTGTCTCAAAAATTTAAAAAAAAATAAAAGAATGGGGAGAAGAAACAAGCCTCAATAAGCGAGGAAGGAAGGGATATAAAACACTTGAGGGTATTGCAAAGTTACAGGATGAAGAAAGAAGAGAGATGCAGAGTGACTGAGGTCTGACTTTTGAGAATTGGAGGTTATCAGGGCTCTTTGGGAAATAATGTTTTAGTAGAGAGGAAGATACACAGGTGAGATTATAATTAACTGAAGAGAATATGGAGTGTAAGAAAATAGAAGCCAGAGCATACACTACTTTGAGAAGCGCTTCAATACAAAAACGGTTTTTAATTTTTTAAATGTTTATTTTTGAGAGAGAGTGCATGAGCACTTGTGTCGGGGAGGGGCAGAGAGAGAGGGGGACTGAGGCCCCTGAGCAGGCTCTGTGCTGACAGCAGAGAGCCCAAAGCAGGACTCAAACCCAGGAACTGTGAGATCATGATCTGAGCCGAAGGCAGATGCCACTGAACCACCCAGGTGCTCCAGTATAAAAATATTTTTTTTAATATACTTATGTACGGTAAATTCAGGGAGATTATGGACTCAATGTTTTCCAGGCTAATAGAAATACATATGTCAAGAGGAAGAAGGCAGTAAGAGAAGAATTTTGAAAACGGAACAGAAACAATAAATCATAAAGCAAAATTCTTAGGATATGGTAAAGGATAAAATATACAACACAGAGGCCAAAATTAGCTTTAAATTATTTATTTGTTTGCTTTGAGAGGGAGAGAGAGAGAGAGAGAGAGAGAGAGAAGAAGCAAGGGAGGGGCAGAGTGATAGAGCAGATAAGCAGATGGATTCTGAGGTTGAGTCTGAAATCTTAACCGGAGGTATATTACATGTGAAATGTATCATGGGGTCATTATCCCATCAGATGTTCATGACCTTCCTCAGGCAGGCTCCACACTGTCAGTGCAGCGCCAGATGCCAGGGCTCAACTCATGAACAATCAGATCATGACCTTAGCTGAAATCAAGAGTAGGTCGCTCCACCAACTGGGCCACCCAGGCGCCCCAGCTTTAAAATGAAAAGCAAAAGTTCAGTGAGATTTGGAGACAACATTCTATCACTGGCATGTGGGTGTTCATCTCAAGTGAGGTGGGGGAGCCGGGAACAGTTCTAGGTCAAAGTGATAATGGGTATCCAGAAACAGATGTCCTTGGAGGATTATAGGAAAAAACTAAGAATAAGTAGAATAATTATTGGCCCGGCTAAAGTCAAAATAGGAATTTGTCAGCCAGGAAACAGAAAAGGAGATACCGTTTTATTCTACATGTGGAAATGACGAAAATTGGGAGTATGCACGGGGGTCAGGATTAGATAAGCCCCAAGGGTTGACTCCAGCGTGTTAGACAATGGTAAATGGGGAATTTTGAGGGATTTTCTGAAGTTGAAGTTGTGAATGTCAATAAGGCAGAGGATTAAAGGGACAGGGTATTTCAGAATTGTCAGAGGAACACAGCTAAAATGGCTGATTCTAATTGAAGGGGGCAGGGAAGTATACGAAATCAAAGAACTAACTCAGCAAGTGTCTAAACGAATGAGATACAGTAGAACATAGAATGCTGGTCAGAGATGGAAATCTTCAGATATCTTAAAAAAAATTCTAAGTAGCGAATTTATTCTATTTGAGTGTAAAATACTGAGGCAGGAATGAAAGCTGTGGAATGTGCTTTAAAGCATTGGGATCTAATAAAAAACATGGGTGTTTTTACGTCTTGATGGGTCTCTTCCTCAGTTTCACCTTGAATCCTATTTCTGTAGGTTCAGATCTACACTGATGTATTTAGACATTAGTACTTGGAGAAAACAGATAAGCAGATGGATTCTGAGCTTGAGTCTGAAATCTTAAAGGGAGGTATATTGCATGTGAAATGTATCATGGGGTCATTGTCCCATCAGATGTTCATGACCTTCTTTCTCTCAAAGATTATGCAGGGGTTAATAACTTTTTGTTAGCTGTTCATAGTGCTTATATAAATGATTTTAAAGATACAGTATTGCTTGCTCTTGAATCAATAATTCAGTTTGAATGAAAAAAGTGAATATAAAACTGTTCTGCAATATTATTGGAGAGGTTCTGCTAAATTCGAGTTAACAGGAGTCCTTTTCAGATTATTTAATCTCATTAACAAATAACCATCATTTGACTAATATAGAGTGCCTTAATAAATGGTTTGCATCTCTTATGTGGGAAACTTGAGTCTATGTATAAGATTTGCTGATTATGTGAGATAAATTAACCTAAAACAATCGAATATATGCAAAACATTTGTGGAAGTTCTCTTTGCCTGCTGGATGAATGGACATTACACAAAGCTTTTTGATACTGCCATTTGCCATTTTTTGTAAACAAATACAACAAAGGCCTTGCCTTTGAAATTGTTATGGTGCAAACAGTCCACTGCATTTTGGAGAAAATTTGAAACTCCCCAAATAGACTTTTTCTGCTTATTTTCTCTCTACTGAAAAATAATTTTAAACATTTGTCTTGAAAATATTTGTGCGTCCACAAGATTGAATATCCTTAGACATAAAATAAATTATTTTATAATATTTTGAGACAAAAACATTATTAGAGCAAGGAAAGGATGGCTGTAATTTGAATAAGCAAAAATTGAAAACATGATTTAGGAATGTGTCCTACCTCTTGTTCACTTATCACTAGTGATCAGAAAGAAATTTATTGGTTGATCTTAAAGTAATGATCCCAGGGGATCTGTTTGTCTGATCACATCCATGGACAGGCATTGACTCTATTGGTGTAATGGAAATTCAGAATAGAATTTCTTACACTTGATGAATTTGTAATCTAGCCAGTGACTCGGGAATACCTCCAGTTTCGTGCATACTCTCCCTCTCATATTTAGAGATACTTAAATAAAAATAAAGACCTACTTGAAAAAAAGAATAAAAATAAGAACTTTGATTTAACGTACATAAAAGGAAACCAAAAGAAAGAAAAATTGTATACATTTATTGACATTCAATTTATTTCAGCTTTGGAAATCTGTTACAAAACAAAAATCACATTTGTCTGGATTTTTACAATTTATAAAATATTTTGACACCCTCCATTTCTCTGAAGTTATGTGACTAGCCTGAGGTCACTCAGAGATGTGGAAAAAGCATAACATATGATGAAAATATTAAATCAATTTTTTATCGCAAAGGGCTGCAAAACACATTCTATTCATTTGGAATTATATTCTCTCCATTCTGCCAGATGATTTAGCCAATTCTGCTATGCAGATTTTAATTTACCAATTATTTTGTAACAAGCTTTTAGACAGTGTCAGCATTATAATTCTTCCACTGTCAAACTAGAAAAATGACACGCCTTCTGAAATACCCATTTGTTGAATAAGTGGGACCTTTTGGAAAATTTGAAAATGTTGATTAGCTAAGTAAACATAAGCACATTTAAAATAGATATTCTTTTATCTTTGGACCCTTTTCAAGTTTATGTTTTTAAGAGTCAGATGATTGCATTAATATTTTAAACAATAAAACCCAACACCACCATTAAAAAAATTATGTGATGTTTGTAACATAGCACATAGAAGAATAAAGAATAAGCAGGTTAGATCTAAAAGAAAACTAATGAATAGCCCATGATAGTGCAAAATAACTGGTTAAAGCTAATTTTAATATCAAAACTGAAAATTGTAGAATGACTGTGACAGTGTTTCAAACATGAAAAAAAAAAAGCAAAGCCAATTTTCCTTATACTTCCCACTGAGCTCTGAATCTAAAAAAGTACAAAAGAAATTAATGTAAAATATAAAGAGAGGGACATAGAAAAAATGGGAACAATCCACAATGATTCTACAATTAAATGGCAGGTACCTCTTTTGAATAGAAATGAAGTTTAATCAAACATTTGTAAATTGTCTCTAAAAATTAACTAAGGAATTCTCCAAAAGAGAACATATTCTTCGTTAGAATTTGTTCTTATTAAAATGTACTCTTTCTGGGACTTGTTTACAGGCTGATTTTTTTTTTTAAAGCACATGACTTTATTATTCTGATAGTAATTCTCAAGTGTGCCATCCATGAATGTTTGAGTCATCCCCACTGTTTTCTAGAAGCCTAGTTTTTGCTAAGGAAAAAGATGTGGCATCTCTTCTGTAATTTTACTAAATGTCTGAAAGGCATAATAAAGAGGGAATCTGTCTGCAAGGTGATCCTTTATTTGTAAAATAGCTATTAGATAGCTCTAAATTCAGTGAAATCTTGTGTCCAGTAATTCCAAATGGTACAGCTACTTAACAACACATGTTAAATTTGGTAAGTTGTGTTATGTCCTTAAGCACCTAGAATTTATTGGATAATAAGAGGATCAGTATAACAAATGGATTCTGTCAAAAATATTTTTCAACTTGCATTTTTTACAAAAATTGGGTTAGATCAGGATCTGATCATTACCAAAGCTTAACTGTTTAGTCCCACATGATATACACTCATTGGTAAACTTAAAAGCTGTTGTTTGGACTGCTTCGATGAATGGGAATCTTGTTTCAAAGATGGGAGAGATTAAACAGATTTCATTCATGAGGGGATTTGAGGGTAGGAGGGTAGGAAGGTTTAGGTTAGTTCCACTGAATACTTTTATGTCTTAATGAGGCACATTTTGTATAAAAAATTATAGTTTAGAGAATTTGAGTTCAAGTCAAAAATAAGAATTGAAGCAGAGTTGTTACAAAACTTTGTTGTTTTGAACTTGACAATTGAATGATACACAGAACTCAGAGTCCAGAAAAAACAAAAAACAAAAAACTTAAATATTTGGAGTAAAGTGGAAGAGGAAGCCTTGAAAATTTGATTCATCTTGTGTAAATAAGAAGTTCAGGGGCGCCTGGGTGGCGCAGTCGGTTAAGCGTCCGACTTCAGCCAGGTCACGATCTCACGGTCCGTGAGTTCGAGCCCCGCGTCGGGCTCTGGGCTGATGGCTCGGAGCCTGGAGCCTGTTTCCGATTCTGTGTCTCCCTCTCTCTCTGCCCCTCGCCCGTTCATGCTCTGTCTCTCTCTGTCCCAAAAATAAATAAACGTTGAAAAAAAAAATTAAAAAAAAAAAAAAAAGAAGTTCAGTGCACATACCATTTGAACCCAATAAATCCATGCATAGTGTATGGTAACTTTGGAACTGAATTTATGAAGTTATGATTGTCTTGGGAAAGTAGAAGATGAAATAGTGTTCATGCCTCAAGAGAGTTAACCTCTCTTCTTGATCTAACCCAACCACTTCAATCTAAAATTAATTAGTATAGGGGGAAGGGGAGGGAAAAATAATAGTTACAAACAGAGAGGGAGGGAGGCAAACCATAAGAGACTCTTAAATACAGAGAACAAACTGAGGGTTGATGGAGGGTTGGGGGAGGAGGGAAAATGGGTGATGGGCATTGAGGAGGGCACTTCCTGGGATGAGCACTGGGTGTTGGATGCAAGCGATGAACCACGGGAATCTACCCCAAAAACCAAGAGCACACTTTACACACTTTACACACAGCCAATTTGACAATAAATCATATTAAAAATAAATAAATATTCTTATAGACAAAAAAATTAATTGGCATATTGAGAATATGTCTATTCTTTTGAAATACATAGGGATTTTAAAACATAGGGATTTTAAATAATTTTATCATTAGTCTTATACCACTGTTCTTAGTACAAGAGGGACACTGAATACATTTGTAGGAATGCTTGGCTTTCCCCCTCAACCTTTATTTGCTTTTTCTATGTCCACATTACTTTTAGTCTTGATCAAAGCCTCAGAGAATGCTCTGCAGTGTGAGGGAAAGTATATTTGCTGCTTTCATAAGAACTGGCCCCAACATCCTTGTAAGTTACCAACCCCTCGGTGGTTCCTTGCAAGTGCTGTGGCCACAGAACTTGTGCATAAGGGGAGAGATCATTCTCTTTTCTCTGAGGAGCAATTGCTGGGAATCCCACGTTGGGTTTCTGAGACACTCTTGCCATGGGAGCAAATGAGACACAGTAAAGGGGCACTTAAGATAAAGATATTTTGTGTGAAAGATACACAATTCTGAATAAAATGAAGTCTTTTTGTGCTTAAGCAGGAGGAATACAGAACTGATTACATTTCTTGTTTTGATTTCTTTATATAGGTCTTATTTATTTTTATTTCAAAAACATATTTATCTTGTGGCGACCACTACATGTTAGATTTTTTTGCTTAAAAAAATATGCAGCATACAGATTTTCATTCAGTTCATCCGACATTTACTTTATAGTTCTGGTAAAACATTGTTCTGAGTTTTAAGAAGATAAAAAGATAGAAGGAACATAATTCCTGAGCTGAATCAATATATAAATATCCTAAAAGGCTTTAAATGGAGTATTTTACAAATGTACAGACAATATCACAGCCAATATTCAGAAACCTGAACAATGTTATTAATATAACTTAAAGTACCTTACCATTAACTGTATAAATAAATTGAGACTAATTGGTTTTAACAGCAAAAGTAATTAAATAACATGTTAAATTTGATATCAAACAACATGTGTCTGTTCAAACAAAATAACCTAACTCTTTATAACTTATAATTAAAAGATTGTTTTCAATATTAAATAACTGATATTCAGAAAATGATTAGGGTATGATAAAATAATAAATTCATATGAGTTTTCTTTTACTAATAGTAAATTGTATTATTGACAAAGAAGATTTTAATTATCTCAGAAATATTTGTCTCTGCTTAACCAAAAAGAAAAGTAAATCCTAAAGAAAAAAGTAAACATTTATAGAGTACATTTAAAGCCTATTTAAGTTTCCAAACATGTATTCATAATAAAGCCCCCATGTGGTAATATACCTAAAATTAAAAGTTGAGGAAAGGAAATATAGCATAATTGAAAACATCAGGGTTTTGAAAGAAAGAAGAAAAAAAAATTACCTAATAACAGCAACTTTACAGTTCTTGCATCTCGCTCCGCATCTTCTTGAAGCTTTTTCTCCAGTTCTTTTGATCTTTTGGCTGACTCCTTGCTCTCTGAACTAATTCCGCTTCCCATTTGGGTAGTTTATTTGCCCAAACTTTTTCAAACGGACAGCACAGCTCTGGCGTGGACAGAGGCTGCAGAAGGAGTGCTCTGCTGAGGCTCCTAACAGCCCATCCCCTCACTCTCTGAGATTCCGCTTTGACTAAGGAGATACTTTATGAACTATCACCTGATCTAAGGGTAAACCCATACATCGCTGTGGTTGTACGGCTGGAAGCAGAGGAGGAAATTCATTATGCTTTCAAATTAAATGACCACTTATGGCACATCTTCAAAAACTTGGTCATCTTCCTTAAAGAATAGTGTATAATAATGTAGAACATGGTCGATATCTATACACTAAAGTTAGTGTGCAGTGAACAGTTCAAGTGGATGTTTCTCACTAACAGGCAATATTTATTACTGTGATTTAAAGTTATTATTACTAACCAACAAGCGTGTATCTTCATATATTTGTGTCTTCAAATTCTAGATAATCATTCCAATATCACTCTCTGAATATTTATACTGAATCATCCAAATTTATACTCTTGTATGCTTAGATTATCACTCAAAATTGTTGGGAATCTTCTAGTACTAACTAGAAGACATCCTTTTTTTAACTTAAATTACAATTCTAAATGTAGTTCTTATATTTATACAGACTGTTGTATGGCCACATAGAATTCAACACACGTTGCTCTTAAATTATTGATTTTAACCTCATTGAATCCATCTCTATAAAAGGAGCTTTTACTGCTTGTGAGAAAACCAATCCATCAACATTACTTGAGGGCCCACTTGGTGTAGACACTGAACTGTGTTCAATTTAGCAGCACATTAAGTCTTTGGGGCCATTAAGCAAAAGCTGTTGTGCTGGAAAGACTTTTATTGATTTGGTACCAAGGAAATAAAAAACAATGTTCTTTGAAACAGTAGGCAATTTGGTTCTTCCTGAAAAGTAAAAACAGTACATACATCTAAATATGTTCCATGCCTTTTAACTACCCCACTAAATGTCATGCACTTGAGATCTGCAAGGTTGGGGACAAAGATTAGATTATGTTGTACAACTTTTTATTTATATGAAGTATAAAGCACTTGTTAGGTAGTGTGTGTGTGTGTGTGTGTGTGTGTGTGTGTGTGTAGAGAGAGAGAGAGACAGAGACAGAGAGAGAGACAAATTGGTTTTAACAGCAATGTCTGTCTATCTATCTATCTATCTATCTATCTATCTATCTATCTATCTATCTACATTATAAATAGAGTTGGCCCCCTGTGACAGCAGGCAAATCTTTCCATGAATACTTTGGGATTTGTGAATGTGCCCTAACCAGGAAATGGTAGAAGACAGTCAATCCATCAACATGCCAGCGCTAGTCTTCTTTTGAGTTCTTGTGCAAAGTTTGAACAGGTGGGGTTTTGCATATTCATAAAACAAGGAAATTTTAGGCTTCCAAATTACATACATACTCCTCATTTGTTTACTTTTTCACATAAAATATCAGGCTGAAGGTACATAAGCATAGTCAAAACTCATGGCTTTCATCTCTCCAAAGCCATGTTATGATAGTATAAAGATTTGGAAAGGTAGGTATGCAAGGGTTTGTGCAAATCACGTGGTATTGCTTTTACAATGCAAAGAGCCTGCCCCAAAGGAACAAGATTTGCACCCCTTAGTTTACTTATACTCACCAGTGAACACAGAATTCACTCTGACAGCAATACAAAATAACAAATATTAAAATAAATTTGTTTTTGCCTATTGTTTTTATATCAAAATCCAATACATTTAGTACCTTGAATACACAAGATTCTTGTATGTTTTATAACAATTATGAACTAAGATCATATAATTTGCATTCAAGTATATATACCCCACAACTTTTTGGTGGGGACACACCTGGGTTTGAAAAAGTGTACATTTTACTAAGACTACCTAGGTTATTAACTTAAACTGAGCAGCTCTTTCAGGACTGTATACAACTTTCTGCACTGTATGAAATGATAAACATCTACTTTTCTGTAACCCAGAATGTTTAGTCATTAACGTTGAGATTATTATGTAAATTTTTCATCAGTGACTAAAACAAGCTTGATATAAAATTCAAGGCGTGTCTATATTTAGGGGAGGCAGGCTGGGAAGAGTCCGGGAGAAGAGAAACGTTCCTTTCTCTGTCTTCTCCCCTGGGGACCTGGGAAACATCTTCACTAATGAGCTGGGGTTGTTAATACAGCTATTAGCCCTGTTGTTGCACTTCGGATTATTGCTTTCTGGACCTAAGAAAATGTTGAAAATAAAATAGCGAATTCCACTAGAGTGGGGACAAGAGCTTACGAGCTTTGATGTATTCCACAGTATTTGGCAGAGTGTTAGCCATAGGAAATGATCAAAAATTATTTCTTGCTAACGAATTGAGGCCTGGAGTCCTTTCTATTTCTTTCACTCTGCTAAGGTGACTGTACGATTAGGGCTCCTTTTCGAGGTTCAATGTGGGTCTATCTCAACACCTTAGAAATTTTAGAGTGTCTCAAAAAAAAATGAATGAAAAAGCTCACTTTTGGTCTGAAAGAGTGTCAGTATATACAATTACAACTGTTAGCACATTTACCTTTTTTTTCTAAGCCTTAAAAATAACATTAGTATACTCCCTTTTGGTGGTTAAACTTCATCTCATAGTGAGAGAAAATTGATAAAAGTTGACAATGGGAAAAGGTAACTAAATGAGATGCTTTTTATTTAGGGAAAAAAATGCGGCTAAAAATTTTGTTCTTGAAAACAAACTTAAAGCTATCCAACACACTATAATGTTAGAGTTCTATGTATTAGTCAGCTGAAAGAGAGAGATTGCTCTGTGTACATATACCCACACACCCCGGAAGCGAGAGACATTGTATTGAAATATCATGGTCTTTTAGAATAATCATTGAGAATGACTTCTAAGAACCTTGTTGCTTTTTGATATTTTTGTATCACAGCATCAACCTGACTGGGAATATCTTCTTTTGGAACCAGGTTGTGAAAAAGAAAATTGACTTGAGGTAAAGTACAGAGAGAGTCCTCAGCTCTAAAAGCTCCCTGAAATATCACAAGCTTGTAGGGGGTGAATAATTTTTTTTGGCATTTTTGGTCATGATCTCTGTGTAATCTTCAGAAGAGGATATGAGTCTTTAAAAAGGCTGAGTTGGGGCGCCTGGGTGGCGCAGTCGGTTAAGCGTCCGATTTCAGCCAGGTCACGATCTCGCGGTCCGTGAGTTCGGGCCTCGCGTCAGGCTCTGGGCTGATGGCTCAGAGCCTGGAGCCTGTTTCCGATTCTGTGTCTCCCTCTCTCTCTGCCCCTCCCCCGTTCATGCTCTGTCTCTCTCTGTCCCAAAAATAAATAAATGTTGAAAAAAAAATTAAAAAAAAAAAAAAGGCTGAGTAATCACTATTTTACATTTATAATTCAACATCTAGCTTGGGATGACATGCAATTATCCCCCACCTGCTTTTCATGATGAGATTTCAAACAATGTTTCTGTAGATGTCTCTTTTGCCAGTATTACCTGGGCTTCAAGCTGGAGTTCCTTTGAGAATGTGATATGTGGCTGACTTCAGTGGCTCAGCTCCTTCTGGAAGTTGTGAATACAATTGTAAATACAAATCTGTATTATTCCTTATTTTGTTTCCACATGTTATTGGAGGTGTTGACTTCAGGCTTTGAGTCCCTGGGTGGTTTGAGTCCTAGCTGCCTTAGCAATGACCTTTATCCTTGTATACTCCCATGAAATTTGAGGCAAACCATCTCTCCTTTGCTAATGGTACTCAAATGTGCACTTCTGGGAGCTCTATGCATGGTATCTCCAACAGAGAGTTCACATCTTTGGGGACTTCCTGAGAGGAGTCTTGTGATCTTGAGGGAATAGGACAAAACTTACTGTTTCAAGTTAGTGCATTCATGCAGTACAATAAGTTTACAATACCAGCATTAAGCAGCTCTTATGTCTTCAGAGGTAATACAAGTAGGTATTTTTATTCATTGGAAATGACTTCTACCTTTAATTATTCTATATGTTCTTCTTTTTCTATTAGAACATGATTATATATAACGATTATTGGAAATAAAAAATGATAAAAGCTTAACTGACAAAGATGAGATTCATAATTATTTCCTAAGGGGCTACTTCCTGTCCTGAATCCTGATCTTGTTTAAGATGTTTTTTACTGTCTCTTTAATGTAACATTTCTACTACTTCCTTCCTTCATCTTATTTCTCAGTCACTTCAGTTCTGATTATTACAACCACTTTTTACTTAGGTTTCCTGATTCTAGTCTCTGCCTTATTCCACTGTAACTTGTCTGATTGTGCCAGGTTACATTTCCTCAAGCCCAAATTTCATTATTATACTCATCTTGATACAAAATCCAAGAACTCCTTAATTGTTATTCTATCCTGCCACCATATACTCAGTAATCTACTTAGCACTAGCCAACTATCCAAATATATCTCCCATTACTTCTCATAACACGTTCTCTATTATAGCTGGGATTTTACATTTTTCCTAATTAGATGTCCCAACTTAGCTTTCACACATGCTTTATTTCCTCACTAGGAATATCTTGCTCTTCCACAGATGACTTTTCCATAGTACTTCTTCTTTTAGAAACTAATATATAGGGGCTCCTGGGAGGCTCAGTCGGTTAAGCATCTGACTTTAGCTCAGGTCATGATCTCACAGTTTTTGAGTTCAAGTCCTACATTGGGCTGTCAGCAGCAGATCCTCTGTCCCCTTCTCTCTCTGCTCCTACCCTGCTCATGTGCCTGTTTTCTCTCTTTCTCAATAAAATAAACACTAAAAAATAACCTACTATGTGTATGTATATTCTCCATTATACTTCACAACTACTATCACCCACGAGGTGATCCTTTACTCTCCAAATTCCTAAGAGGAAGCTTCTACTGGTCAGTTTGTTCTTTCTCAAACTAGGAAAGATACTCTCCAGTGACCTTGCCCTCTGCTTCTTTTCTGTTTGCAAGATCCTAACTAAGAGTACATTGAAAAAAATCTTCCTTATTGAAATAATTGGTGAATAGTGAGTAATTGACAGATATATGGTGTTTGACAGCTCTTTGCTCCATATTGGGAATGCATGATTTTCCTTTTCACATGATGGCATGTATGAAATACTACCTCTGGAATTGCAGGAACTTATTTAACAATTGATATATTCAACGATTGTTATGTACCAGGCATGGGAGATTCAGCAATAAACAAGTTAGATAACACCTCACAGGGCTTAAATTCTACTGTGTGAGTATCTATGGGGGCTCACACAGACAATGAACATGATAAATATTTAAAGTACATAGATTTACAGATGGTGACAAGTGTTAAATAAAACAGAATGAACACAAGGGGTATAGGAGTTGTGGTGAGGATGAGAGATTAGAATTTTATATAACTTTTCCAGGGAAGATCTAACAAAAAGGTAATAATTTTATATCGTTTGCTAACATCTGACTTTTTTTTTCTTTTCAAATTTTACTTTAAATTCTAGTTAGTTAACATACAGTGCAATATTGGTTTCAGGAGCAGAATTCAGTGATTCATCACTTACATACAACACCAGTGCTCATTACAACAAGTTACCTCCTTAGTACCCATCACTCATCTGGCCCATCCCCAGCTCACCCCCCTCCACCAACCCTCAGTTTGTTCTCAATCTTTACGAGTCTCTTATGGTTTGTTTCCCTCTCTCCTTTCCCCTCCCCATACGTCCAACTGTTTGTTTCTTAAAATCTGACTTTAATATGAAAAACACATGCGAAAAGCTTACTAGAAAGTGTTTTTTGGAACAATCCATGTAAGTGAGTAAAGGAAGCAATATTGTCAGAAGGAGAAATTATATTGCAGTGCAGTTGCAGCAGAGAACTCAGCTCAGAGAGCTAAAAGGCTGACATGGTCCTTCAGATTTATATTGAAATGAAGCACAAGGACTGGACTAGTATGCCTTCTTTAAGGACCATAGCAGCTAGGGACTGAGTGGGGCAGTACCACAGCCTTCCGTTTGATATTCACTGTGTTAACCCTTACTGTATAAACCAAAAACTTGATATGAGGATTTTGCCAACTGCCATGTATATTCATTCTAATTACACATTTAGGGACTTGAGAAATGACTACTGGCTGAGTCTGTGAATCCAGTGGATCCACCTTGATATGGTCCAGGATACCATTTATTACCTGGTTTCCATATGTCTCCATTCTAGCATGATGGCCATTATGCTACTGCTGGTCCCCGAGTATCAAGATCCACTCAGACTCCATATTATATTCATTCTATAATATGGCATGGTGTTGAAGTTTTCTCACTCATGGGGATCTTTCAATATTTGGGTACTGGCTCTGAGAAGTAGCTCAAGTATAGAAATAGAATAAGGGTTCATAACATTTTTTGAGAGCAGTCACTCTTATCCTCCTAATGAATACCCTTGATTTTTCTGGTTGTTTAACCTGAGCAATACTCATATTGCCTGCTCATTTATTTGGGCTTTAAGAACATTCTGTTTTATTAACTATTTTCATAGGTCTCTGCCTGTAAAGGTCTCCTGGCTGCCACTCTGACTTTGACTTTCATTACAGTGTTACATTTATTTTGGTTCTCATAATTAAGTGCTCAAACCTGGTCTCTCTTATTTTGGGATCTTATTACTCCTATTGATTTGAGGAAGCCTAGGTCTGTAATTGATTTTTTAATAATCAACCCCTGCCTATAAAGAACTATCTCAATAATGCTGAAATCTTCACTAGAGCTTTTCTCATTATTTTAATACATAGAAAGTTTTTTGGTCACTTCTTAAAGTCTGACTGGTTATCCAGTGTAGGACACCAACTTCTCTAAGCCTCCTATTGCCCTTCTCTACCATTATCATGGGACAACACTATATCTGGTCTGCTAAGAGCCATCCTAGAAAACATGTTAATACCATCTCCCGGGGTGTTGGCACCCTGTATCATAGGAACAAGCTTTTGTATGATACCTTTCCTTTATCCAACTTTATGTCCTCCCTTCCTTTGATCTAGTATCATTAGAAACCAGTCATATGTATAGGTATTCCACATACATGTTGGTTAGTTTGTACATATGTTGGTTAATTTCTATAGCTCTTTCAGTATGTGGGCTCTTTCTTCTGATGCAGGTCCAGAGCTTCCCTGGCCAGGTTATGTCATAAGCAAATTTATAGTTATCGGTCTTTAGGAGAAGTGGGTATAAATCTTCAATAGGTTGAACGTTATGTTATAAGACAAAGGCCTCTGCATTATTGCCATGCAAGAGGGAGTACTAGCCTTTTAAAAGGAAGAGTATACCACTTTTGCTAGCCCAGAGGGTCCAGATCTAAGGATTCAAGATTTTCTGATGCATCAGACCAGGCATTGCTATTCTAAGTCTCTGAGTTTCACTTCTTTCCAATGACAACTTTGATTTTGGTGGAGTAGTCTTGCCAAGGTTGAAAATTCAATCTTCTTTGGAACTCTCCTATTCTTATATTTAAGTCCTACACCTGATCATCACTTTTTCCACGCTTTACTACATGATATGAGAGACTCTTTTTATCCAGTACAAGGCATCTGTGGCTTTTGCACTTTGCATTACATTGGTGATTAATTGCTCTTGGCCTTTCATTGTCTCTCTCCAGTGAATAGATAGTCCACAGCTATAGTCCTTACACTATCTATTTTTCTTAGCTCAAACACTAAGATTTTGCTCGCCTATACATTGTCTATCACTGGTATGCCATGCCAGGTGAAAAGCTTTATAAAGTAAACTGCTACTAAAGCCAAGGGCTGTCAGTGATATGCTTACCACCAACAAAGGGAGGTCTAATTGTTCAGCTGGCTAGAGGTTGAGGGTGTGGGGTAGGTAATCTTTCTCCAGTATGCCATTTTAGAGTGTACTTCTTAGGAACACCCCTGGTACCAACTCTCTCAGATTAAGTTTCCTGGAAATGGAATCAGACAGATTTACATGACAAAGTGCAGCGGGCAATACCCTTGGCAGATATGCCAATATGGAGTAAGAGTAAAAACTTAGCAAGAGGAATGGTTGAACTACAGTGCATTTACAAGAGGGGATTCAGCTGATCCTGTAAGAAGTCTTTAGCTAGAATGACTCTTCAACTCATAACTGAGAAGGGAGATGAACCCTTACATTCCCAAGTTTTCCAATCACTGGATGTGGAAACCCCTGAATTGTACTCAGGTACAACTTAAATAAAGCCTTGGGAAATACAGCTCCTTTTGGTCAAGGATAATTCCTGAGGAGGGACTCAGCTGCCAACACTCCCAGTAGCTGAAAGAACAAGTGTCACAGACATGAAAGGAATTCCAAGTGGTGCAGCAGAAGTGTTCACTTCAGTAACATTTAGGCAAGGACATCAAAGAGATGAGGAATAAAAAGCAAAGACATCTGGAGAAAGACAAATCTGAGCAAAGAGAATGGTAAGTGTGAAAGCCACGAGGCAGACACTTGTCTAATGTAACTGAAGAATTGTAAGAGAACCAGAATGGCTGAATAGGGTAAGTACATGCTATTTATGGGTGGGTAGAAGAATAAAGCAGAATTAGTAGGAATGGGGTGGGTGGTCCAGATTATTGAGAGGCTCCTATTTCAGCTCAGGAGCTACTCTCAGATACTGGAAAAATATTGCAGGGCTAACAGAATTCTGGATAGCATGTTGAAAATTAATTAAGAAAATTTCACAATAAATCAGGTGAAAGGCAACATGATTTAAGGCTAGATTATCACCCCGGTAGCAAATGGTCAGATTCTGGATACAGGTTACAGGTAGAACTGACAAGGTTTGAGAGATGAAGGGTTTGTGAGAAATAGAGGAGCCTGAATAATTGTAAGAACACAGTTGCTATGTACTGATATGGGAAAGATTGTGAAACAAACAAATTTAGAAAGACCAGGAACTCAATTTTTGAATATCATATATTGAAATAGCTATTAGCCATATTAAGTGTTCAAGCAGGCCATCATACATGAGTCTATGAGTGTAGGACTGGCTAGAATATAATTCTGGCTAGAATATAATTTGAGACTCATCAGCAGATGATGGCATTCAAAACATTCAAAAGTAGATGATATAATGAAGGGCATATGTAAAGATAGAAAAGAGGTTCAGAGGTTGTATCCAAGGTAATTTAAAGAAGTCTGGGAAGTTGTTGCTAACGTGAAAGAAGTATCAGGAGAACATATCTCCTGATCAGGAGAGATAGTCCACGCTCGTGGATCGGAAGAACCACTATTGTCCTCCTAGAAGCCAAGGAAAGGCATGGGGTCTTATGAGATGGGAGTGATTCACTCTGTCAAATGCTACTCATCAAGTCAAGAAAAAAAAATACTGAAAATTAATCCTTGATTCCAGTCAGGCCTACCTCTTACATTTCCAAGCCAGAATACTATTCACAGCACACATACTACACATCTAAATATTTATTATAAATCAAACTAACAACTTTTTCTTTAGTGTTTATTCACTTTTGAGAGAGAGACAGACAGCAAGCAGTGGAGGGGCAGAGAGAGTGAGACAGAATCCAAAGCAGGCTCCAGGCTCTGAGCTGTCAGCACAGAGCCTGACACAGGGCTCAAACTCACAAACCAGGAAATCATGACCTGAGCTGAAGTCCAGCATTAACCAAATGAGCCACCCAGGGGCCCCAAGCTAACAACTTTTAAAAAAAGTATTCTTCCTCTTAAAAAAACAGTAACTTCATAGTGCTGTGAAAAGACATGGTCAAATTTAGCCCACTGAGTGATTTTTAATACCAAAATATGAAAAAATGAAGATCTTGCCTCTCTTCTCTTTCCACCATTAACTCTGAGCTCTGTCATGACAGAACTCTTGCACAGGCAAGCTCTGGCCAAGCTCTCTTAACAACATACAAACAGCTACTTCTTGGTAATCCCTCTGGACTAGGGATATGTATACTAGTGGTGTGTTCAACTCTTGAGGGGTCAGACTCAAGAAAGAGGCCCATGCAGATCCTGAAGTGGGTTTGAGTGATTTTAGCAGGAAATTATGGGATTTTGGTTTCTTGGAATGTGGTCTAGAGGAGGAGCATAGACTCCAGGTGGGCATTTCCCCTTGGCCTCATGAACTCCTTCCTCTGTGGGAGGTGAGCTCAGACATGAAGGGCCAGAACAGGGATTTCTAAGTTGTGGGGCTCATGGAAGTGGCCCCTTTTGACTGAATATAGAGGTAGTACATAATTTAGAAGTGTTGACCTGGATAACCATGGTTTCAAAACAGTGTTATAAGTGAAAAAAATGGGGTAGAGAAATCAGAGACTGCAGTGGACATTGCTTTCAAGGTTTTCTTCTGTAAAGGGAAGGGAAGGACTGTCATGGCAACTGGTAGGGACATTGGTCAAAGAGGATGCTTTTGTATATAACCTATGAGAAAGAAACAGTGCAAAGGGAAAATGGTAAGATTTGATAATGCATAATAGAAAAGAGACTGTGTTGTTGAAATGATCTTCTTGGGTAGGTGAGAAAGAATGACACGTAATTCACAAATGGATGGTAGTTTTCTATTAGAAGACTAGACAGTTCATCTACAGTAACAAGAAATAAGGAAAAGAAAATAAATATTAAAGCAGACAGATGTTTGGTATAATGCTGGAAGGATTCCCATTTACAATTGAGTCCAAAATAGTGATGTATCTAGGAATAAACTTAACCAAGGAGGTAAACGACCTGTACTCTGAAGACTATAAAACACTGATGAAAGAAACAGAAAATGACACAAAAAAATGGAAAGATATTCCATTCTCATGGATCAGAAGAACCACTCTTGTTAAAAATGTCCATATGACCCAAATAAATCTACAGATATAATGCAACATCTATCAAAATACCAACAACATTTTTCATAGAACTGGAATAATCCTAAAATTTGTATGAAGCCATAAAAGACCCCAAATAGCCAAAGCAATCTTCAAAAAGAACAAAGCTGAAGGCATCACAACCCCAAACTTCAAGATATACTACCAAAGCTTTAGTAACTAAAACAGTGTGATACCAGCATAAAAATAGACACATAGATCAAAGGAACAGGATAGGGTACCCATACATAAACCTGTGATTATATGATCAATTAATCCATGACAAAGGAGGCAAGAATATGCAATCGGTAAAAGACAATCTCTTCAACATATGGTGCTGGGAAAACTAACATGTGAAACAGTGAAATTGGGCCATTTTCTTGTACTAAACACAAAAATAAACTCAAAATGGATTAAAGACCTAACAGAGAGATGTGAAACCATAAAACTCCTAGAAGAAAACACAAGCAGTAATTCCTTTAACATTGGCCATAGAAACATTTTTCTTGATATCTTTCCTCACGCAAGGGAAACAAAAGCAAAATTGAAGTACTAGGAATACACCAAAACACACACACAAACAAAACAAAACAAAACAAAACACAAAAAACATTTTTGCACAGGGAAAGAAACAATGAACAAAAACAAAAAGGCAACCTAACGAATGGGAGAAGATATTTTCAAATGATATATCTGATCAGGAGTTAATATACAAAATATATAAAGAACTTCTACAGCTCAACACACACACACACACACACACACACACACACACACACAGCAAATAACATGATTAAAAATGTACAGAGAAATTTGATAGATATTTTTCCAAAAGATATACAGATGGTCAACAAACCCCTAAAAAGATACTCAACATCACTACTCATCAGGAAAATGCAAATTAAACTCACAATGAGATATCACTTTATATCTGCCAGATAGGCTAAAATAAAAATCACAAGAAATAACAAGTGTTGGAGAGGAAATAGAGAAGAGGGAACTCTTGTGCACTTTTGGTGGGAATGCAAATTAATGGAGCCACTGTGGGAAGCAGTATGGAGTTTCCTCAAAAAAAATAAAACTAGAATTACCATATGATCCACGAACTGCACTAACTAGCCAAAGAAACAAAAACATCAATTCTAAAAGATACGTGCACTTCTGTGTTTATTGCAGCATTATTTACAGTAGCCAAGATACAGAAGCAACCCAAGTGTCCATCCATAGATGAATGGATAAAGAAAATGTGGTATTTATACAGAATGGAATATTACTCAGCCATAAAAAAGAATGATATCTTGCCATTTACAATAACATGGATGGACCTAGAGAGTCTTATGCTAAAGGAAATAAGTCAGTCAAAAAAAGACAAATACCATATGATTCCACTCATATGTGTAATTTAAGAAACAAAGGGAAAAAGACAAAAAAACCTGACTCTTAAACACAGGGAACAAAATGGTGGTTGCTAGGTGAGGAGATGGGGTGGGAGATTATGGGTGAAATAAATAAAGGGTGTTAAAAGTATGCTTACCTTGATGATCACTGAGAAGTGTATAGAATTGATGAATCATTGGTAAGCACCTGACTTCAACTCAGGTCATGATCTTATGGTCTGTGAGCTCAAGCCCCACATCAGGCTCTGTGCTGACAGCTCAGAGCCTGGAGCCTGCTTCCAATTCTGTGTCTCCCTCTCTCTCTGCCCGCCGCCCTCCCCCCCACCCCATGCTATGTCTCTCTCTCAAAAATAAATAAACATTAAAAAAATAAAAAAATGAATTGTTGAATCATTATGTTTTACACCTGAAATTAATATAACACAAATGTTATTCTTGAATAAAAAGATACTAAAAATAAATGTCTCTTCGGAGGGCTTCTTTTTTATTTAAATAGGAAGCAAGAGAGGGAGCATGTATTGGAGATACTAAAAGAGAGTGAAATAGTCATCTAATTTGTTACCAGTTCAACCTAAATAACCCTTTATATCAGCCATAAAACCGCAACCATCCAATTCTACCAAAGATGCCTCAGCAGTCATTGTGTTGTACAAATCCCTAAATCTTTTCCTTTAGGGGTTGTCCTTAAATTCCTCAGGAACTTGGAGATTGCTAACAGCTCATTTCTCTGAAACCTCTCTCACATGGACTTTCATGTTCTGGCTAATAACCTTTTATGCCTTCACACCTGGTCTTCTGTCTTCACTGAATTCTTTCACTGTTACTTTTTCTAAAGCAAGATTCTTTCACATTTCTGTCTTTAAATCCGATGCTCCTTCTTCAGACAGCCTCATTTCCTCTTTAGGATTCAAGGATTACTGTTTCTTATACAGGTACATACTTCACCCTCTCTCCCTGATTATTGGGGCAGACTCCTAAAGAATTTACTTCCTCTTTTCTTTCTACCAAACTCTTGCTCAATCTGATATCACACGGATGTGAGAGTTATCTTCCCAAGGAACAAATGACTCTGTCCTTTATAACATGTCCATTGTTTAAAGTAAAACTTTTAGAAGACCCAAAGGACATAAACTAGATTTTTTATTTTATTTTTTAGTAATCTAAACAGTAGGATTTGAAAAACTATTATCCTAAAAACGTGAAATACTGAACAAATGCTCTTTCTGGAAATTACACAATTTCCGCCCCCACTTCTGACCACACTTTCCCAGAATAATTGTTGAGTTACAAGTTCAAATAAAACTGAAGTTTGCCCTACACCAAACACTTACCAAGACCAGGGAGCAATAAGCCTATAGAAATAATCCACTGTACAAGACCCTCCACTTCCAAATATTTCTCTGTAAATATCTACTTTGTGTTTCCAGCTTGAAGGAATGTCTCAGAAAATAAAATGTCTTGTAAAACTTTTAAGTCTATACTAGTTAATCCACCTTTCTCCTGAATTGTACATTTGTCTCCTATATTCTAAATCCTAGTTGAATTTTTTGTTTTTCATACCTTTTTTCACTAGCTCATCATGTCTTTCATCATTAACCTTGTGCTGTTCTTGTTGCCTCAACGCCCTTCTCATCTCAAAAAGGTTTAATGCCCAATTCAGTGTCACCACATCCACTACACTCAACTCTAACAACACTTGAAAGCTCTTTACATGTTCTCTGAAAATATAAAATTTTACTGTGACCCATTTTTTTAAAAAATGTTTATTTTGAGAAAGAGAGAGAAAGAGCGAGTGGAAGAGGAGCAGAGAGAGAAGGAGAGAGAATCACAAGCAACCTCAGCACTCTCAGTGCAGTGCCCGGTGAGAGGCTTGATCCCACGAACCATGAGATCATGACCTGAGCTGAAATAAAGCGTCAGAGGCTTAACCAACTGATCCACTGGGGTTCCCCTACCAGGACCACTTTTACAGTAAGTAACTGAACATATTGCAATTCATTTAAATAATTTATATATCTGGTTTATTGTTGGTTTGCAAGCACCTCGGGGGCTTTCCAAGTATAATCTGAAACTGGCCCCACAACGTGGAGGGCAGGGAGAGACTGAAGAAAGAAGTCACTCCAGATTGGTAGATGGAAGTTTTAAGAAGCAAAGAAACTTACATTCAAGGCTTGTCCTGGTGGCTGCAAGACGAGTAGCTTTCTACACCTGCCCATGAAATCTTAAAAGTGTGCATAGAGGTTTTAACTAGGTTCAGTCACATATTCCAGCCAGATGGTCTCAACCATTTATCACTATCTCAAGGCTATGTCCTTGGAGCAGCCTCTGGGATCAGGGAAGGCAAGTGGACCCCATAATACAAGGACATGGGGAGTGGGTAAGGAACCTCCAATTGCTGGGTCCAGCTCTCAGCAATCAGGTCTTCTTGATGACCCACCCCCAACAATTACTCGTACTAACTGAAAAACTATAGGCTCCAGAGACAGAAAAATCTGAAAAAAATACCGCATGTTATTTGTACTTTAGTCAGAACTATGCAACAGTCTTCTGCAATGATGGGAATATTCTGTATCTGCACAGTCTAAAACTATCCATTTGCTGCATGTGTCCACTGAGCACTTGAAGTGTGTCTAGTGCAAATAAAAACTACGTTTTAAATTTTTAAAAAATTTAATTATTTTGGGTTTAAACTTAGATAGGTACAAGTAGCTACTGGCTTTAGTTACTACATGTTCAGCCTGCAGGTGTACACACTGAGATTTCTTGTGTAAATGTCATCTGCAAAATCCCTTCATCTCACCACATGTAAACCCTTGCTGTGAATGCTGCTATAAGATTCATATCTGGGGCACCTGGGTGGCTTAGTCAGCTGAGCGTCTGACTTCGGCTCACGTCCATATCTTGCAGTTCATGATTTCAAGCCCTGCGTCTGGCTCTGTGCTGACAGCTCAGAGCCTGGAGCCTGCTTCACATTGTGTCTCCCCGTCTTTCTCTGTCTCTTCCCTACTTGTACTCTGCCTCTCTCTCTCTTCCTCTCTCTAAAATAAACATAAAGGAAGTTAAAAAAAATTCACATCTCATCTAGCCATTGCCAAACTGCACTGTGCATACCAACTTGGGCCTTCTCTCTATGACTCATGCTGCATTATCCTAATCTGACTGTTTCCCTCTTTATCCCCACACTTCCCAAAACACATGAAAGCCTAAAAACAGTCACAAAGCCATTACTCTCTGAAAAAGAACCCATGATCCAGTATTTTCATTCTTATTTGTTGCGGTTTCTATTTGTTACGCACATATGAGTCAGAGACATTACTGGATGCTTGATGGTAGCAGGAAGAAAAGTTAATGTGCTTCAATGACTGTGCATTTTTCTCATCCTTTGTTGTACTAGCAAAAGAATAATTTCATGTCTCCCTTGAATTATCTTTTCCCTAGAAAATCCTCAAATGGTTTATCTGCCTATTCAACACACTTTATATCTCTCCTGAAATTTTGAGCTACAGTCGTACCACAGAATGATATTCTTAAAGAATATTAAAAAATGGTCAGGGGGCGCCTGGGTGGCGCAGTCGGTTAAGCGTCCGACTTCAGCCAGGTCACGATCTCGCGGTCCGTGAGTTCGAGCCCCGCGTCAGGCTCTGGGCTGATGGCTCAGAGCCTGGAGCCTGTTTCCGATTCTGTGTCTCCCTCTCTCTCTGCCCCTTCCCCGTTCATGCTCTCTCTCTGTCCCAAAAATAAATAAATGTTGAAAAAAAATTAAAAAAAAAATGGTCAGGACAATAATCCAAGTGCACATGAAAAAAGAACTGTAGTGTAAGAGGTTTATGGTTAATGTCAGAAGAATTGTATAGATACACAGGCACACAAAGACTCAAGGAGTTCAGAGAAGAGACCTATTGCTTTTATATGCTTTCATATGTAAGGAATCTTATATAAAAAAAGTTAGGATTCTAGCTATGTTTTGAATTATAAGTAAAATTGCACATGGATAAAATAAAAAGCATGCCCGAGCACTACTGTGTTTGCAGTTGTGTCATCCTGTGCTAATTTCTTAATATTTAAAAACTGATTTTCTCCCCTTGTAAAATGAGAGACTTACTACATCCATTTTTTTAATTTGAAGATTAGAAACAATGTCCTTAAAACTCCTAGCATGGTGCTTAGAGGATCACAGCTTTTTAATACAGAGTAGCATTTATGATTTTTCTAGATGAAGGAAACTGCATGTTCTGAGAACCAGAGGTGAGAATTCCCACAGACATAGGAGAGTTTAAGAGACAGTGTGGTGAGATACCATGAACAGATCAGTTTGGCTCAAGGACTTTGTATATTTGGGAGCAATATGAGACATATATAGAAAAATATACTGAAACAAGATTGTGAAAGGCATTTTGTTCCAAGGTAAGGAGTTTATCATATAGATTGGAAGGAGCCAATAAATGTTCTTCAGTAACATGGTAGCCAAGTAGATGTGGTGTTTTAAGAATAGAAACTTATGTACTATACTTGGAAAATGGAGTAGATATAGAGCATCAAGTCAGGAGTCTGGCATGGTAATTGAAACATCAGAAAATAAGGATTAGAATTAAGGTATCAAAAGTGGGAAAATAAAAGTGATGTACAAATTGAAAAAATAATACCTATATAAAGGTAATAGATGCTTGATCAAAAGAGGAACATGGAATGAAAATTTGGTGTAGCAAAAAGAATTTTTTGGAGTTAGTCTTGAGCTCAAAATCCTGCCTTCACTTTTTGCATGAACTTAATCACATACTCAATTTCCCTGAGCCTCCGTTACCTCCTTTGTAAAATAAAACTAATGATAGCAGTGAATTTGCTGTGCAATTATAATATGGTGTAATAGTAATGTATTTTTTGTTCTGAATTGGAATGATGATGGTATAAATGAGCAGGATTTGGAAAAAAGAACAAAATATTTGAAACAGGAAATAAGACTAACATTTATTTGATATGAGTTGAAGGATCTCCTTGAGGTAACATATAATAGGCATTTGAAAATTCATGACTAGTACTGAAGAGAGGGACCGTTATTTAATTTTGAAAACAGAGGATGTTTTAGAAGTATGGGGTAGAAATCTATGCCTGAGGTGTCAGAATTGTAAGGTTTCCGAACCTACAACTCTGTATCCCTGAGTGTAGTTCATGATGAAATCTGATTTAGAGCATGGGAATAGATTTCCTAGCCTGTTGCTCTTACCTTTCCCATTGAGTCTCTACAATATGGCTAAATATGGCTGTCTAAGCCTCATTTGAAAACCTCCATCGATTTTGAGATGTGGCATTCTCACCTCTCTGCTAAACAGCTCCAATATTCCCATTTAGTTTCAGACATTATCACATTTCCATAAGTTATTTGTTGTTCATGGCAAAATTTCCCAGGACTTTGCAGTCTTCCTCAAAACCAACCCTTCTTTGCTTTAGCTTTCTGTTTCCTGGAGTTACTTCTTTTTTAAAGTTTATTTATTAATGCTGAGAGAGAGAGAGAGAGAGCGCGCGCGTGAGGAAGAGAGGCAGAGAGAGAGAGGGAGAGAGAGAATCCCAAGCAGGCTCCATACTGTCAGTACAGAGCCCAATGGGTGTTCGATCTCACAAACTGTGTGAGATCGTGACCTGAGCGGAAATTAAGAGTTGGATGCTTAACCGACTAAGCCACCCAGCTCCTTCCCTACCCAGATGTAATTTCTATGTGGGATGTCATTATGAATCCCAAATGTGTCCAGGATACCAGGGTTATGCACCATTCATTTAAAAGTTGAAAATATGGAGTATGTAAATTTGAAAATTTGTTTCAGGGAAGTGCAGATCTAGCAGTCAGGGCAGTGGATTTATATTGTGGTTGCGTTGACTCAAACAATTTGTGTCAGATGCAAAAAAGTTAGAGTCAGACTTTCCTCTCTCAGCTTTAAAAAATAATACAAAGTGAAACATTTCCCATCAAGGGCCATAATGGGTCACTGGCAGAATGCAGAAAAGTCTTTATTATCCATCATAGTGTCTACCTAGAATGGGGAGCCAACATTGCTAAATAAGCATTGCCCTAAATTCTGTTTGACCTGAGACCAATCCCTTTAAAGAGAGTTACCCTGATATGAAATGAGTGACATTATTATTTACCCCAACCTACCTCCCCTTTGAGAGTTTCTTTCCTTTCCTGTCTCTTGGTGCATTCTTCCTTCAAGCTCAGAGACCCACAAAACTTCCCATTTTCTAAATGACACACTTCCTTCAAACCGTCCCACTAAACAGAACCTTGTAATTCAGACCTATTCTACCATCTAAAGATCAAGCTATTAAATCTGTCTTAGTAAGCAATACAGGGGAACGGAAAGTCAAGCAGATCTCACTGAGCTTAAGTCATCTTCCCTAAAAATAACAATAATAAAATCTATAGTCACAAGTGAACTAACACATGAGAGGATATTAAAACAGTGTCTTGCCTCTGGCAGTATTTTTTTTTTTTAATGATATTCTTCCTGGTCCTGCTCCAAAAAGAGATGTTCTGATAGGACTTACCTAAGTAACCAGGGATGATTATATCTCCAGAACAATTCTTTATCCTGCGGGGGTGGCCTAATGGACATGTTTACTAGGATTTTGCATAGATATCCTTGGGTGCACCCTGTGCCTAGTCACCCACACCCTTATTCAGGATTGAAGGTTACTCTCCTACTTGCTAGAATGTTTCTGCCTAATGATAGCTGGGAGCTTGTCACTTTTCTCCAGAAATTTCCCTCAGCCAAAAATATCTACCTCACCCAAGGTCACACATCCCAAAGGGGATGTGCATCCAATGATTGGGGTCTCCAGTCAAGACAACTCTGAAGAACCATCTCAGCTTCAGAGCTCCCTGCCAATTTTGCTGAAACATTATTACTGCCCAGCACCCCAACATCTCCTCCTACCTGATTCTGATACTTTTACTTCCCCCAAAAATGTTGATCCTGGGAGCCCTTCTTAATAAGATTCCTGTACAATCATCTGTTCCAGAGTTGGCTTCCCAGGGAACCACACCAAATAACATGCTCCACACCAAAATGGACGACCACCAATAACAACAGCACAACTTGTAGTAAAACTGTAGTTCACATGGCATTTCGTGTGCTGAACAGCACACTGAAGCTCAATAAACCAAGGTATTTTTGCCACTTACTCTCACTGTATTCCCACAGCCAAGGAAACAAAGAATCTACTCAATTTTTAATTGGCTTTATTTGTTAAAACAATTTTAGGCTTATAGCAAAACTGAGCAGAAAGTACAGAGATTTCTCATGTACCTCTGTCCCTATGTGCATAGCCTCTCTCATTATTAACATCCCCATCAAAATGGTACATTTGTTACCATTAATGAACCTACATTGATACAACATTATCGCCCTAAGTCTATAGCTTAAATTAGGGTTGACTCTTGGTATGCTACATTCTTTGGGTTTGGACAAATATATAATGGCATTATCTATCATTATAGTATACAGAGTAGAGAGTAGTATCACTGAGCTACAAATCCTTTATGTTCTACCTATACATCCCTCCTTCCCCCTAACCCTTGACAACTACTGATTTTTTTTTTTTTACTGTCTCCATAGTTTTGCCTATTCCAGAATGTCATATAGTTGGAATCATATAGTACGCAGCCTTTTCCGATTGGCTTCTTTCACTTAGCAATACGTATTTAAGTTTTCTTCATGTCTTTTCATGACTTGAAAGTCCGTTTCTTTTTAGCAATGAGTAATATTCCATTGTCTGGATACACCACAGTTTAATTTTTCATCACCCACTGAGCAACATTTTGACTGCTTCCAAATTTTGGCAATTATAAATAAAATTGTTATGCATCCATGTGCAGATTTTTGTATGGACATAAGTTTTGAAGTCCTTTGGAAAAATACCAAGGAGAGAGTATAATTGCCAGGTTTTATAGCAAGAGTATGTTTACTTTTGTAGAAAACCACCAAAATGTCTCCAAAATGGCTTTACCATTTTACATTCCTACATGCAATGGATGAGAGTTCCTATCGCTCCACAAGCACTGTCTCATTTTTTAATTCGCATTTCCTTGATGACACACAATGTAGAACATCTATTTATATGCCTGTTGTCATGTATACATCTTCTTTGTGTCTTTTAAGGAATTGGCCTACCCTATCAAATTCACTGAAGTTGTCAAATTTGTAGGCATACAACTGTTCCTTCTAATGTTAATTGGATCTGTAATGATGTACTTTCTTTCATTTCTAACATTAGTCATTTGTGTCCACTCTCTTCTTCTGTTAGTCTGTATACAGGCTTATTCATTTTATTGATCTTTTCAAAGAACTAGCATTTCTTTTTTCCAGTTTTTGGTTTAGTGATTTTTCTCTATTAATTTCCTGTTTCCAATTTCATCAATTTCTGTGGCAATTTTCATTATTTATCTTATATTGCTTACTTTGTATTTATTTTGCTCTTTTTTTCTAGTTTCCTAAAATGGAAGGCTAGATGACTAATTTTAGATCCTTATTATTTGGTAATATATGCATTTAATGTTATAAATTGTCCTCTAACTATGACTTCACTGTTCTCCAAATTTTGATACGGTGTGTATTCATTTTCATTTAGTTAAAATATTTTTAAATTTCTCTTAAAATTTCTTCTTTGACCCATGTACTATTTAAAAGTATGCTGTTTGGTTCCCAATTTGGTATAATTTATACCTTTTTGTTATTGATTTCTCATTTAACTTCATTGTGGTCTTACAGCAGTCATTGTATGATGTCTACTCTTTTAAATTTGGTGAAATGTGTTTTATGGTGCAGACTGTGGTCTATCTTGATGAATGTTCCACATAAGCTTGAGGAGATTATGTATTCTGCTGTTGTTGGAAGACTTGGTCTATAAATGCCTATTATACCCAATTGATTGATGGTATTGTTTTCAACTATGCTCTTATTAACTTTCTGCCTGCCGGATCTGTCCATTTCTGATGAAGGGTGTTGAAGTCTCTACCTATGATAGTGGATTCATCTATTTGTCCTTGCAGTTCTATTTTTGCCTTGTTTTATTGCTAGGCACATACCTTAAGGATTATTTTGTCTTCTTAGAGAATTGACCCCTTTAGTACTATGTAATGACCCTCTTTATTATTATTTCTCCTTCAATTTTGAAGAATGATATCTCAGAGTACAGAAATTATACTTTAAATATTTCACCCCACTCCCTTCTTGTTTACATGGTTTCTGATAAGTTGTACATAATTCTTATTTTTGCTCCTTTATAGGTCAGGTGTTTTCTGCCCCCTCCACTGACTTTTATCAGGATTTATCCCTTACCTTTGATTTTCTGTAGTTTGACTAGAACAGGTCCAGGTGTAGTTTTTGTTTGCTGCTTTGTTTGGTTTGTCATTTATCCTTCCTGGTGTTCTCTGAGCTTTCTGGATTTGTGGTTTGGTGTCAAATATTAATTTGGGGGAAATTTTCAGTCATTATTGTTTCAAATATTTCTTTTGATCCTTTCTTTCTTCTCCTTCAGGCATTCCCCATCACACATATATTATACCTTTTGTACTTGTCCCACAGTTCTTGAATTATGTTCTGGTTTTTATCATTCTTTTTTCTTATTATTTTCCAGTTTTTGGAGACTTCTACCAAGATGTCCTCAAGCTCAGAAATTCTCCCTCCCTTTTAGAGAGCTTGCCTGATTATTACTCAGTTCAATAAGCAGCAGTTCAGTAAAAAGCAGATCTTCATGATCCAGCTCTTCCTTAATTCCCCAGTCACATTTCTTATTACACGGCACCCCCACTATAGTCATACTTAGCAGCTTAGCCTTAAAGGCATGATATTCTTTCTCTGAACTCCAGATGTTTTGCACAAACTGCCCCCTGTGTCTTGCCTTATCTTGCTAATATTATTCACCAATACATGAAATTGCATAGTTTTTAATTCATTCAATTAGGTTCCAAAATAACTAGGGAAGATTCTAAGTATTATTTACTATTTCAGTCTCTAATCTTGATGTAATGCCTGACATGATATACATTCATTTTTTTTTTAATAAAGGATTTCTCAGGGCACCTGGGTAGCTCAGTCAGTTACGTGTCAGCTCAGGTCATGATCTCACCATTCATGGGTTCGAGCCCCACATTCAGCTCTGTGCTGACAGCTTGGCATAGCCTGGAGCCCACTTCAGATTCTGCGTCTCCCTCTCTCTCTGCCCCTCCCCCGCTCACACTCAGTCTCTCTCTCTCTTTCTCTCTCTCAAAAATAAATAAGCATTAAAAAAAATTTAAAGTGATTTTTCCATTTGCAATGACATGGATGGAGCTAGACAGTATTATACTAGGTGAAATGAGTGAGTCACAGAAAGAGAAATACCATATGATTTCACTCATCTATGTTATTTAAGAACAAAACAGATGAACAGAGGAGGAAAATAAAGAGAGGCAAACCAGAAAAGAGACTCTTAACTATAGAGAACAAACTGAGGGTTGCTGGAGGGGTGGTGGGCAGGGGGATGGATTAAATGAGTGATGGGTATTAAGGAGGGTACTTGTTATCATGCGCACTGGGTATTGCATGTAAGTGATGAATCACTAAATTCTACACCTGAAACTAATACTACACTGTATGTTAACTAACAGGAATTTAAATAAAAACTTGGAAAAAAATAAGTGATTTCTATGTTGAAATGAGTACTTTGGTGGGCGGTTGCTAACTTGATATAATCAAATCATTTTGAAAGTTTTTTTTTTTCTCTTAAAGTTATTGATATAATTTTAGGACTCTGCATCAATCAAAAGAACAAGAAATAATGCATTAACAAAAAATTACAAAGTTTCACGTACTTGAAACAACAATAATTTCATACTCATTACATTGAGACAACATTCATGCAATGAAAAGACTAGAATTCTAAGTACAGGGTACTGGGGAATGTTTAGCAAGTAAAATAAAGAAGAAACTTTTTCTCTAGTCTAGTATAATTACATGAAGATAACTATTTCTATTATTTTCTACTGCACAGAAATACATTTATATTCACCTATATGGGTTTGTGAATAAACTCATACATATAAATAAAGCTTATAATGGAATGTTTAAGAATATTTAGGTATTTAATAGCCAGTTATAAATTACATTTTTCTAGAGTGAGACATTTGTATTTTGAGTTATATGACTATTTTCTCTAAATCACTCTAAAAGAGTGATTATCTAGTTTTTTTCCTAATAATATTCCAGAATGAACATACCTGAAGGGTGTTTTCTTTTCAGATGAATTAGCAAGAATGAAACTTTCTCACAGAAGACTTTAGTGATAGTTTGTGAATTATATGCATATTTTTCCAGGTTTTATGTTTTAGATTAGTACTAATCAAATTCTAAGATCTTATTATTTTTATAGTTTTTTGTTTAAAGTATTTGGTTGTAGCAATTATTCCAGTTATTGAAAGGATTGTTGGTTTTTTTTTTAATTTTTAAAATATTTTATTTTTGAGAGAAAAGAGAGAGAGAGAGAGAGAGAGAGAGAGAGAGAGAGAGAGAGAGAGACCATGAGTGGGGGAGGGGCAGAAAGAGAGAGAGAGACACAGAATCTGAAACAGGCTCTAGGGTCTGAGCTGTTAGCATAGAGCCTGACACAGGGCTTGAATTTGGGAACAAGATCATGACCTAGGCCAAAGTCGGACACCTAACCAACTGAGCCATCCAGGCGCCCCAGGATTGTTGGTTTCTAATTGGTGTGCTGACATTCTCTGACTTGTTTCCCAGAAGTGGAGAGAATGTCATACTTTAGGAATTTTATTTTTTATGTCTATTACTACTGAGAAGGCAGATTATAACACTTCTGTTAAATGAAAGTATACGTTACCTCCTATTCTTGCTCAATTTCTAGGAGCTTATTGCTTCTTTCTGTCACCAATATTCACAAGAAAGGATCCACTCTGCTCATGAGTAGAATAATAGATAAACATACCATATCATTTGAGTGGTTCTGAATTTCTCCACCAACCAGTTCCAATGTCTCATGTTCCCACAGGCCAGGCTTTTAAAGAACAGTCATTTTGGCACATTTATAATGTGAACTCACACAAATGTTTTTATCTGTTTTCTCTGTGTTGTTGCTCTGTTGTCACATTTTATTTCCCAGAATATTAAAGAGCAATGGTAAATTGTTGAGTTATTTTAGAACTATAAATAAAAAGGAAAGGAAGAGAGAGGCTTTAGTTATAGGCCAAAAAGCACAGATCAAGTCAACCACTCTCTTTCTTGTTCTATAAAAATACTGATCAAGGGAAGATTAGAAAGGGTCGAGGAAAGCTATCCTTCTTGCATGCCTTTGGGATACACCTTTTCATCTGTGAAGGAGGATATGTGTGTGTGTGTGTGTGTGTGTGTGTGTGTGTGTGTGTGTACGTGTATGCATGTATTTCTTAATCTTATATATATTTATTCACTTATTTCAATATCTTCCAATACAGTATTTCTCTAATCCAAAAGGTAAATGACAGTGGAAGGGACTCAGTTCCACTATAATTATTTCCACCTAATCTTGCATAGGTGGGATTATGTCTCCTGAAGTGGACTGAGAACTTCCTGGGTAGAATACTTCCATTTTTTTTTCTTTTAATTTCCATAGTACCTGGAACATCAAGACCTTCAATAAATCTTGTTTAGAGGAATGAATGAATAAATAAATTGTTGGATATACTTTCTTCAAAAGAATAACCATTTCCGTGCAAATGCAAAAGAAGACTAAAAAATTCTTACTGTGTGGATTACTATCAGACCCATCTGAGAGAAATACAAAGGAATCACATGAAAGAGAATATGAAATTAGAATTTAGGAAATCAAAGGAATGTAATACCTTATGCTAATTTATTTTTAATCACTCATGCTCTCATTACTCTCCAAATTGTCATGGACAGATGAGAATTAAAACATTTTTGTTTTTGCTATCATTTGTATGCTGTGCTATTCTATAATAATATAAGTAGTTTTAAAAGTTTGGCAAAGAAATCCTACATAGTTCATTTATATCCTTTAATGTATACCTTGAAATAAACTTTCTTGGGTTTTACTCTCTTAGAAGCATTGTAAGTACAGAGGAGGATACTGGGACATCACTGGACCAATAAGAATCTCTATTTTTTTTTTCCTTGACTACATATGCTATTTGCCTATAACCTGATTTCTTTAAGGCTTTCTTCCTATTGACTCCTCTTGACAACCAGCCAAAAGGAATTTAAAGGCAAACGCAGTGAAAAGGCGCATTCAGCTTTTTCTTCACTCCTGATCACAAAGCTATTCTTCATTTCTTTTAGTTAAAAGTCCCATCTATAAAAATTTATGGAGTAGAAAATTTGGGGGTTTGGGGTTTGAAACTTTTGAAAACTTATATGTCATCCTGAGGCTCTCTAATCTTTATTTGAAACACCCTCTCCCTCACCTCTACCTAGCTTCTTTACTGCTTCATCCTCAATTTCCTGGAGAATCAACTGTGGAAGTTGGGAACTGGAAGATCCTTCTAAGCAGGAAGCATGATTATGTATCTTTTTTTATTTTGTCTCCCTTAGAGTCCCTGAGGTATAGAAAACCTTTAAAATGTACTTATTGATTTTTCTGACTGCTTTACTACTAGGTGTCCACATAAATAAGAGAGTAAATAAATGAGTAATCATAGTTTTTATTATAGATAATCTCCTATTTTCCCTCTCCCCTTATTCTTTCAAGTTCTTTTAAGACAAGTCAATGTAATTAGCTTATTATTCATTATATTTTGAAATATAATAATTCTTAATATCATTATGGTTTATAACCTACTACTAGTTATTTTGAACGCCTCAATTTTAAGAGTAAACATTGAAGACTAGTATGCCCTTATAAATATTTGATACTAGCATTGTTTTCTTTCTCTTGTTTTCTTTGCTTTCCTTTGTATTTCAGAAACAGTATGCCCAAAGAAAGCCCAACTTGTTCAGGTGAAGGAGGCATTTCTCAGAGGGAATATAGTCTGCTTTCTTGTGGTTCTTTATCCTTTCCTATAAGGCTTTCAGGAAGTAATGTCCAGAATCTGTTATCCTTAAAGGCAATTGGGCGATGCTTTATTTTTACCTGTTGTCTCATACCAGGTCTATGGCTCTGTAGGTAATAAAACGAAGTTTAAAAAGTGAAAACTTGGGGCACCTGGGTGGCTCTGTTAAGCCTCCGACTTCAGTTCAGGTCATGATCTTGAGGTTCAGAGTTCAAGCCCCTTCAGCCTCTGTGCTGACAGTTTAGAGCCTGCTTTGGATTCTGCGTCTATCTCTCTCTCTTTCTCTCTCTCTCTCTCTGCCCCTCCCCCGCTGGCCTGTGTCTCTCTTTCTCTCTTTTTCTCCCTCTCTCTCTCTCAAAAATAAATAAACTTTAGAAAAAATGTTTTTTTTAAAGGTGTGAAAACTTACCTATTGGGGTTGCAAATAAAAATAATGCAATAAAAAATGGAACTTTTACTCTGAATGGAATGAGCAAATGAGCAAAATGCAAATAGAGTACTATGCAGGAAGATATTAATAAATTGTTGACATAAAAATATGAGACAAGCTGGCAAGTTTATGAAATCTGGAGGAAAACAGAAGCTTGGAATTTTATGGCTAGATGATATGAGAGATTACATAATGAAAGGTTTTATGTCATAGATTAGAGACCTGAGGTGTTTTGTTTTGTTTTGTTTGTTTTTCAATGTAATTCAGTAAGTTCAGAGCCAAAACAGAAATGCAAATGGAAAAATCACTTTAAATTTTTTTTAATGCTTATTTATACGATATCCACGATATCCATAATTAAATGACGTGTGCCTACTTGACTATGGTATGAAGCATAATTACATAAATATGAAATACAAATGCAGATTTCATGCAGTAGAACTGCACAGGGTGGGTCTATTAGTTACCCTGGGGTAGAGAGTGGCTATTAAGAAAAGCTCCATTAATTGGCACCAAGTCAAAGTTGAGTTCATAATCGAAGGCTAGGGATTCTCTATGGGCAAGGACTAACCAAGATTCTTAGTTTTAGTTCTCTCTCTCTCTCTCTCTCTCACTGTCTCTAGCTCCTGCTATAATTCTTTCTCTCTCTCAACAGGAAAAATTTCATAAATACAGGGTTTTTTAAAATTAATTTCTCAACAGTTACTATCTACCCCATATCAGAGTTTGATAGCTCATAGTTATCTTAATTGGTAGTTATGCCTTTTATATATTTGTTTAATATAACCATTTTATTATATGATGAGTATTTTTCTCTTTTATAGTAAATTTCTATTGGCTCTTTCTAATTCTCTTGGTATTTATGCACAGTATAAAAGGGAGTTGGCTTTTGGAAGCATTCTAGAATCTGTGACCTATGATTTACAACATTTACTTAATAACACAAAAGAAAACAAACAAAAGAACGTTTTTGGATGTCCCTGGAGACTTTCCCCATCAACATCTAATTTTAGATTGTTTCAGTTCCTGCTCTTGGCAGGTCTAGAAGCTGCCAGTTCCCATAATGCGTTCAAATTTACATGAGAAAGCATTGAGGACATATGGGACCAAAGCTCTGGTTTTCATATTCTCCATTTTAACCTTTCCCTTTAATATTTAATCAGCATGAGAGGAAATAAACACTTTTTGCCCCCATTGTACAATGGGAGTGACATCCTCCTCCATTTCCCCAGTGATAGTCAGGTTCCAGATAGCTGCCTTAAACTGCACATTTTAAATCAGGTTGACTCCTAAGAGCAACTTGGCCAGTATTTTTGCCAAGTGGAAGCCAACTGTTTGTTTCTTAAATGGTGCCAAAGGGCTAAATACTAGTCCAAAACTATTCACAGGACTTACAATTCAATTTTGTAATAGGGTAGCATGTGTTGAAGAGCTATTTTACCTTTCACCTGAGACCTAAAAGGAAAAGTAATAAAGAGAAGAAGTCAGGATTCACAGAGCATTATGTAGCTGTCAAAAAAACTGGGACTTGTACTACAGATTATCTTTTGAACAATTAGCGAGATGTAAAATTTAAAAGGGAAACAAACAGAATTATTGAAAACTCACTGCTTTTTCTGAGCCATATCTTCTGCTTCCTGGGGTAGGGACAGAGGGAAGGGGCAGAAAGTTGTAAAAATCCATAGATTTTAAAATTTTTACACATTTTTGTTTTTTATAAAAGGAAAACCAAAATTCATTAAATATTAATTGCTTCATTCTGGTTATGTATGAAATGGAATTTTCTAGATAGATATTTATTCTCTATAGTGTTCAGATTTAATGGTGGTAATACAGTTCATTAATATCACATTTAAAAACCAAAATTCTCATCCTTAAACCTTAGAAGGGAAAAAATATTCTAAATCTAAAAGAAGCAAGTTTTTGTTTCAATGATTACACTATTTGATGAATAATTGAGTGTCTTTAAAAAAAATAAATACTTGACAAATTTTATCACCTTCTAGTTCAATAATCAAGTAAATATCATTAGGGTTTTCCCTAATTATTTGTTAAGATATTTTCTATCTAAATATTTTTGTGCTACATTCTCTTTCTAAATAGTTTAGCAACTAGATCAGTTCATCATTTAAAAACTTTTTTCAACGGTAGAAAATACACAGACAATATTTTAAGTAGCCATGATCTTGTTTTCTGAGCTCTGCTTGTATATGAGGGACCATGGCAAGACCTTTGCACACACTATAACTTAGTAAAGTTTTCTTATGTATAAAAGGAGTATTGCCTCTTGTGGTGGTGTGCAGAATAAAGACTCATGAATGAAAGCACTTAGGACAGTGCTGGCCAGATAGTAACTCTGTGTGCATTAGGTTTACATAATATAATACCTAAGACGTTTGTATTACCAAATTACTTAATAGAATTGTCCCGTGAGGTTAATATTTAAATGTTGAGAAAATTAAAGGTTACGAGGTTAAGTAACTGGCCCAAGTTCATTAAGTAGAGAAGTCAAAGTCTCGAATCCAACGCCCAGGTTTGTAAGCTGCCTCTCGTGTGGCTCCAGTACCCCCCCACCCGACACCCGGTCTACCAGAACATACAACGTAAATATGAGGGAAGACTGCAGCGCAGGCACGTGCTCAGTTATGGAGGTGCCTGTCCCGCTTACGGGAGAAGCACTTGCCTGAGATGTGCTCCACACACGAGATCCTTCTTTCCATTTTGCATTTATTAAATGCTACTCCTTTCTTCAAGTCTTGTTGCTTCCTGGCTCTCCTGCTCATTCTCCTCCTATTCCATCTTTCTTCTCTAAGCTCAGAGGAGGAAGGTTATCCTATACAATGTCTCACAGTGCAAACCAAAAAGTTTCTCTCCCACAGCATCTCAGTCACCGGTAGGCACGGCACAACACTTGCCTCAGTTGCCCCAAAACCTTTTTTTTTTTTTAATTTTAGTTTGCAATTTTTAAAATGGTTAGGAATACCTCGGGTGACTCTCAAAAGGTTGAGATAGGTTCCCTTAAGCAACGGTGTGAATTTACATTGGAGAAATGAAACACCGATGCATTTTGGGTGAACATGGTACTCAGAATCAAACAACATGATTGCTGTGAGGAGGAAAAGTTTATCCTTCCATAAAACGACTGACAGAAAAGTATTTTATTTCACTTAATGCATCACACGATCTTCATAAAAGTAAAACCAGACAGAAAGAAGTAAATGTTTTAGGCCAGACCCACAAATTGGGAAGAAATTGGGGAAGGGCAATTTGAGAATTAATTTTCATCTTTGATAGTATAGATATAGCTACTTAGCTAGGTGAAGAGACACTTCTGCCTCTTTAATTAACAACTTGTAAACATGTAATTACTGGGATAAAAATCAAGAGGAAAAGTTCCCTGGCTACTTCCTGCTTTTCAATCAGGAATATAGGCAGACCTTCCGTGACTCTTCCTGTCTCTCAACATTAGCCTTCATTCTAATGACCCAGAGATAACCTTTCCTGATAATAAAATTTACCAGCAAGAATAAATCCATTATAATTTTTCCTTCAGAGTTTCTGTGGAAACAGGGGCTACCTATACTAACATTTCTAAAGATACTGCTCTAAAATGATTACATTGAATAATTTCATGCTTTAAATGTGCTAAATAATCTTTTGGGACATAGAACTTACATTTATAATTTATGAGATTTCCAAAAATTCACACTTGTCCATATACAGTAAGGTTTCTTTTGTTCTTGCTTTGGGCCACAAATCCTTCAGTGGATTGATCAGTTAGCTGACCCAGCATATCTAATTTGGGAATAACTGAAGGAGCTAAGACTGTTGAGAATGACTAAATATTTAGTGTATATTTATAGAAGTGACTTAGGAAGACTTTTTTATGCACACTGAAAAACTATGTCGAAGGTTCTGATTCACCTTCCAGGTGCTCATCTCTCAGTGCACTTTTTATTTATGAGACCAAATATATTCTTACATATTTAGAAAATTAAGTCATTTTTCTATGCATCTATGTCTCCTCATTTTAGTCAATTTCTACTTCTCTAATAAACATTTTTTTTTTAGTTTTGCTCAACTTACCAAATTTTATGCTCTTTAATTCTGCTCTCATGACTCAGAGTTTTAAGACATGCATGCACATGTTTGAATATGTGATATGTGTGGCTCTAGAGTTTGGGGAAAAATTGGTTCTGATTTTAGTGGCTGAAAACTCTGATTCAAGTCTCAATAGATACTTTTGAAATGTAAAAAACGATGTAGCAGGGAATGATGCAAATCTCCGGAATGTCTTCAGTTGTCTAAAAAATTGTCAATAATGTGTGGGAAATTTTAAATTTTCTAAATGTTTCACTGGCTTCTCATTTTGAGAAGTATATCTTTAGAGTGTTTTATGTTTGCTTTTGCTGTTGTCTATGTTTTACTTTTCTTCGCTAATTCTTAATGATGCCAGTTCAGCTCACAGACAACATGTGCTATAAGTAGGTATCTCTCTTTTTAACTTAATTAAATATTCCAGATATGAGGTGTTATGGACTGAATGTTTGTGTCCTCCCAAAATTGGTAAGTTGAAACCTTAATTTCCAATATGATAGTATTTGGAGATGAAACCTGGAGGAGGTAATAGGTTTAGATGAGGTCATAGGGGCACAGGCCCCATGATGGGATTAGTGCACCTATGGGAAGATGCAGAGAGGGGCGCCTGGGTGGCGCAGTCGGTTAAGCGTCCGACTTCAGCCAGGTCACGATCTCGCGGTCCGTGAGTTCGAGCCCCGGGTCGGGCTCTGGGCTGATGGCTCGGAGCCTGGAGCCTGTTGACGATTCTGTGTCTCCCTCTCTCTCTGCCCCTCCCCCGTTCATGCTCTGTCTCTCTCTGTCCCAAAAATAAATAAAAAAACGTTGGAAAAAAAAAAAAAAAAGAGAGAAGATGCAGAGACCAGAGCTTGCTCTCTGCAAAAAGGGAACCATCTATAAACCAGGAAGACAGGGCTACACCAGGAACTTGACCAGGCTGGCACCATGATATCAGACTTCTAGCCTCCAGAAATGTGAGAAATAAATGTGTGTTGTTTAAGCCACCCAGCTTATGACATTTTTGTTATAGTGTTCTGAACCGACTGTGATATTAGGGTTTACTGTCTGAGTGTCCTGTTTTTGAATTGTTTATATTATATGCATAGATGAGTGAGGCACGCTCTAAGCCCCCATGGAGCTTACAATCTATTAAGCAGAAATCATATATATACTCCATTTGCCTACAATACAAGCTAAAAATTAAGAGGTAGCATGACAGCCACATCCCACCTGCTGTGTAAAAAGAAAAGAAACAAAAAAAAAGAAAGCAAATATATTTCCAGCTTGGAGGGTTGTTTAATTCTTCAGGAAAACCAATTGGATTTCTTTAAAAGTTTTTTTTAGGGAGAGGGAAGATGGCGGCGTAGGAGGACGCTGGGCTCACCGTGCGTCCTGCTGATCACTTAGATTCCACCTACACCTGCCTAAATAACCCAGAAAACCGCCAGAGGATTAGCAGAACGGAGTCGCCGGAGCCAAGCGCAGACGAGAGGCCCACGGAAGAGGGTAGGAAGGGCGGAGAGGCGGTGCGCGCTCCAGGGACTGGCGGGAGGGAGCCGGGGCGGAGGGGCGGCTCGCCGGCCAAGCAGAGCCCCCGAGTCTGGCTTGCAAAAAGCGGAGGGGACTGACAGACTGTGTTCCGACAGCAAGCGCGACTTAGCCTCTGGGAGGTCATGAGTTAACAGCTCTGCTCAGAAAGCGGGAAGGCTGGAGGACAAAGGGAAGGAGAGCTGCTGAGCCCCCTGACGACAGAGCTCAGTTTGGTGGGGAACAAAGGCGCTTGCCAGCGCCATCTCCCCCGCCCATCCCCCAGCCAAAATCCCAAAGGGAACCAGTTCCTGCCAGGGAACTTGCTCGCTCCGCGCAAACACCCAACTCTGCGCTTCTGCGGAGCCAAACCTCCGGCAGCGGATCTGACTCCCTCCTGCTGCCACAGGGCCCCTCCTGAAGTGGATCACCTAAGGAGAAGCAAGCTAAGCCTGCCCCTCCTGCCCCTGTGCACCTTGCCTACCCACCCCAGCTAAGACGCCAGATCCCCAGCATCACAAGCCTGGCAGTGTGCAAGTAGCCCAGACAGGCCACCCCACCCCACAGTGAATCCCGCCCCTAGGAGAGGGGAAGAGAAGGCACACACCAGTCTGACTGTGGCCCCAGCGGTGGGCTGGGGGCAGACATCAGGTCTGACTGCGGCTCCGCCCAACAACTCCAGTTATACACCACAGCACAGGGGAAGTGCCCTGCAGGTCCTCACCACACCAGGGACTATCCAAAATGACCAAGCGGAAGAATTCCCCTCAGAAGAATCTCCAGGAAATAACAACAGCTAATGAGCTGATCAAAAAGGATTTAAATAATATAACAGAAAGTGAATTTAGAATCATAGTCATAAAATTAATCGCTGGGCTTGAAAACAGTATAGCTGACAGCAGAGAATCTCTTGCTACAGAGATCAAGGGACTAAGGAACAGTCACGAGGAGCTGAAAAACGCTTTAAACGAAATGCATAACAAAATGGAAACCACCACGGCTCGGATTGAAGAGGCAGAGGAGAGAATAGGTGAACTAGAAGATAAAGTTATGGAAAAAGAGGAAGCTGAGAAAAAGAGAGATAAAAAAATCCAGGAGTATGAGGGGAAAATTAGAGAACTAAGTGATACACTAAAAAGAAATAATCTACGCATAATTGGTATCCCAGAGGAGGAAGAGAGAGGGAAAGGTGCTGAAGGGGTACTTGAAGAAATAAGAGCTGAGAACTTCCCTGAAGTGGGGAAGGAAAAAGGCATTGAAATCCAAGAGGCACAGAGAACTTCCTTCAGACGTAACTTGAATCGATCTTCTGCACGACATATCATAGTGAAACTGGCAAAATACAAGGATAAAGAGAAAATTCTGAAAGCAGCAAGGGATAAACGTGCCCTCACATATAAAGGGAGACCTATAAGACTCGTGACTGATCTCTCTTTTGAAACTTGGCAGGCCAGAAAGAATTGGCACGAGATTTTCAGTGTGCTACACAGAAAAAATATGCAGCCGAGAATCCTTTATCCAGCAAGTCTGTCATTTAGAATAGAAGGAGAGATAAAGGTCTTCCCAAACAAACAAAAACTGAAGGAATTTGTCACCACTAAACCAGCCCTACAAGAGATCCTAAGGGGGACCCTGTGAGACAAAGTACCAGAGACATCACTACAAGCATAAAACATACAGACATCACAATGACTCTAAACACATATCTTTCTATAATAACACTGAATGTAAATGGATTAAATGCGCCAACCAAAAGACATAGGGTATCAGAATGGATAAAAAAACAAGACCTATCTATTTGCTGTCTACAAGAGACTCATTTTAGACCTGAGGACACCTTTAGATTGAGAGTGAGGGGATGGAGAACTATTTATCATGCTACTGGAAGCCAAAAGAAAGCTGGAGTAGCCATCCTTATATCAGACAAACTAGACTTTAAATTAAAGGCTGTAACAAGAGATGAAGAAGGACATTATATAATAGTGACAGGGTCTATCCATCAGGAAGAGCTAACAATTATAAATGTCTATGCGCCGAATACCGGAGCGCCCAAATATATAAAACAATTACTCATAAACATAAGCAACCTTATTGAGAAGAATGTGGTCATTGCAGGGGACTTTAACACCCCACTTACAGAAATGGATAGATCATCTAGACACACTGTCAATAAAGAAACAAGGGCCCTGAATGAGACGTTGGATCAGATGGACTTGACAGATCTATTTAGAACTCTGCATCCCAAAGCAACAGAATATACTTTCTTCTCGAGTGCACATGGAACATTCTCCAAGATAGATCATATACTGGGTCACAAAACAGCCCTTCATAAGTTTACAAGAATTGAAATCATACCATGCATACTTTCAGACCACAATGCTATGAAGCTTGAAATCAACCACAGAAAAAAGTCTGGAAAACCTCCAAAAGCATGGAGGTTAAAGAACACCCTACTAACGAATGAGTGGGTCAACCAGGCAATTAGAGAAGAAATTAAAAAATATATGGAAACAAACGAAAATGAAAATACAACAATCCAAACGCTTTGGGACGCAGCGAAGGCAGTCCTGAGAGGAAAATACATTGCAATCCAGGCCTATCTCAAGAAACAAGAAAAATCCCAAATACAAAATCTAACAGCACACCTAAAGGAAATAGAAGCAGAACAGCAAAGGCAGCCTAAACCCAGCAGAAGAAGAGAAATAATAAAGATCAGAGCAGAAATAAACAATATAGAATCTAAAAAAACTGTAGAGCAGATCAACGAAACCAAGAGTTGGTTTTTTGAAAAAATAAACAAAATTGACAAACCTCTAGCCAGGCTTCTCAAAAAGAAAAGGGAGATGCCCCAAATAGATAAAATCATGAATGAAAATGGAATGATTACAACCAATCCCTCAGAGATACAAACAATTATCAGGGAATACTATGAAAAATTATATGCCAACAAATTGGACAACCTGGAAGAAATGGACAAATTCCTGAACACCCACACTCTTCCAAAACTCAATCAGGAGGAAATAGAAAGCTTGAACAGACCCATCACCAGCGAAGAAATTGAATCGGTTATCAAAAATCTCCCAACAAATAAGAGTCCAGGACCAGATGGCTTCCCAGGGGAGTTCTACCAGACGTTTAAAGCAGAGATAATACCTATCCTTCTCAAGCTATTCCAAGAAATAGAAAGGGAAGGAAAACTTCCAGACTAATTCTATGAAGCCAGTATTACTTTGATTCCTAAACCAGACAGAGACCCAGTAAAAAAAGAGAACTACAGGCCAATATCCCTGATGAATATGGATGCAAAAATTCTCAATAAGATACTAGCAAATCGAATTGAATAGCATATAAAAAGAATTATTCACCATGATCAAGTGGGATTCATTCCTGGGATGCAGGGCTGGTTCAACATTCGCAAATCAATCAACGTGATACATCACATTAATAAAAAAAAAAAGAGAAAAACCATATGATCCTGTCAATCGATGCAGAAAAGGCCTTTGACAAAATCCAGCACCCTTTGTTAATAAAAACCCTTGAGAAAGTCGTGATAGAAGGAACATACTTAAAGATCATCAAAGCCATTTATGAAAAGCCCACAGCTAACATCATCCTCAACGGGGAAAAACTGAGAGCTTTTTCCCTGAGATCAGGAACACGACAGGGATGCCCACTCTTACTGCTGTTGTTTAACATAGTGCTGGAATTTCTAGCATCAGCAATCAGACAACAAAAGGAAATCAAAGGCATCAAAATTGGCAAAGATGAAGTCAAGCTTTCGCTTTTTGCAGATGACATGATATTATACATGGAAGATCTGATAGACTCCACCAAAAGTCTGCTAGAACTGATATATGAATTCAGCAAAGTTGCAGGATACAAAATCAATGTACAGAAATCAGTTGCATTCTTATACACTAACAATGAAGCAACAGAAAGACAAATAAAGAAACTGATCCCATTCACAATTGCACCAAGAAGCATAAAATACCTAGGAATAAATCTAACCAAAGATGTAAAGGATCTGTATGCTGAAAACTAACTATAGAAAGCTTATGAAGGTAATTGAAGAAGATTTAAAGAAATGGAAAGACATTCCCTGCTCATGGATTGGAAGAATAAATATTGTCAAAATGTCAATACTACCCAAAGCTATCTACACATTCAATGCAATCCCAATCAAAATTGCACCAGCATTCTTCTCGAAACTAGAACAAGCCATCCTAAAATTCATATGGAACCACAAAAGGCCCCGAATAGCCAAAGTAATTTTGAAGAAGAAGACCAAAGCAGGAGGCATCACAATCCCAGACTTTAGCCTCTACTACAAAGCTGTCATCATCAAGACAGCATGGTATTGGCACCAAAACAGACACATAGACCAATGGAATAGAATAGAAACCCCAGAACTAGACCCACAAACGTATGGCCAACTCATCTTTGACAAAGCAGGAAAGAACATCCAATGGAAAAAAGACAGTCTCTTTAACAAATGGTGCTGGGAGAACTGGACAGCAACATGCAGAAGGTTGAAACTAGACCACTTTCTCACACCATTGACAAAAATAAACTCAAAATGGATAAAGGACCTGAATGTGAGACAGGAAACCATCAAAACCTTAGAGGAGAAAGCAGGAAAAGACCTCTCTGACCTCAGCCGTAGCAATCTCTTATTCAACACATCCCCAAAGGCAAGGGAATTAAAAGCAAAAGTGAATTACTGGGACCTTATGAAGATAAAAAGCTTCTGCACAGCAAAGGAAACAACCAACAAAACTAAAAGTCAACCAACGGAATGGGAAAAGATATTTGCAAATGACATATCGGACAAAGGGCTAGTATCCAAAATCTATAAAGAGCTCACCAAACTCCACACCCGAAAAGCAAATAACCCAGTGAAGAAATGGGCAGAAAACATGAATAGACACTTCTCTAAAGAAGACATCCGGATGGCCAACAGGCACATGAAAAGATGTTCAGCGTCGCTCCTTATCAGGGAAATACAAATGAAAACCACACTCAGGTATCACCTCACGCCAGTAAGAGTGGCCAAAATGAACAAATCAGGAGACTATAGATGCTGGAGAGGATGTGGAGAAACGGGAACCCTCTTGCACTGTTGGTGGGAATGCAAATTGGTGCAGCCGCTCTGGAAAGCAGTGTGGAGGTTCCTCAGAAAATTAAAAATAGACCTACCCTATGACCCAGTAATAGCACTGCTAGGAATTTATCCAAGGGACACAGGAGTACTGATGCATAGGGGCACTTGTACCCCAATGTTCATAGCAGCACTCTCAACAATAGCCAAATTATGGAAAGAGCCTAAATGTCCATCAACTGATGAATGGATAAAGAAATTGTGGTTTATATACACAATGGAATACTACGTGGCAATGAGAAAAAATGAAATATGGCCTTTTGTAGCAACGTGGATGGAACTGGAGAGTGTGATGCTAAGTGAAATAAGCCATACAGAGAAAGACAGATACCATATGGTTTCACTCTTATGTGGATCCTGAGAAACTTAACAGGAACCCATGGCAGAGGGGAAGGAAAAAAAAAAAAAAGAGGTTAGAGTGGGAGAGAGCCAAAGCATAAGAGACTGTTGAGAACTGAGAACAAACTGAGGGCTGATGGGGGGTGGGAGGGAGGGGAGGGTGGGTGATGGGTATTGAGGAGGGCACCTTTTGGGATGAGCACTGGGTGTTGTATGGAAACCAATTTGACAATAAATTTCATATATAAATAAAAAAATAAGAAAAAAATAAAAATCCAAAAAAAAAAGTTTTTTTAAAATATTTATAATCAAAATTTCAAAAATACAGAAATCAGCAAGAACAGTACAGTGAAACGCATAGATCCAATCCTTTATATTCAACTATTTTTAACATTTTGTCATGTTTGCTTCAAAGATTTAGAAATTGATGGTGGAAAAGCTGGAGTGTACATTTTAGTTAAACTTGATAGGGAAAGGCATTGGGTAAAGTCATTCAGCGGTTGTTTAGAGATAGGGCATAGGGACAAGAAGGAAACTAAGCTTATCTTATAAGGGATGTTTGGATCATACGAAGACCAAGTTCAAGAACACGTGTATGTAGAGGGATGGTGGGGATAGAAGTCATCTTCTATCTAGGTGGGCACAGAATTACTCTGCATGCTGTCATCTGTACTACCCATTTTGTATAAGACATTCCGAACTTTTTCTATAGGTAACAGAAATCTTTTCCTTTAGAGTTTCTACTTGGAAAGACATTCTAGCATGCTGGGTTGAACGCTTTCACGAAAGAAAGAATGAAAGCATAGAGGTCCATTTAGGAGGCTAGGGATGATACCTGTGTGAGTGCTGATAAAATAAAGCCGAGCACAGGGCTTTCCATAGGGCTTTTCCTTCCATGGAGAAGGAAAGGAAGTTACAAATACATTTTTGGGGTAATTTTCAAGACATGTCAACTGACTTTGGATCCTGAAGGGAAAGGAAGAGGCAAAATAAAGAGAATAATAATCTCTGTAAAGTGTGTTGCTTAATGTTTTAGATGTTTGCATGCAAACTATGTTTGTGAACCTCAAGATCAAATGCCATTGGGTTTCCTATTTTTAAAAAGAAGAAGTTGAGACACAAAGACATTAGAACATTTTTATTAATAAATAGAACTTACAAGTAGAAGACTATGTTGCAACTCCAGTCCTATTTGATTTCACGGTCTCTTCTTTTTCTACATTACTTCCCTAAACTGCATTTAACAGTGAAACATTTTGAGTCTTAGTGAAAGAAAAAAAAATGACACTATTCATGATGACAAGAGGAAAAAGTAGCCACGGAGAAAAAGAATGAGTTTGGTTTGGATGCCGTAGCAGAAACTCTTGTTGTCATACCCACTCTCCTTCCACAATAAATTACTTTCCAATTTTTAACTGGTACCTGGCTGTCTAGAAGGAAGAGTACATTTTTCCAGCTTCTCTTGCAAACAGGCACTGACATGTGACAAAAATCTGGCCAGTAGGAAGTAGGTGAAATGCCAAGTTCGGTGTCCAGGGAATGCTCTTAAGGAACAAAGTTAGGCTCTACTTCTATACCTTCTGCCTCATAGAGGGAATGCAGAGGCTGTGGCCTCATCAGGAATTCTGAAAGATTTATCTTTTGGGCCATGAGACCGGAAGCCACAACAGAGAATAGGAAGAGAAGCAGCTTGGATCCCTGCCACTGTGAAGTGAAAGAGAGAATAAACTTGTTAAATCATGATTACTCTAGAATTTCTGCCATGTAGAGCCTAGTCCTGTCCTACCACATATTAACATACTGATTATGATTCTTCTTATATTGCTTCCTCATTCCTTTTTCCTACTGTATAAAAGTAATAAGTACCGTCAATGTGCAAACACCTGTACTTTACCTGCTATTCAACTCTTAGATATGTTGAATTATTGTTTTTAGACATATGGTTATTGTTAACATTCTGTCCTTCTGTGAAAGTATTTTGTGTACTTGAGAAAAGCTTGAAAATCAGATGTAATTTAGAATTTAATCCATCTGTCATATACCTAGCTGTATATCCATGGAAAATTCCCCCATCTCTCTGAAAATCATTTTTCTCATCTATGAAATAAAGACATGAATATCTGCCTCAAAAATTGTTGTGTAGAGTAAATAAGCAAATAGGGAGTAAATATAGAGTAAGTGTAGAAAATACTAAATAAATTTTAGTTATCTTCTAGCTCATGAACAGTGCCTGGAACACAAAATGTGGTATTTGTTGAGTGAACTCCAGTTCTACAGATTGGAATCCCAAAATAAATGTAGTTCAAGAATTAAACTCAAGACCATATTGTGAAAACTCTGGTCAAGAGAGGCTGAAGAGCCTTCCCCATTCTTTTTTCTAAGACTTGGCTATAACTAAATGCTTTATGTATCTTTTGATTTAAGTTTTTATGAATGAAAAGGCTGCACAAAAAAAATAAGCTCCTGGGTAAAGGACTTAAATTCCTATGTAAATTCCTCAAAATTTATAGAGTATACTTTTGGATAATACAAAGTAACATAAACACTTGACTCATATAATATCTCAATTCTGATTCTTAGTTGAACTCCATTGGACTGCTCCTATAAATTTGTAATACTCTATCAGATTTAAAAGACACTGGACATTTTGAGCTAAATTTGAGCTAGTATTAGATGTTGGATGTTGGGAAGAATTTTGATATGGAAGGAGGAAGAGCATAAACAAAAAGGAAAATGTCTTACTAAGGAATGTCACCTCAGTTCCAGGAACACAATCTTCTCTTGATGTCTTGGGAGGGCAGTTAAGATTAACAATGCTTTAAAATATTTTATTTACTGGAATATGTTCACTTGAATGTGGCACTGAACACTGGTTGGGCTAGGTACTGATTGGCATTTTATTTAAGTTGCATGATGGTTTTAACCATGGAAAGGTATTCAATTATTATTTCCTAATAAAAGTGGGTTTTAACTATATGTAAAGCGATATTGAGACTAGTGAATTCTTTTGCTCAAATACGCATATGAAACAATATGGAGACATGTATTGTTGTATTAGACGCACGAACTCTGGAGCCAGGCAGAAAAAGAGGATTGAATTCTTGGTAACTAACCTCAAACTGCTGCATCTAGGTTTTATATTCATTCCTAGTATCCTTTAAGAGAGGAAAGTAAAAGGACTTAGAAAGGAAAATATGAGGATGTTTGTAGATATAGACCTTGTTCTTGTTCTAAATGGCAATGTAGGATCCCTCTAGTTAGAAATCAGGTTTCATTTATTCTTAGGCTTAGACTAGAATTTAGCATGTAGGTATATTATGCAATTATTTATTAAATGAATAAAAGTACAAATGGTGAATTTAAATGGTCATCCCACATTATGCTAAAATATCTCCTTTTCAGTTTTACGTATATGTTAATAAAAACAATGAGCGAGAGTTCATATATATGTAAACGACATCTTTATAAAGATGTCTAAAAGATGAAATGAACAACTATAATGTACTGCCTTTTTTTCATGAACCAAAGTATGGTTCATGTATAATAAAATGTTTAAAAATGTTTTACTTCTGTATTCAGCCACATGTACATGCACAGAATAAAGAAAATGATGTGTCTTTCTCACTATCACAGTTATATCATCTCCTTGTCTTAAGCAAGTTGCTCTAAAAGTGGTAGAGAGCGCACCAATGAAGTAGTTCACTTTGAATGTGTTCAGAGTAAATTATAACTTTTTTTTTGAGTAAAGCAGGAATTTGATCCCTAGTAGTATTTTATTACCAACACCTATACAAGGACAAAACCAAGTATTATGTAGAATAAAAATGTATCATTTATGAAATATGAAATCGGAATTATTTTGACCACTGTTTTGTTGGTTTGGAGTCATAGAATTGACCTCCAGTTAAGTCCTTAGTCTGTGAAAACTCTTAACAGATTTCTCAGCTCGTAGCCTGGACATCCTCCAGAGTGCTCTCATGTTCTGGACTCTACTCAAAAGTGGCAGCCTGTGAGTCACCTGATAAATTCGTTAAGGCAGTATTCTCAAATGTCATGTAGGCTGTTTCCAAAATCCAAATAGACTAAGCAAATTGGGTACCTCTTTCTTAGAGGTAGCAAGTTCAAGGTCTAATAACCTGCTCTTTACCTTAAAGGAGATATCCTAAAAATCAATACCACTAGACTCCTAAGACCCTCTCTGATGAACCCATTTATCTTTGTGGGTTTATCTTCCATTCTCTAACTCAAATGTGTCTAACTAGGCCACACAGAGTACTTGTGCTTTATACACCAGTTCCAATTTGCATATTCTTTCTCTATGAAACAAGAGTGACATTCTGCAGCCTATGAAGATGAACAAGCATCCTGTGTACTATTATGACAGAGACAGCAGACAGATTTAGCATGACTTTGGACTGTGACTGTAAAAGTTCATTGTTGCCCTTCCTGTGTAAAGGCAAGCTGAATTTTTTTTTTCAATTATCTTTATTGATGGAATTGAAAAATATGTTTTCCAGATCAACAGACACATCACCAGATCAATAGATACATACTGTTGTGTTGATATATTGATATGTTCAAATAAGAATACACACCTACACTGCAGCTGCAATTAGAGCCACTTGGTTAAGTTTATGGTATTCTATTGCCAGCTGTATAGTTTTTGCAAGAGCCATTCAAAAGAAATAAATGGGGGCGCCTGGGTGGCTCAGTCGGTTAAGCATCCGACTTCAGCTCAGGTTACGATATCGCGGTCTGTGAGTTCTAGCCCCGTGTTGGGCTCTGGGCTGATGGCTCAGAGCCTGGAGCCTGATTCCCATTCTGTGTCTCCCTCTCTCTCTGTCCCTCCCCCATTCATATTCTGTCTCTCTCTGTCTCAAAAATAAATAAACGTTAAAAAAATTTAAAAAAAGAAATAAATGGAAATCTAATGGGAACCACTATACCTATATCCTCAAATCTTTAAGGATGGCACCAATCCTTGAAATTCTACCCAGAATATGGTATTGCTTTTGATGTTACATGAATAAGAAATTTCAATGGCTTTCACTTAGTTTGTTTTTTGTTTTTTGGTTTTTTTTTTACACTACATTAATGACTCTTACTCTCAGGTCAAGGAATCAATCAGTATAGGGTTTTTCCCTCTATAAAATGTATCTATCCCAGTTAGGCACTGGAGTGTTAAGGAAATAACCACAGAGCGGGTCTTTGGTTTAGGCCCTAGACACTTTTCATTACATGGTCTATTTTAACCCACACTTCAACTGGGAAGCCATGCTTGCTTTCATGGCCCTGATATCAATGTCAGATTTCATATATATTTATTTCTTGAAATGAAGAGTATCAAATACTTTGTGGGCATATTTTAATCTGGCTACATGATGGTAGGGAGCCCATGTTAACTACGTATTTTTATTTTGTTTCAGAAAATATTCCTAAAATACTCCTTAATTTATAATCCATTTATCCTGTTTGGTGCTTTATTTCTCTTAAAATTGATGGGAACCACAAAAACAAAATGACATCCTGACCCTGACTATCCTTAACATTCTTTGGCTAGATATTGCATTTTTCCTATGTTTAGGATAGATTACTTCCAGCTGAATCACCAGATTATTTCAAATGGAAATAATTTAACCTAAACATAGATACTCTTAATTAGATCAGTGTTTTTAAAATCTGGTTGTGGACACGTGTTCAATTGTTGCTTTTGTTTATTTGTTTGTTTATTTTTTTGCCAATATCTCTGCTACATATTTAGCCAAGTAAACAGAATTTCCACGCAGTATGTCCAACCATCTGAATTTTTAACAAACTCCACAGCTGATTTTTGCTCCATTGGGTTAAAAACTGCTAGCGTCAATTAAGCTTCTCTTTATTTTAAATTCTTTTTTTTTTAACGTTTATTCATTTTTGAAAGACAGAGAGAGACAGAGCACAAGCAGGGGTGAGGCAGAGAGAGAGGTAGACACAGAATCTGAAGCAGGCTACAGGCTCTGAGCTGTCAGCAGCTCAAACTCGACGCGATGCTCAAACTCAAGAGCTGTGAGATCATGACCTAAGCCAAAGTTGGATGCTGAACTGACTAAGCTACCCAGGAACCCCAGCTTCTCTTTGTTTTAAACGATCACTTTCAAAGTTCTGCTTTCGGGTTCCTGGTCATGATCTTATGGTTTGTGGGATTGAGCCTCGTGTTAGTCTCTGTGCTGAGAGCTCAGAGCCTGGAGCCTGCTTCAGATTCTGTGTCTCCCTCTCTCTCTGCCCCTCCCCAACTTGTGCTCTTTCTCAAAAATAAATATAAATTAAAAAATGTTTAAATATAAAAAATTTCTGTTTTGATTTTATTTTCCCAGTTTATTAACCATCATGAGATAACAATTTGAGATAATAGCCTACAGCCTAATAATATACATCTCAATTAATTACTCTTATTATTATGTAATTATGGTCTCTCTTTACAGGACTCTGTGGCCTTCACACAGTAAAATCCTCAATTCCTGGCATTGGTTTTCTTATATAATGGATTCTTCCTAAATTTCTTTCTTAGAATTTAAGTCCATATGGGAAAAGAGATAAATGTTACTGAGGGCTTGAATTGTATTCTGTGATTTTTAAGTTATGGTTCTTTAGCTCCAGGCTTTTCCTTCTAAGCACACTTCTAAGTATTACAGAGGGTGGTCATGGAAGTACTTGAAGTTCGAAAATGAGTCTCCTGATACATGAAGAATCATTTTATATTTATGTAGAAGTTTTTGGGTCCTTTTGTTTTGCTTAGTTTTGTTTTTAATTCTAGCATAGAAACTGAAGAACAGAAGAAATGCTTCATGTGGTCTGTTAGGCTAATCCAAATATATTCACATTATTCACTGTCATTCAACTGATATCATGCAATACCATTCAACCCTTTTGTTTTTATCTTTTTCAAAATTGTATTTGTTGGTTTAATTTTAAATGATATTTGAAATTTTTAAAAAAAATAGACAATATAGAACCTCTAAAAAGAAAAGGTACAATCTGTGTCCCATTTCTGCCTACCCCCAGGCCCATTTCTCTGAAATAACCTGTTTTAACTATTTCTAGTTTTAATTCTTGTAGTAGTTCCTTCTGCAGTTGTATGTACAGTTAGCATAACATAGTGGCTTCAAGTGTGGAGGCTGGAGCTAGACTACTGGGTTCAAATTCTGGCTTTACCGCTTACTAGCTGGACAACCTTGGGCTTGACTTTCTGTGCCTCCATTTTCTTATCTCTAAAACGGAAATGCAGGTATCAGGTTTATAAGTTGTAATACAGTAAAGTATTTTTTTTACATTTTTTTAACGTTTATTTATTTTTGAGACAGAGAGAGACAGAGCATGAACGGGGGAGGGTCAGAGAGAGGGAGATACAGAATCTGAAACAGGCTCCAGGCTCTGAGCTGTCAGCACAGAGCCCCACGCGGGGCTCAAACTCACGGACTGTGAGATCATGACCTGAGCCGAAGTCGGCCGCTTAACCGACTGAGCCACCCAGGCGCCCCTACAGTAAAGCATTTTAGAATACTGTTTGACATGTAGAATGTTAGCCATTCTTAGGAACTCTAAATTTCTAAATATTAACTAGCTAATCGCTATACTGCTACTTTTTAAATTATCAATTTAAAATATTTTCTATTGATGAGATGAAGATTTAACTCACATATATTGGCTCATCTGTCTGGTCCACTGCGGCCATTTCTGTATGTATTTTAGGCCATGGCTTCTGGGTTTTTACTTTATCTTTTTAGTAATTTCTGATCCCTTTACCCTTTTCCAGAAAACTGTTGGAATCCTGTACCCTGAAAGTTCTTCTCCCATTCATTTTCCTAGGTTTATATATTTGTTAGGTTCTTACTATTATTTGAGTGAAGTTTGGAAGGAAAGGAGGTAAACAATATGAGTTTCATGGTGTATTTTCTTTAAAAATCAAGAGTGAGATAGAAGGCAAAATGATATATACTTGTATGTGAACAGGGAAGATAAAAAATTTCTTACAAAATTACTTTGTTACCTAGTATTTCTGATACTTAATTTCTCATCTGTGAAATAAAGTGATAGAGCAAAATGACTTCTAAGTTCCTTTCAACTTGAACATTTTATTATTATATTTGTTTGGGGTTTTTTTTCCCCTCTTATAAATCTCTACCCTCCTTCACACTTAACTATTCTGGCCTAGTTAGTTTCAATCAAATGTAATCTACACAAACTGCCCTTCTCCTGTTTCCTAACTATGTTCATGTCTATACATGATATTTGAAAGATAACACAGAAACATTCTGCCACCCTTCATAAATAATCAACTTCTTTCAAGATTAGTAAATCAACAGAAATACTTTATAAGCTTTTTTTCCGATTGCTGTTGAAGAAATAAGCTCAAAAAGCCATTTTAGTGTAATTGGGCAATATTTAGTTATGTGTTTGGGGGATATATCTATTAGAGGCTTCTGCATGTTGTGACCTAATAAAGCTGGTAGAACATGACTCTCTTCAAGAAAGCTTGTTCACCAAGGTTGAATTAAATAGTCCTTCGAAGACAAACATCCAGGATTCATCATGATTTTTCCTGTTTCTTCACATCCTACATCCAGTCAGATCATCAGCAACTACGCTTTACCTCATATACACGTGTAAGAAGTTGACCCTTGAACAATGCAGGGTTAAGGGCACAAACCCTTGCCCAATTGAAAACGCATGGATACCTTTTGGCTCCCCAAGAACATAATTACTAATAGCCTACTGTTGACCAGAAGCCTTACTGATAACATAACTGGTCAATTAACATATATTTTGCATGTTGTATGTGTTATATACTGTATTCTTACAATAAATAAGTTAGAGAAAAAGTGTTATTAGTAGGGTCATAGGGAAAAACATTTACTATATTTATACTGTATTGTATTTATTGAAAAAAATCCACGTGTAAGTGGACCCATGTAGGTCAAACCCATACTGTATGTATATATGTGTATTATTGTATGTGTGTAATCACGTGTGTGTGTGTATATATATATATACATTTATAGATATATACATTTATAGATATATACATTTATAGATATATACATTTAAATATATATATATATATATATGTAAAATCCAGCCTTTTCTCAAAAACTTCACTAAGACCACCTTCTGTCAGGTCAACCCTATACAAAGTGCCTCCTACACTGGTCTCCTAACTAATCCCTTTGCTTCTACTCTTTCCCCTATATTTCCCTATTTTGAAATGGCTTCCCAACACACATAGAATACAATCAAAACTCCTACCATGACCTATAAACCTTGCTTAATCTGACCTGGCCTCCTCCCACCTTCTCTTCCATCAATTCTCTCCTTTTCCTTTACTCCTTTCCCACAACATTGGCTTTGTTGTTCCTCTAATGCATCAAACCCTTTCCATCCTTTGGGCCTTTATGCTTGTGGTAGCTCTGGAATGTGGACCATCTGGAATGGTCTCCCAGATCTTTGCTTCAATGCAGCACCTCAGAGCAGCCTTCCAAAGCAGCCATGCTCTTCTTCACCCCCTGGCATTATGTTCCCTTTATCCTAGCTTATGATAACTTAGGATAAGCAGTTACCATTTTGTGACATCATATAGAACTATTGATACTTATAGATATACATTCATCTACATTTTACTTCTGTCTCTGTCTTTCTGTCTCTTCATCTCTTTGTCTATCTTTCTGTCTCTGTATTTTTCTCTTTCTTTCTCTTTCTACTTCTCCCAACCCAAGCAAGGGTAAGGTAGGTGTGTGGTCAGCCTCCTTCTCTGCTGTACTGCTGCTTATAGCACCTAGGATAGTGCCTGAAAAATACTAAGCATTTAAAATATTTTTATATTGAATTCTCACTGGCTATTTAATTACTTCTAAATTGCTAGTCTGGAAGCAATTACAAAGTAGGAACCATGCCTATCTTACCATTTGATTCCTAATACTGACTAGAGTGCTTGGCAAAAATAACACTGTGTTAAAGACAGAAGGAATAAAAGTTCTGAATTCAACAATGAGTCTTATTTGGAAACCACCTATTATGACATTTATATGAAGCATTCTAAAAATTGTAATAAATCACTGGCTTCATAAAATTTCTAGGCTTATGAGCACTTTTTGAATAATTTTTTAAAAAATGACAGTCAACTTTTGAAATTCAAAATCCATTCAGATTTTGTGATGATCACTTTTCAGATATCTGTGGTTTTCTATTATATACAAGTATCTTGCATTTATCAATGTCCTACATTGCAATTGGACACACTGTATTAGAAATGAGGACATTTTAAATAACCATATGAATTTGGGCAAGTCCCTGAATCCCAGGGTATCCCATTTGCTTCATTTGTAAGTTGAAAAGAATCCTACACATGACATGCAAAATGCTGTTATTCTTGTCATACCACATGTGTTATGTCATAATAATATTGGCTTTTTTTTTTCAACGTTTATTTATTTTTGGGACAGAGAGAGACAGAGCATGAACGGGGGAGGGGCAGAGAGAGAGGGAGACACAGAATCAGAAACAGGCTCCAGGCTCTGAGCCATCAGCCCAGAGCCTGACGCGGGGCTCGAACTCACGGACCGCGAGATCGTGACCTGACTGAAGTCGGACGCTTAACCGACTGCGCCACCCAGGCACCCCATTATTGGCTTTTTATAAAAGAGTAGTGAGTCATCATTAATCATACAGGCACTCTTGAGTACTACTTGGAGATGGGCTTAGTTCTGCATAACTGTTTCAGGAACATTTTTCTGGCATGTGGGCAATAGCGAACTACTCATGAGCTGAGTACATTAGCATCTGCTGTGCTGTCTGTATGGAAAATATAAACAGAGCCTCTTCAGTTCAGTTAGGCAAGATTTCTGACCCTTGAATCTATTTACCTTGGATCATCATGTCTTATGAAGGCAGATGACTTTCTTTGAATTAAAAAAAGATGTAAAAACCATGTTCAGTGCTTTATTGTTTCGCAATGTTTACAGGTAAAACAGATTTATTCTTTAGATTAACAAATCACATGTCCAGTGATGGCTTCCACTCAAATATATTATTTACTATGTACACATTCTTTATTTTTGAAGAACTTGAGAGTAGATCAAGAGAAAGAACTAAAACATGACTTGCAAGCAGAATAGTGGCATTTAGAGAAGTGAACAAATGCCACTATTCTGCTTGTTAGTCATGTTTTGGTTCTTTTCCTTGATCTAAAGTTCTTCAAATTTTATTTAATATAGAACCCAAACTACAAAGATAGGGCAACAAATATGGTTAATAGAGACCATAAAGGAACTCCTTTACAAGGCATTAATTTTCAAGGCTCACTAACATTTCAATATTATCCTATTTTTTTAGAAATACCCAAACATTGGTGATACAAATTAGAGCTTTACCAAGAGCCTATTAGTAGGCAGAAATAGATGTGGTGGGCTACACATAATGATTACGGGAATGCACTTTGCTTCAAAACAAGTAAAATAAACCAAAAAAAAAAAAAAAAAAGGAAAAAATCAACTAAAAAGTCTATGCCACCATTACTGTTTCCTTTATAACTTTAAAGTGTTTTGGTTTTATAAAGTTACCTTTAAGTTAAAAACATCCTTGTATTAAATTATGGAGTATTTGAATGTTAGGAATAATGGGTATTTAGTTTTAGTTTCAAGGTTTTGAGTACTAGACAGGCATTGTGCTGTATCAATATCAAGATAAGACTAAATCAAGAGCAAAACAACAGAAAAGGCTAGAGAAATTGCAGATCAGGATTAGTACTCTTGGTAGATATAAAGTAAAATATGGAAGTGAAATCCTGGAAGATTAGCTTAGACTACAAGACAGAAAAGCATAAAGACTTAAGAAAATAGTAAAATTCAGGAAAGCATAAAGATGGGAGTAGACATTAGAAACATGAAATTGAGGAGCTGAGACCCGATAATCAAGAGACAGGACCAATGATCATATGTGATGGGGAGTCTATTTCACTGAGGAAAGAATATTGAGTTCAAAGGGGTAATATAGCAGAAGCCCTTGAGTTAGGAGTAACTGATGAACATTTCATTACTCACTGGGAAGTTCACTTACTGTGTCCTTATCACCTTATCACTTGGTAGGAGTTAGCAGAAATAGGGTTCATGGTAGTGACCTTCAGCATTTGGAGGTATGTCTTGCAGTGGATATGGCTTTATAGCCATAAATCAAAGAGTGAGAAGTATGTCATATTAATATGGTTCTTTTTATCAACTCAGATTCTGAGTATCCAGTCCACTGGGAAGTAATTCAATGTCTGTTATTATGTTCCCCTCCTTCTTGTCCAAGTCATGGGTAAGTCCTAGAGGCTTAATCTATACTAAGCCCCACAGGCTGCGCTTTTCTCCTGTTCTGATTATCACTAAAATATCTAATGACCAAGTATCATAGTGCCCTGAGTTTCTAGGCTTCTTTTTGAAATTTTGGATACAAAAACCTTTGTAGAGGGGCGCCTGGGTGGCGCAGTCGGTTAAGCGTCCGACTTCAGCTCAGGTCACGATCTCGCGGTCCGTGAGTTCGAGCCCCGCGTCGGGCTCTGGGCTGATGGCTCGGAGCCTGGAGCCTGTTTCCGATTCTGTGTCTCCCTCTCTCTCTGCCTCTCCCCCGTTCATGCTCTGTCTCTCTCTGTCCCAAAAATAAATAAACGTTGAAAAAAAATTAAAAAAAAAAAAAAAAACCTTTGTAGAAGGTAAAAGTCCTGGAGATGCTTGGAGATACTTCCCTAGACACAGCTCACAGCCATTGAGATCCTACCCCTTTAAAAAGTCCTAATGTGGAGTCAACTTCAAAGGACCTCTATTTGATGCTCTGCAAGAATATTCATGGTAAGAGCATTCACATGGCATAGCAAAATGTTTAGAAATAAGGGAAGGAAAAATGGAGATCAGTGACATATATGTACCTCAATATTTTATCTAGTTACTTCCCCCCACTAGTAAACCTCTATGTCTTCTCAAACAACATATGTTTCCCATTCCTGTGTGGCCACGTACTATCACCACAGTCAACATCTCCACCGCCACTAGAAAGCTGAAACATGTGCATGTTACCCCATAGGGGGATGTTACCCCAGCATAGTGTGACACATGTGCAAAGTGGTGCCTGTCAACACCTCAAGAACTAAAATGATGAGCTTGAGCACCAAGATAATGTTTGACAACCCCTTTTAGGAGCCCATTTTTCTTAATTTTCCTTCTAAAGTAACTTTACCCTACCCAGGTTCTCAGTTTTAGGCTCCGGGGCCCCACTTGTCCTCAGAGATAGGTGAACGAAACATGAGCGAGGCTGACCTAACGGCAGCTGTATAAAGTTTCTATTTGCTACTGGTAATTACAGCAGCCACTGAATCCTCTTCTCCAGCAATACCGTATCATCTTCCTAGCCATTTCCTTCCTTTCACAACTATATCAAGACCTCCTGATGATATCTTCCTAGATTAAGCCAGCTGGGTATTTTTATCTGACCTGTATGAGGTCCAGGCTTTCAAGGGCAAGAGAAGAATGGGAATTTATGGGGAATAATTCATATAATATCGTATGTGTAGTCTGCACCTGTGTTCTCAATAGAGGGTGGCTGGATTGATCTGGCACATAGGAGGCTCTCAACTAATTGTTGAATGGGTTATTTTCCTTATACTCCTGTAGCTTCAGTCTCTGCCTTTCTATGGACTCCTTCCCAGTAGCAGTTCACCATAATGTCTCGCCACCCCTCTACCTCATCTCCTCAAATCCTTCTCCACTCTTCTCCACTGCTTGATCTTCTTCTTCTCCACTGCTTGATCTCCCTCTGGCAGCCAAATTTCCTAGGAAAGTTCCTTGTGCTTGGCCATCCCTTTCCAATTCTTATCCCTCTCCAGTCTGACTTCCACCCCCATAAATGCCTCTGATTGAGGTCAGCCATCGTCCTACTTGCTAATCTCACATTTCTCAATTCTTACTGTACTTGCTCTCCCTTTGTTGAGAAATACACTTCCATCAGCTTTTGTGACCTCACCATCCATTTGTTTTCTTCTTCTTCCTCCCCCTGAGGATGTTCCATCTCAGTCTCCTCTGCAGGTCCCTCTTTCTTTGCCAAGACATTAAATGTACTAGGTATTAATATACCCAAGAGCTCTGGCCTTGTGCTTCCTCTTGCTCTCCATTTTCCCTGGCACATCTCACCTTCTCCTTTGGCTTCAGTTATATGCTGATGCTTCTCAATCTACTTATAATTCAAACACATCCCCTAAGGCCAGAGGTATATATTCTAGTACCTATCAGATGTCTCTATGTACCACTGGCACCCCAGACTCAAAATCGCCAAAGCTGAACTTATCATTTCTCCTTAAAACCCACTGGTTCTCTTATTTTTCCTTCTCTCTCTTTTTTTTTTTTTTTCATTCTGATGCTATTATTGTCCTTTTACCTTTAGACTCCCACCATTTCTCCCACTTCTGGCAACCACCCGTCTTTTCTTTGTATCTATGAGTTATTATTTTGTTTTTAAGTGTCTACATACAAGAGACATTATATGGTATTTCTTTTTCTCTGTCTGTCTGATTTCACTTAGCACAATGCCCTTGTTGCAAATGGCAAGATTTCGTTCTTTTTTTATGCTGAATAATATCCCATTGTGTGTGTGCATACTGTAATATGTATACTAGATATACAGTAATATAGACACATACACTCTCTCTATATAATATATACTCTAATATATCTGTATATATATAACAAATTTTTATCTGTTCATCAATCAATAGTCTCTCAGGTTGCTTCCATATCTCAGCTATTATAAATAATGCATATAATCTTTTCAAGTTGTGTTTTTGTTTTATTCAGGTAAATATTCAAAGTGGAATTGCTGGATCATATGGTTGTTCCATTTTTAATTGTTTAAGGAACTGCCATACTGTTTTCCATAGTAGATACACCAATTTGCATTCTAAACGTGCAAAGTATTCCCTTTTTTCCACATGCTTATCAAGACTTCTTATTTCTTGTCTTTGTGATAATAACCATTATAACAGGTGTGGTTTTGATTCATTTCTCATTGTGGTTTTTACTTACATTTCCCTGATGATTAATGGTGTGGAACATATTTTCATGTGTCTATCATGTGTATGTCTTTTTTTAGATAATTGTCCATTCAGGTCCTCTTGTCCATTTCTGAATTGGATTATTTGGGGTTTTAATGGCCATTGAGTCTTATGTTCTTCATATATTATGAATATTATCCCCTTATCAGATATAGGATTTGCAAATATTTTTGCAAATAGTTTGCCTTGTCAACTTGTTGATTGTTTCCTTTGCTGTGCAGAATCTTTGTAGCTTGATATAGTTCCACTTGTTTATTTTTGCTTTTGTTGCTTGTGCTTTTTTTAATTTTTTTAATTTTATTCATTTTTGAGAGACAGAGAGAAACAGAGCACAAGTGGAGGAGGGGCAGAGGGAAAGAGGGAGACATAGAATCTGAAGCAGGCTTCAGGCTCCGAGCTAGAGCCCGACGCGGGGCTCCAACTCACAAACCTCGAGATCATGACCTGAGATGAAGTTGGATGCTCAACTGACTGAGCCACCCAGGTGCCCCGCTTGTGCTTTTGATATAAGATTCAAAAACTCACCACTGGGGCACCTGGGTAGCTCATCAGTTAGGCGTCTGACTCCATCTCAGCTACAGTCATGATCTCACAGTTTGTGAGTTTGAGCCTCACGTTGGGCTCTGCACTGACAGTGAGGAGCCGGCTTGGAGTTCTTTCTCCCTCCCCCTGTACCCCTACCCCACTTCTGCTCACTCACTCTCTCTCAAAATAAATAAACTTTTAAAAATTTTTTAAAAAAACCAAACTCATCACTAAGACTGATGTCAAAGAGCTTACCACCTATGTTTCTTCTAGGAGTTTTATGGTTCCAGGTCTTACGTTCAAATCTTTAGTCCATTTGAGGTTAATATTTTGTGTATGGGATAAGTAGGGGTTGAGTTTCATTCTTTTGCATGCAGCTGTACAGTTTTTCCAACACAATTTATTGAGAGTCTGTCCTTTCCCCATTGTATACTCTTGGCTCCTTTGTTGTGAATTAATCGACCATGTGTACAAGAGTTTATTTATGGGCTTTTCATTCTGTTCCATTGATCTGTGCTTCTGTTTTTAAAAAAATTTTTTTAAACGTTTATTTATTTTTGAGATAGAGAGAGACAGAGCATGAACGGGGGGAGGGTCAGAGAGAGAGGGAGACACAGAATCTGAAACAGGCTCCAGGCTCTGAGCCGTCAGCACAGAGCCTGACGCGGGGCTCGAACTCACGGACCGCGAGATCATGACCTGAGCCGAAGACAGACGCTTAACCGACTGAGCCACCCAGGCGCCCCTGTGCTTCTGTTTTAATGCCAATACCATACTATTTAATTACTATAGCTTTGTAATATAGTCTGAGTGAGGGAGCATGATGCCTCCAGTTTTGTTCTTTATTTCTTTCTTTTTTTTAATGTTTATTTATTTTTGAGAGAGAGAGAGAGAGAGAGAGAGAGAGAGAGAGAGAGAGAGGGCATGAGCAGGGGAGGGGCAGAGAGAGAAAGGGAGACAAGGAATCTGAAGCAGGGTCCAGGCTCCAAGCTGTCAGCTCAAAGCCTGACGAGGGGCTCGAACCCACAAACCGTGAGATCATGACCTGAGCCAAAGACAGACGCTCAACCGACTGAGCCACCCAGGCGCCCCCCCCAATTTTAAATGTTGCTTTTCAATATTTTGTTATTAGTGTATAGAAATACAACAGATTTTTGTGTATTGATTGCATATCCTGCAACTTTACTGTATTTGTTTATTAGTCCTAACAGATTTTTGATGAAGTTTTTAGGGTCTTCTATATGTAATACCATATCATCTGAATATAGTGAGAGTTTGACTTCTTCCTCCATTCCTACTCATACATACCTTTAAAAAAGTTTACTGATTTTAAGCCTGGGATGCTCCCAGTTTTGAACATTGAGCAACCCAAGAAAACCTGACTGCAGACAGAGTATATAGTAGCATTTTACCTTCTGTATTTCCCTTCTGTGCTATAATCTCAGCTCTGCAGACCTTCCTACTTGCATATCTTATGTTCCCATCATCTCTTCACACAGTCCTCTCTGACCACTTTCCTTGGCTATCAATAGCTGAGCTGAGATTACACTTCTATCTGTCCTTTTACCTTATTTTGAATTGAGCAGCATAGTGATAAAACATGGGTCTACTTATGAAATAAAAAGAGCCCATTCTGCAATTAAAACCAAGTCTTAAGATACTAATATCCTGAAGACACATGATTACGATTTGCCTACTTTACTTTTTAAAGTTTATTAATTTATTTTGAGAGAGGAGGAGAGAGAGAGAATGGGAAAGGGACAGAGAGAGAAGGAGAGAGAATCCCAAGTAGGCTCTGACTGTCAGATGCAGAGCTTGATTTCACAAACTGTGAGATAATGACCTGAGCCTAAATCAAGAGTCAGACCCTTAACCAAATGAGTCACCCAGGTGCCCTGCCTATTTTAAATATTAAGCAGTATAAGTGTAAATTTTCAAAAGAGGATACAAATAAAAATGACACAAGAGCATTGTTTAAAAAATTATTTATTTATTGAGAAACAGTGCACAGAGCCCAATGCGGGGCTTGAACTCACGAACCATGAGATCATGACTTGAGCTGAAGTCAAGAGCCAGTTGCTTACCGGACTGAGCCACCCTGATGCCCCAACACAAGAGTTTTTGATGGGAGAAGGGAAATACCAAATCTAAAATAGAAGAGTTTCACAAGGATGGGAAGCCAAGGAATCAAAATAAAACTTCTACTCCAGGTTTTTGCCTAAAAAGGAGCTCTAGGAGTTTCTGTCTTGCAAGAGTTCCTATCTGGGTAGACACAGCTGTATTGAGCCCCTGCTTGTCACCAGGCTTTGCTGTAGACACTGGACCATTCTGCAGTAAACAACAAGGCTACCGGATGAGTAAGGCAAATACTTTTATTTCAATTTAACAGACAATAAAACTGAGGCCCAGAGAACTTGACTGAGTGATTTTCCTGAGGTTCTTGGAGACAGTCAGGGAACTGCATCAAGAACTCAAGTCTCCTCATTGTTCTTAGCAGACCATAACTACAAATCAGACTTGAGGTACAGGATTCTAATAAACCTTGTCACAGTTTCTGACTTCCTGCACCCATCTGTTCTTCACTTATTGGAGTATCATTCTCCATTTTTCTCTGTCTTTTCCTCTATTTCCCAAGAACGTTTTGCACTTTGGCCTTGAGATTGTATGCATTGCTCCATTATCTTAAATAGACCCAGTCAAAGATTCACACGATAATCTCTGCTGTAAGCACATTGGTCAAGGTGCGAGGGAGGCAGGAACTGTGCCAATACATTGCATAAGTGCCATGAACATGTAATCGGATAGTGTGACACGGGACAAAGTGACCAAGGGAAACAAAGAATAAGGCAGAATAAAAGCAAAGGGGAGAAAACCACCGGACTGTTACTACAATGTACTAGAAGCAGAATAGGCTAGGATTCTTCTGTAACCACACTGTTGGAGAGTTTAGTGACAGAAGGAAGTCTAAATAAAATCCAGAATCTAATTACATGAAAAGTTATTAGGCCACTTGATCCATGATCAAAGACAAGAAATAGACATTTCCCCTGCAGCACAGAGTATGTGATCTCCCTATGGGTGCTGGGATATACAAAGCGACATGGATGTCTGATTTGCTCACTAATGTTGTTTGCAGTTTGTTTTTTTTTTTTTCTCTCTGAAGTGTGTTGCAGTTTTTTACAAAAGATCATAGAATTGGGGAAAGTCTTATAATATTCTTTTATGCAGTCTCTGAAATGCCATGTTTTAAAAATGTAAAGGAAAGGTATTCACTTCACATGGTATTTTCTCATTTTAGGAACCATTTTCTGCTCACCCTCAAATGATTGTTTTGTACTATCTTTGCATGTTTAGCAAAAAATGGGTGATCTGTATACTGTAACTTTATACATAGCAAAGGTTGGAAAACAACTCTGGTAAGGATGCCTGGGGAAGGTGCTAACATCTCTATCTTTCCCTTATAGAAAAGTCTAGAGACGATAGTTTTTCAAATCATCTTATTCAACTCCTGCTGTCACACACATTGATGTCACCACTTATCAGTATCCAAGATTTTCTAAATAGTTTTTAGAAACATTCTGGGAGTGAGTGTATAAGAGATGTCTGGATATTACAAAAAGAAATGTTCTGGGAGTGGGTATACAAGAGATATCTGGATGTCAGAGAATTTAGGATATGAGCTCATTCTGTTTATTTACAGCTTGGTTTCTCTTGGGAGGAAATGTACTCCCTTTTCACTTACAGGATCTCCTACATGGAAGACAATTGTTTTTAGTCCTCCTGTTTGTCCTTTCAATCAAAGGTCTTGGGCTTGAGATTGATTTTTGTTCAAGGCTATATAAGTCTTGGTGTTGGCAGGATGATTTTAGAGAAGGTACAAGATGGAAAGAAAGGAGTACAAGCTATGAAGGCAGTGGGTTGACATGCTAATTCTTGTAAGTCCTTAGGGAATCTTCAACTATGTGATCAACTCCTCCCAACTGAATGAATACCACTTTTAAATTGAATTAATATCATAAAGCAGTTGTAAAAAACAATAGCAAGTATATTGTTTATAAGGCAATGCTAGTTCTATTTCCTATTCTACTATAAGAAAATGAACATATTTTATTTTTTATACTCTTATGTTAAAAACATAAGTATAACTGGCAGGCTGCATAAACTAATATTTCCTTGGAAAACTATTCAAACCATGGTTTTAATATTGTCTTTCTTAATTTTTAATTTTTTAATTGATTTTTTCTGCTTAAAGATGAGAATGTTCTTCAAATGTAAATAGAGAAATACTTAAAAATGAATATATATATATATATATATATATATTATTTATTCCACTAAGTAAAAATGAGCACTTTAAAGGTTTCATTTATTTTCTTCCAATGAAAACGCTATTTTCTTTTCTTTTCTTTTTTTTGTTTTGAAAACGCTATTTCTTATTGCCTAAGAGTGATTCAAGACTGACTGTTGTATAACATCAAAATATTAAGAAATTCAATGTCATTAATTAGGATTTAAAAGGAATGATTAGAACTAAGATGGACATATTACATTCATCATGACAACTTAGTTCTCATTCATTTAGGCTTTTCCACTATTCATATATATGTATTTTTTTTTTGGTTGGGATATTTTTCTGATGTTCTAAATACATCTTATTATAGTTCATTTGACTATTATTCCTAGATATTGTGACAACAGATATCTACAGAGCATAGTAAAAAGACAAATAACTTTGATTATGATGGCAAGCTTTTTTGTGCATTTTTTATGTCTTCTAAAGTCAAGACATATGTTTAATTATCTTTTTTTTTCTTCTAAGATTTTATTTAAACTCAAGTTCATTAACATATAGTGTAGTATTGGTTTCAGGAGTAGAATTTAGTGATTCATCACTTATATACAACACTCAGTACCCTCCTTAATGCCCATCACCCATTTAAAACATCCACCCCATATCCCCTCCAACAACTCTCAGTGTGCTCTCTATAGTTAAGAGTTTCTCAGGGTTTGCCTCCCTCTCTGTTTTATCTTATTTTATTTTCCCTTCCATTCTCCTATGTTCATCTGTTTTGTTTCTTAAATTTCAAATATGAATGAAATCACAAAGTATTTATCTTTTTCTGACTGACTTATTTCGTTAAGAATAATACACTCTAGTTGTATCCGCATCATTGCAAATGTCAAAATTTTATTCTTTTTGATGGCTGAGTAATACGCATACACACACACACACACACACACACACACACACACCCCACAATCTTCTTTATCCAAAGACAGTCTCTTCAGTAAATAGTGTTGGGAAAATTGTACAGTGACATGCAGAAGAATGAAACTGAACCACTTTCTTACACCAGACACAAAAATAAATTCAAAATGGATGAAACACCTAAATGTGAGACAGGAAACCATCAAAATCCTAGATGAGAACACAGGCAGCAACATTGACCTTGGCCTCAGCAACTTCTTACTAGACATGTGTCCAGAGAAAAGAGAAACCAAAGCAAAAATGAACTACTGGGGCCTCATCAAGATAAACAGCTTCTGCACAACAAAGTAAACAATCAACAAAGCTGAAAGGCAGCCTACAGCATGGGAGAAGATATTTGCAAATGGCATATTGGATAAAGGGCTAGTATCCAAAAATCTATAAAGAACTTAGCAAACTCAACACCCAAAAAATAAATAATCCGGTTAATAAATGGGAAGAAGACATGAACAGATATTTCTCCACGAAGACATACAAATGGCTAACAGACACAGGAAAAGATGCTCAACATCACTCATCATCAGGGAAACCAAATCAAAACCACAATTAGATACCACCTCCCACCTGTCAGAATGGCTGAAATGAACAACACAGGAAACAAAAGATGCTGGCGAGGATAGGAGAAAAGGGAAACCCTCTTACTATATTGTTGGGAATGCAAACTGGCACAGTCACTCTGGAGAACACTATGGAGGTTCCTCAAAAAGCTAAAACTCATTCGAGTTTTAACCTATGACCCAGCAATGGCACTACTAGGTATTTGCCCAAAGGATACAAAAATATTGATTTGAAGGGGCACATGCACCCCAATGTTTATAGCAACACTATGAACAAGAGTCAAATGTAGAAAGAGTCCAAATAGCCTTTGTATATTTCAATTTCAAATTTATATCGTGATAAATCAAGCAGAATTTTAGAATCCATATAACCCATAATCTAACTTTCAAAGGCCCAGGATTCTGGTATTTCTTGTTCATAGCTGAAAAAAGGTTTTATTTAGGTTTTATTAAGTCCTCAGTCTTTCAAAAGGCAGTCTTAGTTGAGGCAGCTGAGTATTGGGAAATCATCCAGGTGTTTGGAAAATATAGAGTTACGGGTAATCCATTAGATATCCATTTCCTATTAAGAACTATAGTTGTAAGAGTAAAAACATAACAACTGATTATGAGGATAGGAAAGGATGTTACAATCAAACTAAATTTTGACACTTGATAAGGAGTGATTCTAACAGCAAGGATAAATAATAAAGCCTGGCTGATAAATGACAGTTTCTTTTTCTAGTAGTTTATCCGCACTATAGTGTTCTTTACATGAGACACTTATAAGGCTTAACTAAAACGGGTAAAGTAAATAACTGTAAGGTGGGGTGTCATAGCAGGAACCAGAGTAGTCAAAGAGTACGTATAAGCTATACCTTGAGGGAACATAAACCCTGAGTTACCCCTTGGAGACATAAATTCAGTGTAGTGTAAAGATGAGGAGTTTGCAGTGGAGTTACCCACTAATAGCAGTATAGCAGTGCACCCGGAAGAAGGCATTTACCTTTTCTCATCTGCCATCTGTGTGACTTGAGCTAGCACTTACGGTTTGAATTCATTTTGAATAAATTAGTTCATGTATATGTGTTAGCTAGTCTGGTTTTTATAATTACAAGTCATCAGAATAGTTGCTCTCAAAAGTCAGCCTTGCTCAAGAGAATGCAAACATAGAGGTCCTTAAGGATGGGCTGATATTGGAGAGAATTCTGAGACCCAAGGGGAAAGATAGGTTAACTTGACTTGAAAGCTCAGCTTCAAAATTGTTTGATTGTGAAATAGCAAATCCCTGTGCATGATGGAGGCTCACTGTTCATGATTCTGATACTACAGATGATCAGAATTCCATCAACTTTTGATTGATAATTATTACATTATACAATGCTTTGATGAATCCATGCATTAAAAAGTATTGAGTACCCACTATGTTCTAGACACAGTGATGACTGCAAATCACTTCCCTCCGTGAGCTTCCAATTTAGTGGATAATGATAGTTAATGACACAAGGCAGCATTTGTTAATTTTCAAATGAGTGTCATTGACAGTAAATTCTCCAGGAAACAATCTTTCTCAACAGAGAGGCTCATAAAGCCTCTTTGCTCCCTGACATTAATCTGTCCATCTTTCATGTGAAACCAAACATTCAACTAAATTTACATTCTTCTCCAAGGAGAACCAGCTGGTGTTTATAGTGAATCCTTTTGGCTTGATTATTGCCATGTACAACTTATTCTTTATTTCTATTTTATAACATGACTGGAAACAGCAACAAATTTAAACAGAGACATTAACAACGGTCTCCAAACATAGTTAATTTATGTCTTTTAAAAACATGTATTTTTAAAGCATGGTGCAATATTACCAGAAGTTTCTATAGCATGATTATAAATGTGAAATACATTTTCATGAAGCCACCAAAATAGTTAACCTAAATACCCCTTTCTGAGAGAAACTGATAGAAAAGCATATGTGGCATGTTGTTTTTCAGGTCGTTATTCAAAGGACTTCAAAAGGAAGTTTGTGAATTCACACAATTATTCGCAGAAAGTTAGATGACTATAATGTTCATTAATCCAATGAACCTATTCAAAGGTATCAGAGGTATCTCACAGAATGTAGGGATATAAATATCTTTCCTGGCTCTTATGTGCGCTATCTAACTGTGTCGTACGGGTTAAGAGGATATCTAAGTGTTTCTCGGTGATTTAAGATAAATGAGACAAGGGGCGCCTGGGTGGCGCAGTCGGTTAAGCGTCCGACTTCAGCCAGGTCACGATCTCGCGGTCCGTGAGTTTGAGCCCCGCGTCGGGCTCTGGGCTGATGGCTCAGAGCCTGGAGCCTGTTTCTGATTCTGTGTCTCCCTCTCTCTCTGCCCCTCCCCCGTTCATGCTCTGTCTCTCTCTGTCCCAAAAAAATAAATAAACGTTTAAAAAAAAAAAAATTAAAAAAAAAGATAAATGAGACAATTCTTGAGACTGTCCTTAGAATATTTTTAAGCTTTTTACAGATCAGATTGCTGCCCAAGTTACTTATTTTCTATGATCACGAGAAGAGTAAGGGGATCCGGAAATCCTACTTAGTTGTATAGCCTGAAAATGTTTTCAGAGATGAAGGGAAGCAAGGTTTGGGTAGGGAGGAAAGGAGGATGGAGAATCACTGGTCACATACACCTTTTGTTTTTAGGACCTCTTTGGTGCCCATTGGAGTGTGGGAAGATTTGCTAATGTCACCGGTAAGCTAACCTAGTTCTCTCACAAGCCCACAGCGGGCATGGCTCCAAAATGTCAGGTGGGTGACTTCTATCCTCAGAGTCTGATCAACTCCCCCTTTAATGATTCTTTATCACCTTGGTAACACATCAGTCTCTCAATGTAACCAGCAACATTTTGTCATAGAGATCTTAAAAATAATTTGTCCAATTTCCATAGAAAGCCTTCAGTGTGACAGGCCCTGAGCCAAACAAGGGGCAACTCACTAATACTGAGTTGTTACTGGCAAATAACTGAGCCAAACTTCCAAGGGCATTTATATGATAATGCAACAAAGGCAGTGGAATAAAGTTCTCATTTTGGGTATCATGAAGAAAAGTAGAGGTAACATTCTTAGACTCAACGATTTACGTTACCTCTTTGGTCCTGTAGATTTCTAAATTTCTATTATAGCAAAACGAACCCGATCAGTTTCTTCTGTCTTGTAAACTGCCTTGCAGGCAATACAAAATTTCACTATTGCTTTTATCTACTGACCCCCAACCTTAGTCTTTGCAATTCTAATCTAATCTCTGATTATGCTTCCAACTTTCGATATTTACATGTCCATTCATTTTTCATGTGTCCTCCATAATTCCCTTCCCTTCATCAAGGCCTTTTGGGCAAAATATATCAAAGTGATCTGCTGTCCAAAGAGCAAAATGTTGATAAACGCTGAAGCTGGGGAATGATCCTGTAAGGTCGTTCATCATACCTTTATTTATACTTTTTAATTTTTTTTTAATTTGTTCATTTATTTTGAGGGAGAGAGAGAGAGAGAGAGAAAGAGGCAGGGAGAGAGAGAATCTCAACCAGGCTCCGCAGGACTTGATCTCATGAACCGTGAGATCATGACCTGGGTTGAAATCAAGAGTCAGATTCTTAACTGACTAAGCCACCCACATGGCTCTATTACAAATTTTATAGAAAAAAGTTTACAGGAAGACTCACAGACTTAAATGTGCTTCTTCTATCCATTAAAGAACATACATATGTCCATTAAAATACATAAGTATTTTCTGTATTAATTTCATGTGGAATCAAGTCTTTGTATGAAAGTCTGTGGGTCTCCTATGGTTTCTAAGTTTCCTTGACGAGGTGATGTCCATGTAAATCTTGATCAAGAGTTAGGCCTTGAAATCCCAACTGTTAATTCACCATTTCTATGTGGGAGTCATTCTTGTTAAATTTAAAATTCCACAAGTCTGTGACTCTTTTTGTAACACATCACTAATGTTAGGGACCAGATGTTTCCTTTAGATCACATTAGGGTTTGTTATTGGTTTCCCTTTTTTTTCTCTTATGATACATATGTAGCAATATGCACACTGAAGGCAGTTGTTTGAGGAACATTACAGTGTAGAGTCCTTCAGGTGGAAGCTTGAAATAGTTTCTCAGTGACAAGGAAGGGAAATGTGACAAGGGGAAAATGTGGAAAGGAAAAAAAAATAATAAGAGGAACAAGCACAATGTATATACCAGATGAGGCTAAGGAAAAAACTAGATAACAATCTCTAACTTGTTTAACTACTGTGATCTTAATGTGAGAAAAAAAAAAGGAGAAATGTTCCAATTTGCATTGTTAGTTTAATATTGAGAAAAACTTTTAATAACTTTTAGGATGTGAATATATCTCCATGGTTTGATATTCTCACTGTATCAGTAAATTTTCCATTATGTATCATTTAATGGGAAAAACAAAAATACTGATGTTACTCACTGTGCTTCTTTTGATGTAACTTTTGCTCCCTATGATCAAGTAGAAAATATGTACCAGCAAAGGGCATTCAGGATTGTCATGGCTATTATAAAATTCAAGTTAATTGAATGGTTTTATTAATATATCATCTTTTTGCTGACTTTTACAAGTGATAAAATTAAGATTTAGAGCAGTTAAGTGACCTGTGATCACATGTGTTATAAGTGGGAGAATCACCATCCCAGATCTCCTCGGTCAGAATTGTTTAATTTTCAAGGACTCCCATTATATGAACAGCTCATTTTTTCCCTTTGATACTAAAAAAATAGCATTTAAAAATATATTTTGAGGGTTTTTTTCAGCTTTTCAAGTCTTCCACATAAAATTTAAATGAGTCTCAACAAATTGTCATTTAATTTTCAAACACTGAATTGTTGAGTCCTATATTTCATCTAACTCTCATTGCAAGTGGTTACAAGTTTTGCCTGATAAACATTATTTCTCGAGATCTCATTATATTTGGAAACAGGATATTTCCAAAGGAAAGAAATGGCAAGGCTGCATCTTTTTTTAATATTTTAAACAACTGCTGTATTTTAGGGATGAAGGCCAGCTTCTTCAAAATCTCATGAAAAATCATGATGAGGAATCACATGTGACTAGGAAAAAACAGGCACTAAATTTTGTTTGTATGCATGCCAATTCACAGCCCAGAAAGGAACTGGTTGGTTTATTTTGCTATCTAGTAACTTTATGTATAAGCATATATACAGAATATAAATAGATTCTGAAAATACCTTTAAATATTCAAATGTCTGTTTTAAAATGCATTCTAATAGGTGATGTATGAATTCAAGAGGCCTAGATAGACTTCATTTTAAATTCCAAACTGTTAAACACAGGCTGGTCATTTGGGACATCATCTGAGAAGATTGATTTTTTCAAGGGTTGAGACCTCATTGAAAATATCCCACTCAAAAACTGAGAAACCCTAAATGCAGATGAAATGAGCCTAAGCAAAGTCAGTAAGATAAGGCTGAGATCTACGTTCCTGGCCAAGAACCTAGGCACACCATGGTCGGTGGTGAGGCTTGAGGATAAACGCAGAGAGCAGTTTCAGAGCTGGGTGTGAGAGTTAGGAACATCATGAATACAGACTGGAAGTGAGCAGGCAGGTCTGAGTTTCATAGGCTGTGTGAGCTGAGCAGTAGAGTTCAGATACAGCGATGCAGACGAATTTCTCACAGATTCTGAATGGAAACCTATGTCGGTAAATAGATAAAATGACGGGAAAATTTTCTTACCTTCCCGCTGGGCTTTACCTCTGCTGTCAATGAGGGCCTCACACTATGAACCCCACGGCCGCGCACCCACACAGCCGCTAGGATATTTAAACTGGGAGTCAAGGAAAGAAGTTCTGTGATTACATGCTGTGATCAGTGTATTGGCATCTGCCTATTCTATTGGCACGTGTGTGAAACATACCGTAAGCACATCACTTAACAATGTATTATTTCTACAATCTTCCTTCATTGCAAAATTCATGGCAGGCACCCCGTTGAGTGTGTTTGTCACTCCCTGTGGCTGCTCTTGAAATATTTACGGGAACATTAAAGAAAAAATATCCTCTATCACGATAGGTATGGGATAATGAATACAATTGTTGAATTTTATATTGTACACATGAAAATAAGATAGCACTGTATGTTAACTCTACAGGAATTAAAATTTTAAATGTAAATATGAATATATAAATAAACAAATAAATAAGTAAACAAACAAACATACATACATATATACATTCTCAGGTTCCACAATCTCAGAACAAAAAGTCACCCGTGGATAGGTTGCAGGGATCCAAGGTTAAAAACCATGGTAGTGACTCATATCAAATACACTGCTGAATGAGCAGTCATAGAAATGAATACATTAACAGTACTGGTGGGATCAGTAAAAAGAAAGTTTCCACGATTGCACAGATAGGGCAAATCTATATACTATTTTCAGACCTTTGACCTTTGCTCAGATATGACCCAGCTAGTCTTCTATGCCTTGGCCTTTGTATTGTATCTGACCCTTTACTGCTAATAGACATGAAACAAATCGACAGCCTTTTCTTAAAATTTCCCATTTAAGTTTGTGCCCTTTTTACCCTTAGGTTTTTTTTTTTATTTTTAAGTTTACGTCCAAGTTCTATAATGATTTCAGGAGTAGATTCCAGTAATTCATCCCCTGTGTATAATACCCAATGCTCATTCCAACAAGTGTCCTCCCTAATGCCCCTTACCCATTTAGCCCATCCCCCCACCCACAACCCCTCCAGAAAAAAACTTCAGTTTGTTCTCTGTATTTAATAGTCTCTTATGTTTTGTCCCTCTCCTTGTTTTTATGTTATTTTTGCTTCCCTTCCCTTATGTTCATCTGTTTTGTCTCTTAAATTCCTCCTATGGTTGAAGTCATATGATATTTGTCTTTCTCTGACTAATTTCACTTAGCATAATACACTCTAGTTCCATCCACGTAGTTGCAAATGGCAAGATTTCATTCTTTTTTTAAAAAATTTGTTAATGTTTATTCATTTTTGAGAGAGAGAGCAGAGACAGAGCATGAGCGGGGGAGGGGCAGAAAAAGAGGGAGACACAGAATGTGAACCAGGCTCCAGGCTCTGAACTGTCAGCACAGAACCCGACGCAGGGCTCAAACTCATGGACCACGAGATCATGACCTGAGACGAAGTCAGATGCTCAACTGACTGAGCTACCCACATGCCCTGAGATTTCATTCTTTTTGATTGCTGAGTAATACTCCATTGTGTGTGTGTGTGTGTGTGTGTGTGTGTGTGTGTGTGTGTGTGCGCGCGCGCGCACGCGCCCCACATCTTTTTTATCCATTCATCCATCCAATGGACATTTGGTCTTTTTCCATACTTTGGCTATTGTCAATAGCATTGCTATAAACATTAAGGTGCATGTGCCTATTTGAAACAGCACACCTGTATCCCTTGGATAAATACCTAGTAGTAAGTTTGTGCACTTTTAAATAGGATTTGAAGTAGCCTATGTTAAGGCACAATGATCACTGCTTCATTATGCCATTTTAACCACCATTAGTGATCAATAGTATGCTTTGAATACTGTGTATAGTTTAGTCAATCTGCTTATCGGTGCTTGAAAAGGCAAAAACAAAACATATAGCTGCTAGAGACAAGTAAACTAAAAACTCCAATGAACGATAAAAATTATGGCGTGAAATGAAGACTAGAAAGCTGCTATTAGTGTTGTGTATTTTGAACGTATTCATAACTACAAATGAAAAGGCCAAGGTTAAAATCAGTTAACATAGCTTACTTCTTGCAGGAATCTATGACAACAGTGTCTAAATAAATAATAAAGTATGATCAGCAAACATACAGGTTTTCTTTATAATCTTGTAACAGAGACTATTGTAACACATTATGTAACTACAAAATTATTATTTGAACTTTCATACAAAAATATAAAAAACATCTTGTTACATAATATTATTATTAAGTCTTTAGGCTTTATGCCAAAAGTGTTACAAGTTTGATAAATAGGAAATCTCTTTTCCTTGTACCTTTATTGTTACAACTGATGTCTGGCTACATGTTGACTATATAGATAACAATTGAATCATGGGCATGACCAGTAATTATGATCTTAACTTGGTACAGAGATGTTGTGGGTTTGGTTCCAGGCCACCACACCAGCAAATATCACAATAAAGTGAGTCAAATGAATTTTTTTTACTTCTAGTGCCTATGAAAGGTATGTTCACATATACTATAGTTTATTAAGAGTGCAATAGCATTACATCTAAAAAACCCCAATGTACATGCTTTAACTTAAAATGCTTTATGGCTAAAAAAACGTTAACTATCATCTGAGGTTTCAGCAAGTAGTACCCTTTTTGCCGGTGGAGGTTTTTGTCTCGATGTTGACGGCTTCTGACTGATCAGGGTGGTGGTCGTTGATAAAGGGGGTGACTATGGCAATTTCCTAAAATAAGACTATGAAGTTTGTTGCATTGTTTTACTCTTCCTTTCATGAATGATTTCTCTGTAGCATGTGACGCTGTGTGATAGCATTTGACATTTGACTCACAGTAGAATTTCTTTCAGTCCTCTCAAACCCTGCCACTGGTTTATCCACTAAGTTTCTGTAATATTCTAACTCCTCTGTGGTCATTTTAATAATCTTTATAGCATTTTCACCAGGAGTAGATCCCATCTCAAGAGAGCACTTTCTTTCCTCATACATGAGAAGCAGCTCCTCATCTGTTCAACTTTTGTCATGAGATCACAGCCATTCAGTCACATCTTCAGGCTCCATTTCTAGTTCTCATGCTATTTGCACCCCATCTGTAGTTACTTTTTCCACTGAAATCTTGACCCCTCAAAGTCATGTATGAAGGTTGGAGTCAATTTCTTTCCAAATTTCTGTTGAAGTTGATATTTTGGTCTCTTCGCATGAATCATAAATGTTCTTCATGGCATCTAGAATGGTGAATTCTGTCTAGAAGGTTCTCAATTTATCTTGCCCAGATCCATCAAGAAATCACTATTTATAGCAGCCATAGCTTTACAAAGTATATTTCTTCAATAAGACTTGAATGTCAAGATTGCTCACCAATCTTTGGACTGCAGAATGGATATTGTGTTAGCAGGCATGAAAACAACATTAATCTCCTTGTCCACCTTCATCAGCACTCTTGTCAAAGAGCAGTAGTATTTTGAAAGCAATCTTTTTTTTTTTTTCCTGAGTAGTAGGTCTCAAGAGTGGGCTGCAAATATTCAGTAAACCATGTAAACAGATGTGCTGTCATCCAGGCTTTGTTGTTCCACTGATAGAGCACAGGAAGAGTACATACAGCATAATGCTTAAAGACCCTAGGATTTTCAGAATGGTCAATGAACATTGGCTTTAACTTAAAGCCACCCACTGCATTAGGCTCTAACAAGAGAGTCAGCCTCTGTCCTTTGAAGCTTTTTAAAGTCTTTTTTAGAGTTTATTTATTTTGAGAGAGAGAGAAAGGGTGAAGGAGGGGAACCAAGAGAAGGAGAGAGAGAGAATCCCAAGCAGGCTCCTCAATGTCAGCACACAGCCCGACACAGGGCTCAAACTCATGAACTGTGAGATCATGACCTGAGCCAAAACCAAGAGTTGGATACTTAAGTGACCTAGCTCCCCAGGTGCCCCTGTCCTTTGAAGCTTTGAAGCCAGGCACTGACTTCTCTCTAGCTATGGAAGTCCTATCTGGCATGTTTTTCTAATATAAGGTTGTTTTGTCTCTCTTAAAGATCTGTTGTTTAGTGTAACAACCTTAATTATTTTAACTTGATCTTCTGGAAAACATGCTGCAGCTTCAACATCAGCACTTCCTGATTCACCTTTCACTTTTGTTATATGCAGATGGCTTCTTTCCTTACACGTCATAAGCCAACTTCTGCTAGCTTCAAACTTTTCTTCTGCAGCTTCCACAACCTTCATAAAATTAAAGAGAGTTAGAGCATTGCTCTGGATTAGGTTTTGGCTTAAGGGAATGTTATGGTTGGTTGATCTTCTACTCAAGTCACTATAACTTTACATCAGTAGTAAGCTGTTTCATTTTCTTATCCATGTGTTCATGGGATAGCACTTTTAATGTCCTTCGAGACTTTTCCTTTGCATTCACAACTTGGCTGTTTGGTACAAGAGTACTAGCTTTTGGCCTATCTTAACTTTTGATGTGACTTTCTAACCAAGCCTAATCATTCATAGCTTTTGATTTAATGTGAGAAATGGGAGACTTTTTCCTTTTACTTATCACTTACAGGCCATTGTAGGGTGATTGATTGAAATAACTGACGTACAATGTTATATTAGTTTCAGGTGTACAGCATAGTAATTTGATAATTCTCTACATTATGTTTACCCTGATAAGTGTTGTCACCATAAAATGTTATTAGAGTATTATTGACTGTATTCCCAATGGTGCACTTTTCCTCTCCAGGACTGATTTGTTTTATGACTGAAAGCTTGTAGCTGTTAATCCCTTTCAAATATTTGACCCATCTCCTACCCACCTCCCCTTTGGAAACCATCAATTGTTCTCTGTATTGAAGATTCTGTTTGGTTTTTGTTGTTTGGTTGTTTCTTAGATTCCACACGTTAATGAAATCATATGGAATTTGTGTTTGTCTGACTTGTTTCACTCAGCATAATTCCCTCTAGATCTGTCCATGTTTTCACAAATGGCAAGATCTCATTCTTTTTTATGGCTAATATTCCATTGTATATGTATACCACAGTTTCTTTATCCACTCATCTATGGATGGACAATTGAGTTGCTTTCATATCTTAGCTATTGTAAACAATGCTTCAGCAAACACAGCGGTGCATATATCTTTTTGAATTAGTGTTTTATTCTATTTGGGTAAATACCCAGTAGTGGAATTACTGAATCATATGGTATTTCTATTTTTTAATTTTTTGAAGAGCCTCCATACTATCTCCACAGTGGTTGTGTCAATTTACATTTTCACCAACAGTGCACAAGAGTTCCCTTTTCTCCACATCTTCACCAACACTTACTTCTTGTCTTTTTGATACTAGCTATTCTGACTGCTATGAGGTCATATCTCATTGTGGCTTTGATTTGCATTTCCCTGATGATTAGTATTTTGAGCATTTTTAATGTATCCGTTGGCCATCTGGATGTCTTTTTTTGGAAAAATGTTTATTCAAATATTCTACCCATTTTTTTGTGTGTTGAGTTTTGTATGTTATTTATACATTTTGGATGTTAATCCCTTGTCAGATATATCATTTTCAAATATCTTCTTCCATTCAGTAGGTTGCCTTTTTGTGTTGTTGATGGTTTCCTTTGATGTGCAAAGGCTTTTTATTTTGAAGTAGTTCCACTAGTTTATTTTTGCTTTTGTTTCCCTTGCCTAAGGAGACATACCCATAAATACGTTGTTAAGGCTGATGTCCAAGAGATTATTGAGTATTTTTCTTTTAGGACTTTCATGCTTTCAGGTCTCACATTTAGGTCATTAATTCATTTTTAATTTATTTTTGTATATGGTGTAAGAAGAAAGTGGTCCAATTTCATTTTTTTTTTTTTGTACATAGCTGTCCAGTTTTCTCAACAATATGTATTGAAAAGACTGTCTTTTCCCCATTGTATATTCTTCCCTCCTTTGTTGTAGATAAATTGGCCTTACAAGTATGGGTCTGTTTCTGGGCTCTCTACCCTGTCCTACTGATCGGTCTATTTTTGTACCAGTATCATACTGTTTTGATTACTATAGTTTTGTAATGTATCATGAAATCTGTGATTGTGAGCAGGGTTATTAATTGGCCTAATTTCAATATTATTGTGTCCCAGGGAACAGCGAGGCCCTAAGAGAGGGAGAGAAACCAGAAACAGCTGGTCAATGAAGCAGCCAGAACATAAACATTTATCAATTAAGTTTGGTGTTTTATATGGTGGTTTGTGACACCCCAAAACAATTACAATAATAACATCAAAGATCACTGGTCACAGATAACCAAGAAAAATATAATAAAGGTGAGGTAAACAGCATTTTCCCTATCTATTCTTCTGAATGTTAATAGTAACAAATTTGGTTGGACTTACTTTGTGATAATAGCATATTAAGTGCAGGAGACAGGATTCCATGAAGGCCCCCAATATTCCTGGTCCTGATATACACACCTTATATGATTTCCTGTCCCTGTGAATATTGTAATTTTCACTCCAGTGATAGTATGTTTTATTGCAAAATTGAAGGGAATCAATCAGAGGGAGGCCTTAAAAAGAGACAGATTTCCAGTGTGAGAGATTCTCTTGCTGTTTTCAAGAAGTAAGCTACTGTGTTGCAAGAGGGCCACATACAGTTAGAGTCTGAGGGCAGCCTCTAGGAGCTGAGGACAATCTCTAGCCAATAACAAGCAAGGAAGCATGAGCCTTAGTCCTACAACCACAAGGAACTCATTTTGCCCAACAAACACATGAGAGTAGAAGATGACCCCAAACTGAAAATGTAGCCCAACAAAAACCTTGATTTCATCCATGTGACTATCTCAGAAGAGAATTCAACAGCCCCCTGCCCAGACTTTTAAAATACACAACTGTGAGATAATAAATAGGTACTTCTTTAAGCCACTAAGTTTGTGGTAATGTGTTATGAAGCAATAGAGAAATAACTCGTTAAGATTTTTTTTGTATTGTCTTGTTTTGTTGTTATTAATTCTCATCATTTCTTGTATTCAAAACAAAACAAAACAAAACAAAAACATGAAAGCTATTTCATGAAATATAAATATTCTTTCCTCCACAGAAATTCTTTCAGGGACTTAGGGTTCAATTTTCAATTTTAAACATTTTAGTTGTGGGCTAATGTGATAAATAAATATATGACAAATAGTTCATTTAACATGTTAGTAAATATTTCCAGTATGCCTTTTGTGTGCTATGTAGTATTCTAAGCAGCATGGAATATGGCAGTAAGCAAGACAGTGAAAATTCCCTGGCCTCAAGGAGTTTACATTTGCATATGGTGGATACTAAAAACTTAAAAAATACCAAATAGATATTTTGGAAAATCAGGAAGCATAATAAATGGAATAAAGAGGGTTGGAAGATACAGTATGATGAGAAATTAGTAGTTCAAACACATTGGCCCTGAGAGAGGTAACATTTGGGCCAAGGAGCTGAATGAAGAAAGGAAGCAGAACCAGCACACAAGTATCTTGGAGAAGAGGGTTTTAAGTAGAGGGAACAGCTGTGGAAGGTCCAGATGTAGTCTGGCATGTTCCAGGAAGGCCTGTATGGTTTCACCAAAGTCCATGAAGTGGGACATAGTAAGAGACAGGCATGAAGCAGTGGTCAACATCAAAACCATAGGAGGTCTTTTGTGTTTTGTTTTGAGTAGGCTTCACACCCCATCTGGAACTCAAGCTCATGACCTCAAGATCAAGAGTCGCATAATCTACCAACTAAGCCAGCCAGGAACCCCCCTATGAAGTCTTTTAGATTCTGAACCTTTGAAGATATTTTCTACTTCTCAACCTTTTGTTAGAGCTCTTTGGAGACACTGTCCCTTTTAATGTCTATCTCATAATGTCTACTTAATTAAATTAACTTACAGTACATGAAGAAGTTTGATGTCTTCTGAAGGACTGTAAGTTTTCTTTTAGGATGAAAGCTGTGATACACATCAGCATTCCCTTGTGAGCCTGGCTGTCAGGAGATACCAAGCTTGACTTGAATGAACTAACTAATTCCTCAGATTGGCTTTTGGGATAAATCCATCTTTCCTCCTTCACAGTTGCCTTTGTTATTTATTTATTTCATGTATCCATGGATCTTATGTTGTTTATCGTTTTTAGAAATAGGTACACTGCAAAGGGGGGCGGCAAAACTACCACATTTGCCAATTAGAGATCTTTCTTTCTAAAACTATGATTTGTATAATACTCATTAAACAACTGGTTAGAATCTAGGGACTTATTTAATTTATTAATTAAATTTAATATGGATTAAATTTAAATGAAATAAGCCCTCAAGGTCATCAAAGAGATTAAATATGTATGCTAAGTATAATAAAATAAGATTTAAGTTTACAGGGAAGTAAAGGGTCACATACAATACTATGGGAGGTCAATATAGGAAAAGCTTATGCCAACGGGAATTGATGAAGACATGACAGAGAGGAGAGGCTTTCATTGAATTTTGAAGCAGGAGTACTGTGGGCTGCTACATATGGTAATGCTTATTGTACACTGAACAATACTAAGGGGTACCATTTACACCGTATATGTGATAAATTATATATAAATACAAATATTATGGTATAAGAAATATTATATATATATACATATATATATGTATTATATATATATATAATATGGCACTTTTCTTGCAGAGTGCAGCAGAGTGTCTTGAAGAAGTGGTTCCTTTCATTTGCACAAAGTAACCATATGGGCTAATAGCAGCATTAACAGTAATTTTTAAACATGGGAGTATTCATTAATTCTGATTTAATTTGTCTGGGATGGAAATTGAGCATGTTGTTTTTTAAGGCTTCCAGTATACACACCATGTTAAAGGATTCATTGATTTTGAAGAGTAACATTTAAGTAGAACATCAAAAATTCTAAAGGAAATACCTGAAGCAGTGGGAAATGCAAGGTGAGAATGCAGAGACCATTTCCCTGAAGGACAGACTTCATGCAGGAACAGAAATGATAGTTGAGAGCCTTCAATGGTGGTCTAAAGACGTTAAAGTCCATTCTCTGGGCAGTGGGTACAATTAATGTTTTATTGTAAATAAATAAGTCATAAAATCTAATTTGTTTTTAGAAGATTAATCTATAAGCAGTAGGAAGGATAAATGAGAGAGGAGTAATTCTGCATGCAAGAAGGTCAATTAGGAGACCATGGCAATAGTCAAGGTAGGTTGGAATAGAAACCTGACTTGGGTAGAGACAGTTAAAATGGAACACAGGAGACAAACGGAAGATACATGGTGAAGTTAGAATTGTTAGGGACTGGAAGATGATGGGGTGCATGGGCAGCAGTTTCAGGCTGAGTGACAGGAAGCACAATGATATAAGTGCAGAGACTGGGGGCACAGTCTCAGAGATAGGGACGTGGAGACGTATGTTTAGGGCAGCGGGGTAGAGATGTCCACAGAAATGCAAGAGTATTATATCACTGTGGGTCAATTACAGAACAGTATCTCCCAGCTCAAGATTTGAATCTATGGAGAGAGGAACTCAAATCTGGCTACCTGGAGCACTCTAACCATGAAGCAGCTAACTTAACATTACTAAACTTCCATTTCAACTTGTTAAATGGTAAGTATTAGTTTTATCTTCAAAGTTTTTTTTTTTTTTAAATTACATGACATAATACAGACACTGTGTTAGTATATAGAGAATTCTCAAAATGCTAACTAAACTTACTATTAAGATAGAAGTTTGGGGTAAAAAATAGATTTGGGGATTAACTGGAAAGGTGCTAAATCAAGCTCATAGAGTTGCCAAGGAAGAGAAGATATAAGAGGAAAAGAACAGGGATAGGCCTAGACCTTCTTAGATGCCTACATTGAGAATGCAGACAGAGCAAGGGCAATCCAAAAATGGACAGGAAAAGGACAGTTAAGAAACTGGGTATCAGATCTTTACATGAAAAAAAAAAAAAAAGACACAGAGAAAAAAAAGAATCATGTGAACTGTGATCTGAAGAGTGGCGGTCTTAATTCCAGAACTTTGTTCGAACCTTCTGACTGACTCAGGATAGTCTTATTTAATCCTCCCATTTCTCTTAAAGAGGATTCCACTACAGTGTACTAGACACTGCTTTGTACAATTGCTCACCAAGAAAGTACTAAAGGTTGCTTGATTATTAGCTGATTATTATGTGATAACATCAAAACAAAATACTACAAACAGAAAGTGCTACAACATGGAAGTAATAATTACAACTACCAAGGCTCTGTCTGGTTTTAAAAACTGATGGGACATCTGCTTAGCTGCTAACCATAATTGGCTACCAGCCTGTTGTTTTGTTGTGCTGGAAGAAGGACTTTATGTTCTGTGGATAATATTTGCTCTTGGTCCAGGGGGACCCAAGTTTCCATTAGATTACAGGCTCTACAGACATAGCCACATGTATGCAAGACACTTGCACAGTTTCTCTAGTCACTTTAAATTTCCTTTTAGTACTGGATTCTTTCAGGGGCTTTTTTGGTTCCTCTTCTGTTAGAACTAACAATCCCATGAATTTCTAGTCTCTAAGGTGTCACTTTGTGTCTTGTGTCATAGCTTTGGGAAAACTTCCTAGGATAACCTAAACAAACACAAAAAAGATAGATGATGTTACAATATAACCATTCACTTCTGCTCACATTGTACTTAATTCCACTCATTGATCTCTTCATTTATACTATCTTTAATTCAAGAAATCTTATTTCAGCATTAGCTCTGGGCCAATCACTGAGCTAGATGTATTCTCACGTTATCTGTAGAGTAAGTGTTCATGATAGGGTGCAGAATGATTTTTGGAATAGCTTCAATTTAAAGACTTCCTCAATGAATTATTCTGCCCCTTTCTTCGTACACCACAACTACTAGCATCATCAAAATCTGTTGATTATACCTTCCAAATATTTTTTTAAATCTATGTGGATATTTTCCTCCATTTTTCCTACATCCATTTTTGGTCATGTGACCATTCAAGTCAGTAATAACTCCCTAACTAGTTTCCCCACATCCATTCCTACCTCTCTTCGATCCCAGCAGCCATGATGCTATCAGAATTTGTTTTTTTAATGTAATTGAGATTCAATCATGTATCTCTCTTTAAATTCTTCAAAGTCTTCCCATTGTTCTTGGGGTAAATCCCTGCAAATATCTATGATATCTGGCTCTTTCCTAACCCCTCTGCATCATCTCCTTTTACTTTTCCCTATCCTCGCTCATCCAGCCACATTGTCCTTCTTCTTTCCTGTCCATGGCAGGGGGCTTACAGTTGCTGGCTTCTTACCTCTGAATGCTTCCCTAATCTGCTGCTTCTTAAAATTTATACTCACTCTTAGAAATTAGTGTGTGTCTGTATGTATGTGATGTATATCTATATACATTTGAGCTCAGTGATAAATAAAAAGCCAAAGTTTGTGCTCCCAAGTATTGTTTAGTGAAAAAAGTCAGGCATTATTTAAGAAATCCTAATATACAACCATAAACTGAAGTAAACTGGAATAAATTGAGAAGGGATGTTACATTGTGATAAGATAAAGCTGAGAGGTCAGAGTAGCTTCCCTGATAAATAACACACACACACACACACACACACACACACACACACACACAGTTTCTTAAATAATATGTATATACCTGTATATAGATATATATCCATATCTATATATAAACAAATGCTTACAATTTATATACACACATATATATGATCATACATATATATAATATATACATATACACACATATATATGATCATACATATATATATAATATATACATATATATGTATATTAGAGAAACCTCTCTGTTCAGTTTAGCTTATCACAATGACACTTTCATTATTTATCACAGTTTATGATAATGCATTATGATTTGTTAAATCATGCTTGTTTTCCTTCACTAAACAATAAGATACTTGAGAGCCCAAAGCTTGGCTCTTAATTAGCCATTTTCCCCCAAAGGAGAAGCACAATCCTGTATACATCAACAAGATTTCAATATATCTTGCTGTTGAATTAACAAATGATTAAATGATGACCAATCCAACTTAAACAGGAAGAATGCTGGGGCTATAATATTTCATGTAAATTCTTGACAAAACTTTTATAATTAATGCAGATGACATTGGAAGGGAGATAAAAATAAGGCTATGAAATTTAGCAGTAATTTGAAGCTTCAAAGACTTAAAAAAAAAGCAAAGAGAACCACTCTGTTATATTATTTTTAATAGTATAAATTATGACTGATCCTCATTACTTTTGAATAACAGAGCTAGAATTCTCTCCTAAAGTTAGTTTCGAGAATAAATGGTAAGAAAATCTTTACCCTAAGCTGATGTTCAGAATAAAAGCATCTCACACACATACAGATTTGAGGAGAGCAAGAGAAGTTTACTGTGAAGTCTTTTCATAGCTTTCCTACAGGTAAATGCTCCTTATGGAGAAGGTCTTTGAGTGAAATTATTCATTACATGCTAACATGGGAAAGCAAACAGACAAACAAAACTCTAGTAAGAAGAGTCTGATAATAGAATCAGTTACAAATGAGCCTCAAAATGTCTTTCAGATCCTGAAAATACACATTAAGTAAGCTGATAATAATCCAAGGGCGTTTTCCAAATACGTTTTTCCTAAAAACAAGTTAGCAAGGTTAATGTGTTGAAGTGTCTTGAATATTTTCATTGTTTTCAAGTGTGTACAGGGGTTTATGCCAAATTTCCCCAACAAGGCCACAAACTGTTCTTTCCCTGTTATGTTACAGAGCCAGGGATTCAAAAACGCTTTACTGTTAACTCTTACACAATGGACAGAAATATGAAATAAGGGACAAATCTTTGATTTAAAATTTGAGTTTCTCTGAAGAGAATTTTTTTCAAGCATATTATTAATTTAAAAGTCCTAAACATACTCAGCATGGCATGCTTAAGGATGAAGTCAGTACTGTTATTAATACTTGATGAAGCCCACTGGATGATGCTGATTGGATAGAGAAGAAAGATATCTGGAAGAATAGCACCCAGAGGCATCAGAGACATATGATTGGGAGTTGTTGAGAGGGAGAGACAATGCCACTGTATTGATGATGCTTTGCATATCTTATTTTGAGATGAACTGCTTGTTTGGAGAAAAGATTTTCACAAAGAAATGGGAAATTCCATAATAACATCTTGCGGGGAACAGTATCAACAGCTGTTAACAGCTATTATTAACAGCAGGATTATGGGTTCAACTTTAATGCCTTAAAGTTCTGCCATGCAGTATGCAACCAAAATCAGAAGAGGTTTTGGTTTTGTCTGGTTTAAAAATTTAGGTTCATGATTTGTTCATTATAGCCACTCTGACTGGTGTGAGGTGATACCTCAGTGTGGTTTTGATTTGTATTTCTCTGATGAGGAGGAACATTGAGCATCTTTTCTTGTGCCTGGATGTCTTCTTTAGAGAAGTGTCTATTCATGTCTTCTGCCCATTTCTTCACTGGATTATTTGTTTTTTGGGTATGGAGTTTGGTGAGTTCTTTATAGATTTTGGATATTAGCCCTTTGTCTGATATGTCATTTGCAAATATCTTTTCCCATTCTGTTGGTCGCCTTTTAGTTTTGTTGACTGTTTCCTTTGCAGTGCAGAAGCTTTTTATCTTCATGGGGTTCTAATAGTTCATTTTTGCTTTTAATTCCCTTGCCTTTGGAGATGTGTCAAGTAAGAAGTTGCTGTGGCTTAGGTCAGAGAGGTGTTTTCCTGCTTTCTCCTCTAAGGTTTTGATGGTTTCCTGTCTCACATTCAGGTTCTTTATCCATCTTGGGTTATTTTTGTGGTTGGTGTAAGAAAGTGGTCTAATTTCATTCTTCTGCATGTTGCTGTCCAGTTCTCCCAGCACTGTTTGTTAAAGAGACTGTCTTTTTTCCATTGGATATTCTTTCCTCTTTGTCAAAGATTAGTTGGCCATACTTTTGTGGGTCCAATTCTGGAGACTATAGATACTGGAGAGGATGTGGAGAAACGGGAACCCTCTTGCACTGTTGGACGGAATGTAAACTGGTGCAGCAACTCTGGAAAACAGTGTGGAGGTTCCCCCCAAAGTTAAGAATACAACTACCCTATGACCCAGCAATAGCACTGCTAGGAATTCACCCAAGGGATACAGGAGTGCTGATGCATAGGGGCACTTGTACCCCAATGTTTATAGCAGCACTCTCAACAATAGCCAAATTATGAAAAGAGCCTAAATGTCCATCAACTGATGAATGGATAAAGAAATTGTGGTTTATGTACACAATGGAATACTATGTGGCAATGAGAAAGAATGAAATATGGCCTTTTGTAGCACCGTGGATGGAACTGGAGAGTGTTATGCTAAGTGAAATAACTCATACAGAGAAAGACCAATACCATATGTTTTCACTCTTATGTGGATCCTGATAAACTTAACAGAAGACCATGGGGGAGGGGAAGAAAAAAAAATTACAGAGGGAGGGAGCCAAACCATAAGAGACTCTTAAAAACTGAGAATAAACTGAGGGTTGATGGGGGGTGGGAGGGAGGGGAAAGTGGGTGATGCGCATTGAGGAGGGCACCTGTTGGGAAGAGCACTGGGTGTTGTATGGAAACCAATTTGACAATAAATTTCATATTAAAAAAACAAAAATAAAAACATAAATAAAAATTTCGGTTCATCCACACTTGAAAAACAACTGATTTGGGAGGAAAAGAAAGTCTTGGTTTTGACATTCTGTGACGAAATGTTTAATTTTGAAGATAGTTGGTTAAGAAAATTCCTGATGATTCTCTGGATGAAGGGTTCAGAGATCTTGTCCTTCTTCATTATCCCAGAGCCAGAGTCATTTTTTTTTAGTTCACTCCACCACTATTCCTTCCTTTCCCTCACCACTACTCGTAAGTTGGTGTCTAGCAGGGAGTGAACAATTGAATGACAATGAATATATAATTCATAGAAAGGAAACTCAGACTTTCTTATTCTTATTTATAGGACATAATCCATATTTCAAGATGATGGTGCTTAGAATGTTGAAGGCATTCTGATATTCATTGTGATTCGTAGAAAATATGTTGTGATCCTGAGTTCACTGATTTGTCTTCTCAGTTCTTTGATAAGATATTTTATTAATAAGCTTTTAGTTTCATGGAAAAAATGCTTTGCACACATAGAACAATACTTTTTTTCAATGAACAGGGTCACATTTTATGATAGTTGAGAACGTGACCCCCTCACTTTCTCATGCAAAATTTCCCTGGTATTGGCTACCTGACCTTACCAGCTGACTCTGCCACATGGATATCCCTCCTCTATGCTGTTCATCCAATCTCTAACTGGCAGACATGCTATTATGGCTGAGAAATGGCCATCAGCTCTGGAAGGTCAAACTCTGCTTACACAAAATCAAGAGGACATGGGGCATCTGGGTGGCTCAGTCAGTTAAGCATCCAACTCTTGATTTCAGGTCATGAACGCATGGTTTCATGGGTTCAAGCCCAGCTTTGGGCTCCACACTCTCAGTGTGGAGCCTACTTAGGATTCTCTGTCTCCTTCCCCCTACCCTCTCCTGCTCTCTCTCGCTCTCTCAAAAATAAACTTAAAAAAATTAATGAGGACGAGTTGTCAAAAAAGAGAAATGCAAGAGATGAGAAATATTTCTGGCTAGAGTCATGCCTTACAGATCTATATTTTCCTTGTGCTGGAAACATAATGCTTCTGGGGATTTTCTGGTGTCATAGCAATACTCCACAGGGAACATTTCTGTATTTTCCCTAACTTTGTCTTAAATAAAGAAAGAAGCCTTGGAATTACTCACAGGATGGGTAATCTGATACAGATAAAGTATGGATGATACTCATTTTTAACCTGAAACTGTATTGTATGATGGGAAAACAATGTACTTTCAGTTAGACTCTTATATGAACCACTTATTAGCAGCCATTGTCAAAATCTACCATTTAAGTTCTAGTTTTCTACTCCGTAAAATGGAACATAAAAATATTAACTTGATTTGAAAGGATACTTTTGGATTAGGAAAAGAGAATAAAATGATATGATATCTACTTAGCAAAGTGCCAAGAACATGGACAGTTCTCAATACATGGGACCTATTATTAAAATACAAAAACACTAGTTTTGGTAAATTGAAAAAAGAATCATTCTCCCTTCTGGGATGGTCGGTACGACTAGTTACAGATCAGCTTCATTTAGAAAGTGGTAACCCAAAATCCATTATTTTTCTTTAATGCCGTTCAGTAAAACATACTATTGGTTAAAACATTTAATACCTCAAAATCTCAGGGGAGCAGTATGGCTTTCCTAGTTCCTCTGTTCGATTTGTTCAAATATAGAATTAGAGATCCTTAAATTATGAGTCCCAGAGAGTGATTTATTGTTAGAAATCTTGCCATTATATCTTCAGAGTAAGAATTTTAATCATAGCTTCTCAGGCTGAAGGTAACTTCATTTATATGTTTACAAAGACTACTAAGCAAAATTCAATTTAAATTAGCTACATTATACAACTATACCAAAAGTTTAACTTAAACCAAAGCACCTGGCAATGGATGACACTTTCTGGCTCCATAATTGAGGCAAACAATAAAAGGACCAAATCACTACCTGCAGGAATAGGAGAAAAGATACTAGAAAGTTTACCAAATAGATGCTCACATTTAAGGACTCACCTGCCAAAGATCCTTTAAAAAAATAAACAACTGAGAAAATAATTCTTAATGTTCACTGTTATGTTTCTTTTATACTTCACCAGGAAAGGAGAATTTGAGCCTGTCTCTATACTATCCCACAGATGGTAATTATGGAGAGAAGCGAATTGATTATTAATGATTATTTGAATCCTCATGTTTCATAAGCACTGAAGCTATTTTTTAAGGGGTATAACAGGTTTTAACAGGAAAAGGATTAATGGTTTTATTTTCCTCAACTGAGGCACAAAATGAATGAGATTTTTCAAGCTAACGTTCCTTCCGTCTGGCTCAGGTGTCTGGGATCTATATTTATCTTGTGTCAGGCATGCGCCTGAAGTGCTGGAAGGCTCAGGCTGTCAATGGCTTTCAGATGTCAGGATAACCTTAAAGACAGATGAATGGCCAAGACCCCGTGCCTCATTTTTGAGTTCTCAGCTGCTGCGCTGTGGAAATCATGTGTTTATTTTCTGCGTCTCCTCCTACCACAGTCTCTCTGAAGCTGACTTCAGATCCTACATCGAGACAAGCCAGCTCCCCTAGAAGTTGGTGAGCAAAATCACTTTTGTTTAGGGGTCTGACTGTTAAGGTCTTTGTTGTTGATGGGTTATCATCGGGCAGGTATTAATAATTATTATTTTTAGCTGTTTAGGAAGATAAATATTATCTGTTGGAATAATTTCATCTATGATGCTTCTTTTAACATTTGTAAGCTTTCAATGAAATAGATGAATAGACTCTTGACACTTAAATTTAACATTTCCACTAGTGTCTAAATTCATCCTATGAAATTCCCATTTGCACATTTCCTGGCTTTTATTTCGAAAGTATCAGAAAATGTAGAATTCTTATCAAAAGTATAATATTACTGGCAATCTTATTCCCTCAGATTCTCTAAGTTGATATGGCTTGTCCTGATCTAGACTGAGTTCTTATTTAAATTGCTATTTGCCTTCTTATAGCATTTTTAAAATAACCTTTTGAAAAGGACACTGTAAAGCCCAATTAAATTTTTCTCTTCCAAATTGGAAAAACTTTATTTTAACTGAGACTAGAAGTTGAAGGATCTTTGTTCATGATATTCTGAAAATGTTTTTTGGCACATTGTCATGACTAACAAGTATATTTAAGAACTAATTTAACATACCCAATCCTCTAAACAAACTGACTCTTAGAAGGAAAGAAGAAAATAATCTTTCCATATATAAACATATTGATCATTAGTGGTCATACAAACTGTAGTGACTGTGGGCACTGCATATCTTATTTTGGAGGGAGGGGGTTTTGTCACATAGCAGAACTTTGTTACACGGTGTGTTTCATAGTATGGCTATATAAGGCCAGAAAACACTGCAAAGAATGATAGAGGAGTAACTTATGCAGAAAGGAAACTTAGCGACATACTCATTTAGAGACAAAACCAGATGCTGATTGAAATCAGTAACCTGTGACTCCCCACGTTATTTTGCAAAGTCTCAAAATGAACTGGGTAGAATTCTTTACCTTTTAAAGAAGATCATTTCCTTGTATTCTTTGAAGAAATGGTTGCTTGAAGCTGTGCTGAATTCTGGGGAAAGCATTCTGCACTGATACTTACAAAAGTGTCAACTTCCTGTTCCCTTCCTGTGTGAGAGCCCAGAACTCAGATGGGATGCGGATCAGGTGAAAAGGAAAAGGCAGCCTGTGTTTTTCTCAGGTATACCTGACTAAATAATGAAAGTGGGATTTGTGAGGCAATACATGAGACTCCTGTAATCTTGGCAAGGGAAGGAGAAATATTTTCAAATGATGTACAACACAAACACTAATTATTTGGAATCAGATCCCTTTGTAAAAGACAATGACAACTTTGCAGCTAACTGTTCTGAGAGTTTAAGGAAGAAAGCAAACAACTGAGGATAATAAAACAATTGTCACCTGGGAAAAGGTAAGCTCTTGAACTCAGAAGAATCATTGTCAGGCAAAAAAAGGAAACAAACAAAAAAAAAGCTTTCCAGTGGCTAACAAATCAGTGGCAAAGACCATGTAAGACTGCAGAGTAGGCCAATCAAATGGAAAAATATGTTTTGTTTTGTTTTTTTGGAGTGGAGAAATACATAATAATCTACTGATGTTAATGTGACTGGCTAATTTTGCTTTTGGCACCAACTGCTAATTAAGATTACTCATTAAGGAATTTAATCTTCTTAGTTTTTGTTAGCTAAATTTCACAGATTTCTGAAATTAAAAAAATGCTTTAAAATGTATGAAAAGGGAAAATTTTTTTTAATTGGTAGTTTTCTTTAAAATTTTTTTTTAACGTTTATTTATTTTTGAGACAGAGAGAATCAGAGCATGAACTGGGGAGGGTCAGACAGAGAGGGAGACACAGAATCCGAAGCAGGCTCCAGGATCTGAGCTGTCAGCACAGAGCCCCACGCAGGGCTCAAACTCACGGACTGTGAGATCATGACCTGAGCCCAAGTCTGACGCTTAACCGACTGAGCCACCCAGGCACCCCATGGTTGGTTGTTTTTTATTGCTCTTCTGATGAAAACTGCAAAGCGCATCACCGCTTTACTATAGCTTCAGTACAGCTTCAAAGGAGTGGTGGGCAGTGAGGAACGGGGAGCTATCGCAGGTGGAGGAGGGACACTGTGTTTTTATCAGGGTCCTGGAATCCTAAATAATTCCAGGTTAAGAGTGATTCTTCCATGACAAACAATGAACTGTTGTTCATCAGGAAAATGAAACTGTCTAAAACTAGCACAAGTGCACAGAGAATATAAAAAGAAACCTAGTTTAGTAAATAATTAGTCTTACTGTTTGCTGTGTTGTATCAAAGGGCAGAAATTGACTAAGACACTAAACTTTTACAAAAGGCTTTGAGTATGCCACTGGCTCCCCAGTGAACTTACCAGCCATTTCTTTTTGAAGATTGGTAAGATGGATTTTGTTTTGTGTCTTCTGACAAATTTAGCTGTGTGGAAAATGATTAACACTTTTAAGGTGTTTGTTGGTACGCTGTTGTGTAAAATGTTTTGAAATATACCTAGAGACCTTTGTCACACAAACACTGTCATCTCACAGAGGAAATGACAGAAGGTTGGCAAGCATTATTGAGGGGCATAGCAGACAGCTTGGCTCCATTCACCAAGGACTCCAGAGTGCCCCCAAATAGAAAAGCATTGTTTTTCCTTGAATGCTTGTGAAGTTTACAAGTGGAATAAGAACAGCGCTTTAAAAAGAACTACTAGTTTCATCTCTTAATTTTGCTTCCCTCATTAAATCTTCCAAATATAAATGTTACATTTCTCCCATGTTAATTTTTAGGAAATTGGAAAGGATATTAGTATTCATGTCATAGTTTTAAAAATTAAGAACACAGTGCAATAGAAATGCAGGCAGAGGCTCATTTTGCTCTATTCTGGAATTTCATTATTACTCTTTGAAATGTAATAGGAGCCAGGGTAGAGTGTCCTTCTTGTATCTCAATCCAGGAAGCTTTAGACATGAAATAATAAAAGTTAGTTTATTCACTACAGTGGTCCCATAGTACGGACCCTAAGCACAAGATCTTTTTAGAGAAGGCATAAATTTGTAGTAAGTGAGCGGGATCTTTTCAACAAATATTCTTGCCTTAAGAGCGAACCCTAAAACAGCAAACCTATTTTGAATACGTGATGGAGTCAACTGTCTTTCAGAGTCACTTATTCATTGATGCATTTGTTAAAATACATACGGATGAGCATTCACTGTATGTAGGACAGTTGTAGGCTCTGGAGAACATTATTAACAATTTTTTGCTGGATGTTTATAAGGATCCTGGATCTTTTTACAGGTGGTTGTTCTAAATTTTGTTTATATGGAATGAAATCTTTTGATGAAAGTTAAAAAAAAAACTGTTAGTAAATGATAAAGATGTAGGATGATTTTGTGGACATTTTCCCCACCATGCACACAAGCAAACCACTTAATGAACCATCCATCTCCTGAAGAAGATAGGCTGAATAGGTGACTGTTACCTTTACAGAATTAGAAGGAAGATGATGGGCACAGTTGCCTCCTCTGCCTGCTCTCAGCTTCTTGCCATTGCCCCTACAAATGAAAAAGGCATATTGAAAATGCTGAGTAACTTACATAAAGCACATGGAAACCCCTTCCAAATACACTAACATAACTGAGTGTGCACCCTAAGCTTTAATAGCCTATTTAATAGGGTTTAATAGCTCTTAAGGGTTACTTTTTGTTGAAATAATCAATATGAAATGGGGAACAGGCACACATCCAAATTTTAGCTCAGTCTCTTGGAGGGGAAGTGGGGAAGACCTCTAGTTTTTACAGAAACCTCTCATCTCTAGGAGCCTCATGCTTCTAAGAGCTGCTCGGTCAAAAGTTAGATCTAAGCAGACACGTGGAGGGGCAATTACAGTGCAGGAGGACACATGCTGTGATAAGGGTATGCACAGTGATCAGGGCACTGGGTACAGACCTTTGCTATTCCCTAGAGACAGCTCTTGGGCTGGGCTATAAACTTCAGGGAGGCAGGGGTCATTTGTCAACCGGGTATCATCGACATTGCCCAGTGCCTGACACGTAGTAAGCACTCAATAGCTAGATTTTATTCATCTATTCAAAATTATGTCTAAATCTTTTCTAACTCCAATGTTCACCTTTCACTGATTATCTCTAAGTGGGTCAGGTCCATGGACCTCATTTATTTCACCTAATACCACTGATTTCTTAGTCTTCTTCCTCCACCCTCCACATCTTCCCCCCACAGTCTGCATGCAAAACTTAGATGTGCTTGCTTCTGCATTCAGCCTTAGAGATGTCTTTACTCTGTGTGCCACGTTTTGGATAAAGCTAGAGAAAAACAGCACTGTCAGTTCTACTCAGGGTCCACTGGCCATCTTCAAGATTTTCTAACCTGGCCCCAGGTACAAGTTATGATTTCTCTTCTCACACTTTATGAGAAATCACAACATGCATAATAGTTGTTTGCCAGTCTAGTCACACAGAACCCCAAAACCTTCCCTGGGGTTGGAAGCTGTGGCCAGCTAGTGGTAGAGGGGTGGTAATCATCTGTTGTCTTCCTCAGCCCCTTGGTCAGTGTTCCTCTGTGACTTTACTGAGAGCATCTTGCAAGTTTCTTCCTTCAGTCTTCCAAACCTCTGTGTATTGCGTCTGTACTCTGCACTCCTATTATGATAACTCAGTAACATTTTACGTTTTACCAAATGAAGTCAGGAAACAATAGGATTAGGCAAGGAAAAAAGTAAACCTTGCTATGAAGAGGCATACTGCAGGAAGCTTACTATAATTGTGCCCATTATCTTCTCTACCCCATTAATATTCCTCTTAAGGAATAAAGGTGCCATTTTGTTTTCTCTCTAAAATCTCCCACACAGAACTTCTGTACATAGTAACGGCAAGAACATTTCTGAAGCTGAAATCCTCTAAAATAAAAGCAATTGAAACTAACTGAATGGTCTTTTGTGAAAAGAAAACTACTTACTAATTATTTACCATGGCAAAGCAACAGCTATGAAGCTTGGCTTTTTTCTGAGGTTTAAAGCTGGAAGTTGACTTTCGGTGGCTCTCCCGATGTTTACATTTGTTCACAGCAAAAACTGCAAACCTTAGAAGTCGGAATAGTTCTTAACATACTCTCAAACCAAGATCCGCTAATTTTATAAGTGAGAATCCCAAAGCCCATAGACATTAAATGAGTTTTATGCGCTTCCCTAGGCATTGGATTGGCAGTCCCCCTGTTTGCAGTTTTTCTAGGGTCCCCTTCCCCGCCAATATCTGTTAGGTGACCTCATCAACTTTTACAGTTTCACCAATAGTCTGTATTTTGCAGAGAACCCAAATCTACATCTCTTGGCCCCAGTGCCTGCTAGTCAAGGTCCCACTGTGGATGCTTTATGTCTTATGTCAAAAGTATCTGACCCCTTTAAAAACATAATCTGGTTTTGTGTTTCACGATACGCATTTTATGTTCAAAATTAAACTGTAATCAGCCCCAAGATAGGTGTGACATCATACTTGAATTTATCCTGGTGTTTAGTAAAATATATGTACATCCATATACTCTGCAAATACTTTTCAAACAAATGGATAGGTTAAATAGTTAAGTATATCCTGCCAGTGAAACCAGAGATTATAACCACTCTGATAATAATTATATGAAATGGTTAGTATTTAATGAGAGGCACTGTAAACATTGGCTGAAGCACCCTCTCTATAGTCAGATTGAAGAGGTTTGAAATTTGGATCGGTCACTTCCCAGCTCCGTGGCCTTGGGCAAGATGGTAAACCTCTCTGTGCCTTTGCTTAATCTGTAATATAGGGATTATAAAAGTACTTACTTCATAGGGCAGTTGTTTAAAGTAAGCGAGTGACTGTATGCAAGATACTTACTCAAGTGTCTTCCTTGTACATGATAAGTGCTTAGAAGGGTTAACTATTATTTAATTGTCAAAATAATTAAAACATGTCTAATGTTATCCTCATTTTATTTTTTTATTTATTTTTTTTTATATATGAAATTTATTGTCAAATTGGTTTCCATACAACACCCAGTGCTCATCCCAAAAGGTGCCCTCCTCAATACCCATCACCCACCCTCTCCTCCCTCCCACCCCCCATCAACCCTTAGTTTGTTCTCAGTTCTCAACAGTCTCTTATGCTTTGGCTCTCTCCCACTCTAACCTCTTTTTTTTTTTTTTTCCTTCCCCTCCCCCATGGGTTCCTGTTAAGTTTCTCAGGATCCACATAAGAGTGAAACCATATGGTATCTGTCTTTCTCTGTATGGCTTATTTCACTTAGCATCACACTCTCCAGTTCCATCCACGTTGCTACAAAAGGCCATATTTCATTTTTTCTCATTGCCACGTAGTATTCCATTGTGTATATAAACCACAATTTCTTTATCCATTCATCAGTTGATGGACATTTAGGCTCTTTCCATAATTTGGCTATTGTTGAGAGTGCTGCTATGAACATTGGGGTACAAGTGCCCCTATGCATCAGTACTCCTGTGTCCCTTGGATAAATTCCTAGCAGTGCTATTGCTGGGTCATAGGGTAGGTCTATTTTTAATTTTCTGAGGAACCTCCACACTGCTTTCCAGAGCGGCTGCACCAATTTGCATTCCCACCAACAGTGCAAGAGGGTTCCCGTTTCTCCACATCCTCTCCAGCATCTATAGTCTCCTGATTTGTTCATTTTGGCCACTCTGACTGGCGTGAGGTGATACCTGAGTGTGGTTTTGATTTGTATTTCCCTGATAAGGAGCGACGCTGAACATCTTTTCATGTGCCTGTTGGCCATCCGGATGTCTTCTTTAGAGAAGTGTCTATTCATGTTTTGTGCCCATTTCTTCACTGGGTTATTTGCTTTTCGGGTGTGGAGTTTGGTGAGCTCTTTATAGATTTTGGAGACTAGCCCTTTGTCCGATATGTCATTTGCAAATATCTTTTCCCATTCCGTTGGTTGCCTTTTAGTGTTGTTGGTTGTTTCCTTTGCTGTGCAGAAGCTTTTTATCTTCATAAGGTCCCAGGAATTCACTTTTGCTTTTAATTCCCTTGCCTTTGGGGATGTGTCGAGTAAGAGATTGCTACGGCTGAGGTCAGAGAGGTCTTTTCCTGCTTTCTCCTCTAAGGTTTTGATGGTTTCCTGTCTCACATTCAGGTCCTTTATCCATTTTGAGTTTATTTTTGTGAATGGTGTGAGAAAGTGGTCTAGTTTCAACCTTCTGCATGTTGCTGTCCAGTTCTCCCAGCACCATTTGTTAAAGAGACTGTCTTTTTTCCATTGGATGTTCTTTCCTGCTTTGTCAAAGATGAGTTGGCCATACGTTTGTGGGTCTAGTTCTGGGGTTTCTATTCTATTCCATTGGTCTATATGTCTGTTTTTGTGCCAATACCATGCTGTCTTGATGATGACAGCTTTGTAGTAGAGGCTAAAGTCTGGGATTGTGATGCCTCCTGCTTTCGTCTTCTTCTTCAAAATTACTTTGGCTATTCGGGGCCTTTTGTGGTTCCATATGAATTTTAGGATGGCTTGTTCTAGTTTCGAGAAGAATGCTGGTGCAATTTTGATTGGGATTGCATTGAATGTGTAGATAGCTTTGGGTAGTATTGACATTTTGACAATATTTATTCTTCCAATCCATGAGCAGGGAATGTCTTTCCATTTCTTTAAATCTTCTTCAATTACCTTCATAAGCTTTCTATAGTTAGTTTTCAGCATACAGATCCTTTACATCTTTGGTTAGATTTATTCCTAGGTATTTTATGCTTCTTGGTGCAATTGTGAATGGGATCAGTTTCTTTATTTGTCTTTCTGTTGCTTCATTGTTAGTGTATAAGAATGCAACTGATTTCTGTACATTGATTTTGTATCCTGCAACTTTGCTGAATTCATGTATCAGTTCTAGCAGACTTTTGGTGGAGTCTATCGGATTTTCCATGTATAATATCATGTCATCTGCAAAAAGCGAAAGCTTGACTTCATCTTTGCCAATTTTGATGCCTTTGATTTCCTTTTGTTGTCTGATTGCTGATGCTAGAACTTCCAGCACTATGTTAAACAAGAGCGGTGAGAGTGGGCATCCCTGTCGTGTTCCTGATCTCAGGGAAAAAGCTCTCAGTTTTTCCCCGTTGAGGATGATGTTAGCTGTGGGCTTTTCATAAATGGCTTTGATGATCTTTAAGTATGTTCCTTCTATCCCGACTTTCTCAAGGGTTTTTATTAAGAAAGGGTGCTGGATTTTGTCAAAGGCCTTTTCTGCATCGATTGACAGGATCATATGGTTTTTCTCTTTTTTTTTTTATTAATGTGATGTATCACGTTGATTGATTTGTGAATGTTGAACCAGCCCTGCATCCCAGGAATGAATCCCACTTGATCATGGTGAATAATTCTTTTTATATGCCGTTGAATTCGATTTGCTAGTATCTTATTGAGAATTTTTGCATCCATATTCATCAGGGATATTGGCCTGTAGTTCTCTTTTTTTTACTGGGTCTCTGTCTGGTTTAGGAATCAAAGTAATACTGGTTTCATAGAATGAGTCTGGAGGTTTTCCTTCCCTTTCTATTTCTTGGAATAGCTTGAGAAGGATAGGTATTATCTCTGCTTTAAACGTCTGGTAGAACTCCCCTGGGAAGCCATCTGGTCCTGGACTCTTATTTGTTGGGAGATTTTTGATAACCGATTCAATTTCTTCGCTGGTGATGGGTCTGTTCAAGCTTTCTATTTCCTCCTGATTGAGTTTTGGAAGAGTGTGGGTGTTCAGGAATTTGTCCATTTCTTCCAGGTTGTCCAATTTGTTGGCATATAATTTTTCATAGTATTCCCTGATAATTGTTTGTATCTCTGAGGGATTGGTTGTAATCATTCCATTTTCATTCATGATTTTATCTATTTGGGTCATCTCCCTTTTCTTTTTTTTTAAAAATTTTTTTTTCAACTTTTTTTATTTATTTTTGGGACAGAGAGAGACAGAGCATGAACGGGGGAGGGGCAGAGAGAGAGGGAGACACAGAATCGGAAACAGGCTCCAGGCTCTGAGCCGTCAGCCCAGAGCCCGACGCGGGGCTCGAACTCACGGACCGCGAGATCGTGACCTGGCTGAAGTCGGACGCTCAACCGACTGCGCCACCCAGGCGCCCCTCCCTTTTCTTTTTGAGAAGCCTGGCTAGAGGTTTGTCAATTTTGTTTATTTTTTCAAAAAACCAACTCTTGGTTTCGTTGATCTGCTCTACAGTTTTTTTAGATTCTATATTGTTTATTTCTGCTCTGATCTTTATTATTTCTCCTCTTCTGCTGGGTTTAGGCTGCCTTTGCTGTTCTGCTTCTATTTCCTTTAGGTGTGCTGTTAGATTTTGTATTTGGGATTTTTCTTGTTTCTTGAGATAGGCCTGGATTGCAATGTATTTTCCTCTCAGGACTGCCTTCGCTGCATCCCAAAGCGTTTGGATTGTTGTATTTTCATTTTCGTTTGTTTCCATATATTTTTTAATTTCTTCTCTAATTGCCTGGTTGACCCACTCATTCCTTAGTAGGGTGTTCTTTAACCTCCATGCTTTTGGAGGTTTTCCAGACTTTTTTCTGTGGTTGATTTCAAGCTTCATAGCATTGTGGTCTGAAAGTATGCATGGTATGATTTCAATTCTTGTAAACTTATGAAGGGCTGTTTTGTGACCCAGTATATGATCTATCTTGGAGAATGTTCCATGTGCACTCGAGAAGAAAGTATATTCTGTTGCTTTGGGATGCAGAGTTCTAAATAGATCTGTCAAGTCCATCTGATCCAATGTCTCATTCAGGGCCCTTGTTTCTTTATTGACCGTGTGTCTAGATGATCTATCCATTTCTGTAAGTGGGGTGTTAAAGTCCCCTGCAATTACCACATTCTTATCAATAAGGTTGCTTATGTTTATGAGTAATTGTTTTATATATTTGGGCGCTCCGGTATTCGGCGCATAGACATTTATAATTGTTAGCTCTTCCTGATGGATAGACCCTGTCACTATTATATAATGTCCTTCTTCATCTCTTGTTACAGCCTTTAATTTAAAGTCTAGTTTGTCTGATATAAGGATGGCTACTCCAGCTTTCTTTTGGCTTCAGTAGCATGATAAATAGTTCTCCATCCCCTCACTCTCAATCTAAAGGTGTCCTCAGGTCTAAAATGAGTCTCTTGTAGACAGCAAATAGATAGGTCTTGTTTTTTTATCCATTCTGATACCCTATGTCTTTTGGTTGGCGCATTTAATCCATTTACATTCAGTGTTATTATAGAAAGATATGTGTTTAGAGTCATTGTGATGTCTGTATGTTTTATGCTTGTAGTGATGTCTCTGGTACTTTGTCTCACAGGGTCCCCCTTAGGATCTCTTGTAGGGCTGGTTTAGTGGTGACAAATTCCTTCAGTTTTTGTTTGTTTGGGAAGACCTTTATCTCTCCTTCTATTCTAAATGACAGACTTGCTGGATAAAGGATTCTCGGCTGCATATTTTTTCTGTCTAGCACACTGAAAATCTCATGCCAATTCTTTCTGGCCTGCCAAGTTTCAAAAGAGAGATCAGTCACGAGTCTTATAGGTCTCCCTTTATATGTGAGGGCACGTGTACCCCTTGCTGCTTTCAGAATTTTCTCTTTATCCTTGTATTTTGCCAGTTTCACTATGATATGTCGTGCAGAAGATCGATTCAAGTTACGTCTGAAGGGAGTTCTCTGTGCCTCTTGGATTTCAATGCCTTTTTCCTTCCCCAGTTCAGGGAAGTTCTCAGCTATGATTTCTTCAAGTACCCCTTCAGCACCTTTCCCTCTCTCTTCCTCCTCTGGGATACCAATTATGCGTAGATTATTTCTTTTTAGTGTATCACTTAGTTCTCTAATTTTCCCCTCATACTCCTGGATTTTTTTATCTCTCTTTTTCTCAGCTTCCTCTTTTTCCATAACTTTATCTTCTAGTTCACCTATTCTCTCCTCTGCCTCTTCAATCCGAGCCGTGGTGGTTTCCATTTTGTTATGCATTTCGTTTAAAGCGTTTTTCAGCTCCTCGTGACTGTTCCTTAGTCCCTTGATCTCTGTAGCAAGAGATTCTCTGCTGTCAGCTCTACTGTTTTCAAGCCCAGCGATTAATTTTATGACTATTATTCTAAATTCACTTTCTGTTATATTATTTAAATCCTTTTTGATCAGCTCATTAGCTGTTGTTATTTCCTGGAGATTCTTCTGAGGGGAATTCTTCCGCTTGGTCATTTTGGATAGTCCCTGGCATGGTGAGGACCTGCAGGGCACTTCCCCTGTGCTGTGGTGTATAACTGGAGTTGTTGGGCGGAGCCGCAGTCAGACCTGATGTCTGCCCCCAGCCCACCGCTGGGGCCACAGTCAGACTGGTGTGTGCCTTCTCTTCCCCTCTCCTAGGGGCGGGATTCACTGTGGGGTGGGGTGGCCTGTCTGGGCTACTTGCACACTGCCAGGCTTGTGATGCTGGGGATCTGGCGTCTTAGCTGGGGTGGGTAGGCAAGGTGCACAGGGGCAGGAGGGGCAGGCTTAGCTTGCTTCTCCTTAGGTGATCCACTTCAGGAGGGGCCCTGTGGCAGCAGGAGGGAGTCAGATCCGCTGCCGGAGGTTTGGCTCCGCAGAAGCACAGAGTTGGGTGTTTGCGCGGAGCGAGCAAGTTCCCTGGCAGGAACTGGTTCCCTTTGGGATTTTGGCTGGGGGATGGGCGGGGGAGATGGCGCTGGCTAGCGCCTTTGTTCCCCACCAAACTGAGCTCTGTCGTCAGGGGGCTCAGCAGCTCTCCTTCCCTTTGTCCTCCAGCCTTCCCGCTTTCTGAGCAGAGCTGTTAACTCATGACCTCCCAGACGCTAAGTCGCGCTTGCTGTCGGAACACAGTCTGTCAGGCCCCTCCGCTTTTTGCAAGCCAGACTCGGGGGCTCTGCTTGGCCGGCGAGCCACCCCTCCGCCCCGGCTCCCTCCCGCTAGTCCGTGGAGCGCGCACCGCCTCTCCGCCCTTCCTACCCTCTTCCGTGGGCCTCTCGTCTGCGCTTGGCTCCGGCGACTCCGTTCTGCTAATCCTCTGGCGGTTTTCTGGGTTATTTAGGCAGGTGTAGGTGGAATCTAAGTGATCAGCAGGACGCGCGGTGAGCCCAGCGTCCTCCTATGCCGCCATCTTCCCATTTTATTCTTGTGTTATCCTCATTTTAAGAATGAGTAAACGGGTACCTGGGTGGCTAATTTGGTTAAGGATCCAATTTCAGCTCAGGTCATGATCTTGTGGTTCACAAGTTCGAGCCCTGCATCAGGCTCTGTGCGGACAGCTCAGAGCTTGGAGCCTGCTTCGGATTCTGTGTCTCCCTCTTTCTCTGCCCCTCTCTCTCCCTCCGTTCCTCCCTCCCTCCCTCTCTCTCTCTCTTTCTCTCAAAAATAAACATTAACAGTGGGTTAACAAAAACATTAATATGTAGTGGGTTAACAGTTAACAAAAACATTAATAATGTTAAAAACATTAACAAAAACAGTGAGTAAACGGAGAGATTAAGAAACTGTCCCAGGATCTTGGAGCTAATTAAATGAAAATGGGCCTAACCTGAGCCCACCCTCACATCTAGTTATATTATTTCCTTTCTATTCTTTTCTTTCATCTTGTTACTAGACCTGAAACCTGGGACTCATTCTTGATTTTTTTTTTTTTCTCCTTAACCTAGCTATTTATTCACCAAGGCTTAGCTCTTCATGCTCCCTTCTAAATATCTCCCCATCTCTCCTAAGTATTTCTGAAATCTTTCTCAACTTCTTCTTCTCCAGCCCACTATAATTCAGACCATATACTTTTCTGCCTAGAATAGTTCAGAAGATTTCCTCTGGCTTTCTGTCCAATCTACTCTCCAGAGAGCCAGAGCCATCTTCCAACCCTGAATTTTATTGCATTCCTTCCCTAAAATCATTGAGTAGCTCTCTATTGCTTTCAAGAGAAATTCTTGACAGAAAGAATTCCTAGGTATTTAGGCACACGTCTTGGTGTGGTTTGTTGATATTAGGTCTTTGTGTCGTCATCTGTTCCTGCCTCTCTCGTGTCCTGTCTTGTCTTTCCAAAACTCCTATGCTATACCAAAGCCTTCTCAAAATATCTGTATTTCCTCACTGTGTGTGCTCTTCTGGATTTATATATTTGGGGGGAATGGCTCTGATCCCTTTACCTTCTCCCACTTTCTTTACCTGGGCCTGTATTCTATGACTCTCAAGGAAGATCACGCTTCTACCAAAATGTCCTTCATCTCTCTTCCCCAATCCACTATTCTTCCCCCCACCTGAGTGCAGGTGTCACAATGTATCATAACAGTCTGCTTAGGAATTTATCTTCCTAGCCATGCTGTGAGCTACTTGAGTGTGATACCAGGATTTTGTTTTGGTCATTCTCCTATTTTGTCCCAATTAGAAGTCCAGACCAAGAATGCCAGAGGAATTTATTTTACTCTTGCAAAGGCTACAGATTAATGAAACATTTGCCAGTGTCCTGGAGAAATAAAAGTATAAATAAGTGAAAAACAAAGTTAATGATTTCCTATGATTTCCTATGAAAGTTATCATTTCCTATGACAGGAAAGTAGCTCCAAAAGCAGTCTGAAATTTTCAAGAATGAGGAAGAGTTTGATAGGGGAAATGACCCAGTATTTTAACCTGTAGAAGTAACTGCAAAAAGCCTGGAGCAAGAATCTGCATATCCTCTGGGTTGTGACATGGAGGTGAAGGGAGCCAGATCACAACTTGGTTCAGGTTCCAGGCATGACCGCCCAGCAGGTGCTTGCTATGTAGGCAAAGGGTTGAGGGCAAGATAAGATAAGGAAAGGACATGCACTATGATGTTGAGTCAAACTGCGAGTCTGATCTAGTTTTAAATCCTTCCTTCTTTTGGAAAAAAACTCCTGGCAAGTAAGGGCTAGAGATTAGAGAGTGAGAAGTATATCTCCTAGCACTCAGTTCAGTTTTAACAGCTATTTAAATCAGATTGGATTTAACACAGCTGTTCTCAAAAAAATTGTTATATATGTGAATAACCAAAAATGTTTAACTCAGTTCTCATAATGCTTGCTTTTGAGAAATCCGTTGTTACATTGCTGTTTTAATTACCTTCCTCATCACCATCCTTAGGATCACTCTTGCTATTTTCTTAATCTACACTCGTACCCTGTACTTCCTACCCTGATTACCATAAAATTTTAATCCCTATTAAATACAGACTTAATCCCTTTTAAGAAGTTGTTTAAAATTAACCGACCATTATCTTGATGGCCCTTTACTTGGAGGGCCATTAGTTCCCTAATTATATGACCCTATGCCCATGTTTTGTACATACCACAATAGTATATTATCTTCAATGTTGTGACCTAGACTCCTTCCCTTTAGTGGGATTTTAGTGAAAAAAGACAACATTCTCCCCTAGCTTCTTTTGAAACAGGATTATAAAGCTCTTCAGTGGTTCAATGTCCTTCAGCTCTTGATGTGTCCTCCCTGTGCCCTGGCTTATGTCCCCTAGCTTGGCATATTCTTTTATTCTATATTTGATATGGCTGCTCTAACCTTAAGATCTTTGTTTGATGCCATTTTGCACACACATAATCATTTCTCCTGTTCCTCATCCCTAAGGCATCTTCTAACTATCCTTCCTTTAAGTTCCATTTAGTCTTCCACAACATTCTGGAGTATTGTGGTACCAAATATGTCAGAGCTTCTTGATAAAACTGGCAGGAAGAGCCAAGCTTGTGAGATACTTTATCACTGTCAATGGTCTTTAGCCAAAGACCTGCAGGAACACACCTGTAGTTGAACAAGTTGAGTTGATTATTCATCTCAAAGAGGGCAAAGTATACCACAGGGAAACAAGGGTGACTCAGTAAGAAGGTGGTAAAAAGAAACTCATATAGAATTTGGATTTGGGGTGATTAGATTGGAAGTGGGGTTAAGGAAACAGAGTTGTGCTCTGAATTGGATGTTGTGGGGAAGCAAGGTAATTTTACCACTGGGGGTCTAATAAACCTTATCTAGGAGTAGGGAAGAAGAGACTGGCTAAGGCTGTGATTGGCAAAGCAGCAGCAATGACCCATATTAGCTGGGAAAGGGAGTTATGTGGTATCTTAGTGTTCGTAAATGCTCTGTGTTTATACATCGTTATAGAGCGCTTGGTTTTTGTCATGAACCATCATGATCATAGAGTGGCCTTTTCTAAAGTTGATGTTCTGTCAAATTGTTGATGTTCAACAAGAGGATACCAAGGCCTGGCTGTGAGTACCAGGCCAATGTCCAGAAACAACAAGACCTACCAGATAGCAGCAGACCAGGTCCTGGACATCAGGAGCTATTTTCTCTTTCATATGACAAAATTCTTTGTTGCTTCAGTAATGAAACTTACCTCTATGAAATCCACTTTCCACTACTTTGGTTATAAGATCCTAATAGAGTTTCTTTGTAATTTTCTCCCTAAGCCCTATGGTATAGTCACTGCACAGTATTTTAATACAAAATCTCATTAATTTGATGCTAGTAATTTGATGGTCAATGAGAACCACAAGAGATCAATCTGTGTATAATAACTACAACATGCACAAACTGTTTAGGGAATTGATTCAGTTCCTTGCATTTACACTCTAAAAACTAATGTGTTACATAAATGAAAAAAATATACCATTGACAGATAAGAAATAAATGGAATAAAATCTTAATTTCATGTAGTGAAAGTTACTTGTGGAAAAATTAAGCAGTCTTTCCACTTACTATACAGGATAAGAATGTAATTAACCAGAGATTGTAAAATCTTGGAGTTGTGAATTATTGTAAATACAGTATTTCTGGAAATCTCCATCTAAGTTTAACTTAAATAAATGTGGTTTAAAATATATGTGTCAATTTTCTACTTAGATATTCTAGATGCCACCTAAAATAAATTGAATCATCTTTTTCTTTTACATAATAGAAAATCATCATAACTTTTGTTTAAAAGAACATCTAGTGAGTGATTCAAGTTCATGATCGAGTATTCAATGTTTTAGTAATGTGTGGATTTCAAATGAGTAGAAACATTAACAAATGACCCATGCTTCTAATTTGCTTAAGAACTTGTTATCAAGTCTACAGAGGAGGTGTTGTGGGTGGGGATGGGACAGGAGTGGGGGGAGGGCGTTAAGGCTACAAATTAAGCTTGATTCCATAAGTCACACATGCAAAAATTACCTTTCCATAATGTATATTTGAGACATTTGGATTTGGAATATTGTGAAATATACCACTCTCTTTATATGTATATGCTTTTTAAACATGAGCTGCATAATAAATGCAAGGTTTCAGTCCCATATATAAGGTTAAGATTTTCCACCTTTGAGTTTTTTCAATTGGTCTTAAAATAGAAAAAAGGCAATACAAAATAGAGATTTGTTATCCACCTCTGCTTTATTTATCATATTATTAATAAAGAGAAGCTATTTTCATTGAACTTTATAGAATTTGCCCTTAGTTATCTTTGAAGATAGGATCTAAGCAAACAAAGATGTGCATTTTTTACTTTCCCCTTAAGATTTACCCTTTTGCATGATCCTGGTTCATCTTTCCTGTTTTCAAGTGAAACATGTAGCTTTGTTTTATGCGAGACAGTAACTGAACAGGAAACTGACATTGAGAAGTTAAAACTCGAGTTAAACATTTCCACTGTTAATTAAATAACAAGGTTTAAGTCTTTTTAAAGATTACAGATGTCTGTTATGAGCCTAGGCGATGTGAGTTGATTCAAGTCTTGTACAACCACTGCCATCGTTTTGGATGCGACATCTGAATGGTTCAATAGTTAGAGCAAGGTCATGATAACTGACTTAATTCCCTGTTAATAAAAGGAGAACAATACCAATAAGTATAAAAAAAATCCCTTAGTTAGTTGGGAAATCAGTATTCTTGGAGACCATTCTTTATTTTTTGCAGAGTCAAATTTGCATAATGTACTTGGGGGTATGTGTATATTTTAACATTACAATCTGGAAGACTGCTGTAAATAAACATAATGACTACTTTTTGTGATGGTCAAAAGGAGTACTTTGTGTGCCCAGTTTAGCAAGAGATACCTATTTTAAATGGAAATTTAAAAATTTAGGGTCAATCACTTTTCTTACCTGAAACATTCCTGCACTTGGCGTGTTTCTGCAAACTACATCCATCATGGATATTCTTAAAATGATTGTTGTATTACTTATGCCAGAATAAAATGGCACCTTTCTCCTCTTACATCTAATCCTTGTTTTTCCAGGGCGTATTATTAGCCTTAGGGGCAAACAGTAGTGATTGTTTTTAATTGCAAAAACCACACAGAGTGTTTCTTGGAAAATATTCTTGTTTTCCACTAGCTTAGATTCTCTTTTTTCCCTTATCCTATACCTCTTTAAACGGTCCTAATGCATTTACATTTTATGCAGGCACTGGTCAAACAACTGCACCAAAAAGCAGGTTCATGTAATCCTTTCATTTATTGCATATTCTTGACAAGGTCCTTTTGTAAATTACTGAGCCTAGTCTAAGCAAATGAAATGATAAGTGTCTCCTACATATTGGTCCATGGCCTTTGCAATACAGACCTCCATACCTTGACCTTTGTTCCCCACACTTACCTCCACATCTCCCCAACCCCCATGATGATGCTAAAGTGCTGCCCTGATTCCACACCACTACCTTAAAAGCTAAACCACTGCCTGGAATGTGAAGTGGGGAAGATGAGAAATTAAGAGTTTAAATACTTCCTAATAGCAGTGGAAGTGTGTGAGTGTTCCTGTTAACAGCTTAACTGCTGTGCTATTTGTTAGCATTATACTATATTTGACACTTCAACCGGTGCTGGTATAAGAGAAGTGTCCAGTTCTAGGTTCCTTTGGATTTTAGTGTTTTGTTTCTGCTTTTACGGGAGCTCTTGGTTCAGTTTTTACCCAGTTTTCATTACTTCTCCTATTCCTACCCCTGCTGTTAGGCTCCAGAGCACCATCAAAAAGCTTTTCAGGAGAGTATTTCTCCCACTCAGGAGGAGAACTTCTGGGGCTGGCTTCGTTTTATAGCCCTCCTCGCCATGGATGCCACCACACACTGCAAGTATCTTCCTACTACTCCAAAAGTCTGTCTAAAGTGAGTCCATCTCCTCTTCATTGACTGAATACAAGTTTTAGTTCAGAGCCTTATGTCTTCCCAGTATTCATTAGTCTCCTGTGTAGACTCTCATCCCAACTTATTGCCTTTAATATGACCCTTTATAAGTAACAACTCTTATCTTGTCATTTCCCTGACTTAAAGTGACTTAATGACTCTATTCTGCTTACAGAATAAAACTCAAGTTTCTTAGAATCACGCAAAGGGCTTCAAAAGCTGGTTTCTGCTCATCTTTCTCACTTTGTGCTATTTCCCTGCAAAGAATTTTGTGGTTTTCCAAATACATCATTCCCTTCTGGCTTTGAATTTATACATGCTGTTCTTTCTACTTGTCCTGACTTTACAACCTCTTGGGTGGTTAGAAAATGTCTACGTATCCTTTGACGCCTTTCCATTAATTTATAGTGTATCTCCTCTCAACAAAACCACGATCTCTGAAAGACATTTTTTTTTCATCTTTGTGTCCCGGCACCAAGATCAATGTCTGGTTATAGTCAGTGGTCAGTAGTGTTTAAGTGAATATATGAGTTAATGAGTGTCCAAATACCTTTCCTCCTTTTTCATCCGAAGCTTGGAACTTTCTTTATTCTACTCTTTATCATTTCTCTCAAATAAGCTTAGGGGGAAAGCTTCATGAAAACTCTTGGAATTTTCTCCAATAGTAGTTTCCAAGTGTAAAAACTATAGGCTATATAATTATTATTTATTATTTATTAAATAAATCTGAATTCAAGTGCTACATATTTTGTGACATTGAATAAATTGTGTAACCTTTCAGTATCTCAGCTTCCCCATCTGTAAAATGGGTGCAAAATTATCTTAGGGTTAAGATTTTAAAAGCCAAACTATACACACACACACACACACACACACACACACACACACACACACACACACACATTTATGTATATATAAATATGAAACTCCATTTCCTCATCTGAGAAATAAATCATTTAGATTAAATGACTTTTAATATCCCTTGCAGGTTTCAGATTTAGGGGACATGAACTTTGGTCCCTCTTCTCTTACTATCTGTGACACTGAGAAGATAAATTTTCAGGTCCTCTCTGTGCTTCTTGGCTAAAATGAGGGGGTTGTACTAGGTGATCTATAAAGAATCTTCCAATCTAAGTTTACTGGATCATCTGTTATCTAAATCTATACGTCTGTTTCCTTTCTTTTGTATATACTTACTACCATACAGCGTCCCAGGTTTGTTTTTAAAATTACTGACTAATGAATATAATTTCACCAGGGGAAAGTGTTCTCGATTTACAGATGTACAGGCTGGGAGCTGGTAAGTAACAGGTTATATAATATCTTGGTCAAATTCCAAACACAAGCAAATTTCCGTGTGTTGACTTTCTGATCTACAGAATTCTATAGCAACTGTTTGTAAAGACTTCAAAAAATTTCAGATTAAATAGGAGTAATGTCAGCAAAATAGCAGTTTTAGAAATTTCTAGCACCCATTCTGTCTCAGAAACCTCAATCTGAACCACTACCTACATGAAAATACCTTTATAAGAGCTAAGGTTTCCAGGTGATGATTTACGTATGTGTGTGAAGCAGGTACCATGTTTTTGTAGAGACATTGAAGACTATAGCCCATGGCCTCAATCCTTTCCGTAAAGTAGAAAATAAAGCAGTTTCCTGAGCAGATACATTTCCTGGGAAATTGTTAAGAAAATGAAGAACCAAGGGAGTGAAGGGAAGAGACACAAGGTAGGAAAAGAAGTAAAGGATTGGTAAGTAGTTACTGCGGACAGCTCAATTCAAACGTAATCTTGTTTTGGGTGCCAGGGTGGCTCAGGAGGTTAAGCTTTGGACTTTGGCTCAGGTCCTGATCTTGAGGTTCATGAGTTTGAGCCCCACTTTGGGCTTTCTGCTGCCAGTGCAGGGCCCACTTCCTCTGTCTCCCTCTGTCTCTGCCCCTTCCCTGCTCCCCTGCTCATGTGTAGGTTCTCTCCCTCTCCCTCTCCCTCCCTCCCTCCCTCCCTCCCTCCCTCCCTCCCTCCCTCCCTCTCTCTCCCCCCCCCCAATAAACATGAAAAATATTAAAAGAAACAGATATAATACTGTTTTAAAATGTATTTGATTATCAAATGAATGTGATTGAAAAAAGTCAAATAGTATTTTAGCACCTAAAGAAAAAAAGACCATTGTCCTATTTTCCCTAGCTTCTCCCATTCCCCATGCCTCTTTCCAGGAGAAAAATACCTTGAACTATTTCTAGATAACATACTTACAGTGTTAATTCTTGATTTTATAAAAAGTATTCTCTTTTACACATGGCCTTTGATTTGTTCCTATGGAGAAGGATCTAGTTTTTATACTACACTACAGAACCCTCCCTCCATTTTACCCACTTGATATAATCACCTTTCTTGATAGTATTGACTATCTACCTTCATGTTACAAATTTTCTTAAAAGGAGAGCCACAAGTTTGGAATGAGTGCTTTCTTTCTGGTAAAATTTATTTTTTCCTGGTGATGATAATCGCCTCCTAAAATCCTGTCATCCTCCTGACCCAATACTAACTTCACCACCACCCCCAAGGCCTGTGACATAATTCTTATCCTAGAACTTCTTTTAAACTTCTTCCTGGAAATTCCTTTTGTCTCTCGGTTGTCAGACAAGCTATATTCTCCATCCTCTGTCTTCTGATTTCTTTGTTTACTTCCTTACTTTGGTGGAGTTTCTGTTCTGGGAGTTCTTTGAACTCCTTAGGAAAGGATAAAAGACAAGTAAAATTTGGGAACTTGCAGATATTAAAATTCTCCTTCTTGAAAACATGTTTGCATATAGAATTACAGTTGGAAATCCTTTTCCCTCAGATTTTTAAAGAGATTGCTCACATGTCTCCTAAATTCCCAGTGTTCTGACTTGGTGTGACGTTATTCCCAAGTCCCCCGGGAGGCTTTTAAGATCTTCTGTTGTTCTTGATACTCTGTAAGCATGTGAAGACAGGTAGGACAATGGCCTGTGGCCATTTCAATCCACCATGCTAAGCTGGCTGACTTCTTGTACTCTGGAGACTTAGATCCTTCAATTCTGGATAACACTCATGCATTCTATCCTTACCCCCCCCCCTTTTTTTTCTGGTTTTATTTTTCTTTCCCTGGAAAACCCTTCCTGTGAATGTTGGATCTGTTCTGTTCCTCTGATGGTGCTCTTGTGGCTCCTGTACTGATGTCATGCCTGTGATATTCCAAATGCCCTGCTGACTGTGTTATTTCTACAACCGTTGCTTAAATTTTCTTTATTGCTACCTTTTATTTCCCTTTCTATGACTTTATGATTTTCTGTTTCACTGGTTTCATGATGGAGTATCTTCCCTTAGTTGTCTGAACAGAGTAATCACAAAAAAATATTTAGTGTTTTTTATTCCCTTTTCTTATATTTGTCCTTATTGTCTCCTTACCTGTTTTAAATACTGTCGTGCATGTCAGAAGTGTTCCTCAAATGTTTGGTGATTGTCCATTTACATTTAAAATCGTGGCATATAAATACGAATCTCATTCTAGAGTTTCATTGACCAATATGGTAGCCACTAACCACAGGTGGCTATTGAGAACTTGAAATAGACTTAGTCCAAACTGAGATGTGCTACAACAGTAAAACAAAAACCAGACTTGTAAGTCTTTGTATATAAAAAAAGTAAAATAGCTCCTTAATAATTTTATGTCAATTATTATAATACATTATAATAATGATAATATAATTAATATATTAACACATAATTTATATATATATAATTATATTAAAAGGATAGTATTTATGATATTGGGCTAAGTGATATATTAATATTAAAATTAATATCACCCATTTATTTATGCTTTTAATGTGGCTAGTGAAGATTTCAAAAGTATATATAACATGAGGCTCACGTTCTGCTTTTATTGGACAGTGTCCCTCTAGAGGGATCAAGTAAGCTTCTGGTCATTTCATTTTCCTCCCCCATTACCCACTTCTACTAGGAAGTAATGTAATGTGTTCTCTTGGACCAGTCAGTTCCCCCAGAAAGAAATCCTGTCATTTCTTGCTCGCTAGAGCTCTGGAAGTGGCAGTAGAAAAGGAATCGGTATGTGGAATTTCACTTAAACTTATTTCTGCATGGATCTCCCTCATGCCCCTAACTGGGCCTTCTGTTTTAAATCCAGAGTTCTTTGCTCAATATTGTCAAAGCAGAAACACCCTACCTTTTAACAGGGTGAGGAAGGAGAGTGCATTGGCTGAGTGGAGTATTTGAAGAGAAGATTTGGGGTTTAGGACTTAGTCAACCAAGTTAGACCCTGCTTCCCATGGCACTCCATGCTGCTGGTTCATGACCCTTTCTGGAGTTATTTAGCAGATCCTTTTTGCTTCATATTGGCTTTCTGTTCTAGGCATAGATGTTGAGAATCTGACATTTTAGGGCCCATTATTATGAGTCCATTTGCTTTCTAAATATTGACTTATTTTCTGGATTTTGTCATCTAAATATCTTGTCTGAACACATGTGTTCATGGTTTTTTTTTTTTTAATTCTATTACTTTCATTTTAATGAAATTTCAGGTGCATGTGAAAATGGATTCAATCTTCCATGTTTAACCAGAGGTCTTTTTTTTTTTTTTTAATTTTTTTTTTTCAACGTTTATTTATTTTTTGGGACAGAGAGAGACAGAGCATGAATGGGGGAGGGGCAGAGAGAGAGGGAGACACAGAATCAGAAACAGGCTCCAGGCTCTGAGCCATCAGCCCAGAGCCTGACACGGGGCTCGAACTCACGGACCATGAGATCATGACCTGGCTGAAGTCGGACGTTTAACCGACTGCGCCACCCAGGCGCCCCAAACCAGAGGTCTTTAAATCACTCATCTTTTCCTTCATTATTTTCTGTCAGATTATGCTCAGGCATTTAAGTTTCCCATAACCTGGTCTAAATATACTTCCCTCTACCTGAATAGGTCAAACCAGGCTTACATTTTCCACATGCCTTTTTTTTTTCTACCATACCAATGATAGTGCTAAATGCTTTATGTAATTACCTAATTTTATATTCTGAGAACCCCACTTCCTTCTACTTATTTATATTTAACTAATCTTCTAGGGAAGATTAAGGATCTGTGAGTTCTGTGAACATACTCTTAGGACTTCATTGTTTCCTTGATTGTTTCCTACATTTTACAGTTTTTATAATATGATGAAATGATATTGTGAGATATTAATCCACATGATTTTATCCCTCTACCCTCTTTCTTCTCTTTGAACTGCAAAATAGGAAGCTGCAAATTGGGGAAGGACCTTGAGTGAAGACAAGAAATAGACTTTATGTGAATATTCAGTGTTAATAAAGATATGAAAAGCAGTTATGATCAAACTGACACATTGTTCTCAACATTATTTCAAAGTAGCGCAAAGGGCAATACACTTGAATAGAGGTGGGAACAAAGGAGCTTAGATGTGGAGGAATCCCAGAGAGCTACTGTGGTCTGCCTTGCCGCAGACACATTCCTAAAGGCAAGCTTTCTCACCTCCATCCCCAGAGGCGAATATGAGGATCTCAGAGCTGAGGCATGCCTCAGAGAGAACAGCCTCCGAAAACACTGTGTCCATCATGGCTCCAGAGCAGTGGTGTATAATAGGCTGTGTGTGATGTGTAGGCAGCTATGTTTAGAAACAGATTCACAGAGCTCTTGGGGCCCTATCACTCTGCTCAAGGCCCTATACAGTTGCGTAAGTAAACTGAGGAAAACAGGGCCATTACCTGCCAAGTGCTCACGACCAGGACAGGGAAAGCCACAGCCACCAGTTTAGAGAGGGTATTCTGTGTTCTAATCTCTTCGTCCGTTTTTTTGGTAAAAACATGCTTCTGATAAGATTATCATTTCACAAAGTAAATACAATGTGATAGTGCAAGAAATAAAAACTGTGATGTGATTATTTAAAAAGTCAACCAACACACATCAATGCTACGTCACCTGCCCTGCAATCAGATTCTGGAGATAAGTGCAGTGACTTTGGAAAGGACTCACTAGAAAGAACTTTGCTTGTATGTAGCCCAAAGGAGGAAGGGGCACAAGATACCCTTTCAGTGGTATTTAAAACTAGATTTGAATAATTATTTGTCCAGTTGTCTCATTCTAGGAGCTTACCCATATATCTGACACTTATTGTGGGTTTAAACATTGAGCTAGGTATAGTTCAGAGAGAGAGGAGTCCAGTCCCTGCCTCCAGGGAGTTTGGGAGTTACCTATTTGATAGAGGGAAGCAAGACTTGGCTTCCTATTACCTAATTCAGTTGAGCAATAAACAGGGAGAGACTCCAGGATAAAGTGCCTGACAGAGGTCAGAGTAGGGGTTGCATGTGAGAGAGTGTCCTGTCCTCACATAGCCTCTGTGTCTTGTAAGGAGAGCCTTGACATGAATCTGACCAGAAGGCTTTATATTTGAGTGGCATCTGTAGGAGTAGATTTTAAAATGAGTAATCTGGGATTGGGAAAAGACTTCTAAAGTGGGGGAAATAAAGGATGTAAGAGGATAATCAGTGCTTCTAGAAAGCCAATGTCCCTGACTTAATGCTATCATCTAGACTTTACAATTTCAAGAATGTTTTATTGTCAAAAAAAGAAGGACTGAGAAATTTTTATTTAAAAACAGTTTTCCTCTGCTTTCAAGTGGAAACACATCTACTGCATTTAATTTCTTTATATAGGAATGCATCATTGAAGTTTTTATCTTCTGTGAATCGTACTTGTACAACCTCAGGTTTCTTGTTTCCTGAGGCATGAATATGACTGTTTGCTTTCTTTAAAGCCTAACATTCATAGTAAGAGGATATGTTTTATCCTGAGTAAGACATACACAAATATACTAAGATCTTCTTAAAATTTACTTAATACAACAAAGAAATCTCTAAGTGTCATAAACATGTACCTTTTGATATGTTCAGCCTGATTAGTTTTAGATTTAAAAATCATTAAAGTGCTTGCAAAGTTATACATCCACCTTAACTTTCAGTCTTCATTATTTTCAAATCAAATCACTGTATCAAATTAAATTGGTATGCTTACCAATTTATTGGTATGTCAACATATTTACTCTCATTTTCTAAATTTAAATGACTTTCCACTATCTGTGAAGGTATGGAAACACCAAAGACGTTATAAAATGTATCCAGTATGTTGTTACTCTTTTTTTCAGCATTAAGTAAAATTTGGGGGCTTTGAGGAAGAAGTTTTAGTTCTTTGACTTATTTATGCAAAGTTATAATTCTTGGCAGCTTAATACAAATTGCTTTTGTATTTTAAGAAGAAACCACATTTTTCCCCTAACAATGCCTGAACTTAGCAGGAATGCAATTAATTTGAAATTAATTTCCTCTAATCTTATTTTGATGTTGCTGGCAACAACTTTTTATATTTTCTTCCTTGAGGTCACTAGCTTTTTGGTAGAAATTGCTCTTTTTAAAGATGGAGAAATACCTTCTGCCTTTAACCTTTCTCTGTGTTGGCCAATACATGGTAGTCAGTCTCTGACTTATGCTTGCGGAAGAAGCTGGAAATATTAATCCCTCTGTGAAGCTTGGCATCTCTCCTGCTGAAACTTCCCCCTCTGTATGTCCTCCACTGTGCCATAAACCTTCCATTAAACCACCTATTATATTACTATAATAACTTTTCTGTATGTCTATCTCTCACTCCATGAAGATAAGTTTTATTTACCTTCATAAACTCTGGACCCAGAAATACCCAGTGCCAAGAGGAATAGTTTAATAAGATAAATTTCTTTACATTCTTATTTAATGTAACTATCATCTCTATATAAGAGTGATGAAAATAATTTTAAAACCTCAGGGTAGCATAGCAAAATGTGTCTGCTGAGAGCTTTATATTGGCAAAAGGTAAAGATTTAGATCTGGGCAAGGAAATGTTTGTATGTGACCATGTATCCTTATGTCTTCCTACTAATCTTTGCTATTGCTTGTTGTATAGATGCATAAACTCAAGGTCATCCATTTCATACTGATGCTGAAAATTTTAGCATTTATCTAATTTTCTTAGTTTTCCTTGTGTTATCTCCTCTGTAAAAATATGGCTCATAATACTCAATTAGAGAATTTTTTGTGGACATAAATAATGACAAATGGAAGCATTTAGTATGACACCTGGCCCATGGTATAATGTTAACAAATAGGTCTTCTCCCTTACTCTTTCCTAGAACTTTTCAAAGTGTTCTATATGAAAGGGAAGAAATAGAATATATTAATCAAGTAGAAAATTTTTATTTTCATATTTAATAACTAAATTTAAATAATGTTGAAGATGTTTAAATATTTAAAATAAACTTGAGAAGTCCAAAGAGCAGGAACCAGAATAGCTTTAAAAAATGAACTTCACTCTAGTGATAGTATCTAGTGCATGACAATCAAAAAGAGGTAAAAATTATTCTAATTATCCAGGAATTGAACTTTAAGTTGGTGAGCATTGCTAAAGAGGAACAAAGAATAATGACATATACACAAAACAAAAGCAATGCTTTAGCAAATATCAAACCAGAACCTAGAAGAAGATATGTGACAAGAGGTAAAAACTAGAGAAAACAGAAGCATAAGGAGAAAAAGAAAGCAATGTTTTTTTGAAAACCATTAGGGTAACGTAGAATAAGCATTTCCAGTTCTCTGGGTCTCTGTGACCTCTTTTGCTCAATTATCAGGACCAGATGATTCCTAAGATTCCTTCAATTTCTGCAGTATAAAGGTCATCAACAGAGAGAAGAAATGTGTCATGCGTAGAAGTGGGTGAAAGGTCTTTGAACTAAGAGTAACAGCTATTTATATCTGAGTAAATGTGGATGTTCTGGGAGCCTAGGAAACTCTGTTATCTTCTACCGTAGAATCTTTCTGTAGAATTGTCCTCTGTATGTGAGGTGCGTCCCCAGAATGTGAGCTCCTTGCAGGGAGGTGTTGCTAACCTATCCAAGCTGATTTGAATATATTCTATTATTGGTTTATCTTAGTAAATATTGGTAGCTTTCAACAACTAACAGCAGGGAGAGCTATAAATCTCCTTCTTAAAACAGACAAAGTGAAAGCTCTCTCAAATTGGCTTCTGACTGAAGCAGATGAGCAGCAAGCAGGAACTCAACCTGTTGCCCATGCTCCACGAAGCTTTCATGTTCTGTACTTTTCAGTGTCTCAGTAGTCCTTACGTGGACAATTCAAAGGCATATGTTTAACATGCTAACCATGGAATTCAGCTAACCATACCGTCATAGTCAGACAATGGGGAATGCCCCCAAATCAAAAGCTACACAATGGGCCATTTCTCAACTGAGCCTTAGGCATCTGGGCTTGGTGGGTTTTTATAACCTGTGATGTAAGAGTAGGGAGTTAGCCATATTTCTAGCCAACTCATAAATCTTTGAAGCCATTCATTTCACCACTGGGAACCTCATTATTATTTTTTATGGAGAGTTTCAGATTTTACGAGATAAAGGTAATTAAATTACAGATTTTGATTACATGGTAAATAGCTCTAGAATGAATGTTCACAACTAGGGTAGCACCCCACTTTAGAAGGTGGATTGAAAGTGTTCAGTACTCACCCATTGTATTTATTCTTTTTTGTTTGTTTCAAGTTTTTGTTTAAATTCTAGTTAACATAGAGTGCACACGTTGTATTTTATCTGGAAATATTTGTAGTGCATTGCAGAAAAACTCATGGTAGGAAACATGCTTTCTTCCTCTTTGTGGCCGAGTTCTTGGAACACAGTGGTCACATGAATATTTATCATGTATGTATAAGGATGCATATTATCAACAGTAATCCCCAGGAAATTACTGACTAAATGATGGGAGAAAAATCATATTTTTTTGTCTAATTTAGCTTATATTATAATGGCTCAATTTGTTTTTGGAGTGTCTTTACTTTTTTATTCTAATGAGTTGCAAAAATAAGAGTACACCCACCAAATATTGCTATCTTAGTTGTCTTACATGGCAAAAGAATGTCATAACTATTGTAGACCCCAAGCTGTTGATTTTGCAATGCCCTGACCAAGAAGCCTTTTCTCTCCAGCTTTCACAAACTAGAATATTCATCGATGCTTTGATTCTTCTCCTAAGAGAAGTGTGCATGTTTTTATCAGGTTCCTATAACAAAGACACAGGATGAAAGGAGTCAAGGGAACCACTCTAAGAAAATAAGTAGGAATATCCCTGGAGAGGGATCTGCTTCTGTGTTCTTTTAAACGTCACGGCGTAATTGTTTCTTTCTATCCCTTTTTTTTTTTTTTTTTTTTTTTTTTTTTTTTAAAGAAAGAACCAGCATGAGGAGCAGCTCACTTGTAAGCTGGGGAAGTTGGCAAACACTGGCGGCAGAGCCTAACTTTGGTTTAGCAATCATACTGCCTCAGTGGAGTGTCACTCAAAACTCCACAGCCATTCTTGGATACTTGAAGGTGGGGCTCACAGCAGTCAGCAGTGATTTGACCCAGCACTTGGGGCAAACATAACCACAGTTATCAGTGTTAATTCCATTGTCTTCCAACCAGCATTTTGCAAGTGAGTTAATATTGGAGGATTTGCCCTTTTTCTTCGGACTCCAAACTGGTAATTATGCTTATGTAATCCCTGTGAAGTTTTCTACCCTAACAACATAGACGCAAGACTGGTTCCTTTAATACTAAAATCTTACTTTGATCTGGTTTTTTGCTTTCTTCTTGTCCAGTTTAAGCTCTGCCTGCATTTCTCTCTTCTCTCAGGGAGTATTTGAGATACAGACCTACAGGCACCCTGTCCCCAGCTTTTTGATAAGTTGTAGCTAAAAGAAAATGGAAGCAGTTGTAACTTTACCATGTATGATCTTGCCAGTAATAAATACAATACTAAGTGATAAGAGGATATTAAAAAATACTCAGAAGTATCGACACCCTCCAAGAAACATGTGGTTATATACATGCAGCAGTGGAGGAGTATCTTAACAGAGCAACAATGTACTAAAAGGACAAATTCATGCACAGTTCTTTTATTCTTAAGAATATCTATGCCCAGGGAGACTGTTAAACTGCAGATGAATTTTATAATTGCCTGGAAAGGCAATTATAATATAGTTATGCAAGTTTTGGACTCTCTTATATGAAGATTGTAACGCAGAGTGGGTGTCTTCCCAGTCTTGAAGAAGAATCTATCCTTTCCCATTTAGAATCAACAGTAATCAGTAGCTATCACAGGAAGAGTTTCTACTGCTGACATTCCTGGTATGTCTCTAGTCAACAGGTGGCTTCCTGGGACTTGTATGAGAGGTGACATGTCAACTTTATCTTACATTCAGGTTACAGAACTCTATCATCATATTGTATACCTGGCAGGTTACTGAATCTTTGATGCAACAGCTAACAGGATACGGGAAGTAATGTTACAAAATTTACCATTAAATTAGAACCAGTTTTCAATTTGCACATCATTCCTCCAATGTTTTTCCTGGTAAGAGCTAGCCACATGGAATGATAATGGGAGGCAGGTATTAGAATTAGGTAAAATTTTACAGATTTCAGACCTAATCATTTTACTGTTCACATAATACCATTTCTAGTAATGGCATTTTATTCTGACCTGCATTGTGATACAGTATTCTATAGGAACGGACGATATCTGTGTGTCTTAACTCTCTCTCACTTTTATTATCTCAAATAGTTGGAAAGTAAGCCTTGTGAATTAAGAGCTATAGAGGCAGTGGTTTGCCTCTGTGGGTACTGTGTGAAGACAGGAGACTCGGGGAGAGTGTTTGACATAGACAGGGGCAGGAAATGCTAATATTACCTCATTCAAAGAATTCCTAACCTTGCTTGTACCTCAGACCTATACAATTTTATTTGATGTTTGGGTGGTTAATTATTCAAGCATTCTAGACAAACCATAATTAAACATTTCAATATAAAATCACAAGCAATTACTGATGTATAATTATGTATGCTACCTAAGTATAAATAATTAGAAAACAAAAAAATTGAAATGACCTGCTGTGTGGGAATGCTGCTAAACAGATATATTTTTTTACACTAAAAGGCAAGGACTTTATGAATGCTGGCATTATGTAAATGACTTTGTCTTTAGAAAGTTGGATTGTGCATGGTATCTTGTCTGTTTACTCAAACATTTGCCTGCTCAGCACATACTAGGTATTGATCATTTTCTGTACCTAATTTCATCCACTTAGCACTTTAATAATCAATTAATTCCCTATCACAAATATTATTATTTGATAAATGGATACCAACACAGGGACATTTTATGGCAGGTCACTGCTCTACTGGGTCATCAGGGAATCTTCCACTGAGTCTGGTACCACAAGTTTTCATATTTCTCCCTTAAGGATGATGAAAGATCAGTGGATTCCTAAGTATCTGAAGTCTGCGGAGCCTTGGGTTGCTTAGAAACAGTGAATATGGGCTTGCTATGGCAACCCAATTTATCAGTGAATGAAAAGCCAGTTTAGCTGGCATTGTGCCGCCTCTCCATACTTTGATGGTAAGAATATTCAGATCAGATCCTCTATTGTATCAGTAGTTTTTATTATTTATACAATAAAACTATATTTATTAGCAATTTACATATGTACCAATTACAAATTACCAAATTTTGACATAGGAACTTACAGTTTATAATGGATAGCAACTACATGAAAATCAAGCTGAAACTTACTATGTAACGTTAGTACACACTTCAAATTTGTTATGTCTGCTGGTTATTACCCCATTGCCTAACTTTTATGTATAGGATTTTCATTAAATTAAAAGCATGAGAAAGCAAGACTAGTAAAGTATATTATTTATGTGATAAAAAAAGTTTCTGTAAATTTGACTTAGATTAATAATTCCATAAAAACAATCTATAAATTTATCTATGTAATGTAGTACATTTTAGTGATATTTTCATTTTATATTCACTCTTTGTTTTCATATAAATAGAATAAATGTGGTTTACCATAGTTTTAAAAATCTTATGCTTTAAGTAATATACCATGTAATCTGACACACAAAAGGTATTAGAGAATTAATTTATTTGAAAACACATCTTTATAATAATGGAAAAGATTTTAGAGTCTGACTCTCATCCTCAGTTTGAGGATTTGCTCCTTGGAGTACATTTTCAACTATTTTGCCCTTTCTGATTTAAGAGAATTTTTCCGATTTTAATGACACCTTTTCATTTTTTTTTTTACATATTCATGCTTTATAAGACCATAACGTCTGCACCTCTTCACATGTAGGTGTTGTATTTATCTTATCTGCCTATTGACTCAAACTCTTGTATGTTTGTCACAGTCTGTGGCGGAGGCAGGGCTGGCAGCCTCTCCTGAGACAAAAATGCTACCAGGTTCTACTTACTGTCCTTTTCTCCTGGGTTTTGGCATTTATGCATTTTGTTTTGATATTTAAGAGTTCATAGTCATAGTATGAAAAGTTCTCTTGAGAGTAAAAAAAAAAAAAAAAAAGTCCATCTCAGGTTGCCATGGGATAAGGAAGGACACATTTGGTGATATTTTCGATTTTTTCTTTGTACTTTATTCATTTTTACAGACTTCTGAAATTGATCAGTGTTTGGAATCCTCTAGCATGTCTCTTTAGCTGAGCGATGCCCCTCTTAAAGATAAGTCTCATGTCACAGATGGTAACAAGTACAAAGACAGAACTTAAACAGAGACAGAACTTCAGCCATTTTTCTTCAACTAACTGCTATCAGAACATAAAGGCCAATCCTCAGAGGTGCTTAAGTTTCTAGTGACTGGGCCATACTAACACTCTTGACAAAGGTGCATTTTGAAGTCAGATAAAGACCCACTGTCTTTTAACAAAATAAATGAGCAGTCCAGAATAAACCCTGTAAACAACCCAGAGGAATCAAACTATTAGCAAGGGATCACATCAGTTGATTTATAAAAAAAGATGGTCATGTAAAAAATTAGACGGTAGTGTATTACTATTCAGAAGACTTGGCGAAAATTTGGTAGGCAAAATAATACACCACAACCACTTATAATGATCTACATTTAATACCGAATCATGGTTTTTGGTGTGAATTATTTTAACATATTTTAGGAATCTTCATTTTAATAAATATGTCTATTCCTTGATGTGGATACAGAAACACAGTATATTAGATCACTTAAAATGTTTGGGGGGGGCACCTGGATGGCTCAGTCCATTGAGCGTCAGACTCTTGATGCTCAGGTCATAATCCCAGGGGTATGGGATTGAGTCCTGCGTGGGGCTAAGTGTGGGGCCTGCTTAAGACTCTCTATCTCCCTCTGCCCCTGTCCTCCACTCATGCTGTCTCAAAAATAAAAATAAACATTAAAATGCTTGGGAAAAGGTTATTTTGTAGGAGCATGTCATTCATCCTTGTATTGTACTTACTCAAGAAGTATCTGAAGAATGACAGAATCCTTTGTAAGAATGGTTTTCAGTTTTTAAAAAAAATGGCCCTGACTGAGCCACCCAGGCGCCCCAAGAATATTTGCTAATGTGAAAGAATCAGACTATTTGTTTAATACATGCAGATTTTTGCTTAAAGCAGACCACACCTGTTCTTTGTTGCACTTCACGCCCGGTGTCTACTAAATATAAAAAGGCATACATAGAAAATAACCATTCCTTTTAAACTTGGTATCAGACAACATGGAGAACCAAAGATAACCTTCTCTCCTACCAAATTATATAATATACCCATGTTTCTTTTTGATCTATCCTGTGATATCTATAGAATAGGTTCTTCATTATCTATTCAATGTGTATTTGAGCATCTATTATGTGTCTGGCACTATTTTAAAATCTGGGATATAAAAATCACTACCAACACAGTTCCCAAGTGAGTACATTATAGGGAGCTTCATTGTCACCTGCGCCCTTGCAACTCCTGAATGAACTGAGCTTTTTATGACATATTTTTGAGTATAACACTAAAGAGTTCTGGACATATGTAGAAGAAAATATAGTTACATGGTATTTTATATGTGTTTAATATTATACTAATATCTCTGTTACATATAGTGTAAAAAACCGTATTTCTGTCCTTGATTCTTTTTTTTAGAGGTCTCCTGATTGTGTTTCTTTTTTTTTTTTTTTTTTTTTTTTTACATTTTATTTATTTTTGAGAGAGAGAGCACAAGCAGGGGAGGGGCAGAGAGAGAGAGACAGACAGACAGACAGACAGACAGAATCCAAAGCAGGCTCCAGGCTCTGAGCTGTCAGCACAGAGCCTGATGCAGGCCTTAAACTCACAGACAGCAAGATCATGACCTGAGCCAAAGTTGGACGCCCCTCCTGATTGTGTTTCTTGATGACACTTAATGAACAAGAATTTTGGTTAGATATTTTATTTGTGTAAATGAGCAGTGATCTAAGATCCACATTTTACATAGAATATTGTGTTTTCAACTGAAACTAGCTGACTCAATAGAGGGATTTTAGGGGTCCACATAATTGAAAACTCCAGAGTTAGTACTTTAATTTTCTTTCTTTTTTCTTTTTTTTTTTTTTTTTTTTTAGGAAGAGAGAGGAAGAGGAGCAGGGAGAGAGAATCCTGAGCAGGCTGCACAGTGTCTGACATTGGGCTCAATCCCATGACCCTGGGATCATGACCTGAGCCAAAACCAAGAATTGGCACTCAAGGACTAAGCCACCCAGGTGCCCCAGTGTTAGTACTCTTTAGGCATAGTTGGATCAAACTTGTTGGCTCTTTCTCCTTAACTTTCTCTCTTCCACTTATTTGGGTGTTGGCTTTGACCCAGACTGACCTACCCTGAGTTTTTAAAAAGTCCCCCAGCAGGAAGAATATGTGTTTCCTTATTCTTCTACATAGAAGATGGGAATGGCATGGGGGGGGGGGTAGATAATAGTAGAAAGACTGATTCATACCAATGTTGAGCAAAGGAGCTTTTGTGAGTCCTGAGGGAAAATGCATGTTCTTGTAACACTCCCTATTTAATCAAAGAAAAATTTTAAATAGAGCATTGGCATTCTTAGAGGCGATGTCTCTAGAATCAAAACTTTTATAAATCAAAATATGGAGGCAGTTTTTGAATCTTCTGTACTCAGTATGGAAGGACATCTCTAAATGCTGAGTCAGTCACTCATGGCTTCTAGATCACAAGTCACTCCTCCCTATATAAAAGGCACTAAGGTTCTAGGGTGTGAAGTCCCTGATGAAACGTCACTATCTTGGGGTGCCTGGGTGGCTCAGTCATTAAGCATCTGACTTTGGCTCAGGTCATGATCTCACGGTTTGTGAGTATGAGCCCCACGTCAGGCTCTGTGCAGACAGCTTGGAGCCTGCTTTGGATTCTGTGTCTCCTTCTCTCTCTGCCCCTCCCCAACTTGTGCTCTGTCTCTCTATGTCTCTCAAAAAATAAATAAGTAAAAAAAATTTTTTTAATTAAAAAAAAAAAAAGAAACATTACTCTCTTTCTTTCCTCTGGGAAATTCTCAGGCATAGTGAAAAATCCCTTAAATAATCAACTAAATTCATTATGTTCCATCTTTAAAGATTGAAGCCAATTCCCTCAAACACATCTTAGTACTTATTTAATGGACTTAAAAACAAAAAACAAAAGACATTGTTCTCATTTTTAATTGTATTTGCATAGGATTGGATGAATATTGAAAGAGTGATACATATGATGGTAGAATATTATATCCTAGAGATAAAAAGCTTTCCAAGTAATGGATTTGCACCAAAAGACTTAAAAAGAAGATCACACTGTATTTTTTTTTCCATAACCTGGCTGACATAACAGACAAGCCAGAGAAAGTTTAGTAAATAGCATAAATGTAATTTAATATTCATTTTTTGAGTTTCTTGAAGAATTTAAATATTTCCTACTATACAGAATAGTAAATGCAAGGCTAATAGAATCAGTTGCAAAATATGGTGAAGTTTTGACTAGAATACTTTTTGGTAATATTTTGATACCTGTAATTGTACATTGAACTGCCACTGGAGGCTGGACGCCTTTCAAAACAGAAATATCTGTTAAGTGGATGATGTAAGCATGTTTGTAAAAGGAGTGAAGGACCAAATGAATTCATGGTTTCTGCTGATTTAGGGATAGATGTGCTTTTGTAAATGCAATTGCAATAAGTCATGTGAATGCAACTCCAAATTTACATATCCCAAATCATGTACCCTTTTGAGAGCATACTAGAAAGATAAAAATGAAATGTCAAATAGTCAAATAGAAATCAATCAGGACAGATACACATAGGGTAACCAAGGAAGAAAAGAAGCATGTGAAAGAGAGGAGTCTATACGGAGGCTTACTATAAAAACAGTATTTTGTGACATGCCTCTTTATAACATAGGAAACATTGTAATGGTTTTTAATTTTGAGCTAACTCATGAAATGGTATGGTTTTACATGCTTTTATGGACTTACTTCACCTCCCAATTTTACTCACAGTAGCCTTTTCACCAGCCTACTGTGATGACCCAGTTTTCCCTGTGGAGTTGTAGAAAATGAGAGGAAAAACAGGCCTAGCAACATTCCTGGATCATATCCAGAAAATGTTCTTTAGTCCTTGGAACACAGGAGGATGCTGCTTCAAGCCTTGTACATGCAGTTTGGGAAAACAAGAATATTCTCAGCATTCACCCTGAACAGGAAAGCACTGTGCTCTTTAACAAAAGGAGCATCACAGAGTCCACTGAAACCCACTCAGATAATATAAGCACTCCAATTCACATACGTACCTTTACCCATGAACTGGAGGCACCGTGGAGGAGGATACTTTGCTTACCTAAATAACACAACCGAGAGACCTTGGGCCCTAATAGCCAAGAAAACAGTTGTGTCCCAGTTGTCCTGAGGACAAGTGAGCTAATCAAGCAGAGCAAAACTAGCAGGACTAGTTCAGTCATGTATGAGGGACATTCTGTAGCAATTCAGACTCCATAACCTACTATTGGTTCCTTGAATCACAACCTCAGAACAAAAGACAAGAGTGACATTCAGGAATCTGAAAGGGATGGTCATGATAAACAGGTTTTGAGTCCTTGGTTGCTTGCTGGTGAGCTCAAGGATGACCGATAATTGCAGAGACGGTGCTGATGCTGCCTGAACCCACCTAAACCTACCCTAGTACAGTTACCACTAGGTCAATTCCTTTATCAGTTCCCTTGTCAGTGCCCTATATTGCAAAGCAAGGTTTAATGCTGCTGCGAAAGTTGCTGCTAAAGTAATGAAGTTTAATAGGCAAGTCAAACTTCTTTATGATTCAAAACTGAAGTATGGAGATCACAAAGGGAAGGTTTCACTCTACCTCTGATATGTTGCGATTTCTTTCAGGTAAGCAGGTACCCAGCAATCACAGAGACACATAGAGGACAGTTTCAGGATTCTGACATTTTAGAATTATTCTGAATTCATCTATCTGTCTCATGCAACATAGAGTGCTGGTGTACCACTTTTTATTCTGTCTGAATTCTAATGAAAGCATCTGGAATATGCCCATTGAAATATGTAAAGAAAGTGATTGAAATGATCCATAACATTTCCGGGTAAACATTTGCTTCTGAAAATTTTACATGTATATATTTTCAATGTTTGTGTTTGTTTTTCTTACAAACAACATGAGGCTTTATTCAAACGGAAAAATACATTTAAAGTAAAATGTTCGCTCTTGGAATCCTATGGGTTCTTTGAAATTTTAAGAATTTATTTAAAGTTCTTCCAAGGAGTTCATTTGATAAGTAACACTCTAAACCAAACTTGCTGGTCTCTTTGAAGACAGAAAACTAAGGCTCATTGAAGGGCAAACCCTTCCCTTAAGCCCACTAAGAACCAACCTGGGCAATGATGGTCCACAAACTGTTTTATGTTTCTTTAAAATGCCGGGTCACTCAGATGCAGGGTTTATCCCACTTCAAACAAACAGAAAAAGAAAGGTATCGGGAATATAGTTTTTCCTGTGTAGTGATTTTTTAAATAAATTATTATTGTATAACATGTTTCTTAGAAACCTTTTTTTTTCTATCTTTAAAAAGAAACCTAATTAGGTCGGTCTCCTTCTATGTCCCTGAAGAAGAGTGTGTGGGCACATGCACGCGTGCGTGCACACACACGTGCATACAGTATGTGTACCTAAGTCTTGTAGGAATCTGATGTCCAAGTGTGTATCTTTAAACTTAAGGTAACAGGTTGTCAGATGACACGGATGTCCATATAATTAGGTTTTTCATTGTCTCTAGTGTGATTAGCATGTCTCCATTAAATGGAATAAATCACTTTGAGTCTCATTATCCATCTTTTTTCTTTGATTAAATGTATTTTGTTTTTATACATTCATCACACACTTCAGCTTTTTACTGGTGTTTAAACAGAGTTAAAAAACCTGACATTTTAGGATTTTAAAGTACATCCTTTTGATCAAGCCATGAGCTAAAGCAAATGTAAACTGATGTCCCTAACCCCTCTTAAAATTATTTTATTTATTTAATTTTTAAGACCCCACTTCAGGGAGTATCTTAGGTTACCTTTCTTAATGATAAAATTTGTTTTGATTTTTTTTTTTTTTTGTATTTCAATTGAATAGTTTTTTTTTTTTTACATTTTTCCTGTCCTGTGAAATTTCAAATTCATTGATTATATTTTTTCTCAACCTTTTTAAATTTGGCATTTGTTAACTAACTGCTTGTTTTCTTTATTGATTATTGTGCTTCTTTTCCTACTATTTCACCATGCCATGTTTTCAGGCCTTGTTATCACTTTACCTGAATATTTCTGGTTTTCCCCCAAATAATATCCCATCAACTGTATGAATACAAATTACCCTGACAACTATGCTGATCATACCATGTCCTCATGTTTTCGTAGTATCATTTAAATGTTGACTTACTCTACTTCCCCTTAGAGAGTTGAGTCAGCTTTGCAAAGTGTTCAAGTAAAGATTAGGTCTGTCAACATTTTTAGATGGCCTGTGAAATTTACATATTGATTTGGCCCTGCCCACGTGAGCACTGTCCACATATACAGAGGTGCTCTCTGTTAAATCTCTTTCACACACATCTCCTACTATGGCTTCTATTAAACATATGGGTAAGTTTATTTTATAATTTTACTTCAGTATGTTTGCTTGTGTCCTGTGTTTCAATTTATTAGATCACATGGTTTAAGTCTAAACTTTAGTTACCCTGATATCCTATCCTTTATTAATGTCCTTGAAATTCTCTTTTAAAGGCCATCTTACAAGCCTGTATTTTAGTCTCTCAAGTTTTACTGGCATTACATTATACTGTTATATCTTAGTTATGTACATATATATTTATTTTTGTTCCTGCATGTTAAGTCCTTCCTCACCATAGAAAAGAGGTAAAGCATGCCACTGATTTCATACTTTCACAAATAAGGTAGCAATTGAAAATGATAGATGTTTATACACACACACACGTGTGTACATGTGCATAAATATGTGCATATGTATGTGCACATCAATCTCTATGGTTAGTTATCCCCAAGGATTAAAGTGATAAAACAAATTTTACTTACAGTTTGACACTGGTAACTAATGTTTTGAGATAGTTTACACATCTTTAGAAGGATTTAATTTCAAAATAATTCCGTTACTACTTACAGAATATGTTCACTGTTGATTCTTTGTTATGATTAGATATCATTTTCCTCTCAGTGTAACATCAATTTATTTACAATTGTTACTCAATTTGTACAAAGGTGTTGAGAAAAGTATGTAAAATTAGGTATTGTTCAAGAACTTTTTATCTGCTTTTTTTTTCTTTCAGAAAAGAGTATAGGCTCTTCACTTAGTCTCTCTGGGTTTTAATCCTTGATTTGGCACATACTAGCTTTGTGACCTACTCTAGTTGTCTAAGGAGCCCAACGGGTGGTATTATAGGTCAACAGGTAACACAGGTGAAATACTTAGTTCAACAACTGACAGATAGTAAGCCTCCAGTATGTGTCAACCCCCTTATTCTATCATCATCATAATTTGTAAGTCATTGCTTATCCATACAGTCCACAAATGCAATGTATATTATATCAAGATTCTTCTTTTCATTTCCTGAACTGTAAAAAAAAAAAAAAAAAAAAAAAAATCACTTAAAAAGTTCCATCTCCTAACAGAAGCTGCATACAGATTTAAATTAGGTAAACCTAACATGTGATTTGATCTGCAGCTTGAGGGTGTGGATGGACTCTGTATGATGATCCTCTTTGGCAAGAAAGAAAATCAGAAATACAATGACTGTGTGTTACTTACTGAGTTCACAAATCCTGCTGTTACTAATAATGTGATCAGAACTCAGGCCATGTGACCCTTCTTCTAGAACTCTTACAATTCATCTATCATCTGCTTCTCAAATATGTTGCAATATTTGTCATTCAATTTACTTTACTCTTCCTCTTTTACTTCGTAAGTGTTAAATTCCATGAATCAGCTTCTCTAAAAAATACTGTTACAAAGGATTTTGTAAACCATACAAATGCTAAAAGAAGTTTTATTATATTTAATACTTCTGAAGTAAAGAGAGCCTTTGAAAGCATGACACTATATTTAAAAGGAAATTACTGTGAAAGTTAATGGCATACAAGTTTTAAATTGTAGTAATATAATAATACAATGAAAATAGTAAAAAAGATTTTTTTTTTGTCAAATGCAGAAGGCTGGTTGGTTCCTTACCAATTAACAAAGAAAGGACAAACAAATTTAAAGAAAAAGAAAAGATGAACAAGGATATTATCACGAGTATTTTAAAATATAAATGGCTAATATACTTGGGAAAATAGGTTCAACTTCATTCAATTGAATATTTACCAATAAAAAAGTACTTGTTAGAAACTTAAAGTTCAGTATACAATAGTGTAGACAGGCATTCTCACACATTGTTAGTACACACTAACAATTTCACTTACTGCTGTTTATTGGTGTCCTAGAACAGGTAAACAAAACTATGTATGCATGCAATGATATTGTAATAGCGTCATACAGTGACAGCTGAGAACTACACTTGTGGTGAGCACAGCATAACATAGATGTTGAATCACCATGTCATACACCTGAAACTAACTTCGTGTGTCAGCTATACTCAAAAATTTTAAAAACTACATAGGAATTTTTAGCATTTTTTGGCAAGATCAAAGAACTGGAAATAAAACTATGTCCATTAAATAGGAGATTGGTTATTTAAAAGACAATACACCTGTTAGTATGGAATATTTTTCAATGATGGAAAAAGCACATTAACTCTATCCAAAACATGAGAATATCTCCAACGCACATAATAGGAGAAGAGTCAAGTTTCAGAAAGTATGATTTGGTGTATGAATGATCCCATATACATAAGAATGTAAATTGAAAATTCATAAAACTATAGGGGGTAGGGGAGAATTTTATAATTTTCAATACTTTTTTATTTGTCCATATTAGTTTAATAAAGTCCCTAAAATAAACATTTGCTTAATGGCTAATCATCACCATAGCAAGTATTTACTAACTATACATATGAATCCTTTATATTCTCACTGTCAGTCTTTACAACAGATTAGATCCATGGTAACTAAGAGAGGGGAAGTAGTTAGCAACCTTAACACACTTTAGGAAGTGACAAATTCCAAAGCCACACTCTGCTCCATTGACTTTCCAAGCAGATGCTCTTCATCCCAATCGAACCATTGAATATTTGTGGTACAGACAGCCAACATAGTAACGTCTGACTTCTGGCCATTCTCGCTCTGTTTTAGATATTATGGTTATGACAGTTGTTGCGTGTGTCCATTTACTTAACCGGTTACCAGCTATGAGCCTGGCCTGCACTCTGGGGATTCAGCAGTGAGCCAACCAAATGTCCCCCTCCTCATGGAGACAACATTCTAGCAGATGCAAAAACAGGACCAAACAGATAGCCCAGTAGATGGCTGATGGTGCTCTGTAATCTGAAGAAAATAAACCAGAAGGGAGAAAAGAATGGAAGGGGCTTGACTTTGAGTGTCTAGTAATCAGGCTCCTGTCAACTGCCCTCACTTAGTTCATATTATGACCTTCTTAGTTTTGCCCACTTTTTTCCAAAAAAAAGAAAAATAAGAGTAGTCATTGAACTCCCAACCCCCACTCAATACAACCATTGCCCAGTAACATCAGGATTCATTTGTCTGTCTGGGTCCAAACCCTATGTGGTCTCTCGCAAAAGAAAGGTTCCCAAAAAACTGTGTCTAAGCTGACTTCATTATGTTGGAAGTTTTATCCTTCATTATACTAGATGTATGTAGTGCTGCAGTGGATTTACATAAGGCAAGGGGTACTCTTCATATAAAATATATCTCTTCAAAATACTGTGGGTATGTAAGCTTTATAAAATGAAAACCTCAACATTCTTTACTTTGAAATGGGTACAGCATTTTTCTGCCTTGTTGTTTAAGGTATATATTTTGCTCAAATCTAGAGAAATGATTGCAGATTTTACTTAGCTGTGCCCTCTCGGGGTATTACCACACGAGACTCAGAAAGCTCCTCAGGAACTGCTGTCTATGGGATTGAACACAGCTGCCTCTGGGAATGTAGATTTGATTCTTTGGACTGCTCTTGGGAGTGTGTGACATTTTCCTCTCCAGAGACAGTCAGAGGGTTTGGATGGCATTAGGCTACTGATGAGTGATCCAAGTAAGTTCAGTGTCAACTTAAAGCATGTATTGTGCTTGTATTTTTTCCGAAATGTCTTTCTCTAATAGTGTTCATAATTTCATCATAATTTAATGATCCTTTCAGTATGTTTAAAATATGCTCTTTAAAATAGGTACTATCTGAACTCCTGTGTTGGTGAGCTATTTCTCAATTTTCATACAGGGGGTGGGGGTGTAAGTGTGTTTGAATTAAAGTTGAGAAGAAAATATATCAAAGCAGCTTCAATACAATAAAATAGATGTTTTTAATTGAGATATTCATTAAAATAGCCTTTTTCTACCTTTTTTGCTAATACAGAAAATACCAGAGATCACAGTTAGAGAAATCCTCTTTTCAAGCTACCTGAAATCTGTGTAAGTTATTCTTTTAAAATGAGTAGCATAAATCACATGGAAATTGTCCAAGGCCATTTCTACCTGATCCTGATTAAGCGGTGTAAAATTTGAAAAAAAAAATCCCAATATATCTAAAGTATTAATATCTAAGTATTAATTTTTAAATAAATGTGTCAGTAAAAATACCTTGGAAAAAGAAAGTAATGCCTGAGGGAAAAAGAGAACTTTGAATCCTTTTCCAGTTGTATTGCACTGCTAACAAATGAAAAGATTCACCACATACTCAGAAGGGGCCACATGACCAATCCAATGATAAGAACTGGTTTAAATATGATCTAATGGACTAAATATATTTCTGCCTGTTATTGTTAGCTTACTTTATTTCAAGGTTGACTTTGAGACATTTATTCAGCTGGCCTGTCTGATAGATGACAGTTTAACTGTCTAAAGATTTTGATCTCTCTTACACGATTTTGAGAATTTCTCTGCAAGAATGGGTTCTTAGTATTGAGGGTCTCCCCCCACAGGCTTTTTATTTTTATTAGGTTTTAAAATAATACCTTTCTTTTAAAGTAACTTATGTTTATGCTGTTTTTTTACATTAAAAGTTCATCTTAGATGTAATCTGTTTAAATGCTGTTTAATAGTTGTATTTTGGCTGAAGAAATTTAAGGGAAATTTAATTTTTTGTTTTTATAGGGATATTTTGCTCTGCTCATGAAACTTCTGTAAAACTAACAGAAAATGATGAACAGTTAAGAATTTCCAGTTAAAACAATATGCTATTTCCTTTTTTAAAGTCGGTTTGTCATCTTTGTTGATAGTATCTCCAATTGTTTTCAAAATTCTTAGTCTTTATGCACGTCAAATTAATGCTGTATAGCAAGGTACATTTTAATTCAACATTATGAAGTTTTGTAAGCTAAGTCATGACAAAGAAGTGATACTGCTAATCCTTCCCAGTTTATAATTTCCACCCCCGGAACCCTATTCGTCATCTGGAATAATGATTGTGCAGTAAAACAGAATACATAGAGGCAGCGCAGCAAGTCAGTTCCTTTTGTTTCTCTGGCCTCTGACTTACTTGGACGGGAGAATGGCCAAAAAAAAAAGTCTGCTGAGTATCTCAGATATAGGGAATGGGTCCTCACCAGACCATAAAAATAGACCAGTAAAAGCCATAACAGTAGTGTGATGTGTGTGGTTTTTTTGTTTTTTGTTTTTTTCTTTCCTAATTCCTCTGGCAACAAACCACATACTGGGATGGGATTTTTTTTTTTTAAGCATATTTAAACTCACACACTTTATGTAATGAGGATTTCAGTGTAGGGTTTTTCTGCAGAATACCATTTGGTCCTACTAAGAACCGTCTGTTCAAATGTTTGAGCATTTGATTGAAAAATCCTTCTTAGCCTTTTTAAAGGTAAGTCATATGATTTCTTTTTTTAATAGAGAAGATTTCTGTGTCCCAAATGATAGATGACTCTACTATATAAACCCTCTTAAGAAGTTGTAAAACAGTAACAACAAAAAGCTTGTAACTGTTTTGGTTTTTTTTTCCAAGTCATTATTTAAAAATTGGGTTTGTGTTGTTTTCCAAGTTGCTAATCTTTCTACATTTTATGTTAAAAAATATTAAAACCTTGTCTAATGGTCAATGACATTTTATTTTTGATGTTTAAAATCTTATGGCTGCTATAACCTTTACTTTTTAATATTTAAAAATGAGTTTTAATCCAATTGAAATTGCAAAACTTTCATTGTACACATAGGCTATTTATACCTGATTTTTAAATTAATAATAAAAAATTATCATAAAACAAATATAATACATTAGTTATAAATGATTTGCCACTCATGTCAATATGCTTTCCAGTATGCAATTAACTACTGAAAAGTAACTAATTACTTTTCAGAGTCATTACTGTGTTTAAATTTTTATCTGAACTGCATTAAGTTTTCGTGAACCTGACTTTGTAACATGGTTAAACACAATATGTATTTTGGATATGTTCTTGTTAGGTATTTTTTTCTAATGAAAAAGATACTATAATTGCTACTGGGAATGGTAAGTTATATTGCAAGTAATGATTCTAGATTTAATTAGTATAAATTATATAAAATTTGGTGAGAAAATAAAAACCAAAACTAATACTTTTGACTATTTAGGAAGCTTATAAATTTCAGCAAATTATTTCCTTGAATGTTGATACCAAGTTTAAATAAAGGATAAATCACTCTAGAAAAATTATAAGTTTCAAATTAATTACAGTAAGTTAATTCATATATAACTGTAAATGGCATAAATTCTCTGGAGTAAATCTTAAACAGTTTCTAGAATCACCAAGAAACACAGTGTATGATGTTTTAAAAATGTTTGCACATACTTTTCAGTCCTCTTCTATGTGGTCTTAAGTTAGTAACGTCTTTTGGGTCTAAAATAAACATTGCTTTCAATACTGGCTCACAAAACAACCAAAATGAAATTTTTAAAAGTTTCGTTATTCAGCGTCCAGTGGTCCATTGGGTTTTATGAGAAAAAACATGAGGAAAATTTTTATTTACTAGAAACACAATTAAACCAAAACAATGATGAATCAAATACACAACCATCAGCTAACAGGTTAGCCCAGGAAGAATATCATAATTACAACTGGAAAATATGTGGGCAGAATGTACTGGAAATTTTAGAATTTCTTTTTTTTTTTTTTTTTTTATTTATTTTTTTAAATTTTTTTTTTCAACGTATTTTATTTATTTTTGGGACAGAGAGAGACAGAGCATGAACGGGGGAGGGGCAGAGAGAGAGGGAGACACAGAATCGGAAACAGGCTCCAGGCTCCGAGCCATCAGCCCAGAGCCTGACGCGGGGCTCGAACTCACGGACTGCGAGATCGTGACCTGGCTGAAGTCGGACGCTTAACCGACTGCGCCACCCAGGCGCCCCGGGAAATTTTAGAATTTCTAATTGCCTCCCTTATTTTTTATGAAAACGTTTGGGCATGTTTACTCCAACACATTTGAATCTTGTGGATTTTTTGTTTCTGAAGGAATTCTGTAACTATATTTTGATTTAATTGTAAGCTGTTTTAGTTCACTGGCCCAAGTTATGGCTAAAAGTTTCAAATAGCATCTTCTAAGCTAGCAGATGCCTCTCCATTTGGGTGATACTCTAAGTTCCTATATACATAAATAATAAATAATTTAATCAGATTTTATTGTAATCTATGTGTTTTGCAAATAATCATTCGTGTAAACTATACGTATTTATTAGATTTCTAAAAAAAATATTTGACCAATATGAAATAACACTACACTGTTTAATAGTAAGGTTGTTCAAAATAATATTTCATGATAACATATCAAAATAACATTTCCTATGATAAGAATTTTATAATATCATTTACTTTTATTTGGCATTCACAACCTTATCTGTTTAAAAAAAAGTTTTTTTTAAGGTTTATTTATTTTTGAGTCAGAGGCAGAGCATGAACAGGGGAGGGGCAGAGAGACAGGGAGACACGGAATCTGAAACAGGCTCCAGGCTCTGAGCTGGCAGCACCGAGCCCGACTTGGGGCTCGAACCCACAACTGTGAGATCATGACCTGAGCTGAAGTCAGACGCTTAACCAACTGAGCCACCCAGGCACCCCTTACAACCTTATCTGTTGAGTGATATATAGCATTTTAGAGAAAATTAAGCCACAGAGAAACTATGCTATTAAGACCCAAAACTGAACCTAAATCACTTGACTTCAAATTCCAAAATCTGAACTATTGTAGATCACATGCTATCTTACTGTTTATACTATAATTTGGGGTGGGGAAAAAAAAAGCATTCCTGTCTGAGGTTCAAGGATCAAGAAGAGCTCTAGACAATCTTATTTAAACCAACATGAATCAAAGAGAATCATTTCAAACCTATAGTAATCCCTGTAATCAAGTAATCCAAAAGACAGGCTTGTTTCTAGAAGGATCCTTAGTATGATACATGAAGTACAATATACTTACTGCTTTAATTTTTTAAGACTACCACCAAGTTTTAAATTGTAACATTTTAAAAGTATAATTTAGTGATGTGTCTTATTGTTTCATATTATAGATGTTTATAATTTTTTTTCTATTGTGTATTTTTAGCTACACCTATTCTAATATGATAAAAAAAGGACTGTGGTAACTTCATTAAGAAAAGATATGAGAGAACTTCTCATCTAGTTATTTAAGAGTCTTCTGCAGAGCCCTGGAGTTCTGTGAGGATTACTCAGAACCCAAGTGAAGTGTGACATGAAGGGGAAAGGGCCACAGAGTTCCTGCTCCCTTTTATCAGAAGAGGTTTTCTGCTTATATGTTGGAATTTCATGTAAAGAATTCTGTCTCTAAACAGAAGTTTATAAAGAACTGATCTAATGGCCTTCTGTTTCCACATGATGAAATGCAACCAGATTTAAATTACTGATTTACACCCATTACAAATAGCTGGGATTTGAATCTGCATCTTACTCATGTCTAGGAAACCATGGCTTTGTAAACACACCTAGTTACAGTGTAGGGCCAGAAAGTGAAAAGGAATTTAATTCTGAAAGCTAACTTTCATCATTGATACACAACTTGTTAAATTAATCACCCCTCAAAACTCCAAAAATGGGGTCTGTGGGCAGATACTGTATTTATTAGGTAAAGAAGGCTGTGTATCAAAAGAACAGTGTAATGTGTGTGTGCTTGAAAACAGAAGTGTGTGGTCTGGTTTTCAATTCTAAGAAAATGTGGGGGGAAAGTTCATGGATAGAATAAGAAATCTGAGATACTCACTCATGAGTAAGAAAATGTCATCCCGGCCCTGCATTCATTTATGGTACAAATACTTTTGTAATCTGAAGCTTTTTCAAGTTTTGCAGTTTACATCCCAGAAAATTTACCTCTGGGTCATGCCTTTTCTGGGTGGAGTTTCCCAAGGAATACAGCTTTAATCACACATGGGAAGAATTACAGATTCTCTAAGAATTTTCTCTGATTTTCTGACCTATTTACTGGAAAGGTTTCTTATAGCTCAGTCTCTCAAGTTTCTACCACCAGGTTTCCAACATAATGGAAAGACATAATGCTCATAAATTCATTCTGGAAACACTCCACTGATTTGACAACAAAAAAGTAAAGAAAAAAAAGTACCCTTTTTTCCTTCTTTCAAAGATAACCCAAGGGAATAAAATACACTCACAAATTCTACAAAAGGAATAGGATTTATAATCTATAAACTGATAGGATACAGCTGATCTCCCTCTAGGCTCCAGAAAGGTATGTGATAAGTGATATTTTAAAATATGCCTTTTTTTCTTTTCTCTGCTTTATACAAGTCTCAGCAATTGGTTTTTCTTTACTGTACCTGTGGTGATTCTTTGCTTTCTAAATTTATTTACTTGAAACAAGAAGTAAATTATTGCAGATTTCGATGTCTTGTCTATTCCTATGAAGGAGAAATAACAATAAATAATAAAATGCAATCCAAAATTAGCAAGTGAAATAAATTACTATTTTAATATGTAAGGAATTTGTTATTAAGAAAACCAAGTTCACAAGACACAAATTTACAAGCCTTGCCAAATTTGAGAGGAGAATGGGGACAAACGACACTTTTTTTTTCCCCTGAAGATAAACATGGGTGGAAAAACTGGTGAATGTGCTGTAACCTGAACTCTTCTCTTATGTAGTCAGCGTGTGTCTTACATAATGTGTTGGGTCCTCCTTTGCCTCAGGTGAATAAAACTAAATTTAATAATATGAAGCATAAAGCTAAGGGAGGAGTTTAATAACAATACTTCATTACTCATAGTTTCAAGGCACTGAAGGATAATGAACCCAAGTAATGTCGCGTATCTTACATATTATTAGGGGAAAAAGTTGGAAACTTACAACAAAGTAACAAAAGTGAGTCAATCAGTTAAAAATTTGAAAGAAGTACATAAACACAGTCTCTCTCAAAACTATTAGTACATGTGTGAAGTGATGTTAGATTAATACTTACAGCTTTGTTTATATATCATCCAGACCAGTGTTATTCCAATAACTATCTAACGGCATGATCAACAGAATAAGTTACTGGATACTTCTTTTTTCTGATGGGCTTGACTCAACAGCAGTGGGATGGATACACTATATCACTTCAGTTTTAAGTTTAAAGCAGACAGAGCCTATGTAGGACCCAGGCATGACCATTACTTGACAGGCCTGGGGCTCAGGGTCCTCAGAAGTCATAATCATGAGTTTCCAGGTTTAGAGAGGGAAGTATTGGACAACATGTGCTGTTGCCTGAGTCCTCCAGTGGACATTCTTGGGACTCTTTGCCCCTTGCAGAAACTTTCCTCTGTAGTACATGGGCTACTTGAATAAAGGAGAATAATTCTGGCAGAAGTCCAATTCACAACTAGGTTATGGCACCTAATCTGGAAAAGGGCAGATAAATGCACAAAATATTTTAGCAGCCATAGAATTGTAATTTTTAAATCATTTTATTTCCATATGTCAGAGTTGCAAATGACATTAATAGGAGTGAAGTTTTTTAGTGATATTTATATAGAACATAAAATAATTTTCCAAAAGGGAAATTTAATACTTGAGTTGTTTCTTTTATGTTTTTTTGTTTTATTATTTTTTTCAACGTTTATTTTTGGGACAGAGAGAGACAGAGCATGAATGGGGGAGGGGCAGAGAGAGAGGGAGACACAGAATCGGAAACAGGCTCCAGGTTCTGAGCCATCAGCCCAGAGCCTGACGCGGGGCTCGAACTCACGGACCGCGAGATCGTGACCTGGCTGAAGTCGGATGCTTAACCGACTGCGCCACCCAGGCGCCCCTGTTTCTTTTATGTTTTTATTTTGCTAGAAAGAAAAAGAGAAAGCATGAGTGGAGAAGGGACAGAGGGAGAGTGAGAATCCCAAGCACGCTCCTTGGTGTCAGCGCAGGGCCCAACGAGGGTCTTGATCTCACAAACCATGAGATCATGACCTGAGCCGAAATCAAGAGTCAGATGCATAACCAACTGAGCCACCTAGATGCCCCTTCAGTTGCTTTTTAAAAATAGATTCATGACGGGCTCCTGGGTAGCTCAGTTGGTTAAGGGTCTGACTTTGGTTCAGGTGATGATCTGGTGGGAGTTCGAGTCCTGCGTTGGGCTCTGTGCTGACAGCTTAGAGCCGGGAGCCAGATTCAGATTGTGTCTCTTTCTCTGCCCCCGCCCCCTGCTCATTCTCTCTCTCTCTCTCTCTGTCTCTGTCTCTGTCTCAAAAATGAACATTTAAAAACATTAAAAAAAATAGATTCATGATACCATATAAAGAAAACTGCAATTTGACTCTGGGGATTTCCTTTCCCAATTTTTAATTGGCTTTGCAAAGCCATAGATTTCTACAGAGATTCTCATAGAGCTTCCTCAAAGAAAGGAGTATGTCATGTGGGAGTAGGGAGACCAGGCTGGGAATCAAGGTCACAGGGTTGCCACCACTGTTGTACTCCACAGTCACTCTGCCTGTTGGTCTTCCACGTAAGAATCTGAAGAACTGATTCAGCTACTTAAATTAAAAACTGCCGATCTCATCCTAGCATCTTATTTTACACATGAGGAAATTCAAGTCCTAAAAGATGAAGTGATTTGCCCATTGTCATCTGGCAAGAGAGTAGTAGCACATCAATTTTTGGTTTAATCTACTAGTCTACTGGTCTTAACTACACTACGTTATTAGATCCCTGTCTTGATTACTACTTTAGGTATAACTTGGAAATGAGACATAGAGGATGGTGTCTGAAATGATGATTCAGCCAATGATTACTTAATTGGCTCCCTTGGATATGACTATTTGTCCATAGTATACAGACCACCCAGATGGGTAGCATGTTACATGATTTCAGAGGGCAAGGAAAGCTGTTCCTCACACGCCATCTCCAAACAATTAATACAGAGCAAACACCACTTGCTCAGTGAGATATGGAAGTCCATAGGAAAACCAAATTACTTGTTTAGACAGCTTATAGATGGTCCTTTTACATTGGGAAAAAAACCCAAAAAACGTGTAATATTAATAGTATTCACACTTCTTAGCTGCTAGAACCTCGGTGTGAATGAATTCAGTTTATCCTCCTTTACAGTGGAAGTATCCTAGATAGAAGGCATGGGTAAAGGGAGATCACAAAGATAAGAAAGGGTAAAGAGAAATGAATAAAATTGTCATGGGAAAACTCTGTAACATTTATCTTCACAATATTGAGGAAAAGTCTAATTTTCCTTATTTTCTTAGCTATGCAAGCAATATTCCTGAAAAACTAAACGGTTCCTCCAGTGGAAATAAGTACTAAGAATATCCTAAGAGTGGCACTTCTGTTGGAACAAAGCTGTGGAGGGAAAATCTGAGACCATAACAAAGTAGAATTTTTGTTATTACATTTACAGTGTTGACAGTAATAATTGGCATGTGACTCTCTTTTTTTAATCTATAGTCTCCATTCTGTTGGCATTTATGTTTTCCATGGCCTTGGGCAATAAAGTAGGGAATTTTTGTTTACAAGCTACAAAGCACATTTTGGCTCTTTATCAACGTCAGGTCAGCCCCATTTAAAAAAATACTGTTACAACCAAAATATGAAGGTGTTCTAAAATCCTAGAAGTAATAAATTCTTATTAACTTTGTTAAAATAGAATCCACTCATTTCATTAATCATTTTCTTTCAATCTTTATGAAATAGCCACATACTGTATAGAAAGATATCAAAAATAAGACTGACTAGTGGAAATACACACTGGCACAAATTAGTTGATTTTAACAGAATTGGTGTGAATCAAATGTTCATGATGACAAAATAAATAATGTTGCAGTTTCATATGTAAAAATAAAAACAAAAAAACCCTGTGAGACTAGTAGCAAAGAAATGCCTATCATTAAACATCCTTTACATTCATTATGTATCTTCTTTAAATTCTTCCCACCTTTAGTGTATTCAAAAGCCAATTATTAACAATGAAATTGAAAGTACATTCTTTAAAATATTTGTTTTTAACACTATAAAAAAAAATTCAAGCATGAGCTCAGTATTCATGAAAGATTTTTTTTAATAGTGATTATAATTTTGGTGTTATTAGACAATATTCTGGTATTAATTTACTGACAATGTATTTTCCCAATGTAACCATGGTTTTTTTTGTTTTTTGTTTTGTTTTAACAGATAGCTTACAAATGATTAGAAGAATTAATTCTTTCTGAGACTCCTCAGATGATTTCCTATAAAATTTGTATCTTGCCGTATACTTGTGAATAAGGTATAGTAAAGACACCGTCTATTACCATACTTGATTAGCACTGGACAGAGAAGACATGGGTCAGGATACCTCCAGTTTGCAGGAGAACTCCAGGCAAGATGTGGGTGGCTGTGCTTGAGTGGAGAAGCCAGATAAAGAGCGAAGATGCATCTAAGTGTCCTGGGCTGAGGGTAGGTAGATGAGGGAGAAAGTACAGTAAGCAAGTTCTCCTTAGATAAGATTTCAGTGTTAATCATCCATAGGAAGAAAATTTTAAAAGAGGGGAATTTTAAAGAAATACTCTATATGACAATGTTCTTTATTTCTTCCACTGGCAAATAGTGAAAAGCAAGAAAGGAGAGGACGTAACCAAGAAAGTCAATTTCATCAAACAAAAATTATTTATTCATAACCGCTAAATGCTTGTTCAGTTGTGTTTTCTTTGTACTTTGATCTTCTTGTACTGATATTTAAGCTTCTGTTTTATGATCTCTTTCTAATGCTAGGACCAGACCTCTGGAAACCACCTAATCAGACCTGGGAGTTTGAAAGAAGCAGGTGCTGAACCTTAATTTCTCCCCCGATTAAGAAAATGGGCTGTGACCGAAACTGTGGGCTCATCGCTGGTGCTGTCATTGGTGCAGTCCTGGCCGTGTTTGGAGGCATTCTGATGCCAGTCGGAGACATGCTTATTGAGAGGACAATCAAAAAGGTACAAGTATTCTAAAGGATACTTCTTGTCATTCATTTCTTGTCATTTGTATTTCGTGGTAACTGGCAACTTTGTATCTTTAATACAAAGTTGATTATGAGCCATTACAACTTCACACAGTTGAGAAATGTTAAAAGCATAATGTACTTTTAACATGAATGCATCACTATCTTAAGTATAATATCCAAATTCTCATCAAAGGTGTTTAGAAGTGTACAAGTTAGTAGAAATAATTGTTTTTCATTGTGCCTAAGGACTATATTGATGAGCTTTTGAACGAGAAATAAGTATGTGTATTTTGTGTATTATATAAATTTAAAATTGTGTTTAATAATGAAACAGGAATCTTTGGTAAAGCTGGTATAATTTTTTTATTTGGTAAACTGTTGCTTTTTCTAATATATGTAATAACATAATATTGTTTTATAAACATTCCTATTTATAAACATTTATACTGATTCTGCCAAAATACTTCCGGAAATGTTACGTAGGACAAATGTCAGCATAAATGAAATGAGTTGACTGTAGTTTTAACAAAAACTAGAGTGGTTCAATAGCCAGGCTTTGCACAACAAAGTAGAGTTCATCTTCCACTTTCCTTCCTTCTACTGTGCTTCACACTCACTGACTTGAACTGAGAGAGAGTAGGAAGACTAGAATAAGAAGCAGATTTGCTGAAGTCCTAAATCAGTGGGTGGCAAATTGAATCAGCTTCAGGAGTTTGAAGACAGGGTTTAAAAAAAAAAAAAAAGAAAGAAAAAAGTGACGCTTCTAAGAACATTCCAAGAACAAGATAACATAAGAACAGGGATAACTGTGAACTTTGAGAGTGTGTATCCTGCCCCAGGGCTAGTATGCTCAGGTTTTTTACACATAATCCTACCCAAGTAAAACCTATCTGAGTGCTGGCCTCAGCTATCAGCCTGCTTAGATGTCAATGCCCTGGCAGAGACAGATAGACAGATAGACAGATAGACAGATAGATAGATAGATAGATAGATAGATAGATAGATAGACAGATAGGAACCATTACCTCAATAACATCCTATTGTCCTATCTTTGATACTAAGACATTAATACACACACACACACACGTATATATATATATACACATACATATGTATTTACTCAATAATAACATAAGCATTTTTATCTTTCGCTAACAGATTGTAAATCTTCAACCCCATGCATTTAACTTTAAAAATATATTGTAGGGGCACCTGGGTGGCTCAGTTGGTTAGGCGACTGTCTTTGGCTCAGGTCATGATCTCATAGTTCATGAGTTTGAGCCCCACGTCAGGCTCTCTGCTGTCAGCGCCGAGACTGCTTTTGATCCTCTGCCCCACCCCCCTCTGCCTCTCCCCAGCTCTACTTGCTTAGCATTTGACAGAGATGACATGGGTCCACATACCTTCAGTTTACAGGAAAACTCCAGGCAGGATGTGGGGGGCTGTGCTTGGGTTGAGAAGCCAGATAAAGGGAGAAGATGCATACAGATATATATATATATATATATACACATATATTTATATATATATATAATATATATAAATAATATAGATTTATATATTATATATGTTTATTATGTTTATATATTATTTATATATACATAAATATAAATATAGATAGAAATTGAATGTCATCCCCTCCCTTGGAATGTCCAGTTTTCTTGCTATTATTCATGATACAGTTCAACAGAGACAGGCAGATGCTGGTGAGGTGGGGCTTATGTAACCATGTGAGTTGGAGCTCCATTGCACAGCACTCTTCCTATTCTATAAATTCTGCTTCCCTTCTGCGCCTTCTGTGGAGAAAGAACAGATACATTATCTGTACTAACACTCAGGCTATAATTTATCTTCTGGAAAAGTCTCCAGAATGGAAATTCCCAATAATCTCCCACTACACAGCATTTTAGACTGTTTTTTTCCAACACACAGATGGTGTCCAGTAGTTGAATATTGTTCACTTATCTTTTTCTTCTTCATTCAACAGTATTAGTACAGATAGTTTTTCTGTTCAATCATGTGCAAAGAGCTAACATCTATTTTAACTGTCTAATGTATATCTCTAACTTCATAATAGTTGTTCATGAGGAAATAAGAGTTTTGAGATGTCAAAAAATTTACTTTTATATAGTGACAGAGAGTAAAATAATTTTTTTACTTCAACAAATATAAAATTTAACCAGGAGAAAGCATAGTATACCAAAACATAAAGAACCATGAAACTAGGGTATTATATGGGAATTTGCTATTTAGAAAGAGAAGTCTCAAAACATTTGATCACTTCTGAAACGTGAAACTGTTGGATTTTCAAAAAGGATAAGATTTTGGGGGGCGCCTGAGTGGCGCAGTCGGTTAAGCGTCCGACTTCAGCCAGGTCACGATCTCGCGGTCCGTGAGTTCGAGCCCCGCGTCGGGCTCTGGGCCGATGGCTCAGAGCCTGGAGCCTGTTTCCGATTCTGTGTCTCCCTCTCTCTCTGCCCCTCCCCCGTTCATGCTCTGTCTCTCTCTGTCCCAAAAATAAATAAAAAACGTTGGAAAAAAAAAAAAAAAAAAAAAAAAAAAGGATAAGATTTTGGAAGTTCATCAGAGGGCTGAAGAATATTATAGTAAAAGGTGTGAAATGCAACTAAGTGCTGTAAAAAGGGAAGGAAGAACATATCAAATGTGCCCAGAATATGGGATCTACAAAAGAGATGATTAGAAAAACAACATGGGGTAAAATATATGAAGCTTTGAACATCAGGAAGAAGAATATTTAATTGGCCATGTGACAGGCAGTAGTGGTTGGTGGATCTTTCCTGGTAGGTGTAAGAGATAACAAAACCTGCATTTAACGATTCATATCACATGGCTTCCATTTATTTAGTGCTGTGAAGAGCTTCATATATACTAATTCATTTAATCTTTGCAGATATCTATGAGATCCTCTTATTGTACCCACTTTAGTCACAAGACCTTAAATCTACTTGCCAACTCATGTGGCCAAAAGGAGTCAGTTCCCAAACCTAGACAATCTGAAGGCAGAGACTAGACGATACACAGTCTTGTGCAGTATGATCCTAAAATAAAGAGTTGGAGAGACCAAAAACAGGAGAACAGGGGGCACGTGGGTAGCTCAGTCGGTTAAGCATCCAACTTGTGGTTTCAACTCTGATCATCATCTCACGGTTCATGAGTTTGAGCCCCACATTGGGTTCTACACTAACAGTGCAAAGCCAGCTTGGGATCCTCTCTCTTACTCTTTCTCTGACCTTCCCCACTCACACACTTGCTCTCTCTCTCTCAAAATAAATAAACATTAAAAAAAAGAGTTTAAACAAAAAACAGGAAAACAAAGAAAAACTATGCAGGACATGGCCATTTTCAAGGAGAATTTAAGATTCCCCTTTAGGAAAATCTTTGCACAATCTGCACATTATGTAACAAAGACACTCTGGGCTAGTGTGGTGGAGTACATAGAAAAAAATGGGTGATGGAGCGTAATGGCAGTTTGGATATGGAACTAAATTAGGAGGGATGGTAAAAACACTTCAAGATGTCCAGTTGAATTATTGGGAGAGATGTATATCTTAGGAGAATAAAAGAGGTTTTATGAGTGTTTTGACGTGAACATCAGTATTTCAAAGGTCAGTAGTCAGATTGGTTTGATCACTGATCTAGAGATTACAGATAAAACTAAACAATCTATTTGCTATCTAGATGGCTTGAACGTCCAGACAAAAAAATAGCAGAGAGATTACTATAGGTTTTATACATAATTCAGAGGTATAAAAACAAAAAAAATGATTTTATGAACGAAGAAATAAAAACAGAAGAGTGTAATTACTTTGGAGGTTAATATAAGGCTAGTGCTCAAAGAAAGAGAAAATGCTCTGAGGCAGATGAAAATTCAGGAAATAATGATTAGGACATGGTTACTAATGTTCTTGAAAATATAAATTCAGTAGGGTAGGGTAATAAAGAGAGGTATGCAACAAAGAAATAGAGTGCTTTCTCTTCTTGTTTTTGAAATAAGAGTTATCTGTGCAATCTTGTACAAGACAAAAGGGGATGGTATGGATCTAGACCCTAGAAGGAGGAAGAGGCACAAAACAGATTTAAGGAAGAATGAGTTTCCAAAAATATTAAATGATAGTTTATATTGTATGCCTGCCACATATCTACAGCCTAAAACTAATCACCAGAACCTCTCCAATGGTCAGAATCTGTGATACATTTAAAACTAAGCCTGGTTTTGCTCTCAGATTTCCATATAGTCATGTTGATCTTATCAACTTTAGTCCTATAAAGATGCTGGGATTTGTTCTTTCTTTATACAGGGTATTTCTTTTTTCTTTAGTTTACAAAACTGTTCTAAAAGTAAGTTTGGAATATATATCTGTTTGAAATACAGTTGGAGTCAAATCTCTGAATTATGTGTAAACCCAAAGAGCCAAATCATTTGGGGTAAAGCTGTTATTTTACAAATAAAGAATAATTTTAGTACCAGTCAGTTTTTGCCGCTGAAACTCACTGAAGATTACTTTCTTCATTTAATTGACTAACAGCAAATTGGGAAAGTTATTACCTATATACAAGCACCTTTTAAAACTATTAAGTTGCTTAATTAAAAAAAAAGATCAGAAAATCATCCCATAGTTATCTCATTCATAAAGCAAAGCTGGGACTCTATGATATCTTCCAGTTCTAAAAGAGATAGCACCCTGAAACTGGCATTTAAAATGGTCTAAAATAGTCCAGAAAATTTATTTCTTTCATATATATATATATATATATATATATATATATATATATATATATATATAAAATGTATATATATACATATATAAACAACATTAACAATAAATAACAATATTTATTAACAATAAATAAACATTAAAAATATACATATATAAAATGTGTGTATAGTGTGTACATATATACAGATGTATATATACACATCTATACATATACACATGCATTCATTTTACTCTTAATTTTTAAGGGATGTTTTCTAGGGACTTCATGCTTTTTATGGATTACAGCTGAGAACTTTCTTACCAGTACTTTTGACTATGATTCCTAACAGATAAGAGTGGAGCCAACAGATTTATGCAACCTTATGTAGATAAGCAAAGTCAGTGGCATTAGCTTCCGCAAATATAGAAACTGGCACAGCACTTTGGAAAAAGGTTAAAGTCCTGCCACCGTTTATAAAAGATAATTTATCACTTGACACTGTTAATATTACTTGATGAATGTTTAATGAATATTGTATAACAGTAGTAATTTTAAATAAATTTAATTTCCCTATGATATTAAGAATAGAACACCAAGAAGGAAATTAAAGCTCTTTCTTTCCTCCTAAAAGACTAATGTTAAATTATACATCATTTCTTTGCACACTTCTTGAAAAGAATAATCCTTTAGTAACTTGTAAGACATGTTTTCAGATAAAATAAGTTGAAATAATTGTTTATTAAAATAGCCAATATTGGACTCAATAGTCCATATTTTAATAATATAAATTAACATTTATATTGCTTCAATAATATGTGCTTATTGTATTTCCAGATATGAAAAAATAATTTGTATAAATTATGCTAATGATAATATATGAGAACATAAGCATGAACATGAAACAGTCCAAAGTAAATTTTAAATTAAAATAGAGGCATAAAAATTAATTAAACACTACATACACTAGCATTTTAATTGCAATAATAAAATTACTTAAAAAGGGTTTCAAGAAATAGCAGGTAAGCATATGTAATTTTTCCCCAGCCCAATTTTTATTGACATATCAACATAATTTACTACTCAAGCCAAATGCAGAATCTCCCATATTAAGTTCTTACATAAATTTTGGAGGCTAATGGCCTGGGTTTCAGAAACATTAAATCCAATCAGTTTCCCCAAATTGGTGTTTTAACTGATGACTTGATAATCTGAGACTGAAGTCATTTTTTGACTCTCAGCACAGCTGCCACTAATATTGTAATTCAGTCTCTGTGAGCATGCACACGCAAGCATGCATGCACACATATGCCCGTGTACGTAATACAAACTTTTTTGAATGTGGGGAAATGGTTTGTAACTGGTCCTAACCAGAACAAATTGTGGTAGTAACTGGAAAGGCTGAAGACTCTTTTCAATATGAAGAAACACAGTGCAGAACATTTTAAGGAAGTTTTGATGTCACTGCAGTGAAAATAAATGTAAAAATGATTAAATCATTTAAAGAAAAAGAAGTGTCACCGTATACTACATGAGTTATTGACACATGACTGGGTTAGACATCTCCATTTACTCTGGAGAGTAAATATTAGAGTTCTTCCTCCAAAGAGTAGATAGGATTTGTATAATAGCCAACATTCACTGAATGCTAGCTCTGTGCTAACACTGTTGTTCTAAGTGCTCACATTTATTAATCTCTATAAGAAGCTAGGAGGCTATATATTCAATTAAACCATAGTCAACTCATGTTGAGTTGCAAAATACTAATCTCATGTGGTTCAACCTAATATTATTATCCCTATTTTACAAATGAGGAAACTGAGGTATAAAAAAATTAAATAACCTGCCCAAGTTTAATGGTTACCATGGCACCCAACTGGGGATTAAACCCATAGGATCTAGTGTCATTCTTAAACACTTTACTCTGTACCCGGAGGGAAGAAGCCACTCTATATGTTCAGGGTAGGGATAGGATAAGGAAATGTAACTCATAGGTTAAAATCTGCTACACATGATCCTGTCTATTAGTACTTTACAAGATCCTTGAGAAATGGGACAACATATTTTCCACATTGGTACTCTATCTACTCCACCCATGGGAAGTTATCAAGGACATTTTAATAATTACCCTAAAGTTGCCAGTGGTGGTGATGGGCACTGTTTTCCTGCAAAAGCAATAATCTAGTGAGTATGTAACAAAGTAGAAGATACTACTATTCCAAACTTCTGCTTTCACATTAATGTAACAAAATAGAAGTTTCAAAGGTCAATAGTTTTCAACCCAACTGGAGACCATGACATAAGAGTGTCATTAGTTTGGAATCTAGCCAGCACTGGGACTAGTCTACATGCTTAAAGTCAGGGACAGATACTGATGTAGACATCAGCCAAATGAGAGGATTTTGAATTATATTGTTTTTTCATGTGCTCATTTATCAGCTTTGTACTTCTAACTTAGTGAAAGGTTTGCAAGATTGGCTAGATAGTGCAAATTCAACTTAACTTCAAGGCCTTTTAAATTCACAAGTGATGTAAAATCCTTTGCTCCTTTTAAAATTAAGGGAACCTTGATTTAGTCTTGGTACTCAAGGAGTGGCTACCCAATTTTCTAATACATAGAGTAGTCTTAGGATCAGAAGAGATGCATTCCTATTTTGACCGCTTCAATGTTTTTCTCTTTGGCTCTGAACAAACGATGGCATTATGAAACTATGCAAGATTGGAGTAAAAAGACCTGATTTCTCCATTACCTGCTACAAAGTTGTCCTATAACATTGACTCATCATCTGTTTTTCTTAGGACTCATTTCTACCTCTGAATAAATAGAGATGGGGTTAAATGACCCTAACTCTAACAGCTAATAATTCAATGCATTCATTTCAACTTTTTGCGTTTCATCTTTGCCATTTAAAAAATATCTCCAGATCAACAAATAAGGCAAAGTGATTCCTGGCCTTTAGAAGAAAGGCATGATGCACTTCTAGTCTTTTGATGTTAAATGCACACACATTAGAGTTAGGGAGGTTTTCTGCCCTGCCAAGTATCTTCCATCACTGCTCCTTTTCAATTCTATAAACATTTATTGAGTTTCTTTCATTAAGAACTAACGTAAAATGTGTGCCTTAAGAGGTGTATGATAAATAATTGATATTGCATTGTCCTTAAGATTTGTATAGTGCAAAGGTAGTAATGTGTAAGTTCTTCTGTATCTTCCCCTCATAAAATCTCTTGAAATTGGTAAATTAACATAACTTTCAGCTTCAACGATCTCATCAAACATATTTACATGCTTGATCTGCATGTAACTCTGTCTTAATATGGAGCTTGTTACTATTGGAAATAAGACTTTTGGGGAACTAATAAAAAGTTTTTCAAGGACAGTTGGTCATAAAAAGTAATGGTCTAACATCAACATGAGCACAACAGTGAACCCAGTGAAAATGCATTGCAACAGCACAGGATTTTGTAATAGCATTTCAGCTTGGTTCCCTGTTCATCTCTAAGGAATTTCCTTATTCTCTGGATTAAGCAATAAGTAACATATCCTGGAGATATGAAACTTAATCTTACTTCTACCAACTAGGTGCAGAGGTGACAGGAAAACTAAAAGACTGTAATAGCATGGTATGAAAGAGGACTAGTCTAAGAGTCAGAGACTAGGATTTTCATCACAGTTCTGCTATTTGCCTGGGTTACCCATGGGCCAACCACCTGGTTCCTCAGAGCCTCAGTGTTCTCTCCTAGAAAATATGATATTGTTCAATGTCCTTTCCTGAGTCATCATTCTATGAATTGATGCTTCCAGGTGAAGGAAACAAATAGATCAGATTGTTCCTGTATTCATAGATCTGTTGGGATTCATTTTCTGTGAAATACTTTTCTTCCTCTTCCTCAAGCACAAAGGTAGAGCTTTCCATTCTAGGCATTCTTCCCAAGGTGCTTAATTGGGAATACTGCCTGCTACCAAATCACCTTTGTTTGCTCTAGTTACTATAGCCTTATAGACTTTGGGCTAAGAGAGTGAAAGCCAGGGAAGGAAACTGGGAGATCATCTATAACCACCTCTTTTATAGATAATGATATTGACCCTGAGTGGTTTGGTGACTTTCCATCCAGTTCCACAGCATCTAAAGCAAGGGAACACGTTTCTAACATGAGGTTTTGTGATTGCCTTATTGACATTTTTTCCCACTTGTTTATCTTAACTACATGGCGCATTGGTGATTTTTAATGAATTCCACAATATAATAATAGGATAATCTCCTCATTTCATCCTTTTATTGTGTAAGTAATAACTTTAATAATAACATTAGACTGTTGTAGCTTCTGGAAACATGTCTTATTTAGTTGTCACATATATACTAAGTTAGGGATTGAGAAGGATTTTGAAGAGAAGAAGTCAAATTTGTGTTTTTCACGAAGAAATTTTTTTTAAATTTAATAAATGTTAAGTGATCATCTTCTGAAGTGTCCAACTTTTGAAGAAAAGTTAAAGCTTTCAATACCACCAGATTTTTCTCTCTTTTTTCTGTTTTGTCTCATCAATCTGAGGACAGCAGAGAAGTTAATGTTCAACCTGGTAGGAACTTTGTTAGGTTTAATAAAATTTGCTTAATAAGTTGTAACTGTTGCAATATAGGGTCACTCTAAAGCTTGCCAATGGTTGGCCTTACATCAACAGCCATGTCTGCAATATTATACCCTGATTCCCTTTGTAAAAGGTTGACAAAAAGAGGTTGCTATAGTAATTTTTTGAAAACATTTCTGTTGCAACTGTGTGGCAAGGTTCTCATGAAGAAGGTACTTGAGTTTAGTCCTTGCCTTGGCTAACAAAGTTATAAACTCCCAGAGGTGCCCATATTTACTACAGAGAAATAACCCAAACTTGTTTTCTTTTTCATAGGAGGTTGTACTCGAGGAAGGTACCATTGCTTATCAAAATTGGGTTAAAACAGGCACAGAAGTTTACAGACAGTTTTGGATCTATGATGTGCAAAATCCACAGGAAGTGGTAGCTAACAGCAGCAAAATTAAAGTTAAACAAAGAGGTCCTTACACGTACAGGTGAGTCCTCACAAATAAGTGGCATTCTTTCCTTGACCATACATATTTCTGAAAAACTTCCACTTGAAAAATGCCATTGTTTTCAGATGTACTTCTTCCTGTTTCCCAGTAAAATATCATGAAATATTTTGTTTCTGCCTATATGGAATCCTGATTTAAGGATTTAATGATTATAAGAAATACAGATTTTATTATAAATTTAGCAGTATCAGATAACCACCCTACATTTAAGAAGTCACGGGTGTTTTACACTTATGACATATATTTTCAACAACTCTGACATATGCATGCATAATAGAAAAAATCTTATCAGAATTTTAAGAACCAGAATATTTTAAGATCCTAAAATTGCATACATTTTATCAGTTATTCTCAAAGTGTGGTTCCCAACCCGACAGCAACAGCCTCACCTGGGAACTTGGTAGAAACACAAATGCTGAGAATCTACAGATTTTCCCAGATCAAATGAATCAGAGACTCTTGGGTTGGAGCCCAGCAATGAGTTTTACAAATCCTCTGGGTGATTCCAGTACTTACTCAATTTTGAGAACCACAGCATTAAACTGATTTTATGTAACCGCAGTACCTGCTAAGGATTTCTAGAAACTAATTTCCAAGTCATATGGGTGTTTATATTGATTCAGTGGCTTCATTCTTATATTTTTTCCAGAACTGAGACCAAAATGCTATGCCTTTCTCTTATATACCCTAACAGTTTAACACAATTCTAAATAGAATGTTCGGGTATTAGAACTAGAGGGGAATGATTAGCTAGGACTTTTCATTTTGTATACTAAAAAACTGACACCAAGGGATATGAAGTGATTGTTTATGTTTACACAGACCTAAGAGATGGTACCTCCTAGATTTTTGTATGTATTTTTATTTCTTATTTAAATTATATACTATGTGTTTTCTCCAACTATCGAAGTAACACAAGGGGGGACTGAGGTGCTAAAAGCACTAACTGTAACCAAGGATTAGAGTTATGATATCCATGTGGGAACACCATTAAGTCCTGCTGTATCATTTGTTATACAAATGTGTGATTTTCCCTCAAGGATAATTACAACTGGTTACTTACTTTGATCAGTTCTTATCACAAAATTACATATTTATTATGATTTCATATAATTCATAGTTTTAATATGTTTTAGATAGTCTATATAGTTTCTTTTCCATGCATTAATATATTTTTAGATTGATTACTCACACACAAAATATAATAAAATAACAGTAGTTGTGAAGGTAGTGGCTGCTGCCATAGTATGTGATATATAAGCTACAGAGGGCCTTGGTGCCTTTTCTGTCCTAGTAATTGTCCCCAAGTCTCCTGTCTCTGTGCATATGTCTGTGACTATTCACAGTACTGTTGAAGAACACTTGGTTTTCATTGTTAAAAAAAAAAAAATTGGAAAATGTTTTTTTCATGGTCTTAAAGTTACCATGTTATTATCAAAAACTTATATGAGGTGTGCATGGGTGGCTCAGTTTGTTAAGTGTTTGATTCTTGATCATGGCTTCATGGCTCAGGTCATGATCTCTGAGTCATGCAATCAAAACCAGTTATCGGCTTAACACAGAGCACGGAGCCTGCTTGGGATTCTTGCTCTCTCCCTCTCTCTCTGCTCGTCCCCTGCTTGTGCTCTCTCTTTCAAAATAAACAAATAAACTTAAAAAAAAAAAAAAAAGCCTATGCGAGTATCTTACTCCAAAAAATTGTTAAGAAATAATAATCTAAGAAAAATTGTTTAAAAAATTATAACTTGACTGAACTGCATGCGTGTGAGGAAACTGAATAGTTGTTAGAATTTGAGAACTCTTTCACTTTTATTTTGCAGGGGTATTTTTTTTATTTTTAAAGATATTCCTTGAGATATGTAGAAACAAACAATACTGAATCTAGCCCTAGAGAGCTAATACATAGTTACTTTTTAGAGACTTTAACCTATCTCTCTAAGGGACAAAAGGGTTAGTTTAGATTTACTTGGAGAAGCAATGAGGGGAAGGTTGAATTAGGGAAGTGGGATTTGCAGCTAAAGTTTATAAACAATAAATCCCATTTATATAACAATGTTAAAGGGAATTCTAAACTAGGGTTCATCTTAAGATGTCACCAAAATGGAGTCATTAGTGTCTGTTTGGATACCTTAAATAATAAGAAAATAATTGATTACCTTTCAGAAAAAGTTAATAATTTCATACTCTTCCTAACAGCTAATAAGTTTTACTGAACCTGCCTCCCTATAAATTATACCCTGAATACATTTGAAATTGGAAGTGTAGGAGGATGTCCCTCTTCAAACACAACCACAGCTTATTTGGCTGATGTCTGTTAAAGTGAGTTCACTGAAATTTTGACAAGGTACAGCATTGGTCAAAGCATGAAATTGCCTGGATTGAGATCTTAATTATACATATTGTAAATTACGTGGTCTCTATGAAGACTCATTAATTCCTTGAGAATATTCTCAGGTCCAACATTAATCTTTTATTTAAAAAAAATTTTAATGTTTATTTAATCTTGAGAGAGAGAGAGACAGTGTGAGTGTAAGAGGGGCAGAGAGAGAGAGGGAGACACATAATCTGAAGCAGGCTCCAGACTCTGAGCTGTCAGCACAGAGCCCGACGACATGGGGCTTCATGAACTATGAAATCATGACCTGAGCCTAAGTCAGAGGCTTAACTGACTGAGCCGCTCAGGCACCCCTCATCTTTTATTTTTTTAAGTTACTTGGCTTTGGCAGGAGTACAAAGAAAGCAATTTGGGGCAAAGTCTAAGGCAAATTTTTCCCTTTTACCTCATTAGCCAACACTTTCCAAAATCTGTGTACATTTTAATTTTTAAACAAAAGAATTGAGCGATTATGTTCTGCTTCTAAAAGTATTTTCTAAACACAGGCCTCAGTTAAAAGATTTTTCTCTTAGTGCCATCTACTGGTATAATGTTGTAAGTACAACTTAAGTAAATTGGAATCTGGGTAACATTTTGCTATTGTTTCAATTATTTTACATGCATAAATTTTGCTAAAAATTAAAGTACTTCAATTTTAAATGCTAATAGTAGGTTCTCTAATTTAAAATACAATTATATAAGAAAAACTAGAAGTTGACTAGTAACAGACTGTCTTGGGTGCTCTTTCATATTTGTATATTCCTGGTATGTCTACAGTACTTCAAGAAGAATAAATAATAAAGCTTTGATGACATTATATTAAAAATAAATTTTCTATAGTACTGTGAACTCTTTTAAAAGAATGTGAGCCATTAACTAATTTGTTTATTCATGCAAAAAATTATTTATCATGAACTCAATATGTGCCAGGCACTCTGCCTATGGATACAAAACACTCATAATCCCTACCCTACAGGAATTTACAACTTTATTACACCGGAGTGAAATGTTGTTCCTTGTACATGGGTTTTCAGTCTTTACTTTAGCTATCTATTCATCTCATGTATGGACATTCACATATATGATAGTGAAATGAATGATATATACCTCATTTTGTCCCAATAAACATCTTGTATTTGGAAAAGATTTTTCTTCATAATAATGAAGATTATTCATTCACCCATCCCCATGTTCCTAAAAGGTACTTGGTACTTATAAGCCTAGAGATTTTACAGCCAGGAGCTTAGAACTAATAAGTATTTAATATACAGCAGGAATGGTGAGGGGAATTGACCTGTAAAATGGAAATTATATTCCATTAGTTATCTTTCATTCTCATTAAAGTACTAGAAAATATGGAAAAGCCAGTGCTGAATATGCTATGTACTTAGAACATTCTTTCTCATTTAAGAAAATGTACTCTTAATATTCCACTACTGAAACCTTTCTAACTGTCTCCTCCTTACCCTCAGGATCAAGGCCAAACATTTGAGGATAGGATGCAACTCTTTTATGCTTGAGATCTTGCTTACTTCTGTGGCTCTATTTCCCATAATACTCCTTATTCTCACCTTGCAATCCATCCAAATTCAACAATTTGTGTTTCTAACAATACACCGTGGGTCTTTTTACCCCATTCCACCTAAACTTCTGTTTGTCATTCAGACCACCTGGGTGGACTTGCTACCAAAACGGCTATCATTACTCCCACTATGACAGTCCCAAACCTGGATTTATATTTGTTCTGGGTTTCCCCCTGGACTCTGCATAAGCTCTCATAATGACACATGTTACTTCTCCTATGTTGTGAAGATTTGGGATCACCTCTAATACACTAAAGACCCCGCATTGGCTTACTTGTCATTTTAAACCAATTGGTTGGCATCACTTGTGACGTATTCTATATACTCAAAAATTATTTGTTACGTGAATGGATGGCATTTGAGACCTGTTCACTTGAGACAATTATTTTGAATTTTATTTACTTCTGGTTTTCAGAGTTCGTTATCTAGCCAAAAAAAATATAACCCATGATCCTGAGAACCACACAGTCTCTTTTCTTCAGCCCAATGAGGCCATCTTCGAGCCTTCACTATCAGCTGGAACAGAGAATGACACTTGGACTGTTCTCAATCTGGCTGTAGCAGTAAGTAGACAAACAACAAAAGTACTGGTTTTGAAATACTCTAGGATCCACTGTAGTGGATCTTATGATTAGAACTCTCATCAGATATTCTTCATTTTGTCATTTTAATAAAAATATGTTCCGGGGCGCCTGGGTGGCGCAGTCGGTTAAGCGTCCGACTTCAGCCAGGTCACGATCTCGCGGTCCGTGAGTTCGAGCCCCGCGTCGGGCTCTGGGCTGATGGCTCAGAGCCTGGAGCCTGTTTCTGATTCTGTGTCTCCCTCTCTCTCTGCCCCTTGCCCGTTCATGCTCTGTCTCTCTCTGTCCCAAAAATAAATAAACGTTGAAAAAAAAAATATGTTCCTATGTCATTATTTTGAATGGATTTAGCATCATTTGGAAAAATGACAAAATCATAACAACTGAATTGGAAGACTACTTTATCATTAAAAAAAATAGGATTGAATTTTAAATGTCTCCTTGTGACTGGCACTGAGGCAGAGAAATGTAGTCATCTAGGGATTAGATAAATTGCACTTTTTGTCCTGGCAAGATTGAGCAGTAATTTTAAAGATAAGGTTAGATTTGTTTCTATTAAACTTAAGGCTCGTATTAAATCCATCTATGTGTTAAAAATATGATACTAAAATTGATGTCTCAAACAGTGATTTTTTTTATAGGCTGCACCCCATCTCTACCCAAATGCATTTGTTCAAGTGGTACTCAATTCACTTATCAAAAAGTCAAAATCTTCCATGTTTCAAAGAAGAACTGTGAAAGAGCTCTTGTGGGGCTATAAAGATCCGTTCTTGAGTTTGGTTCCATATCCTATTTCCACGACAGTTGGTGTGTTTTTTCCTGTGAGTACCAAATGTGAATGTTGATTTTTTATATCTTAGATAAATATAATGACATTGTCAATTTATAATTTTACAACTTAGTGTGTTCACATGATTTCTGATCTGGGAGTAGATATTCTAATTTTTATTTTATTATTTTTATTATTTATTTATCTTGAGGTTATTCTAATTTTTTAAAGTCTCTATCTCAGATGGCTCTGTAGTTAGAAAATTTTACTCATCTAAATTTAACAATTAAATTTAAAATGAATAAACTGAGATTTAATTAGGTTTCCATTCTTTGATAAATACACAATTGTCTAAAATAGGTTGTAAGCCAATAAGGCTGTGAATAATATTTTCTGTTTTGATTCCCCTTATCAAAAAATCAAGTTTAATACCGTATTTTTCTTTGTGTTAAATGTATTCATCTTAACATTCCTCCTTCTCCAGAACTCTCACAAATTTGTGTTAATAAAAATTTAAAAGTTAGCCTAAATTGGAACACAGTGAGATTGATAAATCAGCAATGTCCTATTTTAATGCACTTTGTCAAAGAAATGGCAGTTTGCAGATAAAAGAAAAAGTGAATTTGGCAATGTACTTAAAATAGTTTAATATTTTGAATTATAAATAGGACAAGCTAACTATTGAATTAGAATTTTGACTGATTTATTTGGCACTATATGTGATATTAGTTATATTCTCCAGTTTATTGTTGTTATTTTACCTTTAGATAGTGTTTAGGATTGAAAGGTTATATGCCACTAAATAGGAATGTAGAAAGCTTTAAAGGATCAGAGATTCAGTTACTATGTTTTGACTCAAAAACTCTTAACATCTTTCCTTGGCTGATTGCATTTTTAATTTTGTAGGCCTAAGTTTTATATCCACTTGTTAAAGATCATACCATTTAGAAAGAAAACAAAAAATATCCTAACATTTAGAAAACCTCTAGAAGTCTTCCCTTGTTCTCAAAGTTTTTTCTTAATATCCCCTTACCTCAATATGAGTAGTGATCAAAATTGCCTTACTGGCTTAGTTATGACTAGAGTTTGGATCATGGCAACTTCTGGTATTGGTCTTTCTTCCTTTGTCTCAACCCCTAGCACTTATTTCGAGGTGCCATTTATAGCCTATGTTTTTAAAATGTTAAAGACCAATAATTTTAAAACTTTATTGCATATATGTTTCAGGCCACATAAAATAATTATTAATAATCGATAACTGGTATTTGAAAAATATGAACATGAGTTACATACTTTATAACTTGGAAACTATGACTTGTCCTAGAAGTAATTTCTTCTTGTACGTATCTTTTCAGTACAACAACACTGCAGATGGAGTTTATACAGTTTTCAGTGGGAAAGACAACATAAGCCAAGTTGCCATAATTGACACTTACAAAGGTAAAAAGTAAGTATCCAGGTAAAGTGTGTGAACTCCAAAGCAGGAGGGGTATTTATTTAACAACTGCTAAGGCACAGGCACTAACTATGGTCCAGATCTGCCTATATTTCAGCCCTGGAACTTCGTGTTCTTTGAGGTGTTCACCCTTTAGTTGTGACAACTGGTCACTAGTGCATAGTTGCTAAATATCAGCCTCACTATAGAATTAGCTTTACCTTTGTACACAGGTTCTCTTACATAGAGAAATCCAAAGTGAATTCCATCTCTGTTGCATGGCCACCATCACAGTACACTCATACGGCCACAAATGAAAGGAAGAAAAGCATTACATCAGCTGATCAACTAGCAGGTAGAAAAACATAGTTTTCTGGGTGTGTTTAACTTGTTGTATTGAGCCTATGAAATAAAAATTGTTCATTCCACCGCATGACTTCATGTGTCTCTATAAAGTTGAAAACTTAATGAATCCATGCAGATGTTGTCATGGCGTTTTCCTTCAAAATTTCTTAATTTTCTATATTGATAAATCAGCATTTTATACCTTTATCAGTGCAAAAGTGGAATTAGTACTGCAAATATAGTTCTAAAGTTGCCATATTAACTTGAAAATAAAGACCAGGCCTCCTCTGAAGTAGTAATAGAATGATTACTATTCTATCTTGTTACTACTGGATTACTACTATGCTACTATTCTGAATGAATAGTAGATAGCCATGATTTGCTTTTTTCCTTAGCTCCTGCTTAATCATCTAGAGTACACATAATTTATCATGTAAATTTATCATGTAACAAAGGAAGAATCTCAATAAATGTCAGGGAAGAAAGTCATCTTCTCTTTTAATCAAGGTTAATAAATATGCTTTGGATCAGTTATTTCCTGGAAAGAATACAGTAATCAAAATTCAGAGAGATTAAAGGTTTTTATTAATTAATACAAGTAACCACTGCCTCACACTGAGTCCTTATCTAAAAATTGCATACAACCATTAAATATTCACTTAGGTAGTAGTTTTTCTTCTATAGATTCCATACTAACATCTTTTTATAGAAAAGTATAGTGGAGGAAAACTCACACTCCTAAACGCTTATTGCAATGAAATCACATCACTGTATATTGAGAAACACAAGCATTTTTGCCTTTTCAATATTACAGAGATATTTTGAGGAGAATTACTAAGTGCTTCTAATTGGAATAAGAATTCTACCTCAGTTTAAGATTTGATAAGCTTAATGTAACTGATCATGGCAAGACTGAGCATGACTAACAGTTTATTCCGTTTAAAAAAAAGTAACATATTAAAAAAATAAAAATAAATAGTGAGACTAATTAGAAAAAAAAATTTTAAATAAAAAAGAAGCAACAACTTCCCTTGACATCTTGCTAGATGATATATTATCAGTGGGGAAAAACCTGGTTTTGCATCACCAAAAAGTGGCTGAGGATACAGAGAAATTTTTACTACTATTTTTATTGCTTCCAGTTATATATACATATATCTTACTTAGATATCAGTATAGAAATTAATAAACTCTGTCCTTTATTTTTTTAATGTTTTTATTTATTTTTGAGACAAAGAGAAACAGCATGAGCAGGGGAAGGGCAGAGAGAGAGGAAGACTCAGAATCCGAAGCAGGTTCCAGGCTCTGAGCTGTCAGCACAGAGGCTGACACAAGGCTCGAATTCACAGACTGTGAGATCATGACCTGAGCTGAAGTCAGACGCTTAACCAACTGAGCCACCCCAGTGCCCCAACTCTGTCCTACTTTAATGCAAGCTTATGCAAGAGTTAAAAGGGAGAAAAGTATAAATTGATGATCTATATGTTTCCATCTCTTTCTTCGACATCAGCTTTTCTTTCTTCTTCCCTACACCCCTCTTCTCCCTCATACTCCCTCCCTCAAATATGAAGAAAACCACTTCATATTTACCTATATATTTTGAAAACTCAACATATTACCAAATAGTTCATTTCTCCAAATGGAAAAAGAAAATTCTCTGCTATGTAGAGATATAAATTTCTGAGGTATTTCTCCTTTTTCTTTTTTCAGAACTGTTTTCTATTCTAAGTTGTGTTAACATTTGGCACTTTCTATTTTATAATCTGGCACTTAATGGTATTGGGCACTTAATTTATCTCAACAAGATGAAACCTTCAAACAAAACATAAACCACAGGACTTAGAACATTGCTTAAACTTAGCATTTGTCACACATCTAATCTTATTTTAGCAATATTGAATCATAATAGACAAAGTAATATGAGAAAGGTACTCTAGAAAAAAGAATGTTTATCTATTTCCTTTCTTTTTATTCCAAAGGAATCTCTCCTATTGGCCAAGTTATTGTGACATGATTAATGGTACAGGTAAGGGCATTTGTTTTGTGGTAATAATCACCATAAACCCACCTCCCTCTCTCCCACAAATTCCACCATTGTACTTACAATGTTCTGAGTGTTAAGGGTATGCGTTTACCTATCTTTATATCCCAAGGACATAATTGAGAGTGTCTATTGTTACACAGGCTTAGTAAATGTCTGCCTAATGTGATGGGATTTCTGAAGATTAATCCTTGAGGATTAGCCTTTACTGCATTACTAGGGAAACATTTGATTAGTAAAACCTTGACTACATGAACTATCTTCATGGCAACAGAAGTAAAAGAGTAAAAAGAAAAACTTAGAAAAGTAGTTAATATTCACATGTTTTATAAATACTGTACAGAAAATGATTTAAAATTGAAACATTTTAAAAATGAAGATAATTACAAAAGGTAAAATCTACTTTCAAGTGAGATTTCAAGCAGAAGTAGAAACTGTGAAGTTGCAAGACAGCCCTGTATTTCTGAATAAGGTGATCAGAATGAAAGAAAAACAAAAACTTAACAGGTTTCATGCCCACTAACCATGAAAAATGTGTGCAAAAATGAATATTCTGAACTAGAAGTGGGGAGAAAAGAAAGTAGAAGGAACTTAGATTTGCAGCATGGTTAGATCTGGCTGCTTCTTCTCCATGAAGAAAAGCAAAGTACACGTAGACCTATTAGTTTAAGAACTAAGGTTTTAAAAAGCAAATGGGGATCAATACCATGAGGTAATTAAAACCTGAGATAAGGTGTGCTCTCAGCAATGCAGAAGCAAAGACAGAGAAGCATGATGTTTACAAAGCTGGTGAGGCAGTACCCTGTAGGAAAACAATATATTAAAGATGAAGAAAGTTAAATACAAAGTTATGTAAAGGGTGGGGAATAAGAACAAAACACAGGGTATTCACTTTCCCAAAGGTATTGTTGAGCTTTACATGCCTATTTAATTTTGTTACCACTGTCTTCTAGAAAACAACAGCAAAAACACAGTTGAGTTTGCTTTGTAGCAAGTTTCAAGAAATCCCTAAACAAAGCATTTCTGCAAATTGTCAAGTGTCCTAATACTACTAACTCCAATAATTACATAAGTGTAGTATTTCAGACTTTAAATACAGAGAAACAGATTGTACTGCTCCTTAATAGTAATGGATTCTTAATGGTAATGAAAAGAAAAAAAAAAAAAAGCTATTAAACAATTCTGTCCAAAGCTAAAAAGTTTTAAAAGGGGAGGTAAAGAATTCATTAATCACAAAAATATAAGTACATGAGCATCAGGCATAAACTTAAAAGTATCTAAGAGGAAAAAAGAAGGAAAACAAATGAGGATCAGAGGGAGATTGGACAGAGCAGAGGACTCAGATGTGATCACTGGGAGAGAGATTCTTGGTTGATGGCCTCGGGGAAAAGCAACCAACAAAACTGAAAAAGTCATAGTATAGAAGTGTCCCCTCCACCTTCAGTGAGTAAGAGACAGAACATGAAAATATTGATACACATCTGAATGTTTAAAAAAAAAAAGTCTGCAATCTTGTACTTATTTCCATGGTACTTGTTAGAAATAATTATGGCATAATCTTCAATGATATTTCAGTAATAATTCTTACAGCTTTTTAATGTATTCTTTTCCTTCAATGGTTAAAGTGTTGGAAAGGCAGTTGGAGATGATGTCCACTGAGTCACCTATCTGGGGAGTTTAAACTAAACTCTAATATCCAATGCTCTCAATACCACAATCAAATTCACTGTGATATTCTATTTCATTGATCACAAGAGTATAAGTGAAATGTAGTAAGATCACAAGGTTGAAGCGTAATTGAAGGATGGGCACTGTTTACAACAAACACATTCAGTTCTGTGGCTCATTTTAGTGATACTTATTTGAGAAGCTAATAGAGGAGTTATCAAGTTATTTCTTCATATATCCAGTGTGTTCCATGGATCATAACCATAGTAGAAATTCAATAAATACAACAAAATCCTTTTTGTAAGGTGATGGATATATTTCAAAGCAGTTAGAGGAAATTCTAGTGAGAATTTTAATAAATTTTTAAAATATTACTCAACCATTAGGACAGACGAATGAATCCCTATAAAATGTAAGAAAAACATAACTAACTGAAGTCCTAAGTGAATTTCATAGAAATAAAAGTGCCACTCTCCTTAAAGGGTGGGGAGATTTAAAAAACAAACACAATCACAATTTTAACAACATGTGATTTTGCTATTATTTTTGTAAATATTTATTTTTAAGGTGTGGGAAAATTTAACATGAAAGTAAATACCAATGAATATATATAATATACAGACTTGCTGAATATGGTAGCTGCTAGCCCTGTGTTGCTATTAAGGAATTGAAATGTGCTATAAATATAAAATACACATGGGATTTTGCTAATTTTTAGATCGATTACATGTTGAAATGATGGCATTTGAGATACATTGGGTTAAAAAAATATATACCTGTTTTGTTTTGTTTTTTTCCTAAAAAAATTGGCTACTAAAGAATTTAAAAAGTACATCTACAGTTTGCATTATATTTCTATTGACCATACTGGAATAGAGATTTCTAGATTTTTCTAGGATACGCATTACATCTAATCCCTTGCCACTGGCTTGATTTTTGAACAGACGCAGCCTCATTTCCACCTTTTGTTGAGAAGACGCGAGTGTTACGTTTCTTTTCTTCTGACATTTGCAGGTAAGACCAAGACGCCCAATGTATTTCTGTAACTTAGAATTTTTTTTCCTCGTGACAAAGCACAGACCAAGAAGCTTATACTTAATAATTATGTTTTCTGAGAAGACTAAAATACACATAGGGAAATTTTTCTTGATTTATTCAGGATAAATACAATATGGAATTGATAATGTGCTTATTAACTTTTCTAAAAATTGAGGGCTGCAGGAGGATATTTTACATAATGCAAATTATTCTCATTTTTAAGCGTGAACTATTTTTTTTTTAAAACTAAACTAATAGTATATTCAATAGCAATTATGTCTAGAAGGTCATCCCCATCTTTCTAATGTTGTCCAGAGAAGATGATGCCATTGTCACAGAACTATGTTAATGTCACATTAACAGCCTCTTTTAAAAACGGTGGAACCCAGTAGATATCACATAAGCATTGGAGCCCACGCCAGTTCACTCTTAGCCCTTTTCCTAAAGATCATATGTTTATGAGCAAACATTTAAAATATCTCAGTATTTTCCTTATCTGTAAAATTGAAGAGAGCAGTGTTTCTTCATATAGGGTTATGTGGGGATTAGAAGAAATAGGTATAGAGCCCCCGCACATTGCCTAGGTGTTGGTGAATACTAAGTCAACAATGGAGGCAACTCAGTAAATAATGAGATGTGTATCAAGAACTCACATGCAAGTACCTCATTGAGTATGTGGCCTTTCTCTCCAGGATTAAGTTTTGAAAGAAAGAAATTTTAATTGTATTTCATGTAACCTGGGCACAAATAAAGGATTTGAGGGAAATCATATAAATATTTAATCTACAGAGGAAATTAACTATGAGAAACGTCTTCAGTGTAAATAATCCATGGTAATACATAAGCAAAAATTGTTCTTGGAAGCTTTTGAGAACAAAGAATAGTTCACGCTCAGGTATTGTGTCCTTGTATGCCTTAAAATTTCACAAGAAAGTTTCTTCATGTGAATTAAATGAGGATTTAAAATTCTAACAAGAGTATCCAATCTTTCTTTTAATTTTTTTTAACATTTATCTATTTTTGAGAGACAGAGCACGAGCAGAGGAGGGACATAGAGAGAGAGAGAGAGAGGGAGACACAGAATATGAAGCAGACTCCAGGGTTGGAGCTGTCAGCACAGAGCCTGATGTGGGGCTCAAACCCACAAACTGCGAGATCATGACCTGAGCCATAGTCAATTGCTTAACTGACTGAGCCAACCAGGCGCCCCAAGTATCTAATCTTTCTTATTTAAAGCAAGAATATAATCTAAAAATAAGAGGAAAAAATAATCTCTAGAATGTAGTTTAGGTTCCTGGAATAAAGCTCTTTTTTCTCTGTGTTTAGGTCAATCTATGCTGTGTTTGGAGCTGAAATTAACCTGAAAGGAATCCCTGTCTATAGATTTGTTCTTCCATCCATGGCCTTTGCATCTCCACTTCAAAATCCAGATAACCATTGTTTCTGCACAGAAACCGTTATCTCCAATAATTGTACATCATATGGTGTATTAGACATTGGCAGATGCAAAGAAGGTAAGTGTTCTCAGTGTCACAGTCCATGATATAATTTGAAGCCTTGATGATGAGTGAGCATCATCAGAGAAATACAAATCAAAACCATGAGATACCACTTCACACTCATCAGAATGACTAAATTAGCAACACAGGAAACAGATGTCGGTGAGGATGCAGAGAAAGGGAAACCCTCTTACACTGTTGGTGGGAACACAAACTGGTGCAGCCACTCTGGAAAACAGTCTGGAGGTTCTTCAAAAAGTTAAAAATAGGGGCGTCTTGGGTAACTCAGTTGGTTAAGCATCCAACTTTGACTCAGATTATGATCTCATGGTTCGTGAGTTTCGAGCCCCGCATCGGGCTCTGTGCCAACAGCCTAGAGCCCGGAGCCTGCTTTGAATTCTGTGTCTCCCCCTCTCTCTGCCCCTCCCCTGCTCATGCATGCTCTCCTCTCTCACTCACTCACTCTCTCTCTCTATCAAAAATAAACAAACATTAAAAAAACTTTTTTTAAAAAAGTTAAAAATAGAACTACCCCATTGCCCAGCAATTGCACTACTAGGTATTTACCCAAAGGATACAAAAATACAAATTTGAAGGGGCACATGCACCCCAGTGTGTATAGCATCATTATCAACAATAGTCAAACTATGCAAAGAGCCCAAATATCCATCGACTGATGAATGGATAAAGATATATCACATACCACAACTTCTTTATCCATTCATCATTAGATGGACATTTACACACACATATATACAATGAAATATTAGTTGGCCTTCAGAAAGAGTAAAATCTTGCCATTTGCAGTGCTATGGATGGAGCTAGAGGGTATTGTGCAGAGCAAAATACGTTCATCAGGGAAAGACAAATACCGTATCATTCCACTCATATGTGGAATTTAAGAAACAAAACATGAACATATGGGAAGGGACAAGAAAAGAAAGGGAGGCAAACCAAAAAGACTCTTATGTACAGAGAATAAACTGAGGGTTGCTGGAGGGGAAGTGGATGGCGGATGGGTTAAATAGGTGATGGGTATTCAGGAGGGCACTTTGATGAGCACTGGATGTTATATGTAAGTGATGAATCACTAAATTCTACTCCTGAAACCAGTTTTACACTATATGTTAAATAACTAGAACTGTAATAAACACTGAAAAAAATACACAAAATAAAATGCAACCTTGAGGCACCTGGGTGGCTCAGTCAGTTAAGTACCTGACTCTTGATTTCGGCTAAGGTCATGATCTTGAGGTTTGTGAGATGATCTCCTCGTGGGGCTATGTGCTGACAAAGTCTGCTTGGGATTCTCTGTCTCCCTCTCTGTCTGTGCCCCTTCACCACTTGCTTGTGCGCACACTCTCTCTCAAAATAAATAAATAAACATTTTTAAAAAAATGCAACTTTTACCCAAGATCCCTTTCAACCAAAATTTAAAATTAAAGCGAGAAAGCAAGAAGACAGTTAAGGAAGCGTGGTAATAGAATAATTTTGCTTTGATTTTTGTTTTGTTTTTGAGGTCCCAGTTGTGTTCCAGTGTTGTGAAACTTAGTTATTATTAGGTAAAACCATACCGATATTTCCCTTCTACTTTGGACAATGTCTATTTAGGTCCTTAGCCCATTGTTTGTTATCTGGTGTTTTTTTTTTTTTTTTTTGAGTTCTATGAATTCATTATATGTTTTTTATATCAACTACTTACTGAATATGTGGCTTGTATCCATTCCACAGTTACGCTTTTCATTTTGTTGGTTTCCTGGGCTCCTTTCAAATAGATGGTAAAACAAGAATAATTCCTAGAGTACTTTGAACATCCCAACTTGTCCATCTGCCATATTTCTAGATTTTTCTTCCCTAGAAATTGGTAAATAAAAATATGTTTTCAATATGTCTCTGAAAGAAGAATTGACTTAAAAACAAAACTTGGAATCTTATTTAGCTCACCTTCATATTGGAGTCAATGTGAAGGCAAAAAAGAAGACCTCTTAAATTAATTCTCAGTTCACAGACTTATTACTGCCTGAAACAAGAACATGATTGAAATTTTATGCTCAGCAGCTCATCTTTACATATTGAAAATTGACATCTAAGGAAGAACAGCAGGCATTAACTTACTGTTTAATAGGATGATGCATAAATTTTGATTTTCTTTTTGTACAATAGTGATCAGGTAATATAATTCTCCCCCACCCTCACTCCCCAATCATTGTTCAAGCCTAGTTATGCATTCTTTTATTTTAAAATTTTTATATTTGGGCTGCCTGACTGGCTCAATTGGTTAAGCATCCGACTTAATTTCAGGTCATGATCTCGCGGTTTCTGAGCTTGAGCCCTGTGTCGGGCCCTGTGCGGACAGCTCAGAGCCGGGAGCCTGCTTCTGATTCTGTGTCTTCCTCTCTCTCTCTCTCTGCCCCTCTCTCTCTTTCAAAAATGAATAAACATTAAAAAAAGTTTAAGTTTTATTTTTAAGGAAATATTTTTTGGGTGGTATGCGAAATGAGAAAAATTATTTATCTCCAATATCTCTTAACATGTTTTCAGGAAAACCTGTGTATATTTCACTTCCTCATTTTCTACATGCAAGTCCTGATATTGCAGAACCCATTGAAGGCTTAAATCCAAATGAAGACGAACATAGCACATACTTAGATGTTGAACCTGTAAGCAAACATATTATTGATCTGATTTCATTAAATTGAAAGAAAAAGTAAATTCTCTCCTTGTTAATTGCAGTTACTGAATCAAAATCTTGATATATTACTATTATTTCAGTCAAAATGACATTGATTTCTTTCTATTGTTGCTTATGAAATTTCAAGGTAATTAAACTTCAGTTTCTCAGCATATGGAAATTTATATGCCTATCTAATGGTTCATAGGTCAGGAATACCAATGATGGGAATGATTCTAATTGGCTTAAATAAAACAATTTGAGATGTATAAAATAATCATCAAACAGTAATTTATAACTGTAAATACTGCTTATATGAAGAGATACTGTGTATTATGAGGAATTAAAAGATATTTTATGGGTATTATGTGAATTCAGGGCAAGATCTATTTCACTTAGGGTCAAGAAAAATCAATAAAAATTCCTGTAACTCAACAGTTTAAAGTTTTAAATGATTTTGATATTTTCCTCTTCAAAAGTCAAATGAAATGTCAAAATTTTAATAGTCATGTGTCACTTTAAATAATGATACAACTAGTATAATTACACTGAGGATACATGGATTTTTACTGAATATATATCTGGCCTTGTGTAGTTTAAGAATCTAATTATATGAGCTCTGTGTTTCCATATTGCTGATTACCAAAACCATGTTAGGTAACTATCACAAATCTAACTAAAACCTTGACATTTGGTTGGGCAAAGAAATTGTGTATGCAATACCTGCATATACACATGTAATTATAGATAGCTATTTGGTTAAATATCACATATCTAACTAAAGACCTGACATTTTGTTGCACAAAGTCATTATGTGTGCACATACCCACATACATATATATGCCTGCATATACACATGTAATTATAGATATGTAATAATTTAATATGTCCAATTAATTTCACAAGTTTCAAGTAGTAGTGTCATATTAAATTTTACATAATAATAAAAGTAAGTTTGGATATTGCAACTTTTTGTTTAAAGTTGGTAATTAGTTTGTTCTCTTTTTAGATAACTGGATTCACTTTACGATTTGCAAAACGGCTGCAAATCAACATATTGGTCAAACCAGCAAAGAAAATTGAGTAAGTCTCTTAAGTGAGGTTATCACTGCATGATTTTTGTAGTATTTTCTTTTCATAGACTAACTCACATTCTTATAAGAAGTGGAAAGAATATAAAATTTCAACTTCTCTTTGCTTAATGTCATTAAATAATTATTAAATGCTTATGATAATTTTTTAAATTTATAATTATGCCTAGTGTTTATAGAAATGATATTTACACATATTTTGATATGTTTTAATTTAAGTATTTGGTGGTATCTCTCATTTTGCTAGCTGTCCAGATACTTCTATGACCATAGTTTCCAGAATTCATATTTTACCTTCCTGGGTAGAATTTGTTGAAAGGGAAAATCTGTGCTTAGAAAAAGTTAATCTAATTATATATCTGTATTAAACAGATTTGTAAGCATGGAAAATATCTGAGGAACAGCTATATTAACATTCAAATGACTTGTTACAGGGAACAGAAATCAAGGAACTTAACCAAGTTGCAAAAGCAACTAATTTCTGAACATATATTTACACTAGTACTTGTTGAAATTTCTGTTGTGTATGTGTAATATATTAGTATATATTTTCATAATTACTTTTAATGTATATTACAGGGCATTAAAGGGTCTTAAGCGGAACTATATTGTGCCTATTCTTTGGCTTAATGAGGTTAGTATTTTTATCTCTCAGTCATTAAAAACAGTAAACTTCATTGGTGTTTCAAAATTAAATATATATGTATAGTTTTTGAAGTTGTATATGTTTTCATTGCCCATATAGATGAATATATATATATATATATATATTTGAGAAAACCCAATCACATAGTTGTATCAGTTTTCAGTATTTTTCTTTTAGAAAATCAAAGTAATTTCTATCATTTTAGATTATTTTCAAAATGCATCTTTAGGCACTTTTTCTTGGCATAGTGCTTATTTTAAGAAAGAGTCATACATACATGTAACTCCAAATAACTCAAGACTCAGTGAATATTATACTGGTAATAAAAGTCAACCAAACTTATAAAGGCCAGGTTAGAATAGGTGTATGCAGTCTATCCTATTCCCTGATGACATAATTTTAGTGTAAACCATGATATCAATTAGCCCCAGAATTGGGGAATGCAGTACATAAAACTTCAGAGCAATTGAAACTATTGAAACCTTGCCACTTAAAGGGAGCATCTTTTGGAAAGGATGTTATAAGGTCATTCTGAAGATCAGTGAAGCCTATCATGTTCAATAGTGCTATATAACATGTGCAAAGTGGGGGAAGGATTATATTTCACTAAGTATTCTACCTTGGCATTTATTGCCGCCTTTGACATGCAAAGTGAATTATCCTAGTTTATCTTAAACATACAGATGACTAACACCTATGCAAGCATTTGGAGGAAAGAGTGATATGTAAGTGGAAGGTTTTAAGTCTTTTGCTTTGCTCATCTATTCAAATCATGTTAATCATTAACTTTATTACAGACTGGTACCATTGGTGATGAGAAGGCAGAAATGTTTAGAAAAAGAGTGACTGGAAAAATCAACCTTCTTGGCCTGGTAGAAATTACCTTACTCAGTGTTGGCGTGGTGATGTTTGTGGCTTTTATGATTTCATACTGTGCGTGCAGATCAAAGAAAGTAAAATAAGTAAGTATACACCAAAAATTATTACCTGTATTCATTTTACCAAAGAGGGGTTATAAAATTAGCCTACAAACATTTTTAGATTTGTCTACCCAACTACCATTTTCAATATATCCTCCAAGTTTTGAGATATCTAATGTAAATTAAAACACAAAGACTGAATGAGTAAATAAGGCCTATGAGCAGATTACTCATTGCATCAAGCAGATTACTACATTGCATCTTAAGTTCTGGGAGGAATGGAATAAAAAAATGAAATTATCACCTTTGAAAGTACGAATATAGCTTTAGTGCAAAATCCTTTTAATTTTTTTTTATTTTTTTTAATGTTTATTTTTGGGAGAGAAAGTGGAGCAGGCAAGGGGCAGAGGGAGAGAGAAGACAGAGGATCCAAAGCAGACTCTTTGCTGACAGCAGAGAGCCCCATGCAGGGCTCGAACCCCAAACCTGTGAGATCGTGATCTAAGTCAGAGGCTTAACTGAGTCACCCAGGTGCCCCAGTGATATTTTGTTTCTTGATTATTTCTAGCTAATTATAACAAAAAGTCACAAGTAATTAATACATTATTGTCTAGGGCAGGTTATGGGAGATTGAAATTATTTTTTTTAATATGTATTTATTTAGAGAGAGCCTGAGCATGAGTGGGGGAGAGGCAGAGAGAGGATCTCTGTGTTGACAGCACAGAGCCAGATGCAGGGCTTCATCTCACCAGCTGTGAGTTGATGACCTGAGCCTAAATCAAGAGTTGGAGGCTTAACCAACTGAGCCACCCAGGCACCCCGAGATTAAAATCCGTAAGGGATTTTCCCACTGCTTTCTGATTAAGAACATTTCTTCTATTTTACAGGCAGTAAATGAGTTTCGACCTTTATGTACCAGCTACATCAGGACCATTGTTACTATTGACCTACAAAATGAAGATTAAATATGCTTTATTTTTACGAAACACACCTTCTAGTTGAAGAAATGGTGGCATTATTTTTGCACTAAGCAGCAGCATATTTCTAACTGATTTTAAGATATTATTAAAAATTTATACCTTGAACACAAAACCGGAGCCTTTTAAAATTCTTCATGTTCACAAATTGATTTCAGTTTCTATGGACCTGGCTCAAGCATGAACCAATTGTTTTTATTTGGTACTGATTCACCAACTGGTTCCCTGGTGGCAAATTCAGCACAGTGCACATTCTCAACAAATGTTGGACCCTGAACGCTTGTCTTCTTTATCAAGGGAAAACATCAGTGTCCCTATTCGTTGCAATAGACTGACGCCAGGACTGTCAGTACATCACATTTCATGAGCGCCACCAATTGTGAAAGACATTTAAGAATGGAAAATAAATGATTGGCCTTAAGAGCCATTCATTATATATTACTTAAGTTTCTTTCTCTGTGGAATCCTTTGTACAGCAACAGCAGGCATTGTAACCATTTTCTTACTTTATAGCAAATGGGCTTATATTTTATCACTAATTATGCAAATGGACATTATTTTTAGCACATTTTGGCTCTTCATGGTTAAGAACTTTGTCATCTTCCACATCCTGAAGCTCTTCTAGCAATACGGGGAGATTGTGATCTTTCTGCTCAGTTACATGCAACTTATGCTTGGCAACTTCAGAATCCTGTGCTAGCATTAAGAGATGTAAATGACTATAAGGGAATTATCATACGAAAGATTATCAAGGATTGAATTGTGTTAATAGTTATTTGTTGTAATAGTTCTTATTTCCCTTGTCACCTCGGAAAGACTGGTCTCAAACATTAAAATATGTTCTTCCTTAAATTCCTGTGTTTTTCATGGTTCTTGTGACACAAAGCATTTACCCTAATATTCCATCTGAATCTCTATTTCCTTCTGGCATATGCTTTCTGAATTCAATCATGACAACTTTCTCCTAGGCTAAATTTTTAAGCAAATAGGAGGAAAAACAAACAAAAAAACGATATTTTGTTTCATCCTCTGCAGAAGCAGGACTTGAGCTCTAAACTGAAGGATTTTTCCTTTCTATGAGGAGACATACTGGTAAGTAATCCTGCTTTCTTCAGCAAGGGTTCACTTATTGGAGAGAACTAGTCCTCCTAAAAAGTTCCTCACAGAAAGGGAAGATGTACCACATTGTCTTGTGTTTTATACACAGTGGTTTATAGGACAAAGTAGTAGTAACTGGTTTGGATATGAACATTGATTAAAAGTAACTTGTTTTCCTCACGTTACCTTCCAGGGCAAATACTGAAAATCCAAAGACACTGCCAGTTTGGAGGGATCATTAGAAAATCTCAAAAGTGTACTGATTTAGTGCCTTTACATTTAATTGAAGGGTGGGGGGTGGAAGGTATCCCTGTAAGCTAGTGACATGTAAGATTAGATTCTGGACATCTTATATGTAAAAGTGGACATGTTGATCTAAGAGATATAGGAAGGAAATTAATTCTTGAACAAAGTAGGACTAAAGAATTGGATGAAAAACATACGTAGCCACCTCACACAAGATCTGGATATCCAATCAATGATTCAGACTTTAAAATCTTCATAAAGAATATCCTCTCACCACATTTAGGTATCAGGAAAATATTTTCACTTCTGGGTCTTTAGTATTGTTTAAATGTATGTGTGTTCTAATACTTATAATTACACATTTTCATTCCAAACTATCTTTCCTCACCACCACACAAAGCATGGTTGTTCATACCCTAAATTTGAAAATCTACAGCATCTGCAAAAGTGTTAACATAAGTTAGACAACCTACAACATCTAAAAATGTGTTAATGCTTATTGTTGCAGACAAGTGCATGAAGAAATAAAATCTCTATAGCTTTTATCTCAGGAACAAAAAGTTAAAGGGGATATCATTTAGGGAGAAAAAAAATGAAGCTACAGACAAATCGGTTATCCCTGAATATCCACTGTGAAAGTACTGGATGTTTGTGTTTGATATGTGCAAATGCAATAATCAATCTTTTAACCCGTTGTCAATGTGTGAGCTACACAACAATATTATTTGTAATTAAAGGAAAGGCAGAGAGAACTCAAAGTTGACCTTCATTGGTGTGCTCCTTGAGAATACCTCCATAGGCTCCTAGATATGCACCAAACCTAAAGCTTGTCCCTCAGGCCAGAGCTCCTGGACAAGCAAATTGAGCTCTTTCTCAGATAAACTGGGCTACGTGTCAGCCTGTTGTCTGTCCAATGCTCTGGGAGTGGTAATCTGTCAACAAATGTCTCCCGATTGTTGCAGGCCTATGGAATCTAGGCACATAAACTGCCCCAGACACCAGACCAGGTAATCAAAGGGTGTTTCCTGGGCAGCGCTGCAGAAATCAGGGCACTAGATTTGTGTAAAAGCTCCCCTCTGGGAGCTACTGGCACTCAGAGGCATGGCAAGGAGGTTGAAATTGATGCCTACTGACTAGAGCAAGGCAGAGGACACAAAGATAGCACCCACCAGCTTCTCTCCCTGGAGAGTAGCAGGCCCACTAGTGCTATGTTAAAATCCATCTGGAGATTTTTTTTTTGGCTGCTGCCCAGTTGATACCTAGAGTACTTGGCTTCAGGGCCAGCAGGGTATACATTTGCAGTTCCACAAGACTGTATATATTTCCAGACCTTAAAAGCTGCTGCTGCCTGACGGTCTGGGTCCAGTCTGCCTGAATACAGATGCCTACTGAGATCCTCCCCTTTTTGACACTGACATGTCTTGGCACACCTTCATCTACTGGGAGTCATTAAAAAATAAAATAGGCTCCTTGGAAAATCACAAAGATTTTAAGAGATGACCAAAAGTTAGGGGCAGGGTTGAACAATAAGGGTCATCTACAGGAAGATACTCCTTCAAATCAGAGAGGTGGCTATTTCATCTAATGCATAGAAACTGTCACAGAAAGTCAAGCAAAATGAAGAAACAAAAGAATATGTTCCAAATTTTAAAAAATACAACTTCAGGAAAAATTCCTTAATAAAATGGAGATAAGTAATTTACCTGATAAAGAGGTCAAAGACACTGTCATAAAGATGCTCAAAAAACCCAGAAAAATGGATGAACAGAGTGAACTTCAACAAAGAGAAGATAAAAGTATCAAACAGAAGTTACAAAAGTAAAGAGTAAGTAAGTGTACTGAAAGTACATGAGAAGGGTTCAACAGAAGACTAGAAGATAAGATGGAGTAGAAGAAAGGATCAATGAACTCCAAGACAGGGCAGAGGAACTCACCCTAATCAGAACTGCAAAAGGAAAAACAAAAATTAAAACAAGGGAAGATACCTTAAAGGACTTAAGGGACAATATCAAGGAGGCTAATATTTGCATTAGAGGGGGCCCAGAGGAAAGGAGAAAGAGAAGGTACAGAAAACAATTAAAGAAATATAGGCTTAGGGGCACCTGGGTGGCTCAGTTGGTTGAGCATCTGACTCTCTATTTCAGCTCAGGTGATGATCTCATTGTTTGTGGGATCAAGCCCTATGTTGAGCTGTGTGCTGACAGAGCAGAGCCTGCTTGGGATTTTCTCTCTCTTTCTCTACCTCTCCCCTGTTCACTCCATCTCTCTCAAAAATAAATAAATTTAAGATTATATATATATACATATATATATATATATTTAAAACTAACCTAACCTAGGGAAGAATAACCATCCAGAGCCAGGAAGCCCATAAAGTTCCAAATAAGATGAACTCAAGGAAATTCTCACTAAGGTACATTACAATTAAATGTTAAAAGTTTAAGACAAGGAGAGAATCTTAAACGCACAAAATAAAAACTACTTGTTATGTATAAGGGAACTGTCCCCTCCCCCCATAAAGTTATCAGAATTCTCAGCAGAAAGTTTGCAGACCAAAAAGAAATGGCACAATATATTCAAAATGCTCAAAGAAAAAAAATCCCAACCAAGAATATTCTACCCAAAATCAAAGTTATCATTCAGACGAGGTACAGAATTTTCCAGACAAACAAAAGCGAAAGGAGTTCATCGCTACTAAAGTGGCTTTATAAAAAATCTGAGAGGGAATTTAAGATGAAAAGAAAGGGTGCTAATTAGTAACAAGAAAACTTATAAAAGTATAAACCACACAGATACATGTATGGATGGTAAAGGTAATTGGTTATTCACTATTAAAGCTAGTATAAACACTAAAAGTCAAAAGTAAAACTATAATAACTAAAGGGCACACAAGATAAAAAGAGGTAAAACGTGATGCCAAAAAAACATAAAAATATGGAGCTTTAAAAATGCATTCAAACTTAAGTTCTTATCAACTTAAGCTGTTATAAATAGAAGTATTTATATGTAAGTATCATGATAACTACAAAGCAAAAACCTCTAGTAGATACTCATAAAAGAAAGAGTAAGAAATCTAAACATACCATTCTGAAAGTCATCAATTTACAACAGAAGAGAGCAAGAGAAGAAAGGTACAGAGAAGAACTATAAAATAGCCAGAAAACAATGAACAGAATGGCAAAGAGTACATACCTATCAATAAATACTTCAAATGTAAATGGACTAAATTTTAGAACCATGAGACAGAGTGGCTGAGTGGATTTAAAAAATAAAAACAAGACCAAGATACAGGCTACCTACAAAAAAATTCACTTCAGATATAAGGACACACAGAGACTAAAAATGAAGGGATGGAAAATGATATATCATGCAAATGGAAACCAAAAGAAAGTTGAAGTAGTTATAGCAGACAAAAAGATTTTATTTTTAATTTTTTTAATGTTTATTCATTTTTGAGAGCAAGCACGTGCACGAGCGGGGGAGGGGCAGAGACAGAGGGAGACAGAATCTGAAGCAGGCTCCAGACTTGGAGCTGTCAGCACACAGCCCAATGCAGGGCTTAAACCCATGAACTGTGAGATCATGACCTGAGCTGAAGTCAGAAGCTTAACCAACTGAGCCATCTAGGCACCCCTAGACAGGCAAAATAGATTTAAGATGAAGACTATAATAAACATCAAAGAAGGACATCATATAATAAAGGGGTCAGTCCACCAAAAGGATATAACATTTACAAATATTTATACACCCAATATAGGAACATATAAAAAAGGAAAACAAACTTTAACAGACCTAAAAAGAAAAATAGACACCAATATAATAAAGTAGCGGACTTTCATACTCCATTTACCTGAATAGGTCATCCAGACAGAAACATTGGCCTTAGACCAGATGGAACTTAATTTTTATATACAGAACATTCCATCCAAAAGAAATACAACACATATTCTTCTCAAATGCACATGGAATATTCTCCAGGATAGACATATGTTAGGCCACAAAACAAGTGTAAATAAATTTTAAACTTAGAAATCATATCAATATCTTTTCTGACCACAGTGGTATAAAACCAGAAATCAATTATAAGAAGAAAACCAGAAAACTTACAAACATGTGGAAATTAAACAACATACTACTGAACAACCAATGGATCAAAGACATCAAAAGAAACTTTTTAAAAATTTTCCTTGAAACAAATGAAAATGGAAATAAAACAAACACAAATGTATGGGATGCAATTAGAGCAGTTCTAGAAGGGAAGTTCATACCAATGTCTACATCAAGAGACAAATATCTCAAATATAAACCTAATTACATCTTAACTAAAAAAAGAATAAATAAAGCCAAAAATTAGCAGAAGAAAGCAAATAACAAAGACCAGAGCATAAATAAATGAAATAAGAAAAAAAATAAAATAGAAACAATCAATGATAGGAAGGACTGGTACTCTGAAAAGAGGAAAACTAACAAACTTTTAGCTAGATGAACCAATTAAAAAAAGAGAGAACTCAAAATGAGAATGACAGACAACATTTACAGTGGATACCACAGAAATACATAGGATCATGAGACTATTAGTAACAATTATATGTCAACAAATTGGGCAAACCTAGAAGAAATTGATGAATTCCTAGTACTATACTACCTACCAAGACTGAATCATGATGATATACAAAGTGTAAAAAGACTGGCTACTAGTAAGAAGAGTAAATCAGCAATCAAAAACCTCCCAACAAAATTCCAGAACAAGACAGCTTCACTGGTAAATTCTACCAAACATTTCAAGAATTATTACTAATCCTTCTCAAACTCTTCCAAAAAATAGAAGAAGTAAGGACACTTCCAACCTCATTTTACAAAGCCAGAATTATCTTCATACCAAAACGAGACAAGGATGACACAAGAAAACAAAATATAGGCCCAAATGTCTGATGAACATAAATTCAAAAATCCTCAACAAACCAAATTCAAAAATACATTAAATGAATCATACATCATGAACAAGTGGGATTTATTTAAATAATTCAAGAATGATTCAACATCTGCAAATCAAGCAATATGATATGCCATAGTACATTAACAAAATGAAGAATAATAATCATATGATCATTTCAATAGACACAACAAAATGCAACATCGATTAGTGATTAAAACTCTCAACAAAGTGGACACAAAGGGAACATATCTCAACATAACAAAGGCTATATGTGATAACAGCACAGCTAACATTATACTCAACAGTTTCCTCTAAGATCAAGAGCAATACAAGAATGTCCCCTCTCATCTATTTTATTCAACATAGTATTGGAAGTCCAGGCCACAAAATTAGGCAAGAAAAAGAAATAAAGGGCATCCAAATTAGAAGCAAGAAGTAAAACATTCACTATCATAAAGAGAAATTAAGAAGACAATCCTATTTACAATTGCATCAACAGAAGTAAAATACCTAGGAATAAATTTAAACAAGGAGGTGCAAGATCTATCTGTACAGTAAAAACTATCTGACATTAATGAAAGAAATTGAAGGAAACACAAAGGGAAAGATACTCCATGCTCACGGATTAGGAGAATATTGTTAAAATGTTCATAGTACCTAAAGCAGTCTATAGATTCAATGAAATACCTATCAAAATTCCAATGGCATTTTTCACAGAAATAGAATAAATAATCTTAACATTTGTGTGGAACCAGAGAATAGCCAAAGCAATACTGAGAAATAAAAACAAAACTGAAGGCATCATACTTCCTGATATCAATCTATATTACAAAGATACAGTAACCAAAACAGCATGGTATTGGCATAACAACAAACATAGAGATCAAAAGGAAAGGATAGTCTTTTTATAAGAGAGACTGTGTTGAGAAAAATATATAACCACATGCAAAAGAATGAGACTGAACTGCTTTCTTAAAACATGCATGAAAATTAACTCAAAATGGGTTAAATATTTGAATGTAAGACCTGAAACCATAAAACTCTTAGATGAAAACATAGACAAAAAGCTCCATGACATAAGTCTTGACAACGATTTTTTTGGATCTGAAATCAACAGTAAAGGCAACAAAAGCAAAAATAAGTCAACTACATCAAACTAAAAACCTTCTGCACAGCAAAGAAAACCATCAAAAGGCAGCCTATAGAAAGGGAGAAAATATTTGCAAATCATTTATCTGATAAGGGATTAATATCCAAATATATAAAGAACTCATACAAATCAAGCAAAAAACAAACAAACAAACAAACAAACAAAGCACTTCTCAGGGGAATTCTACCAGACATTTAAAGAAGAGTTAATACCTACTATTCTCAAACTGTTCCAACAAATAGAAATGAAAGGAAAACTTACAAACTCATTCTACAAGGCCAGCATTATCTTGATTCCAAAACCAAAGACCTCACTAAAAAGGAGAATTAGGCCAATATCCCTAATTCACATGGATGCAAAAATTCTCAACAAGATCCTAACAAATAGAATTCAACAGAACATTAAAAGAATTATTCACCATGATCAAGTGGGATTTATTCCTGGGCTACAGGGCTGGTTCAGCATTCACAAATCAATCAAGGTGATATATCACATTAATACAAAAAGGATAAGAAGCATATGATCCTCTCAATAGATGCAGAAAAAGCATATGACAAAATAGAGCATCCATTTTGATAAAAACCCTCAACAAAGTAGGGATAGATGGAACATACCTCAACATCAAAAAGGCCATATAGGGATGACCCACTGCTAATATCCTTAATGGGGAAAAACTGAGTGCTTTTCCTCTATATTCAGGAAGAAGACACCTATGTTCACTCTCACCACTGTTATTTATTTATTTATTTAATTTTTTTTTTTCACCACTGTTATTTAACACACAGTACTAGAAGTTCTAGCCTCAGCCATCAGACAACATAAAGAAATAAAAGGCATCCAAATTGAAAAAGAAGTCAAACTTTCACTATTTGCAGATGACATGATACTGTATATAGAAAACCTAAATGGGGCATCTGGGTGGCTCAATCAGTTAAACATCTGATTTTAGCTCATGTCACAATCTTGTGGTTTGTGAGTTCAAGCCCACATCAGGATCTCTGATGTCAGCACAGAGCCTGTTTAGGATCCTCTGTCTCCCTCTCACTCTGCCCCTCCTCTGCTCACACACACACTTTCTTTCTCTCTCTAAAAAATAAATAAACATTAAAAAAATTTTTTTAAAGACAACCTGAATGGCTTCACCAAAAATATTGCTCAAACTGATACACAAATTCAGCAAAGTTGCAGGATATAAAATCAACATACAGAAATTTCTTACATTTCTCTACATCAATAATGAAGCAGCAGAAAGATAAATCAAGGAATCTATCCCATTTACAACTGCACCAAATACCATAAGATACCTAGGAATAAACTAACCAAAGAGGTAAAAGATCTGTACTCTGAAAACTATAGGACACTTATGAAAGAAACTGAAGATGACACAAAGAAATGGAAAAACATTCCATGCTCATGGATTGGAAGAACAAATATTGCGAACATGTCTATACCATTCAAAGTAATCTACATATTTAATGCAATCCCTATCAAAATACCAACAGATAGAGCTAGAGCAAACAATCCTAAAATGTGTATGGAACCTTTAAAGACCCCAAGTATCCAAAGCAATCTTGAAAAAGAAAAACAAAACTGGAGGCATCACAATTCCAAACTTCAAGCTATATTACAAAGCTGTAGTCATCAAGACAGTATGGTACTGGCACAAAAACAGACACATACATTAATGGAAGAGAACAGAAAGCCCAGAAATGGACCCCCGACTATATGGTCAACTAATCTTCCAGAAAGCAGGAAAAAATATCCAATGGAAAAAATAGTCTCTCCAAAAAATGGTGTTGGGAAAATTGAACAGCATTCATTCAGGAGAATGAAACTGGACTACTTTCTTATACCACACACAAAAATAAATTCAAAATGGATAAAACACCTAAATATGAGGCAGGAAACCATGAAAATTCTAGAGGAGAACACAGGCACCAACCTCTTTGACCTTGGCTGCAGCAACTTCTTACTACACAAGTCCACAGGAAAGGGAAACAAAAGCAAAAAGGAACTTTTGGGACTTGATCAAGATAAAAACCTTCTTCCCAGTGAAGAAAAAATCAACAAAACTAAAAGGCAGCCTATGGAATGGGAGAAGACGTTTGCAAATGACATATCTGATAAAGAGTTAGTGCCAATAATCTATAAAGAACTTATCAAGCTCAACACCCCAAAAAACCAAATAATCCAGTTAAGAAATGGGCAGAAGGCATGAATAGACATTTTTCCCTAAGAAGACATCCAGATGGCCAACACGCTCATGAAATTATCCTCAACATCATTCATCATCAGGGAAATACAAATCAAACCCATGATGAGGTACCACCTCACACATGTCAGAATGGCTGAAATTAACAACACAGGAAAGAATAGAAGTTGGCCAGGGTGGAGAAAGGGGAACCCTCTTATACTATTGGTAAGAATGAAAACTGGTACAGCCATTATGGAAAACAGTATTGAGGTTCCTTGAAAAGTTAAAAATAGAACTACCTTATGGTCCAGCAATTGCAGTATTAGGTATTTACCAATGGATACAAAAATACAGATTTGAAGGGGCACATGCACCCCAATGTTTATAGCAACATTATGAACAGTAGCCTGATTATGGAAAGAGCCCAAAAGTCCACTGACTGATGAACAGGTAAAGAAGATGTAGTATACATGTATGTATGTGTGTACACACACACACACACACACACACACACACACACACACACACTGGAATATTACTTGGCCATCAAAAAGAGTGAAATTTTGCCTTTTGCAATGATATGGATTGAACTACATTATATTATACTAAGCAAAATAAGCTCTTCAGAAAAAGACAAATACCATATGATTTCAATCAGACATGGAATGTAATGAGCAAAACAGATGAACATATGGGAAGGGGGAAAAAGGATGGAGACAAACCATAAGAAACTCGTTTTTTTAATGTTTCTTTATTTATTTTGAGAGAGAGTGAGCAATCAGAAGAGGGGCAGAGCGAGAGGGAGAGAGAGAATCCCAAGCAGGCTCCTTATTAGCACAGAGCCTGACATGGAGCTCAAACTCATGAATCACAAGATCATGAGTTGAAATTGAGAGTCAGATGCTTAACCAACTGAGCCACCCAGGTGCTCCAAGAGACTCTTAACTATAGATAATAAAATGAGGGTTGCTAAAGGGGAGGTTGGTGGGGGGACACCACCACCCATGAGCTAAATAGGTGCGGGCATTAAAGAAGGCACTTGTTATGTTGAACAGTGGGTGTTCTATGTAAGTGATGAATCACTAAATTCTACTCCAGAAACCAATATTACAGTATATGTTACCTAAATAGAATTTACATACAAATTTGAAATAAATAAATAACACAACAACTACATGAACAAAATGAAGAATCCAATTTAAAAATGGACAGAAGATCTGAATAGACATTTTGATAAAGAAGACATACAGCTGGCCAACAAGTACATGACAAGATGCTCAACATCCGTAACCATCAGGGAAATGCAAACCAAAACCACAGTGAGATACCACCTCACACCTGTCAGAACCCAAAAATCAAAAAGACAAGAAATAATAAGTGTTGGAGAGATGTGTATAAAAGGGAACTATTGTACTGTGTTGATACTGGTACAGCCACTATGAAAAATAGTATGCAGTTACCTCAAAAAATTAAAAATAGAATTACCACATGATCCTATTCCACTACTGGATATTTTCTGAAGAAAATAAAAATACTAATGAGAAAGATCTGAACCCCTATTTTTACTGCAGCATTACTTTCAATAGCCAAGATGTAGAAACAACCTAAGTGTCCATCAATGGATGAATGAACAAAGAAGATATATACACATATAACAGAATATTTTTCAAACATAAAAGATTAAATCTTGCATTTGTGACCTGGGTAGACCTTTAGGGCATTATGCTAAGTGAAATAAGTAAGTCAGAGAAAGACAAACAATGTAGGATTCATTTATACGTGGAATGAATGAATGAATGAATGCCCATCTCACAGATATAAAGATTGCTGATTGCCAGAGGTGGGTTGTGTATGGGGGATGTTATTGAAATGGCTTAAGGAGGTTGAAGGGTACAATCTTCCAGTTATAAAATGCTTAAGTCATGGGGATGTAATGTACAGGATGGTGACTAGAGTTAATGTTATGGTACTTCATATTTTAAAGCTGATATGAATATAAATTTATAAACTCTTATCTAAGAAAAAAGTTTTGTAACTATGTCAGTGACCGAAGTGAACTAGACTTATTTTACGGTACAGTATTTACAAATATGTTGTAATCCTAAAACGAATGTAATGGTATATGTCAATTATACTTCAATTAACAAAAAAGAATATTCAGCTTTGGTTATAAAAGAGATAATAGGGAGAGAAACTAAGTGTTAAGGAAGGAAGTAGTTTGTATGACATGTTAGACAAAAACTAGAGAATTTGGTGAAAATAGGAAGGTACAAAACAGAAAGGTACAAAATTGCCAAAATAGGAAGGCACATATGAGTCCCTACAGATGTGTAATACATTTATATGAGATGTAGCAGTATCCCATTTTCCCCTGCCAATAGCATGCAGAAAAAAACAAAAACCGAAGGCCTGGCTATCTATCAGGTCACTGGTTCTCTACAGCTGTAGCTAGACATACTGTCCTCTGTGTCTCTCCAATACAACAAGGGAAGATTTTGATACCAAGCATCCTCTGTACTTTGGACCCCCTTGCTCAAACCCCAGCTCTGGTCTTACTATCTTCACCATCAACAGGGAAAGCTGTTGCAACAAAATGAGTGACAGGCAATATGATTCAGGGATCGTAGGACTTCCACTCTGTCCTAAGTTTGTAAACGTACTCACTCACTTTCTCCTAACTTCTCACTGTGTATTTTTAAATAGATAAATTAGGTTATTTGATAAGCTAAGATTTTCTGAGACTTTCTGTTTTAAGACCTGTGGCACTGCCCCTGGATGTATACTCAGAAGAAACTATTGCATCAAGATCATTTCCTACACAACACTAGAGTTCTTGTAGTATAAAAACAAAAACAAAAACCAAACAAAAAGCCCAACACACAACAAACAACTTTGTTTGTTTAGAGTAACTTAGCATGCAAAATAAGAAGAAAATATTCAGCAGTGTTAAAAATGGGTGGGCTCAGGAGGGGCCAAGAAGGCAGAGCAGCATGGATTTTTTTTTTTTTTTTGCCTCTCTCAGCCCTGAAATGCAGCTAGAATACCACCAAACCATCTTGCACACCTAGAAAACTAATTTGAGGATTAACACAACAATCTGCACAACTTGAACCACAGAACTTGGCAGGTACTTGGCACAGAGAGGTGAACTGGAGGAGAGAGAAGCCACAGAGTTTAGGGAGCTGGTTCGCTTACTGACAGAGGACTGAGACTGGGGGAAAGTATAGGAAAAGCACTCTCCCTCCCCCCACCCCCACCCCCCGCCAAAAGCAGCCAGAGAGAAAGAGAAAGAGTAGACTTAACAAAAAAGGGAAAAGGAGAAAGGGACTTCAAAGGACTGAACAAAAAAGGGATAAAGGAGAAAGGAGAAGGTTTAAATTCCATTAAGATGCTATGAACAGGAGAGCTCAGAGTCTGAAACTTGGCAGCTCAATACCTGGTGGACCACTGGTGGGAAGGGTGAATCCCCAGGAGCAGACAGTGAGATCCAAGGGGTTCTTAGAACACACAAGGAGAGGTGGTTTCCCTGCTGGGAGGACATGTGGTAGGGGCCGAGCGGCCTTCCCCCAGGCAGAGGTCTCAGCAGACCCCGGAGAACAGCCACATTCGCTGGCGTTGGAACAAGGACATTAACGGTTCACTGAAGCCTGGCGTCAGATGGTTGTGGTTTACATAATCCCTGAACCACAGCTGCTACACAATTGCACGAAATATTTCTGGGGTGGGCTTCCACCGGCCACAGTCTCTGTGCATCTAGAGCAGCACAGCCAAATGAACATTCCAGGGGGGAGGCTGGCACCCAGCCACTGCTCAGAGAGATGCTCCCCCAGAGGGTTTGAGTGGGTCAAAGCTACAGGGCACTCAGAAATGAGGGGTTTGGAAACACAGCCCCATCTAAGATAAAACTCCGGAGGGAGGTGCAGCCTGGCAGGCTGATGGCTTGGTCATGAACAGTGTAGAAGCAGGGAGTAGATGGAAGCAGGAGAAAAAGGAGGGGTGCTTAATTGCCAGTGGGCAAGAGCACAGAGTTCTGATACTAGAGACTGGGTGGCTGTGTGAAGCCATTATCACCCCTCCTACACAGGCACACACATGCCTACACATTCCACAACAATCCATCTCGGTAAACTAAGTAGCACCATCTACTGGAGAATGGAGCCACTACACCAAGACCTTCCCAACTGGGCCACCATGCTCTACTGGAACACACATATCTCTTCACCTGCTTAGTATAAGGACTATAAAGTACTTCATAGTTTGACTACTAGGGGAAATTGGATGTACTTTCAATCATATTTCATTCTTTTTGCTGGTCCATCAAACCAATTTTTTTCTTTTTCTTTTTTTATTCTTGAATACAGAAAGAAAAAATTCATTATCATTTTCAATTTTTATAAAAAAGACTTTAATTTTTTCTACTATATTTTTACTTTATGGTAATTTTTTAAACCCTATTTTATTTATTCATCTTATTTTATTTTATTGTATTCATTTTTTTTAATTTTCACACATTTTTCTTTTTCTTCCTGTTTTTTTTTCTTTCCTTTCCTTTCCTTCTCTTTTCTTTTCCTATCTTCTCCCCCCATCTTTTTTTCTTTCTCTATTCTATCAAGCTTCTTCAACAACCAGACAAAAACACACCTAGGAGCTAGCATCCTTTATTTGATTTTTTGTGTTGTTTTTAATTTCTTATTTTTAATTATTATTTTTATTTTATTAATACTTTCTCTTCCTTCAAAAATCACAAAATGAAGGAATTCACCCCAAATGAAAGAACAGGAAGAAATGACAGCCAGGGAATTAATAAAACAGATACAGTCAAGATGACTGAACCACAAATTAGAATCACAATAATAAGAATACTATCTGGGGTTGAAAAAAGCATAGAACCCCTATCTGCAGAGATAAAAGAAGTAAAATCTAGTCAGGATGAAATTTAAAATGCTATAACTGAGCTGCAAATTTCAAATGGATGCCATGGCGGCAAGGAGGGATAAAGCAGAGCAGCAAATCAGCAATATAGAGGACAAACTTATGGAGAATAATGAAGCAGAATAAAAGAGGGAAACAAAGGCAAAAGAGCATGACATAAGAATTAGAGAACTCAGTGACTCATTAAAAAGGAATAACATCTGAATCATAGGATTCCCAGAAGATGAAGAGACAGAAAAAGGGATAGAAGGTTTATGTGAGCAAATCATAGCAGAAAACTTTCATAACCTGGGGAAAACACAGACATCACAATCCAGGAAGCACAGAGAACTCCCCCTAGATTCAACAGAAACCATCAACAAGGCATATCAGAGTCAAATTCACAAAATACTCAGGCAAGAAAAGAATCATAAAATCTGCAAGGGGAAAAAAGTCCTTAACTTATAAGGGAAGACAGATCAGATTCACAGCAGACCTATACACAGAAACTTGGCAGGCCAGAAAGGAGTGGCAGGATATATTCAATGTGCTGAATCAGAAAAAATATGCAGCCAATAATTCTTTATCCAGCAAGGCTGTCATTCAAAATAGAGAGATAAAAAGTTTCCCAGACAAAAAAACTAAAGGAGACTGTGACCACTAAACCAGGCCTGCAAGAAATTTGAAGGGGGACTCTCTGAAGGGAGAAAAGACAAAAAAAAAAAAAAAAAGACCAAAAGCTAAAAGACTAGAAACGACCAGAGAACATCACCAGAAATCCAATTCTACAGGGAATAGAATGGCAATAAATTCACATCTTTCTAAATGTCAGTGAACTAAATGCTCCAAAAGACATAGGGTAATAGAATGGATAAGAAAACAAGATCCAGGGGGAAGCCAGAAGATGGCGGCGTAGGAGGACGCTGGGCTCACTGCACGTCCTGCTGATCACTTAGATTCCACCTACACCTGCCTAAATAACCCAGAAAACCGCCAGAGGATTAGCAGAACAGAGTCGCCGGAGCCAAACGCAGACGAGAGGCCCACGGAAGAGGGTAGGAAGGGCGGCGAGGTGGTGCACGCTCCACAGACTGGCAGGAGGGAGCCGGGGCAGAGGGGCAGCCTGCCGGCCAAGCAGAGCCCCCAAGTCTGGCTGGCAAAAGCGGAGGGGCTGGACTGACTGTGTTCCGACAGCAAGTGCGACTTAGCTTCTGGGAGGTCATAAGTTAACAGCTCTGCTCGGAAAGCAGGAAGGCTGGAGGACAAAGGGAGGGAGAGTTGCTGAGCCCCTGGACGACAGAGCTCAGCTTGGTGGGGAACAAAGGCGCTCGCCAGCGCCATCTCCCTCGCCCATCCCCCAGCCAAAATCCCAAAGAGAACCAGTTCCTGCCAGGAAACTTGCTCGCTCCGCGCAAACACCCAACTCTGTGCTTCTGTGGAGCCAAACCTCCAGCAGCGGATCTGACTCCCTCCCGCTGCCACAGGGCCCCTCCTGAAGTGGATCACCTAAGGAGCAGCGAGCTAAGCCTGCCCCTCCTGCCCCTGTGCACCTTGCCTACCCACCCCAGCTGCACCTTGCCTACCCACCCCAGCTAAGACGCCAGATCCCCAGCACCACAGGCCTGGCAGTGTGCAAGTAGCCCAGATGGCCACGCCACCCCACAGTGAATCCCGCCTCTAGGAGAGGGGAAGAGAAGGCACACACCAGTCTGACTGTGGCCCCAGCAGTGGGCTGGGGGCAGACATCAGGTCCGACTGCGGCCCCGCCCACCAACTCCAGTTATACACCACAGCACAGGGGAAGTGCCCTGCAGGTCCTCACCACGCCAGGGACTATCCAAAATGACCAAACGGAAGAATTCCCCTCAGAAGAATCTCCAGGAAATAATAACAGCTAATGAACTGATCAAAAAGGATTTAAATAATATAACAGAAAGTGAATTTAGAATAATAGTCATAAAATTAATCACTGGCCTTGAAAACAGTATAGAGGACAGCAGAGAATCTCTTGCTACAGAGATCAAGGGACTAAGGAACAGTCACGAGGAGCTGAAAAACGCTTTAAACGAAATGCATAACAAAATGGAAACCACGACGGCTCGGTTGAGGAGGCAGAGGAGAGAACAGGTGAACTAGAAGATAAAGTTATGGAAAAAGAGGAAGCTGAGAAAAAGAGAGATAAAAAAATCCAGGAGTATGAGGGGAAAATTAGAGAACTAAGTGATACACTAAAAAGAAATAATATATGCATAATTGGTATCCCAGAGGAGGAAGAGAAGGGGAAAGGTGCTGAAGGTGTATTGAAGAAATAATAGCTGAGAACTTCCCTGAACTGGGGAAGGAAAAAGGCATTGAAATCCAAGAGGCACAGAGAACTCCCTTCAGACGTAACTTGAATTGATCTTCTGCACGACATATCATAGTGAAACTGGCAAAATACAAGGATAAAGAGAAAATTCTGAAAGCAGCAAGGGATAAGCGTGCCCTCACATATAAAGGGAGACTTATAAGGCTCGTGACTGATCTCTCTTTTGAAACTTGGCAGGCCAGAAAGAATTGGCACGAGATTTTCAGTGTGCTAGACAGAAAAATATGCAGCCGAGAATCCTTTATCCAGCAAGTCTGTCATTTAGAATAGAAGGAGAGATAAAGGTCTTCCCAAACAAACAAAAACTGAAGGAATTTGTCACCACTAAACCAGCCCTCCAAGAGATCCTAAGGGGGACCCTGTGAGACAAAGTACCAGAGACATCACTACAAGCATAAAACATACAGACATCACAATGACTCTAAACCCGTATCTTTCTATAATAACACTGAATGTAAATGGATTAAATGCGCCAACCAAAAGACATAGGGTATCAGAATGGATAAAAAAACAAGACCCATCTATTTGCTGTCTACAAGAGACTCATTTTAGACCTGAGGACACCTTTAGATTGAGAGTGAGGGGATGGAGAACTATTTATCATGCTACTGGAAGCCAAAAGAAAGCTGGAGTAGCCATACATATATCAGACAAACTAGACTTTAAATTAAAGGCTGTAACAAGAGATGAAGAAGGGCATTATATAATAATTACAGGGTCTATCCATCAGAAGAGCTAACAATTATAAATGTCTATGTGCCGAATACCAGAGCCCCCATATATATAAAACAATTACTCATAAGCATAAGCAACCTTATTGATAAGAATGTGGTAATTACAGGGAACTTTAACACTCCACTAACAGAAATGGATAGATCATCTAGACACACGGTCAATAAAGAAACAAGGGCCCTGAATGAGACGTTGGATCAGATGGACTTGACAGATATATTTAGAACTCTGCATCCCAAAGCAACAGAATATACTTTCTTCTCGAGTGCACATGGAACATTCTCCAAGATAGGTCATATACTGGGTCACAAAACAGCCCTTCATAAAGTCCCAAGAATTTAAATCATACCATGCATACTTTCAGACCACAATGCTATGAAGCTTGAAATCAACCACAGGAAAAAGTCTGGAAAACCTCCAAAAGCATGGAGGTTAAAGAACACCCTACTAACGAATGAGTGGGTCAACCAGGCAATTAGAGAAGAAATTAAAAAATATATGGAAACAAACGAAAATGAAAATACAACAATCCAAACGCTTTGGGACGCAGCGAAGGCAGTCCTGAGAGGAAAATACATTGCAATCCAGGCCTATCTCAAGAAACAAGAAAAATCCCAAATACAAAATCTAACAGCACACCTAAAGGAAATAGAAGCAGAACAGCAAAGGCAGCCTAAACCCAGCAGAAGAAGAGAAATAATAAAGATCAGAGCAGAAATAAACAATATAGAATCTAAAAAAACTGTAGAGCAGATCAACGAAACCAAGAGTTGGTTTTTTGAAAAAATAAACAAAATTGACAAACCTCTAGCCAGGCTTCTCAAAAAGAAAAGGGAGATGACCCAAACAGATAAAATCATGAATGAAAATGGGATTATTACAACCAATCCCTCAGAGATACAAACAATTATCAGGGAATTCTATGAAAAATTATATGCCAACAAATTGGACAACCTGGAAGAAATGGACAAATTCCTGAACACCCACACTCTTCCAAAACTCAATCAGGAGGAAATAGAAAGCTTGAACAGACCCATCACCAGCGAAGAAATTGAATCGGTTATCAAAAATCTCCCAACAAATAAGAGTCCAGGACCAGATGGCTTCCCAGGGGAGTTCTACCAGACGTTTAAAGCAGAGATAATACCTATCCTTCTCAAGCTATTCCAAGAAATAGAAAGGGAAGGAAAACTTCCAGACTCATTCTATGAAGCCAGTATTACTTTGATTCCTAAACCAGACAGAGACCCAGTAAAAAAAGAGAACTACAGGCCAATATCCCTGATGAATATGGATGCAAAAATTCTCAATAAGATACTAGCAAATCGAATTCAATGGCATATAAAAAGAATTATTCACCATGATCAAGTGGGATTCATTCCTGGGATGCAGGGCTGGTTCAACATTCGCAAATCAATCAACGTGATACATCACATTAACAAAAAAAAAGAGAAAAACCATATGATCCTGTCAATCGATGCAGAATAGGCCTTTGACAAACTCCAGCACCCTTTCTTAATAAAAACCCTTGAGAAAGTCGGGATAGAAGGAACATACTTAAAGATCATAAAAGCCATTTATGAAAAGCCCACAGCTAACATCATCCTCAACGGGGAAAAACTGAGAGCTTTTTCCCTGAGATCAGGAGCACGACAGGGATGCCCACTCTCACCGCTGGTGTTTAACATAGTGCTGGAAGTTCTAGCATCAGCAATCAGACAACAAAAGGAAATCAAAGGCATCAAAAGTGGCAAATATGAAGTCAAGCTTTCGCTTTTTGCAGATGACATGATATTATACATGGAAAATCCGATAGACTCCACCAAAAGTCTGCTAGAACTGCTACATGAATTCAGCAAAGTTGCAGGATACAAAATCAATGTACAGAAATCAGTTGCACTCTTATACACTAACAATGAAGCAACAGAAAGACAAATAAAGAAACTGATCCCATTCACAATTGCACCAAGAAGCATAAAATACCTAGGAATAAATCTAACCAAAGATGTAAAAGATCTGTATGCTGAAAACTATAGAAAGCTTATGACGGTAATTGAAGAAGATATAAAGAAATGGAAAGACATTCCCTGCTCATGGATTGGAAGAATAAATATTGTCAAAATGTCAATACTACCCAAAGCTATCTACACATTCAATGCAATCCCAATCAAAATTGCACCAGCATTCTTCTCGAAACTAGAACAAGCCATCCTAAAATTCATATGGAACCACAAAAGGCCCCGAATAGCCAAAGTAATTCTGAAGAGGAAGACCCAAGCAGGAGGCATCACAATCCCAGACTTTAGCCTCTACTACAAAGCTGTCATCATCAAGACAGCATGGTATTAGCACAAAAACAGACACATAGACCAATGGAATAGAATAGAAACCCCAGAACTAGATACACAAACGTATGGCCAACTCATCTTTGACAAAGCAGGAAAGAACATCCAATGGAAAAAAGACAGTCTCTTTAACAAATGGTGCTGGGAGAACTGGACAGCAACATGCAGAAGGTTGAAACTAGACCACTTTCTCACACCATTCACAAAAATAAACGCAAAATGGATAAAGGACCTGAATGTGAGACAGGAAACCATCAAAACCTTAGAGGAGAAAGCAGGAAAAGACCTCTCTGGCCTCAGCCGTAGCAATCTCTTATTCGACACATCCCCAAAGGCAAGGGAATTAAAAGCAAAAGTGAACTACTGGGACCTTATGAAGATAAAAAGCTTCTGCACAGCAAAGGAAACAACCAACAAAACTAAAAGGCAACCAACGGAATGGGAAAAGATATTTGCAAATGACATATCGGACAAAGGGCTAGTATCCAAAATCTATAAAGAGCTCACCAAACTCCACACCCGAAAAGCAAATAACCCAGTGAAGAAATGGGCAGAAAACATGAATAGACACTTCTCTAAAGAAGACATCCGGATGGCCAACAGGCACATGAAAAGATGTTCAGCGTCGCTCCTTATCAGGGAAATACAAATCAAAACCACACTCAGGTATCACCTCACGCCAGTCAGAGTGGCCAAAATGAACAAATCAGGAGACTATAGATGCTGGAGAGGATGTGGAGAAACGCGAACCCTCTTGCACTGTTGGTGGGAATGCAAATTGGTGTAGCCGCTCTGGAAAGCAGTGTGGAGGTTCCTCAGAAAATTAAAAATAGACCTACCCTATGACCCAGCAATAGCACTGCTAGGAATTTATCCAAGGGACACAGGAGTACTGATGCATAGGGGCACTTGTACCCCAATGTTCACAGCAGTACTCTCAACAATAGCCAAATTATGGAAAGAGCCTAAATGTCCATCAACTGATGAATGGATAAAGAAATTGTGGTTTATATACACAATGGAATACTACGTGGCAATGAGAAAAAATGAAATATGGCCTTTTGTAGCAACGTGGATGGAACTGGAGAGTGTGATGCTAAGTGAAATAAGCCATACAGAGAAAGACAGATACCATATGGTTTCACCCTTAAGTGGATCCTGAGAAACTTAACAGGAACCCATGGGGGAGGGGAAAGAAAAAAAAAAAAAAAAAAAGAGGTTAGAGTGGGAGAGAGCCAAAGCATAAGAGACTGTCAAAAACTGAGAACAAACTGAGGGTTGATGGGGGGTGGGATGGAGGGGAGGGTGGATGATGGGTATTGAGGAGGGCACCTTTTGGGATGAGCACTGGGTGTTGTATGGAAACCAATTTGACAATAAATTCATATATAAAAAAATAAATAAAAAAAATAAAAAGAGCCTTCCTATGTCATTTAAAAAAAAAAAAAAGAAGATGTGGTATATATATATACAATGGAGTATTAGTTGGGAATCAAAAAGAATGAAATCTTGCCATTTGCAACTACATGGATGGAACTAGAGGGCATTATGCTAAGTGAAATTAGCCAGTCAGGGAAAAACAAATATCATGTGACTTCACTTATATAGGAGGAATTTAAGATATGAAACAGATCAATATAAGGTAAAGGAAGCAAAAATAATACAAAAACAAGGAGGGGGACAAAAAATAAGAGACTCTTAAATACAGAGAACTGAGGATTTCTGGAGGTGTTGTGGGTAGAGTGATGGGCTAAATGGGTAAGGGGCATAAGGGAGGACCCCTATTGGGATGAGCACTGGGTGTTATACATAGGGGATAAATCACTGGAATCTACTCCTGAAATCATTATAGGACTATGTGCTAGCTAACTTGGATGTAAATAAAAAGAGAAGGAGGAGGAGGAGGAGGAGGGGGAGGAGGAGGAGGAGGGGGAGGAGGAAGAGGAGGAGGAAGAGGAGGAGGAAGAGGAGGAGGAGGAGGAGGAGGAGGAGGAGGAGGAAGAGGAGGAAGAGGAGGAGGAGGAGGAAGAGGAGGAGGAGGAGGAGGAGGAGGAAGAAGAGGAGGAAGAGGAGGAGGAGGAAGAGGAAGAGGAGGAGGAGGAGGAGGAGGAGGAGGAGGAAGAGGAGGAAGAGGAGGAGGAGGAGGAGGAGGAGGAGAAGAAGAAGAAGAAGAAGAAGAAGAAGAAGAAGAAGAAGAAGAAGAAGAAAGTATTCAACAACCTTGCTAAATAAACAACAAATTACAGATAGCATATGCAGTATAAGGCCCAAATGGCAAAATAAGTCTCTTTTAGCAACTGTTTGGTAGGAGTTTCCTGAAGTCATTTGGTCAAGAAAGACTGAACTGGATGAAAAAGATAAGTAGATGGACCAATGGCTATCAATAGTTAGCAAGGCCTATCATAGACAATACTGAGGGAAAATCCCTGGATCTCTAGGGGAAGGGAATGTCCCTAGAGTTAACTGTATGAAATGTGCAAGTTGATGTGTGGGTTTAAACACTGACACCATTAAATGAGATAAACATTTATGATCAACTAGTTTAATTCACTGCCACACTGCAGAAATACTTAGAAAAAAATTCCCAATGTTGTATTAATCTTAAGGTTCACTTTTAAACATTGAAGTTATATATGTCACTCAGTTTTATATACATGAATGAGATATTTATCACTGATGAAAATCTGCTTAAGCTACTAAAATAGGAATCAGCATACTTTTTCTGTAAAGGACCAGATAGAAAATATTTCAGGCTTTGCAGGTCATATGGGCTCTGTGTCAGTTGTTACTACTTAGCTCAATCATGTAGCACAAAAGCAGCCAAAGACAATACCCAACAAATAGGTGTGGCTATGTTCCAATAAAACTTTATTTACAAAAACCAGGAATGGACCAAAATTGGCCCGCGGGTCATAGTTTGTTGATCCTGTACTAGAAAATACCTAAACCTCGCAAATATGGTATGATAGGTAATGTTGAATGACTTGGTTAACTTGGAAGTTTCCTATACACTACTATTACATAGCTACACAAGTAAGGTATTTGTCACCCAAAATTTGGGCTCTAAAGAATAGATATTTAACTGATTCAATTGCTTTTCCACACCAAGAATAAAACTCGACGTTGGGATTAGAGGCCCATCCTTATGGGGCTTCTATGCTTGATACTATAGGAATTGTTAAATAAGAATTGCCATATTTTAAATTGGTGGGGCCTTCTCTTCTAATTCAAAATTCATTTGCTCTCTTCTCAGATACTCTTACGTTTGTTGGAGAAAAAAATTTTGATTTGCTTTGATTTTAATGGGAAGATATTTGGAAATCTGGGGGTTTTATGGTTTAGAGAATCATACTTCAGTTAGGTTTTTTATTTTTACTTTTTAAATAATAGTTCCGGTTTCTACTGTGACTAAATGTAAACTTGTTTCCTTTCTCTTAGTTTTATGGGTAATAATTTAGTTCTGGTGCCCGAGTTTGAATTCCAGGGCTACCATTTACTGTATGACCTTGGAAAAATTATTGAACCCCTCTATGTCTTAGTTCCCTCATCTGTAAAATGAAGGCATTAGCAGCCCCATCATGGAGTCACTCTAAGGATTCAATGAGTTAATGTGTACAAAGTGCTTCCAACAGTGAATGAAGCAGAGAAAGCATTCAAATGTTAATTAAGACCATGTACATTTGGTAGATCACAGCAAATGTGAGAGACTTGTCTAATAACTCACACTTCTCCTCTCTCAAATAAAATTCATAACACTGAAAAATTGATCCAAACTAATCATCCTTTGGAAAGTTCTGAAAGTTTATTATTACCATGTTGTACTGTTGGATCCCATATTTGACTTTGCCCTACTTACAAGCTAATAATTTACCTATACTGTGCGTAGATGTGGACAGCAGATAATGATACTCCTGGGAAAGAGATGAATGGCCCTGTTACTTATAGCACACCAAAGCATGAGCATCAGCATATTTGCTCTCAGCTGCCCTTGACTCCAAGTATCACAGGGGCGATGCAATACAGCATGGATGGTATTGCACTATGGATGCACTATGGATGCTGTGCACATAGTGGGTTTGTATCCAGCTGAGGTACAATGAGTTTCAGGAATCTACCACTTTGAAAGTAAACAGTATGCAAGGCTGCTTTTTGTTTGGTGATGGGAGTGAGACATTCCTGTATCCCTCCCGACGGACCAGTGTCCTAAGACAAGGACCACGTAAGGGCCAGGGCCAGGGCCTTCCTCTCTTGGCACATCCAGCAAGGCACACAGGAAAATGAGAAGCCTGATGACTATTATCTCTTTTAGTGATTTACATGGCCAAGTAGTTTGTGTTAGATTAATTTCTCTTTACTCTTTTTAGCTATATGATAAACAGTTTGATAAATGTGGGAAAGTAACATTAAACTTATTTCTTCCTGGAAGGTTGCTCAGAGGCTTTAATGTGCTATAAATCTCCAAGGAGAAAAAAAATACTGTTCAGTGTATCCCAAAGTTTTAGGACTATGAATTCCTTTTACTTAAGAATAATTACTTATGAATGCTAAGTACATTTGAAAAAAACTGTTGGCTGTTCCTATTTTGCATGTTCCTTACAAGGTATATCTTGGTCTTTTTTTTTTTTTTTTTTTTTTTGGTCACTGTAAAATGACCATACCTTTAATCTGTGCATGTATATAAGGTACCTAGGACCAAAAAAAGGCACATATAAAGTGCTCAGTACTTAAAACCATTGTCGTCTCTACTCTGTGGCTTTTAATGACAAGCTAACCTTAATCATCTGATCATGAGAGTGACTGCACTGTTTTATTAACTTCTTATGCCACATGACAAGTTCCTGGGCTACATAGCTACCATCATTAAGTGAATGCCAAACGCTCCTTTAGTTCCTTGCCAAGACTTTCTGAAATTCTTCTTTCAATGGTACGTGACACACATCTTACTAATGCATTTATCTTATATTCAGTATTTCCACATTCTGTGGCAAACTCTATTCATCATCCTACAATATGTATGTTAATCTATCACGACATTCAGGAGACATTGCTCCCATTGATGCCATGGAAATTTCACTCATAAAAAGACATTAAGAAGCATTGTTAGTAGCAGCAGAGAAAGTGGTGTCCCCAAACATTTTGTCCACCTCCCTACATCTCTCAGATCCCTACAATTAGGAGTTGTGCAATAAATTCTGGCCACTTGTCTGCAGATGGAAGCAACATGTGATACTTAGAAGCTCTAAAGAGATTTTAAATCACTGTTACCTGTTGCTACACGTGACATCAACAGGGACAAGATAGTGGGCTTCATCAACCTGGCTTCCTGAGTGACTGTGTGCAATACAGTCACCACTCACAAGTTTGAGGCATGTGATATGAGAAAGAAAAACCTGTTGTGTTATGCCATGAAGATTTTGTTATGTTATATTATAAAAACAAAACAATTTTGAATAGTAAAGGATTCCCCCCAAAAAGGGATTCCCCAAAATTGTTTAAGTTGTTTTGGGGGCCACCAATAGCCTATGTAAAATCTATGCTAATAAGTTCAGCAAAACTTGAAGACCCTTATTTTGAGAATGAAAATATACTGTAGTGATGTTTACTAAATGGTGTCTCTTTGCACACGAATTCTTGGATATGATACTATATGGGGAAAATTGGTCCTCTGGTGAAATATTTGGGAGATATTGCAAGCTAAATAGCCCTCTAAGAGAATCATAAGATATACAAGCATGATACATGTTCCAAGATACCAGTTACTCTTTTAAGCCAATGTTTTCTAAATTTAAACATGGAACACAGTTTTTTCCATTAAATATTCATAGTAGTAACTTAAAGAATTCCAATTTGGGAAAGTCAACATGGAGAAATGTTTAATACTTCTCACTCAGGCTGCTATGTAATAAATAAATTATGCATATTTCATATAGCTCAAGAGCTCCAGGATGAATAGGTACAATATAAGAAAGATAAAGAGTATAACTGTTAACTCAAAAAAGAAGCCTCTTTACTTCTACAAAAGTACTTGGATATAAATAAATAAGGACAACACTGAACTTCAGCAGGCAGCAGTCAAGCTCCAAAAGCACATAGATTATTTGGTGGGGTTCCTAAACCACCTGAACCTTAACATGTGTATGTACATGTACAAGGTATATGTGTACATACACACACTCATGCACTTAACATGTATACTATATACATGTGTGCATGTATGTGTGCATAGAACAACACAAGAATGGTCTTGTTCATGTAATGTTAGGTTTCTCCAGCATATACCCTGAATTTTATGAACCGTAAGTTTGGAAAGCCTAGTGACTTAGATTAAGTTTAGAGAGCAAATATTTATTGAATACCTGTTATATGCTAAACATTATTCCAGTATCATCAGATGTATCAATTTTAAAAAATTGTTTTAATGTTTATTTTTTAGACAGAGAAAGAGCATGAGCAGGGAAAGGACAGAAAGAGAGGGAGACACAGAATCTGAAGCAGGCTCCAGGCTTTGAACTGTCAGCACAGCGCCGAATGCGGGGCTCAGACTCGTCAACTGCGAGATCATGACCTGAGCCGAAGTCAGACACTCAACCAAGTGAGCCACCCAGGGGCCCCAGATATATCAATTTTTTAAAAGACAGGCATGCACAATTAAATTAGGGCGATGTGATAAAGTGCTGAGCAGTAGCTTCATACTGAGTAATAAGGGAAGATCTCTGTAAGGATTTGACATCTGTAGTAAGAAGACCGGCCCTCCAAAGATGTCTATGCCCTAATCCCTAAAATCCCTATAAACTGAGACTGTATTTTGTTCCATGGCAAAGGGACTTCAGAGTTGTAATTAAAGTTATTGACTTCAATTGGGAGATTATCCTGTCTTATCCACGTGGATCCAAAAAAATCACAAGAGTCCTTCAAAGTACCAAACTTTTTCTGCCTGCAGGAAAAAGAAATGTAGCAGAAGGGGACATCAAAGAGGAGGCAAGCATATATTATTCAGGTCTTGGGAAATGGAGATGAAGAGTTAGAATAATTTCTATACAATAAGACCATATTATGAGGATGCACCATGAATTATAAGGAACAAGCTATGTTATGCAGCATTTCCAAACACATTTTTTTCAGAGCAACTTACTGGAATAGTGTTCCATAGAACAGGCTCTGGGGAAAAGTCATCCAGACAGATTATAATTCATATTTGTGAAGGGTAAAATGTTTTGGTTGAAGAGTAACTGTCCAATAGACAGGAGCTCCAAATTTAGTCCTGTCAATAAATTTCTGAGTAAATTTCATTTGCTTCATCTATAAATTGAAAGAATTGAGCTGAGTGCTTTTTATCTTTAAAATTCTAGATTTTTTTCAAAAACTTACAGTAGTTATAATATGCTGTTACAGATACACAAAGAAGAAAATTGTGATTGTTCCTCTAAGATCACATATTGTTACTCTAGAATTGATTGTATTTCCAAAATAAATTGATTGAAACTATTCAAAACATCTTAATATTTTATATATCTGATGAGATTTGATTATTTTGAAATCTGTCCTCTCACTTAGACAGTATTTCCCCATGTTTAAGGCTTTTGTTGAGATTAAAACTAATTTAATTACACCTCACAGACCACATGGCTGCCTTAAATATCCTGGAAAGACATCTTGGTCTATAAATGGTTCATGGGCTACTGGTGATTCTCAAATTTAATGGGCGTCAAATCGCGTGGGAGTCTTGTTAGAATGCAGATTCTGATTGCACAGGCCTGGGATGAGGTCTGTGATTCTGCATTTTTCACAAGCTCCAAATGTGATGCCAAGACGGCTGCTCTACAGGCAGTAGAGGAGACTTTTTAATGCATTTTCTACAACTGCCAGCCTTTCTATAACTGCCAGTGAGATCGATCAACTAAGTATTTCTCTTCCTGATTGCTCATTGGCAAATAGTAGTAACAAGCCCCGCTCTAAAGGCCTCAAAGAGTTATTGGAAGGTGAAATGAGATTTTATGTGATGACTCAACAAAACTTAAAAATATTTTACACATTCTTATGTAGATTCAATGATTCTCTAATGAGTATTTTTTATCCTCTTTTCCACAACATATGTGACTTATGTTAATCACCTTTTAAAACATCATTTGTTGATTTTCCACATAATTTTGGTTTCCTATTACCTGACCAATGCATATGAATGATCCTTATAAGTAAGGTATGAAAACAGAGGAAGAGTATCAACTTAAAAAAATGATTTTTACTGTTATCAATCAACATTTAGTAAAATTCTGTAGAATGCTCTAGTTGAAAGAGATTTTAACCTCATTTTGTGGAAGAGTAAATGAAGATGGAGCGAAGGGGGAGAGATATTGTCCAAAGCCACATAACATGTTAGTAGCCAAAATCCGGACTGTACAAAAATTCCAAGATGACAAAACACTTACGTATACATTAGATAATAAATAATGTGTACATAAGAGTACTTTAAGGGGGCCAGGTACAGATAAAGAGTTTGATTAAATTTCAAAAACAAAAAAAAAATGAATAGCCTGCTTGGAATGATTCCTTAGTTTTTACGTGTGATTCATCAAAATTCCACTAGATGGCAAACAAAACCCAATGTAAAATTAGTGGGCGGGAAGAGGGAAAATGGATAAGCAAGAATTTCTTTATTGATTTACTAATTTTTACTTGAATAATTACTTTACTCAATTTACTATTATAAATTGGATCACTAATATACACAGATATACTTCCTATACATTAGCTTATAAATTTAATAATGAACTGAAGGAGTGGCTATCCAGAGAAAAGGATTTGGTATAGTGGAAAGAGCATATAAGGAGGCTTGAGGCTTAGTCATAGTTTTGACATTAAACGAAGGAATTATGTTATCTAACCTCTCTGAAATTCACATCCTTACTCATAAATTGTGGATAACAAATAAAGCACCGACTAAACGGAAGATTGTGAGTTGTATGGAAAATTGCTTTGTGAATGATACAGCAGTACTCAAACATTGATTAATGTTATAATTTCAGTCTCCTCCCCCTTTTTTAAAATTTTTTTTTAACATTTATTCATTTTTGAGAGAGAGAGAAAGAGGACAAGTGGGGTGGGGCAGAGAGAGAGGTTTACACAGAATCGGAAGTAGTCTCCAGGCTCTGAGCTGTCAGCACAGAGCCCAACGTGGGGCTCCAAGTCACAAACTGTGAGATCATGACCTGAGCTGAAGTCAGAGGCTTAACTGACTGAGCCACCCAGGTGTTCCTCCCCTTGTTTGACTGCGATGGTAGGAACTGAGGACCTCAAGTCAGGCTGGCCGCCGTTAACCAATCCACACTTTGATAATCACCCTCAATGTCCTCCTCAATCTTCACAGATTCTGGCTGGCTTCTGTATTTGTCTCCCAGATTCCTTTGGACATTTTCAAGTTTGTCTACTCCAGGTGAAACATTCTCCTAGTTTCATAGTGGGAATCACAAGGACTCTTGTGAGTTAAAGCCCTGACTGGGCTCTCATGAGAGAAATATAGGAAACTTCTCTAGAGTCACATTGCTAGAGTCACTTAGTTTTCAAATCTGTGAGACAGAAGACAGGTGATGTCATACTTGTCCCCTCACATTCTTTCTGCCCTTCTGCAGAGGTTTTGTTCCCCTCCTGGTCCTGTTGAAATTCCAGTAATTCAGATTCAGCAACAGCCCCAACTCCCTCCTTATAGCTCCTAGACTGGTACAGATTCCCACTTGAAAACCATTTCCTAACAAGACAGCTTTATTTAAAATCCAAATTAATTACTGCAATCTGAGGTTACATGGAATATAACTCAAAGCTCTAACTATAGCAGGCGATATGTGAGACAATCGTGCTTTTTAATATGTGAGAACAAACAGAAGGTGACTTTTCAGATCTGTAGCTGGTTAGCACAATAGTTGTAGAATATTCTCCAATGAAGGTTGTGGCCAAGCCATTATTGGACAGTGTGATGCTAAACACGCTAACCAGAGGGTGAACTAGCTGTTCCATGCAGGAACAGTGGGAGTCTTTGAACAACCTGTAAAATGTCTAAGTAATAAACTAAATTCCAAATAACAAAATATTTATGTCACTTGCAGGCTATTAGAAAGGTATGTACCTCTGTCCTTTGTGTTAATAATTTTCACAAGAAAACAAACTTTTAAGCTGTTAATGTTTATCAAGATCTGCTTGACCTCATTTGTGAAGGAGGTGAAATTGATTCACTGTGATTTCTCTCTGGGAACACATTATTCCCAATTCCCAGAAATGCCCCCATGTTCAAGCTTTTTCCTCTTTTTCCCACCCATCAAATCTTACCTCCCTGGCTTGCATTTACACAGAATGGTAAATACATGATAAGATCAGAATGAATTAAATACTCCTTCTTAGGCTTTCACATTTCTAAGAAATCAGAATTGGACGAAGCATATTTGAGATTTGAGATTTAATATTTGAGATTTAAATGGGTTCTAAGGCCCCTGAAAGTCCCCCAAAAAGACTGACACCTCCCAGCACCCTTTATATAATATATATACATATATACATATATAATATATATAAATATATAATAAGTATATGTTATATAATAATTATATAAATATACTAGATTTTTGTTTTTTTGCTACTAACTGGAGACAAGCATCTGACAGAATTATGACAAACTGGAAGACTATGTTTGCAATGATTTGACTTGAAATGGGTTAGCAAATTACCCTGGCATATATCCCAAAGATGTAAGTGAGCAGCCTCCAAAGCAGAGGTAACTGGGGTACACATAAGGGCCCATGTAAATTCAAACTGGATAGAGGGCTATATGAATTAGGATGTTCTATACAGAGAAAACACGCAGTGCTGAAAGCCCCTAAGTTGAGAGTGGCGAAGACAGACCATCCAAAAAGCAGGGGCTTATATACTACGTTCCTAAACAGCCTTCCGCATGAGCAACTCCAGAATGAGCAGAGGCAGAATTATTTACCTAGACCGAACGACATGAAGGAGGGAAGGTGGTGAATACATATAAATATATATTAATAACCTTATCTCTTAAAATGCTAATACCAAGCTCACGTTAGAAAAATACTTCTGCTATATTAATGAGTATCTATAACAGAGTTAGAACTTCAACATAGAATTTTGAGGGGATACAAATATTCAGTCCATAATGGAGACCCTGATCTGGAATGTCTGCCTAAAGCTGGTCCACACCAGAACCATGAGAAAGAATATCAGATGATTGTTGTTGTTTTATGCAACTAAATTAGGGATAATTTAATATACAGTGACAGAAACCAGAATACTGGGTGACTCCTATGTAATGTTCCAGGCTTCTGCCTGTCATATCTGCAGAGAAAACTTTTCTGTACTATTCCTCTTCATTTCTCCTACCCAGGCATAAGGTAGCTATCCCTCTCACTTGCTCCCCAAAATCATTTTTAACTTTAATGTGGCATTTATCACAAATAAGTACAATTGACTGTATCCCCTATGAAAGTGTCTGAAGGCAAGCAATACAGAAGCTATTTAAAACAATGTTGAAAAGATAAACATTTAAAATCCATGCTCATATGTTATCTCTAAGGAGTACACTTGTGCATAGAGAGGAATTAGGGACGGCACGAGATATGGAAGGAGCAATTATGTATTACTCCTAAAGAAAACGTTAGTTTTCCATCTTCAATCTCTCAATAATTTGTGTGTGTGTGTGTGTGTGTGTGTGTGTGTGTGTGTGTGTGTACACATACAAGGGTCTTATCTAAGCTGACCCACAAGTTTAGTTGAATTTTAAGGAGGCATCACCTTCCAGAGAAGAGCATCACCAGAAGTAGCAAGCTTGTTTTTGATATAATTATATATGAATGATTAAAGAGAGCCACAGATGGTGACTAACAGTGCAAACATTAAATAGAAGAAAGATCCAAATGTACTCAATTAATCAAAATGTATTTATTGAATGTCTGCTGTGTGTTTGGAACTATCTTATTTTCTCGGGGAGAAATGAGGGAATTATAAGGAAGACTTCAAGGGAGTAATTATCTAATTAGTGAGATAAGATAAACACAAAAGAAATTTAATAACAGAGGAGATAAATGGCTTATTTGAGCATATTAAGATCTGATACCACCCAGCAGGAAATAATCTGTGTAAATAAGTGACCAATGCTATGTTCAAAAATATTTTTCAAAGTTGGGACATTTAAGATTTAGGAAAATGAGCTATATACCAAGCTGAAGCACAAAAGGAATTGCTTATATTTATTTTATTACTACTGCAATTATAAAAAAATTAAGATATGCCAAATAAAGAACTCCTTGTTGAATTTTCTGATTAAGAAAATGGAAGTGTTCCCCTAGGGGATCTAACAACAAGCACTTGTTGATGTTTCTCTTTCAACTGTATATTTAAAGGATACTTATAGATTTCTTCCTGATGTTTTTAAGGCCTCAACATTTTCAAAATTTTTCTTATGACCTACAGGAAAGCATTATGTCAAATTTGATTCAGGCCATCAAGTAATACCTGAACATTTCTTACTATTCTCTCTGAAATTCATAACCTCCATTCCAAATAATTATTCTTTATTCTTTTGTAGGCTTTGAGGCTCAACTTGATAATTTTTCTCAACAAAAACTGTACTGTTTTTAGTTTTACACATAATGAGAAGTTAATACAAAAGCAAAATCAGAAAAAAAGTACACTGGACACATAATGAAGGAATTTGAGAAAACAGATAGAAATGTGTTAAACTAATTACATTTCCTTATCTTGTCCATTTACTTTATTCTCTATTTAGTGAATGGCTCCACCATTTATGCAGTTGTAAAGAAAATGAACATAAGTAACTTGCAGTTTAGAGGGGACACAAACAAATAAAAAGTATAATACTCTGTTAATCAGGACAGGAGACGGGACTACAGAACAATCAGACTGAGAAAAATGAAAAAAAAAAAAGAAGAAAAATCAGAAAAACTATTAAATCAAACTAGGGAGAGTTCTAAGCAGAATTAACATCATATGGAAAGATTTAAAGAGATATGCACCTGAAGGAGCAGAGACAAGTTTTGTAGGGCTAATGTTTCAAGTGCAAGTTGGGGATTGGCAAGAATGGTGCTGAAGATATGAACAATAGGTGAACAGAAAAGTATCCATAAAGCAGGCTAAGGAGTAATGGATATAGGAGGGCAAGGTGGAGACAATGAAGGTTTTAGGTAAGAGGGTGATATGACCAGATAATATTTCAGAAATATCATTCCAGATACTGTGTATGGAATCAATTGAAGGATGTTACAACATGCTTAGCAAGAGATAATAGTGGTCAGAAATAAAGTACTTGAAGTTTTGCAATGATATGGAAGGTATTCAAGAAATAATGAGCAGATTAAATTGGCAGGATCTGTTAATTAATTTGAGAGATGTAAGATGATTTTATTTAGATAGTTAAGCAATTTGATGAATGAATGTACCAACCCCTAACATAGGAAACACAAAATCAGACATGGTTTGTGTTGGGTGAAGTTGCTGATTTTTTCAGATAAATACATAATTTATAAGTGAACTCTAGAGGTGGAGCTGGAAAGAGGTATAATTAAAGCCATGGAAGTGAACAGATTCATCCAGAGGAAATGTATAAAGTAACACGATAATCCTCGACAAAGTTTTGAGAAGCACTAACTTTATTAAAGGATCAGGTGGGAGAAGGAGTATTTACAAAAAATGTATCAGGAATAGTAGGAGAATAACCACCTCCTAGTAGCAGGATAACCACCTGCTGCAGAAAAGAAGTATTAGTGACTAGCAGCTTCCATCCTTATGCTAGACTCTGGAGGGGAGCAGGGATATTGGAGTGGGGGAGCAGAAACCAGATCGCCCAAGAATGAGTGGAGTATTAAGCAGTGTAGGGACTCCTGGGTGGCTCAGTCAGTTAAGCATCCAACTCTGATTTTGGTTCAGGTCATGATCTCATGGTTTGAGAGATGGAGCCCTGCTCCAGACTCCGTGCTGACAAGGCAGAGCCTGCTTGGGATTCTCTCACTCCCTCTCTCTCTACCCCTCCCCTGTTCACTCTCTCTCTCAAAATAAACTTAAAGAGAAAAGAAGCATAAAAACGTATATATAACTCAAAAGCTGAGAAAAAGAGGTCATCAACTAAATCTCATCCTATGCATTAATCAAAAAACTAAAGAAGATAGCCAGAATGGTGTAGTGAGCACACTGTTTTCTCTGCAAGCAGGTTATCTCGGTGAGATAAGGTTTAGAAAGCCTATAAAATTCAACTCAGTGCTAACGTACAGGGCATGCTCCTGTGTGTGTCCCTCTCACCCTCACCATCTGAAGCTGCACCTCCTAAACCCTGTGCTTTTCATCTTCCACCCACAATCAATCAAACATCGGATCTTCCACTGATGCTGAAGTAGGGGTGGTACATGAAAGAGGTCACTAAAGCTTGGGATTGGTGACAGTCTTTCCTTTTCTCTCTCAGGGCACAATTTAGAAAGACTTTGAAAGAATTCCATTTTGAGATCTCAGGGGCAGTAGTACCAGCTCTTTATGGCATTTCGATGAGAAATGCTGTGAAAGCTGGAGTCTAAACCTGAGGAAGTGCTTTCTTGATGAGTCTCAAGACCTCTTCCAATTAAATGGAGTACAGGCTCTTTTTATAGTCTTGGGAATATAAAAGCAACTATTAAAGCTGCTATCTCTACGTCAAGAACTTCCTCAAGTGAGGGTCCTAGTCACCTCTTCTGGATGTGATGAAGGCAAAGCTACTTGTCAATCATAATAGATTTCAATACTATAATCACTCAGGATAACCTATCACCAAGGTAAACTTGACCAGCTACTTGTCTGTTTCTGTGCATACATTCAAGTTAATTGTTTTTATTGAAATGAATGCTTACAGTGGACTTGCAACCAGATAGGAAAAAGCCACTTCATTCAAAATGATCAATCTCTAAAGATAGGGCAAAGACTTAGTACTTCAAGGAAATGGAAAATGAATCTAATTTCAGGTTGAGTTACAATATCCTAATTTCTTCAAAGTCCAGCCAAGTTTCCATCACTTTTGATGGACCTTGTAAAATCAGATATCCAGCTATGCTTATAAGAATATCACTTGCCCACTTAAAGGCTTTTCTGATTTGGCATATGTCAATGAAATAAAAGGATTCACCAGAATTAACATATATTTCATATCATTTGAGAACCAACAGAGCAGCATGATTTAGAGCATAGTGTCAATCTAGAATGCATGGGTACAGATCCTATCTCCATCTGTTATTGATTATGTGACATTGGGCAAATGAGTTACTCATTCTGTCCCTTAGTTTCCTCATCTGTAAAATGCAGATATTAATAGAATCCTACCCACTGGATTATTAGTAAGATTAAATTAGGTAATATTTTTAACAAACTTAGAATGGTACCTAGTAATACTATTCATAGTGCATAAGGATACATAAGTATTTGTTAAAAAAAAAAAAAAAAGTAAAAATTTCATGGGTGTCTGCTTGGCTCAGTCAGTTGAGCATCCAACTTTGGCTCAGGTCATGATCTCATGGTTTGTGGGTTCGAGCCCCATGTCAGGCTCTGTGCTGACAGCTCAGAGCCTGGAGCCTGGTTCGGATTCTGTGTCTCATTCATTCTCTGCCCCTCCCCTGCTTGTGCTCTGTCTCTCTCTGTCTCTCAAAAATAAATAAATGTAAAAGAAGACAATTTTTTTTAATTTAAAAATTCCAGAATCTTAATAGGACCTTAGGATAAACACCTTGAGAGCAGAATTATTTCGACATTGCTATCTCTCCTGTATTGTCTGGTATGTTTTTCTGCACATGGTATTTCTAAAAAAGAGTTTACTGATTTTAATTTGTTTCATAAGAACAAAAGTCTAAGTGACTTTGGAAAATTAGAACCAGGAAGTTTTCTCACTGCATGCCAAAGAAGAAGACAATAAAAAGGGAAGTGTTGCAAGAAGACTACAACTTTATAAACTGCATCACATGCAAATAGTGGTAATTTCTGGTCACAGCTGTAATTTCATGCTAATAGCAAGCATTTCCAAATGCTGAAAGTGTGATAAATACTGCTGTCATGTCTGTTATAAATTTATATTTATTACTACCACACAGCTCTAGCCTACAATTGAATTCTTGTGACCTGTCTTCTTGTACGCATAATTGACTCAGCTTGGCTTCGCAGAGTCTCGGGGGGACGTTTTGGCCCTCTTCTCTCACACAGTCCCTTCGTGGTGTATTCAGCACATTGCACATCTCACTGTCAGGCACACCCACCTGGACTCTTTCTCCTGATTCACATGTGATACTGCCAACCTCTTCATCATCTTGAGTCAATACTCCCCAGTGCTCTTACATCTGGCGCAGGGACTTGAGAATCAGGAGTCAGGCCCAGAATTCCTGTATATTCCTTACTGCTAACCGGGATTAAAAGTTGGATCAAGGTGACCATCCTTTCAGCTTCTATGAGCAGAGGAGGGCAACAGACCTAAGTCTGTCCAGCATGACAGCTGACCAAGTCTTCAATCCCCAGGCAAAGGTCACGCCTTCTTCAGCACACAGCCAGGATTTGGAATTACTAATTTTTATCCCTCATTCTATTGCACTAGGACACTCCCATTTTCTTCTTTATTCTAACTATTGTGCAATGGGGCGAATAATACTTAATGTATTTTTTTAACTTTTTTTTTTAACTTTATCTTGTCAGAGGATGAAAAAGCCAAGGTAAAATAATTTTATTTATTTATTTATTTATTTATTTATTTATTTATTTATTTATAAATGTTTATTATTTATCTTTGAGGGAGAGAGAGAGAACGAGGGAGGGACAGAGAGAGAGGGAGATACAGAATCTGAAGCAGGCTCCAGGCTCTAAGCTGTGAGCACAGAGCCTGAAGCAGGGCTCGAACCCATGGACCATGAGATCATGACCTGAGCCGAAGTCGGATGCTTAACCACCGGAGCCACCCAGGCGCCCCTTAAAATAATTTTAAAGCAATACAGAAGTTTCTAACTTGGCAAGGTCTATTTTAGTTTGGACATGACTACCTTTTAACGGGTTAAGAGCAGAGTTTTCCAAAACAGGATTTTGTAATACTATTTCCAAACAATGTTAATGGTATTTACTGAAAGAAAAAAGAAAAAGAGAGGAGTAGGCTGTGCAATAACTCTGAGCAAAGCTGGATGCAGTCCACAAAATTAAACAGGTTGCTTTATTGCAGAATTCTTCAGCTGTTAGTAAATAATTGTGCAGTTTGAATACTTAAGAAGACAGGACTGCAGCGCACAGCATTTCTTGCTGTAGTTTTTTGTGCTAGTGTTCTATGGATCATGGTTAGGGAGAAAAAATGCTCCTCTAAAGGCATCACTACTGACAGGCTCACACAGGTCATGCATATACATGAGCTGTCAAATCACTGATGGTTTTGAATTTGCTTCAGCTCCAGGACTGGGAAGGACCATCATCCACATTGCTCTCTGGTGCTCTTGTGGACAGTGGTAGAAAAAATTAACTAAGTAGTTGATTGACTGCATTAGGTCATGAGTACCAAAGGCATCAATCAGCTAACAATGGTGGCATCAATTTCTACTTACAGTTTCTACTCAACTTGAAAGTAGAGAAAAGTTAATCATCTCTTTGGCCCTACCTAGCACTTTAGCTAGTTAGCATTATTCCCCATGAATCCATGTAAATATGAGATTTGAAAAATAAGTTCTATCTAAGCATGGATAGTATCCTTTAAAAATAAAAAATAAAAGCTGACACTGACCAGATTTTCTGTATATATTTCCTGAATCTAATTGCACATCAGAGAATGTTGAAAGCCAAAATAAGATCATAAACTGTCTCTTTCTGGTTACACAGCTGAGAATGATTCATCTTATAGAGCCACAAGAGGTAAAAAGATTTCACTGTCATTCTTATGGTAAGGGGGTAAGTGGTAGAGGAGAGACGCTGAGGCAAGAATCTGCCCTTTCTGTCTCCCAGCGCTATACTGTATCCTGAAACAGAATATCAGGTTCTCTTATTTCTATGTGAAAAAGTTTTAAATTCATACAGATAAGGGTATCAGATTAGCTTAAGGTTTTAAAATATGATTTTGAGACGGTCTGTTCCTCTCATACACTTGAGGAATAGTATTATCTTGAGGCCTATAGATACCACCACTGTAGACCTGATGGATGTCCTGGTGCTAATGAATTGCCACATTCTAAGCAGTAGTGTTATTTAAAATTATGCCTCAAAAGAGAATCTACTGCTATAAATAGACAAGGGCATCCACAGTTCCTTAAAGCCCAGCAAACAAGGGTTCCAATTTTCTCCTTCCAAATTCAGAGGATAAAATATCAAAGAGATGGGAACTGAAAACTCTCAGACTCAACAATTCTAAGAGTGGTTTCGTTCTCTAGACAACTTACAGAAGGAAGAATTTGGGTATTATTTACCTATAGTAATATGCTAAGTATTAACCTGTTTTGACAGAATTTTTAAATATAATGTACATATAAATATATCTGTATCATACATTATGTAACATACACAATTTTAATAGATTTGTTATATAAAATATTTGTAATTGAAAATATTAAATAAAAATGTAAATTAGGAGTAATGTCACCAGGATGGCAACATAGGTTGTTCCCGACTTTGCTCCCCCTCACAAAAAGAATAACTAGCAACTATTCATGGTTCTCTCTCTCAGTGAGAGAACCACAGAACATGGCTCTGAGGCTGAAGCACCCCTCCCCCTGCACAATGGAGACCAACACAGACCACTTTAGAAGAGTAAGAAGAGCCCCTGACCAAACTGCCCCTCCCCCACACTGGTGCAGTGTCATGCTCAGAAATCTCCCCGGAGCCTCCTGTAGTTCCTCCAGTTAAAAAAAAAAAAAAAAAAGCGCCTAGGGTGGTTATTCAACTCCTCCAGTGGTATGGGTTGCTTCTTGGAAACGCCCACCCCATGGGGAGATGGACTCGCCCCATGGGGCTAAGGGGAATCTATGAGACTTGACCCCTAAGAATCTGACTGTGATGGAGAAGCAGGGAGGAGCTTGCAACAACCAGCACTCAGATGATGGCAGACCAAGTTCCTACTTGCGGTAGCCAAATTGTAGTACCAAAGAGCAGCTTTGTTCACTTGCAGAGCCAAGACGGTGGTGCACTTGACCAGGGAACACAGGAGGATGCAGGTCTGCCTAATTCACCTTTGCCAACCCTGGAGCCTAATCTGCCTCTGCCCATGCAGAGCAGCTGAGTAACAGTCCAACCTGCTGCTGAGCTTACATCCTAGCCCACCTTGACAAGAAAGTTGGATTGGGAACACATAGAAGCTACCTAGCCCAAGAACCACTTGAGCACAGTGTCTGGCAAGTAGAATTAATTGCAAAGCAAACCAGTGCACAGTTCAGCCAGGGAACATAGGGAGGGAGTGGGGTGATTTGAGTCAAGAGCACAAAGGGCCTGACTGAGCTTGAAGTCTGTTCCTCTACTCTGCCCAGGCAGGAAAACTAATGTGTATTCCCATTGCTGAAAACAGCCTGCAGCCCCTAGCCAGGGAACCTAACAAGAGCACACAGTATAAGCTGCCTATCTCATCCAATAGCCTTGCTTACAGAAACACTTGAATACAGAGCACAGCCCATAGTTTTCCCCTTCTGCAGAGCAACATCAGTGATCTATGAGGCCAGGGAATTCAGTTCCCAGGCTTGCCTGATTTGGGTTCTTAAACAATGAGCCATGTAAACACTGGAGCCCATTTGGTTGATCTGTAAGTTTAGGAAAGCTAAATCATAGCTCCATTTATCGCTGAGTGTAGTACTGAGTCTGACCATCTGGTAAACCTGACCAGAGAACCCATGCAACTGCAGAACCCATTCTACATCCTCACTTGGGCAGAAACCCAAGCCAGCAGTCCTATACAACTGCTCTCAGCCAGACGTTCTACCACTGCCCACCTCAGAGTGCGGAAAGTAGCCTTTTCACAGAATAGGCCCTGATAGTAAGTCCATCAGCAAAGGACATTACAAACAAACATATCGAAGAAAACCAAACTGCAAAGTCTGGAGAAGAAGACCACTTACTCAAATGCACAGATAAAACATAGGCAATGAAGAGTTACAAACAATGAGATAAGCATGATATCACCAACAGACATTAATAAAGCTCCAATAACTGACCCTGAAGAAAGGGAGATCTACGAACTATTAGACAAAGAATTTCAAATATTAAAAAAAAATTTTGAATGTTTATTTATTTCTGAGAGAAAGAGAGACAGAGCACAAGCAGGGGAGGGGAAGAAAGAGAGGAAGACAGAGAATCCAAAGCAGGCTCAAGGCTCCAAGCTGCATAGAGCCCAATGCAGGGCTCGAACTCACAAACTGTGAGATCATGACCTGAGCTGATGTCAGACATTTACCTGACTGAGCCATCCAGGCATCCCTATTTTTTAATTTTTTGAGGACTTTCCATACTGTTTTCCACACTGGCTGCAATGGTTTTCATACTCACCAACAGTGCACAAGTTTCCTATTTTTCCACATTCTCACCAACACTTGTTATTTTTCTTTTTTCTTTTTATTTTAGCCATTCTGACAGGTGTGAGGTGGTATCTCATAGTGGTTTTGATTTCTATTTTACTGATGATGAGTGATGTTGAGCATCTTTCATGTGTCTGTTGGCCATCTGGATGTCTTCTTTGGAGATATGTGTGTTCATATCTTCTGCCCATTTTTAATTAGATTATTTGGGGAGATTGTTTTAGTTTGAGTTGTATAAGTTCTTTTTTTTTTTCTTTTCTTTTTTCTTTTTTAAGTAGGTTCCATGCCCAATGTGGAGCTTGAACTCACAACCTTCAGGTTGAGAATTGCATGCTCTACCAAGTGAGCCAGGAAGGCCCCCACTTATTTATATATTTTGGATACTAACACTTTATTGGATATGTCATTTGTGAATATCTTCCCCATTCAGCAGGATGCCTTCTGGTTTTATTGACTGTTCCCTTTGCTGTGCAGAAGCTTTTTCTTTTGATGTAGTCCTAATAATTAATTTTTGCTTTTGTTTCCCTTGTGTCAAGAGACATCTATAAAAATATTACCATGGCCAATGTCAAATAAATTACTGCCTGTATTCTCTTCTAGGATTTTTATGGGTTCACATGTCACATTTGGGTCCTTAATTTATTTTGAGTTTATTTTTGTATGTAGTGTACGAAAGTTGTCCAGTTTCATTGTTTTGCATGTAGCCGCCCAGTTTTCCCAACATCATTTACTGAACAGACTTTTTTCATTGCATATTCCTTTCTGCTTTGTCATAAATTAATTGACCATAATCATGGGTTTATTTCTGGACTCCTTATTCTGTTCCATTGATCTGTGTGTCTGCTTTTGTACCAAAACCATACTTTTTTGATTACTCTAACTTTATAGTATATCTTGAAATCTGTGACCATGATAGTTCCAGTTTTGTTCTTCTTTTTCAAGAATGCTTTGGGAGCATCTGAGTGATTCAGTCACTTAAGTGACCAACTCTTGGTTTTAGCTCAGGTCATGATCTCATGGTTCATGAGATTAAGCCCTGCATTAGGCTCTGCTCTAACAACAAAGAGCCTGCTTGGGATTCTCTCTCTCTTCCCCCCTCCTACCCCTCCCCTGCTCATGCTCTTGCTCTCTCTCTCTCAAAATAAATAAATAAACTTTAAGTAAATAAAACTACATTTAAAAAAGGACTGTTTTGGCTACTCATAGTCTTTTGTGGCTCCATAAAATTTTTATAACTATTTGTTCTGGTTATACAAAAAATGCCATTGGAATTTGAATGACACACTGGACCAGATGGACTTCATAGATATATTCAGAACATTCCATCCTAAGACAGAACACATTGTTTTCAAGTACACGTGGAACATTCTCCAGAATAGATTAAATATTAGGCTATAAAACAAGTCTCAACAAGTTCAAAAAGATTGCAGTCATACCATGCATCTTTTCTGACCACAACACTATGCAACTGGAAATAAAACACAAGAAATAATCTGTAAAACACACACACACACACACACACACACACACACAAATACAAGGAGGTTAAATAACATGCTACTAAATGTGAAGCCAAGAAATCAAGAAAGCCTAGTCAACCAAGAAATCAAAGAGGAAATAAAAAAAATATATGAAGACAAAGGAAAATGAAAACACAACAGTTCAAAATCTTTGGGATGCAGTGAAAACTGTTCTAGGAGGGAAGTTTATAGCAATACAGGTCTATTTCAACTAGCAAGAAAATTTTCCAATAAACACCCTAACCTTACACTTAAAGATGCCAAGAAAAGAACAACAACAACAACAACAACAACAACAACAACAACAACAACAGAGGAAGTAAAGAAATCATAAAGATCAGAGCAGAAATAAATGCTATAGACACTAAAACAAAACAAAACAACAAAACAAAATAACCCAGTAGAATAGATCAATGAAACCAGGAGCTGATTCTTTGAAAACAAAAATCAGTAACACTGATAAAATTCTGGCCAGAGCTATCAAGAAATAAAAAAGACTAAAATAAAATCACAAATGGGAGAGCAGAAATAACAGCCAACACCATAGAAATACAAATTATAATACAAATATAAGAGAATATTATGGAAAAGTACATGCAACAAATTGGACAACCTAGAAAAAATGTGTAAATTCCTAGAAACATATAATCTAACAAAACAGGAAGCAGGAAGAAATAGAAAATTTGAGCAAAATTATTACCAACAAAGAATTGACCCATAAATCAAAAACTCCCAATAAACATAAGTCCAAGACCAGATGGCTTCACAGGCAAATTCTACCAAGCATTTCAAGAAGAGGAGGGGTGGCTGGGTGGCTCAGTTGGTTGAGCATCCAACTTCAGCTCAGGTCATGATCTCACGGTTGGTGAGTTCAAGCCCCGCATCGGGCTCTGTGCTGACAACTCAGAGCCTGGAGTCTGCTTCAGATTCTGTGTCTCCCTCTCTTTCTGCCCCTCCGCCACTCATGCTCTGTCTCTCTCTCAAAAATAAATGAACATTAAAAAAATTTTAAAGAGGAAATACCTATTCTTCTCAACTATTCCAAAAAAACAGAAAAGGAAGGAAAAATTCCAAAATCATTCTATGAGGCCAGCATTATTCTGATAAAGACATCACATACAAATTATAAAACCATAGACCGCTGTCTCTGATGAACAGAAATGCAAAATTCCTCAACAAAATACTAACAAACCAAATCCAACAATACATTTAAAAAAATCATTTACCACGATCAAGTGAAATTTATTTCTGTGTTGCGAGGGTGGTTCAATACTCACAAAGCAATCAACATGATACATTACATCAACAAGAGAAAAGATAAGAAACATGTGATCATTTAAATGGAGGCAGAGAAAGCATTTGACAAAGTACAACATCCATTCGTGATAAAAAAATTCCCAACAAAGTAAATTTACAGGGAACACACCTCAACATAATAAAGGCCATATATGAAAAGTCCACAGTGAACATCATCCTTAATGGGGGAAAACTGAGAGCTTTTCCCTTCAGTTCAGGAATAAGACAAGGTTTCTTTCACCACTTTTATTCCACACAGAACTGGAAGTTCTAGCCACAGCAGTTAGATGACAACAAGGCATCCAAATCAATAAGGAAGAAATAAAACTTCGCTGTGTGCAGATGACACGATACTATAAATAGTAAACCTGAAAGACTCCACCAAACAATGGCTAAAACCAATAAATGATTCAGTAAAGTCACAGGATACAAAATCAATGTACAGAAACCAATAATTAATCAGAAGAGACATTAAGAAAACATTTCCATTTGTAATTACACCCAAAATAGTAAGATACCTAGCAATAAACTTAACCAAAGAGGTGGAAGACCTGTACTTTGAAAACTATAAAACACTGGTGAAAGAAACTGAACATAGAAATGGAAACATATCCCATGCTTGTGGATTGGAAGAACAAATATTGTTTAAATGTCTATACTACCCAAAGCAATCTACACATTTAATGCAATCCATATCAAAACTAACAGCATTTTTCACAGAACTAGAACAAACAATCCTTAAGTTTGTAGCACAAAAAAACGCTGAATAGCAAAAGTAATACTGAAAAAGAAAAAGAAAGCTAGAAGCATTACAATTCTGGCCTTCAAGTTATATTACAAAGCTGTAGTCATCTGAAAAGTATGATTCTGTCACAAAAATGGATGCAGGGATCAATAGAACAGAATAGAAAAACCCAGAAATAAACCCACAATTATATGGTCAGTTCATCTTTAACAAAGCAGGAAAGAATATCTACTGGGGAAAAAAAAAAAAAAACAATTGCTCCTACAAATGGTGTTGAAGAACCTGGACAGCTACATGCAAAAGAATGAAACTGGACAACTTTCTTACACCATACATAAAAATAAATTCAAAATGGTTGAAAGACCTAAATTTGAGACCTGAAATCTTAAAAATCCTAGAAGAGAGCACAGACAGTAACTTCTCTGACACTGGCCATAGCAACTTTTTTTTTTTTCTAGATAGTTCCCCTGAGGCAAGTGAAGCAAAAGCAAAAATAAACTATTAGGACTATATCAAAATAAAAAGTTTCTGCACAACAAAGGAAAAAATCAACAAAATTAAAAGACAACCTACCAGATGGTGAAGATATTCACAAATGACATAACAAATAAAGGGTTAGTGTCCAAAATATACAAAGAACTTACACAAGTCAACACCAACCACCCCTAAGTAATCAAATGAAACAACGGGAAGAAAACACGAACACACATTTCTCCAAGACATGTAGCAAACACATGAGAAGATGCTCATTATCACTTATCATCAGGGAAAAGCAATCAAAACTACAATGCAATATCACTTCATACCTGTCAGAATGGCTAAAATCAACAACAACAACAAAAACAGATGCTAGGAAGGATATGGAAAAAGGGGAACCCTCTGGCACTTCTGGTGGGAATGCAAACTGGTGCAGCCACTGTTGAAAATAGTATGGTGTTTCCTTGAAAAGTTAAAAACAGATCTACTCCAGTCATGATCTCATGTTTTGTGGGTTTGAGCCCCACATCAGGCTCTATGCAAACAGCTCAGAGCCTGGAACCTACTTTGGATTCTGTGTCTCCCTCTCTCTCTGCTCGTTCTCGGTCTCTCTCTCTCTCTCTCTCAAAAATAAATAGACATTAAAAATTTTAAAAAAGAATAGAGCTACTCTACTATCCAGGAATAACAATAGTGGATATTTACCCAAAGAATACAAAAGCACTAATTCAAAGGGATATATTCACCCCTTTGTTTATAGCGGCATTATTTAAAATAACCAAAATATGGAAGCAGTCCAAGTGTCAAAAGTGGAAGAACGGATAAAGAAGTGGTGTATGTTTGTGTATCTATATAGGAATATATATATATATGTATGTACATGAATATATATATACACATACATATACACAATGGAATATTACTAAGCCATAAAAAAGAATGAAATCTTGCCATTTGCAACAACATGGATGGAGCTAGAAAGCATAATGCTAAGTGAAATAAGTCAGAGAAAGGCAAATACCATTGATTTCACTCATCTGTGGAATTTAAGAATCAAAACAAATGAGCACAGGGGAACAAGGGAGACAGAAACCAAGAAACAGACTCATGTATAGAGAACTGATGGTTACCAGAGAGGAGGTGAAGGGGGAGATGTGTGAAATAGGTGATGGGGATTAAGGTGTGCACTTCTGATGAGCCCTGGGTAATGTATGGAATTGTTGAATCACTACATTGTATACCTGAAACTAATATAACAGTGCATGTTAACTAACTGGAATTAAAATAAAAATTTAAAAAAAGAGGAGAATTCAGTAAAATTTTTTATTACTGACATTTACTGTAAAAAAAAAAGCATAACACTTAACTCCTGCTTTTACTATAAGAACACTCTTGGTAGTAATTCAAACTCAGTATTTTCCATCATTATTTCACTGCACATAGTATTATTCAAGATAGGTACTTGAAAAAGAGGGAAGATACTTGCTAAACAAATTTGGGAATTAAAAGCATACTAGCTTCTCCTCTGAGAGTATTTTTTAAATTTTAACATTTATTCATTTTTGAAAGGCAGAGAGAGAGACAGAGCATGAATGGGGGAGGGACAGAGAGAGAGGGAGACACAGAAACAGAAGCAGGCTCCAGGCTCCGAGCCATCAGCCCAGAGCCTGACGCAGGGCTCGAACTCATGGACCATGAGATCATGACCTGAAGCAAAGTCGGCCACTTAACTGACTGAGCCACCCAGGCACCCCTCTCCTCTTAGAGTTTTAAAGACTATGATAAGTCTTGATACAAAACAAAACTTTTTTTTTACATTTGCTATACTTACTGAATGAAGGAGACATTGTCCCCCTCAAACATCTACAGGGACATAATGAGTAGATTTAGAACAGTTTTTTTTTTTTTAAGTATTTCCTCCTATTTTTCTCTTCGTCCCACCCCATTTCTTCTCAATTACTTTGAACTGTAAGAACTTTGCAAGTAGAGGGATGCCTGGGTGGGTCAGCCAGGTAAGCATCCAACTCTTGATTTTGGCTCATGGTTTGTGAGTTCGAGCCCAGTGTCAGGCTCTGTGCTGACAGCGCAGAACCTGCGTCAGATTCTCTCTCTCTCTCTCTCTCTCTCTCTGCAACCTCCCGCACTTGCTCGCTCTCTCTCTCTCAAGATAAATAAACTTTAAAAAAATAAAGAATTTGGTAAGTAGATAATAAAAAACAACAAACAAAAACAAACCATAAACAGGGAAGTAGGTGAAAAAAGGAAAAGAGAAGGATAGAAGAAGTTAGAAGAATAGAAATGTTGAACAAATGTGGACTAGATGGGCACACAGGTAGACACTTTTGAGCCTGGTCACCTGGAAGGGAGAGACCTGGAGGTAAAACTCCTGGAAGAAGATGTGAGTGGTCATCGTCCACAGGAAGGCTTTTGTATAAGGAGGCTCTTCCAGTGTCTCATGGTCTGGTCACAAGTATCTGTGGTTGTGTGTAGAGAACAGCTAGGGAGGAGTTGCTATTATGGTCTTTCACTCTCAGATTCTTATGCAAATAGTTCTTCAGCTTCCTGTAGTTTGTGAGCCAGAGACCAAGGTTTTCTGACTGGATTTGCGCTTATATAACTACAGAGCCCACTAAAATGATGCTTTAGGGGCGCTTGGGTGGCGCAGTCGGTTAAGCGTCCGACTTCAGCCAGGTCACGATCTCGCGGTCTGTGGGTTCGAGCCCCGCGTCGGGCTCTGGGCTGATGGCTCAGAGCCTGGAGCCTGTTTCCGATTCTGTGTCTCCCTCTCTCTCTGCCCCTCCCCCGTTCATGCTCTGTCTCTCTCTGTCCCAAAAAATAAATAAATGTTGAAAAAAAAATTTTTTTTTAAAAAATAATAAATAAATAAAATGATGCTTTAAAAGTTTTGTCATTATGAAATTCTATTTGTGTTTGTATGTAGATGGGAATGCATAAAACATACAGTGTGTATGTATGGTTTAAAGAATGAAACACTTATGTTATCTATATTACATAGAGTTACTATCTTTGGAGCCTCCATACACCTAACTCCAATCACAGCTCTCTCCATCCTCTCTAGAGCTAACCAGGATCCTGAAGTTTGTGTTTATCAATCCATGTGTTACTTTATTGATTTACCAAACATGTACATATTCTTTAACTACACTTTCCAGTTTTTCATATTTTTGAAATGGTAAATGGCCTCAGGCTGCATGTGTTCTTCTATGCTTTGATTTTGTTGTTGTGAGATTTATCTATGTTGACATGTGTAGCTCTTGTTCATTCATTTTTGCTATTGAATTTTAATCTACTGCATGACCATAATTTTTGTAGTCATTCTCCATTGCCGAACATCATGCTCATCGTGAGCTTATATTTAGGGAGAATTATTATATATATGCATCTTGAAAATTGTTAAATGTGAAATTGCTTTTCAAGGTGGGTTTAGCAATTTGTACTCTGATCAGCATTTTACAAAGGTTGCAGTTTATCCACATTCTCGAGAACATCAGGTATCATTCAGCCTGTAGCCAATTTGCAGGAGGGCAGCAAAATTTACTCCATAATCAGCTGCTGGGAGGCAGAGCTTGTGGAATTTGGAGTTTACTCTCTAAGAACATCCCTGTGCTCTAGCTTTCTTGTGAGTCAGCATGAGTTAAGACCCCCAGCCACTGTGGTATGGTGTCCTGCTTTTGAAAACAACATCTAGAAGACAAATGTTATTTAAGGTCTGCATCCTTGAAGCTGGAAGATGGCCACCACTGCCATCTTGTGTGGGTATCTGGACTAAAAGGACATTTCTCAAGGAAGGAAGAAACATCTGATTATGTGAGATGCTCATTATCAAACCAACTGTGGTTGTGGGCTAACCTGACCTTACTGTCTTCTCTTATTATCTGGTGTTTGGAAGCAGAACTAATATCCTTTATGTGTAAGCCCCTTGGTTCTTGGACAATTCAGCATGGGGGTGGGGTGGGAGTTTGGTGGGACATCTTAAAAAGAGAAATAAAGGATCTTATACTATAGAAGGAAACCTGAAAACTCAAACAACTAGCTAGAAAGTAAGAAGTGTGATTGCATTTTTATTGAAACCAAGTTAAATAAATGATGCTAAATTTATATTATTTGGTAATATATGGGGTGCCTGGGTGGCTCAGTCAGCTGAGCGTCTGACTCTTGATTTCAGCTCAGGTCAAGATCTCAGGGTTTGCAAGACTGAGACCCACATCTGGCTCTGTGCCTACAGCACACATTTATTTGGTGATAATAAAACCCTCCTTGTACCATTTCACATTAAACTCAAATTTCTCTGACAAACTGCACCATAACCCAGCCTTCTAACTAGCCAGGCTTATTTCTCACACCCCCTTCCAAAATTTCACCTTGTTTTGTCAGTCTAATGTTCTCTCCAAGCCTTATGAATTACCCAGGTTTCATCGTCAATACTTCCCTTTCTCTGGAATGACTTCTCCTCGCTTCTTTTCAATGTAAGAAATCTGAGATACACTTAAAACTGTACCTTAAATCACAGTAGCTATAAGGCTCTACCAAGCTTGCTTACAGAAATTACAATGTTTAATTTTTTTTTTTTTTTTTTTTTCAACGTTTATTTATTTTTGCGACAGAGAGAGACAGAGCATGAACGGGGGAGGGGCAGAGAGAGAGGGAGACACAGAATCGGAAACAGGCTCCAGGCTCTGAGCCATCAGCCCAGAGCCCGACGCGGGGCTCGAACTCGCGGACGGCAAGATCGTGACCTGGCTGAAGTCGGACGCTTAACCGACTGCGCCACCCAGGCGCCCCAGAAATTACAATGTTTATAAGGACTTCCGTTCTAAAAATTTTCAACGTGTGCTTGTGGTGAATAATGAACTATTTGTCATTGGACTTACCCTTCAGATACCAAGGGAGCAATACCACAAGGCAGGCTCCTACAGGCCAAACTCCATTTCCAAACCCCTTCCTTCCATTGGCTGAGTATGGCCCATGTGACATTGCCAGTGATTGATGGCTATTCTTTCTAGTGGTCCAACTGTACATAAAACGTTACTGCTAACTTTGCTGGAAGCCCTAAGCAATTCTTCAAGTCTGTGGCTCACCTAAACATCAAACACCTCTTCCTGAATCCATAATGCCATGCTCCCCAAGATCCTGAGGAAAACTTCTACCAGTGACCTCATCCATTTCCTGCCTCCTCTTTGTGAAAAGATGTATCCATTAGTAAACGCCTCTCTCTAAAAGAAACCAAAAACAAACTGAAGCTAGCTTAAATAAGTGGATAAATAAGTAAATAAATAAAGTGTTGATTTATGCACATGGGAAGTCAAAGCATGGGGTAGACTTAGAGCACATTTCAATCTGGAGTCTCTGACAAAGCTGCCTGACTCAGTTTCTCTGTATCTGGACTCTTGCTTTCCTCTATGCCACAACTTCATTCTTTTTTTTTTTTAAGTAGGCTTCACACCCAGCCCAGAGCCTAATGTGGAACTCAAACTCATAACCCTGAGATCAAGACCTAACCAGAGATCAAGAGTCAGACACTTAACTGACTGAGCCACCCAGGTGCCCCAGTGATAACTTCATTCTTAGGCACATGTTAGGAAAGAGGATGTGTGTCAGCCTCAGCTCACTATCTACATATTTTATGAATCAAAAGATAGCAAGCCTCTCTCTTTACCAGCGTCTATCTAATCTCATGAAGGACTCTGGTCTTGCTAGTGTTCCATGTCTACCTGTTGGAATACCACACTCATTGATTGGGGATATAGTTTATCCCGGTGAGCTAGGCCAAATCTGGGGCCTAGTCCTGTAGCTAGGAGAGGGTGGGACTATGGACTGATATCACTATGAAAGGAAGAGGAACATTTCCTCGGTGGAAATAGTGATGAAGCATGAACACATGTGTACATGTACAATGCGCGCGCACACACACACACACACACATACACACTGCCCACTAGGCCCCTCTAAAGTAAGCCCAGTTAGGATTCTACACTTCCATGTTCCCCGTGTATAAGAGAAACTTGAAATGGCTTTAATGACATGAGCCGGTCACAGTGACTATCTCTAAATTTTCCCTCTGTGCCAGAAGAGTCATTCAGAGAAGTTCTGGAATTAAGCATACAATGTGCCTGAAAAGTCACTTTCCCCAGATAACTTAGACCTTTGCACTAAGTGTTCTTTAGTGATCCAGCTTCCCTTACTGAGGGGAGTTTGAGAATGACAAGATTAACTCAGTCTTTTGCACTCTAACCAGGCAATTAGGCTTTTATGCCTTCAAATCTCAATGATTGAGGTGTCAGTGCCTTTTCTCCCAGAAGCCTCCTAACTACAAATGCACACAGGGTAGGGTACCCACTAATGCCACCCACGGACACTCAAAGTTTAACTTTGGAAAGGAATGCTGCCCCATTCCACTGTTCAATATAATCTAAACTCCAAGTTTCAAGACTCTAAAAAGGTCCCGTATTATTCTCCCTCAGGGCCAAATTAGGTCTCTCCTGTATCTTTGTTTTCTTTGTCTATTTCAGCCAACATTGTTATTTATACTTTTGCTCTGAACTGTTATGCATTTATAGACTTTACATTTCAGAAAATCTATGCACTACAGTGACTTGCATGTTCAACAAAAATGTGTAGTTACAGAAAGATTAATATCTTATGCTTATATTGTATACTATATGCAGTATATTTATATATTTAATACATACTTTTAAATAGCCTTGACAACACACAAATTGGTCAATTCTTTATTCCCAAGGTAGTTTTTAAAAAGGCTCAAAGTATCTTTTTAAAATATGTTAAAATAGCAGTAAGATATTTTAACTTTAGTTTGGCAATCAATGTGAATTTCTATATGACGTGTTGATTTTTGACGTTCTTTTTACATTAATGAGGCTGATTAATCGGAAAATTTTATGTAAATCTAATAAATTATATACCCTTATAAAAATTTTAAAAAATACTTGTATGTATAGGTTTTTTTTTTCAAGCTCACAAAGTTCCATGGATCAGAAAATAATTCTGATCAGTTAGTTTCCTTAGGATGGAGGAAACCTCTCTGCAACACCCTCTCCCTTTTTGCCCCTCAACTTTCTTAGAGTTTTGTTGATACTTTTAAACTATTGTTTTTCAAACTGTTTCAATTAATTGGTGAGTACCTCTGCTAGATGTCTCTCAAAAAAAAATCCAAATAAATGCTTACAATTTTTCTCTTTTGGAGATTAACAAAATAGTTTAGCATAATAAATCCTACTTAACTTAATCTAATATCTCCCAAAATTATTTGGCCAGAGAATATTTTTATATAAAATATCTATTAAAATCTTGTGTATCTAATGCTTCAGGAACACAGTATAGGAAATGCTGACCTATTAATTCCCTTTAATAATACAATGGCATCTCTGAAATGTTTTGTCAGAAGATAGTATTTTCATGCAAGATGGAAAGGAAAGGATTAAAGTGTCAGGCTGGTGTACGAAAAAGGCCATTTACCTGGGAGATGAGCCATCTGGGCCCTTTGTCTATCACAGTACAGTTAATGCACAACTTTCACTCCTGACTCTATACTGCCTTTTTGTTTTTCCTTTGGTGCATTTCTTATTTACTTTTATTATTTAATTGTGTTAACAGTCTTTCACCTACATAATAAATTTTATTGGAAATGTTATGATTAGGCTCTATGTTAGATGCAAAAAATTAACAATAAATACATGAATAATACCTTCATTAATAAAAAAAATTAATGTTTATTTATTTATTTTTAATGTTTATTTCTTTGAGAGAGCATGAGCAGGAGAGGGGCAGAGAGAGAGGGAAACACAGAATCCAAACCAGGCTCCAGGCTCTAAGCTGTCAGCACAGAGCCCGACACGGGGCTTGAACTCACAAACCACAAGATCATGACCTGAGCCGAATTTGGACGCTTAACCAACTAAACCACCCAGGCGCCCAATACCTTCATTAATTTTTAAGTCACTGGGAACTCCAGAAAACTAAGCAAGCTATATAACAAATTGTCATAAGGGAGATTCTAAGGAGCCTCAGAGAGTGTTATCTCAAGGGCTGATGATCAGCTAAAATGGAAGAATCACATTAAAGTCTTGGATGAATGAGTGAATGGTGACCACTTGTCAGGGAGCAGTGTTCCAGGTAACATGTACTCTGTTCAGAGAAAACATGCTGGGTTCAAACTAACAAACTAAACTAAACATTTCATATGGCTGCAGCATAAAAGGAATTTGGGGAGGAGAATAGTGGACAGAGGAAACAGGACCCTATGTGCAACCCTGCAAGCCCTTTTTTAAGAATGTGAATATGACCAGATATGTATTTTAGAAAGACAATGCTGGCTACAGCATTATGTGGAGAACGGACTGAAAAGGGAAAAGACAGAGTGAGAATAACAGTAGTGAAGTCTATTTAATAATCCAAAGGATAGTGGGCTGATTTTTAAATTGGATATAAAAGTTCTTGCCCAAAATGGGAGCAATGCATATATAACTACTCTGGAAGCTGATCCATGCTACCCCTGGCTCTCTATACCTCAGTTAATGGGTTAACAAAGAAAATCAGGGAATCAGGATCAATGGAAAAGTGCAACATGAATAACCTGAATATGCAGGAAATGGTTGACCTATAGAACAAGCACAGAGAACTAATAACCATGCCTGTCAAGCCTGTTGCTCATTAGAACCACCAGAGAACTTTTAAAAATGCTCATGCTAAGGCAGAGATTCTGATTCATTTGATCTGGGCTGGAGTCTTGAAAACATCCCCAAATGGGATCAGTAAGCAGGACTGAGACTCAATGAGAACCAATGAGTCTACCCAGAAATTCAGACCTTTCTCTTTTACTTTTAACTTATGCTCATGATTTAAGGTAGTTGTTCTCAAACTGTAGTGGACATCAGAATTACATGGGGAGCTTATCAAAACTCAGACTGATGGACTCCACCCTCGAACTTTCTGATTAGGTAGGTGTGGGTGGGACCTGAAAATCTGCATTTATAACAAGTACAAAGGTGATGCTACTGCTGGTCCAGAGAACAGACTTTGAGAACGACTACCCTTAGGCAATCATTTTGGAAATGAGATATTTAAAAAGGATTTATTTTTTGCTAGAGCAACTAATTCTCCTTACTTCATTCTTTTATTAATTGATATAAGTGGAATCTTTTTAGTTTCACATACTGTGTATTGTAGAAACAAAGATTAAGATATTATGGTATGTTTTTGTTTTATTACAGATGTGAGAAGCAAATACAGAGCTTGAAAAATGTCCTCAAAATACTTTCTATGCTGATTCTTCCACTTTTTAGAATTTTATTCTATTCAAACAAAGGAGGGAAAGCCATGTTTTTATTTACATCTTTGTTTGTTTACTTTTTAAAAAGAGCATGAGCTGGGGAGAGGGGTAGAGTGAGAGTGTGAGAGAGAATCTTAAGCAGGCTCCACGCTCAGTGCAGAGCCCACAATAGCCATGTTTTTAGGGTGCATCAGATACAATAAGAGACTGTATAACACTCTAATAGTCCACTACTATTCACAATTTAGAAAATGCTTGTCCACTATAATCATGACAGTGGTATTTCTGACCTATGTTTCTGTCTGAAGTGAGTCTGTAACTTACGACAAATTCCAGTATCTGGTACTGGCTGGCCATTTCATAATTCAGTCAGAATCAAGTACGTCTTACTCTAATGATGCTAATTCATTATTCTCTATGTGGCATTATTGTTCTTTCAATCCTCTAGGAACTTTGGTTAGTTTACAGAAGACCTTTTTTCTTCTGGCAAAATATTAAGGAAAATTTGATTTTATTATCGAGTCTGATATGTTTTTTTTAAATGCACACAAATCATTTCGAAATCCTTATTAATTCTTATTAAAAGTAAATTGTGCATGGTTTAATTACATCAAATGTAACTTAGGAATTTTATGGGTTTTTTTAATATAAAATAACTTCCATGCTTTAAAAAAAGGTGAGTCCCAAAAAAAAAAAAAAACAAAAAAAATAAAAATAAAAAAAGGTGAGTCCCACAATGTTGAGAGTCTTAATATTACTCTTTTTGCTTAGCACATTAACATTCCTCATGCCAATTGGTGAATAAATTTCTATGGATAGCAAGAAATTTTCATATTCAATAATTTACAAAAGATACACGTTTTAAAATAAGTTTGGCATGTTTTGTACATACTATACATTTAATTGCAGTATTATTTTTACTAGTTATAAAATTTAATCTACTTTCAGGCCAAAATACAATAATAATTACTAGTCTCTAGACTGTTACTTCTAAAACTGTACTAATAATATACATCACAGGAACTATGAATATAAAAGCCAGGCCAACAGAATAATAAGAAATGATGCAATTTCAAAATTAAGGAACTGCCTGACTTCTCTTTTATTAGGAAAAAAAATCTTGTTAAACAGATCCTGAACTGAGCCTTGAAGGTGAATAGACTTGGTTTTATTGCACAATGACTATTAACCATGGCTTTGCCCTTCCCTTGTCATTACTTCATAACATTTTACCACTATTAAGACTAGAATGTTCCAGAAATAAGGTGACTAATAAATCAGTTTTGGGGAGCATCTTAACAAGTAAAAGCCAGCAAACCAGCACTTCTTATTTAATTCCAGATTAAGTCACCAAATAACTTGAGAACTTTTAATCAATTTGGGATGGCTGCTCAAATTTTACCTTCACACAAATTTTTTTCTGATTCACCTTTCTTCAATAAGATGGTCCCTGCACACACCAAAAGTCCATTACAAAAGAAATAAGGGGTTTCTGCAATCTCACAATTGTCACTTCCATGGCCTTGAGAACTCAACATTTATCCAAAGCAATTTCAGGGCAATAGGAAATTATCTTAAAATACATGAAAATTATAGACAAAGAAAACTGAAGCTTCTGTAAGCCCACAGAAAGACTTACTATTCATTTTTCCAATCATGCAAAAGGTGTTTTTAAAAATCATTATTTGTGTCAAAAATATTTTGTGGAGTATCCACTTAGCACTCAAGAAACATTTACTAACCACCAGTGCAGGACAAGGTGCTAGATGCTTCTCGTGGGTTTACTTTCACTGTAAGCATATAGATTATCATTACTTATTCACAGGCTAAAAAAGACACAATTTTAACTAAAAACAATAATAAAATAGCACTGATAGCCCCAATATCTTGATTTTCAAGTCACCAGTATGACACCAGCTGAGGACAAGAAGCGTTTAGACAGAAATCAGAGTAAAACTAACTTCTAAGGGATAGGCAGAACTTGCAATAGAGACTGAACTGTGGCCAGGTAGGGACAAGGATATCCTAGTGTTAAAGGAATAATCTCAAGGAAGCCAGCTAAAGAGTGTTTCAAGAAGAGGGTTATGATCACAGAATCTAATGCTGGAATACACTCAAGTTAATTTAAATTCTAAAAAGTGTTCACTGGTTTGGACTAGAACACAGAACACCTATTCTCAACAGAAGAATTTAATTTTCTTATTAGGACTCCTTAGCACACTTTTTATTTGTTTATTTTAAGACACAAAAGCAAAAGAGTTTAGGCAAACATTTGCCATGCTCAATAAACAATGTTATGATGTGTCAATTGATTCTAATCAGGACACCCAATGTGAGCCAACTTAATACACCATTAGGCAGAAAATAGAAGTATCATCAGGAAAACAATGTGTTAATTTGCTGATTATGGTTGAACACTAGCCAGTAGGTAGTAACTAATGGCATCACAAATGGATATTGGCTGAACTATATTTAGTAGATACCATGAAATCCTTTTTCTTTTCAACTCTATGCTTGATGGTAATATATCATCTTTGCATATTGTTATCATTAAGTTTATCAAAATTTTATGATGATGAAACTTACATAATGGTATAAATGCATATATATTTTTCCCAGATCAAATTTTCATCTCAAGTCTTTTCATTTTTGCAATTATCAAGCAATATAAATGATTAATTTCCTCAAATTAATTTTAATTAATTCTAATTTCATGAACATTATAGACACAGCATGTGCCAAGCACTGTGGTAGAGACTGGGAAGAGAAGAATGAAAATCACTATCACTACTCTTTAAGCATTACCATATAACAGGAGAAAAGCCATGTAAATGAAGTAATTGCATTTAAAACATAATTGAAGGTAAAACAAAATCTATAGATGAAACAGATGTCACAGAAATAAGTCAGAGAATGTGATTAGGTGTGTCTGAGAGGTCTGTAGTTCTCTTAGAGAAGTCGTGATCTGAAGTGTGTTTTATAGTAGATTCAACAAACTCCTTCAAGATATGTATTTATAGGAGTTGGTGGTGGAATGGAGCATACCGGTGCAAAAGGATGTGCCCTTTGGTTGAGCATTTCTCATAATATACTACATATAAGTTCTGGACCATCATTTATACTCCGCTGTTTTAATTTTAAAATTCTTTATAGGACAGTTTAAATTCAAAATCCAAATATTAGAATCAATGATGTAACAGAATTTATTATCCCATTAACATCACTGAGGATCTCTCATGTACAAGATGCCATCTATGTGCTGGTGGAAGATCCACAGATAAACAGTGAATCCTTCTTTAAGTCCTAGTAATCTAGTGAAAAGGCAATATGTATACACACAGGAGGCACACAAACTTATAACAGTGACACCCACACAACAAATAATAACATAAATAATTAGAACATAACAATGTATTGAAAAACAAAATATAACAAAACATGAATGGTATTATTTATATTTTTGTAGTGCTTAATCACTTATTCAATGTTTCCCTACACTGACTTCACCTAATATTCACAAATACTATCTGGGTTTGATATTAATATTTCTATCTTATAACAGAGCAAAGTAGGCCCAGAGAAGTAATGAATACACAAAAAATAAATGAAAGGAAAATTCAGGGCAAGGGTTGAAAAGGAAAACAGGCTACAGACAATGGATTGGACTTACAACCATTGCGAAGAGGCTGGAGAAGGCATGCCACCAATGAAATGGAAAAGATTACAGAAAGAAATATGCAGAACATATCAGTGAGCAGACCAGCTTGGATAGAACATGTATATGGAAAAGCAATAGTATATGTAAGCATGTGGAATCTGTAATATCAACAATTAGAAAATAAAAACCCAATACGTTTATTTTTCAAAAATTTTCTGGGACATACACCATGATGTAATATGCAAAAGTTAATAAACATATTAACATATTCCTATGGAGGATGGTGGTCCAGGGTACAGACTTCCAGTTATAAAATACGTAGGTACTAGCAACATAAGGTACAGCATGATGACTACAGGTAACACTGCTGTATGTATGGTGTATATAAATGTTGTTATGACAAATGTTGTTATGAATCCCAAATTCTCACCATAAGGAAAAAAAAGTTTTTCTTTTCCTTTTTAAATATCTATATAAGATAATGGTTATATGACATAACTACATAATGTAGTAATTGTGTCAATGATATATGTAAGTTCAATTATTATGCTATAACCTTAAGCTTATACAGTGCTGTTTATCAATTGTATCTCAATAAAATTGGGAAATTACTAGAAATATAAACTTTAAACATACTTTTAAATGCAATTCCTCAGGCAATGAAGTTAATTTATATAAAGTTATTTAACACAATATGAAGAATATGTAGTGAATCATTTTTTAATGTTTGTTTATTGAGAGAGAGAGAACGGACAGGGAGAAGGGCAAAGAGAGAAAAGAGAGAAGAGACTATCCCAAGCAGGCTCCATGCTGCCAGTGCAGAGCCCAATGTGGGGCTCCATCCCACAAACCGTGAGATCATGACCTGAGTCAAAATCAAGAGTCAGATGCTTTAATCAACTGAGCCACCCAGGCACCCCAAAATATGTAGTGAATCTTAAAGAGCCAATTTTTCCAAGGCAATTTTGACTTTCATTCAAGCTACACAAATCTCCTCAAGGGCAAGAGAATACCATGGCCTGGTTACTTCCTTTGAAGTATGAGGACCAGGTAAAAAGAGAAGTGACACCATGAGAGCAAAACAAATTATCTCAGTAATTTATCCTGCCCATTTCTCTTTAAACTTTCAGTACTCCCACAGTACAATCTATATCATCCAATATGCCCCTCAATGACCTTTCACATTTCTGTGACCCACGTGAGTCAGCAATGATGATTGGCTAACATGGGTCAGTCTGCTCTAGTGCTGTGTTCCAGTCATTCCATCTGCAGGAACAATTGCATTTCCTGCCAGTGTAGTCCTCACACCCTTCCTGCTAGCTTCTATGTCACTTTGTCATCCTCAGTCTCTTCCTGGCCACTATACCTTCTGTTAGTCACACTTGCACTCCACATGACACATTTCCCCATCAGTGTCTTACTGCAAATATTTTCTGTTGCTGTTTCCTAAGCTCTTTTTGTTATCCTGGGTTATTCTTACTTCCTTAATTTATAGACTTCCATTATGATTAATGATGGGGATTGCAACACATTTCTGTAATTCTAACATGGTATTTCTAACATTCATTCTGTTATAGCTATCACACAAATTCTGAATATATAGGACTGAAGATAAGGTTAACAAACTTTAATGATTAAAGTGATTCAAATGAACTTATTTCTTTGGTACATTTGCACTCCAGGTAGTGTGTGTGTGTGTGTGTGTGTGTGTGTGTGTGTGTGTGTGTGTGGTAGAAGCAAAGATTTAATGAAAGAGTTGAGATAATTTCTTCAATTGAATAGGGAAGTTAAATCCCTAAAAATTTAAAATGCCTAAATCAAATACCAGGATTATCTCACCTTATTATGAAATGAGGTGTTGAAATGCCTATGCCATTCAAGGTACAGGTAAATCTGCATTTTGGAAGTGTTTATTCCCCCTAAAGTATTTGGAAGCAGCCATGTGATCGACTGGATTTTCTAAATCAAAGCCACTGATCTAAAAGTTCTAGACATAAAATCAATCTCTTTAAATAATCAGATAGTCCAGAACTGTACTAGGTACTCTGGGGGATTCAAAGTAATCTGAGGTCTCTGTGTCTACATACACACATAAAAAAAGTAAAAATAAATATAATACAATAAGACCTCAAATATCATAAGATAGTACAGTTTTCAGACAAATGCTATAGACAATAAACACTCTCATTTGAAACTTGAGAGGAGTCAGAAATTATATGAGCAATTATTGAGTAGGATTTGTATTTGTTTTATTTCTGCAGGCTATTCTTATTGCTATAATTAAAACTTAGTGATAGAGTTGGGAGATGTTTTCAAAAAGAAAGATAGGAAAATAGGAGTGGGAGAGCAGGAGTAAATGTAGGGAAAACCAAAAAAAAAAAAAAAAAAAAAAAAAAAAAGAGGCAGAAGTGAAAGGGAGATAAGTGAACATAAAAGCAGGAGGGAGAGAAGGTCACCAGTAAGTGCCATGCTGCTGCTGAGTTGCATCCTTGCCACAGAACCAGGAGGCCCTGGGAGAGCATGTGGAGGCTGGGACGGAAATCAAATGCATGCAAGTGTATTACTTAGCTTATCTTAGTCCCATTTTTTTTTCTGCAAAGGACAGTCTGACCCCAGTGACCACCAAGATTCCTTTTTGCTTCAAAATACAAAAATGCTATGAAAGGTCATACTCTAGGCCAGGTGGCAGCTGGGCAATGTGCAAACATGTGTTTATATTCCAAACATATTCCAAAAGCACCCTGTAGAGTTTGAAAAAGCCCTTGAATATGTCCATCCAAAATTCTTAAATAGGAAATATTCTTTGGTCTTTGTAAAAGTGTTCTTTTCTTCTTTTGTACAAGACCTTTGTCCGAAAATGCATTTGGGAAACATCCACCTCAAGATTTCTTGTAGGGTGGAAACACTATTGCATGTGAACTGCCTAGAATAAGTACAAATCTACCCAATGGTCACTACGTGCCATCAAAACCCTAAATCACTAGCAGCTTGGAGGAGACATATGTGTTGGGATGAGTCCCATTCGATTAGTCTGTTTCAGTTGAATTCCAGAGTGAATCAGGGCTTAAGCCAATTTTTAATAAATACACCAGATTTTAGCATCTGGAAAGCAACTGATCCAAATTAAATTATATGATCCATATAATATGTAGCTCTGGTGTGGTCATCTGATTCCTGAGCAGTGACCATACTTTGGATGAGTGGGACGAACTTTTAACCCAACAAATGACAATTTAGCAAACAACAGCTGCACAGCCCTTTTACCGGTGGAACTATAAAAACTCAAATAAAATGAATTGTGTTTATAGTTACATTAGCACTTCAAAATGGCTATTTCTTTTGGTCTTTAGAGAATAAGGAAGCCTGCAGCAATCACATGATTCAGCCCTTCTTTAGGAGATAAGCTACATCTTAGAAAGGCAGTTAAAATGCATGATTTTTACTGGCAGTCTTCTTATACCTTTAGCTCTATATCAGATCTTTTCTAAGGGAAGGAAGAATCTATCTTGGATGGTTTTAACAACTTGGTTTATGCTCTTTTATGACTAATTGAAAAGAGACTTAAAACAGCAGGATGGTGTCACAAATTAATGCACCCTCATTTGGACCCCCTAGGCCTTGACTCAGCAGGTTATGCCCTAATCCTGTAGCCCCAGGCACTTTCAGGTGGTTATTGATTGAAACCACAGATTCAGTTACAGCAAATGACATTATGTGGTCTGTCTCTTAATTACTTAATGCAGTCTCTGTGGGTCATGACAATATACACATTAAAACAGGTGGTATAAATTTAGCTGTAATGAGCCTGGTTGAGGCAATTTTTATAAAAGCTGCTGTACCCAAATGGGAAGTATCTCAAATTCAGTTAGGCAAAGTGTTTCAGTGAAAATGAAGCATTATCCTAAAAGCCATTTGGATGACGTCATCTGTCATGTATAAAATGACCAAATGAAAAAATTAAATTTTTTTCATAACTGATAACTGAACCATAAATGTCCATAAGTTGTGGTCTGGATGTCCAGGGTAATATTTTGCCTTGCAGCAAGCTCCTTTTCAAACTAGAATAGAGAAGAATGTTGGTGTGTAATTAGTAAGCGGAGTTCAGTGGGTTCTTATTAAGGATTCTCACTTTGTTCTAAATATGTGTGAGGCATTCTAAATGCCAGATATGGGGAGGGCAGCTCAAGATGACAGCATAGGAAGATCCTGAACTCACCTCCTTCCATGGACACACCAAATCTACAGCTACATATAAAACACTTCTCTCTGAAACAGACCTGAAAACTAGCTAAAGGGATCCTCCACAACAAAAGATAAAAAGGCCACATCAAGATACAGTGAGAGAGAAGAGAGAGAATCTTAAGGCTAGCAAGAGGAAAACAACTTGTTACAAACTAATAACCTCGATAAGACAATTAGCACGTTTTTTTAAAGAAATATTATAGGCCAGAAGGGAGTGGCATGATATATACAAAGTATTGAAAGCAAAAACCTTCCAACCAAGAATACCTGGCAGTTAGTTAACATTCAAAATTGAAGGATACAGGGCGCCTGGGTGGCTCAGTCGGTTGAGCCTCCGACTTTGGCTCAGGTCATGATATCACAGTCTGTGAGTTCAAGCCCCGCATCGGGCTCCATGCTGACAGCTCAGAGCCTAGAGCCTGTTTCGGATTCTTGTGTCTTCCTCTCTCTCTGACCCTCCCCCGTTCATGCTCTGTCTCTCTGTGTCTCGAAAATAAATAAACGTTAAAAAAAATTTTTAAATAAAAAAAAAAAAAATTGAAGGATAAATAGTGTGTTCCACACAAGTAAAAGCTAAAGGCATTCACCACCACTAAATCAGCTTTAAAAGAAATGTTGATTTTGGGGGCACCTGAGTGGCTCAACTAAGCATCTGGCTTTGGCTCAGGTCACGATCTCACGGCTCAGTGAGATTGAGCCCCACATCAGGCTCTCTGCTGTCAGCACAGAGTCTGCTTTGGATCCTCTGCTATGTCCCCCTCTCTCTACGCCCCTCCCCTGCGCATTCTCGCTCTCTCTCTCTCTCTCAAAAATAAATAAACAAAGGGGCGCCTGGGTGGCTCAGTCAGTTGAGTGTCCGACTTCAGCCCAGGTCATGATCTCATGGTCCGTGGGTTCGAGCCCCGCATAGGGCTCTGTGCTGACAGCTCGGAGCCCGGAGCCTGTTTCAGATTCTGTGTCTCCCTCTCTCTCTGACCCTCCCCTGTTCATGCTCTGTCTCAAAAATAAATAAACATTAAATAAATAAATAAACATTACCAAAACAAACAAAAAAAAAACCCTAAAAACATTTTTAACATGTTGACTTTTAAAAGAAATAGCTTTTTTAGGCTGAAAAGAAGGGGCAATAATTAATCACAAGAAAATATAAGAAAGCAAAATCTCACTGGTAAAGATAAGTCTACAGTAAAGGTAGTAGACTAATCACTTACAAAGCTAGCATGAAGGTTAAGAAACAAAAGCAGTAAAAATAAGTATAATTACAGCAAGTAAGGCATACACAAAATAAAAGGATGCAAAATGTGACATCAAGAACAGAAAACATGGGAAAGGGGCAGGAAAATGTGGAATTTTAGAGTGTGTTCAAACTTAACTTACTATCAACTTAAAATAGATTGGTCTACATCTAGGCAACAGATACATGCAAGCCACATAACCACAAAGCAAAAACCTATAGTAGATACACAAGAGGTAATGAGAATGGAATCTAAACAGAACACTAAAGAAATTTATCAACCGCAAGGGAAGATAGCAAGAGAAAAAGAAAGGAACAGGGAGAAACCATAAAACAACCAGAAAATAATGAACAAAATGGCAATAAGTACATGCCTATCTATAATCATTTTAAACATTAATGGATTACTTCTTCAATCAAAAGACAAAGTCTTTATTGAATAAAAAAAAAAAAAATACAAGAGACTCACCTCAGAAGTAAAGATACATACAAACTCGAAGTGAAGATATGGAAAAGATACCCCATACAAATGAAAACCAAAAGGAAGCTGGGGTGGCTATACCTATATCAGAAAAAATAGAATTCAAGACAAAGACAGTAATAAGAGTAAAAAAAAAAAAAAAAAAGGATTATATAATGATAAAGGGGTCAATCCAAGAAGTGGATATAATATCTGTAAATAATTATGTACCCAATATAAGAACATCTAAAAATATAAAGCCAGTATTAACAGACCCAAATGGAGATATAGACAGCAATACAATAATAGCAGGGGCTTTAATGCCCCACTTGCCTTAATAGATAGATCATCCAGACAGAAAAATCTATAAGGAAAAAAAAAGAAAGAAAGAAAAGAAAAATCAATAAGGAAACACTGACCTTAAACAACATGTTAGACCAGATAGACTTAACAGATATATATGGAACATTCCATCCAAAAGCAACCTAACACACATTCGTCTCAAGTGCACACAGAACATTCTCCAGAATAAATATATGTTAGGCCACAAAACAAATCGTCATAAATTTAAGAAGACTGAAATTATATCAAGCATCTTTTCTAACCACAGTGGTATAAAACTAGAAGTCAATTACGAGTAAAAACGGAGATGTGGTGGTGGGGGGGGGGGGGTGGGCAAACACCAGACATGACACCCTCCAGGAGTCTCATGGTTCCTGTAGCAGGGCTCCTGCTGTTGTTTTGTGGGGTTCCCTGGACCCATGTGCAGTAGAGTGACGTGCCCAACATCATGGCAAGAACAGGAGAGAGTTGCTGGAAGGAGAATGGATGATAGAATTTTATGCTCCATGGTGTCTTTCTTGTCAGAATCTACAACCAGAATGGAGAAGTTTTGCTTAATGGGGACAACATCTTGAGGTTAATGTTGCAAAAGGGGATGTCATTGAGCGGCCAGGACTGAGTGGATGGTTTATCATAACTGCCCTTCCTTCCATCTACTATTGTTAAGATGGTGAATTTAGGTGCTATCAGGGCTCAAGGAATAAGAAGGACTTCATAAACTATGAATGAGAAAGAGTGGAAAAGTACTGAACCCATTTCATCATGGTTTGGCCCAGATTCTGTTCTGATGAATAGTATGTCAGCACTCTTTCAGCTATCTTCATGGATCAGGACTTGCTGTAACTATTTTATTGAAGACCTTTGATTATGGGTTTGGGGATAATGTACAGTTTTTGCTTTTAGCAACTCTGCTTTCAGGACTATCATTGGGACTCTGTATAATATTTGTGCTGCACTGCCTTTTTCCTTCAAAAAGATACAGATCAAGCCATACCCTTCCCCCCCAAAGTAATTATTACCAGAATCTTCTCAACCTTTGAAAAAAGTGGAGTAACAAGAAGCTCATGAAAATGTTTCAGAAGAGGAAGCAGAAAGAAGGAACAAACAGACTTTCCACAGAATGCCACAGACAATGTCCTGTGGGTCCTTCCTTGTTCACAGATAAATCCTGGTTAATTGTTATGAATATTATAATATGATTTTGATAAAAACAAAAGACTGACCATTTGGTTTGAAGTGAACTGAGACATGCTTGTACATTGCAGGGTTCAGTCTAGATGGTCTTAGACTGAACAAACTATCTTCAGAAAATAAAAAGTAGCACTACATAAAAAAATTTAAAATGGGATTTAAGAACAACAGTATGATGGTTTAAACAATTGTTCAATTTTTGAAAACTCTGGTGCCAAGCACTAAGATTCGATTATGTTTATTGAATAATTTGTTTCAAGTCTGAGTTGAAAAATTACATTTCTCAAGTACTGCATTATTGAGCTATTTAAAGAGATTACTTTGGATAAAAAGATTTCTCATTTGATACAATTTTTCTCAGTTTCACTTTGTGGAAAAAAAAACGTATTTCCCATAAATGAGAACTTTGCCCAATTTCTCAAGAAATGTTTATTTCAGGAGCGCCTGGGTGGCTCAGTTGGTTAAGTGTCAGACTCCATCTCAGCTCAAGTCTTGCTCTCAGGGTCATGAGTTCAAGTCCCTCACTGGGCTCCATGCTGGGTGTGAGGCCTACATTTAAAAAATGTGTATTTCAATGACAACTCTGGTCCTGCTCAAAATTTCCTCATTTTTTTAGATTATGCAATTAATAAAAAAACTATCTTGGTTTAATTACAGTGCTCTAAACATGATAATACAGGGTATGTTGCTGATTTGGGAAGATTTTATATAAGTCCATGGTGTTGTCTTGATTCCTATAAAGGTCAGTTGCCTTTTTTGTTCCCCTCTGTTCAGTGTATGATTTGTATTTTTCCTACTTACCAAGGGCTACAGTTTTCATTTTCCAAATTGGACACTTTTCTGGAAATATTTTTCATGCTTTAATAAATAGTCCTTTTTTGTGGTTTCAAACCAAAGGATACTGAGGGACCCTTAAAATTGAAGAGCTATCTACTGATAATTTAAAATTTGGGCCACTCATTTCAGATTTTATATAATGATTGTTGAACCTCTACTTGATTTTTTTTTTTTTTTTTTGGATATGAAGGTGAGCATTACTGAGTCTCATTTGATGTTGTGTAAAACCTTTGATACTTTTACATTTTGAAAATTCACAGAAGCTTAATTTCATATAAATGAAAGCATTCTACTCAGGAAGAAGAAAAAAAAAACAAGTAAAAACTGGAAAATTCATACATATATGCAAACCAAACAACATGCTTCTGAAAAGTCAATGTGTCAATGAAGAAATCAAGAAAAAAAAATACGTGAGACAAATTAAAATGGAAATAAAACATACCAAAACTTATGGGGTGCATCAAAAAAAGTTTTAAATGGGAAGTTCACATCAGTAAATGCTTACATCAAGAAACAAAAAATATCACTAATAAACAACCTAACATTACAAGTCAAGGAAGTAGAAAAAGAAAAAGAAAGCCCAAATTTAGTAGAAGAAAGAGAAAGAATGGTAAAGGTCAGGGACTTAAGGGTGGTTAAACATCCACAAATCAATCCATGTGAAACACTAAATTAATAAAATGAAGGATAAATATCATAAGATCATCTCAATGGATACAGAAAAAGCATATGACAAAATTCAACACCCATTTATGATCTAAACTTTCAAAAAGTGGATATAAAAGAAAGGTACCTCAATCTAATAAAGGTCATATATGAAAAGCTCACATCTAAAATCAGACTTAATGTTGAAAAGCTGAAAGTGTTTCCTCTAAGAGGAGGAATAAGACAAGAATGTCCACTCTCACCACTTATATTGAACATAGTATTGGAAGTCCTAGACAGATCAATTAGGCAAGAACACTATTTCCAGATGACATGATATTATATAAAGAAAAACAGTTTTGGGGTCCACCAAAAAACTGTTAAAATAATCAATAAATTCAGTAAAGTTGCAGGATACAAAATCAATATACAGAAATTTGTTGTATTTCTATACACCAATAACAAACTAGCAGAAAGAGAAATTAAGAAAATAATCACATTTACGACTGCATTAAAATGATAAAATACTTAGGAATAAATTTAACCAAAGAGGTGAAAGAACTATACACTGAAAACGAAGACATTCATGAAAGAAAATAAAGGAGACACAAATAAATGGAAAACAATTCCACGCTCATGGATTGGAAGAATACTATTAAAATGTCTGCAGTACCCAAAGCAATCTACAGATTCACTGCATCCCTATCAAAATTCCAATGGCATTTTTTCACAGAAATAAAGCAAATGATCCTAAAATTTGTGTGGAACTGCAAAAGATCCTTAATAGCCAAAGCAATTTTGAGAAACAAGAACAAAGCTGGAGGCATCATGGTCCCTAATTTAAAACTATATTAAAAGCTATCATAATCAAAACAGTATGGTATTAGTATAAAAACAAACACACATATCAATGGAACAGAATAGATAGCCCAGAAATAGACCTGCATGTATACGGTCAATTAATTTATGGCAAAGGAGGCAAGAATATACAAGGGGGAAAGAACAGTCTCTTCAATAAACTATGCTGGAAAAACTGGACAGCTTCATGCAAAAGAATGAAACTGAATCACTATCTCACGCCATACTTAAAAATTAACTCAAAATAGTATGAAAACTTGAACACAATACCTGAAACCATAAAACTACTCAAAGAAAACATAGGTGGTAAGTTCCCTGACATTGCTCTTGGAGATATGTTTTTGGATCTGACTCTGAACATAATGGTAGCAAAAGCAAAAATAAACAAATGAGATTATATCAAACTAAAAAGCTTGTGCACAGCGAAAGAAAAATCAACAAAATAAAAAGGCAACCTACTCCCGTATATCCAATATATATGATTTGATATAATATGATGTGATATATACTAACAAATAAATGTTTAATAGCCAAGATATATTACACTAAAATACAGCTGAATATCAACAACAACAACAAAAAATGACTATTACAAGAAAGATCAGAAATAACAAGTGTTGGAGAGAATGTGAAGAAAAGGGAACACTTGTGTCCTGTTTTGGGAATGTAAATTTGGGAATGTAAAGCTATAGTGGAAAACAGTATGAAGACTCTTTGAAAACTAAAAATAGAACTTTGATATGATACAGCAATTTCATGTAGGTAAATAAAAACACCAATTTGAAACAATACATACACCTGTATGTTCATGTGGAATTATTCATAATAATTCATAATAGATAAGATATGAAAATAAGTATCCATTGATGGATAAATAAAGAAGATATGGTATATACACAATGGAATATATTGTCTGGTGGTTGCCAGAGGGGATGGAGTTTGGAGGAGGTGAAATTGAAGAAAATGATCAAGAGGTATAAACTTGCAGCCATGAAAGAAATAATCATGAGTATATAATGTACAATATGGTGACTATAGTCAATATTATTTTGCATAATATGTAACTTTATACAGTAACAGGGAAAAACTAAACTTATTGGAGTGCTCATTTACAATGTATACAAATATCAAATCATTGTATTGTAGGTCTGGCAATAATATAATGTTGTATGTCTATTATACCTCAAACAAATAAATGCTAGATGTGGACACTGACTAATCCACAAGGCAGGAAATCAACTTAACTACATCATCTGTTTCTAGTTTTATTAATGTATTTTTCTATGAAATAAATCCATTTGTCATTTTTTATTCATCTTTGGTTGGGAATGACTGGCCATTTGGTACAAAATATTACAAGGAGGAAATCAATGATAAAGATTTGGGAGAAACTGCTGAGCAGCGAATGGGGAAGAAAGGTCTTGAATTCAAAAAGGTTTTCTAGATTGTTAAAAATCCCATGAGTAATTGAAAGTTATGGCATTTTCTTTTTGATTCATCATTTTATTCTAGTTGACATATATGCATTTCCATTAGGTCCTTAGCCCATCAGTATGCCTTGTGTTTTCTGAATGACAGACTCGGAGCACAGAATCGAAATGCTGTGCTATACATGACATTCAATATCCGATCCATTCCTAATTTTTTATACTAAAAAGAAGTGCTGCTGTAACTACAAAAATCAGATCCAGATTATTCTATCAAAGGTTGATTATTTCCAGAAGATATTATAATTGTTTTTATAGTCTAGCACTTAGAATATATATTGTATTATCATAGTTATATTTCATGTTGAGTCTGTGATATATGAGGGAGGTAAAAGGAAGGGTTGTATCTGCCAGAAGAGCCAAGTAATTACTCTTGGTAACCCAGTTTTTTAGCAAGAATGAAGAAAAATATTACAGGAACTAGTTTTTGATTAGGAATTTATCTACAATAAAGATATAGGCAGCATGACTTTTTAGGCCTTGGCTATTGACTCAAAGACAAGTTTTGAAATGCGTAGTTTACTGCTAAACTCCAACCGCTATGCTTTTCTTTCCACTTACTCATCAATCTCATGAATTCTGAGATTATGAGACTAGAATTTCTTTAAAAATAAAGAACTTGAACAATTCTCTTGTGGCACATGCACACACAGCTCCTGTGCCGGTTGAACTATGCTGTTGAGTGGCTTCGTCTTCAATAGCAGTGACGGACAAGTTCCTCTTTACTGACCCCACTGCCATCTGTCATCCTGAATTCCACCTACAGTGCATTGTAAGAGCTACACTGAACAGGTTTCACCCTGGTCAAGGTCACTGCCCAGCCAATCAGAACTGATGGGGTCACTGCAAATATCCAAATTACTTCCAAATGGAGGTGCTGACAGACACTGTTAATGAGGACTGTTCTGTCAGACTTGTTGATGACCTTTGACAACATTGCTCTTCCAGACTGTCAAGATTAGTCTAGTTTTTCTCCCTCTGACATTTAGGTGGTATCTGATACTTAAATGCACATTTGAGGGTAATCTGAATACAGTGTCCAAAGATGAATTTGCAGAAGTGACAAAATTGATAGCATCATTATCCATCCATTAGTTAAGAAAATATTTTAGTTGCTTATCTCAAGAAAGATCTAAGCCTGTACTTCTGAGTAACCATATGGGAGAAGCAGATGTTAAATGAGTAAATCTATATATTTGTAAGTATAGCTCAATGATGACAGCAAAGCAAATAATCCTACTTCTAAACAATGTCACGAACCTCCTTTTCCATTTGTGGGTGTCCTGTGGTGGCTAATGAGGTGCAGAATATGGAAGAGAATACCTCATTCAAAACTGTTCTTTGCCATTGTAAAATAATGACATCTGCATATACTGGTGTAACAGAATTATCAGATATATTATCAAATACACTCTTCAGATCATACCCTTGCTCTTAACATTAGAGAACATTTTGTAACATTTCCTGCTATCCTCTGTGATAACAGCCATGTCACAACAGTCTCAAGAAGCCTTTTAAAATGATGAGGTATAATGGGGCGCCTGGGTGGCTCCGTCGGTTAAGCGGCCAACTTCAGCTCAGGTCATGATCTCACGGTCCGTGAGTTCGAGCCCCCCGTCGGGCTCTGTGCTGACAGCTCAGAGCCTGGAGCCATTTCAGATTCTGTGTCTCCCTCTCTCTGACCCTCCCCCGTTCATGCTCTGTCTCTGTCTCAAAAATAAATAAACGTTAAAAAAAAAATTAAAATGATGAGGTATTAAGAGTGTGTGTGTGTCTACAGTTCAGTAAGGCACCCAGCTTAGAATAGATTAATATATACTTTTTTTAATTTAATTTTAAAATTATTTTACTGGAGCACCTGGGTGGCTCAGTCGGTTAAGTATCCAACTCTTGATTTCGACTCAGGTCATGATCTCACTGTTTGTGAGACTGAGCCCGTGTTGGGCTCAGGGCTGACAATGTGGAGCCTGCTTGGGATCCTCTCTTTCCCACTCTCTCTGCCCTTCCCCATGCCTCCCTCCATCCTTTCTCTCTCCTAAATTAAACATTTAAAAATAATTTAAAATAAAATTATTTTACCCAGCAGCCTTCTATATATATTCCATACATTCAGTTATCTGAGTTGCAGTAAAACCACTTTTGTTTTCAATATTTCTTCTTCCCAATCACTGATTCTTTGTTTTAGTGGTCTATAAACTTAAATTATCTGAAGTAAAATTCTTACACAACTCTATTTCCTTAGTTCCCACTGCAAGTTCCATGACCTCTCTGTTCTCTGCTTCCTCGTCTAGACCAAACTGTTAATAAACAGACCTCACTACCTGTTGCCTCACTCAGGTTGCTTTTGCTCACCTTTCTTCCAAAACCTGAAATCTGGAAGGCTGCTTCACAACTGTTTTACGACTTTAGATGAAATTACTTTAATCTTAGAAATTTCCTTAGAGGGGCGCCTAGGTGGCGCAGTCGGTTAAGCGTCCGACTTCAGCCAGGTCACGATCTCGCGGTCCGTGAGTTCGAGCCCCACATCAGGCTCTGGGCTGATGGCTCGGAGCCTGGAGCCTGTTTCCGATTCTGTGCCTCCCTCTCTCTCTGCCCCTCCCCCGTTCATGCTCTGTCTCTCTCTGTCCCAAAAATAAATAAAAAACGTTGAAAAAAAAATTAAAAAAAAAAAAAGAAATTTCCTTAGAATACCTATAATTCAGGAAATACCGTCTGTGCTTCTTAATAATCACAGGTGATCATGATTGTTTCTAGTAGTGTGCAAAGAAAAGGAACACTTTTTCTGTGAAGAATGGGAAGAAAGGAGAAATAAATGAATTCTTTTCTCCCTCCAAAATCTACCTTCATCCTCTCAACCATCAATTATAAAAGTAAAATAGTCTTGCCAGTCAAAATATGGCCTGCAGACCAGCAGCATGGGCATTTTCTGCAAGCTTTTTAGAAATACAATCTCCAGGGGCACCTGGGTGGCTAAGCCAGTTGAGCGTCCGACTCGTGATTTCAGCTCAGGTCATGATTTCAGGGTTGGTGAGATCAAGCCCCGCTTCGGGCTCCACGCTGGTGGGGTGGAGCCTACTTAGGATTCTCTCTCCCACCTTCACTGCCTATCCCTTACTCACACACTTGCTCTCTCTAAATAAATAAATATTAAAAAAAAAAAAAAGAAAAAAGAATACAGAATTTCCACATCCATCCTAGGCTTACTGAATGAAAATCTCCTTTTTAACAAGGTTTGGAGGTGATTTATATACACGTTAAATCTTGAGAAGCACTGGAATAGAGAAGATAGAATGATGGGGGACATGGGGAAAAGAAGGTCGCTTGGAAGGGGGGTAAGATGATGTTGGGTTAGGTCAGAGGTATATCCATCAATTGTCAGGCCATAGTATGCTGGCTTCTCTACAAAAGAGAGGCTAAGCAGAGGACAAACTTGGGTTTTTTAATGATTTTTTTTTGGATCATTTTTCTATCCCCTATACCTGTGGTTGGTTGTCTGACACCCAGCGCCAGTTTAAAAACAAAAACAAAAACAATGATGCTGACAAGATAATGATCAACTACTGCTGAGAAAATTGGATAAAATTGTCATTGTGACCCTGAGGGTAAAGCTCTTCATTTATTCACCAAGCAGAAAATGTGGATTAAGGAAAAACATATTCTTGTTTCATTTTGGCCCTGCTTTACACCAAGGCCATGTGTAGCTGAGCAAAGCCAAATGAGACTGACCAAAAAAATCTGGTCTAGTTAGTGCAGTTGAACGGCAGCCAGGCAATAAATTGGAATCTCAGGAACTCAGGCTCTCACTTATTTTATGCTGGCAGCCAAAAGAATAATTTTTTGGTTTTGTGTTCACTTTTCTGCACTATATAACCATACCTCTAGGTCACTTATGTATATAGGGAAAGCACTGCATCGAGAAATAGAACTGGCCAAATTATAAAATGTGTTGACTTCTTTATGGGTCTCAATTTTGTAATCGGTATAATGGTTCTGTAAGAGCTCTTATAAGAGCCCTGGCTTTCTCACCTGTCCTCACACTTTTCACTGCAGAGTATTCTGAGTTGTAAGAGCCTTTTAACTAAAAACACTTTGTTCTTCATCTATAGCTGTTTCAGTGTGTCCTGACAATGTGTATCCATTGCCCTAGATTTTTTGGATTCTTAAGCCCTACGTTTGCTAAATTCGTCAGAAAGTTTTTCCCAACTAAAGTGTGCCTATTGTTAATAATTCTACACATGGGTGGTGTTTTAACCTAATCTTAATCACTGATTTTTCTTGTGATAAAAGTGATGTTCTGAGACATTAGAGTTGTTTTTGGCATAATTGGAAGTTATGAAAAATTCTGATATGATGCAATCATATTATCTGCAGAGACAAATGTCTATTAAAAAGATGACAAAGTTACAAGTTCTCATTTATAGAGATTAATATTTCTATCAAAACTTATCCCCTGGGGTGCCTGGGTGGCTCAATCAGTTAAGCATCCGACTCTTGATTTAGGCTCAGGTCATGATCTCACGGTTTGTGAATTCAAGCCCCGCACTGGGGTCTGGTGCTGACAGTTCAGAGCCTGCTTGGGATTTTCTCTCTTTCCCTCACTCTCTGTTGCTTCCTTGCTTGTGTTCTCTCTTTCTCCCTCAAAATAAGTAAATAAAACTAAAAAAAAGTCTTATCCGCACATTAAAAATCACTTGGGTCTCATTGGACACCTATGGGCAACTAATCATAATGTAATAAGGGCATCATAGTTTAGAATATTCTACTTACTAACTCTCTGATTAACGTTAAATTTCTTAATATAGTTATGCCTTGGTTTCATCATCTGTAGAAAGGTAAATAATAAGAGTATGTAGTTCCTAGGTTTGAAAATGATAATTAAGCAAGACAATGCACACATGCAACAATGGTTGGTAATTAGAAATAGCATTCATTGGGGCCCCTGGGTGGCGCAGTCGGTTAAGCGTCCGACTTCAGCCAGGTCACAATCTCGCGGTCCGTGAGTTCGAGCCCTGCGTCAGGCTCTGGGCTGATGGCTCGGAGCCTGGAGCCTGTTTCCGATTCTGTGTCTCCCTCTCTCTCTGCCCCTCCCCCGTTCATGCTCTGTCTCTGTCTGTCCCATAAATAAATAAAAACGTTGAAAAAAAAAATTAAAAAAAAAAATAGCATTCATTAATGTGAGCTATATTGTCTTCATCATCATTATTATTATTAATTCTTTTATAAAAACCTAATGCACAAAGTTGGCAATATTCCAATCCATTAGTAATTATTCAATTAACCCAAATGTAAGTATCACAGGCATTCTCTGCTTTCACACATATGTGTAATTAAAACCTAGTGCTCGGTGTGCCCACCGAGTTACTGAGAACACATAGTGCTCATTATTCTTCCACCACTTTAACTTTAGTGCCTCCGCCTCACTTTGATTTCCTTAGAGGAACAGCCAGGACATTCATCCATCCATCATGGTAAACATTTCCGTTATTTCTCCCTTCTTAAGTATATCCTTCTCAAAAATGAACAGCAGATCACATTTATTTCATTATGTACGCCATTTGCTTGCACATACATCGAACTTAATCTTTGTTCTTCATAACATCAATTCTCAGAATCAACCAGTGGATCTTCTTTTGTGTATTTAGTAGACATTTCCCACCTCTAAACCCACAGCAATATCCTTCTTCCTCATTAACCTATATAAGTTTAATACTGCACAGTCCATTGTAAGACCCTCTGAACATGAAACCTTTCCTGATTACTACAGTGATGTCCTCACTCTCAACTGCTACTACCTTGGAGGTACAGGACAAAAAGTAAGTGTGGTTTTCCATCCTAGCTCAGCAACTTGTGAGCTGTGGAAGGCCTGAGCTTAATTTTCCATCTATAAAATTCATATAGCAATGCCTACCAGATAAGTACTGTGGTGGGAGACAGATAAGCCTATTTCAATAGGACTCATGTAGTGAATAGAACACTAATAGAGCAAAGCACATATTTTATTCATGTTCTCTTGTTGCCCTTGTAATAGACAGTCATTTAGGTGTCATCTTCTATGAACAAATATTTTATATTCGTTTTCACTTTCTCTTGGAGAATTGTGATGGTCTTATTCATTTCCTACATGGAAGTACATGGTAGATTTTTACTTGTTTGTTGATAAGTGTTAGTGAGTGTTCTAGTTACCATAATGAAAAGTTTATGAACTTTCAAACTAACAACTGTTCATGCTCTGAAATCTGTATTACAGTATATAGTATTAATGATTTCCTGTTCATTAGATATTAGAGTTTAAAAGGATTTACTATATACTATCAAAAAGGGAAGGCCCCATATTTTTAGTAAGCACCTATTATATGGTCGACAATGCCCTAGACACTAGGAATAAAATAGCTGTCAAGACACAAAAATAAGAGGTTAAATGTAATAAACAGGGTGAATATTATAATAGTATGAACAAGTCTTGTGGGAACAGCAAGAAAGGATAAACTAACCTGGGGAAGTAGAAGCCTTCACAAAGCTATCCTTTTCTTCTAAATGACAGGATTTCAAGGAAGCCTGAAAAAAATACTTTTATGATTTCTCCTAATGAATTGAAGAAAAACCGGTGCTAATAATCTCAGAACACATTAAGCATTCCCCTTGCTGTTTTCTGGCTATAAATATTTTTTTCTTGACCTTAAGCTAATGGTTTTGGTAGTGGTGGGTGGTGCAGGGTAATGCTCTTTAAGGAGAGGTAAAGAAGTGAATTGGTCTTTTATTCCTTCTCCTATTCCTCAAATTTATCTTCCATAAATATTTTTATTCACAAGTGTCCATAATTATTCTGTTGCTAAGAAGAAACCTGAGTTTAACTCGATTTTCAAAACCTCAATGCCAGCTTCTGATGAAACTATCTCAAGGCATTCAGTGCAGAGACCATCTATCTTTCTAGAAACACTTTGTTTCCCTTTTTCACAGGGCAGAGGAAAGCAGTAATCTAGGGTGTGGGAGTCTACTGTGAGGAGTAGGAATAGTCAGGGAATCACTGTTTCAGTGCTGACCCCAGTGACCTAATTAAAGATATGAGTTCCTACATAAACTGCATGGCCATTTCACCCTTCTGAAAAATGATACTTCACCACATGCTCCACTCCCTAAGCTGTCCCCATTGACGTAGACAGCTTATTTCTAAATGCAAGATGAAAGTGCATCATTCCACAGTAAATAAAATCAGGATTAAGTAACGGGGCCATTAAAACAGCTGGCCTTTGCAAATATTTGGTCTCTTAATCATGTTGCATCGCATCTTCAGGAAGGTTATTTATTGTGGACTCTCATCCATAATGGCCGTTTGCATCCTCAGTTATTTACAGTCACTGTCCATGTGAGCCTAGCCTGTCTTAAAGCATCCACACAACATTGTCTTTAATGACCCTTAGATTTTTATCCATGACTGTTTTGTTTCCCAATATTGAAACCAAAGCCATTTCCTTCTCTGGACATTACTAGGTAATAAATCCCTGATTCTGACAGTTTCTGCATATTCTAGCTTCAGGACCACTGTTAGGGCTTTCTTCAAGCTACCTCTTGACCTCTGTTGGTGTTGCCCTTCTAGGGCACACGGAGCCAGCAATTCTTCCTCAACCACAGGGGATAAATACTGTCTCATATCAACCCTTACTTCCCTGTTTCAAAACTATACTCCAGGAGGGATCTACTACTAGTTGTTTGTACCTCCATGTGAATGAGAGTCAATACTTAAATCTATCAGAGTTATGTGCTTTCAAAAATGTCTTGGACTCCTAGTTGGTCTTTCTGTTTTCTTTGTTTGCATTATTGCTCTCAAAGTCCTTTGAAATACAGCTAGAAATATTTTGTATTGAATGTAAATCAGTCATCTGACATCACTGGCCTCCAGTAGCTTTTGTAAGCCTTAGAGTCATGTCTAAATTTCTCAACCTCATCATCAGGACACAGTGACTTGGTTTCTCTACCTTTTGGATCTCATTTCACATATGGATTTTCCTCTTTTACTTAGATTCAGCCACACAGGTCTTCTTTTCTTTCCCTCAAATCCAGCAAAATTTTCTTCAGTTTAGAGTCTTGTCCTGGCTTGATTCTCTGTCTGGAATGCTCTTTGACTTTCCACGACTCCCTTACCTTTATTTAATTTTCTTCATAGCACTAATCTCAACTTAAGCTATTACATAATTATTTGCTTGTTTCTTGTCTTTCTCTCCAGAAAGTAGATTTCACAAAAGGAGAGACAGTGATATATTCCCTGCCATAACCTTAATACCTAAAATACTGCCTGGCACATCCTAAGTGTGCACTAAATAATTGTTGACAGAATTAATAAATGGTATTTCCAGTATCAGAGGCATAGTAATAAAACTGCCAATATTTATTTGATATCCACTTTACATTATGTAAATTCCAAGTGCTTTACATGAATAATCTCAACCTTGATAGTCCCATGGGACTGTTGTTACCATGATAACCTCAGACCTGCAAAACAAGGTGATAGTAAGCTAGAAAGTCAAATCTAGGTATTCAGACTCTATGGTTTGAGTAAGAGGTTACCTAGAGACCTATAAATCATATTACTGTATATTAATATTTTTGTCATGGATATTCCTTAGTGAAACACTGGATAATGAAATATGGAATATGCTTAAAGCCTAGAGCTAGAGTCTTTGCATTTTATGCTTCTGGGCCTTTGGAAAGTTTTTTCACTCAGGGCAAGTATGTAAATGCATAAGACTCTCAGTTTTGTCATTTGCAAAACATATTAATACCATCTACTTCCTTCCTGTGAAAGAAGCAGATAGTTAGATATAGTGCATACCTTTGTATACCAATGTTCACAGAAAATGCTCAGTAGATGGCTGTTTTAAAGAGGATAATAATGGTAGTTCTGATGGTGCCGTAACTGTTGATGCTATGAGTGGCCTAGCACAGTTTTCTCTCCCACTGTGAATTCAGACAAGATTTACTATGCCTGGAGGGTTGCCAGGGTAGAATTGACAGGAGGCTGTAAAAAGGGGATAGCAAGGAGTCTTATGAAAAAGGTCAAGTTTGTAACACTGTAGATGACAGTTAACATCCAGGATGAATAAATCTAAGCTCCAGGAAAGCTGGCTTCTCACAGTAAATCCAAGGTTACCAGGTAAATGGTGAAGGAATTCAACTTGAGGAAGGAATGGGTCAAGAGCCTTTTCCTGACTTGGGAAAATAAAAGTTTAGGGTTAAAAATGAAGATCGACAAGGGGCATAACTTAATAATGATTGTCAGATTGCCTGCTGGACAGGGCAGGGGAGCAGGGATAATGGAAATTAGAGCAATAGTAAAGATAAACTGTCACTGGAAATTTTGAATGAAACAGAGGGTTTTTATAACAGCATGTAAGAAGAGCATTAACTGAACTAATAATATCCTAATCATGCGGCAGGACTGTTTTAAATACTACATGCACACACACATATATACATACATATATATATACATGTATACATATATGTATGTGTGTATACATATATATGTATATGTATATAACATGTATATATATATAATATGTACATGCATATATATATATACATAATATGTATATATATAATATGTGTGTGTGTGTGTATATATATATATATATATATATATATATATATATATAACAACCCTATGAGGTAAGTAATATTATTTTCCTCATTTTTTCAGGTAAGGAGCACAAGAGATACAGAGAGGTTAAGTAACTTTCCCATGGCCACTCAGTAAGCAAGCAGCTTCTGGAAGTCTGTATTACAAAGTATTATTCTGGAAAAAACATGGAGATGGCCCCACTGAAGCAGAAAATCCATCAAAGGCATGGCTTGAAGTATTGGGACAAGTATTGAGAAGAATAATGGTTTCAAAAAATTTGTTTACATAAGACTGTAAAAGAACATAATCAAATTGTTAGCTTATTAATTAAAATGAATTCTGACCCTAAAACAAAACAAATTAATAAACCAAACAGGAAACACAAAAAACAAAAAAGGAGAATCAGATCTATAAATATAAAGAACAAACTGATGGTTCCAGGGGGGAGGTGGTGAGGGCAACAGGCAAAATGGGTGCAGGGGAGTGGGAGAGTTAGGCTTCCAGTTGTGGAATAAATAAGTCACTGGAATGAAGGGCACAGCATAGGGAATACAGTCAATGGTATTGTAAGAGCATTGTATACTGACAGATGGAAGCCATACCTGTTGTGAGTATAATGTACATAGAACTTGCATCACTATGTTGTACACCTGAAACTAATGTAATGTCGTGTATCAGCTATACTCGAATTACAAATAAATAAACAGATTCTGACAATAATGATGTGAGACGTTCTTCAAAAGATATCTAAATATTTGAATAGCAGCACTATAATGAAACTTCTTCTAGCTCCATTAAATTATGTAAGTACAATTCGTTCAGGCTTTCATATCTAAAAACAAAACTTAGGAGTAAGATTTTGGTTAAATCTTGTTTCATTCCCTCAACTAAGATTTGTACACAGGTACCTTAACTAATGAAAAAAAAAAAAAAAAAGAAGAAGTAGAAGTTCCATTCCATTCATCTCACTACCTGTGTTTTCATTTAAGATTTTACTTTTTATGTTTGGTGACTCAGAATTTTGAATTTATTTGTGGTCTTTGGCCAAATTATAGCAATTTATAATTTTAACTTAATCTAAAAATATTAACATTTAGAGTCTTATGGCCATGGGATATTTTAAAATGGGAATTAAACAAATATACATATTTTGTTGCAAAATTGTTTAAGAGAGTAATCCAAGTCTTTAAAATATAAAGTTTATACAGGATAAAATTTTGTAGGGCAAGAATAGATATATGGATAAGGAAAAATAGGAATAATATATAATTTCTGACTGTTAAAAGAGAACTTGTTCTTTATTATTTAAAAATATTATGGTCGGTGCCAAATTCTTGTATTTTAATTCCACTGCTATGATTTTAGAAAGCAATAATAATAATTATTATAGGAACTATAACATATATAACAATAGAATATAATAAAACAAGAGAATAAGAAGCGAGAGGAAGGTAAGTTGAATTATCCAGTTGCAAGATTCTTACAATGTTTTTAAAATAGTTATCATTTGAAAGTATATCATGAATACATAAAGAAAAATACTGTAATCATTAGATCATCAAAAAGAGCACAAAAATATAGCTAAATGACTTATGATGGTTTCACGTATGGTTTTTCAACTCTGCCATCTTTCAAGGATTGTGAAAAAGCAAATCAGTCAGTAGATAGAAACCACACTGTGATTTTTGAATGTTAATCTTTTCCTGAACTAGCAATATGTGGTATAATACTGTCTTGTGATCCTCACAGGCAGGCAACTGCAACTCCCAGTCAGCCACGTGATCATGACTGTAAACAAACCACACACCTGCAGTCATTCTGTATGCAGACAGCCATTCCGTTTTCAACTTTCAGTAAAGTTTTCAATAAGTTACACAAGATATTCAACACTTCATTATAAAACAGGCCTTGTGTTAGATGATTTTTCCTAGCCATAGGTTAAGGTATTTTGAACATGTTTAAGTTAGGCCAGGCTATGCTATGATGTTTGGTAGGTTAGGTATATTAAAAGCATTTTTGATTTATGATATATTCAACTTACAATGGATTTATCAGGACATAGCCCCTTTGTAAGTCAAGAAAGATCTGTACCATGCTGTGACGATATAACATTACACTAAGTAGACTTTGGAAAAACTAGTACAAAAAAAAAAAAACCTTTTAGAACGTTGAAAGGATCAAGTTCATTAAGAACAATAACAGTATTAAATGTGTATGCACTTTGAATGCTTCTATATACACTAGGGAAATATTGGTAGATATAAAAGGGAAATAAACATAAGGCATAGTTGAAATTTAACAATCTTCTTTCAGGAGTTGATGAGACAAACCCCAAAAAGTGAAAATAAAAATATAATTGATGTGAAAAACATTATTGACCAAAATGATCTAGTTGACAATGAATAGTACTACACCTAACAGACAGACGTGGAGCATTTATTAGCATAGACTGTAGACTGGTTACAAAAGATGTCCTAATAAATATCGAAGGCTTGAAACCATTCCGTTTATATCATCTGACCACAATGGTATTTAATCAGAAATTAATAGATACTTGATAATAAGATATCTGAAAAAAAGTCCCTAAGCATTTGGAACTGTATCAACATACCTCTAGATAAACCATGGAGCAAAAACAAAAACAAATAGGGGTGCCTGGGTAGCTGAGTGGATTGAGCGTCTGACTTCAGCTCTGGTCATAATCTCATGGTTCGTGAGTTCCAGCCCTGCTCTGGGCTCTATGCATAGGGCCTGGAGCCTGCTTCGGATTTTGTGTCTCCCTCTCTTTCTGCTCCTCCCCTGCTCACACACTCATTCTCTCTCAAAAATAAATAAAGATTAAAAAAAAATTAAAAAAACAAAAACACCTGCTTTATTTTAAAATTTCATAATTATGCCATACCAGAAATTATATCTTTTGCAAGTACTTAAACAGAATAAAAAAAGGAGATGTTAACTTAGAAATGTGTTAGGGGCTACATAGCTTTTCAAAAATATCTTAGAGGGTACTTTAGTGCCAGGGTGTGAAAGCCACTGCTTAATCTCATGCGAGATATTTAATGAATAATTCTTCCCATCAGAGACTGTAACAATGAAAAGTAAACGGTGGTGAGTACAATAGGGGTTTTGGGTCCTATATTTCTATCTTACTTCTGGGTTTGTGTCTTGAGGATGTATAAGATCTGGGAGGGGCCAAGAAAACACACACACACACACACACACACACACACACACACACACACACTCCCCAGTAATTTTAGGTAAGAGGGGCTCTTGGCTTGTCTCCCAGAATGATGCAAAAATAGCAGAAATAATTATCTTTATTCTTCTAAGCATTTTTGGACGTAGTGGAAAGTTTACCTGCTCTGAAAGGACTTTGCATGGGCAACAAGGGACAACCCAGGGGATACCTCTGCACTGACAGCAAAGTTTAAATAAAAAAAATTATGTTGCCATGCATGCCATTATAGATAAATCACATCAAATACCAGTTGAACTACCTTGATGCAATCTGAGATAAAAGAGGAAAAAATGCCCAAGTATTTGAAATAGTTTTGGTCTCCTAGTGGAAAAATAATAGCATGTACTTACTGGGTCTTCACTCTGTGTCAGGCACTACAAGAATTCCATGTGTATTAACTTAATTCTCACCACTACTATACGTGATACTGTTATAATTCCAATCTTAGAGAAAGCAACAGTTCATCCAGGGGGATGCAATGTTCCCAGGTTATATCATTTATAAGTGGAGGAGCTGGATTAGAAACTTGGAGCAGAAATTGAGACTTATTTTGAAATAATAAATAGAATACAGCTCTTTTGTGAATTTATGTGTGCATAATTCATGATATAACAAATATATACACATACATAAATAAAAACATCACTGGGACTTTACTGATTGTCCCAAGCTGATATGGCTTAACTAGCACTTCCTCAGGTTGTGTTTCCCACAGCTTCTTTTCCTATTCAGGAGTCAAGTTGACTTCATCCATCAAACCATGATTTACAAATGCCAAATCACATCAACTCAAAAGAAGATACTTTGAAGGTCCAGCTTCTCTGGAAAGCCATGATGTAGCAGAGAAAGAAAGTATTACAACCTCCCATATCCAACATGAAAGCACAAGTAAGTAAAAGAAAAAAGAAAACAGAAAGCTTCAACTCCTTTTTCCTATATAGAAATGTAGAAATACCATTTTGAAAGACAAAACAGGAAACTCCTTTTATGTCATTGCACCCCCTTCATGAGCCAAGGATCACATGTATATTGAAAAATATCCAGAGAGGGGTGCCTGGGTGGCTCAGTCGGTTAAGCGTCCGACTTTGGCTCAGGTCATGATCTCATGGTTTATGAGTTCGAGCCCCGCGTCAGGCTCTGTGCTGACAGCTGGGAGCCTGGAGCCTGCTTCAGATTCTGTGTCTCCCTCTCTCTCTGTCCCTCCCCTGCTCATGCTCTGTCTCTCTCTGTCTCAAAAATAAATAAAACATTTTTAAAAAATTAAAAAAAAAAGAAAAATATCCAGAGAAACAATAGTAATGGCTTTTAGTTTCATAATAATTTTATCATACATCCATTCTGCCATGCAGATATCATTGTTTTTGGAGTCATAAAATGCTTGAATGACATTTTTATATAAATAACTCAGAGAAACTCTTAAGGAATAGACTTCACCATGCTTTTGTTCTTGGGGAACACAGAGGTAACCTGACATAGAATAAACAGTCTTAATGTGTTTGTTATAATGTCATTCTTTAATAGCATTTTATGTAAGTAACACTCAAGCATGGTAGCATAATAGCCCTGAGAAATACACAATTCAAACTGGGTTGAAGTATTATTTTATGAGGTGAATAGACAGACACATTAGTCACTAGACTGAGGATGGCATTTTCTTATCTTGAAGCTAGTTCTCCCAATTCTCAATATCTATGTGCTATGAAAGTAATATTGTTATGAAACTACAAAAAATGAAATATATACATATATATATCAGAAACCCCTTAGGAAAAACAATTTATTGACAATGGGATTCACTGAATGGCACACACATAGAATGTATAGCAAATGATTTGATTTTGCAGAGAGGCTGGTATTCTTGTGCAAAAGATGATGGATAAAAGGATAGGGGGTTAAAATCTAAAGGAAAAACAATAAAAATTCAGTCTCCCAAAGGTTTCTCATCATGCATAAAGTTCAATGAAATTCTCAATGCCTCTAGGTAAGTAAAAATTTTTACTGAGTCTGATTATTTCCTTGTCTATTTCCTTGTCTTAGACTTGTCTAAGTTTTACAGGCTTAACTATGCTGTAATACAAAGGTGCAATGTCTTTCTTGACTTTAGCTACAAGAATAGGTATAGGAAAACATCATCTTTTTCTTTTTAATTTTTTTAAGTTTATTTTGAGAGAGAGAGAGAGGGAGGGAGGGAGTTGGGGAGGGGCAGAGATTGACTGAGACAGAATGCCAAGCAGGCTTCATTCACACTGTCAGCACAAGGCTGGATACGGGGCTCTATCCAAAACCATGAGATCATGACCTGAGCCGAAATCAAGAGTCAGATGCTCAACTGACTGAGCCACCCAGGCACCCCTACATCATCTTTTTTCTTAAATTCTTTTTCCCTTAGGTAGGAGGCATAAAGCCTCAAAAGCACATTTAAATGATATGAAATATATTACAATTATTTTAAACTAAGGTTAAGATGAATTATAAGCAAGGGAGATTCTGAAAAATAATGATGCAATTAGGGAGTATTGTTGAATCATGAGGTTGGAATATTTGTTGAGATAATTTTTAATATTTTTGTTCACTTTTTCTCCACTTACGTTATTACAGAGTTACGGCCTAGAAATAGAAAAAATCTCTAATACTTCTGTCTTTCAAATGCGTTAGCAGAATTATGAGTTAACTTGTGGCTACCTTCCCCTCAATTTTATAAAGGCTCATTTTACTTGGTAAGATGTTATCTGACCTGCTGACTGCAGGCTCCCCAACCTGGGTCACTGGCATGTAACTTAAAAAAGAACATGATGAAGATTCCTTTCTGCTCTAACAATATGTCACTTTCTAAGTAAAGAAAATATTAAATATTATTGAACACTTAGTATATCATATGTTCTGTTCTAATACTTTGCTGGTATGAACTTGGGCAGACAACTAAGGCAAAGAGAAATTCAGTAACTTTTCCAAGATAGTGAGCTTGGATTCAAATCCAGGCAGTCTGGCTCCAAACACCAAGTATTCCTAAACTATACATTTTTCCCCCACTGTTAGAAACAACATAATCTGCAAAACTGATAGGTGTAAATGGATGAACAATGCCTTTTAAAGAGAAAACAAATGGGAATTTTCTTGCATATATGTAAAATATAGAAATTTACACAGAAACTGACAATATTGGCTTCTTCTGGGGTTAGGACTTAAATAAATGAGGGAAAATGGTACAAGGAGAATTTTCCATGTATATTCGTCTGGAAGTTTTGAATTTTGAAATATCTAGATGCATTATTTTCACAAAAATGGATCAATAAGTAAAACTTAAAAAGAGAAAAACAAGTATAAGATTCAGTAGATTCTATCATGTCAACAAGCAATTATAAGTCCAACATTAAAAAGAAAAGTTGAGAGAGGGGCCAAGATGGTGGAGCAGCATGGAATTTTTTTTTTGCTTCCCTCGGCCCTGAAATGCAGCTAGAGCAACTCCAAACCATCTTGCACATCTAGAAAACTGGTTTGAGGATAAACACAACAATCTGCACAACTTGAACCACAGAACTTGGCAGGTAGGTACGAGGCACGGAGAGGTGAACTGGGGGAGAGAAGCTACCTAGAATAGGGAGGGAACTCATTGCTTGCAGAAGAGGATGGGGGGGGAGGGGGGTACAGGAAAAGCAATCTCTTCTCCCCGCCCCCCCATCCCATCCTGAAAGCAGCTGGAGAGAAAGAAAGACAAAGAGTAGACTGAACAAAAAAGAGAGAAAGGAGAAAGGAACTGCAAGGGACTGGAAAAAAAGGGAAAAAGGAGAAAGGAGAGGGCTTAAATTCCATGAGTACACTATAAACAGGGGAGTGAAGAGCCTGAAACTCCACAGCTCAATACCTGGTGGTGTTCTGGTGGGAAGGGCGAAAGCCCAGGAGCAGACAGCAAGAGCAGAGGGGTCTTTAGGCTGGAGGACGTCTGGTCCTGTGCAGAGAACAGCCACATTCGCTGGTATTGGAAAAAAGACGTTAACAGTTCACTGAAGCCTGGTGCCAGGTGGGTGTTGTGATTTACCATAATCGCTGAACCACAGCTGCTACACGATTGCGCGAACCTTCTCTGGGGCGGGCTGGCACCCGGCCGCAGTCTCTGAGCATCTACAGCAACACAGTCCTGCCAACGTTCTAGGGGGTGGGCCGGCACCCAGCCATTACTGGCGAGACCTTCCACCAGAGGCTCTGAGCGGGTCAAAGCTGCAGGGTGCTCAGAAGGGAGGGGTTTGGAGACGCGGCCCGACTGAGATAAAACTCAGGATGCACGTACCACCTGGCAGGCTGAACAACTTGGTCACAGTGCAGAAGCGGGGAGGAGGCGGAAGCCAGAGACACAGGAGGGGTGTGCTTGATTGCCAGTCAGCAAGAGCACAGAGTACTGATACCAGAGAAGGGTAGCTGTGTGACACCATTTTGACGCCTCATACGCATGCGCATACACGCCTACACGCACCACAGTGACCCACCCCAGCAAATTAAGTAGCGCCATCTAGTGGAAAATGTGGTGGCTACACTAAATCCCACCCAACTGGGCCACCATGCTCTGCAAGAGCACAAATCTCTCTCCCTGATTAGTTTGTGGACTATAAAGGGCTTCATAGTTTGACTTCTAGGGGAAGCCGGATGTAATTTCAATCTTATTTCATTCTTTTCACTGGTCCATCCGTTCAATTTTTTTTTTCTTTTTCTTTTCTTATTCTTGAATACAGAAAGAAAAAATTTTGTTTTCCGTTTTTATAAAAAAGATATTTCTTTTTTTCTATTATATTTATACTTTGTGTAAATTTTCAAACTTCTATTATACTTTCATTATTTCATTTTATTCTCTTTAATTTTTTCATTTTTTGAAATTTTCGATGCTTTCCTTTTTTTGTTTTTTCTTTTTTTCCTATTTTTTCCCCTTTGTTTCCTTCCCCCCCCCCTTTTTTTTTTCTATTCTATACAGCTTCTTTCAACAACCAGACCAAACCACACCTAGGAGTTAGCACCCTTTATTTGATTTTTTTGGTGTTGTTTTTAATTTTGTAATTTTTATTTTTTTTTAATTTTATTAATGCTTTTTCTTCCTTCAAAATGGCAAAATGAAGGAATTCACCTCAAAAGAAAGAACAGGAAGAAATGACAACCAGGGACTTAACACACATACAAGCAAGTTGTCTGAACCAGAATTTAGAATCACAATAATAAGAATACTAACTGTGGTTCAAAAAAGCATAGAATCCCTCTCTGCAGAGATAAAAGAAGTAAAATCTAGTCAGGATGAAATTAAAAATTCTATAACTGAGCAGCAATATGAATGGATGCCACAGTGGCAAAGAGGGATGAAATAGAGCAGCAAATCAGTGATATAGAGGACAAATATTTGGAGAGTAATGAAGCAGAAAAAAGGGAAACTAAGGCAAAACAGTATGATATAAGAATTAGAGAACACAGTGACTCATTATAAAGGAATAACATCTGAATTATAGGGTTCCCAGAAGTTGAAGAGAGAGAAAAGGGGATAAAAGTTTTACGTGAGTAAATCATAGTGGAAAACTCTCCTAACATGGAGAGAGACACAGACATCAAAATCCAGGAAGCACAGAGAACCCCCATTAGATTCAACAGAAATCGACCATCAACAAGGCATATCATAGTCAAATTCACAAAATACTCAAGCAAGGAAAGAATCATGAAACCAGTAAGGGGAAAAAAGTCCTTAACTTATAAGGGAAGACAGATCAGATTTGCTGCAGACCTAGCCACAGAAAATTGGCAAGCCAGAAAGGAGTGGCAGAATATATTCAATACACTGAATCAGAAAAAATATGCAGCCAAGAAATCTTCATCCAGTAAGACTGTCATTCAAAATAGAAGGAGAGATAAAATTTTCCAAAACAAAAATTAGAGTTTGTGACCACTAAACCAGCCCTGCAAGAAATTTTAAGGGGAATACTCTGAGGGGAGAAAAGATGGAATAAAAAAACAAACAAACAAACAAACAAAAAACACCAAAAGCAACAAAGACTAGAAAGGACCAGAGAATAACACCAGAAACTCCAACTCTACAGGGAACATAATGGCAATACATTCATATCTTTCAGTACTTACTCTAAAATGTCAGTGGACTAAATGCTCCAATCAAAAGACATAGGGTAACACAATGGATAAGAAAACAAGATCTATGTGGTGTTATAAGAAACCCATTGTAGACCTAAGGACACCTTCAGATTGAAATTAAACAGATGGCTCTCCATCTATCATGCTAATAGTCACCAAAAGAAAGCCAGAGTAGCCATACTTATATCAGACCATCTAGACTTTAAAATAAAGATTCTAACAAGAGATGAAGGGCATTACATCATAATTAAGGGGTCTATTCACCAAGAAGATCTAACAATTGTAACATTTATGCTCCAAATGTGATAGCACCCAAATACATAAATCAAGTAATCACAAAAATACAGAAACTCATTGATAATAATACCATAATAGTAGGGAACTTCAACACCCCACTTACAACAATGGAAAGATCATCTAAACACAAAATCAACAAGGGAACAATGGCTTTGAATGACACAATGGACCAGATGGACTTACCACATATATTCAGAACATTTCACCTTAAAGCAACAGAACACATACTTCTCAAGTGCACATGGAACATTCTCCAGAATAGATCACATACTGGGACACAAATAAGCCCTCAACAAGAACAAAAAGATCAAGATCATACGATGCATATTTTCAGATCACAACACTATGAAACTCGAAATCAGCCACAAGGAAAAATGTGGAAAGATAACAAATACTTGGAGACTAAATAACATCCTACTAAAGAATGAATGGACTAACCAAGAAGTTAAAGAGAAAATTAAAAAGCACATGGAAGCCAATGAAAATGATAATACCACAGCCCCAAACCTATGGGACACAGCAAAACACGGTCATAACAGGCAAGTACATAGCAATCCAGGCCTTCCAAAAGAATGAAGAAGGGTCTCAGATACACAACCTAACCTTACACCTTAAAGAACTGGAAAAAGAACACCAAATAAAACCCCAAGCCAGCAGAACACATGAAATAAGAAAGATTAGAGCAGAAAACAATGCTATCAAAACCAAAACAAACAAACAAACAAAAACAGAATGGATCAATGAAACCAGGAGCTGGTTCTTTGAAAGAACAAAATTGATAAATCCCTAGCCAGTTTGATCAAAAAGAAAAAGAACCAAATAAATGAAATCAAGAATGAAAGAGGAGAGATCACAACCAACACAGCAGAAATATAAACAATAATAAGAGAATATTATGAGCAGTTATACGCCAATAAAATGGGATATCTTGAAGAAATGGACAAATTCCTAGAAACATATAAACTACCAAAACTGAAATGGGGAGAAATAGAGAAAATTTGAACATACCCATAACCAGTAAAGAAATCAAATTAGTAATCAAACATCTCCCAAAAAATGAGTCCAGAGCCGGATGGCTTTCCAGGGGAATTCTATCAAACATTCAAAGAAGAGTTAACACCTATACTTTTGAAGCTGTTCCAAAAAATTGTAAATGGAAGGAAAACTTCCAAACTCATTCTCTGAAGCCAGCATTACCTTGATTCCAAAACCAGAAAAAGACCTCATTAAAAAGGAGAACTACAGACCAATTTCCCTGATGAACATGGATGCAAAAATCCTCAACAAGATACTAGCAAACCAGATCCTACAATACATTAAAAGAATTATTCATCACAACCAAGTGGGATTTATACCTGGGATGCAGGGCTGGTTCAATATCCGCAAAACAATCAGTGTGATACATCACATCAATTAAAGAAAGGACAAGAACCACGTGATCCTCTCAATAGATGCAGAGAAAGCATTTGACAAAAGATAGCATCCTTTCTTGATAAAACCCTCAAAAACATAGGGATAGAAGGATCGTACCTCAAATCATAAAAGCCATATATGAAAGACCCACAGCTACTCTCATCCTCAATGGGGAAAAACTGAGAGCTTTCCTCCTAAGGTCAGGAATAGGGCAGGGATGTCCACTCTTGCCACTGTTATTCAACATAGTATTGGAAATCCTAGCCTGAGCAATCAGATAACACAAAGGAATAAAAAGCATCCAAAACAAGGAGGAAGTCAAACTTTCACTCTTCACAGACGACATGATACTCTATGTGGAAAACCCAAAAGATTGCACCAAAAAACTTCTAGAACTGACCCATAAATTCAGCAAATTCACAGGATATAGTATCAATGCACAGAAATCGGTTGCATGCCTATACACGAATAATAAAGCAACAGAAAGAGAAATCAAGGAATTGATCCCATTTATAATTGCACCAAAATCCATAAAATACCTAGGAATAAACCTAACCAAAAAGGTGAAAAATCTATACACTGAAAACTATAGAAAGCTTATGAAAGAAATTGAAGAAGACACAAAAAGAAGGAAAAATATTCCATGGATTGCATTGCAAGAACAAATATTGTCAGAATGTCAATACTACCCAAAGCAATCTACATATTCAATGCAATCCCTATCAAAACACCAGCATTCTTCACAGAGCTGGAGAAAACAATCCTAAAATTTGTATGGGACCAGGAAAGATCCTGAATAGCCAAAGCAATCCTGGGAAAAAAAAAAAAAAAAAAAAAAAAAAGAACAAGGCTGGAAGCATCACACTCCCAGACTTCAAGCTGTATTACAAAGCTGTAATCATTAAGGCAGTATGGCACAAAAACACTCAGATCAATGGAAAAGAATAGAGAACCCAGAAATGGACCCACACACGTATGGCCATGTAATCTTTGGCAAAGCAGGAAAGAATATCCAATGGAATAAAGTCAGTCTTTTCAGCAAATGGTGCTGGGAAACCTGGACAGCAACATGCAGAAAAATGAACCTGGACCACTTTTTTACACCATACCCAAAAAGGAACTCAAAATGGATGAAAGACCTAAACACTAGACAAGAAGCCATCAAAATTATAGAGAAGAAAACAGGCAAAAACCTCTTTGACCTTGGCCGCAGCAACTTCTTACTCAACATTTCTCTGGAGGCAAGGGAAACAAAAGCAAAAATCAACTATTGGGACCTCATCAAGATAAAAAGCTTCTGCACAGTGAAGGAAACAATCAGCAAAAACTAAAAGGCAACTGACGGAATAAGATATATATTTGCAAATGACATATCAAATAAAGGGTTAGTATCCAAAATCTATAAAGAACTTATTAAACTCAATACCCAAAAACAAATAATCTAGTGAAGAAATGGGCAAAAGCCATGAATAGACACTTCTACAAAGAAGACATTCTATGGCTAAAGACACATGAAAAAATGCCCAATATCACTCATCACCAAGGAAATACAAATTAAAACCACAATGAGATACCACATTACACCAGTCAGAATGGCTAAAACTAACAACTCAGGCAACAACATGGTGGCAAGGATGTGAAGAAAGAGATCTCTTTTGCACTGCTGGTAGGAATACAAACTAGTGGTTTTCCACTCTGGAAAACAGTATGGAGGTTCATCAAAAAATTAAAAATAGAACTACCCTACAACCCAGCAACTGCACTACTAGATATTTATCCAAGGGATACAGGTGTGCTATTTCGAAGGGCCACATGCACCCCAATGATTATAGAAGCACTATCGACAATAGCCAAAGTATGGAAAAGTTCAAATATTCATCAATGGATGAATGGATAAAGATGTGGTGTATTGATATATATATATACATATATATATATATATATATATTTATATATATATGTATGTGTATATATATATATGGATATATATGTATGTGTATATATATATATATACACCTACACACACACACACACACACACATACACACAACGGAGTATTACTTGGCAATTGAAAAGAATGAGATCTTGCCATGTGCTACATGTGGAGGGAGCTGGAAGATATTATGCTAAGTGAAATTAACCAGTCAGAGAAAGACAAATATCATATGACTTCACTCATAGGAGGAATTTAAGACAAAACAGATAAACATAAGGGAAGGGAAGCAAAAATAATACAAAAACAAGGAGGGAGACAAAAGACAAGAGACTCTTAACTACAGAGAATAAATTGAAGATTGTTGGAGGGGTTGTGTAAGGGGATTGGCTAAATGGCTAAGGGGCATAAGGAAGGACACTCATTGGGATGAGCACTGGGTGTTATACGTACGGGATAAATCACTGGAATCTACCCCTGAAATCATTATAGCACTATATGCTCACTAACTTGGATATAAATTCAAAACAAAAAAAATAATAATAATAAAAAGAAAGAAAAGTTGAAGACATTCTTGGGGAATTCAACATGTTTTATTTTGCCAGGCAAATGATTTCTTCAATATCCAATTAAATATTAAGGTACTAACTACATTTCATTTGTTTTCTCACAGAGTGAACATTCACCGTAATGACAGTTTCATCATGCTAAAATCTATTCACAAACCTACACTTTGAAAAAAGTGCATTCCTAGGAAATTTTATGTACAATACAAATGGAAAACATATTAAATCACTGAAATGTCAAACTACACAAAATAATACTAATTAACCACAATATTCAGTATATGTTGACAATATTTTTTGAGAAAGTTTTCTTTACATTTGGCAGTTATGTTCAAAATTTTCTATAATTTTAAAAGTAATAAAAGTATATACAATTGAATAATGTTCAAAGGAGAAGGTATTAAATAGCACAAATAATATTACAAAACTAAACACCCTTATTGTCTATCATTCTGGTTTTACACTAAGCAAGGGGACCTGTGTAGTTACCCTATCTTCTGACTCTAAAACAATTTTACTTTAACTCTGTACATAGAATAGAATGGTCATAAACATTGAAGATGGATTTGGCTTTCCACTGATGTGCATTTCTATTTTTGCACATAGAGAAGAAATAAAGAAGTTTAGTTATATTCTTTAAGCAGGCAAAATATCTGTATAATAAACTGCTTTAGTGAGTACTTTAGAATCATACACATTTGGAAAATAGCTTTTGTTTATTAGCTTATTTTTGAATGAACATTATTTATGTTGTGTATTTTAACTGCAGTGTTTGCCCTCACTGGGGCCTCCTCTTATAATATCATAACTTACCACCACTTAAATAAGAAATCAGAAATCTTAAATAAGAAATCAGAAATCTTAAATCTTCTTAGATTCTGATCAATGATCACATTCATTTGGACAATGATTTAGCTCAAGCTTTTATACTGTGGCGTTTAAAAAGGTAATACATCTACCTTAACTTCTTTGTGGACTATAAACTATACCTATAATTTTGTACTAGATTTTGAAAAGATATATGATGCAATTTCTATTTCCACCTGGAAACATGACCATTTCTTGAAAAGTAAATAAAATAAAAAAGCAAAAGTTGTGTTTTTAAAGGAAATATAACAATAGAAAGACATTTCTCATATTTCTCCCATTTAATTGCTATTTGGAGTAAAACGTTCAAAAATAAATTATTCTAATGAAAGGATCCAAACTTACAAATAGAAGAAAGTTATTTTACTCATTATAGAACTTATCATATTTGTATTTATATACCAGTGTGCATAAGTACCAGCATTCTTTTAAAAGAAAGTATGTCTATTTTTGTTCATATTTGAATTTTTTTCATTTCTCCACAAAATGAGCACCTCTTCAGCACACATTAAATATCATTTAAAAAGAAAATGAATTGGTGACTTAAAATCTGTATGATATCTGAGATTGGCAAACCAAAAAAATGTGAGAGTTAATTATTGAAATTAATCACTCATGTTAAAAATTAGTTATATTTTTTATCAACAGCTCTTAATAAAATTGCATTCCTTACTTTATTTTTCCCCATTTTAGTTTCACCTCTCATATACAAGTTTGATATTTCATTTCTTCTTCTTATATTGTTTACTTTGCCATGCAGACTAGAAAGTTAGAACAAATACAGTAATTAATTAAACAGTGTGAGATTATATTCTCTGAGTCTAAAATAACTTAAATAACTTCCAAAAAAAGTGCTTTCGTTTGGAAGGTAATAGCGTAAGAATATAAACTTAAATGCTTCACTGACATAACTCCAATCAAAGATGTTTATGGTGAGGGTCATTTATTTTATCTTCCTAAAACAAACAAACAAAAAAAACCCAAAGATCAATAACAGGTATCAGCAACTGACCATTTTCACAATAATAAAAAAAAATTAATATATTTCACTGGAAAAAAATAAACTGTTCATTGTTTTATTTATGAATCACTCACGTTTTATACAATTTTTAGATGCTTTCTTCCTTGACTTGTATCTATTCAATATTTCTTTTGAGAGCTACTCTATCACATGTATTTATACCACTTTTACAATGTAAAAGTTTTAAATGTGGCATTTGTGCCATTTAAAATCAGTGACAATTCCAAATCTAAACCGTTAATGCAAGGAAGGAAAATCACAGGGTTATGGCCCTCATTCAATTAAGGGATGTAAGAATTTTAGTTTTATAGCCGCCATATCGATTTTGAAGAAAAAGTAAATAAAGATATAAATAAAATCTAGGTTAACTTAAATATTTATATGCACCATGAGGACCATGACATGTCTAGTGCTAGTCAATATCATACAAGAAAATGCATGCTCATTTCAGTTCATGTAATATTTACTTTGGTAGTGAGTAACCACATTTATCAGGAATTTCCCATGGGTTAAAACACAAGGTTCTTTGCTCAAAATTTGATCATTGAAGACAGACCATTCTTTACTGGAAGCATAAGCCCCAAGTAAGAGAACATTATGACTCTGGCAACTGATTCCTCCTGTTTCTACTTTTCCGGCTATTGATGAGAGCTTTTAACTTGCCATAGTCCCCTCTTATCTTCTGGGATTCTTCTCCATGTTGATGTTGCTGCCGAGTGTCTTTGCAGTACTGATTAATCATCTGCATTTCTGAGTGGCTGAATGCCCCCATGATGTCCTTTGGGTGGAAGGGTAAAGCTCTCACAGAGCTGGCCCAGGTCCATGGGGACCATTTGTCTGTCACAACAGCCACCATTTCAGAATCTAAAACTTTGAAGTTGATCTTGGCTATTGTCTGCTTGAAGCTGTTTTCTGTTGCAATGCAGTGATATAGTCCTTGGTCAGAATCCTGAACAGAGCGGATTAGAAGTCCTTGTGAAGTGGCTATGATTCGTTCATTCAGCTTGACCTAAAAGAGAGATTCATCAAAGATCCAAACCCAACTCTGTGTCTTCTAAAAAGATATGATCAACATATACAGAGTATCACTGAACTTCCAAATTTGGCAAAAGCATCTAGTACTGATCAGCTTCCTTCTTAGTGAACATAAAGTTTTGGTCAGTTCCACTGCCTGTTTTGCCCAGGAGATGTTGTCTTAAGAGCACTGAATCTATTAAAATCTATTAAAGACAGGATGAAGTTATCACCCACATTGCCAAAAATAGCTTAAAGTTCATTCCCTTTGGATGGAAGTAGTTTCTCCACCAATAAGCACAGAGTTTTGGTTGCTTTGGGAATATGAATCACAGTCAACCTATATACACAAAATTCACAGATAATTTAAAATATCTATTTCATCCTGGAATTCCTGTCTTTAATTGCAACAAAATACTCTGTTATTAGTAAAATCATTAAGCCACAGTTAAATGGTTGAATTTTTATCATTTTTTAATGAATGAATGAATATTCTCCTAAGTAAAAACTGAAACAATTCATTACTTTATTAAAGCAGTAAGATGACTCAAAAAAAAAAAAAAATCATGTAAGCAGAGACTGAGTTTTGAATACTATCGAGGCTTTTTCCAATTATCCCAAACTAAAGAATGACTAAAAATAAGATGAAATGCCATCATCTTCTAAGTCTTCTAAGTAGTTTTACTTGCCAAGGAAAGATAATACAAAGCTATGAGGTAATATTTAATTATAGGCTTGTCCTAGAAAAACTATTATTTTCTGGATATTAGTTAAATGCATGAAATCATCTTTCTTAAAGTTCTAGCTATAGTATTGCCAACAGACTAAAAACTTAAGTGGTAAGAAGTTCTTTAACATGCATACTCGAGAATGTTCTTTCACTGAGAGAAAAAACAAAAACAAAAACAAAAAAAACACCCCTGACCAAAATAAAAATAAAGGAATGCATGTACAATGCTTTTTTAAATGGTAAATTTCTGTGTAAATAGGTATTTTATTATCAATGAAATAAAAATCAAACATAGATTGTTTTAGATAAAAAGTAAGCTTCACACAAAAGCACAAAAAGGCAAAGTATACAATTGAAATACAGATAATAGAACAGACCTAGAAGAGGGAGATCAGGAAGAAGGACTGAAATATATAAACTGAAGTTTTGATGTTAATTTAATTTTTAAAGTTTAAGTGTGTCCCCAAAATAGTTTCAATCATGTAGAAATGCATTAAAAAAAAAAGGAGAGAAAGCCTTTTATGTTTGTGCAAAATTAGGAAAAATTGTGGATGCCAATTTGATAAAATCATATAACGTATATAAATGTGATGCAGAAACTTCTTTTCTAGGAATTTATTCCAGAAGATACAGTCACAAGTATGCAAGTATTCATGTAAATGATGTTTGATAAGAAGAAAAACAATAAGCTAAGCAGTAGATGGCTTTAAAAAAACCTTAAGATATATTCATATAGTGGAACACTATGTGGCTAGGAAAAATAAGTTAGCTGCATATGTACTTACTGATATTAAAGTGGGTGAGTGTACATCAGAGAGAGAGAGAGAGAGAGACAAAGAGAACGATAAAAATAGGAAAATTATTGGGGAATATTTGGAGGAATACATTATGATTGAATATATAATTCCTAGTAGCTTTATACTTTGGGGAAGTGTGAATAAATATTGAAGTGAAGGGGAAGAGGACTTTTAGTGATCATTTTATGCTATTCAGTATGAACTATGTACATTTTCTCCATGAGCTTTTATCATTTGTCTTACATTTAAAAAAATTCTTTAAATGTTTATTTTTGAGAGAGAGAGAGATACAGAGTGTGAGTTGGGGAGGGGCAGAGAAAGAGAGGGAGACACAGAATCTGAAACAGGCTCCAAGCTCTGAGCTGTCAACACAAAGCCCAATGTGGGGCTCGAACTCAGGAACAGCAAGATCATGACCTAGACTGAAGCTGGACGCTTAAACAACTGAGCCACCCAGATGCCCCCGTCTACATTATTTTTAAAAAATTCAATATTTACATATTAACATGAGAAATAAGCACCTTTTTGCCTAAACTACTAAGAAAGAATTAGGATAAATTTAATAAGACAGTAATAGTTTGCTTAGCCAAAGTAAGGAGTAGAATTGTGCTCTATAAATTCTAGATAAAATAGATTTGCATAATTATATTATAGTTAATGTTTTCCTAGTCTTACAGCAATCTTATGCTTTTGAGATTTGAAGAAAAAGCAAGATAGTAATAACTGAGTGCCTACATTCTTGGGCATTCTGAAATAAAATATCAGAAATATCACAAAAGAGATTCAATCATTAAATCTATAACTCAATCCATTATTAATTGCTTCATTATTTCTGTGGCATGTATTCAAGCTTGTATGTACTTGTTTTCTTTAAATAATACAAATTATATTCACTGATTGTATATGATACTATTTAACTTTTTAATATTTTTTAAGTTTAATTATTTTTGAGAGAGAGAGAGCACACGTATGTTCAAATTGGGAAGGGGCAGAGAGAGAGGGAGAGAAAGAATACCAAGGAGGTTCTGTGCTCAGCATGAGCCTGATGTGGGGCTCAATCCCATGACCCAAACCGTGAGATCATGACCTGAGCCGAAATCAAAAGCTGGATGCTTAATCAACTGAGCCACCTAGATGTCCCTCTATTTAACTTTTTAGTGAATTAAAGAAAAACATTTTATTCATGTAAGGTAATCCCTGTTTGAGTTGTAGATTTCCAATTCACATATATACACACAGACCTTCTCAAGAAGGACTGTCCATGAATACATGCCATGCTTTAGCCTAAGAACTTCATTTCTGTACAATAATCATCACCACACATTATGACTTCTATCTCAGCTTATGTTGTAAGACAATTATTATCACCTATATCCACTCAAAAGAATTTAAAATTAACTAGTCTGTAGAAATTTCAAGTCCTTTTTGATGACAGATTTTTGTAGCAAAGTAAACAGATCTTAAACAATATTTTTATTAATAATGATGTCTCAAAAGATTTTTTTAGTATCATAGAATTCTGGGGCAAGAAGAGGTCTTAACGTTCATCTAGCTCCTCTTTCCTCCAGATGGCTAAAAAAAATAATCTTTTTTTTTTTTTTTTTTTTTTTTGAGAGAGAGAGAGCTCGCTCCTGAGTGGGGGCAGAGGCAGCAGGAGAGGGAGAGAGAATCATAAGTAGTCTCCATACCCAGCACAGGGCCCAACAAGGGGCTCAGCCTCAGGACTGTGAGATCATGACCGGAGCCCAAATCAAGAGTTGGATGCTCAACCAACCGAGCCATCCATATGTCTCAGTTAAATCTCTTCTTATGCAAGTGCTCATCAGCCTGTGGTTTAATATCCCACAGACATGGATGCACAATGACTAAACAGCTCCTACTGTCTTTGGACAGGCAGGCATGAGTTGTAAAGTATTCTCCATATGAAGCCAACATCTATTTCAGTAACTCTGATGCAGTGCCTGGTTCTATAGCTTTGGATTGTGTCCCTTCTACATAGTCCTAATTAACTTAATATGTAGTACTTAAACTGTCCACAATAGAATACACCCAAATGGGGAAGGCTCCATTTTCCCCTTTGCTCCATCAGACTTTATGAACACTGCTAAAAACATGACATTTTAGACTACCCAAAGGCTTTATATATACATATTTTTTTTCTTCTTCTTCCTCCTATTTGTCAGTACAACATGACATGAGTATTATGGACTTCATTATTTATAATATTTCACCCTATGCTGTTTTACAATGTTTCCCTTCTAAAACAGCTCTTTAAGATCACTGAAAAGTTAATGTCAGTGTCCTTTTATTTGAAAAAACTGCTTTTTCCATATCACCAAATAAAGGCAGTGCTCCCATAAACAATGGTTCCATACATTACCTAACCAAAATCATAGAGTTATGGATAATAAAGCAAAGGAAATAGATTACTGCACGGCAGAAAAATGCTTCTTACATAAAAGTTATAGTTCAGTGAAATTTCTTGCTGAGGAAAATTGAATTTTTTAAAAGCTCCCTTTTATCTTGTGAATCACACAAAGGTGCTGCTGAGTGAGAACTTGGCTTCTGGTTTTGCACACATCATGTTTCTTTTACAAATGCTTCCTCCTATCACTACCCCCGTCTTGAGCGCAGGCAGCAAGGATTTCTAATTAATTCATCAACTCTACAGACAAAGGATTTTAAAGGAAGTGGCACTTGTCATCCTGAGGACATAAAAGGATGTTCATATGCCTTTTCTTTTTCATTTGATCTGAACACTAAGGGGTGGTGATTTAATGTCTTTCCAAAGCCCTGACTGATTGCTGTAGTGCTGCCTTACTCACCTCTTTCCTCCTGTCTTTGTCTTTCTGTAACAGCCACTTGATAGATGCCTGTGGAGACTTAGGGGCACACTCAAGGAAAGTGGTGTTATTTTTTACTCCATACTGAACAATTTCAGCTGCATTTCTATATGCTGAAAAGCAAAAATGAAAGGAGAAAGACAGGGAATAGAATTCAGAGCATATTCTCCTATATGAAAGTTTATTTCTCTATACAATTGTGATCATCTATAGAAACCACCAAAAGGCAATTTTTAATCATTGAACAAGCAGACTATTATACATTGTTTACCTGCTGTGTTTAACCTAAAAGGAAGGACAAAAAGACATGGGGGAATTGATGTTTATTCAAGAATTACTTGATACCAAGGAATGTCCTTCATATCACTTTGAACTTTTAATTATTACAATATACTTATGAATTCAGTTTTCTCAGTTTTTCATAGCTGAGAAAACTGAAGCTGTGAATTATTAGGAAACACATCTTACTTAAAGAGTTAGTAAGTGCCAGGCATTATTAAAGCCAGTTTCATACATACTCAATGTAGTATAGATGAAATTCAGAAGCTTCAGGAAAAGTCAGAAAGCAAAGAGTGTCTACAATGGGAAGTGGTGATTAAAGACACAATCTCTGTATTCAGATGTATTGGAAGCAAAATTCTGACTTCAACGATGCTGGGTGTGTAACCTTACACAAGTTACTTGACATTTCTGTGCCTCAGCTTTACTTGGCTCTAAAACATGGATTATGTTTTCAAATAGGTTCTTTACTGAAATTCTTAATTTAGGAAGACCATTTAGTATAATCATGTGGTAGCTTAGACATAAACAGAATCTTTATTCATAAAACAGGGATAATTATAGTGTAATTATAATTATAGAAACTGTAGTACAGTTTCATAAGCATTAAGTGAGATAGTCCATTAAAAAGCACTTAACTCAAGTTCTGACACAAAGCCAACATAGATGTTCGTTCATCGTGACCCCTAGTGACAGACAGTTCTAACACTAGAGCGAATACTATTAGTACAACTGGCACAAGTATTTATAAAATAGTACACAGAGAAATGATAACTTGGATGTATTCCCTTAGATGTATGGAACAACCAAGCAAAATGTGTCATAATTTTCTCCTTATACTTAGTGGAGTTAGTAACGTCATTTTTTTACTAAAGAAAGGCCCACACTCAAAAATATTAGCAATAGGAATCTTGGTGTTAATTGTTAGCAAGAGTGTGTCTGCAGCACCTGCATGAGCTAAGAAGAGCTCTGTCTGAAGATACTTCACTCAAGGGATTGATGTGGAGCTGGGAGAAAGTATACTGGGGAAAGTATAATAATATGGGATCTACATGTGAGGATCAGAGAAAAACGGGTTAGATTGCTTGTAAGACATAAGACAGGACCGTCAAAAGTACTGGAATGGTTATAAACTGTAAAACCAAGGCACTGTAGTATACCCATGAAAACAGCAGGATATTCACATAGCCCAAAGTGGAAGCAATCCAAGTGTCTAGCGATAGATGAATGAATAAACAAAATGTGATATATGCATACAATAGAATACTTTTCCATTTCCAACAGAAAGAAATTCTGACACATGTCAACAACATGAATGAACCCTGAAGAACTGAAATAAGCCAGTTACAAAACGAAGAATATTTTGTGATCCCACTTATAAGGGGTATCTAGAATAGTCAAATTCATAAAGACAGAAAATAGCATGGTAGCTTCCAGAGGCTGGGGCAGGGGGAATAGGGAGTTAGTATTTAACGGGTATAGAGTTTCACTTGGGAAAGATGAAAAAGTTCTAGAGATGAGCTGGTTGTACAACAATGTGAATGTACTTGATACCACAGATCTGTACATTTTAAAATAGTTAAAATGGTAAATTTTATGTTGTTTCTATTTACCACAATAACAAACAAACAGGGTACTATTCTATTTGTTTTCAGTGGTAAATTTTTTAGAGCAATTTTTTTTTCTTAAGAAAGAAGGTAACAGCTTTGTTTCTTCAGAAAATAATAGCTAGGAAAATCTGTAACTGATATCTTTGTGAAAGACCTACCAACTAACATACATACCCAAGGTGTCTGTGTCCATGGACATTTGTCTTTTTTACTATACATACAAATGACATTTGATTTTTAATTTCCGTATCTGAACACCAAGAATCTTCATAGTGAATCTTTCCTTAAAATGTGAGATCTGAATTTATTATGAAGGTTCCCTCACTGAAATGTGATACAGAGTTTTGCTACTCTTTACCAAAATTGACCATTGCTCACTTTTAATACCTTTTAGATTAAATCCTCTGCATTGAGTCAATGGATTTCCATGTCTCACATCTTGTCTTCGGCTCCTCCTGTAAGTGCAGAGACATAAATAAAACGGACTTAGAATTAACATTGCTGATTACACCACACTTAAAAGATTGCATGTTTAATTTCACAATATTTTAATTGCCTAAGCTTTCATAAAGAAAACTGGTCTGATTATCTAATAGAGCTACTTCACATTTCTTGTTCAACACTTCCATGACAGGATGAGTACTTAACCCTTTTTTCATTCGGAATTAATTCTGTCCCTCCCCATCTAGGAAGAGTGATAAGATGGCTATGAAACCCTTATTATTTGCATTTCCTGGGTAAATGTTAGATTCCAAATTAATAGTGTAAATTTTAATTTAGGGACATTCAGCCAAAATTTTCTAAGATGAAACTTCTAATGTATAAATTCACTGGCATCTTCTTTCTTGTAATTTTTTTCTTAAATGAACATAGCTTTCTTAGACGAGTCAACACTTTCTAATACTTTTAAGATATTTTAAAACTTTTCTGAAATAAGTGATAGAGAGAACAGGCACATTTAGTGTAAAATTAAGCAAAATTGTTCATTTACTAGAATAAGAATTTTCCTTCAAATTTTCACTTTGAAAAATGTCAAGTCAACAGGAAAGTGGTGAGTACAATGAACACTGATAGAGACATGAATAGTTATACTTTGCCACATTTATTTTTTTCTATCATATGCAAGTACTGTGTTGTGTATTGTGTGTATATTATTTATGCACATATATGAAAACCTTTAGAAAATAAGTTTGCACACATGATAATACTTCACTCTTAAATACTTTGGCATGCATCTTATAAATAATCACTTATAACAACAGTACATTACTCGATAATATCATACAATATACATTTTATAGTAAAATTTCCCTAATTGTCTCCAAAGTACCCCTTATGGATTTTTTTTATTCATGATCCAAAGTTCACTCATTGCATTTTAGTTGTTATGTATCATCAGTTTAAGCATTTCCAAATTTAGGTACATTCTTTCTAAGCTGGTTATTTAAAGCAAAGTTTTAAATTATTTCAATACTAATTAATTTCCTGAGTCTATAAATTATATATTTTTAATAAAATTATATTTAATAAAAATTTAATAAATCTATCTATCCACATATAATTCCAATTGTATCACATAGTGAAACAAACCAAAATAGAGCAACTGATATTCTCTTAGCAATAAATCATGGGATGAAGATTGCTATAAGAGAGTAGGAAAGGAACCTCTCTTTAAATATTAGGAACACAGGGATAAACTGATTGTTTACTATCAAGGCTGAGAAATATATATAAACAAGCATATTACTTAAATGGGTTAGCTGTTAAGTCTCTCTTAACATTTTTAACCTTAAAGGTAAATTAAATATTCAGCTAAAGAGCAGAAATATTAAAATCACACAGGGATTATCAAATTCACAAAGTGAGACTAATCTCAAAGTCATTGATAGTGAAAAAAATCATTTTAAGGTTACAGCAAATCGTAGCTTGTAGATTTAATGGATTATATACATCTATTTATGGATATATAGCTATAACATTTTGTGTCATTTATGCATTCTTTTTCTAAAAAAGTCATAATCCTTATTTAATTTTACATTTCTAATACAACCACATACACACAAACTAGTAAAAGTCACTCTTGTCTCAGCAAATACAATTAATGCTGTACTCTGGAATAGCTCCTATATCAGCTTTTTATTGCATTGCATTTGCTATATTTTTAACTCACTGCATTTTTACTTGTGAGTGCACTATATTATATGAGCACCATGTGAGAGTTCTTATTGCTGAAAAAGTGATTTTCAGCCATCTAGAGAAGCAATATCATTCACAATGGTTAAAATGATTGTCCTGTGACTAGCACTATGTTATGGTTTACATAGCTGGACAACCTGAATTTATGGTATCACATAGCTTCCAGACATTCCAATACAGAAAAGCATTATTATGTCTTGGCTTAAATGATGAGATCAGCAAGACAGCTATCTGAGATTTTTTTGTATTTGTAGATTCCCTTCAGGGCATTCATACAGCATTGCAAAAGCATGCTGGTAGGCAGAGTAATATTATACTGCATGTAGGATTTGGGATTTAGGCTCAAGTTATCCATGTTTTCTCCCTTAGAGTCTAATCCTTTGGATAAACAATGAAATCATTTTGTTCTTGTATATAAAACAGATAATTTACTTGAAGGCTGAACTGATTATCTTGTCTTAGAATAAAATTTCTTACTTGCATGTCTGAATCCAGAATAAATAACATATGGGATTAAATTGCAATATTTGATACAAATGCACAAATATTTAAAATACTTGAGAATGGGGGCGCCTGGGTGGCGCAGTCGGTTAAGCGTCCGACTTCAGCCAGGTCACGATCTCGCGGTCCGTGAGTTCGAGCCCCGCGTCAGGCTCTGGGCGGATGGCTCGGAGCCTGGAGCCTGTTTCCGATTCTGTGTCTCCCTCTCTCTCTGCCCCTCCCCCGTTCATGCTCTGTCTCTCTCTGTCCCAAAAATAAATAAAACGTTGAAAAAAAAATTAAAAAAAAAGAAACTACTGAGCCAATAATGGTTAATAACTTTATTATATCAAAGTATAAACACTGATTTCTAAGTATCACTGTACTTGTTTCCATACAAAAGACACGTTTTTGATTTTCATTCCTATGAATTTCTCCATGGTATGTTTGTGTACCAGATAGATAGACAAAAAATTGCAATAAAACCAGGTAAGTTAACACTATTAAAGAAAATGAATATGGAAAATACAAGTGATCATTTTTATTATTACTATTAATCACTAAAAATAGATGAGAATTTAGGAAATACTTGATTCGGCAAACATGGTTTGCATTCAGTATGATATATGCTTAACTAAGTTTTAAAATAATTTGGAGAACTTCAATAATATGGATATTTTTAATAAAACTTTCAGTGTGCTAGCCAAAGATGGGTATGAATATGTCAAAGAATAAGATAGATATAGATAGATAGATAGATAGATAGATAGATAGATAGATAGATAGATAATAGGTAGTTAGATGACAGAGATCAAACTTTTTCAGCTTTTTGTGACAGAATTAAGACACTGCTAGAGATTCAGCTCTTTAAAGGATTACTACTTCCTCTTTCAACCCATAATACATGTTTTCCCCCTTTCCTTGTATTTTTTTTAAATTGAGAAATAATTGACATATATTATATTAGTTGCAGGTGTACAATATAATGATTGGCTGTGAGTACATGCAATGTCCACAATAAATCTAGATAACATCTGTCACCATACACAGTCACAAAATTTTTTTGCAATGCAAATTTTTAAGATATACTCTATCAACTTTCAAATAGGCAATACAGAATTATTAACTATAATCCCATGCTGTACATTACATCCCCATAACTTAATTATTCTATTATTGGAAGTTTGTGCCTTTTGAACCCCTTTGTTCATTTCTCCCATCTCCTACCCCACCGTTGGCAACCACCAATCTATTATCTATGTCCATGAACTTGGTGTGTTGTTTTTAAAATTCCACATACAAGTGAGATCATACAGTATTTGTCTTTCTCTGTCTGACTTATTTCACTTAGCATATGCCCTGAAGGTCCATCCATGTCATAAATTGCCAAGATTTCATTATATTTCATGGCTGAATAGTATTCCAGTAGGGTGTGTGTGTGTGCATGTGTGTGTGTGTGTGTGTGCAGGTGTGCACCACATCTTTACTCACTCATCCATTGAGGAACACTTTGGTTGTTTCCATGTGATGGGGTGCACATATCTTTTTGAATTAGTGGAGTTTTATCTTCAGATAAATACCCAGAAGTGGAATTGCTGGATCATATGGTAGTTCTAGATTTAATTTTTTGAGGAACCTCCATACCATTTTCCATAGTGGCTACACTAGTTTACATTCCCAACAAAATTTTCTTCCACATCCTCTCCAACACTTGTTATTTATTGTCTTTTTGATAATAGCCATTCTAACAGGAGTGAGTGAGTTGATATCTCCTTGTGGTTTTCATTTGCATTTCCTGGATGATTAGTGACACTGAGCACCTTTTCATGACATGTTGGCAATCTGTATGTCTTCTTTGGAAAAATGCCTATTCAGATCTGTCCACTTTTTTAATTAAATTGTTTTTTTAAATTATTTTATTTTATTTTATTTCATTTTTTTGCTATGAAGTTGGATGAATCCTTTATGTATTTGGATATTAACCCTTATCTGGTCTATGGCTTGCGAATATTTTCTCCCATTCAGTAGGTTGCCTTTTCTTTTGGTGATGAAGTCCTTTCTGTGTAGAAGTTTTTTACTTTGATACAGTCCCACTGGTTTATTTTTTCTTTTGTTCTCTTTGCTTTGGAGTCATATCTAAAAACTCATCCGTAAGACTTATATCAAGGAGATTAATGCCTATGTTTTCTTCTAGGAGTTTTGTGGTTTTAGGTCTTATATTCAAGTCTTTAAATGATTTTGAGTTAAATTTTGTCTATAGTGTAATATAGTATTCTAGTTTCATTCTTTTGTATGTAGCCGCTCAGTTTTCCCAACACCATTTATTGAAGAGACCGTCTTTCCCCATTGCATATTCTTCCCTTTTTTGTTGTAAATTAATTAACCATATATGTATGGATTTATTTCTGGGCTCTCTATTCTGCTCTATGTGTCTCTATGTGTCTCTTTTTTATGACAATAGCATATTGTTTTGATTATTATAGCTTTGTAATCTAGTTTGAAGTCAAGAAACATGATGCGTCCAGCTTTGTTCTTCTTTTTTTTTTTTTTTTTTTTTATTTTTAAAAAAAATTTTTTTTTTCAATGTTTATTTATTTTTGGGACAGAGAGAGACAGAGCATGAACGGGGGAGGGGCAGAGAGAGAGGGAGACACAGAATCGGAAACAGGCTCCAGGCTCTGAGCCATCAGCCCAGAGCCTGACGCGGGGCTCGAACTCACGGACCGCGAGATCGTGACCTGGCTGAAGTCGGACGCTTAACCGACTGCGCCACCCAGGCGCCCCCAGCTTTGTTCTTCTTCCTCAATATTGCTTTGGCTATTTGGGTCTTTTGAGATTGCATACAAATTTTAGGATTATTCATTCTAATCCAGTGGAAAATGCCATTGGAATTTTGATAGGATTATACTGAATCTGCAGATTTCTTTGGGTAGAATGGCGGTTTTAATAATATTTATTCTACCAATCCATGAACATGAATTATCTTTCCATTTGTTTGTGTCTTCAGTTTCTTTCATCAATGTCTTGTAGTTCCAGCATACAGGTCTTTCACCTCCTTGGTTAAATTTATTCCTAGGTATTTTATTCTTTTAACACAATTGTAAATGGGAATGTTTTCTTATTCTCTTTCGGATAGCTCATTATTAATGTATAGAAATGCAACAGGTTTTTGAGTGTTGATTTTGTACCCTTCAATTTTACTGAATTCATTTATTAGTTCTAACAGCAAACCTATGATACATGGTTTCATATCAGGCATGATATTTTAACATTAAAAAATTGCAAGGTAGTTTCAGCTCTTTCTTCATTAGAAGGAAATGATTAAGATCATGATTTGTGGTATTAGGATGACAATATGAAATCTACCTTTAAACATACATCTTAGAAAAGATAACTGGGGTTGTAATTAGAGGGAGAATATGAGAAAAAATCACAAATATGTAATGATAATCTATACATAGGATGGAATTTTACTTGAGAACTATTCTTTGTTTGTTAAATAAAAATGCTTGTTCACCAAAGCCAAGGTCTGGAAATTATGCAGGGAAGGAGTGTAATCTCCAGTTCCACATTAGAGCTGAGAGGCTGGTATGCCTCAAGGACTATGGTAAGAATCACTTTGTAATCCTCACATCACTTTCATTCTTAGGAAGTGTGTTGCTTCTGGGACACTTGGGTGACTCAGTTGTTTGAGCATCCAATTCTTGGTTTCGGCTCAGGCCATGATCTTGTGGTTTGTGAGTTTGAGTCCTGCACTGGGCTCTGCGCTGATGGCATGGAGTCTGCTTGGGATTCTCTCTATCTCCCTCTGCCCCTCTCCCACTCGTTCTCTATCTCTTAAAAGAAATAAAATAATAATAATAATAATAATAATAATAATAAAGAAAGTGTGTTGCTTCAGCTTCCTTTAGCACTAAATCTGTTTAATAGATAGATGATTGTATTCTAGGGGTTAGACATGCCAATTTTTGGAACTCTTTGTCAAGAAAATGTATTGTCCTACAAACCATTATGGTAATAATTTTTAAATATCACTGCTATCGTAATTGGGAGTGCAAAACAAGTTTGGTAAAAAAGAATACCAGCAATGACTACAAATATAATTGATTTGAGATTACATGTGGAGTTTGCTTTCCTCATACTATGTGTTCAGGTTTAGATCTCTAGTCCAGTGCCAGCAGAAGATCTCAGGGTACTGAGGTTCTAAACTTCTATGTAGAAATCAAAAGACACCATAGACTTCCTGCCTAAATCTTAAAATGACACAGAAGAACATGGGTCTTTGAACACAGATACTAAAAAGTATTGGTTTGGGGTGCCTGGGTGGCTCAGTCGGTTAAGCGGTCGACTTCAGCTCAGGTCATGATCTCGCGGTCCGTGAGTTCGAGCCCCGTGTCGGGCTCTGTGCTGACAGCTCAGAGCCTGGAGCCTGTTTTGGATTCTGTGTCTCCCTCTCTCTGACCCTCCCCCATTCATGCTCTGTCTCTCTCTCTGTCTCAAAAATAAATAAACGTTAAAAAAATTTTTTAAAAAAGTATTGGTTTAAAGAAAGGGTGTTCTCTTCACATTTCATGCCTTTAAATACAAAAGTCTTTCAAATTTTCCATCCCAGGCCATGCCTGTGTACTCCAAATTCATATTATATGAGATTGAACATCTCATAGGCACTGCTAACATCATCTTTCTCTCCACATACCTGCTCCTTCCATAGTCTTCTCTTTCTCAGGAAACTACAACTGCATATGCTCAGTTCTGAGGACTTGGTTCATTCTTCAGTCCTCTCTTTCTCTAACATCCTACATATAATACATCAGCAGATGCTGTGAGCTCTATCCAGAATCAGACCACTTTGCCACCTCCACCTCTATCATCCCTGTGCGAGCCACCATTCTATCTTACCTGGATCCTCACGGTGCCCTAACTACCTTGCAGCTTCTGTCTCCTCTCTCCCCATCCACTTCCTATCCCAGGGCTATAATCCAGCCAAACCCAACCAGATGATCTTTTCAAACCAAAAGTCAAAATAATATCATTCATGTGCTCAAAAGCCCTCAGTAGCTTTCTGTTTCACTCTAAACAAAAGCCTTCAATAACTTACTAAGTCCTAAGTCATCGTGCATTCTGGCCTCGTTTCTTCCTACCCTTCCTTTTTCTCATTCCAACATAGCCCCATTAGTTTCAGTGCTGTTTCTTGAACAATCTCGGTGCACTCCAGCTTTAAGGATATGTGGTTCCTCTCCCTGGAATGCTATTCTCCCAGATAATGCCTTTGTGCCATTCCTCCTCACGTAAGTCCATCTTCAAACATCACACCTTCAGTGGGACCATCCACTTAATATTGCAACTCCCTGCTTCCCACATCCTCTGTCTCCCTTCTTTGCCCTTTTAAAATTCATAGACCTAAAAAAACAATTAAAAATTTTAAAAAATCATGGACCTTATCATTATTTGATACACTAGAGGGCTTCCTTATTTATTTATTTTCTGTCTTCCCCCTCTAGAATTTATTATCCCTCAAGGCAGGAATTTTCATCTTTTTATTGTTCTTGTTTTTCACGTTGTATGCCTAGCTCTAGAACATTGCCTGGCAAATAACTGTCCCATGATACAAATTTGTTGAACTAATAGGTAAAAGTATCAGTACAATCTTGACAGGCACAATACTTCTGTCTTTAAGGGCCTATATGTATAACAGAGAGTAAAGAAGCTATAAAACACCTTCACCCCAATGATTTTACTTGAAAATCATTAGTGCTTAAGGCTGGTCCTATTTGCTCTCTCCTGCTGACCCTAATTTTGTTAGGTTTTGGCCTTGCCACCCATCATGACCCACATCAAGAGATGACTGAAAATAGCTATGACCTTGGCTGACCCTAAATTATGCATATTCTTTGTTCTATAATCAGTGTCACTACTGGTGGTCCCTTCCAACTTAGTGCAAGTTGGTTCAGAGTTTCCTATCTGAGCTTTTGCTTGGATAAATGGCACTTAGCCTCACATTGCCTAACTCTGTCAATCTGACCAGCATCCATGCACTTACCCCTCTAAGAGGTAAACAGCATGGGCATCAAGGTTCTGAAAGCAATTCAGGGTAACCATGTTGGAGCAATGTTCCTGTTGCCAAAACTAAGAAAACGTTTGATTATAGAAATATTAAGTGCCACAGGAAACCCTAGGAAGGTGGAGTTTAATCATATACTGAAGCACATAAAAACTCAGGTAATGCAAAAATGTTACATGCTGTTTGAACTTTTTGATGGTCCACAGGATTGTGTAGCTACAGGAGCTTTAAGAGGAGAAATAAATTTTTCCAGAGAGATTTTTAAATAAAGAGAACAAACTGAGGGTTGATGGGTCAGGGGGAGGGGGAGAGAGGAGAAAATGGGTGATGGGTATTGAGGAGGGCATGTCTTGGGATGAGTCCTGGGTGTTATATGTAAGCGATGAATCATGGGAAGCTACCCTGAAGCTAACAGCACACTGTATACACTGTATGTTAGCTAACTCGACAATAAATTATATTAAAAATAAAATAAAATAAAAACCAAAACCCCCCACAAAAAGCCAAAGGACTGTATCCTCACATATCTGTGAAAATCTCAAGTTATAAAGCATAGGCATTTACTTCATTCATTGACTACACATGATGCTGAACATAGCTACTATTTCTTTTTTTTTTTTTTTCAACGTTTATTTATTTTTGGGACAGAGAGAGACAGAGCATGAACGGGGGAGGGGTAGAGAGAGAGGGAGACACAGAATCGGAAACAGGCTCCAGGCTCCGAGCCATCAGCCCAGAGCCTGACGCAGGGCTCGAACTCACGGACCGCGAGATCGTGACCTGGCTGAAGTCGGACTCTTAACCGACTGCACCACCCAGGCGCCCCAATAGCTACTATTTCTAACGCCATTGAAAAGAATACGTGTGGAGCATGACTCAGTTGTCTGGGAACATCGCTTTTGATTCTCAGCTGAATGTTTGGGACTCACCGCTTCCCAGTTGGGTAGAATCTTGAGCAAGAATGGCCATCCCAGGCACAGTAAGGGTCCCTGGCCAGGCAGCAGTCAGCACAGGCTGTACCATAGATGTGGCAGCGATGCAGAGACACTTGGGAAACCCCTTCATTGGAGCTCACATACAACTGTTGCTATTAGAGGAAAGATTATGATTTATTTCAGATGTGGACATTAAAGAGGACTTTTAGCAGGAACACGTTATAATATGTGTCTATACCAACTTAGATTCATTTTAAAATAGGCTAAAAATAAGAAGCGAAGTACAGAGGGTAGAAAGCCAAAATAAATAGAATTCTCCTATGTTAATATGCTTAGAACATTACCACTTTCCTGTTTAAAAAAAAAAAAAAAAAGCTCAGAGCCCTATGTAGAACGGTAATACATTTTAGACATTGGGATTTATTGTTCTCTCAGATGTGAGCTAATATATTACAGATTTAAATTATGATGTTTGCTTTCTTTTTTGAGTGCACAGGCAGCTTTCTTTTTCTTCAAATATGGGAACCCATCACCTTGTAAATTTGAAAAAGTCAAGTCTAAAATAAAGGGTATTTTTAAGTTTAAGGAAAAGAGTACACAGTATTAGATAAAATTGAAGAAAAACATGTTTCACATGCCTTTGAAAATAACATATTACTCATTAGAGGAATTTTAAATTATTTAGAAGAATACCAGCATTTATATTTAGATATGTCTTAACTTTTCTGTATGACCCAGTGATCTGCAGCACCCTAAGTCATAAATAAAGATTTCACTCTCCTTCATTTGTACGATGTCAAGAGCTTCTTACGATGCTGCTCCAATTCTTTTATCAATGCATAAATTAGTTCTCAGGAGTTGAAAGATTAAGTTTCTAACTGACACTTATTTTATAAAGAAGTGATATCGTATAATTCAAGCTAGAGAATCTCTAAGCTGGAACTTAAATATGTACATATATGCACATGTACACACACACACACAGACATCTATACATATTTCACATATACAACTTAAAATTTAAAATTTAAATTAACAGGGGCACCACTGATCCACTAGGTTCTGGAGCCACACTTCTGGGATTCAAATCCCAGTGCAACCACAAATACACTGTGAAACTTTTCTGAATCTCAGCTTCCTCTTTGATAAAGCCGGGATAATACAGTACCTATACCACACAGTTTTTTTAAAGAACTAAATGTAAGGGCTAACTCCATATAAAATCCTTAGAATAGGGTCTGACTCCTGATCTCTCAACGAGTGTTAAATAACATAGTAGAATAAACTGCCAGTTAACTATCATCTTACAATTTTTTAATTCTAATTAATAATTTGAATAAAATCTCAGTGTACTGTTCAATAAAAAATATTTTATTCAGATCAATTAATTTTTTAGAAAATGGGCTGAAAATGATTGATCCCTACTTGAGACAATCAAACTATAGGAAAACAATAGCATATTTTGACCGTAATAATTTCTCTAAGAACATTTCAAATAAGAATTGATTGAGTACAGATATAGTGAATATATCAGCTGCATCAAAATATTTTAAGGAAACTGGTTTATTTCAGGAAATAATATGGGTAGTTTTATTCTAGAAATTATCATTTGTATTAATCCAACTATTTTGTGATATATGGAATGCAAGAATAAACTAGGGAATAAGGAAGCATAAAATAGAAAATAATATAATCTGAGCACTAGGGAAGGTACTAAATTCATGGTATTTAAATGTATATGAAATACCATCGATGATCTGTACTTCTTTCTCACTGAAAATTTAATGTAGTATTCAGTTGTGCAAATGAGTTCCCCAAAACTCAAATAATTACCATATCCTAAATCTAATGATTGAAAGAAACATTTTTAATTATCTGTAATATAAGATGTTGAAGACAGATGTAATACTCAGTCTCTCCTGTGTGCATACGTGTGTTGCATACTGCAATTTAACGGAACGTATTGTGAACTATGAGGTACCAGCTGAATTTCAAGTTGTATTGTAACTTGTATTACTGTAATTGTATACTGAACTACTCTGCCACACAAATGGCTCTGTGTCCTTTTTGAATTTTATTCTGACACGTTCTCTTTTCATTTAGCTACTGTAAACAAAGGGCTTCCCTGCTGACTTCAAAGACAATTCTGACTTGGGATCAGCTCCCTAGGACATTGGGGAAAATGACGAATGGCTTCTTGTTACTTGGGAAAATGTTTGTTATGCACCACACAAACATTTTTACAGATGAGATCTTTAGCTCCATTGTACCCTATTTATTTTTCTTCATAAAACTGAGTCAAGTGAAAAGAGTACAAGACTGACTGTGGAATACTTCTTCATCTGTATCAGACCAAATAAGGTAAAGAACAGTAACGTTATGTCATCATTTCTGCTAACACTTAAAATCTTTATTCCATATTCCAAGAAAAATAGATCTCAGACTCTTTAAACAGTTACCAAGACCTGCTTTACTTTAGGCAATTTATATAAATTAACTCATTTGTGAGAAAAGCATTACCTTGTAGAGGCAGAAACTTGGGTCAGTGAAGTTTAATGATCTGTCCATAATTTATGGACAAGTTAGTATTCAAATGCATGTCAGTCCCACTCTGAAGCCTATTCCACTTTTGACTATATGACTCTGCCCCTTAGAACTTTCTTCAGAGAGAACACCTGTGCCTGGAGAAGTACATGAGTCACACACGTAGAGATTGGGATAGGGCTTTTCCTTTTCATGGTCATTGTGCATTTGCATGTGCAGGCACGAATTAGAAGATTAAACATTCCCGACAATCACAGTCAAACATTTCTTCCTCTAAACCTGAATCCTTATATGGTTTAGATTTGAGACATTCAGATTTTTTAATGATATGTATAAACTCTAAAAAAAAATAGCACTTCCTTAGAAATAAGCATAAAAGAATGCACTGCACATTTCAAACATGTGATAGCAGCAGTGACTCAAAAGAGGATTGATTACTCATTCCAAGCCCCTGAGAATGTCTGTGATGTTATAGTAGCCCAAACATTATGCCGAGATCTTCCTACAAAAAGATTACTTTTATTTTGGTTGGCTTCACACACTGTAATATTTGAGAATATAGGATATACAAAATGTTGGAATATCTTGCTGTATATATTTATATGTTCTCCTCTGATGGGCTTTTATACAAAATAGACCTATTTTGTCTTCCATTAATGGCTTGTAAATGATGTACAAAAATTAAAGGTGATTCTGTGGTATCCTGTAAATCGTATTAGTTATTTTTTAACACTAAAATTAATATTTTACAGAATATATTTTTCATCATAGTAAAGGTTTATAACATGCAAATAAAATAAAAACGGGGTTGTTTTTACCTTTTTGGATGAAATTTTCAGTGTTGTTATAGGAGCATGATTCTGAAAATTAAAAAAAAGGGGGTCAGCTGTTAAAATAATTCTTTAAAAATATTTACATTAAAATGTTCTCTTTTCCGTTAAAATTCAAGAAATCATCATTTCTCTATATATGCATGTATACTTTCAAAGTTTAGCAACACTTGTCTATAAACTACATTTCCTTTGCTGGTGATAAAGATGGGTTGTGACACATATCTATGCTTAAACTAAAAAAAAAAGTAGCAATTATAACACATGATCAACACAGTCATTAGAAAAGGAATAAAAATTTGAGAAATTTGAAAGAATTGAAAAAATTACATCTTGGAATATTGAACCCAATGAATAAAACTTAGGCTTGAATGGGGTGGGTAAGATGCTGTGGAATGGTACCCCATGTTATTCCTCCACAGCAGAAGCACTACCTGCATAAGATACTACCTTGCACCTGCCAGAGGTTGCTTTGGAAGGATGTATTAGAACGAATTATGCTTATTAATTCTTCTGTTGCAAACAAAGAAATATTGTTAGAAAATGTCCTCTTGATAAATGTGAATTAGTGAAAGTACCTAAGAATTTTCTGAAATAGTAATCCTTTTTGAAAGTCACTCTATTCATAAACTTTATTCTTAAACAAAATATACTTCCTTTCAAAATTAGACTTGCGATAACCTGATAAATATCTGTGAAGGTTCATTTGAATAGCTCCAGTCAGAGCAAGCACTCAAAATTAACGGTACCTACAATTATTTCGTTTCTAGAGGTATGTGTTCTTACACATGTTCAAAAGAGAAAATGGTAATGTATCTAAACTTCATTTGCCACAGGTTTTGATCATTGTTTAGAAACACACACACACACACACACATACAAAACATATTGCAATTTATATAAGTTAAGTTTGAGGAAGCTGGATGTATTTTCAGGAAATATTCTGGACAGAGGATTAAAAGAAGAAATTATGGTTCTGCACTCTATAAAATAAACAAAGGGTCTGGTTTTTAAAAGTTACATTGTGTTTTCTGCAATATATCAGGGTGACACTTAGCTAAGGAGTTTGTTTCAGTTCAAATGCATTATTTCCTCACGTGCTAATCACAGTATATCATACACACCCAGTTATTTTTACCTCACATCAGAAAATATGACACAAATACCATGTTGAAGACAGTAAGTAACTTGTATTTGGTAACTGTGTCTCTGTTTAGGCATATCAATCACTGGCATAGGGTTCCATAAGAAAGCTCAACTTTTTTTAGTCTTGACTGACTCTATTTTTCCACTGAGAGTTTATTCTTCATGATGATAACACCAGCATAACTTATATAACAGACCATAAGTAGTTAGCACATGATCAGAATGACTCACATTTCTTTAAGAGCTTTCCATAACTTATATGTTTGGGTTTGTGTCAAACTCAGTTAAAGTTTTCTGCTTATTAAAAACTGATATTTCAGAATTAAAAATGAAGCTCTGCAATAATAATAATTTTTGCTAACTTCAGGAAAATTCCAGAATAAAGTACTTTGCTATTTTGGCCAAGCCAAGTTGTCCTTATTGAATCGAATGAGGAAAACATATTTTATCTATAATGCAATTTTGGTTAATCTAGTGAACCGATCAATTCTTTTATAAAGCAAGGCGTAGAAAAAGCACTTGAAGGTACATAGTTAACATTTGGTAAGCACAACATTAATGCGCTAATTATGAAGAACCTTATGCCAAAGTGAGTCTAGCATTAAAAATTGTAAATTTAATAACATACTGGAAAAATTGCCAGAGTTCCTCAGATTTCATTTGATTATTTAAAAAAAATGTTTTCCTTTAAATTTAAAATTTATTAGCATAACCCCAAAAAATGCATCTTGATCACTTACATGCTTATAAATTCAGTAATATATGTTCCCATATATTAATAAGTTAATATATTCTGAGTCTGCTGAACTAAGCAAAGCAACTTAACTGACCAAGCAATAGCCTGCTCATGGGAGTCCTACAGTGCTAATTGTACTGTTAAAGGCTGACTCTGGGGGCGCCTGGGTGGCTCAGTTGGTTGAGCGTCCGACTTCAGCTCAGGTAATGATCTCACGGTCCGTGAGTTCGAGCCCCGCATCGGGCTCTGTGCTGACAGCTCAGAGCCTGGAGCCTGCTTCGGATTCTGTGTCTCCCTCTCTCTGACCCTCCCCCGTTCATGCTCTGTCTCTCTCTGTCTCAAAAATAAATAAATATTAAAAAAAAAAATAAAGGCTGACTCTGGTCTTTTGATATCCATGGGCTTTTTTTTTCTCCCTTAATTGATTAATTTGGAAATAGTAGTCTGCAATAGGATTGATTCCATGGTAAAGTATCTTCGTAGTCCTAACAGATCCTCTGGCTGTGTTTTATCCATTTTTCCAAGTATTTATCAGATAAACCACTCGAACTTCAATGACTTTCATCTTAAGGAAGGAAGGGTGTGCAGAACACCACAAATCTGCTCTCCAGGATCACAGATACATAAAGAACAGGCACCTTTTTCTGAGCAGGTTATGTCTTTCAGGAATGAACTTCCTTCTGTGTGCCTTTTTATTGTTGTGGTATACTGTTTTTCTTTCTTCCTTTTTTTTTAAGCCCACATTTAAGAACAAAGAGAACAATAATGAAATCTCAAGTTCAGCAGAACATGAGTTTTGAGTGGTAAAGAGACAACATTTGTTTTATGTAACCAGAGTGACATTTGAATTGAAAGCAATAAAACAAGAGAAAGCAAAGCAGTTTTTCTTAAAATTCCTGGATAAAAAATTATGAGAAAGTTTATCTAACAATCAATAATGTAAAGCATTTAAGTTTCAGCGGCTTGTGAAGCAAATGATAAAAGCCCTTTCACGGCAAATTTTTTAGACCTTGACCACAAAAGCCCATTTATAAAAATAATGATGACCAAAATTCTTGGAGTCGTGATAATTGCTGAAAAAAACTAATCTTTTAATGTTAACTTCAAATGTATAAAAAAAAAACACTTCAGTAAAATATTTGCTCTATATTTCTCACTTTATCTAGCGTTTCCTACCCTCAAAAATTTATGACATTTATTTGATCTTTTATCAAGTATTTTTTCCTCCCAAGTGGCCCTAAGATGAAATAATTCCATCCATCATGCATGTTCTGAGATTAACAAAAGAGATGTTCAAACCTTAAAGACTTCTAACTCCTCCAGAATGAGCTCACCCCTGGAAGAGCTATTAGCAGGAAGAACCACCACCTTCTGCACAGTGCCTCGATCTGAATCAAAGAAAAAAGAAAAAAAAAAAACACCTCAATGCGATGTAGGAAAGAAAGACATTTAAACACAAACCCACTGGCTTAGAATTTAGAATATTATTTATGTAATTAATTAGTCATCAAGAAAACACCATGTATATTCAACTATTACCATTTGCCGCATTCTAATTTTATTCCAAATTTCATGTTTATTTTATTTTATATTTTTTCAAACTTCGTATGTTTAAATTGAGGTAATATATAATTCAGACTGAACTAATAAGAACATCTTATATTTTGTACCTATTTGGTAGTCAGAACTATGAGAGAAGAGAATGTCTGAATGTCTTATAAAGTCAAAAGTTCTGTTTCTGAACCAAGTGTGTATTCTTTAAATATTAATACATTATTGTAAGTTTGGCCCTTAAGAATATTAGTTAAACCTCCAAACCAACGTTATAAAGACACTCCCAGGTTTTCATTAACACTGATACATAATGATTTGATTATCTGAGAAAAAAGATGAATTCACAAATGAATTTTTATAATTGTACTATAAGCACGAGCACTAGAAACTTACATTTGATCTGTGGCCACGAGAGATTTCAGACACAATAAAATGTTTAACTCGCAATTCAAAATAATTTTAAAAGCAGAAACATAAATGTGTTATCATCTCAGATGTGGACACCTATTTACAGAATAATTCTACTGTTTTCACACACATATACACACATTTGAGAGAATTTTTTGGATATTCTTAAAATCCAGGGGAAAATATGAAATTAGATGGTCCAAATAAACTGAAGCAAAAAAAAAAAATTTACTCATATTTCCAATGAGATTGCCCCAATCTCATTTATTTGTCACTCAATAAATTGTCACTCAATTTACTGAGTGACACCCAAATAAATGTAATACATACAGAAAATGTTATTTATGCCAATATTCTTAGTTAAATAGTTTCATATGTCACATAAGCATTTTATAGACATATAATTTTGCCACTCTACCAATCACATACATTTTAGGTTTAAAAGAAATTAGTTGAGATTCGGCAACGTGGGGTTAAAGCAAATTTGTGAATGAATGATATAGTAAAAATGTATTTCCTCACCAAAATATTACAATATTACAATACAATACAAAATATTACAATATTACAATAATTAATGAGCTGTATCATAAGCATCAAGTCATTAGTTTTAAGTATGAACATGTAACTGTGGGTGTATGATTTGTAAAGATATATTATGGTCAACAGATACTGGAATATTTAAAAATTGAGTTGTACAGGACTTTAATCATTTAGTGATGAATCCCATAATTCCTAAATCTCACATCTCAAAGTGGTCTGTATTCCACAGGCAAGAGTATCTCTGACATAAAAGATCACATTTCACATTGATAGTTTCTATCTTATCAACCTAAATTGAAAGATTCAAAATAATTCTTACTTTTTTAAAAGTAATCTCTACACCCAATGTGGGGCTCAAACTCATGACCCCAAGATCAAGAGTCAAATGCTCTATTGACTGAGCCAGCCAGGTGCCCCTCAAACAATTCTTAGTAAAAAATAAACTCTACTTTAAAATGTTACCAATTAAGGGGCGCCTGGGTGGCTCAGTGGGTTGAGTGACTGACTTTGGCTCAGGCCATGATCTCACAGTTTGTGAGTTCGAGCCCTGCGTCGGGCTCTGTGCTGATAGCTCAGAGCCTGGAGCCTGCTTCTGATTCTGTGTCTCCCTCTCTCTCTCTGCCCCTCCCCCACTCATGCTCTGTCTCAGAAGTAAATAAAGATTAAAAAAAAATTTAAATAAAATGTTACCAACTAAAAAATTAAAACCTATTAAGTATAATAAAAATGTTTGTACAGAAGAACAAGACCTAGAGATTTTGCCAGACCAATCCCTGTGCCCTGTGAGGATACAAAGTATGAGCACCTGATTTTAGAAGTTCCAAACTCTAAATTTGATAGCAATTGGTACTATTTTTCTTGGAAGATCGGTAAATGTGTGTATAAATTTGAAGTGAAAAACATTGGGCGATGCTGTGCAGAGACAGGTCACAATTAAAATGGATGAGTATGGTTGCAGGTGTTCCCCAGTTTCTATTAACAATTCATCACCAAGAGCCTTGGAAACTTCTAAGGGAATAGGATGTACCAAAAACCCTAAAATAAAAACTTTGAAATTGTAACAGCTAGGTCAGGATTTGTGTAGTACTGTGTGTGAGCACGTGTATGTGCGTGTATGAAGAATGAGAGTGTAAAACCATCTTTGTTTTAAATCATGTTATCATAGGCATTATATTTTCTTTTCTTTTTTTTTAAAGAGGTCACAACAGAGGTTTATGGTTCCTTGCTGCAGCTTGTAGCCATTCTTCATGACAGCAATGACCTCTTTCTTGAGCAGAGACAGAGCAGAAACTGTGTAACCATACTCTCAAATAAAACTTCATGAAAAAGAATCTTGATTACAGGGATTCCCAAAGATAAAACTATCAGCTCTGAAAAGAAGTAAGTATTCTCAAATGAGACAACTGGCTCCTGTTTTTAATGTAACGTTTTAACTTACTATGTGAGCCATATTTCACACAAATCATCATTACTTTTGAAAGAATCCACAACAAATACGCACACACTTTATTCATGCCATTTATAAAATATTACCCAAAGAGTGGCTATAAAAATGGTTTAATAAAAAGATAAAGCAATACATGCTTTTGACTCCTTTGCAATATAAGCTAGAACATCACTTTTATTTTTTTCAACGTTTTTTATTTTATTTTTGGGACAGAGAGAAACAGAGCATGAAAGGGGGAGGGGCAGAGAGAGAGGGAGATACAGCATCGGAAACAGGCTCCAAGCTCCGAGCCATCAGCCCAGAGCCTGACGCGGGGCTCGAACTCACGGACCGCGAGATCATGACCTGGCTGAAGTCGGACGCTTAACCGACTGCGCCACCCAGGCGCCCCGAACATCACTTTTATTTATTGCTTGTCTTTCTATTTTAGTTATTTTTTTGTTGTGCTGGTAATGATGAGTAGATTCCCTTTTATTTTAAGGCCATGAAGATAAAAATACATTTTTCTAACAAATAAAACTGACTGTTAACTTGTCTGAAATTCTTGCAAAAAAATAAGCAAATTCAAAAATTGGTAACATTTATATTTGAAAATCAAGTTCAAACAAAATCATAGAAATGCAAGATCCCCAGAGAGAAACACATATTTATTGGATGCCCACTATGTGTCTGGCTCTATGATAAAAATATATTATTTAATTCTGACATTGAAGAAAATAAACATCCATTTTAGTTCCTTTACTTTTCCACCTTTAGGCATGTACTGGTACTTATGAGCTAGTATTTCTGCAGCGTTCTTCATTACACTGGTTCAACTTTCATCAGTACATCACAAATGAATATATCAGTTCTTACTAGAATTCCATATATTAAAGTTTTATATTCATAAATTAGAATAGTCATTCAAATATGTGGATTCAAATATGAATAGAATAGCTTTAAATCTTTGTGGTGTTATGAATCATCATTATTAATTTAGGTTTCATGAGACCTTAAAGTTATGTAATTTGGGAAGCCTTCTTTTAAAATAATATAAAAATACAAAAAGAGTTGTTTGTGTCTTCCCCCAAACAATTACAAAGAGGAACTCTAAATTTTATGCTAAGTCCGCCTCTAATAATTAGTTTAGCTTTCTAAAAAAAAAAAAAGAAAATTGTCCATAAAATTGGACAATGCATTCCTTACATTGAAGAATCTCTATCTAATGAAATCTAACCTATAATATCTTATCAGTAGAATTTTATTGTCCAAGATCATCTTCCACAAGTCAGCAAAAGGTTGAAAATTTTCTTCTTCAGTTAAATCTACTGCTCTGTTTCTTTTATTGATTAGCCTTTATTCTACGGCTACCAAGAATGCATTCAATCTCTTTTTTACATCCCTCCACATTTATCTTTATAATTTCTTCTTCTGGTCTAAGCATGAGCACTCACTTCTGGTATACCTATCCAAATTCAAATCCAAATCTTATTGCTTGTCTTTCTCTGGGCACTGTGCGATTGGCATTATCCTATTTAAAATGTGGTGCTCAGAATTTTACCTGATTATGTAGTTATTTTACCAAATGCCACACCTCACTGAAACTGGACTACTTAAAAGACACAGCAGTAGGGACACATGGATGACTCAGTCAGTTAAGCATCTGACTCTTGATTTTTGAAGGTCATGATCTCACAGATCATGTGGTAGAGCCCCATATGGGGCTCTGTGCTGACAGCACTGAGCCTGCCTAGGATTGTGTCTCCCCCTCTCTCTGCCTCTCCCCTGTTCATGCTCTCTCTCTCAAAATAAACATTAGATGCACACACGCACACACACACACACACGCGTGCGCGCACATACACACACACACACACACACACACACACACACACACACACAGTTCTAGTAGTTGATCAACAACTTAGATGATTGGTCAGGATCTCTAGTACTTGCGGCCAGGGGAAAAAATATCCTAACTCTACACTATTTACAAGGTTCTACTCTGGATATCTTTATATTTCTGCCTTCATTACAAACTGCCTGATTCCCACTGTCTCTAGTTCAGATTCTGAAGACATACGTCTAATTTGGTCCAATTTAATCTCGACTAAGGCACAACATATACTAGTATTTAGAGACCGATCAGTTGTCAACGCTTAAGTATCCTTTCATTCAGTTTTGACACCAGAGAAGAGCCAATACACAGGTAATTGCCAACGGCTACTCCCTAAGTAGACCCATGTTAATGGGATAGTTACTCTCAAAATGCAGTCATGGTAGATGTCTATAGCTTTTTTTTTCAAGACATACAAATCCTTCAGTTTCCCATATAGAAAACACTTTTTGAGGTCAATAACTAAGTTGACTTGGGTTATCCGCCACCCATTTTCACTCACTGATTTAACACAAAATTACTGAGTGCCTTCAGCGTGTCAGGCGCCATATCCAGTATGGATGCAAAAATAAATAGAGCACTCAACAGTTTATGGTCTAGAATTTATGGTTTTTTAAGTAGTAAGTGTGTTCCCATTAAAATGTTAGTCATTGAAAGATACACATTCCAGAATTTCCATAAAACTTCCGATTACTTATGTCTACATAAAGACATCTCTGTACCTTTTAGTTTGAAGATGATAATATAGTTATCAAATGTCTGCTTTCTGAGGGTAGTGAGAATGGCATTCCTTGAATATACTCAAAACATAAATCCTTTCTATTGTTTTGTAGAATTTGAGGTATTGCTTTTATTTCCTTGGGGTAAGCTCCATACCTATCATACATTTACAGTGAAGCCGAGTATACTTTTTCCCTTAAGCCTCAGTTTGCTTGTGTGTAATTATGAATAATAATATACCTTTGTAATGGATATCTAAGGCCTACCCTCAACCACTTCCCTTTCTTTTGATAATAACACCCTGAAACATCTTTTGAAAACACGTCTCTCATTCTCAATCTATACAGTTAAGGAATGGTGTGTGTATCTCTCGTCCAGCTCCAGGGAGATGCCATGACTTAGGCCTGTCCAATAAGAGTATTCCTTTACCCTGGTGATTCATGAAGGAGTGGGCACAGAAACAAGTCAGGGCCCAGACTTCCCTGGGAATTAGAGATTTGTGAGCCTCCTTCTTTGTGAGATCAGGGCTATTAAAGACTTGTAAATCTGGAGGAGCAGGGCCATCCTTCTGACCACATGCAGGGACTCCATGTGAGAACGAACAATACAGAGGAAAGTAGAATTGAAAGAGGGTGAGATAAATTCCTGAAAACATCATTTAAGCACAAATTCAGTTATGTCTGAGGCTGCCTTCTGCACTTCTCAGTTGAACATACACACGCACACAGACACAAACACACATACAACACATTAATGTTTTAAACTAGATTAAGAAAGATATAAGGTCACTTTCAGTTAAAAGAGTTCTGACTAATAAAAACTAAATGAATAATACATGGAAATTGCTTAGCATGATGTCTGCTACATAGTATGCCCTCAATAAGTACAAGTTATTTTTTATTTATAGTTCAATCACTTACTAAATTTTTGACATTATTGGAGTCAACATTTTTTTTCTAAGCCCCATATCTCATCTGTGAGATACAGATAATAGTCATACCTTGAATATATTGAAGCATTGTGATGTGAATCAAGCAGGACAAGTTTTATAAGTGATTTGCATGATATAAACCTATATACAAAGATAACATAGTAGACTCACCAATCCACATTAGTAATTTTAATTTTCTTTTGTTTCACTGAATCCTTAAAGAAAATTCCCCAGACAAGCTTCTTTCCTGCTATATATACATTTTATACCATCTAGGATTTTTTTTTCTTTCTAATACAAGGAATCATAGCAATATTATTCCTAAACCTTTCCACTGTCTGCAGACAAAAGAACAGCTTGCATTTATAGCACAGTAAACGTTGGCTGTCTCAAACAAGTGATCAAACATAGCTCATCACCCAGCAGGTCATTTGAATAGTCCTTTGTCTATCTATCAGCAGAGTCTCATTTAAAATATAATCCTGAGGGTGTTTCACTGGAAATGGCCGTGCCAAACTGTCTGCTTGCCACTGGTCACCTGGGGATCTGGGAGAACACTGCCTCCTTAATCAGAGCTAGTCAGACCCCTTCCCCCAGTTGCTAATCTGTCAAAATAATCTAGTCAGGGCTGGCTTCCTGGCTGTAAGACCTGTTCAGTCCCTCAAAGTCTTGCAGTCAGAGACCTGTACTTGGTTTAATGCTTTGCTGTCACCTCCTTGAACTTCTTAATGATTTTAAACAAGTGACTCTGATTCTTCAATTTACACCAGGCTCTGCAAATTATATAGCCAATCTGATTCTAGGTTTTGGTAATTAATGTACCTGCTAAGGAGTGGCCTTATTCAATTTAGTTAAGAAACACACAAATTCCGAAGGCATATACTCAAGACTTTCTTCTTTTTCCTCTATATTCACCGTGGTGCCTCTAGATGTCGGCCCAAGCAGCCCTACATATGATTTCAGAGCCAATTATTGCAAGTAAATCAGTGGTAGTATTTACTATTAAAATTAGTATTATAAAAGATAAAATAGTATATTTGTTAAATGGCAATTCTTCCTTTATCATAATTTTTGAAGCATTTGTTTATTAAAATAAAGAAACAACTGAAGCTCCCCCAAACCTGCAATAACTGTGTGTGACAAATGAAAGCTTTATATATAAATGAGGGCAAATGACTAGACATCCTACCTTGTAAGTTTCTATAATTAGATCTTACCAGTTGGTTGATTTCTTTCATGTTAGTTGGAATATGTATTCATAATAGATTTTTTCTGTTATGTTATCAAACTGCTACATTCTTTTAATGGTTTTATCAAATATACTTTTAAAAAGTAGCAATTCTATTCATGAATATTCTCCTCTTATGAAAAGAAAAGGAAAAGAAAAGAAAAGAAAAGAAAAGAAAAGAAAAGAAAAGAAAAGAAAAAGGGAAAAAGGAAAGAAACTTCTGAACTAGGTCATTTAGCACAATTTCTCACACTTAGCAGAGCTTTTCACACCCAATGTGAAAAGGTAATTTAAGTGCTGTGATATTGACAACCTTCAGCAACAGTCCTTAGGGCAGTTAGAATCCCACTGGGTCATCAAAGGCATCTTAATGTCTCTATTTGAGGGGAGGCCCTTGGAAAGGCAGTATCAACAAATGCTATCTATTCAGCATCTCCTAAAGTGCAATAGTGTAAAAAGTTTGTAGGGTAAAGTAAATTTGGATAGTACTGGGTTAACCTAAGTTAAAGAGGTTTCTTTGCTGTTTGCTGAAGAACCTTTCAGAACTGTTAAAATATTTTTCTGCAGTGTAAAGAAAATACAGAATTCAGTGACTTTCAAGAGTATTTGCTGACACCATTAATGTCATCTCACTCCTAAGAAACCACCATTCAGGTTTAGAGACCATATTCTGTTGAACAAATAGTTCTCAAAATGTGGTGTTCAAACTATCTCACTCAAAATCACCTAGGGAGTCTCCTAGAAAATTTGGGTGTTGTTTCCTATGTCAGATCACAGACTTATTATAATTTTTAGAAGTGTTAATTTTAAACAAACTTTACAGAAGAAATACATATCTGCTCAAACATTTGCAAATCACAGAATATGAACAGTACAATTCCTTGTACGCTATTTTGTTTCTTGCCAGTTGTATTTGTCAAAAAAAGAGACTACTAAATTAGTTTTTTATACATATGTTAATTTTTGATTTTCTTTCTGCTTCAGTTTAGCTTAAAAACATATTTTCTACTAATAAATAAAATTAATTACGGAATTGGAATGTACTAAAATACTTTGGGAGAGTCTCCAAGCAAATTATAATAAAAAGTTTCAGACATTTTGAAAATTATATTATATACTTATGAAGATATATGTAATTTGTATATAAAGTATATATATGAAAAAGTACATATATTTTTTAAAGTTTGTATATATGAAATTACAAAAATACCCACTTAATCTGCAAATCTTAAAATAATGATAAAACCTAGGGTTGGCATGGATATAAGAAAATAGCTGTTTCAAACACTTGGTAGAAATACATTCCAGAACATCTTTCTGGAGGGCAATATGGCAGCTGGCCATGATGAAGTAACCTATACTGGAATAGCCTTCCTGCAGTAAACAACTATGAAACTGACAAACTAAATGAGGTAATTCTTTCTAAGTAATGGATAGTAGATAGCACATGACTAAAAGAAGAAAAACTCACAAGATAATCTTCACAAGATAATAATCGTCACCTCACTTTCTGCCTAGGAAAAATTTCCCAACAGAGATTCAAAGAGCTGCTGTCCAGGTAGTAGTGCATGGTGGTCCCACTGATAGGAGGAGGCAGGATGTAAGAAATTGGGGCAACAGAAGCAAAGTAATTCTGTGGCACGTGGTATCAGACAGACAAAGCTGTGCAGAAATGGGGTTCCAGAAGTCCATGTGGAAATTCCCTATGATTTTTTTGCTGATACCTGGGATATATGTTTGCAGGATAGGACCTCCCAGGGCTTAACAGTTTGCAGCTGCTATGCAGACAACAGAACAGATAAACTATAGTTTCAGGAATTCTGGGAGGAGCAATCCTAGGTGAAGTGGGAGCTCTGGCCCTACCAGAGTACACAGATCTCACTAACACCTTCTTAAAACTGCTGGCATCCAACTAACATGAAAAGCCTGAGCCTATGAGAGTAAGTGCCACATTTTAGAGTAAGACCTAAGTTTAGGGCTATCCAAACAAAACTTGTAACCAAGACCTGATAAGACATATAAGGGAGATGGTTTGGAATTTGAGCCCTGCTAAATTAGAGTGACTTACCTTGAGCACAAGATAGTTAACAAAGAGTAAAACAAGTTTAAACCCATTCTAGCTGACTGTCTGCCAGAACAAGAATTAATACTTTTCCCCTGAAGACAGAACCTAAGGCCAAAATATTACCTGTAATGTCCAGTATTCAACAACAATGAGAATGATTATACATGGAGATAGAGAGAGAAAGAGAGAGAGAGAGAGTGTGTGTGTTTAGCGGAGAAATGTGTGGTCAACAGGCAAGAAGAAAAATAAATTAAAATTATCCAGGTGTTAAACTTAGCAAACTTAGCAAATCCAGGTGTCACTTGCTAAATTTATAGTCTAACTCCATAGACTTGGTAGCAGACTGGAGTTGAAAGAATAAAGAGGGGCACCTGGGTGGCTCAGTGGGTTAAGCATCTAACTTTAGCTCAGGTCATGATCTCATGGTTCTTGAGTTTGAGATCCACATGAGGCTCTGTGCTGTCAAAACAGAGCCTGCTTGAGATACTGTGTCCCCCTCTCTGCCCCTCCCCCACTTGCGCTCTCTGTCTCTCTCAAAATAAATAAACTTAAAAAAAAAAGGAAGGAAGAGTCAATGACTTGAAGCCATATCAGTAGAAATTATCCACTTGCAAGAACACAGAAAAAAAAATGAGTGAAAAAAGTGAACAGTCTTTTGGGCATATGTGACATATTAAACCTTCTAATATACGTACAATTAGAGCTCTGAACAGACAGTAGGGAGAGATTGGGAAGAAAAAATATGTGAAGAAATAATGGCTGAAAACTTTCCAAATTTGATGAAAAATATTATGTTGTACATCTAGAAATGCAGTGAGACTCAAGCTGAATACAGCCCAAGTTGAATAGAGCCACCCCTAGGCACATTATATTTAAACTGTTGACATCAAAAGCTATAGAAAAAAACTTGGAGGAAAAAAAAAGAAAAACAGAAGAAAGACATCATGTCATGAGAACAAGGGATATCGTTATTGATGACATTTTATTAGAAATAATGGAGGCCAGAAGATAATGGGATGACTTTTTTAAATGGTGAAAAAAAAAAGTTAACGCAGAATTCTATATCCAGTGAAAATATTCTTTAAAAATGAAGATGAACTCGATCATTCTTTTGATAAATAAAATCTGGGAAAAGCTGTTGCCTGCAGATCTCCTGCACTTGTGAAGAGATGCTGAAGAATGTGTTTTAGTCAAAAGGGAAATAATACAAAATGGGAACTCGGGTTTACAGGAAGAACAAAGAGAACCAGATATGACCTTCTTTCTATCAGAGCTGATTGAGTTGCAAATATCTTTGCAAACTTCTGCAGCCATTTGTAAGTAAGACAATGGTTGACATAAGGACAAAGCTGATTCCTGCTCCCTGCTAAGGAGAACAGAGCCCAAAACTCCAAAGAAAGAAGCTAGAGCCCTAGTGAAACCACATCTAAAGCCATTCTACCATTGTTTTTCAGATTTGTGAACCAATAAATCTTTACTAAAAAAGCAAGCAGGATTTCTTAGAATCTCAAGTGCCAGTAAAATAAAATCTCCCCTTCCCCCCAAAAGAGCCAAGCAGGGCCATTTGTGATATCTTACAGAGTGAAAATATAATCAGCATTTATAGTATAATACTTCTATATCAGTAGATTACACTCCATTTTTAATGTAGGCCCGTTATCTTTTTTTTTTTCAGTTCTATCCTTCTTTTTTCAATATATGAAATTTATTGTCAAATTGGTTTCCATACAACACCCAGTGCTCATCCCAAAAGGTGCCCTCCTCAATACCCATCACCCACACTCCCCTCCCTCCCACCCCCCATCAACCCTCAGTTTGTTCTCAGTTTTTAAGAGTCTTTTATGCTTTGGCTCTCTCCCACTCTAACCTCTTTTTTTTTTTTTTTCCTTCCCCTCCCCCATGGGTTTCTGTTAAGTTTCTCAGGATCCACATAAGAGTGAAAACATATGGTATCTGTCTTTCTCTGTATGGCTTATTCCATCCACGTTGCTACAAAGGTAGGCCCGTTATCTTTTTTCTGCAAGTCTAATTTTCAAAAGTTTTTGTTTTGTTTTGTTTTGTTTTAAATTCCTTTGGTGGTAAAATCTGTGCTGATTTGAACTAATTTGATCACAAAACCTGACCTGCACTTTTACTTCCGGCTATTTATGTTTTTTTATTTATTTATTGCATTGGGTTTCAAGATTTCTATGTCTCAATGCAGAAATAGTACTATGTACTTTATGGGGTGTGGTCCAAGGTTCTGCAAGCCATTTTACCTAAAATATATACACAATCACCTTTTTTTCTTAAAGTTTATTTTGTTTTTGGGGGGGGAGAGAGAGAGAGAGAAGAGAGAAAGAATGAATAGGGGAGAGAGAATCCCAAGCAGGGATTCTGCACTGGCAGCACAGAGCCTGATGTGGGGCTCAAACTCACTAACTGTGAGATCATGACCTGAGCCAAAACCAAGAATCGGATGCTTAACTGACTGAGCCACCCAGGCACCTCCTCACCTTTTTCTATTCAAATACTTCTGAAGGCCAAAATATATTTGGTTTCAAATAGGAAATATAAATGAGGATGGCTTGTTCTTTCTTTTTTCCTTTTTTATTCATCAACTTGATTAAAAAATAAGCATGTGAAAATTGAGCAATTGAAAAATAATTTAAAAGCTATAGTTAAGTAAAGCTATAGACTGAAGTTATGTTCCAGTTATTACTAAAATGATATAGTAGAATGTAAATATTCAAAAGCAGACCTACTGGAGCTACTCTAATTCAGGACACTGCTACTGAGATCACCTAATAGCATTTACACTGGAAGGGATACAACCAATTAGCGCTGTTCCCTCACAGGCTGACCACTGAGTCTCTCTGAGCCATTATGCTCTCTGATGGTTCTTTTCGCAGTTAGATCTCACCAGTAGGTAAACATTGTTCTTAACAGCCTAGTTAATGGCGGTTCCTACACCACTCCTGAAAAAGAAAATACACCTACATCCTCTAACCTACAATAGTGTCCTCTATATTCACTGTATCCATTCTGGTTTTACACTTCCAATTGGGATAAACTCTCTCTGTAAAATGTGGACAGACCTTACACCCCTGACAAGGGGTGAATATAACCCCTTTTATATATAATGGAGAATATAACCAATTTTACTCTCTGTGGTCTGAAATTTTCCTTCTTTTTTTTTTTTCAACGTTTATTTATTTTTGGGACAGAGAGAGACAGAGCATGAACGGGGGAGGGGCAGAGAGAGAGGGAGACAAAGAATCGGAAACAGGCTCCAGGCTCTGAGCCATCAGCCCAGAGCCCGACGCGGGGCTCGAACTCCCGGACCACAAGATCGTGACCTGGCTGAAGTCGGACGCTTAACCGACTGTGCCACCCAGGCGCCCCTGAAATTTTCCTTCTTTATTCCCACTCTTTGTTACATAATATTATTTACTATTCTTATATATCAATGTTTTATTTTTATCTATTATTTCCAGACAAAAGAAATAAATGCCTCCTACACTGCCAGCCGATTCACCCAACATCTGCAGTTTCTCTCTCCTCTTTTTCTAATATAGGGTACACAAATTTAAGTAATACTGAAAATAATTATACAGACATTACTGATTTCCTGTTTCCTCCCACAAGGATATTTACTCGATAAAACAAGAGGCATTTGTGTATTTTGTTCACTGCTATGCCCAGTGAGTAGAACAGTAGTATCAGGATTCATGACAGGAATTCAGAATATTTATGTATGTACATACATACTTATATGTATTTATATTTTTAGATATATATGATTGATTTTTAACAAATATATATTATGTAGATACAAGTATACATGTACCTGCTGAATACTTACTAACATCTAGGGAGTACATTCAGGGTTTTACACAAAACATCTCATTCAATCTTTGAAATAAGTTCATAAAGTAGGTATAACTAAGAAAGTAAAGCTTAGAGGTGTTACATAATTTGCAAAGGTCATAATACTGACAAGTAATAGAGGGCAGGATTTAAACCTATGTCCTCTGAAGTCAAAGTTATGTTCTCTAATTCTTAGTCTAGAATTCATCCAAGGATAACTTATTATACTTATTCTAACAAGCTGGTCTATATTTAACAAGGTTTTGGAAAAATCCCAACCAAAATTAGAATTGGCCATTATGATGAAGATCTCTGGAAATTTTAATTTGCCATTTCACGTTGCCATATGTAGATCTAGAATATCACAGGTAAGCACCCACGTACTTATATCCATTACTGCTGTGTCAAAACTCAAGAGTTTTTTATTTAGATAAGTTAGTTAAAAAGTAGTCTTCTGGAGAAAAGTTGAACGAGAAATCTTAATGCCAACAATTTTATTAAATCAGCAATTCTATAAGAAATAATGAAATTTATAAATTTTATAATAGTTTACAACATAATATGCTTGTTTGTTCTGGTTCTAGAAGCTAATTTTCTCTGTGAGGATTAGAAAAAAATTAATTTAGCATGAGACTATGTGATAATCCATCCACATATGCATTATTACAGTTTCCTAGTGATACAACTAAAGAGCACTCAAATAGGGCCTCAGAAATCACTAAAATTAATGTTTTAGGGTGTTGTAAACTACTAAAACATATAGATCATATTTTAGTATCATTATTGCATTATATAATGAATAATTATTTCAATTTAATTTAAAATAAATAAACTTACTTTGAATAATGCAGGTGTACATTCTCTGTAGGGTGTAACTAATCCCACACAGTATGCAACAACTAAATTTGCAAAGATTCGAAATTGGGGCTAACTCTTTCTATTTAACCTTCCAACATCCGGGGAAAGAATCACTCATCTGCGATTAATAAATTTTATGGTCACTAATTAACTTGTTTTCCTGTACCATTTTTATCATAAGATAGGCTGTTGGGTATTCGTTGTCAGAGTTTAAAGTGCATATTGGATGCTCCATGGCCTGGAGCATCTACCTATGTTTCTGGGTGCTTGGGTACAGAGAAGAGCTTTCCCTTCTTTATTTGGTCATCTCTCAACCTAGCATTTACTTGCCCTTGTTGACCTCCTCCTACTTCCTCCTGTTCACATCTCATTCTTTTCACTGGAATGGCAATCCCCCTCTCAAATCTTGCTGGTACAAAAGGAGACAGGGTAATGAGGAAAGGAGCATATTACAAGGTCACTCAGACACAGCTGTGCCACATCTGATGCTCTTGACCACTGCTTCTTTCCCACCTGTTGCTGTCTTTGATCCAGGAGACCATGATGTTACTTCCTCCTCTTCTGTTACTTTCATAATTGCTCCTTCTCCATTTCTTTGGTAAATATTCTTTATTTTCGTACCCTTCAATGAGCACCCCAGAGTTAAATTTTTATCTGCACTGTCTCCTAGGGTGGCCTCAAGGATTGTCATGGATTCAGCTAACACCTACATCACTATTGACTCCCGTATCTATATCTCTAGCACAGCCCTCTCTGCTGAAGTGCATCTACAACACTCTCTGACTTATTCATCTGGATGGTCCCCCAAATGTTTAACTCAATGTGGAGCAAGCATGTTTTTGAATTTAATTACTGCTCCTAATAGCTTCACAACCTAAGAAAGCCATTTAACCTCTCAAAGCTTCAGTTTACACAACTGCAAAATGAGGATACTGATTCTAACTCATAGGATCACTATGAGATTCTGTTAAGATAATGTATTTTGGTGATAAACTCAGTCTCTGATACATAACCCGGTCATAGGAAAGTGTATGTGTGCCATTCAAAAAGGAATTCATTACTCTCCAAATCTGCTTGCTGACTCTATATTCCCTTGAACAGTGAGTGAGACTTCTTTCCACCTATTGCCAAGCTACAAATCTACAAAACATTCTAAACACAGTGTTCACCCTTCCACCTTTCCCAAATCAATTTGTTATCATAAAGCCCTTACCTCTTCCAAAATATCTCTTGAACCCAGTAATCCCTCTCAACTTCCAACTTCTGACATCTGTCTTAATTTAGGCTCTCATCCTTTCTTTCCTATACTAAACAAAAGTCTCCTAACTGGCTTTCTTTTTCTGCCTGTAATGTATGCTCCACATCATTGCCGAAGTGATCTATCTAAAATGTATATAGGCAGTGGCTGAACCACTCCAAGGTGACCTCTGAGGAGTCATGCCTTTGTGTATCCTCTCCCGCGGAGTACAGATGGAATGTGTGACTTGCTTCTAACTGACAGAATAATGCTAAGTTGATAGCATGCCAATTCCATGACTATGCCACAGTATATGGAACCCCATTTTGGCCAAATGAAGGCAGAGACTTTGTTAATTTTGAAGCAGCAAATAACCATGACTTGAATGACCGATAAAAAGATCCATGTGGCAGTGTGGCCTCATTTCTGTATCAAAATTAAAGAACTTAATTTTTTCAAACCTCATGTGAGTTGGGAAGACACCTTGAACTCCAGAAAGTGATGCAGCCTGGCTTACGCTTTGCAGCTTTGTGAGACCTTGAGCAGAGAGTCCAGCTAAGGATTCATCTACAAAAACTGAAATAACAAACGTGTGTAGTTTTAAGCCAGTAATCTTGTGATGATTTGATATGCAGCAATAGAAAACTTTCTCAAATGTATCAGGCTTGTATCAGGCAGCCACTTCCTTCCTGAACTCTACAGATCCTTACATTATAGATCTTAACACAATGCTGTCTATGAAGAGTTTACAGTGCTTTTTCCCTAGATGTTCCTTTGGCTAATTCTCTTATTTTTTTCAAGTCTTTACTCAACTCTAACCTCTCAATGAGACAAACTCAGACCACGAATCTCCTTTCCCCAGGTGTGTGTGTGTGTGTGTGTGTGTGTGTGTGTGTGTGTGTGTGTTTCATAGCAATGATCAACTTTAAACAGGTTATATAATTTGTTTATTGTGGTTAATTTTATTTCCAGTAGAATGTAAGCTCCACAAGGGCAGAGATCTTAGCCTCTTTGGTTCACTGGTACATAACAAGCACCTGTGAGAGTGCCTGCCACATAATAGGTGTCCAATAATATTTACTGAATTGGATTGAATTGTCTCCTCCACTGGCCCGAGCTCCTTCAAGGTAAGTGTTATTGCTCTTTTTCCTTATATGTCATAAGCCTTGGCATGCAATAGACTCAATAAATTCTAATGAGTGAATAAATAATATCCTTGTGATGTATTACTATGTTGTTCTGTACTGGTTGAAAAGGAGCTATAGAACAAAACATATTATCATTTTGCATTAATCAGCAAAGGCTTGGACAGAGTTTTAAAACATCAGATTGATTATTTTTTTCAGGAATTCTTAAGGGAAACATCAAATAGATTTTATTTATTTATTTATTTATTTATTATTTGAGAGAGTGAATTGGGGAGAGGGGCAGAGGGTGAGAGAGAGAAGCATAAGCAGGCTCCATGCTCAGCGTGGAGCCCAATGCGGGGCTCAATCCCACAACCCTGAGATCATGACCTGAGCTGAAATCAAGAAGAGTGGGACACTCAACAGACTGAGAAACCCAGGGGCCCCTCAAATAGTTTTATTGGAGTCTTTCAACAAAGCTAGAATTCAAAACCAAGTTATAGTAGTTTCCTGTTGCTGCTATAACTAATTAGCACCAATTCTGATCTTAAAACAACACTATATCTATTACCTTATAGCTCTGTAGACTAGAAGTCTAACATGGGTCTCACTGGGCTAACATCAAGGTGTCAGGAAAATTGCATGCCTCTCTGGATAGTCTAAGGATAATCCACTTTCTTGCATTTTCAGCTTCTAGGGCTCATCCAAATTCCTTGGCACATGGACCCCCTTCCTCCACCTTCAAGGCCAGCAGGATCACATCTCTCTAACACGTCTTCCTTTGTCATATCTCCCCCACTAATGATAGCCAGGAAAGGTCCTCTACTTTTGTGAAGTCATGTGATTAGATGGAGTACACCCAGACAATTCAGGAAAATCTCTTCATCTCAAGGTCTGAAACATTAATCCTATCTGCAAAGTCTCTTCTGCCACGTAAGGTAACATATGCACACATTCCAGATACTACGATGTAACCTTTGGGGGGCTATTAGTCTACCTGACACATCAGTGAAAGAGAAAAATAAGCATACAACTAAGTAAAACAAATTTGACTTTAATACCACAGATTCACCTCAGAAAATCAAGTTTCACATCTTTTTGTTCCAGTTTACACTATATTTCATATTCTAAAATGAAACACTTCCTTCCATTTTCTACAAAATTTGAATTTGTTGTTCAATAAACAACAACAACAACAACAACAACAACTTTAAAAGCTGACTTTCTACAGAAACCACCCCACAACTCAGAGCTAGCTATAGACCTCCTTTGGGTAATCACATAGAGAAGGCTTGGCCATGCTGAGTGTAAGGCTGTGAATTCTTCTCCCAGGGACAAAAGCTGCTAAAGCTGCCTCAGAGAAACTTGGCAGCACATCAAGAACAAAAACGTTGTGTGGTTATCTCTTCTTAACACACAGATGAAAGATTTTAGATCGTCTTTAGGCTAGAAAATGGACTTACATTCATATATGAGTAAAGAGTTAAATGAAGGCAACATACAGGGAAGAGATTTGGCTGTAGTGGTTTTCAAGTCACCTAGGAAAACATCAGTGACTAAATGGTAAAAGAGTCAATGTTACAGGGCAAACCATCAGCATCTTTCCTGCTGAGAGACACTGTCTCCGTGTGTGATATTCTGAAATTCTCCAAATATATCAATTGAGTATGCACAACCCATTTTAATTAAGTAACAGAAGCATGGCAAAGAGATCTACATGTGTTTTGGTGAGTATGTAAGACATACTGAAGACAGATATAAGCCCCACTTAAAAAAACTGAAATGAGCAAAGATTTTAGTGATACATCAAAAATTAAGGTGAAGACCTACTCCATTTTTGCAACCTCTCCTCTCCCCCCCAAAATATAACCTCCTTCATTCTTAAATATATGGTTACTTACATAAAAATATATCAGATTCACAGTTTACGCTTGATCTTAGCCAAAAGGCCAAGAAGTGATTCAGATTCACAGTTTAAATTCCAGCTGAGTTAATTCACACACAATTCTGGTCTGTTCCAAGTCTTCTGTCACCTTTTAAAATGTGTCTTGTTCACATGTAAGACTCAGTGACAATATGTGGATAGGCAAAAGTGAGTGATGTGCACAAACAAAACAATGCTGATGCTAATGCTACATGTCAGCTCATGAATAGTATCATCTTGACATTTGTGGATGAAATATTAAATTCATTGTAAAATGAGAAAGAATAAGTTAAATTACCTGAACTTCATAAGTAAAACATAAATAATATAAAATGGTGTTGGCAAACGAGGTAGTAACTTGAAGAGAATAAATGCTCAGGATATGAAATCAGCCAGCAAGAGTTTATATTTTAGTTGTATCATATACCAAATATCTATGTGATGTTAACTCACCTGAGCTTCCATCCAAACATGATGGAGGATAAGTACAGCTCATTCATTCATTCATTCATTCATTCATTCATTTATATCTATTGAGGGGCAACTTTGAGTGATGCACCATTCTAAGTACTGAAGATACAACAATGAATAAATCAGACAAATATCCTTGCCCCCCATGGCGTCTGCATTCTCACATTTTCTCACAGAGTAGTGATAAGGGCTGGATGAGATTCTAAACAAAAGGTATGTATTATGAATAAATTTAATTAGCATCATTATAATAGTAATAAAAGATTTCAGAAAAAAGTATACTTATTTGCATAATAAGTGGAACACTAAATAAATAAATGGGTTATTCAGGCAAATTAAGAACACTAAAATTTATATAATCACTATGTGAGATTGTATGCTGTCTTAAAAAAATATATCTTGAAGAGTGTCTTGAAGAAAAAAATTTCTGCTTTTTGCAATAAAAGTTTTTCAGCAATTAGCCATATATGTTTTCAAGAAGCTGTCTTTTGGAGGTATCATTTAAATGAGAACATTTATTTCTGGATTAGCAATCACTGTATGGGCTACCTTCCTTTTTTTCTTCCCTCTCTTTACATATTCCCTTTTTGCTACTCTTCTACATGATCAAGCAATCATCACACCGCGATTTATCATCTTCTCCTGTCAATTCAGCCATCATTCCACTGTGTTCCATTAGTTTTTCCTGCTGTGAAAATCCCAGTAGAATCCTTGGTAAATTCTCAGAAGTTTCCAGGTTCTGCTTTGGAAAGCAGTGAACCACAATGTTATTAAAATCCAGTGACTTATAAAGGGATTTGTTCCTCACTCCTAAGCAAAGGGGAAGTCTAGACATTATCCTCAGAGTGACATTCGTGCCCAGCTTCCAACTGATGGGAGTCTTTTCTGAGCTCAAAAGCACAGCTCTAGCTATCAAATTTTACATGGAGTATTTTAGGGAGTTCTTTAAAAATCAAAATGTCTGGCTCTGTGGTTCATTAAGTGTGCCATTCCAAGAGACAGGACTGCCAAAACCGGTTCATTCCTATGAAGGTAGTTATCTTGTAATGCTGCAAGGCAAACGTATTAAGACTTTAGTCACATATGTGGCACACACTTCAAAACTCCACACTTTCAAAGGACTTGCTGGAGCCAACATTCCAACTTAGTACTCATCCAGTGAAACGGAAGCTAATAAGAAGCATGAAACAGTACACAGTATATAAGAATTTTGGCAGCACACCACATGTATCGACCTTACATTTAAAAATCATAATGGCATTAAATCATCCTAAACTACTAACATCCATTCACAAGAAACTATCGTGCTTTCATCAGAAACCGCATGTCATTCTGATTCATATATAGTGCTAAAAATACAAATTTGATCGAACGTATCTGAACTTGACCCAGACATTTAGATATTTTCATAACTCCAAAAAGAAAACAGGCAAAAATGTCTTCACTTGTGCAACATAGTCAGCTTTGAACAAATGGCCTGGATGTAAGCAGTAGGTGGCAAAGTTAAAATAGAAATGTTAATCCTATGAGAGCCCTTGCCGGCTGTTTTACAGCCTTTCGTAAAGATTAAGAAAAAGGTGGCGGGGGTGGGGGGGGGGGTGGGAGCGGGTAAAGATCATAAAAATACCCACATCACTAATACTAAGAACTAATACACAGCACAAAACAAAACAAAACAAAACAACAAACCAGAACAAAACAAAGATGCTACGAAACACCAACAAATACCACCAAATAAAACAAAATGTGATTTTAAGATACATTTTTTTCAACATGAGATCTTTTTTAGAGGAGTAGCAGCAGGAATGAATGGGAACAAAAGGAAACTTAGTTTCTAGTTTAAGTTTTAATAGAACAGCAGCATATTTTTTACTCAAGATAAAAGGAGAAATATTTATTTTGGGCAACTTTATGAATTCCTGTATTATATCTACATATTAGAAAATAGCTCCTTTAAGAAGTCTTAATTTTTCTAAAATTATCCAACTATCAGACAAAACAAGGTCAGCAAACTTGTTCTCTAAAAGGCCAAATAACAAATATTTTAGGCTCTGTGAGCTAAACAGTCTCTGTGGCAACTACTCAACTCTGCCATTGTAGCACAAAAGCAGCCACAGACAAAATGTAAAGGAATGACTGTGGCCGTATTCTAATAAAACTTTATTCATGTACGTGGTAATCTACAAATTTTGTCATTTTCAGTGCCCATGAAATATTCTTCTTATTTTGTTTCAAACATTTAAAAATGTAAAACAACATTCTTAGCTTATGTACCATACATGCCGTGGGTCAGATTTGGTCTAGGTTGTAGTTTGCTGAACCCTAGACTAGACATTGACAATGCAAACTGTAAGAAATAAAAGATGAGTAGACAAAGCTCAAATTCTTTCTTTCTTTCTTTCTTTCTTTCTTTCTTTCTTTCTTTCTTTCTTTCTTTCTTTCTTTCTCCCTCCCCCTCCCTCCCTCCCTCCTTCCCTTCCTTCCCTCCTTCCTTCCTTCCTTCCTTCCCGTCCTTCCTTCCTTCCCTCCCTCTCTCCCTCCTCCCCTCCCTCCCTCCCTTCCTTCCTTCTTTCCTTCCTTCCTTTCCTCCCTCTCTCCCTCCCTCCCTCCCTCCCTCCCTCCCTCCCTCCCTCCCTCTTTCCTTCCTCCTCTCTCCTTCCTTCCTTCCTTCCTTCCTTCCTTCCTTCCTTCCTTCCTTCCTTCCTTCTCTTTTTGCCTCCCTCCCTCTGTTTCTTTCAGTTATTATTTTATCTATCTGTCTGTCTGTCTTTGAATCTGACAATACACAAAATATAATGAAGTAGTTCCAGGCGAGTGGAGAGTAAGATTATCAGCCTCTCAAACTCAGCCAGTATAGTACACTATAAGGGGCTAATTGTAACTCTTACCAGGCATTGGACCCACATAACTACCATGGAGATTCTGGGAGTTACAAAATCATTCACAATATTCAAAGTGAATACAGTTACATAATATCCTATTTTCATTTCAATTAACTGTCATGTAAGTTTTAAGTTTTTTTTTTTTTTTTTTTTTTATGGCATCTTCTTTGACAGCTAATGTCTTCATTGAATTCCTCTGAATTTTCCATAACGGTAAAGAGAAAACGAAGCCACGAGAGAAGCTTGCCTCTGGCAGTATTTGCAACATTATTATTTACTTATAACAGCTGAAAAGCTCTCTGGTAATTAGGGATTTGGCAACACCATGACATCTTATCTCCTTCCTAAGATATTTAGATACACAAGGTAAGAAATCCTTGGGAGCAGTGACCTGTAATTCTCCCAAATTCCATTTCAGAAAAGGTTATTCTGTTCACTTTTAATAGCAAACAAGCACTGAGGACTCTTTTGAAGAAGTTTTGCCAGCGATCTAAAAACTACCTGGGCAACAAATATTTCTATACCAATATACTGGCTGTTAGAGTTTCAGGTAAATTGGAATCACTGCTTCTAAATTACAGTGCAGATTGATAGGACCATGGGGACAAGATCCAATGGTTAAGTGAGTTATCATCTCTTCAGAAAGATGCTGTTGGCAGAGGTACTGTCATAGCATGTACTCTCCTGTTGGAGGAGAGTCTTTCAGAGACTCATGTGGCTTTGTAAGGAATCATTAGGGAAGCGTCTCAGTACAATTAAAAACATATCCCTAAACACTGTTTTTCAAAATGACACAAATGTTTAAATACTGACATAAAAAGTCTATGTAAAAGTGCCAGATACTTATGTAGTAAGGAAAGCCAAAGAACTTGTGCAAAAGTATGTTTTTTACTGCCTTCGATCTGAATAAACTGCTACACGGTTTATAAAGACTTGAAAATTCCATCCATTAAATCTACATATTTTATGCAGACTTTCATGAGAAAACAACCCAACTGTGACATCAGAGTCCACTTTTAACACAAGTTCCAAAAGAAAAAAAAAAAAAAGAAAACATTTTTTATGAGTGATATAAGATATTAGGGAGAAGAAGGACTCTAAAATTTACCACTTCACTCAGGAATTTTTTTTTAAATGCAAACTCCATGTTAGATGATTGAGCCAAGGCTAAAAGCAACTCTTCAAAGTCCTCCACATGGAGGTTACATCTTTGGAGAACACAGCTTATATGCAAATGAAGAATAACTTTTGCAAATAGTTATGAATTCACTTCATTATATGAGTAGCAATGTATATAGTCATGATATTCAATTCATCTTGACAAATATTTATTGAGCTTACCAGGCACTGTGATATGCCTAGAGAGATTACATATCAAGGACAAACAGAACCTTGAAAGGAATGTGTGGTAAGAATACAAATATGGGAGACTTGATTAAGAGTCTGAGAGTTTGAGAGTCTTAGGAGTGGATAAGTTGAGTTTGAAGCATGATGTTTGAAATGTTAAGGAGTTATACAATCTGTGTTCTCTAAAAGTAAGATGTAAATCAACAACACAGGTGTTGGTGGGGATGTGGAAATAAAGGAACATGCGATGTACTATTGGTGAGAATGTAAACTGGCAGAAAACGGTGTGGAGTTTCCTCAAAAATTTGAAAATAGAACTACCCTATGAACCAGCAATTGCACTACAGGATATTTACCTAAGGAATACAAAAACACTAATTCAAAAGGATACATGCACCCCTATGTTTATAGCAGCATTATTTGCAATAGCCAAGATATGGAAGCAGCCCAAGTGTCTATCAAGTGATGAATGGATTTGCATATATATATACACACACACATACACACACACACACACACACACACACACACACACACACACATACAATGGAATATTACTCAGCTATAAAAAAGAATGACACTTTGCTATTTGCAACAATGTGAGCTAGAGAGTATGATGCTAAACAAAATAAGTCAGACCGAGAAAGATGAATACCATATGACTTCACTCATATGTGGACTTTAAGAAACAAAACAAAAAAGCAAAGAAAACTAGAGACAGAGTCAAAGTAAGAAACAGAATTTTAATTATAGAAAACTATCTTATGGTTACCAGAGGGGAGGTGAGCGAGGGGATGGGTGAAATAGGTGATTGGGCTTAATGAGTGCACTTGCTGTGATGAGCACAGGGTGATGAATGGAGGTACTGAATCCCTATATTGTACACCTGAAACTTTAACACTCCATGTTAACTAACTGGAATTAAAGACTTTAAAAAAATTAAAAAATAATAATAAAATAAAATACAAAAAAAAAATAAGATGGGGTGCCTGGGTGGCTCAGTCGGTTAAGCATCTGACTTCGGCTCAGGTCATGATCTCACGGTCCGTGAGTTCGAGCCCCACTTCGGGCTCTGTGCTGACAGCTCAGAGCCTGGAGCCTGCTTCAGATTCTGTGTCTCCCTCTCTCTCTGACCCTCCCCCGTTAATGCTTTGTCTCTCTCTGTCTCAAAAATAAATAAAACATTAAAAAAATTTTTTTAAAAAGATGTAAATGCAAATATTGAGCTCTGGAAATGGCAATGACTAGAGATATACATTTGGGATTTGTTTGTACATAATGGAAAATTAAAATCACATGAATAAATGAGATGGCCAAAGAATATGTAAAAAGAAGAGGACTGTGGACAGAGCCTTCGGGAATACCTATGCTCACCAGCCGGAGGAAGCTAGGCTAATGAAGGAAACAGAACTGCCAGGGAAAGAGGGGAGGTATATTACTTGTGGCCGAAGCAGCAGGTAAAGAGAGATTCTGCAATACCACGTGATGCGAAGAGAAAAGGGAAGCACTTCATTGGTTTAAGGTCATTGGATTTTCTTATGAGGACACTGAACACCTCGGCAAAATCGGCAGAACAGCAGGGATGGCAACAGGTGGAGGTGTTGTCTAGTTTTGTATCCTGGTGTAAGGTTTCCATGCCAAAGATATAGTAGAGAATGAAATGAACAAATAAAGCGAATAAGAAAATAAGTGATAAAGAAAGGTCCTGGAGATAGCAGGAAAGGATAAAATTGAGAACACTGAAGAATGATTCATCTGAGAAGGAAGGATTATTTCTTAGGGCAAGCAAAGCGAGGATCAGTAAAAACACAGATACGTCCAGGTGTGAAGCAGGATGCAAATAGTACATGTCAGCAGATTCTTGCCCTCAGACCAATACAAACTGAAATTACATGAGACTAAAAGATTCAGATCTGGGTTTTAAGTGTAAGAACAAAATAAGAACTTCATAAGAAAGGCACACTTTGAAAGTATTATTTAGCCAAGAAAAAATATCCACATTTTAAACTGATTGAAGCCTGAAAGCTCAGAATACATATTGCACAACTGCATATCTGTTTTTTAAAAAAAATGTTTAGTTATTTATTTTTGAGAAAGAGAGAGAAAGAGAGCAGAGGAGGGGCAGAGAGAAAGGGAGAGACAGAGAATCCCAAGCAGACTCCATGCTGTCAGCACAGAGTCTGACACAGGGCTTAAATTGACAAACCGTGAGTCATGACCTGAGCTAAAATCAACAGTTGTATACTTAACAGACTGAGCTACCCAGGCACCCCCGCACCACAGCACATATTATAAATCAGGTTTACAGACACATTTGAGATCTATTTCTGAAACTAGTAGAGAAATTACCTAATTTCATGAAGTAGCTCTGATATTATAGGTAAAGAGATTTCATCACTTCCTGCAAGGTAGTCAGGAATGTTTGAAAGATGTTAATTACTGCCTGTCAAACTAGTTTTTTTTTCTCTAGAGTAGTGGTTCTCAAAGTTTAGTGTATATCAAGTTACCTGGAGGGCCTGTTAAAATACAGACGCTGGGACTTATCCCTAGAGTTCTTGGACTAGAGCCTGAAATTGTATTTCTAACAAGTTCTTGGGTTATACTGATTTTGTTGGTCTGCGGACCACATTTTGAGAACTCCTGCTACAAGGTCAGCCATTCCACATTCGTGTAGGTCTACAAACAAGAGTATTTTTCACTCAACTAGTCAATTAAAGTAAATTGGCAAACTACAATTGTGAATGTATTAAAATACTACCATTAAAATACATATTAAAATACTACCATTTTAAAAAAACTATATTTGTTATTAAATTCACTTTTAAATGTTATCTAGAACCATCTACCATTATCATTATCACTGGAAAATGACTCTGTGTATTTATTAAAAAGTTGCAGGGGCGCCTGGGTGGCTCTGCTGGTTAAGCATCTAACTTTGGCCCAGGTTGTGGTCTTGCAGTTCATGGGTTCGAGTCCCCAGTGGGCTCTGCACTGGTAGTGTGGAGCCTGCTTGGGACTTTCTCTCTCTCTCTCTCTCTCTCTCTCTCTCTCTCTCTCTCTCTTTCTTCTCCTCCTCCAGTTGTGCTCTCTCTCTCTCTCAAAATAAATAAATTAAAAAAAATTTTTAAAAGTTGCAGAATTTGGTTCAGTTGAGAGAAACACTAACCCATGGTTAAAAGTCTACCCATACTTTCATTCAGCTCATAATTATTATATTTCACTATAGTATGTGCCAGGGACTCTTCTAGGTGCTTTGCATATATTATTCCACTAGTTACTCATAATAACCCTATACAGTAATTTGTTTTATTAACTCCATTTTACAGATGTGGTAAGAGGCATTGAGACATTAAATACCTCAGTGAGAATCAGACAGAAATACTACTGGAGTCTCTCTGATTCCAATATTATGGTCCTGACCTATTATGCTCTTTGACTACACATTATAGTATAGTTTGAGCTCAAATACTTACCTGTTCCGAGAAACAGGACGTGGTATCTACCATCAGCAGCATTCACTCGATCCACAGCTATCTTTGTGTACTTATAGTCAGTGCCTATACGAACAATCAGAGGTCTTCTGTGGATTGGGTAGATAGAATTGTACATGAGAGGATGGTTCCGAATAAAAGTGACAACGTCATCTGGGAACTCCTTAGTGGTTCGCATATTGGGCGTAAATGCTCCTCCTGGGCACTAATAAAATATTTTAAAAAGAACCAAATTAGTAAATAGTTACTTCCTTTTAGTAATAACCAAAAGACCTCCACTTTTCAAAATATTTAGAAGCTCAAGTTGTTGTATGCACAGATCCTCCTTGACTTACAATTATGGGTTTAAATTCTGATAAACCCATCATAAATTGAAAATACTGTAATTTAAAAATGCATTTGATACACTTAACCTACCAAACGTCATAGCTTAGCTGAACTCACCTTAAACGTGCTCAGAACACATACATTACCATGCAATTAGAGAAAATCATGTAACACAAAGCTTGTTTATACTAAAGTGTTGAATAGCTCATGTAATTTTTTGACTGAACTAAGAGTGAAACACAAAATGGCTGTAAGTGTATGGGTTGTTGACCTTTGTGATCACAAGACTGGGGGTTGCGGCTCGCTGCCCTACCCAGCATCCAGAGAGGAGAAATCACTAGCCTGGGAAAAGGTCAAAATTAAGTATTCAAATTACAGCTTCTGCTGAATTTGTATTGTTTCTGCATCATTGTAAAGTCAAAAAACCATAAGATGAACCATCATATTTGCCACTCATTGAGGAGAAAACAACATGACTATATATACAACTATCTATAGCAAATGAATTAAAAAAGTGTACAATTTGACCACTTGAACAAGGCTAAGTCCACTTATCCTACTCCATTTGTTTTTGGAGAGCAGTTGATGCCGTTTTATATATAACTTTTTACCTTCCCATCTGTCACTTTTCTATTCCTATTCTTGCCAGTGACAGTGTTGTTAGGGGTGGGGGGGGGCACACTTGTGGATATAATCTAGTACTATCACTGGCTAAAACAGGTTATCATTATCAGATTGAATCAGAATTGAATTCAATACAAGAGTTTTATTCCATATGATTCTTTCCTCCCCAAAGAGGGATCTCTGAAGTCAGAACTTGGATTGGATGTGGAAAATGAGAACTGATAATTCCCTTCTAGAAAAGATTGCTATGACTTCCATTAATCTTTGAATAAAATTCCAATCCCTTAGCATGGTCTCTAAGCTCCTATATGTCTGGCTTTCATCTACCATTCCCAAAGTACCTCTTGCTCTTCTTCAGTCTCAAGCACGCTCCCACTCCAGAACTTTGACACTGGCTATACCCATTTGGAACGCTTTTCTCCCTATAACTCCATTCTGAACCTCATTCAGTTCTCAGTTCAAAAGTTACTTCTTTAAAGGTAACACATATACAAATAGTTCCCCATCTCCATCTCTACTTTCTATCTCCTTAACCAGCTTTATTTTTCTTCACAGCTCTACTTACCAAACTGTATATTATATATTTGTTGTTTGTATGTCTATTGTTTGTTTCTCCCTCTGGAATGTAAGGTATGTATTGACCTGAACTGGGTATATTTTGTTCATTTTTCACTCTCAGAGCTACAACACAGCTGATAAAGAGTAGATATTCAACAAAGAGCAGTTTATTGAGAGAATTACTCTATTACATCTGGCATTCAATTTTGGTGCAGGGGCTGTATGAAACAAGAGCTTCGGTTCTGGCCAGGAGAGGAAAGATTCAGAGCATCAAGGTCAAAGAGGCAGCTAGACAGCAATAATAACTGAAAAGGGACTGCTGGACAGCTTTAGCAGTTCTGGAAAGAGCGCATGACAAGGGCTTCTGGGGAGAAGATTCCATTTATAGGGTATCTGAGGCCAAGCTCAGGGGCAGGCTGGGAGCTTCTGAAGCTTGGAACTCAAACTTATCCACTAATAGGATCCAAGTGTTAAGTTATACAAGCAAAGCTGTTGGTATAATCTTTAACACATACAAACATTATTTGTGTAACCCTATTAAATAAATACCTGTCAATATTTCTACTTTTAGAAACAAAAAAATATTTAGTCATATTTTCTTGAAAAAGACCATTTCTTTTCTAGTTTTCATTTATTCCCTTTAGAGAGGTACAAGGTAAAAAGAAATCAACAAAGCAAACTTTCTGATCAATAGCAAATCTATGGCAAACAGTAGGATGGAATGGGTCAGTAACATACTGGAAAGTTATACCTTTTCTTTTTTTTTAATTTTTTTTTATTTAATGTTTTTATTTATTTTTGGGACAGAGAGAGACAGAGCATGAGCAGGGGAGGGGCACAGAGAGGGGAGACACAGAATCTGAAGTGGGTTCCAGGCTCTGAGCTGTCAGCACAGAGCTCGATGCAGGGCTCGAACTCACGGACTGTGAGATCATGACCTGAGCCGAAGTCGGAGGCTTAACTGACTGAGCCACCCAGGTGCCCCAAGTTATACCTTTTCAAGAGTGGCAATGAACACTCATTTCTAGCTGATTGCAGGAATACATCCTGGTGTGGCCAGATTTCAACAGAAGATAGAAATGTGGAATTTTATGTGAAATCTGCCAAAATTTTAATGTTAATTCAATATAAAAAGAGAAAAAATAACTTTAGGGGTCTCCCAAAACATGGTGATCTCTAGGTTAAACCCTTGCAACAACTTTCCCACAATGTTAGTGCCTCTGGACCAGCATCCTTGGGCAGACTCACATTTGCAAATAACTCTCAGCAAATTATAATGTTGCCTCACTCATTTAGACTCTATCATACTGAATGCAATTTTTTGACTCACTTTGACCAGTTAACGTTACTAGAACTTTTTACAGGACCAGTAAATACAGCTCTTTTTTTATAGAAAGGCACAAGGAGCAATTAAATGACTTCAGTAAGGAGAGATAATGAGGCAAATAATAAAACTAAGCCTCCCCATTCATAATCCCATTAAGTAGACTTTCATCTGGGGCTCATGTGCTTTTCTTTTAGGAGAAAGCATTATATTTAAATATACATGTTTATAAATTGCCCACAAAAAAGACCAAATGAGGACAAAGAATTTCATTTGAGGGTATTCTAAACTGATGTGTATGTTCCATACTTCTGAAAAGCATAGAATTATGGGTGTTTTCTACCCTCATTCCACACACAAAGTGGAAAAAGGGAAATACATTGCTCACTGAATGAAAAAATGGAAAGACCAAATGCACGGGCAATTCAAATAGTTCCAGTTCCTCATAAAACACCACTAATTATGGTTTGCTAAGCTGAGATGTCTCTTTAAATATTTGCAAACATTCTCATTTGTAGGTTCCAGAAAGATCCAAAGTTGGCATATATTACTGAGCAATTTATATAATTTCCAGTTAACAATTTTCATGTGTGATAAGGTGATTAAATTAGAAGTGTCTGGTTTCTTGGCCTTACTTAATTGAAATTAGGTTAAAATTATGTTTCAGGTGCTCAAAACTGTAGTAACCCAAATAAATCAACTCACAACTCTAATCAGTTATTTTATATTCATTCAAATGTCCCCTATCTGGGACTTTTGTTTTATAGTCACAATGAACTTCTTGCTTAGAAACAAGTGTTTCCTGGTAGACTTTTATTTTCGAAATTACCAAAGAATTCTTTTTGACAATAATTAATTTTTTCATTGATTCGTGGCACAAACTTTACAGATAAGACACAGGGTGAGTGAGAACAATGGTGACAAGAACAAAAATGGATGACCCTTTGCAGATTCTGTATCTGGACTTGCAAGTTTGCTCAGTGTAACATTACCAAATACAAATAAGATGCAACTAACTTATCCCTTGCTTTGTGATATGAGAAAGCATATGTACTAAAATCTCAAGATAAATATAACATCCACGTACTACCATAAAACAAAGCCTCTGTCCACAAATGAGGCTGGTGTCCCCCTCTTTAGAAAGCTGATTTAGCTCTGCAAATTTTCATTAAGTAGTTTGGGTTAAACTTCAAGTTGTTTTTCTCCAGTTCTAGCATTCTGTTTATCAAGCAGTGACAGGCACTCCTTTTTTGAGTAAAGACATTTTAAGTATTTTGATTACTAAAGTGCTGGGTGAAATGCTGGGAACAATAACAATGCCATGTTAAGGACGTATCAGCAATTGTCGTCCTCACCTAATTTGTTTCCTATTTTTAGGTATTCTTGATGTCTTCCATCCTCTGATGCTCCTCACAAAGCACACCCATGATCCTAGTTTTCAATATTAATATATTGAATAGAATATCCATTCTTTGAACACATTCTTTAAATTTTTAATTGGGGGGGGGAGGGGCATAAACGGAGAGGGAGAGAGGGAATCCCAAGCAGGTTCTGCACTATAAGCATGGAGCCCGACACGGGGCTCAATCTCATGAACTGAGAGATCATGACCTGAGCCAAAATCAAGAGTCCAACACTTAACCGACTAATTTTATTCACTTTTTATTCAAAAAGCATTTTGATGTGCCCAGTAGGAGACATAAGAATAAGAAGCTACCATTATCTTCTAGAAAGAAGTATTCTAGTAAGGAAGATGGGTATATTCAAAGCAAAATAACAATTAAGTCTTATAATAATAATTTAAGACAAACAAAATAAATAACAAATGTTGGTTTGTGATCAGTTGTCATATATGTTTAAGAGCAAATATTTTTTAAATGAATTCAGAATACTAGAGAACTTAAGGGTTTCAGGGTTGGTGAAAGGTTTAAAGATAGGATAAAAATGTTGGAATATTTAAGGAACTATAATTCCTGAGGCACTGCTGGGTCATAGAGCACAAAGTAGAAGAAGGAGGTAGGAGTTGAGATTAAAGACTGGAAAATAAAAGCAAAACTAGTCAGAGAAGGAGAGACTGACATGGTCAAGAGGAACTTGACCTAACACTTGAAAGATGAGTGATATATGGATAAATACATGGACATTTGGCATTCCAGAATCTGGGTTAGTTTCTGGCATTGATCTCTGAAACTTGTATTCTGAGAGAAGGTGATCCCCTTGCTGAAACCCTTGGTAGTCAAGGCCCTGTATTTGAAGCCTAAAGAATTACATAGTTGAAGACTTGTACTTTTATGCACCAGTTGGTCCTCATTCTATTTGCATTTATCCTCCATTGCCGACAAGACTGCTCTGCTCCAGTCCTATTAGCTCATACAGAGCTTCTAGAAGGACTTATTAATTTCTATCTTTGCCTTATAATGTAAGCTGAAACATCCTTCCTTCCTAACCCAAATTATCCAAATCCAACTGCCTTCAGGGCCAGCTCAGTCTCTTATTGTTTATATGCCTTCTCTAGAGAAGGCTGTCCCATGGCAGTCTTTCTGTCTTCTGGACTTCAATAATATTTATTGTCTATTTTATTCATGTGTCTTGAATAATGATATGAAACAACATATAATGAATTTTTCATGTCTATATGCCTTATGTATTTTATTGTAAACTTTCTTCACAGTGTTTTAAACATCCTTGAAGAATAGAAATATTTCTAATGTAAGAACCATGAAAAGATGCATGGAATCAACACAAGTGCCAGCAATAAAGTTCTTTTTTCTTGCCAACACTAACTAGGTGGGTCATGAAGTTTCTGTGTTCTTTTGCTGCACCAGGTACCAGACCTGTAAAGCATAATGATTAAAGCAGATGGTTCTGGTCCACTTATAAACAGATATTAAAACAGAACACTTTTATTAGGTTCTGCTTAACAAGATAGTATAAGCAAAAACAATTTTCTACAGAAGCTTTATACACGTTGCAACAGAATAATGTAATATGTTAGCTCAGCCACAGAGAGAATCTGCAGTCTTTGGCTGCCCTTTGCAACATACCAAAGGTGTCTTGTTTCTTCCACAAACTTGAATCACTTATGGAAAAACATTATGACACAATTGGCAGGATTCTTCCCACTGACTTGTGCTTGCTAGTTGGGGCAGTTTGCTAACATAGCTATCCACCCTGCTTTAAAAGAATCACCTACAAGGAACATTAGAATGAGGGTATACAATTTCTGCCCCTGTCATTTCTTTAAGAATTCAGTCATGTATTTATGAGGTTGACCTGGCAACTGAACTACTGTGTAGGAAAATTAAATACAGCAATGACAGTTGATTCTTCATTGGGAGGTCTTCAGAAGCAACATTTTTAACCCGAGAGAAGAGGGAATGCTTTGGGTCACTTGGCTGTAGGTCTTCTGGCTACATCAGTGGGATATTAAACCCTGGAAGCCCAGGGAAGAGACAGACACTGGCCACTCTGAGTCACACAGCTGAGACTTCATGGTGTGTTGTTCAGTGAAGGGTGGAGCGACTAAATCTGGGAGGTTTGCTTTTCCAGAAGGAGTTCCAGAGGTCTTCCTCCACCCTGCCTCTTTTACTCCCTAAGGATCACTCATCTGACAATTTTTTTATTTAAGGGAGCTGCTCTGGTCTCAACACCAGATGTAAGAAACCACATTATAGAAATATGTCTCAAGTACCGACTACTCCCTTTATTTCACGGAGTCAGCTCCAGATGTGTGTTACTAAGCCCTGGCTTATACCACACTGCTTTACAACAGAAAAAAACATGCTTATTCTTAGCAGCTTGGAAAGAGTGAAAAGTGGGACTGTTAGCAGAATTTTCTAATTTAGCATTGGCTTACTTTGTTTCAATAAAAGGGTTTATCTATTCCCACATTTTATGTAGAATAATCGCTATTCAACATGAATGGTTTTCTCACTATGATTCCTGAGAGTCCTTTTGAGCTGCCATTCCGGTGAAGTCTGACAAGGGTTGGGAACAGAGGTGGCTTTTCTTCAGGAAAAACAAAACAAAACCCTCACTTGTAATAGTCATCAATTTCCATACTGTAACTACTCTCACCATGCTAATCTCAAGTTACTACTGGGAATCCCTACTTGAGACGAGGCAAGGTGTACACAATCTGTTCTGTAAACTGGATATAGAGTAGCTCTGACCCAAACTCATTGAAGCTCTGGGGCCTCAGACCTGATTCAATTAGCATGGCTCTCTTTTATCAATCTTATTGGTTTATCTGAGAAATGTCTCTTAAGGATATACTTGGAGGAAAGTAGAATTTTTTGAGTTCACAAACCACCCGTTCCTTGACTAATCCCACATGTGTGTTGCAAAAAAGAATAATTAATGGAAGCATATTCTATCACAACCTCCTGTTAATTTTCTGTATTAAGATGAAGCAACGACTTGGTCAACTTCAAATAGCAAGTAATCCTCAAAACTAACATTTATCTCTGAATAGGTTATCAGCGAGTCCCCTGGAAATGAATGAAGGGCACTGAATGAAATAATGAGAGCCATGAGTTATAATGGAATTTGAAAGTGGTTCAGCGCCCCCTTCTGTTGTATAATCTCTGCTCCTTACCCAACCCACCTCAAGTTGAGATACCCTGAGATTGATACATCTGTTGATATTTTCCTTGTGTTATACAAAATCATTAAGTACTTTTTCCACTTTCTGTTGAGCTATGGGCATCAAAGAGAGATCATTTAAAAGGGGATAGATTGTGAATTGTATAATAGGACTTCATCCCCAGCCATGATTAAGTGTGGCTCTTCAAAATTTAATTGTTTCACAGGTAAGGAGCAATGATGATAATCTTTTAATTAAAAGTTAATTATTCCTATCAACCACACATATAAGATGATGAAAAAATAAAGGACTGAATAATACATTGCAAATAAACTCTAAGAATAACACAAAAAATAAATTATCAATTAACAAATAGTTATGTGGGATGAATATCTAAAAGCATATTGGCAGAAGGAACTTCATAACTAAGGAAAAAGGAAAAAGAAACATTTTAAGAAAATAATATTCTAACAACCATCTTTTGATTATTTTCCATAAAATCATTCTTCTCTACTCACATCCACCCTATTTTATAATTATAACCATACTATGAAACTGAAAATATAAGAAAATTATATTCCCTATGAAAGTCCATTGAAAATCATATTCCTCTTGATTGTTTCCTCTCAGTGTACCATATGACATTTTATAGAAACAAAAACTAATCAATATTCTAGAATTCAATAAAGCATTATAATGTGCCAAATGAAAAATAAATAGTAGGACTGTGATCGTTGTAGTGCTGGAGAAAGTTCAATTCCATTTGGTCAGTGCACTGTCTGCAGCTGGAAAGGTTAGTTTTCAACGTACTCCTTAATACTTCTGGTATTACAAAACATGGATATACCTGTATACCTCAAAACTGTAGAGTTTACAAATATTTTACTGAACTAGAATATCACTTTCATCGTGTTTATTTATACATACTATTTCTTTCTTTGAGAAATATACAACATATAATTTTTAAATATATCCCTTACAATGGAAAGATCTACATATGATTTATCTGTAACTTAATTCTCATATGGTTATTCCTTTATTAAAATAGGTAACATTCCTTAATATTAGGAAGGGCTGTGTGAAAAGCATTAAAATTCTTTCAGGATGCCGCCAAAATGTTAATAATTTCCAAACTATGGCTTTATGACAATAAAATTAGGAACATATTTCTGCCATGTCTAACATATCCAGTTGCCTTCAAATCTAAAAGAGATTTTATTAGCAATAGTACTTAGAAAAATTTGTGGAGAGTGCTATACTATACCATATTTGTAAAATACCAAATCTGAGAACCCATAACCTGAAAAATTACAATAAGTGAATCAGTAAGTCAGTAAATATATATATATTGCATATATATATTTACATATATATATTGCATATATATACATATATACACATATATATGTGTGTATATATGTATATATATGCAATATATACATATATATATATATTTAATGTGTATTTATTTTTGAGAGACAGAGCATGAGCTGGAGAGGGTCAGAGAGAGAGGAGACAAAGAATCTGACACAGGCTCCAGGCTCTGAGCTGTCAGCACAGAGCCCGATGCAGTGCTTGAACCCACGAACTGTGGGATCATGACCTGAGCTGAAGTCGGACGCTCAACTGACTGAGCCACCCAGGCTCCCTTCGATTATATTTAATAAACATCAACATGAGATCATATCCTGGTAAGTTATATATATATATGTTTTTTAAAAAGCAAAATAACAAAGAAATTTTCCTAGATACTTACAGTTCCAGGGCGAGGATACGGAATTCTACCCTGATAGGAGATCAGCTGATGATTGGGCCCTTCTTTATGGGCAAAAGGCCCATTAAACACAGTCTGTATATCAGATAAATGATACACACACACTGCTGATCCTTTAAAAACTGAGCTAAAAAAAGAAACAGAAAGAGATCCATTTTCTTATTTTTTTTAACTTCTAAATACAATTTAAAAAAACAGATGGCAAGGTTTGTGATGAAGAGTTGATAATTCATGGAAAAGTTGAACATTACAGTACACACTGTAAAGCTAAAAAATCTTCTCTCCTATTTTGAAATAAGCCATTGGTACACAAAGCATTAAAACATTTAATCCATTTCATGGAGGCAGTAGACAATAATAAGTTATAGAAGAGTTCTCAATGTTTCCAAAATATAGGACAAGTCAAAGAGTTTCTAACTAGTTTATCTTAACAACAAAAAATAAATTCATGATTTATTCAAAAATATGAATTTGAATTCTAAGTCACTATCAATAAAATCTATCATAATTTAACTGAAAGAAATAAATCTCATTAAGAGAAAACTGTATTTCTTGGTCTTAAGATTATTTTAACGTGAGAATGTTCTCACATTTATCCTAAAGAGTAGTCAGAGAAGTCTAAGTTGTCATAATTTATGTATTTTCCTTGTTAATGACAAAAAAAAAGAAAAACAAAAACAGTAAAGTCCAAAAAAAGTTCGTTACATTAACGCCAATATAATCTCAGAGAATGTGTTTGGATCCTTACTAAAAACTATTTCTGTTGTCACTAAGGCAGATTGACTGAAAAAAACATTTCTCTGACTTACATATATCTCTTAAATTAGATGCCTAAGGGAAAACTTAGATGCCCATTGAAAAAAACAAGATATGTTATTAATCATTAGCACTGCTGCTCAGAAATGACAATTATGAATTTTTCAAAAGACTATTGGTGTTGGGGAAAACAAAAACTGTAGAAATATTTTTTTGAAACAAACACTTTCTTCTGAAGAATTTGGTTCTTTTCACTTTGTTCACTTATTTCTGAGTTAACTCAAGACCACTTTCTCTTTTAGAACACGAGTTAAACTGTTCATCCTGTAGGACATATTTTTACATATTTTATAGGGCAAATGTAAATATGACATATAATCAATATCTTTGTGATTTTATTTTTCCTTGAATGGGCCATTACAGTTTACAATTATGCTGTGCTTGCCCTGCTAAAGAAGAATGCTAAAATCTTCAAATTTTTGTTTTTTGGTTGGTTTTCTAATAAAAGGCACAGATTACATTCTGCATTGGCCCTGCTATCGCTCGGGTACTGTGCTGCCTTCTGAGTAACATTCTCAGTGTAAAATAATTAAACACAAATATATCTAGGAAAAGGTGAGAAGACGGCAAGTTGTCTTGAAATATATGAAAATTAGAATTGGACATCCCAGAGAAGTTAGAAGACATTAAACCTATTTTCCAGTATATGAAATACTGCCATATGGGACATGGAAACTAGTGCACTATTTTATTAGTTTCCAGTCATCATTTTAGATTGCTCCGGAAGTAAAACTTATTTTAGTAGAAATACCAAAAGTTTTAGGTGAATCATGGATCTTCAAACTACTTCCTTAAAACAAAATATCTTATATACTTTATTCCTACATTATAATTCATATTTTCTTTTCTTTGAGAAAAATAGCATATAATCATTATAAATACTCTGTACAAAACCATTTTGAAAGTATTAGTTCAGCTTGAATATATTTTGGTCACCAGGCAAAAGTAATAAAACGGGATGGTTATATCCTGAATGCTTTGTAAAATTAAAAACTGAAAACAATGTTTTGTAATAATTACTGTCATTTAGTGAAGTTTATTGTTTAACACATAAGCTGTAATTGTTTAATAATTACCTTGATGTTGTAAAAATGCCATACACTAGTGTTGTCCTTGGGTTATCAGTTTCCAGCAGAAACACATCCTCTATAAAAACAAAATATCATTCTTTTAAAGTTACCAAATATTAACCATATTTAAAAAAATTTACCCCAAGAAAATAATTTCAACTATGAAAAATACTATCGAGAAGCATATTCTGGCAGTATCATTATAATCTAGAAACAACTAAGTGAATCCAATGATAGGCACGTGGTAAAGTGAATTAAACGAAATATCATACAAACACTATAGGGATGTATATAGACTGCAACCTTATGGAAACCATGCTAGTGAAGTAATATTAAGTGGAAAAGGTATAGTAGTATGTAATCTAGACTAGAATCATGTGAAAATCGTACAACTATATAACAGATTACAATAAGATTACCAGTGAGTATTTCTGGTTAGCAGAGCTATATTTTCCTATCTTCTTTTGTATGCATTTTCTAAATATCCTTTAAAGATAACATAATAGTTTTTTAAATTTAAAAAAGTATTACGTTCACAGTTTCTTTTTGACATAGGGTTGGAAGCTGGAATGTGGAAGAAAACTCAAAGCGACTTTTTTCCTAATATAAAAGAAGACTGTTTTCGCTTATGATTAAAATTGCTAGTGACATTTTTACTTAATTGATAATTTGCCTAATAACAAAAAGTTTGAAGTATATTAAGGCAAAGACAAAGGTACAGATAGTAAGGCTCAGTACCACAGAACAGAACCTGGAAGTAGATTTCTGATAGGAAACCTCAGTGAATAATCAATTGTCACAATTACAAGAAAGGTCTGAATTTAGTAACATTTTTTGCAAATAAGATTCTTGCTGGGAAATACAGAAAAAAAGATGTAACCCATTTTTATTGCTTACCTCTCAGATGATGAGGTAAAAAAAAATCTGAGAATAGCCAGTAGTTTACATTTTAATGGGTTAAAGCAAAATAAATGTCATTTCTAAATGGCGCTTAGTAAACACTTAGTAAACAAATGGTAAACAAATGGCACTTAGTAAACACTTAGTAAACAAATGGCACTTAGTAAACACTTAGTAAACAAATGGTACTAAGTAAACTTAGTACACACTATGATGTGTATCAAGTTATTCTGATTAAAAAGAGAACTGTTTCTTGGTAGAAAGGAATCAGATCATTAGTTCTTATTTGACCTGGTATAAATCTACTTATGTCACACATCCTGAAAGTCATTCATCTCAGGGTCATCCAAGAAGGGTTGATTAGAGTACAAATTTAATTTCCACCCTGAAAGTTTCCCATCCAACCTTGATTTTGCTAATTAGCTATTAATAGTAAAAATATTTAGCTGTATTTGCATACAAACTGATTTCAAATTAGAATATTAGAATTTAAATGCACATGAAATACACATTCTTTTAGAAAAACACAAATAGGGGCGCCTGGGTGGCTCAGTTGGTTGAGCGTCCAACTTTGGCCCGGGTCATGATCTCGCGGCTTGTGGGTTCGAGCCCCGCATCAGGCTCTGTGCTGGCAGCTCAGAGCCTGGAGCCTACTTCGGATTCTGTCTCCCTCTCTCTCTGCCCCTCCCTGGCTCACACTCTGTCTGTCTACCTCTCTCTCAAAAATAAAAACATTAAAAAAAAATTTAGAAAAGCACAAATATATCATTACTCATTTGTCAATTACACAAGCACCTCTCTTTCTGTCTCTGTCATACACAGACACACACGCTCATTCACATATCTTGGGTAATTCAGTGAAGTAAATGTTCAGTAGTGCACTCAGGGGCAAAACAGATTTAAAAAGTACTTAAAGAAATTTATGAACAGTAAACAGATCATTCATTCAAATTGGCACATGATTTATGCTGAGAACATTCACGGAATATACATCCTCTGCTGAGAGGTTATTAAAATATATAAACTTTACAAACTCTTTTTCAAAAACATTTTTCAATCTCAAATCCATGTACCTAATTCATCAAAGTATGTTTCCGGGCCATCTTCATCGGTTACAGAGCACACCAGCCTCGCTTTTAAGAAGGTCGTCCACTTGTTGACAAGGCTACGCAGACCTCCAGTGTCATTCTGAAACCATTTTGAAAACACATTTCAGATGGCTTAAATAAATACTAAAGTGTATTAAAAATTCATCTTAGATTTGTATATCTTGGGGAGTTGTTATAATCCGAAGCATGCAAATGTTAACTATATCTGCATATCAAAAAAAGAGGAATATTTAAGATTTATAGTGCTTTATAAAATAGCTATAGCTATGCAATGAATTTTCTCCAATATGGTATCAACTGAAAATGTTTCAAAGAGGAGTTTAATAAATATATGCCCTAAAGCTTTCTAAATTTAACAATGTATGATGAAATACCTTTGAAATGTTATGGAGAACATATAATTTAATTTGCCTTTTCTTGATAACTCATTGTCTTCAATATGAACATAAATTATTGTATGCAGTGAAGATTATAGATGCTACTGTGGTCAGGAAAGTATGTTTATACTTCTACCAAATGGTCTCCAATAGTCTATTTTCTCTCCTTCACTTCTCTGTGTCAGCATTTAGTCCTCAGTATTTCCAATCAAATGCTTTAGTATACACATTTCTCTGGCGAGGGCACGAAAAGTGGTGTTTGGATCATTCACATACAGCCTCTACTGATTGTTTTCTGTATGTCCAGAAGCCTTTCATCCCTTCTGCTGCCTTTACTGCCTGAGGAGCAGATGACCTCCACAATCAGTGGAACACTGTAATATCTAAAAATAATGATTTTAAATACTAAACACTTGAAGAAACACTTTTGCACAAAATATGCTAATCATAAATCAGTCAAGGAAAACCTGTAAAAATCTTATACGAGAGGGCATCATGAGCTTTTTTTGAGTTGCTCCGTACACTTGCTGTTTATACACAAGACCATTTTGTTCACTGCTTTTAACTAGAACTGTATTTTATTAATGCATTTCTTAATTTTCACTGTTGTAAATAGTTCCCCAACAATTGTCCTTACTGAGGTTTTGCTGTATTTTATTCACAAGAATTATTCTGTTTCTGTGATGTATAGTTTAGCTATTTGTTTTTAATACAAATGTATTAAATGGATTAATGCATTAAGTGGAAAAGCAAAAATTAAATGAAACTTCTCATTTGTATAAGACCATGACCAAAATATTTCTTTGAATTAAGCTTTTTTATTTATCTCATATGACCGATGTGAATAAACATTAAATTAAAATGTCTTCTCTCAGGGCACTGGGGTGATTCAGTCAGTTAAGTGTCTGACTTAATTTCAGCTCAGGTCATAATCTCACAGTTCGTGGGATTGAGCCCCATGTGAGGCTCTGTGCTGACATCCTGGAGCCTGCTTAAAATTCTCTCTTTCCTCTCTCTCTGTCCTTCCTCCACTTGTGCATGCTGTCTCTCTCTCTCTCTCTCTCTCTCTCTCAAAATAAATAAATAAACATTAAAAAAAAATCTTTAAAGTGTCTCCTCTCAATATTGAGTTAATTTGTAACAGTAGATGAAAGTAGGAAAATAAACTATTAGCAAAAGAAAATACATTTATACAATTTGAATTTGTGAGTCTTTGTTCAAATTAGGACAGGATTAATACTTACAGGACATATTCTAGCAATCATGGAATGAATCTGTTTTGTGCTTCTGCTATTGTCGGTCAGTTTCTCTTTGAAGAAGAAGTACACCTTAGCATCATTTGGATCTGTGCCATCTGGGATGACATGTGCATCCACAAACATAGGTTCTGGAAAAAAAAAAAAAACAAAGACTATATATATATATACTCATGATGGAAATCTATCTACCGTCCACCCAAGTAAACCACAGGCACATGCCTTCTCCATCCTTGGTACAGAAGAACAATTCAGTGTTCATAGGCACAAAGTCTATGAGCAGTAATTGTATTCACACAACATATTGTATTTGGAATGTCAAGTGCCACAAAATATATCTATAATATAACAGCTTCAACTACTTTTCCTGGGGGGCGCTGGGTGGCTCACTCGATTGAGTGTCAGACTTCAGCTCAGCTCATGATCTCCAGTTCGTGGGTTCAGACCCTGCATGAGGCTCTTTGCTGACAATTCAGAGCCTGGAGCCTGCTTCGAATAGTTTCCCTGTCTCTCTGCCCCTCCCCCCTGATGCTTTTTCTCTCTGTCTCTCTCTCCCTCAAATAGAAATAAGCATTTAAAAAAAAACCTATTTTTCCCTATCCACAATACATTCTAGAAGTTCAATAAATGCAAAAATTCTTTGGGCAATGATGAGTTCTAAAAAACTAAAAACGTTTCTACCAGTTATTTCCCATGGAATATAATGGCCATTTTACGGAAAAAAAGTTTGTTTTTCAAAGTATAGTTTTCAATCTAGTGCATATAATATAAACTCAAATTCACTGAAGCAGAATGAGTAGGGAGTCCAAGATCTGAAAAACACATTTTTTTTTTTCTTAAAATACAGCATATGAAATGAAGGGGAAATTTTTCAAGGAAAAAATGCAGTCATTTGAAGACATAGAGGGATTCCTTATTTCAAGAACAAAAGAAGTTTTAGAATACTCTATTTCCAGATGTACTAGTGTCATAAATTGAAGAAGTAAATGGACAATCAATGCTTTCTTGTGCCTGTCCATCAGTGAAATAAGATGCTTAAGTGTGGTCATTCATGCTTTGCTATGCAATGTTAAGTGGATTGCCAAATTTAGGGTCAGCTAGAAATCTTCCCCAGGGAGAAATGACAAAGTTCTTAGTGGTTTCTGCCTCCTCTAAACAACAGCAACTGACTGAAATTGTACATTTCAAATGTCAAATGAATATCTTTCATGATGTGAAATTCATGTGACACCCCCAAAATTGGAAACAACTGAATGCTTATAATCATAAAGTTATCATACCTATGATTTCTATTAAGTACTAAATAAAGTATAAAAAATATATATACCAGTTTTATAAGTTAATAATCTAAATATAAAACAAATAGGAGGAGTTATTGAAAATATTTTAATCATTATATCTATCATAAGTTTAGGAAATTTTTTAGATTTGACATTAAAATATTCAAGCATGATCTCGCAGTTCATGGGTTCGAGCCCTGCACTGGGCTCTGTGCTGCCAGCTCAGAGTCTGGAGCCTGCTCTGGATTCCGTGTCTCTCTCTCTCTCTGCTCCTCCCGCACTCATGCTCTCTCTCTCTCTCTCTCTTAAGAATAAATAAACATTAAACAAATAATAAAATAAAATATTCAAGCAGACTATATGAGTAAAATAGCATATTTATGTGATATATAATTGGAGAAGATTCTTAAATGTGAGCCTGTATGATAAGTATCTCTGTCATTTGTATTTATTAATACATCTTATGACAATTGTATGATGGTTAATAAAACGTTAGAATATGAACTATGGACTACTTCGATTATTTATTTATCCTAAATATTAAAAATAATAAAGTACAGAATTGTGACTTACATCATGGCTTTCTAAACAATTTTAACCTTTCTTCATTAGAGAATAAAATAGTTTAAAGGATGATTCTAAAAAATGCACAAAATGTTTCTTACCACTGAGCCATTTGGAATTGTGTTGATCAGTTCTGACTGCATTCCTCTTCGTTAAACTTCGAAAAATAGCAGCATCTGTGCCCATGAAATCTATATACATTCCAGAGAAAAGCTCCTCATCTATGACGAAGAAAATGTCAACACAATTTTAAATCTTTTTTAGAAATCAAGAACTTGATTATTAGATGATCACACAAATTATAGTGTTTATAATTGTCGTTTTTCATTGTCCATCACCTAAAAACATTGGATAAAATGTAATCTGATGTCATTATTGCCTGTGAGTTTACTAAAACAACTTTATTTGTTATAGAAATAAAAATTCTTCTGCCTGCACTTAATTATACTAAATACATATGTTTATATAGTATGTATCAAAAATGGTGGAAATAATATATGTGTTAAAGATAATAAAATAGCTTAATTATTACTTTCATTTAATAAATAAATAAAAACTACTATAAGAGAGAACTCAGTTTCTAATTTTGGCAGTAATTAACCAAGTGGGAATTAGGGCTAAGTCATTTAACACCTGAATCTCTATCTTGTCATCTGTAAAATACAGGAATTGGCTTATGATTTCAAAAGTTTTCACCATATTAAGAATTCCATGATTTCACCAAACAGATTGAAGATATTAGTTTTTATTGTCAAAATATTATTAATGGTAAAATTATCTTACGATTAAAAGTATATGTTTTAATTTTTATGCTATAAGGTTTCTATAAGGTAAATAAAGTGCTACTTTTTCAATTGTAACACACAATTTATTAACATTATGCTAAAAATATAATATTATGTTAATAACACACATATGGTTTGACATATGAAACCGTAAAAAATAGAATACAGAGATAAAAAAATATATTTTAAAATTAAATTACCATCATTAATGGAAAAAAATCAGATATTTTAATCTATATTTGCACAACATGAGACATTGAGCTTATTTGTTAAGGTCCATATTAATTTTTGCCTATTAAGGAGAGTAAGCATTGAACTGGTATGTGCGACCCTAGAGTAAAAAATAGTAGTTAAATGTCTATTTAAAAAAGAATAAAAGTTATCAGGTCTGATCCAGGGAAAAACCATGCAGTTTTTTTCTTTGACTGATGTTCTAGAATCAGTCTGGCTACCTTCAGATCATGGTCCTTTTGGCAGGACTGTAGCATTTTGAAGCACTCCAGTCTCACTCCTTAGTAATAAGCAGTACCAGCTAACCGAGGACAGAATGGAGAATGAAATGTTTTTAATCTCCAATATGATCTCATCAGGTCATGAACTGGACCCCTACCAGTGAGCGAGTGGGTATGGCAGGCATTATGTTGCCCAGTTCTGCTTCCTAGTAGGGGTCTGAGGTCCGTGGGAACAGATTATAGGGAGATAACAAAAATGTCCATGAAAGCATTTTGAGCAATTTAGCTTCAAAATTCTGCGAACATTTGTGAAGCATCTACACAAGTATTCTGTAGATACAATGGTTGTGACAATTAAAATAATTTTGCAATTAATTATTTCACATTCTTTTTATACCTGATACCCCCAAATGGTAGGTTATAAATTTCTGCTATTCAGTGGATTGATTAACACAGCTGTCAATTATCGGATCTGCTTCCAGGAAGAAAAGGAAAAAGGACACTCAGAGGATGATGTATGGCAGAGAGGGCTGAGTCTAATCTTATTGCATACCACTTATTAATTCTGTCTTAGCTATTACAAAAGCTTACCAGTCTAATTGGCTTCATAACCTGTCTTAAATTCTCAGTAATTTCAACAGCAAATCAGGAATAATGAAGTTTCTGCTTTATTTTGTATAAGAAATAATCAATGCCACTTTAAAAAGAATTCTGAATAGAGATTTTTTTTTCAGAATGTTTGTGGAGGATTTATGCAAAGATAAACTTGTGCTTTCTAACGTTAATCCGAAAATACTTTGCTTTCGAATTTTACTTCCACTGACCAGAAAAACCTCAATAGGGTCTTCATAGGTTCTTTAAGAAATGTCATCTGACTTCTTATTGTGATACAACGATGGCATGAGAAAATAGCAAAAAGCACTAAACTCGCACACTGGGTTAGATGCCACAACTATGTTATGAAATTTGGAATTCTCCAATTCTTGATGCTTCTTGGCACTTTAACAGATAGAAACACTTTAAACATTCTGTGTTATTTAGTACCTTGCAATCCAACAGACATGATAAAGCCCCAAATGCCAAAATGAGATGACTACGCAAATTGACTGTGTAATACTGGAGATAATATTGGAGAGAATGTTAGAGGGATAATCAATAGAACAAGTAAAATGACAAATGCAAGCTAATAAAACTTCTTTCCCCTTTTAGTTTCAGTTTTTAAGGTAAGCAAATAGTTTAATGACTCTTGGATAGTTCAAGTTCTAATGTTAATCAAAATATTGAAAGGTAGTAAAGGAACATAAGCATAGGAATTGAAGTCTTGGATCCTTAGTATATGAAAGTCAATAACTAATTTTGTAAACAAATCCAATTCTCTAAGGACAAAACTATTAAATGACTTAACAAGTTTAACAGGAATATTTATAGTGCCCAGTTTTAAGCCTTTTTTGTTCCAAATGATATTTGATGAGTATAATTGTTAACACAACTTTGAATTTTATTTTCATAGCATTTAACTTGAAGTAAGTAAAAACTCTACATATTTATCTAGTATTACGTAGCATACCATTTTGATAGGTGAATACAATTTTCTTCCTAATGAAAAGACTTTCCATGCACTGACTCTATTAAATAATATTTAGAAGCTTATCTGAAAAGTCCCTGCATCAGACATAATTGGGTATGTTGTGACTTCAAAGCTTTATACTTCTTGGTCCCACTGATAGACTTTCATCTCCTCCCTGCCCAATCTGAATAATCATAGGAAAGAATTCACTGGATAACCTCCAAGTTTACATTTTAGTCAGTGCTAGATGTAGCTGTCTTAATTTAGTTTCCAAATATGAGAAAGATGAGTTGCTACATTAAATGAATAAAAGCAAGGTGTTCTGAAAACAATAATCACCTTTCCACCTGTTCCATTGTCAAGTAATGCAATTTATCACCAGCAACACATAAGAAAGCAAAGGGTAAAAGCATCTACTGTCCATTCAACACACTGAAATCCCAGATTTGTCCCCACAGGCAGCACATGTTAAGTCAGGCATATTCTGGAAGTGTCTTAATTAACCAGAAGAGAATGCCTTTTAAGTGAATTACAGAAAGGCATCCAATGATTGAGATTCAAAGATACTGATTTGTTAATATTTATAGCACCAAGCGACTGGGCATGCTTTTTAACTGATACATTTTATAGAAAATGAGGGGGGGAGTCACTTTGCTACCACCTCTTTTTAGTATAGTACCTTCTGGACAATTGATAGAGAATGTATTTGGCTAAGACATGCACTTTGTTATTCTTTCATTTGAAAGAAATACCATTTTTTTTAAAGTTTATTTTGTGGGGGAGAGAGAGCGTGAGTACATGAACAGGGGAGGGACAGAGAGAGAGGGAGAGAGTGTCTCAAGCATGCTCTACACTGCCAGCTCAGAGACCGACGTGAGGCTTGATCTCACAAACCATGAGATCATGGCCTGAGCTGAGGCCAAGAGTCAGATGCTTGACCCCCTGAGCCACCCAAGTGCTCCGAAAGAACTGCCATTTTAATTATCTGTAAAATATTGCTAAAATTTATGAGGAAAAATGGGTATACTGAATACTACAAAAACAACTACAGAAAACACTGAGAATTACTTTATATTTCATTACATGTATACAAATACACATGTTTTGTAAATGTTGACATGCTCTAGAAACGACATCAGCAACATAGTAAGTGAAAAAATAATTGTTTATCATTTAATCATGAATTCTTGAAAATGAGAAACTACAATTTCTCACTTTACAACTTTCTGTTACCTCACTCAGGTCTATCATTCATGCTACCTTCCCAATGGGCATACCATGTCATGAATTTATTTTTTTTAATCCTTTTTATTTGATATTTCCCCCTCCTTCTTTTATTTTTGACTTACTGATCATAACAGACACCGTGTTCACATTGGGGTTGAAGGAGCAGCGTCCTTTTCCAGATTCACACTTGGAGTCAATCACGAAAACTTGGTCCTTTATTATAGACAAAGTACAAATGTAGCAATAATAAGTAGCTTTATATTTAGTTAACCAGATTGTTCTTTAATAAACAAAGCATCATCATAAATAATATGCTTTTTATTGGTTTGCCTATGTTTTCTCAATTTACTTTGTTAAGACTTTCTTGGCCTATATGAAGAAATTATAAATTATAAGAAAACTTCAGTAGGTAAAAGTTTTCATTCTACTATAATCCCCGTGAAGCTGATTCAATAAGTTTTCAGATCTGTATCAGCAAAAACCACCTGGGAATCAAGGATCATTGTAAACCTGAACTAGATAGCTTGAACACTGGCCAAAAGAAGAAAATTGTCCATAGAGGAATAATGTATACAAGGATTATAATAGTTCCAAAATAATCAAGACATTTATAAAATACAAAATTTTTATCACCACTTAATTTTGTTACATAAGCATTATACTCGGTTCAACAAAATAATTCATAATTTAGATAAAAACTGTTTTTCACTCATTTAACAAAAATTTATTGAGCATGTTTTTGACTCAACACATATTAAATGAACATCAAAAGTCTGCCATGCACTCTTCAGCCATCATTAGTTGCTTCAGGGCCAGCTTATTAAGCATTTACTATATGCTAGACACCAACAAAACATGAGGAATACAGTAAACCAGACAAAAATCTTCTTCCTCAAGTAATTTATAATATAATGATGGAAAATATGAATACAAAAAGAATACTACACAAAACATAGAATATGTTACATGCTGCTCAGTGGGCAGGACAAAAATTAAGCAGAAAATGGAACTAGCGAAACCCAGGGATGAGAGGTAATAATTCAATTTGAAATATAATGGTCAGCGTAGCCTTACAGAGAGGGAATATTTTGCTTGTATATTTATCTTATTCTTAAATAAAGTCAGTAAAAGCTACTACTAAAATTCAAAGACCAAAGTTTTCACTTTTGTAGGTTGCATGAGATTATGGAGGATCTTAATTATCAAGCTAAGGTTTTTCAAAATTTTCCTGAAAGAAATTCAGTTTCAATATTTTTGAGTATGGAAATGAAAGAATCAAAACACTGGTTAAGAAGATTGGGTCTTACCTTGGTGTTTTAAGAAGATTGAGAAAGGCACTTAATAAAAACAGACACTGGATTAAAGAAAATAGATTTGTTTTCAAGTGCAGTAGTCCAGGAATTAGATAATAATACTCTGACATGCCAGGATCTCAGTGATCATGGTGAGAGGAGTAAAGATGCAAGAGAATTTGTAAAGTAAAAATCAACACAGCTCGGCAATCAATTACCAACTGGATGTGGTTCAAGGAAGAGGAAGAAAACAAAGATGATTCTGAAGTTTTGACCCTTAAAGAAAATAAAACTAGTTCATTTTTGTTACATTGAGTTTGATGTGTTGTCATAATATCACTGACATGATGGGGGAATCATAGAACTTAAAAAAAATCACAGTCCTCTATCCTGGAAAAGTCTTACAGAATGATTTTCTTCAATGAATTAACTCTACAGATGAGGAAAATATAACTTGCACAAGATCATGTAGCTAAATTATGACAAAATTAAAGTTAAAATTCAGTCTCCTGACTCCTCACTATGTCTATTTTCCAAAAAGTCAGTATTTATACAATAACCTTACTTAACAAATAATTGAGGAAAAGCAATGAAGTTTAGTAAAGCCAGCTATGATCAGTTAGCCAGAGATGTACATATATTATACTAAAAAAGTGAGAGTTGGCATTGCAGGAGTTGATGAAATTGCTTAGGTACCACTTGCTCTCCACTGAACGATTTCTTTATTGTACAGCGTCCTCATTCTCACACAGTTATAGTCTAGATCTTGTCATCACCAGAAAGAGTATCGTCCACCAGAATAATCACTAACTCAAGCACATAGCAACGAATCTTCAATTTTATCTCCTTTCCATTTTTTCTCAGTTCATCAGCCTCTGTCTTCCTGACTTTTTTGTTAACCCGTATAGATTCAATGGTATTTATTTTCAATATGTTTTTTGCAGAAATATTAAGTTCCTTGAATCTGTGATTTTTTTCATTGAAACCACAGCCTGGAAGGGCATGTCTACCTGTACATTCTCCATACTTGTTTCCATATATCTAAGTATTTTGCAGAAGGTAGTCCAAAAAGGTAAATTCAACAAAAATAATGATTTTTTGCTCACCAACACAAAATGGATCCTTATACAGCTCAGCAAACTTTCAAGGGCACTAATATCAATTGATTGTTCCATTAATTATTTCAAACCACTATCACTATAGACAAATCTATTAACTATTGATTGATCATATAATTACAGATTAAGTGAAGCCTTTAAATGAGATGTCTTTAACTTCTTACTACCAAACACATAAATACACATACACTAATACATGCATTAGCACATTCTTGTTCCCACCTCTCTACTTCTCTGACTGTTTCTTCTTAGTCATGTTTGAAGGTCCCCCATCTTGCCACATCTTGCCCTTAAATTAAGAAACCCTCAAGTCTCAAGCATAATCACTCTTCTTTTTTCACACAGTACTCTGCATGATTAAACCCTTGCATTTCCTGGGCTTCAGTTATTCTAATAAAACAACAACTCAAACATTTATATAGCCAAGTTTATATTCAACTGCCTACTTGACATTTCTACTTGGATCTTTCAACAGCAACTCAGACTCAAGAGAACCCAACCCAGGCTTAAAACCTTAACCTCAAACATGATTTTCTTTGTTCTCTCTCATCTCAGTTCATGACAACTATATAACTAAAGAAGCCAAAAACCAAAAATGAAAAACAAACAACAAAAATGTCAATACCTGTATCATTGTAAATTTCCTTTTATATAGCCAAATCCACCACTGTCAACTACACCATCTTACACTTTGTGCTTATCTTTCTGTCTTTATTGCCCCTCCCCTGAGTATAATAATTTCTTTCTTGGCCTATTATATCCATTCTCTAACTGATCTCACCACAGCCCTGTCAACCCCTCCCTACCCTCAATCATTTATAATACAATACACAGTGACAACACAATGCTTTCCTTGCCATTTTCTGCTTAAGATCATTCCAGCTGCTTCTCCTTTGACACAAGATAAAGATCAATATCTTAAAGGTAGCTTACAAGTTCGAATATAATTTTGTGTCAGTCATTATCATTAAATAAATACTTATTTGTAGATTGAATCAATAAAAGAGAAATAAATAGGACCAGAAAGAGAGTAAGTGGTGAAAAATTAGGAAAGAAGGCATGGGAAAATGTTTCATGGTTATAGATGTTAATAAAGGCATTGAAAAATAGGGGGAATGGCCAACATGTTATAGATCAGTCAAGGAAAAAGGATGCAGATTAAGGGAATTAATTTGATCACTGAGGACTCTTGGCCACTAGAAAATAGTTTTAGTTTATAGGTAGTAATGAATGTTAGATCAGAAAGGTTTAATAATGATATGAAAAACAGAAATGTAAAACAGAAAATATAGCCTACTAGTCTGAGAAGTTTTGTGATCAGTAAAAGAGGGAAAAAAGAAGTTGAAAAAAGTCACAGACCCAAGATAATGATTTAAGGAAAAGAAACATGATCCTATTTTTAAACAGGAAAAAAAGTAAATGCAAGAGAAAGGAAATGAAGATATAAAACAGTAATAAAGGTTATTGATAAAAGCACTTTATTGAGAAGGAAAATGGACAACTTTTTTCTGACAAAAGGAAAGCTACAAAAAGACACATAAGCAGAAAAGTTTGGTGACTAATTTGCTTCAAATGGCACAGGGAATGATTTGAATGCCTGTGTTATGCTTGGTCACTCAAAGGTAAGGTTATCTGCTTAATGACTGGCAGAGTCAGAGGCTTAAATGGTATTCAACTGCTGGAACCAATGTATGGAGACATCTTATAAAATCAACGAAAAATGAGATGTAGGAATAGTCCATGAATGTGTAGTGAAATTAACCCACTATTTATTTTTGTTAATGTTTTATTCATTATTTCAAGTCATTATTTACTTGTGTTGCTTTATCTTTTTCCAGGAACAGAAGACAGGGGATGAAGACGGCGGACAGAAGAGAAGAACCGTGGTTAGGAATTGGTGTAGCAAGGACTGCAGGCATTTTGGATGGGCATCACTGAAATGTTCTAGGAAAGCTCTGAATCAGTCTCACAGAATAATGGGAGACTCATAGGATATAATGAAAGTGTGTGATGTTCCAAATGTGGAGTAGGCTCAGAAAATGCTCTCTAAGAAAAAAATGAATGACTATTTGACAGATAGATAGAAGGTGGTCGATAGTATCTAAGAAATGAAACTGAATAAGTAATGATTATGTGACCCTAATTTGGTTCACTGTCAAACTGGTTGTAAATACAGGAAAAATACCATATCTCAGTATCAGCACATGGTGTTACTAGTAAGTACTATCTCTGGTCATTATAAAATGCAATGATAGTGATGCATAAGAAGGAAAATTCTCTCAAAATACAACCTCTCTGTATCATGTCTTCATTTTACACTAGGGGATCTTTTATCCTAAACTAAAGAAAATAAATACAGGAGATGTTTGATAAACTACATAGTCTATATTTCTGTTACTGTTTACATACTATAGATACATAAAAATGATGTTATGGTAAAACCCTTTGACTTGAACTGACTGCATACAAAGCTTAAAATTCATAACTCTTTTCATACTTACATTGGCACTTAAGATGTTCACATATTGTTTTAAGAGATTAATTAATGGAAATGCTTCCCCCTTGAAATATATCTTTTGAAGTGAGACTAAAGTAGTTCATATATTTAGTAAAGTGATTAAATTTTATTCCATGCTGGTTTTCCAAAGGAGATTATTTTTTGGACCGACTTTCCAATTAAGCCTTGAAGTGCATAGTGGGCAATTTGTACATGGGAAAATGATTTTATTTGAAATCTGTGCTCTGAAAACTGCTATGCTATTGTTGGCGAGTACAGTGAGTGCACAGCCTTCAGTGGCGTGTCTGACAGATGGCAGACGTCTGGGGCAGTAGTTTATTTAATCAATTGATCACAGGCATGTGGTTCTAATGACAAGTTCAATGTAGCCAACGTACTTTTCCAAGAGGCATAGTTCTACTTTTCTTTAAGAATTGTAATATTTCGTATCATCTTGAACCACTTGGAAATGCCTCATTTGGGGGTCAACTTGTAACCACTCAGTTATGTTTAAATGACTTTTTATTTACCAAAAGATATGTATGTATAAATTACATGTCCGAAAAAAATTTAATAATAAAGTAATATAAAGAGAATCATTATTCAATTATATTTGTACTAAAGTAGATTAATCTTTGTTAAGGGAGAATAAACTTAATAAGATATAGCAGTAGCAACATTTAATTTTTTTAACAGTTCTAATCTCTAAAATTGAATTAATATATAAGAACTGGACATTCTAGATTAAGTTGCATAATGGAAACAAAGCAAGATAATTTGAAATAATTAAGTTTTTTAAATGCTTACATTTGTTAAAACAACATGTTTGACTAAAAGAAGAAGAAAAAACTCTTTGGTCTAATGCATACTTTTCTTAAGTCAATAATTTTAAACTGGGACAAACACGGTTTAAATCTCATAGGTGAAGTTCAACCAGCTTGTATTTATCTATACATTAGGTATACATTTAGTGTTTAGCAAATGTTTTTGTTCAAAGAACCCCAAGTCATTTTAACTAATGTAGGAAAAAGGATAGAAAAGCCTAGTGTAGACTAATGTTTGTCTAAAATCAAAGTATGACCTATTAATTATAGAAACTTCTTTTCAGCAAAGGCACCTGGCATCCTGCTTTATATATCTCTTACAGGTATCTCATAAAAGTTTACCAAGTTTGAAAGTTAAATAAAAAATTACTTAAAATAGGTTTAAGAAAGTGAGTTTATACTACAATATTTCTATAATTTGGAATAAGCATTTTTGATACCTTCCTTTCTAAATAATTATAAAATTACATCACTTTTATTTCCTTTGTCTCTTGCAGATTTTTATTCAGAAGTTATATAAAACAGCTACACTCTAAGTACCTTGGGGGACAGTAACCAAATGGAATATATTTAGCGTTAAAAGGGCTTGAAGGTTTTTAATGGCTATTGATGATAATTCCAAGTTTTTACTCTCAAATACAGTTTTAAGAAATCTTTGAAACTCACACCATAACTAAACATGAAAAACTTTTACACTTACCTCTGATCTTCTCCCTCTATTCAAATAAGTACACACTGGGCTGAAAGCCCCACTGCCACAAACGTACAAGTGAGTGCGGTTGAAAGCTTGAATTACACGGACGAAGTTCCCACAGCCATGCTAAAAGAGTAGGTGAATAAGCAGTTAGTAATAAAGGACTTTTATTGCTATTTCTAAGTAGTCCTGTCATACTTTGCTATATATTTTCCTTTCTGCTCTAACTTTTTTGTTGTTGTTAGGAGATAACAAGAGAACAACATGGTTTATTTTATTGGTTTACTTCAGCAAGAAGGTAGTTCAACTTAATGAGTAAAATGGCATATCTGTCTCATATTCCAATAGTTTATATACTGTGTAAGTTTTTATGTTCTGAAACTTTATGAGCTTACTCTTTACCTGAAAAAATTGAGAAATTGAAAAGTACACCAAATTGTTTCCTCAAATTTTCATCAATATGTTATACACACACACACATATCATAAACATGTTTTTAATGAAATTGTGCTTATACAAGGTCCATATCATCGTGAGTACACAATGGCAAACACTATTAGCTTTTAGAGGTGGTGAATGAAACAAGCCATAAACAAAATGCCAGCACCGTGATGCGATTATTACCTCTCTGCCCTTCATTCCCTAAAATACCTTCTTCCCTAGTCTTCTTTCTCACCTGCTCCTACTCCAACCATTGGAAATGTTGTCATTGATTCACTCAATGAAATGCAAAATAATTATTGTAATTATAAGTTGACTATGACCTTGCACAAGTATATAAACACAGTCTGCACCAAAGGCAGATCCCTGTGACTGAAGTAATCATTGCATGTCTATATTGCTATGTTCACTAGACTTTGCTGACTACAAATTAATCAAGCCTGAAACTGAATTTTGTTTTCTTTGCATTTTTTTCACAAAGAACACCATTAAAAATGTTATAGATTATAAAATTTTTTTATAAATATATTAAAAGTTAACACTGGTTTTCCCATGGGTGGTCAGACAACATATATTTCTTTTTTCTCTTCCAGGTACCATATTATTAATTTTTTTAATGCACATCTATTATTTGAAAAGTAAAAAAAAAAAAAAAAATTCTGTTAAAGTAGAAGTTAAAGATTTTAGAAGTTAAATTTAAAGTCAATATTATTTTACATTTTCTCAAAATTTTCTCCTTTTATATAAGTACTTGCCAGCCTTTATATATGCTTAATTTTTATGTAGTAATTTTATACATATGTTTCTATTATGGATCTTATTATGAAATAATCAATCATTAACTCAGTTGCCAAAGAAATTAATCCTTAAAGACCAGACTATACACCTATTTTTATTTTAAGACATTAAGAATTTTTGTTACATAGATAGTATCACTGTATCTTGACACCTGTTTATAGAGCTACTTGGAAATTGACTATGTAACTGCAGATGATAATGTGTTTCTCTGTAGAAAAAGAATAGATGAAGTATGGTGTGTATATAACATGTCTACATTGGGGATATCAGTGAGCAATGAGCCTTGTGTTTACTTTTTTCACATCCAAGTTTAGTTATTCTAGGATTCTGTATATACTATTTTCCCATAAGACATGAATCCAATTCAATTCTATTAATAACAGATTATATGTCCTCTTGAGTTTTGTAGACAGTTTACTATCATGAATGATTGGTATTGATAAAAAAGAAGGATGACACTAATATGTTTTATATTTCAAGTACAGATTATACTTGTTTCATGTATATTTCTATATACATATTATACTTACTTATTATAGCCGATATCTGTTGATAATTTATTATGTTCTAGACATTGGAATGATCATTTTATATATTTAACCTGTTTTTACTTCCCAGGACATTTTATTTTTACCTTTATAGCTCATATTTATTGAGAGTACTTTATGCCACTTGGGCATTTAACATTCATTGAATTTGTACAAGTCCTTTTAGAAAAATGAAGCTTAGAGCTTTTTTAGTTAACTTGCTTAATGCCATTGATCTAGAAACAAGTAAAACAGATTTTCAAACACAAATATGTCTAACATTAAATCTTGTACTTTTGGGGGTGCCTGGGTGGCTCAGTCAGTTAAGCATCCAACTTCAGCTCAGGTCATGATCTTGTGGCTCATGAGTTCGAGCCCCGCATTGGGTTCTGTGCTGACAGCTCAGAGCCTGGAGCCTGCTTTGGATTCTGTGTCTCCCTCTCTCTGTGCCCCTCCCCCACTTGAACTCTATCTCTTTCTCTCTCTCTCTCTCTCTCTCTCAAAAGTAAATTAAAAATTTACATATTTAGAAGAATCTTTAAAAAAATCTTGTACTTTTAATCACTTTGTATTTTGTCTTTGGGTGAGGAATCCACACTTGGTAGAGTGGAGTTTTTACAAGTTATTGATATTTACAGAGCTCTTAAGCCTTTGATATTAATTGTTTTTTAATCCTCAAAGCAATGTTCCAATTAAAGTATTAGTTCCATTTTATTGATAAGGAAATTGAGTCCCAAAAAGGTTAAATGAAGTGCTCTAAGTTTTATTAAGTGACTGAGCTGTGTCTTGAACCATGGCTAGCCTCCAACATCCAGCTTTTCTAAAGAAAGGGGTTGAGGGATGCCTGGGTGGCTCAGTCGGTTGAGTGTCCGACTTTGGCTCAGGTCATGATCTCACGGTTCGTGGATTCAAGCCCCGCGTCGGGCTCTGTGCTGACAGCTCAGAGCTTGGAGCCTGCTTCAGATTCTGTGACTCCCTCTCTCTCTCTCTCTCTCTGCTCCTTCCCTGCTCACACGCTCTCTCTCTCTCAAAAATAAATAACGATTAAAAAAAAAAGAAAAGAAAAGAAAAGAAAAGAAAGGGGTTGAGGGGTACCTGGGTGGCTCAGTCGGTTAAGCATCTGGCTCTTGATTTCAGTTCAGGTCATGATCTCATGGTTCACGAGATAGAGCCCCATGTCAGGCTCTGCACTGACAGCAGGGAGCCTGCCTGGGATTCTCTGTCTCTCTCTCTCTGCCCCACCCCTGCTTGTGCTCTCTCTTTCTCTCTCTCTCTCTCTCTCAAAATGAATAAATAAATATAAAAAAAAATTAAAGAAAGGGGTTGATTAACCATGAGACAGATTTTCAGACTACCTGATGATGCTCAGTGTGCCCCACCAACGTTCCCCAGAGAGATAAACACAAAGGAAAAAAAAAAAAGCAAGTTAATTACTGAAAATCATTTTCTAGTTACTTTCCATTTCCATAGTTTCTGTCCACGTTATTTCTGATTTAGACCATAGCAACCATATCATTCTTATCCAGCAAATACTTACTGAACTCATTCTATAATTTGCATATCGTGTCAAGGACACTGAAATGAATAGATTCATCCTTTCAGACGAAGGAAGCCATGATACATCAGGCTTAGTAGATACTATAGCAGAGTTACACTTTTTAAAAATGTGCTATAGGAGGAAAGAATCCGAGAGAATGAGTAATGCTGACCTGGATGTAAAGGGTTTGAGAAGGGGGTGTCATTTTAGCTGGAACTTGAAGAATAAGCAGAGATTTTGATAGGCCAAAGCATAAGGAAAGAGCATTCCAAAAGAAAGTAGAGCATAAACAAAATAATGGAGGCATGACAGAGCAGGATTTACTTTGAAAGTGGTGCCTAGAGGGGATAGTGAATTACTGTGTGATGAAACCAGAGAGGCAATTAGACTTGGCCTGTCATCATACCACAGTCTTCAGATGGGAAGTAGACAGTGGATTCAAGTGTATAAAGTTCAGAGCTAACTGACCTAGGTCAAACTTCAGCTTTACCTTTCAGTGGCTGTTTGAACTTGAGACATTTACTTAGCTTCTCTGTGTTTCAGTCTTTTTATCTGTAAATGGTGATGATTACATTTGTTGTCAGCAATATACTAATAAGCTCGTGGAATAGTGTCTGGCACATAATAAATATGCACAGTGTCAGATATTGGACTCTTTCATATGTATTTTTTATTTCAGTTGTTAGGACAAATCCGGTGAAGTGGACAGGGCATTTGTCCTGCACAGAGCTTAGTATAGGTTCTGATCGTAGCAGACATCTATGAAAGGTTTAGAGAATGAGCCTTCAGTGCAGTTCAATACCGTGGATGCTTTTTTAAAAAATTCCTTTTCAAAACTATTTCCTGGTACAATGCTGTATGAAGTATAACGGTGTTAACATTATGTAGAACATAATACCATTTTATTTATATACCTATATATTTCAAACAATAAAATGCTGAAAAAGTATACCCCGAATCTCTTAAAAATGTTTATTTATTTTTGAGAGAGAGAGAGAGAGAGAGCATAAGCACACACATGAGTCTGGGAAGGGCAGAGGGACAGGGAGACAGAGAATCCCAAGTAGGCTCCTAGGCTGTCAACGCAGAGCCCCACAAGGGGCTTGATCTCCTAGATTGTGAGATCATGACCTGAGCTGAAACCAAGAGTTAACCACTTATCCGACCATGCAACTCAGGCACCCCTACACCCAATTTTTAAGTTGTTACATTTTGATAGTGGAATTTTTTAATTTATGTACTAGTAATATACCACTTACTATGCTCTATATACTATTCTAAGCTCTCTTCAAATATTAACTCATTAAACATCATAATAACAACTCATAGGTACTATAAGAATGCCCATTATGCAGACAAGAAAACTGAGGCACAGTGAGGTTAAGTCTACAGGGTCAAAGAGATAAGAAGAGATGGTTTTCTGTTGCTGTTTACATGCTTTTCTAGGCCTTCAAACATTTCTGCATTGAACATATATTTGTTATAATATTTTTAGCATAAATGTTTTTGAAAACGTATCCTGGAACACAGACGTGGACTTTAAAAATATTGACTCTTCATGGCCCATACTATGCAATGGAGGAAAAAAATCCCTCTTATTCTTTTCTTCTTGGCCTACACTTCTTTGGTCTAGACAATAAATCAAGATATATGATAAATGTATTTCTTTAAAAATTTTTAATGTTTATTTATTTTTGAGAGAGACAGAGACAGAGCGTGAGTGGGGGAGGGGGCAGAGAGAGGGAGACGCAGGCTCCAGGCTCTGAGCTGTCAGCACAGAGACCGACGTGGGGTTCAAACCCATGAACTGTGAGATCATGACCTGAACTGAAGTCGGCACTTAACTAACTGAGCCACCCAAGTGCCCTGATAAATATATTTCTAAAGAAAATAGATTTTCCAGTAGTTCGGGATCCTTTGGTCACATAAATATGGAAACTGACACTCTACAATTAATAAAAAAAGTTTGACATTGTGTGCATGTAACTCACATATGTCTAAATATATGTAATCCTGCTTAAATTTTTAACAATCTCTTACAGTATTTACTTAGTGCATTCATTATGCCCTATCTCATTGGATATGTCTGACAGCACGTGCTACTGTTTAAGCTCAATTTATTTAGAGTATGAATAAATTATTAACATTTAGAAATAAATGGAGCATGTAGGAGTGAATACATATAGGCCCAGAGGGAAATGGGAGGCAGGTTATAGTCTTTTAGCTAGGCAGAAAATTAGTTCTATTCCCACTAGGACAATGTATTTTCTTTATAAACCTTAGTTTATTATAATATTATGATATTTTATTTCTGGGATCAAACTTTAGCTTCTCTTGAATTATTGTCTAATAATTAAGTGTTATTTTTTCTAGCTTTAATTAAAATTTGGTATGTTAAAAAATCTAAAGGAATAAGTGATACTTGATTCCATGGTGTATATTTTCTTTCAGTTGCTAAAGCAGTATGGCTTTTAATTGTCAACTAGTTTAAGTTTTGCCTAGTAGATGATTACTATAATATTTAAAATAAAAATATTTTAATTTAACCAAAATGAACTTCTAAAATAAGTGCATAATGAATTTATTACAAACATTATTAATTGAAGGGCACAAATGCACTCATCATCCACCATGTCCTACTTCTAACTCCCGACAATCACTTAAAACAAATTCCCAGGCTTGCTTGTTTCTATCTCCACTTTTTCAGATCTTGTTTAAATTTTATTAAGTGTCTAGATAAAGATCTGAGCACAGAGAATAATGACACTACACAGTATTTCCAATCAGTGAGTGGAGGGTTATAGTTAAAAATGCAGTGAAATATATGACAGTGTTTCAGGCATACACACAATAACAGCTAGCCCAGTCCTGGGTGGGCAGAGAAGACTTCCCAGAGAACTGACATCTGCACTGTCACTTGAGAGGAGGAACAGATGATTTCCAGGCTAAAAAGATGGGAAGATAATTGAACAAGGAGAGAGTCACATGTGATTTGTGCCAAAGGCGGAAAGAGGAAAAGGGTATAACTTATTTGAATTTCAGTATCACTAAAATAAAATAAAGACAAAGGTTAACATAGACCCAACACAGTTGCCATCGAGTCTATCAAATCTTCCCCAAATATCCCAACTTTAGTGTGTTTTTTCTTTGTATTTTGTGTGTATACTTAGCATTTAGCGAACTCTTCCTGGTGAAATGGCATGCATTATCAGATAAGAGTTCAGGATCCAGAGCCAAAATGTGCCTGAGCCAGGCAGTGGCCTCCTTCCCACTTGCTAGCAGGGCAGGTTTGGTAAGTTCCTCACTCTCTTAGTGAGGTCTCTTGATCTTAAAAATGTGAACGGTGACAATAATGTCCATCTTGTAGCATTGTTGTGAGGATTAAAAGAAAGCCTTAGAACAGTGCCTGGCTCACTCTATTAAATGTTGGCTACTATTATTTGATAGTTATTGCATATATGTTTCATCATCTCTAGTATATTGTAAACACACCTAAAGGTAGATGCTCTACTTTGGTTTCTTCACAATGGCTAACTGATTTCTACAAAATAAAATATTCAATTCCTCTGTTTTTAAATAAAATATTATTAGGTATTTATTGTAACAGAATTAATATTAATTCTTAAATATTTAGTTTTATTAAAGAATGTAATAAAAATGTCATGCTCTAGAATTGTAAAGACTGATTTAGCATCACTTTTCTACCACTGGTCTTTTTTTTGTGGCCTGATTAAAAGACACTTCTCTATAAGTATTTCACATGTATGAAATGAGTTAGATTCTCTTCTCCTGCACAGACAAAACATGTATTTGATAGAGTTAGGCTGATTATTTCTCAGGACCCAACAATGTTGGCTGTACTGGAAGAGAATTCTTCACCAGTTACTTCTGTTATGTATACTACTTTGCAGTATAGCAGAATTTAAAGATATCCATGAACGATATTACAACATGAGTAAACTATGGGAAAATGTAAGCATGTATTGAAGATTTCATCTAATGACTCTTAATTATAAGAAAGCAAATGACAGAGCATTTTTATTTTGCCAAAGGGAGAAAGACATCAAATGATTTGGCTGAGATTCTTCACAAAAGCAACAGCAATCTTTGGAAAGAGAATTTGCAATGGTATCTAAATCCAACATATCCTGTCTTTGACAGTTCGTTTGAATGGGAAATGAAAATCTTTTTGAACAAAGAGGACAATTAAATTCAGTAATTACAGCCACAGGATATTACTATGGCAAAGGGCAAGACATGATAGGATCCATAAGAATGGCTAAAAACTTTATTTTAGGGAGATTAAAATGTTAGAGAATAAAAAAATATTTAAATTCATGCATAATTATAGAAATAATAGCTTCATGAGACCAAAAAAAAAAAAAAAAAAAGACTTCTCCACAACATTATACTTCACTCTACTACTGGTTCCCTAGAAGACAAGTATACACATTTCTCCGGATTTTTTCCTGTAGACTATGGCCCAGCAGATCTCGTGGGTAGCAAATATGCCTATGCAACTCCTTCAGCCCATTTTTAAATTTCCCTTAAAAGATCAGTTATAAAACCGAAAAAGCGAGACCCAGAGCTAAGTCACTCCCAGTGAGTTCTCTCAACAACACCCTCCAGTGAGACCCAGAGATACTACATGTCAGAGTCTTCCCTGACTCTGTCTCGCACCAGAAGTTTTCCGAACCTCATACCGGGACTGTTGAGAGTCAGTTAAGATAAAATTTTAATTCCCATGCTTCCTTTTCCCACAAGAATTAGTTTTTTCCTTGAGCCACCATGATGAATCTCTGAAACCCTCACTCTCAAGGCTCAGTGCATAGACTGAGCCGCTGAAATCAGCATTTCTTATCTCTACACTTACAATAAGTGCTTAGTCAACATTTTTCACACTAGCTCAAGGTCATATTTCTTTCTTTTTAAATTTTTTTTAATGTTTATTTATTCTTTGAGAGAGAGAGAGAGAGAGAGCATGAACAGGGGAGGGGCAGAGAGAGAGGGAGACACAGAATCTGAAGCAGGCTTCAGGCTCCGTCTGAGCTGTCAGCACAGAGCCCAACATGGGGCTTGAACTCACAGACCGTGAGTGAGATCATGACCTGAGCCAAACTCAGTCACTCAACCAACTGAGCCACCCAGGCACCCCTTAAGGTCATATTTCTTTAGATGTCAGATTTCATTGTGTGTATGTGTGTGTACAAGTACTAGTTTTTCTATCCAACTGCCATATTTATTTATTTATTTATTTATTTATTTATTTATTTTTTCCAACTGCCATATTTAAATTGCATACCTGCATAAGCACATATCTCTATGCTCATTTGATTAACGTTGACTTCTCCAATATGATAATAAAGTTGAGAAGAGTCAGATTGTGCCTATTGTGGCACAAATTATGTCTGTAGCAATTAATACTATGCCAGACACATAATACGGGCTCAATCAATATTGGTTGAATGAATGAGTGAAAGAGTGAATAAATGCATAAAAAACTTCTCTACCAAATTACTTGTAAAAGAGTGGGTAATTCTGATATATGGTTCCATTATGATATTTTCTGTGATTTGAGACAAGAAGATAAGATGACATACATGTTTCTTTATAAAATTAAATAACATATACATTATAGATCTGCTCCATGTATTTATAATATTCAAGAATCAGTTAGTATGTCAGTTTCAGCAGATTGTTTGTAGAAATCCATACAGATTTATTTCTTAACTCTTTACATGGAATTCCACTTAAAGGTATACAATTTGTACAAATGTTGCATACTGAACATTTAATTGATGTTCATATCTGCCTTGGTTTTTGTTTCTGTGGTTATTTTTAACTAACAAAGATACCACTAATCATTGGTGATTTACGCCTCTGGAATGTGCCAGCTCACCAGTACCCTTTTGCTGAGATCTTTCTTTGGAAAAGCCCACATGGTATCTGGGAGCTTCTCCAGACACTTGCATTATCATTATTTCAGCGGCCTGCTGAGAATTCTGCAGGTTGGATCCACTGGAACAGAGGTTATTGCTGAAATCCATCATGAAAAGTGTCAGAATGCAATAATGGAAGCAATGCAAAAAATTTTTACCCGGTCAGGAATTCCTAAGTTACAGTGTTTAAGAGTTCCAACTTCTTTACATTTACATTTTTTGCCATGCGTCCAGCAGAAGATTTAAAACACCAACACCCTTTGTCTTACTCTTGGCTGCACTCAAGGTACATGGATTCAAAGACCAAATATTTAAGTTTTGGGTTTTTTTTAGGCACTCACTGTGGGATCTTTGCCAGCCATTTTGCACTCTTCGACTTTGATTGTAGATGCTGGCCAGAAAACCTGCTCAGAAAGGAAAATAAAGGTTGCATAATCTCACTTGTATATATGACAGTCATCATTTACTTTATCCTAACACATTTCTTTTAGGCATTTCTATATTTATATTTCAAGATCTTTCTTCCAGTTTATGAACTCAAATTCCTAAAGATTTTATGACTCCCACCAATTTTCCTTTAACAAATGCCTTTCAATAGTATATGCCCATTTCCTAATGATATATATTAAAATAAGGTCACTAATGTATACAATAAAAGGTGTATTTCCTTCCTTCTATAGTACACTTTTCTCAACTGTTTATATCACAATGAATTTACACTTATATTGCTATTTTGGTTTAATATTGTTATTGGTAAACCACACAGCCACAGCAGTAGATTTACTTAAAACAGGTCTCTAGGTACTTCAATAACTGAAATAACTTGGACTGCATCCAAGAGATTCCCTCTCTAAAATACTCTGCTAGTGTTCTCAGTAACTGTACCCTTGGGTCAAGTCTCTGATGGTGATGATTATTGTTTTGTTTTGTTTTGTTTTGTTTTGAATTTCCAGCTCATTGACCCTTGCTAAAATAATAAATTCAGAAATCTTGTGACAAATTTTTAAAAAATTATTTTTTTATTTTTTTTACTCCAATAAAGATAAATTTATTTCCTTATTGTGAAATAGAATGATAAATATAGGTCACACTTGTTCAAAGAACAGTATCCTTAATAACTATATTCCTTTTAATTCCTTTAAGCCTTGTTGGATTACATACAGATGACAAGGTAGATCTTCCTTTAGTCTGATCATTTTGTCAGGCTATACTGCATGTTTCTCTCTCTCTCTCTCTCTCTCTCTCTCTCTCTCTCTCTCTCCACACACACACACACACACACACAAATACACACAGGAAGTATTTCTTCATTTAGCTTCAGTTTTTAGAGTGTTAAAATCTATGAAGCTAGACAGACAGAACTGACTTGATTATATTTTCAGTCCATGAAAGAAGCACTAACATCCAATTATTTATTGACATGTGGCCAGTATTTTCTATAGTTCTAATGAAATACACAATTTTTTCATTGTATGTGAAATTTTTAAATAAAACAAAGTCGACATGGCCCTAATGAAAATAATTAACTTACACTCAAAGGTTCTTGACTTATATTGTTAATATTCAAGGAAAGAATGTGATCTTTGCTGCCCACATATATCCGGTCCTGATCTTCATCCATTAATAATATCCTGTAGTCTAAAGGATGGTGGGACAGGCTGAAGTGTTCAGAGGTCTTGGTTTCTCGAAGCTCTGAAATAGTGAACAGCACAGTGGAAATAGAGTATCCTGGTTCTACGATTCTATTATTTTAATGGAAATTATTTTATATAAATATTTACTAAGAAAGTTAAGATCTATTTTCCTCCCTACAATAATATATTAATTTTAAAATAGAATTGTGTTAGTGGATATTTTTATTTTTTGCCTCTTTGCTGAAGTAAAACATAAATAAAGCAATAAATGCAATGCCAAATTTTATGGTAATACTATTTTATTGCAAAATTATTCACATTTTGCAAGAATCCCAACTCAGTTTTATTACTGGCTATCATCAGCTCAAAAGTAAAAGAGATCAAACAAAAAAATATAGTAAGTGAGCAGACTGAGCAAAAAACCAAAAAACAAAAGCAAAAGCATTGACAATGTGATGTCTTCTTAGCTTCTCTTGATGTTTTATGGTTGTACTCAATACATTTATCATTTTAGGATTGGTATTTCCTGCTTACTCAACATAATTCTAACTAGTTTGATATTTTTTTCTATAAATTATGTGAAAACAAGCCATACCTCATTCAGAAGGCAATGCTGTTTAAATGAGAGTATGCCTATGCCTATATCAAAAAGAAAATTACAAATATTCAGATGATCTGAATATTTAGATTTTTTACCTCAGTGATCACTGACTCATTCATGCTCATTTAACTTCTTTTACATTATGGGTAAAATATGTGCCTGTATAGGTGAACTTTGAAGACTATGGATGTACCATGAAAATTTAAAAATCAATAGTCATTATAGCAGAATCAATTTTCTTCCAGTCAAAATGCTTCATTGTACAATTTAAGACTTTCCCATTCATTTTTTCAGTTTTAAATTGTTGATAAATTTGAACCATCCAAACGATTCAGGATTGATTTTTTCTTGGGATTATGATCATAAGAGAGTGACAACTCTAGAAAGCAGTTTGCTTGCACATTTTACTCTTTCAATGATGTACTATTTCTAAATTTTAGACATTGAATCACAAATACACTTCTAGAAATTCCCAATAGCACCTTCTAATAAGAGTTCCCAAGAAAATCAACTGAATTATTACATGTAAATGTTTGAATTTAATGAAGAGAAAGTAGTCAATAAATTCTAATATTATTACTGTCAGTATTAGTATAGTATTATCAATTTGAATCGCTATCAAAAAGATGTATGGAATTAGAACAAATAGGTACACGTTTTTCTATTTTTCTCTTTTTCTTTTAATTTAAGGAACTAGACCCCTAAAATTACTAACATATGATCACAAAACATAGTCTCTGATGCTGCGTCCATACATTGAGAGTAAAGTGTAGATTTTTTTTCTATGTGGAGAAAAACCATTAAGAAGTTATAAAAATACTTCAGAAGAGTATTGAGAAGTAAATCATGAGAGAAGATAAGAACAAAAGACATTGAAAGATGATTTAAACAAGAGACTAGATGACAGATCTGGAAACAGGAGATTTGAGATGCTGAGCGCTGTGTGGCGTGCTAACCTAGTTACAATTCTAAGTTACTGAGCCTCAGTAGGTCTCAAAGACAGACAGGTGATGCTGTTGGCAGCAGTGGTGCCGCTGGCCCAGAAACTGGAACAACTTCTTTCATGAGGAGAGCAAGGAAGAGTAGAGGGATGTCATTCAGGAAAAAAGTCAGCCCCTCAGAGTGGCCAAAATGAACAAATCAGGAGACTATAGATGCTGGAGAGGATGTGGAGAAACGGGAACCCTCTTGCACTGTTGGTGGGAATGCAAATTGGTGTAGCCACTCTGGAAAACAGTGTGGAGGTTCCTCAAAAAAATTAAAAATAGACCTACCCTATGACCCAGCAGTAGCACTGCTAGGAATTTACCCAAGGGATCCAGGAGTACTGATTCATAGGGGCACTTGTACCCCAATGTTTATAGCAGCACTCTCAACAATAGCCAAATTATGGAAAGAGCCTAAATGTCCATCCACTGATGAATGGATAAAAAAATTGTGGTTTATATACACAATGGAGTACTACATGGCAATGAGAAAGAATGAAATATGGCCCTTTGTAGCAACATGGATGGAACTGGAGAGTGTTATGCTAAGTGAAATAAGCCATACAAAGACAGATACCATATGGTTTCACTCTTATGTGGATCCTGAGAAACTTAACAGAAACCCATGGGGGAGGGGAAGGAAAAAAAAAAAAAAAGAGGTTAGAGTGGGAGAGAGCCAAAGCATAAGAGAGTCTTAAAAACTAAGAACAAACTGAGGGTTGATGGGGGGTGGGGGGGGGGGGGAAGGTGGGTGATGGGTATTGAGGAGGGCACCTTTTGGGATGAGCACTGAGTGTTGTATGGAAACCAATTTGACAATAAACTTCATATATTGAAAAAAAATAAAAAAATTATCTGTATTTTCTCAAAACAAAACAAAACAAAACAAAAGTCAGCCCCTGCTAGGTCAGAGATTCTTGGTGACATAGGGGGGAAAAATGAAAGACCTCAGAATATGAGAGAGAATAAGGAATCCCAACAAACGTCTCTCAAAAGTTGCAAAAACAAAGACGGCCTTGATTTTGCCTAAAATTCAGGAGACATAAAGCTTGCCTTTCATCATATGGAGGAGATTCATGGCTGTACATTTTTTATTAAAAATATCAGGAGAAGGTTATAGCTTGGGGTGAAGAATAGATGTTCAACATGTAGCAGTAAATAACACTCCAGTGAAATACATAGACTAAGAAGTAAAATGTGACTGAGTTCATGGCCTCTGGGGCCCAACTGCTAGAGTCTGAATCCTAGCTCTGCCATTTCTATATATACTTGGCAGGTGCCTTTTTCCCTCTGTACTCTAGTGTCTTCACGGGTAAGGTCAGAATAATAATAGTACCTACCTCATAGGGTGTTGTGAGGTTCAAGCATATATGATGCTGATATACATCAAGTGCTTAACAGAGTGTCTGTCCTATAGGGACATGGGTTACATTATTATGACTTGGGAAAAGACATCAAGTGTCAGCCAGAAAAGTAAGAAGAATAATTCCTTACACATGCAGAAAATATAGAGGACCAGATTGCCTGACTTTTATTTATTCATATATTTAATACTTCATTTTTTTCACATGGAGAATGTACTCAGATTATGTGAACAGGAGTATAAAATAATAAGTCATTTTTAAGGAAAATAGTTTGCTTGAGGGGCAGGATAATTTTGAAGTATGTGAGTCTGGAAACCTAACAGATGCTGATTAGTCCAGATACGATGCTGCTGAAGACCTGATATGCTAAGAATGGAAAGGAAGAATTGATGTACAGAACACTTTAAAAAAAAAGGATTTGGAATAATTTTATATGAAGCTGGTCTTGGGGTAAAGGGAAGCTGTAAACTGAGAACAGGAGAAATGAACGTGCCTTTACTACTTTTGGGAGATGTGAAAGGGAAATTTCTTTGGTACAGAGATTACTTGAGTGTTGATAGCTTAAATTCAAATCAAAGCAGATATGTCCCATGAACATGTAAAATTAGAATATTAACTTGCCATTAGAAATATCTAATCTGAAGGTAGAATTTTTCAATTCTTCTCATGGATGATGTGAGTCTCTGAGAGTAGACAGCTCTGAAGAAGCCCTGAGAAGACACTCTGAGGGGAGTAAGTCTAAAGTGAAAAGCAAAACACAGAGATGCATTGACTGTTTCATCCAAAAAGAGAAGCTCTGTAATTGAAACTGAAGGTGCATCATGATGTATCGGCAGCAGCGTGATACTGTGGTGGGGTATACAACTGGGGTCAGACAGTTCTGAATTGAAATCCTAGCTTCTTCACTTATTAAGTATGTTATTTTAAGAAAACTACCTCACTTTGCCCAGTTTTGATTTCCTCATCTATAAATTAGTTATATTAATACATAGTTCACAAGATGTTTCACCAGCACACAGTAGAGGATCAGTGCGTGTTCTTTTAACAGGAGACACTGTTGACCTTCCATCTAAGAGATAATTTTCCCCTTCTTCCCTGTAGGCAGAGTTGGTCTATGCCGACCACAGTTGTCCCACCACCCCCCAGCCAGTGAGTGGTCTATATGTGACATGTGACTAGTTCTGGTCAATGAGATTTAAAGGGAAGCCTTCTGCAAGGGTCCTGGAAGAGGTTCCTTCAGTTTTAAAGACTGGCATAAAATAAGAGGTGATTTCTTTTCTGCATCTGGACATTGGTATGTAAGGATATGATATCCGCAGCAGTTACAGCTTACCAAGAAGATTGCCAGCTGAGAATGGCAAGCAAAAATTTTTTCAAAAGGAAAAAAAAAAAACCTGGATGAAGAAACGATTTGATCTCTGAACCAACCCTGGAGCTACTCAATCACTGGATTACTTCTGTTATATAAGTTAAAAAAAAATCCATACATTTTCATTTCCTGTTGTTGAAATTCTTACTGGCTCACATATCTTCCAGGTATTCATAGCCCTTACCTACCACCTTCTCACCCTTTCTATCATAGTTTGTTTAGTGCCAGTACTTTCTCAAAATATTCCTTTTTATTTTTCTTTTTCCCTTCTCTTCTAAATCTATATTGAAATAAAACTAAGAGTGTGATCTTAGCTGGGAAAACAGCCTCAACTGAATTTTATTTGCAAGAGACAAACAATGGCAGTTTTCCTCTTCATCTGTTTCATCAGAAAATAATCAATTTCTTTCATTAATTCAAATACCAGAGGGAGCAATAATTGCATTAACTTAAGACCTTTCTGGTCCAAGGATTTTATCTATTTTTCTGAGCCATAAAGCTATCTTCCAATTTAATTACCTGCCGCCCATTGACAGTTGACAGCTGTTAACCAAGGAAGATTTACTTAAGAAGTGCCCTGTTGGAAACCTAGAAGCCAAGCCTATTTTGTTTAAATGCTATTTCAATTGCTGTTACTTAGCCATAATTGAACTCTGGAGCTTGGGAAACAAAACAAAACAAAACAAAACAAAACAAAACAAAACAAAACAAAACAAAACAAAACAAAACTCTTTTTTAGAAGAAAGAGATGAGTGCAATGCATTGAGGACTTTTATCTATAACAAGAATGACTGAAGAATTCATAATTTTGGTTTAATGCAGATCCAACATAAAGGAATGATTGAATGATTTGGTCACAGATAGAGAACATGACTGATTTCATGATTTGGCTGGTGAGAGAAGAGAAGCACAATTACTGGCCTTTCATCTAAACAAGTCAAAGAGTAGCACTGTCCTATATTTCTTTAAATCTTAACAATGATGTCAACCTTTTTATAGCACTGGAGGTAGAACTAGTTGTGCTGTTTTTCAGAACATGCTCAACTGATTGAGAAGGAACGTTGGCTGAGAATATGTAGTATTAAAAAACACAGTGGCCCCACGAAGGGCAGTGCAGGTCTCTAAGTCCCTGGGAAAATCTCCTGGGAAATAGTATTAAAAAAAGAAAAAAAAAAATGTATTGCATGCTTCTATCCTGAAATCTGTATTACTGTAGAGTTCTATGATGGAAAATTACTGTAATGCCTTTCATGCCAACGCTCCCGGAGGGAAAATTTGCAGCACAATATGCTTACCTGAAATTCATGTATTGACACGGATTTTTCTTCATATAGTTGAAACTACTGTTAGCCTTGAGAATTTAACCAAGGCTAGGAGAACAATACATTCCCCCAGAATACAAACCCTAGCAATGAAAGCTTCTGGGTTCACTTGAATATAGTCAATATATTGCTGTAGCAATTACAACATAATTTAATATACTGTAATATATTCTGTCTATAAATAACACTCTATTTCTAACCACGTAAGAGCTAACTTTTGTTCTCTGCTGAGCTAGTCAGAGATCTTAACATTTCTGTGGTGACCAAGTCAATAAAAACTCATTCAAGTGCTCAGAAATGTGATCTTGGTGGAGGAGGATGGAGAGTCTTTCTCTTTCATGAACAATACATATTTGTTAAGCTATTAAGTAGGGGAACTCATTCACTCAGAATACTACATTATCTTTGGCCTTTTATACATTACAGGTAGACAGAAGTTTACTTGATTGAAAATCAATTCCCAGGGGTCCCTCTATTAGAAACGTAAGCAGTAGTTACTTGTTAATTAGATTTAAAGTTCAGGATGTGTTATTAATTTATGTATCAATATATGTGTCAAGCCCTTATCACAGCTGACTAGACACTGCTCAAATAAGAGGACACAAATATGAAGATACCATGCCCTTACAACAATTGCAAAACTTATCTTAACATTCTGTTATTCTGTTTGGCTAGCCCACCATGACCTTCTCAACATAAACCTTAGCTCTCCCCCAGGCAAAATGCACATCTACAGATTTCAAAGTAAAGCCTTAGGATATCTTTTACTTCAGAGGTATTGCTACTGACAGGATAATTTCCTCTCCAGAATGTCTTATCTCAGAAGAATTTTAAGTAGAGTGGGCTTAAATGACCCATCCTCTCCCCGAGGCTCACTATTCTGAAACTGGGTTAGAAACTGAACTTCACCTGTCCCTTTAGGACAAACAGGCAGATAAAGAAAAGAGCAGTGAAACTTCACCAGACTGAAAAGACAGCTCCTAATTCCTGTAGCAAAGAGAGGCTAGAAGGCATGTTGTTAAAACCACATTTGCTCAAAAATAATAGCCCCAAATAGCCACCACATGTGGGTTTACCATTAGGAATAATGGTTCTATGTGCTTTATAAATGTATTTCATTTAATTTGCATTCAAAGCCTTTGTGTTAGGCCTTAATATTATTCCTGTTCCACACATAAAGAAACCAAATTTCAGAGAATTTGAGCAATCTAACCAACGTCACACAGTAGTGAGTAAAAGAGGCTAGAGCCAGTATTCAAAGCAAGGGGAGTCCCTTAATCCATGAATTCAATTGAATATCCTCTTGTTTTTCAAATCAGACAGACTTCAACTCTATTTGTTGGGCTTCTATTATGTGGTATACTTCTTATATTACATTCATACACCATGAATCTGTGCAATATCAAATGTAGTATAAGAAATGCTTCTGCCTCTCAAATTTTCTTTGCTAATCTGAGAAGCATGGCAGAGGGGGAGGGGATGGGGTGACCACACTCCAAACAACTTGAGAATGATCAAAACTTCTCAGGGATGGTGTTCTTACGAAACCAGCATAGCAAGTCTGAGAAAGGCTACATGAAAATGAGATCAGAGTCAAACATCACTTCACATAAAGGTAAAAAGTTCTAGCAAAATGCCAAATGGATGAAAGTAGGAATATGGGAAACAGTTCTTTTCAGTGAGCCTGACCAGGGAAGGACAACAGTAGAGACAGAATATCTCCCAGGAGTTGTTGTCAGAGGGAAAATCAGCCAATATACAGGAGACTTTAAGAAGGAAAGTTATTCTAGTTTGCTCCAGACAGTCCAGTTTTTTTCCAGCAAAATCATCTATAGTACCTCTTCTGCACTCTCAAAGGAGTCATAGTTTGGATGTTAAATTATATGGTCAGTCCACTTTTAAGCTCCCTCTTCTTGTCTGGCATGGTTTTCCATTACTTTCAGAACAACATCTGATGTTTTTCGTGTCCTTACCATGATCTGGTTTGAGATTAGCTCACTAGAAAACCTCAATCATCACTATTTGCCTATTTTCATTGTGTTCTCACCCTTCTGGCCTTATTTTCATATTTTTAAACATGCCTTCCTCCTTTTCCTCCTTTCTGCCTCCGGGCCTTTGTGCATGTTCTTCCTCCTGCTGAAAGGATTCCTCCTGCCTTTTTTTTTTTAACCTCCACTCATAACTCAAGCAGCAGTTTCAATGTAACTGAAATTGGATGCTTCATAAAGGCTGCCTTGATCCCCTAGATGAGGTCAGCTCTCCAGTCTGTTGATATTTGCTCAATTTCCCTCAGTGGTTTTCTCTTAAAGACTGCCTGGAAGATCACTTGAAACATTCTGAAACACCATGGATTGGAGGGTGTGGGACTAGACTGTACAGCTAAAACTGCCTCTGAATCCAAGACAAAGTTCTTTGTCCATTCACATTCTACCCTTTTTCTGCTATTTTGAGTCTTATGATCTTTTAATCTTGGTGAATTAAAAAATTTGAGCATGAGCCAATAAAATGAGAAAAAGTGCTATCAAATTTCAAATATTTGGGTTTACATGATTATAATCTATTCCTATTAAAAGGTAAGGCTTACGGAGGCAAGAGGGGAGGATCAGTTTTGGAATTAGCCAACCAGAGCTGAAGTAACAGCTTTACCATTTGCTGATAAGGGGCTTGATTTTTCCCCCTCCCCCCAATCTCTCCCTTCTACCCACCCTGACTTTAGGTCTTAAATCTACAAAATAAAAGAAGAATGAGATTATTTATTAAGGAGAATAATCTCTAATGTTCCCTGCAGCAATAAAAATGTCCATGAAAATAATTCCTTTTCCACTGTTTACAAGTATTATCTACTGTTGTACAATATCTGTAAAGCTAATGTAATCTTTCACATTACTATAAATCTGACAGGAAGAAAGGATATGTTTAAAATCCTATCTTAGAAATATGACCACAGAAATAAAACTGTATCTCTTCTGGAAAAAATGAAACTAAACCAAAACCTAACTAAGGCTTTTCTTTCCCCTTCCTAAAGCACACTCTGTTTGTGTTACACAGTTCAATCAACTGGAGAATTATACATTCTGACTTCCCTTCCTGCAAGCTCACTTGGGAGACATGAAAGCACTTTTCAAGGATGTTAGGTGTCAATCTCTGGCTCCTTGTATGGAAAGGGGCAGCTAGATTCTACCTCAGAGTATGAAGAATGTACAGTTGGGAAATAGCTAAAAAGTCTTGAGATTGTCTGAACTGGGAGGAACTTGTGGAAAACAGAACCAAATCTGAGGCCACTGTGGAGCTGGTGCAAGGATGTGCTGGGTCATCATTATCATAGGTGTTCCTACTGCCAGGAGGGCCTCAGCTTCGGAGTGTCCACTTGAGATGTAAACAAGGGAGATAAACTTGTGGAGGAGGAAACACTTGATCTGACACCTCCTTCCTAGAACTCTTGACACTTGTGGAAAAACTGCCTTGGGGCAAGGTGTTCAAAAGCAGAAGATGCAAGGTAGTTAGCAAAACAAAAGCAGAAACACAAGAGAAAGCCACAAAAAAAAAAAAAAAAAAAAAAAGGAAAGGGATATAATAACAGTTGGAGAATGGTGTAAATGAGTGCGTCTCTACCAAATATGATATTATACTTTCATTACAATTGTTTAAGTAGAGCTTTGGAGATATAGAAAGCATTTTTTCATGCTGTTAAGTTTCGAAAGCAGGCTATATTCAATATGAAAACAAGACTAGGAAGAACAATTTTAAAATATTAGCGCTAAAGGTCTTTGGATGGTGAGACGTAAAAGTTTAAAGACAAGAAGACAATACCTCAAACCAACGCGTGTGTAAAGGGCAGGGGTGAAGAGATGACATGGTATATTACACCAGCAAAATCTCAGAGCACACAGAATACAACAGACCCCACTACTCCACGACAATCCCCCAAGGGACTACACCAGATCCATCATATGGAAAGATCCTTATGGTAGTATTGAATACTTGTCTATCCTGAAATTTGAACTATTTATTGGTTTTCCACACTTCCAACAAAACGTCCTTTGGATACATTGTGGCCTTCCAGTGGGAACTTCTAGTCAGTACCCTTGGTTGTAGCAAGAGTAGTAAAGATTCCATATGCTGAGTGAGGTCTCTTGTCACATCTCACCCCCCACAAAGTTTTCTAAACCTTCGTGCCACAATTCTCTATGACACAAAGCTTACCTTTTATATAATATAGTATATTAGCTCTACACAAAATTAAAATATTTTTGAGGTATATATTTTTTTCAGTCATTCAGTAGACAGTAGATAAGCCAGGGCTAGGTAAAAAGATAAACATTCTTGGTCTCTCTCCTCAAAGTGGATAGTGCAGAATGGGAGGGATACAAACAGCTATGAGTACAAGAAGATGACTCAGGAAATCAAGGGAGCACTAAAGAAGGAAGGTCAAGGCTTCCTGGAAATAACAAGGAAATCTTAAACAGAAGGAAATGCTTGACGTTGTTTCTTCATTCAACAAATATTAGTTGAGCCACTTTATCTATTAAACGAATAATCACAGTGATAAATGCTAACATTTACCAAACACCAACAAAGTATGGTAGAAGACAGGATAAGCGTATAAGGCAAGGGTGGCTGCCACACATCAGGAGTCAGAAAAAGCCGCTGTAGGGAAGTGTCATATAAGCCATGGCCCAAGGAATAAATATGTTAATAAATAAACATTTTCCAGGGAATGGAAAGAGTTTGAATAGAAGTCCTGAGATGGGAGATCCAAGGATAATAGGAAGTTTTTGGAGGTGATAAAGAAGAGGATTTGGGTGAACTTTGTTAAGCAGAAGCAAGGAGTCAACCAACATGCCAAAAAGCAAACTTCTTGAATGTCACACGAGCAACATGCAGGGATGCAAACTCCTTGTGTATCAAACCAAAGTGGCTGATTTTTCCTAAGCTGCGTAAGGTGCCAGTGGAAAAAAAGTCTGAGAAAGTGCAAGACGTGATCACTTAGAAGTCTGTGGTAGGAAGATATTTCTGCTACTAAGGGGTTCTCAGAGCAAGATTATCTTCTGATATGATAGTGAGTGAATAAAGTAGAATAAAATATTTGTATAACTAAACTATAAGGTATCTGCATAGAAATGAATATGCATAGACAAAAGTCTTGGAAAATGCTCAACTGGGTTAACAGTCTTCTTCATGATGTGCTCAGTTAAAAATAAGAGTCTGTTAATACTGGTGGCTCAATTTAAGCTTCTGTCAGTTTGAAGAATTATAATTACTCTCTAATCGGGAATCAGGCAGTGCAAACTTTCTCCACAGACCTTTATGATTTAAAAATATTCTCATCCAGGAGTCTGGTTGTACCACACCTAACTAAATGTTGAACTACACAAAGAAAGGAATACCAGTTATCACTAGCTGGGAAACAGCTCTGTATTGCCAAATTTTTTTGATCCCTAGATTCTTTCAGGATGATGGAAGACCACCCACAACTTTTAGTAAGACAGACTATTTGGACTTTAATAACCCAGCTCTCCCACCAACCAAAATTCTTGAACTCTGCTTTCACTTGATGCATTCTTAAACCCATTTTCATTTGCACACAGAAAAATATCATAAACTGTATACAATAAAATCTCAAATCTAAAGAACCAGGCTTCATGAACAAAGAAATACAGAGATGTTTTCCTAAAAAGACAGCTATTTTATCTAAACATTATTTCATTCAGTGTGACTCACTGTTTAGCCAAATTACTGCATTTGGCTTCAAAACAAAGAAACAAGTTGGAAAAATGTAGAGGACAGTAGAGACATGTTCATTTCACTTTAAACACATTTGCCAGTCATTCAGTGCAGAAAACTTCTTTTCTCCTTTCTTCTTTATCTCTCTCCCCTGACACTGTCTAAAATACAAGGTCAGTGACTCTCAGTGCTCAGCTGCTGGAGAAGAGACTTGAAGGGAGTCCTCGGGAGTGTGCCTCTACAAAGTAATAGAGCTCCCCTTTGATTCTTTTCAAGAGAAAACACAAAGGATCTGACCACGTTTCCTGCAGCTTTGAAAAGCCTAAGACTCATCATGTATACAATGGCTTGCATATACATTGTCTATACAATTTCTCTTTTCTTCATCCTAGATTGGGAAACCGTTTTGATTCCAAATTTCACACGTTGGTATTTTGAGATGGAGTGGATGCAGCATCATTCAGTCTTTCAAAAGAGAAGATTATTGTTGCACTTTTCTGCTTTTGCTCTGGAAACAAAATATTTATCATTCCTGGAGGCACTTCAAGGAGAATAGCAGAATATGGACTCAAAGCATATTTATTTTACAAAATGCTATTGCATCCATGAGCCAAAACTGTCTCTTTAATTTTCAGAGTACAAGTAAAATCTTTTTGTGGAAATAAGGCACACTTAAAAGAGGAACTGACAGGCTATGGGAAACCAAAAGTTTGACCTGAGTATTAACAGCTCACAGTCGTCTTTTTAACGGGGAGGGAAGTTTCATTCCACTAATTTATAGCCAGTTTTTCTCCTGAGTCTCAAAAAGCAAAACATAGTTTACTAGGCAAAACGACAGGTGTAGGGAGTTGGGATGGTGTTATTTGAGGGATTTCACATCACACAGTTCAAGTGACTTAGCAAGATTAAGTAAAACAAGCCACTTTATGCCCTAAAACCAGAAAGTGGATAAACAGGTTTCTAGTTAGGCATTTGACCTTGGTTTCTCTTCATCAAAGAAAAATACAAGTTGTACCTCCATAATTTTAAAGCTTTGCAAGTTTTATTACTCATAAATAATGAATGTAAGAATAACTAAGATTGTCTTTTAACGTCCTAGTGGACAATTAATTCAAGTTAGTACAATTCACGTCCAAAAATCATATTAACCTAAGACATACAGATAATTAAATGAAACTCTTTTTATGTTCTGTTTTTGTGCCTTTTTAACCAAATACATTTCTGGAATAAAGTCTGATGTCTGAAGACAGATATATGCTCAAGTCTTGGCACTGCATCTGACTAGCTATGTGGCTTTAGGCAAGTTATTTAAATTATTGGTGCCTAAGTGCTCCCACCTGAATGATGGAAATAATACCTATCCTGTGGAACAATTATGCTAATAGGAAAAACGTGTGAAGCACCTGAAGCATAGTAGCTATCATTCATCAGTGGTAGTCTCTATTCCAAGATGAAAGTCTCCATTTTAAACAAGTTATTTGTGCACTGTCATAGCTTTCGGGCATTACTCTGCAGTTGTTTTCTGAGCTGATCTTGCTAAATAAAGTCTGTGAATTAATGTCTAATTTATATTGAAGTAAAATTTGTATACCAATAAAAAGTTATAATGCTTCCAAATTCTAGCAAAAATAATTCTCAAATTTCAGTGCAAAAGCAAATGATTCTTTTTTTTTGACAGAGGGTGAGAGTGCGCATGCACACACACACAAGTGAGGGATGGGCAAGGGGGAGAGAGAGAGAGAGAGAGAGAGAGAGAGAGAGACTCTTAACAGGCTCCACACTTAGCATGGAGCCCAACATGGGGCATGACCCTGGGATCATGACCTAGCCAAAAATCAAGAGTCAGATGCTCAACTGACTAAGCCACCCAGATGCCCCAAAAAGCAAACGATTTTTTTGTTTGTTATTTGCTTATTTTCAAGGAGAGCAAGGTTGAGAGAGCAAGGGAGAGGTAGAGAGAGAAACAGAGTATTGCAAGCAGGCTCCGTGTAAGTGCAGAGCCCAACGTGGGGTTTGAACCCACAAACTGGGAGATCATGACCTGAGCTGAAATCAAGAGTCAGATGCTTAACTGACTGAGTCACCCAGGAGCCCCAAATGATTTTTTAAAAAATACTTTTCTTCATCTTTTTCTAGTCTGTCTCTCCTAACTTACTACTCATGCTAGCTACTACCTACTGAGAATATATGAAGTACCTATCAACTTACTAAAAAAGTTTGCACTGCCTTATTTAATCTCCACAGCAATCCTACTAACCAGGTCCTACTGTTTTCTGCATAAATATATGAAAAAATTGTGGATGAATCTTGGGTAACTTTCCCAAGTTTTGGATGTAAGTCTGTGTGACTCAAATTCCATAGTCCACAGGCCCTCATGGAAGATGAGAACACATTCAGCTGGAGGACTTGGTCTCCTTCACTTTTCTCTTAGTAAAGAAGTGGTTTTCAAATTTTAATATACAGAAGATATATGTGAATTGCTTATTAAAAATAAAAATTCATAGGGATAAAAATAGTTCCTTCCAGAAATACTTATTCAGAGATCTGTTGAACACATCAAAATTGTGGAAAATTGCAGTACCAGGGTGATTGCCAAGGAAATTAACTAAGATCTTCCCAAGCTTGCCTCCTTCTTATGATTCAGATCTTAACTGGCACCTAATCTGAGGAATATCCCTGTTCGCTTTATCTAAACAATGTCCTCCTTGGGGCGCCTCCTTGTGGCGCAGTCGGTTAAGTGTGCGACTTCAGCCAGGTCACCATCTCGCGGTCCATGAGTTCAAGCCCCGCGTCGGGCTCTGGGCTGATGGCTCAGAGCCTGGAGCCTGTTTCCGATTCTGTGTCTCCCTCTCTCTCTGCCCCTCCCCCGTTCATGCTCTGTCTCTCTCTGTCCCAAAAATAAATAAACGTTGAAAAAAAATTTTTTTAAACAATGTCCTCCCATTTTATTTTCTATGTCATAGAAAATAGAAAATAAAAATGTATTATCTTCAAGTCCTTAATATTGTTTCTGGCCTTAAGTCTCAAATTTATTCTAAAAATTATGCTGTTTGGGAGAGAATTAGTATCAGTATGTGACTAGCAGAATGGTTTTTGGAGTCTATGCATTTATGTGTGAATTTTTGACAAAGACAATGACTTAAAAAACAAAAATAATTTGACAAAGAATTTAAGGTGTTCCAAAAGATGAGACTGTTTTTCTTCACAAAGCTTTGTGTGAAGATTAGAGATAATTTATACTTTGGCTCAATTCTCCTGTTTCTACAAAGAATTTGGAGGGTCTCAAAAATGCATGAGATAGACACAAGTGAGAGGCACTGAAGGGCCATGCACAACTATATCATCTGTGCAGAAAAGCTTTCTCCCTAAGTTTTGGTACTGAAGATCCCCAACTGATATATAAATACAATACAAATCTTCAAGCTAATTATTTTAGATTCAAAACTAATTTTCCCTTAAAAGAAATGACTGTTATAAACTGTACTAAAGTTCACAGTTTTCCCTTGCAAAAGCCCATCTGCCTAATTATCATGTTATTACTAATAATGATAATGAAGCAAATGTTTGTCCAATAATATTTTCTAAGATTTTCCATAAATAATCATTTATCTTCATTATAGTCCTATAAGTTCTGTCATGTACAGTCTGGTCAGGGTGTCAGGGTAAACACTCTCATTGCCACATCTTTTGTGTCTTGCAAAATTACTTAATTCTTTGGAGCCTAAGTTTACTCATCTATAAAATGGGGATGATGAAATCATATATCTCATTGGTTTGTTAGCATTAATTAAGTTAATAAATTAAAGTAGTTAGAACAATTACAGGCTCATTATTTTGCTGTAGTAATATACAAGGCAGTAGAAGATAACTATCTTTAAAAACAGGCACAGAATGGCACAGGAATCCATCATCCAACCTATAAACCAGGATATCATTCTCAATTCCTCCCTCACAGCCAATCAATCAGTTGCTGAGTGTTGCTGATTTACCTCTAAAATGTCTCTTGAATCTATCCTTTCTTCTCTATTCCAATTACCACTCTTTAATTCTAGACACTTGTAGTGTCATCTCTGACTGGATAATTGCATGAAATAAATAATTTCTCTGCCTGCCATCAGTCTTATCCTTTGTTCAAATATTTACTGAATGTTGGGAAAACATGGGCACTATGAGGCAGTCTGTGTTCTGGATGCTACAGATACAACAACTGTGACCCTACCCTACAAATCAAGTGGAATTCTCACATCAGCTTCATGTTTCCACCTGAGTTAACTACCATCTAAAAGTTAAGCATGATGATGGCTTTTACACAGCACTCCTGTCCTACTTTAAGTCTATTCAGTGACTTCCTATTTCTAAACTGATTATTCTGAGCATGTCAGAAGCTGTGGGGGCACTTTAAGAATCTAGCAAGTCTTACAGCCTTTCTTTTCCTCAGAAATTTCCTATGCGATTAGTCATAAAATGCTGCACACTTCAGGATGTCACTGATACCCTGGAATTCATTCAGGTATCACTCGATGTTCAATGAGGGCGGCGGGGGTGGGAGGGTGGGGAGGAGGTGGTCCATGTACCCAGGTTATAAATGTCCTATCTAAAGGGAAAATCCCATGCCTACAAGTTTGTAAAGCAAGGTTTTTCATGACTTGACCCACTCTCTTAGCGCCTCAGCCCTAACACCTGGTATTTTCTCCTTGATCTTTTTTGTTTCTGCAGTAGAGCTACCTGTAATGTCTGAAAAACATCTTACTATGTCATGCTTATCAGCTATGTTCACACTAGTCTTCTTTGTCTTACTTGCCTGGCTAACTTTTCCATATTTTTAAGGCTTAACTAACACTATAATTTCTATGAAGTCTTTCCCAATTCTCACTTTCTGCTGTGAGAAATGAGAATGACTTACCTTTATTAATAACATACTATTTTTTTCTGGCACGAAGATGTGTTTTAATTACATATATTTAATCCTTGCACTATGAGATTTGTATATAATACTTTATGTCTTATAAAGAAACTATTGTTAGAGGAGTCAAATAGGGGCTGATCCACTATAGCTAAGGAGTAGTAAAATTGGGATTGGAATCCAGAATCCAGGAAAGCTTGACTCTAAAGTTTTTTACACTTTAACACTTTGAGTACACATTCATTCTTACACATATTAGACCTACCCAGACTCATTTTCCCCCAATCTAGGCACTTCTTAAAAATTTTATTATTTATTTTAGAAACTTCCAGAATGCCTTAAAGAGACTGGAAAACTATATCTATTCAATGAAAATTGTTTAAATGGATCTGTAAAAGTCCTTTAATTTTCAACCCAATTTGGGAGGGGGAGGGAGAAGAGAAAGAAAGGATTATATGTCCCAGCAGGTGATGTTGCCTGACTTAAAGTATTTGTCATTTATCAGGGAGGGAATTTGAGACAGTGTTATAGCCTAATCCTTTTCAAATGATCAGTGGTGAAGAACAAGTGTTTTTTGTTTTGTTTTGTTTTAATTTTTGTAACATAATAAAAGTAAATATCTGGGCACATGAAAATTAACAGCAGCAACTCAGCCATACAAAATAAAAGCCCAGATTTCTTAACATTAGATTCGGTAGATGTCAATGTCTGTACTAGGATTTTCTGTATTTACCACGTTGTGGACTGGTAACAACTGTTGGCATTCTCTCCAGTTATGGAGGATCACACTTGAATAATGCTGGTACAAACAAGTTGGGTTTTTGTTTGTTTGTTTGTTTGTTTTTCCTTTTACAAAAGTAATAGAAGCAAATTCACTTGGCATTCTCATTTTGCTTGTGCCACAATTAGGACAAACAATGAGTGAATCAACAGCATGATTAGTCAACAAGGCTACCAATACTGAGCAATTTACACAGGGCTTACTGAGGGAGCAGGCAGCAGAGCCACGGTTACAAACAGCCAGGTGGCAGAGGCATTTATTAGAAAGAGAATCAGGGGCGCCTGGGTGGCTCAGTCGGTTAAGCATCCGACTTCAACTCAGGTCATGATCTCACAGTTGGTGAGTTCAAGCCCCGCATCGGGCTCTGCACTGACAGCTCAGAGCCTGGAGCCTGCTTCAGATTCTGTGTCTCCCTCTGTCTCTCTGCCCCTCCCCTGCTTGTGCTCATTCTCTCTCTCTCTCTCTCTCTCAGAAATAAACATTTAAAAAAAAAAAAAGAAAGAGAATCAGTAGCAAACAACAATCTTGTTCTTAAAACCAGACTTTTACTCTTATACATATCTAATTCAGCCTTAGTTTTTGCATCTGTAAATAACAGAATTGAACCAATTAATAAGATCCTTTCTAGCATTGGTGTTTTCTAAGATTTTTTAAAACTACTCTTAACCCCTATCTCAACATAGATGGAATTCTTTCCAGTTTTATGTAGAAAATGCTTTTTCTTCTTTCCTGATATTATTTCCATTGCTACACATGCACCTAATCCTAGTGTCTCAGAAGCAGTTACATAATTTCTGAACAATGGTTAGACATGTGTACTTAACTAAATTTCAATTTGTATATCTCTAGTTTCCTCTGATACGATACTCAGAAGAAAAACATAAATAACTTAAGTTTGTGAAAATAAATAAAAAACATTTCAAGTAATGTTTCCTTTTGGATTTAGGCTAGAACTATGCCCCCTGTTTAATCTCATAACTTACTTGAAGCTCTAATTTTTGATTTAGGAAGTCATGTATTCTCTGTTTTTTTTTTTCTTGTTTTTTTTTTTTTTTTCGTTTGTTTTTAGGAAGCCATATATTCTCTTGACTAAAATCCTCCATCTATAAAGAGATCCCTCTGCCTATCTAGTACACACTAGTGCATACAATCAATTTAAAAATTGTTATTTATTAGATGATAACTTTACTGCCTTCTTGTCTCCATACCCTGCACATAGAATAACATTCAAGGTCAGGTCATAGGTCACTGTCAAAAGTTCCTTCTCTTAATACATTTGGAAGAGAAAAAAGAAAGCCTCCATTAGATAAGTCTAAAACAACTTCTGAGTCCCAACCTTTTTACAGTTATTGATGTTTTATTCATCAAAGGATTTCTATTCTCTCAATTCCTCTGTTAAGTATATTTTTAAAAACAGGCAAAATACTCCAAGTCCAAATTTTTCTTCAAGTCAAGCATTCTTTCTTGTCATCTTTCCCTTTATCTTATTTTAATTTAGTGTTTCTTTCTAACATATCATTTATCCAGCTTATGCAGTTTACAGAAAATAGTCATTTGCATCCCATGTTTTCTTTTCACGTTTTAATCTAAGATGGATCTACTCATGATGATTTTATTGTGGAATCTAGATCAAGGAATTCTTTTTCTGGCTCTGGAATCCCTCTCTTGAAACTGAACACAATCCCTTGCAGAATAGATGATAAGATCACTCATAAATCCACTTCGGCACCTTTCCCTTACCACGTTTTACAGAAACCCATGTTTCTTAATCTAAGAGCTTTTGCTGCCTCTTTAACCCAGTATATGAATGTCAGACAAAACATCATTTTGCAGATAAGTTTCTAAATTTAGCCTTAAGTATGTCTATCTAATTCCACCATGAACAGATGATGCGTAATCTCCTACAGTTACTGTAATGCATGAAAAATAATATAAGAATAGTTATTTAGCCTTTATTTTATATCACTCATAAACAGCCTTTCCACCTAAAATTTCAAACCAGATCTAGAAGTAGCAAGACTAAATTTTACTAATGGTGGCAATTAAAGAACTATTGATGCTTTTGCTGAATAGATATGTAAAAAGAAAAATTACCATTGCTGAAAAAATACTTTTCCCTGATTTTAAAGTCTTAATATATTTTTTAAACTGATAGACTATATGTTACTTTTTATCAAGGCCTCTACTCCATGTATAACAAAAAACTGTATGCATTTTTTTAAAGGGAGATGTTACTGAATATAGTGGATAATAATGTACCTTTGCATAATATTTTTTCAAAGAAAAAGAAAAGAGACACTATAGATGAGGGTATAGAGTAACAGATACTCTCAACTTCAATAGGTACAAATATAAATGTGTATATTGCTTCTGGAAGGCAGGTCTATTATAGATTGAAAAGTTAGACAACAACCCCTGAGAGGATAATATAAGAGACTATCTTCATGGGCTTTGAATAGGTAGAAATTTGTTAAATACATACATATATATATGTATATATATATATGTGTATATATATATATATATATATACACACATATATATACACACACACACACACACACACACACACACCCCAACAGAAAAGAATAATGAATTGGAATACATTAAAAGTTGGAACCTCCATTTATGCAACATCGAATGTGCTAAAAAGAAAGCCTAATGGAAAAATATTTAACTCTTATAACCCACATAGTGCTGATATCCAGAATGGATAAAGAACTCCAGGAAATCAGGAAGAAAAACATAAACTATAATAAAATGTGCAATGTCTTGAAATAATTGCCCTATAACATATCCAAATGAACAAGAAACATTTGAAAAGGTATCCAAAATCATTATTTATCCAGAGGATAAAAATTAAAACTATAATGAGATACCACAGTATACCAGAATAGCTAAATCTTTTGTTTTAATAAAAAAAAATTAAGACAGTAATTCCAAAATTTGGCAAGGATATAAAACAAATGGAATTTTCATATTCTCCTGGAAGGAATATAAATTTGTAATAACCACTTTGGAAAATAATTTGGCTCTATCTGCTTCATTTGAACATATGCATACTATATGATCCACTTACTCAATTCCTATGTATGTGCCAGAACACATGTATATGAATGTTCATAGCAGCTTTATTCACAGTAGCCCCAATCCAGAAATGACATAAATGTCTATGAACAGGAAAATGGATAAATACAGTATGATATTTTCCTATAAGGCGTGGTACTCAGCAATAAAAAAAAAAAAAATGACTGAACTGGGGCACCTGGGTGGCTCAGTCAGTTGGGCATCCAACTTCGGCTCAGGTCATGATCTCACAGTTTGTGGGTTTGAGCCCTGCGTCGAGCTCTGTGCTGACAGCTAGGAGCCTGGAGCCTGCTTTGGATTCTGTGTCTCCCTCTCTCTCTGCCCCTCTCCACTCACACTCTGTCTGTCTGTCTGTCTCTCAAAAATAAGTAAACATTAAAAAAAAAATAAAAAAGACTGAACTACTTCTACTCATAATGTCAATGACTCAAAAAAAATAAGTCAGACAAAAGTAAAATATACTATATAGTTCAATTATAAAAAGCTCAAAATCAGGCAAAACTGAACAATGCTGTTAGAAGTTAGGGCACTGGTTACATTCAAGGATAATAAGAATTGAGAGGGACAAAGGAGGACACAGATTTTTCAGTCTGGATTAAAGTATGGTTTCTTTGTGTCAAGTCACATGATAACTCATTGGTACAGAATATTTTTGCACTTTTCCTGTACCTATTTTTTTTTAAGTTTGTTTATTTTGAGAAAGAGAGCAGAGCCTCACGCAGGGCTGGATCCCACGACCCATGGGATCATGACTTGAGCCAAAATCAAGTCAGACACTCCACCAACAGAGCCACTGAGGTGCCCCTGTACCTGTGTTTGATTTGTTGAAAATTGTATTGTAAAAAAGAAGAGGTATTTAAATCTATACATGTGTAGTTTCTGAATCAGGGTGGGTTAGTTTTTGTGTTGCTGTTGCAAATTACTATGAGCTTTGTGGTTAAAGACAACAGAAATGTATTTTCTCAGTTTTGGAGGCCAGAACTCCAAAATCAGTATCACCAGGCTGAAACTGAGCCGTTGGCAACTCACATCCCCTCTGCATGCTCTAGAAGAGACTTGTTCTTTGTCTCTTTCAGATTCTGGGGCTACTGACATTCCCCGGCTTTGAAACCACCTCACTTCAGTCTCTCCCTCTGTGGTCCCATTTCCTTCTCTTCCTCTTCGATTTCAAATTTCTCTATCACTATCTGATAAGCAAACATGTAATTGTACTGAAGTCTCACCTGGATATTACCCAGGATAATCTCCAGATCTCAAGAGTTTAAATTTGTTCACATCAGTGAAGTCAATTTTGCCATCTAAAGTCACGTTTATAGGGTCTGGGGATTAGGATGTAGCTATCTTTCAGGGAGCCCGTTGGTTAGCCTATATGTAGTGCCATTGACAGAAATCACTATCTCTGAGTTCAGAGGATAGGTAAACAACCCAGTGCTGGCATCAGCTGAGACATTCTGGTGGATCAGGATGGAAGAGCTGCATTTTTTATGGATAATGGTATCAGAACATGTAAAGAACAGGAAGTTATAGTCCAAAACGGCCACAGGGGATGCCAAGCATTAAAGGGAAAAAAAAAGTTTAGTATAATCCACTACTAAAACCAGTGTTCACTGCATTCACACATCAAAACTGACACCAGTGAAAACGTTCATTTTAGCATGTCAAAAACATGATCAAAAGGGGAAGATCCTTGACCACTTTTGTTTGGTTGGGGTTTTTTTCCACACTTCGGAAACCCTCTGTCATCTCTAAATGCCTGAGTTTATTATTCTTACGCAGAGTTACTTAAGCTGCTAGTACAAACACAGAGTGCTGTTAGGGATGGAGCATTTCACCAGCACCCTGGCACTTTAGCGAGACTCAGGCACAATTTCTTGGAAGCAGAAGAAACTGTTTATTACATTCCCTAGTCAGGTCTCTGCAAGCAACCCCGTGGAGAGTCAAGAAACTCCCATATGTCGACTCCCGCATTACTATTGAATTATTGTTACATACGAAGCTTAATCCCTGACCTTATCAATGTCACTGGTACAAAATGCATGTGTGTCCCCTTGGAACTATAGCTGGTGTCACTTGTTATTCATAAAGCTCTTCAAAAGAAAAGGATATTCTTTTTTGACATCCTTTCAAAGAAAATGAAATAATTTCACTATCTTACTCTCCACAGTGAAAACTCAGGTCATTATGCATTTAAAAAAAAAAACAAAACTTTTCTCTAATACAGTATGATTACAAATTTAGACATCAGAATGATCCAGAAAAATAGGTTATGTGCTTTAAGTGAGGTTGCTGAGGTTATTCTTATAATTCTGGAAAATCATATGCTCCACTAAAAAAAGCTGTCAAAGAAAATGATAGAAAGCCCTTCCAAGGGTTCCCATCAGTTTTCTTTGAAGTGAACTTTAGAGAAGACTCCACATGAACTGCACAAGAAGGCAGCTTATGAATCTACATGGGAAGAGGAGACTTACTCTTCTTTACTTGCTCATGCTTTGGGATAATTTTCCCTGCCATCCATTTGGGATTATTAAAGGAACAGCAAAGGAATTCCCATTAGAAAGGTCACAAACTAAAGCTGGAACCCAATACTGGGGACCTGCTGGTGGGCCAGAAAGGAACCTTTTAGTTGTTGGATCCTGGGTGAGACCAAGGTGGTGGGGTAGAGCTCATGTGAGCAAAGTGGGAAAAAGTCACCTGGGGTTTTTCAATATTTTAATATCAGTACAGGCAAGTTGATGTTTATCAGCTGAACATCAGGCCTGCATCCGTTGTATTAATGGTTGGCCATCTGTGCTTTTATACCTTTATGGAGAGGATATTTACCCAGCAACTAAATCCAGTTATATTATGGCTAATACATAACCTCTTATGGGCCTAAAATAACAGCTGCTTGAAAGCTCAACACTAACTTCCATATATGTTTTGTACCAATAACATTATTTTCTATTTTTGCATTTTATTATTCTAGTGATTTTAAATTATTAAATTGTGGACCCACTGACAGAATATATTGTTAGGATACTTAGATGTAAGAAAAGACACAACCAGATCTTTTGAAAATAGTATTTTCAGAGTGTTGAGGATGTCATGCTTCTCCATTTTCCATTATGTTACTATGCAAGGGCATGGACAGCTCTTTTGGATTTCCCTTGTCAATTGTGTCCCTTTACATGGAATTAAAATAGATAAGAAATATAATAATCTTGTATTAATAAGAAACATTTCTATAAGTGCTTTATATAATTATGGATCAGCTTATTTATTCTTTACAGTAGCCATATAAGAAAAGAGACTTTATATTTTATCATTTAAAATGGGACAGTTTTGAATGTGAAAGGGGAACTAGTAATAATTCCTTCAGGACAACTGGTATAAACGGGACTATCCGTGGCAAACTGAGATGGATGGCTACCATATGTATGAGAACTATTTTTATCCTTACACAGGTGAGGAAACCGTGGTGCAGATGTTTCAAAGCATGCCCACATTCACAGCATCTATTAAGTGACAGAATCAGGCCTGACTCCCTGAGAAGTCTGACCCCAGAGTCCTTGACCTTAATCACAAGCCTGAAAGACTGCAGTAGAATACACATGATGTAAACGCAAGGGAACCGAGAGCAATAAAAAGAGATTATAATGTTAACAATTTACCTTCACTGATATTCAGTTGTTAACACCAGTTTGAGCTGGGGAGATTACTAGTTTTGCTTGTGTTTAAATTTCTGTTCACCATGAAGTTCTTTAAAAAAATAAACTTTTCTCAATCACTCATGTTGTTTTAACTAGACTTGGCATGTATTTAGCAATCTCATTATCATGTATTTATAGAAAAGATAAGCCTTTATGAATTTATTAGTTGCTTCTTAAAAAGGGGCTGTGTGTGAGGAGATACTTGGATTAAATGTATTTGGATAATACAGTTTTGAATAGTCTTTCATAAATTAGCAAAGGAATTCTTAAATATTGTCACCAAATTTTTTAGAGGTTTAAAATTATTATTATTTGTGGAAGGGCTCTCCATGAATATGCAGGTAAAAATTCACCTTTCTTCCAATTTCATAAAGGTGTCGGGATAACAATGGATTTGATAGATAATCTGAGTTTAAAAACTGACCCTTTGAGGCTGCATATTAAGACAATTGCTCTTTTCTGTCCATTTTCTCCTACACAGAACAGATGAAGTGTGCCTGCTTGTGAGACACAATAAAACATCAACACTCAAGCAACAACAACGAAAAACAACCATGAATATGAATTTACAGCGAACTAACAATTTGATAACCTGGAAGGAACAAGGATTAGCAAAGGCAGGGAGAGAGTGGCACTGCCATGCTGCACTGCATTCAAATAATGGTGACGCCCCCACCAGAGATTTTCAAAGGACACATAATCCTGATGGAGAAAGTAGGTCAGAAGAGGAATTTGTGCCGATAAAAACTGTGTACTTTAGGCTTAGAGTTTAAGGATTAATAAACAAAGAAGTATTGTGCATATAAATTCTTTTCTAGAAAAATATGTTATAAATGATGTCTTATTATCTTATTGACTTCTGTTACTGGGTAACACTCATTCATTTACATGTCTCCAAGGCTGAAGAAGCTGGAACTGAAAAGAAAATGGACCTGATCCTTTATCTGGGCCTATGGCCCTTGGTGTGAACCAAGAGGAACCGCACCCCCAACAAGTATGGCAGAAATTCAAGCGGGTTATCAACTTAAATGGTCACTCCATTTGCCTCCCCTAGGCTTTGGAATGAAAATTACAGCCCCTGGGGTTGAGCTTGAAGCAAAAATCAACATTAGCCCTATCCTCCCTTTCCTCCCTTCTTCCTCCCTCTTATTTCATTCTAACAACCACATGCCACTGGATAATGGGATCAGGAGGAGCAGTCACTGAGGCCCTAACCTCACAAATTTCGTCATCAATGTATGTTAGTGAAAAACACCTCTCTTCACCTCCAACTATACCTTTCATTAAATTAATTCCTGAGTTTAATTCATTTTCATTTCTTTTTGTCTTCTCATGTATCTATCTGTGTTCTTTAAATTAGAGTCCAATTCCTGACTTCCAAGAAGAGAACAGCAATGCTTCAAGTGATGCTGGCTTTGGCAGCAGTGACATGGGGTCCTTTATTAAAGGGAATTAGAACTTTCAGAACGTGTCCACATGACATATATTCTTAAACTCAACAAATTATGCAATAAAATAATAATTTCGCACATGTTCAGCCGTGTAAAAAGGAAGGAAAAAGCTAGAAGAGACCCCCAAAAAGTTTAAATTACATAATTCATTCCCCAGACAGGACATCTCAGAATTGCTTATTACTAGATAAAATATTAAAATATTAATTTTTGTCTTAAGGTGTATTAAATTTTTTTTAAAAATTAGTAGCCATAACTTGATATGGTTTTTTCTCTATCCACAAATATATCATAAAAAAAATTAAATCACATAATTATGAACACTTAAATGTATCAAAAATTTTCTCGATAGTATGACCAGCAGCTCCTCCCTTTCTACAGACCTTCTACTGCTTGACAGTAATATTGAGGGAAGATTTTGATCAGACCAGTAATGACCAGTAAGTTTGATCAGACTTAGCATGAAGACTATATAAAGGAACTAAAAGCTCTTTGCTAACTAAGCAAACTAAGAATTTTTACCAGCTCACAGACTTTTAACAGCTAAGCATTTACTAGTGTCTTAGTTGCAAGACAAGTTTATTAATATCTTGTTATTAAATGTGATGTCTCTAAATGTGGCCAAGGATATTCTATATTCACAAAGTAGGAAATGGAATCTGTCAGGCTGATAATTTTTTCTCCTCCCCTGAAACTTCCATAGTGTTTGGATATTGGACCCTGATATGTGGTTATCTAAGATATTGTTGTAATTTCACCTTATTTTTAATATGTCTAAAGGACTCAACCACACTTAAAGCATTGACACGTTGAAAGTATCACTAGGCATTTGCTACTCTAGATAGTGTAGACTACTAAATCCTTCTGTATAAGAGGAAGGCTTTCAGGAGAGTCTTATAAGAATAAGTAACCCAGGCCCCACTGTAAACCACTGGATCGCAATTCCTTTGGGTAGGGCTCAACAATGCATACTTTAAATAAATCTTCCTGACAATACTGAATCTCAAGCAGGTTTGAGATCTACTGATCTATACTATGATAGAACAAAGATGTTTGCCTGTAGGCCTTCCATCTAGTTTAATTGATGGCCTGACATTAGACCTCAGAAGACAATGTTTGGTTATCTAGATATCCAGATATACTCTAAACTGAAAAACCTGTGTGAATAATGTACAGCAAACCAGAGTACTGTTCATAGGATAGTTTGAAATTAGAGTTTTATGTTGTAAATTCATAAAACCACAGAGCTTTTGAGGAGGAATTTTAGTCCTTATTTTTATAGATGAGGAAACCACTAAATAAAGTAAGTCATGGCATCAAATATCTGTGTTTACAAATCACATATACTCAAATAAGAGTGCAAAAAATGAACAGGATATTTTTTAAATGCCTACCAAGATCAATAGAAACAAGAAGCTTGAGTTACATCAGGTTGAGCCATCCAAGTTCATAAAGCTGCTAGATACAGATCAGAGACCATTCTTGTTATATCATCCCACACAGCCCTGGGATTTTTTTTTAAGTTTGTTTGTTTGTTTGTTTGTTTTGAGAGAGACAGCAGGGGAGGGGAAGATAGAGAATTTCAAGCAGGCTCCCCACTGTCAGTGCAGAGCCCGACGCAGGGCTTGAACTCATGAACCGTGATATCATGACCTTAGCCAAAACCAAAAGTTGGACACTTAACTGACTGAGACACCCAGGTGCCCCAGTCCTAGGATGTTTAATTAGGTCAAATGCATTTTAGCCTATATGGGCTCCAGCCTTGAAGTAGAGATAATTCTACAATTTCCTCTTCCATTTAATATAGGAATCATAGTTTAAGGAGGAAATAAATCTTTTGCTCCAACTTAAATTGGAATATAACTGAACCCTAGACATGCTAGAACTGAGTGGTATCTAAAAAGAATGAAGTTTGTACTCCTTCCTTAGAGTCACATTATTTGTCCCCTTCACTGCAACACTCAGACTTGTATAAGAGCTTTTGGTTTTTTAGGCTTATTTTTGTTTCTTTTACCTTTTATAATTTGAAACCTTCATCATATGAAACGTTTGTCTGAAACTCCCTCCTAAAACAGACATTCATTATACTTTAGTTCTGAGACCATAAATCCAAGGGAAATGAGCAATAGTAAAAACTAAAGATAATTCCCCATTTTTTTGTATGTGAAAACCATGTATTTTAAATATATAAATGAGGCATTATAATGCTTTACCCTAGTTACATGCTCAGACATACATATATAGATAATTTTTCCCCTTAATGTTTGTGGGTCTAGAAATCACTTCCATTGCTGTTTTTAACAAACACATCGCTAAGTTTTGGCACACCTGTCTTAAGAGTTTTCGGTTGCTTTGGAAAAGTATCCAGCACATCCACAGAAGGGATATCTGATCTTTGATTTCCAAATTCATCCTAAAGATTTACATCAAGCCTCAGGTGGATCCAGTAAGCTCACAAATGCTTAGAAAAGCTTTCGTCAGGGTAGCAACTAGGCCTCCCGATCATGGCTATAGGACTGCACAAACTGAATTCCATATGTTGAAGACAACCAAATGGGAGATTTAAATCAAATATACAGCTGATATAATTTTTGGAGTGTGTGTTTTCTATGTTAACGATTGTTCAGGGGCACAAATTTTGAAACTGAAACTATTGCCACCGTATGTTGACAGCCTCTGTTTGGGTGTTTTGTGGGTTCACTGGATGGCAAGCTCCTGTGTAAGACAAGGCACAAGGCCTTATTTGGTGATGATAGCTCAGCCTCCAGCTCAGTGGCTGGCACCGAAAATGTTTTTGAGCTGAACTGAAATTTAGAAATCTCCATCACCTTCCACATATGCTTTGGTTTAGGAGTCCCTTTTGTAAGTCGGCCAAACATAATTTATGCTTTAAATAATCTATTCTTAAGAATGTCTCTTCTGTTGGGCTACAGACTCATATGTAAACTTGGGAAACAACATTTTACTTAGGTATAAAATATAAAAGGCTATATGATACCCACTTAGCTTTTATTCAAATAAGTCTTAATTCTTCTGTTAATAATCCTAGTGTTTAAATGCGTGTCCAGCAAATGCATATAAGCCAGTATTTTCATCCCACTCACCACTCAGCAATAATATTATTTCCTAGGGGAAATTAACTATTGTCTGGTGTTAACCGAATATAGTAAACTATAACTATAATCCAGCAGCTTAAGTTTATAATTATAAAAATAAGTTTTTTAAGAAAGATTATGAATCTTCCCTGATGGCCAACTATTTTCTGGATTTGGGGAATATATGGACACTGCTATTACTTTCCCAAGATTCTTCACCATCTTGATTATAGCTACCCTTCAGATGGAGAACCATCATACTTCTGTTAACATGAGACTCTGGGCATATGATAGGTCCAACTATGTCCCTTAAAACATTGCTACAACATGGAAGAGAAAACTGACTCAATATGGTAAAACCTAAATACAGCCTGAGCTCTGTCCAACAACCTGATTGTTACAGAGACATTTTCCTGTTTCCATTTGATAGTCTTAAATAATCTCAATCAGAAAGCATGATCTAAGTTTAATTGGCAGAAACCCACAGTGGAGGTTTGAAATCCAAGACTGCAGAGGTCAAGGGCCCAGAGCCATTATTCTTCCAGCAGTGGCAGAAACAACACTGGCAAGTGCATTTAGTCAAAGGGGATGAACAGTGAGTAGGAGGCCACCCACACAAACCTTTGTTGTTTGCTTGGTTCTTTTCATAGAATACCATGAAGACAGGTGCTGTGGGGCTTGAAAGATTCTGTTTGGGGAGACCGCTGCTTGGTGAGTGCTTTTTCTTCCATAGGTACCTCCGAAGCATGCTTTGGCATTTCTTCTTTAATTATATTTTGTTTATTTAGTGTCACTAATGTTGACATAGCTTTATATGTGACTTTAAATCAAAGGCACACGGGATGAAATAATATGGATTTTCACTTAATTAACAAAGATCTTTATCCAGTTGACCAAATACAAAATAATGGGAACATAGCAATAAGAAAATACTTTTGCCATTTTTTTCCCCTGACAATACTACAACACAGATTTTGAATACAGGGCATATAAAAAGTTCTTTTTCTCCTATATTCAACAAAACTTTGACTTTTAAATATATTTATCCATCCATTCTTAAACCATAGAAAAGTCTCTCTTTAAAAAGAAAAAAAAAAGTATTTCCAAAGGGCGTTGCTTCTAGATCAGTTACTTCAGAAACCTTATTATAAACACATTAGAAATTATCTAGTCATCATTTGTAATAATGTAATAAGTTTAATTTGCAGTTAAACTCATCACTAAATAGTATGATGTAAAATATTTACTTGCAATGGTTTTCAATATTATAGGCCTGCTTTGAATATCCAATAAAATACCTAAATTTTATAAGTTACTTCATTTTATGGCTACATCACACTTTACAAGAAGTAGCTGTGGCAATATATCAAGTCAAATATATATCAAGCCAGAATCTAGCTCCGTTCTTACAAATTAAACAGCTGTAAATTTAAAAGGTTAAAGCCTTTATAAAGATTATCTCAAAGTTCAAAACATATAACTATTTTTGAAAAAACTACATTCACTCTTTCAAAAGTATTCTTCAGTATACATCTTTTGCCAATCACTAGGCTCGAAGAATATAATGTTTAATTAAAACACCATGTCTCTCTCTTCATAGAGTTTTTATTCAATGTTTAACTCACTGTTGCAGGGTTATTATGTTGTCACTAAAGTAATGTTCAATTGCCCAATGATTAGAGAAAAATATCAAGAAAGATTGGATATAATGTAGATTAATAAATAATAATAATCAAGAAAAACACACCAAGAAACAAAACAGATGAACATATGGGAAGGGTGTGGGGGGGGGGGGGAAGAAAACGAAACAAACCACAAGAGACTCTACATGATAGAGAACAAACTGAGGGTTGATGGAGGGAGGTGGGGGGGATGGGCCAGATGGGTGATGGGTACTAAGAAGGGGACTTGTGATGAGCACTGGGTGTTGTATATAAGTGATGAAATCACTGAATTCTACTTCTGAAATCAACATTGCATTGTATATTAAAGAAAATATAAAAAAGAAAATATATAAAAAAGAAACACACCAAAAAACCCACCATAGAGCCTCCAAAATATTATCAGATAAAATAGGTTTATTCCCCAGATCCACATAGATATAGACAGTTAAGTCTATCAGTCTAGATTCTACTTCTCTCCTGGGCTTGCAAAAATGCAACCAAATGTCTATTAAATCTCTCTTCCTGACTTTTGTAAATATAATTCCATGGCATGTGTTGATCGGAACTCATTATCTTACCTTCAAACCAGCCTTTGCCTTGTCTACTTTCTGCTGTGAAAAGTGCTGTGATTCTCCTGGACACTTTCCGGGACATCTTTCATTTTCTCTTAATGTTTCCCCAGCTCTCACTGCATCCTTTCTATTGGATTTGATGCCACCTAACATTATATATTAAGTGTTTTTTCATCATCTGAATATTGAAATGATTTTTCTTTTCTTTTTTTTAACGTGTATTTATTATTGAAAGACAGATAGAATCAGAGAGTGAGCAGGGGAGGGGCAGAGGAAAAGGGAGACACAGAATCTGAAGCAGACGCCAGGCTCAGAGCTGTCAGCACAGAGCCTGATGCGGGGCTCGAACTCACAAACCACGAGATCATGACCTGAACCGAAGTCAGATGCTTAACCGACTGAGCCACCCAGATGCCCCTATTGAGATGATTTCTTAAATGTATTTTACTATCTTAATCATTTGTAGTATTTACATATGTTCTGGGGAAATAAGAATCTTCTTAACATCGCATTTCTAGAAATATTTTATTAATTAGCTTTGTGATCTTAAACAGGTCACATAAGCTCTCTGAAAACTAATGTGTGAAATTAAATGGTATCTGAAAGAGACAGAGACATATTTAAAAGATATGTTTAAAAAAATTTTTTTAAAGGCCTCATTTCCACATAGGCTACATGTAAACTTAGACCCCGTAATACTTAATTAGCCTGTCTGGCCATTTCATCCATGACACCTCTAAACATATCTTCCACTCTGGCCTATTGGTTTACTTAATATGCTACAAGCATATTCCAATCATTCTATCTCCCTGTCTTGGCTTTTGTTCTCTCTATTACTTAGAACATTCTTTCCCAAAGTTCATTTTTCTATCATTAAGAATGCGTATCAAACATCTAGATTTTTCTGATCTCTCTCTTTTCAATATCCACAGTGCTTAGTTTACACTGTTTCTACCTTGCTTGATTTGTAAGGAGATAATTTCATACATTATAGTTCCCAACTATAAATGTATTAAGAGGAGGTACTATATTCTGCTTCCCTTTTATCCTTTGTAGTAGCTAATTTAGTGTTTTGCATATAGTACGTACTAAGTAAATAATCTTTTTAATAACATTTACCTAACAATTGGAATAACGTAATTTACATTATTATAACAGGTTAAAGATTCCAAAGTGCTTTCAGATATATTTCCTCAAAAATTTGCAAAAAACTCTGTGATGTAGATCATATATTCTATGACATAGTCATAGATTCAATCTGCATATAAGGAAATTCTCAGGCAAATTAAGTAATCTGTTAAGATTCTATAGCTAGATGGTGATACTCAGGCCCAAGATTAAAAGAAAGACTGTCTTCTGAGTTCCATGTTTTTCCTACGATATTATGATCAAAATTAAAACTAAAAGAAGTTTATTTGCACAATGAAAACCACACTCTAAGAAGCTTCTTGGTTTAAAAAACATCTGGAATTAAATCTAACACAATTATTTTTATTCTGCATTTTTCACAGTTCTTCAAGAAGTAGTCATGTCACCTGATTAAAGCCTTGTGTATCACTGAATTCCATGATGATGTTTGTGCATAATTACAATCAACACTCATGCAAAGTGCCAGGGCAGCTGGAGAAGGGGTTTGTTTTTACTGAAAATTGTCTGTGCATTCTGAAGAAATAAATATTAACTTAGTGTTGAAGAAGCTCATTGTTAGAGCTTCTTACAACTCAGTAGTAATTTTAATTGATTGAAATAATCACTCAAAATATGAAGCATTATAAAATATATGCAACATTCATTTGCATTTATAGACACTGCATTTCTAAGATAATATTGTAAGGTACAAATATTAAACAAGAACATAAACTTTGCACAGAAGTAAGTTCTTATGCCTACATAGCTTAAAAGCTGACACATTAGCCAGCTAGATATGCTTAGAGAGAATGCAGAAAGCAATGCAAGGCTCAAATTGTGGAACAATGAAGCTTGTGAACCGACAAACTAGAGCAAGTTTTAGATAAGCAGAAAAAAGTGAGAGAGAATTCCAGGGAAGAGGTCCTGTCGGAATGCCTATTGGAGGAATGCCTATTTGGAAAGCATTTACTTGTTAATACCTGAAATAAACAACAAATTACCAATTTAACATATCATTATAGGAATTTGTAATAATACCTTCTAATTAGTGGTTGTGGGATAATGTTTTGAAATAATTAAAATATATCTTTTCAAAGAAAGAGAAGATGTACAGAAGAAAATGCTTATATATTAGGACCCACCTCCTAATAAAAGTGGCAATATTTCAAAGTACCACAGTATGAAAATCACTAATAAAAATGACTTTGTGAAGGGGCGCCTGGGTGGCTCAGTCAGTCGAGCATCTAACTCTTGATTTCGGCCCAGGTCACGATGTCACAGTTCCTGAGATCGAGCCCTGCATCGGGCTCTGGGCTGACAGTGTGGAGCTCTCTCCGTCTCTCTCTGCCCCTCTCCCACATGTGCTTTCTCTCTCTTTCAACAAAAATAAATGGTAAACTTTTAAAAAAATTAAAAAATGATTTTGCGACTTTAACCCTGTTCTCACTTTTGTCTAACATTAGGTCAGTTGAACTCCCCATGTTTCCCTGTCTTGTCACAGGTACTTTTGTGAAATTTTGTGTATTCCTGGTACAGGTAGGGGTCATGTGGCAATACTGAAACTAGGGAGGGAAATGAGGGTGCAGAGCAACATTATAATGGGAGCATATTTATCATTTTTTATATATCCATATATATAAACACACACATGCCAACCTTCTCCCTGTGGAAGACATCACGAGAAGCAAGTACTCCATACCTTTAGAGACTAAGTATATAAGGCAAATGAGTCGAGCAAGCCAGGAGATATTATAAACTGATGATCAATAGGAAGTGAGCCTTGGTCCCAGCGCTAAGGTAAATAGTAAGACATGATAAGAGCAGTAGAAATAGAAAAGTCTGTGCCCTGTCTAAAGGGGATTGCTATTTCATAGCTACTATAGTCTGTGTACTGCCAGATTTTCTAATTTTGCAAGAGAAACAGAAAATTTAGTTTTTATTATGAAATCTTGCAATTGAACAACATTGGCAACTAATCTATTTTCTTTAACACTGTCTATATAGGTCAAGCTATACATACCTGTGGGTCAATCTGGCCTGTAGGCAGCAATTTGAGACTTCTAAAATAGAAAGTGCTGTACTTTGGGGCACCTGGGTGGCTCAGTGGGTTGAGTATCTGACTCTTGATCTCAAATCAGGCCTTGATCTCACAGTTCATGAGATGGAGTCCTGCATCAGGCTCTGTGCTGACAGCACGGATCCTGCTTGGGATCCTCTCTCTCCCTCCCTCTATGCCCCTCCCTCACTCATGCTCTGCCTCTCTCTCTCTCTCTCTCTCTCTCTCTCTCTCAAAATAAATAAATAAACTTAAAAAAAGGGGGGGGCTGTACTTTTCTCTTCCAGTGAAGACTAACAAAACAAATGGCAGACTTGAGGCAACACCAGGAACAAAGCAAACACGCCTTCCCTTTGTAGCACCCTCCCTTATATTTTAAAGTAGGACACTGATTATTAATATAAGTATCCATTAGTCATGTATTTGTAACCAGATGATGGCTATATACTTTCCTTTCTCTGGAGGCAAAGACTAATATTTGTGAAACTTACATGACAATGTCAAAATTTGTTATTTGGGTTAGAGGGAGGAGAGGTCATTGCAGTCTAGAGAAATTCCACAAGTAGCAAGGAGATTGCAGGCAACTTCAGCTGATGTCTGGGTGGTTGTATAGCCTGCTATTGTGGCCGTACCAGGTGTCATTAAAGCAACAGCAGCAAACAACCAACAACTTTCTGGAAAACAATTTATCAGTAAATTGGGAATTACCCATTTTAAATGCATAACAAGCTTGCTTTGTCAAAGCAAAGGCTACATTATAACACTAAAATACATGTTTAAAGTTAGGAAAGAGATTTAGTATTCCCCCAACCTGAGTTAATTATATATTTAAGAGCATAAATTGCCCTGCATAATTTCAGTGGAATAAATTATGAGTAACTACAATTCTAACTACAATTAGGGTAGTGGAGATTTTTCAAAAGGGTATTTTCTATATAAAATCCTGGTATTACAGCTCAGTGCAATTTTTAGTAACTTAGATGAATGAACCAGAATGACCCCCTCCCCCTCTAAGGCACAGATTTGGCAATGCTGTGAGTAATCACATATGAATTTAATGTTCATAATTAACTATAATTAGCTAGCAAAATGTTAATGAAAGTATGTTTTTTAGCAGCAAAGAAAATCAGCATCTCATAAAAGACAAGCATAGATTGTTTGATGTATAAATCCAGTTGTTCATAGATTAGTTCTTAAATGTTAAAAACACAAATTTTCTGTGTAACTTTTGGCATTTACAGCCCCATAAAAAGTCACAGAAAAGAGGTTAGAGTGGGAGAGAGCCAAAGCATAAGAGACTCTTAAAAACTGAGAACACACTGAGGGTTGATGGGGGGTGGGAGGGAGGGTAGGGTAGGTGATGGGCATTGAAGAGGGCATCTTTTGGGATGAGCACTGGGTGTTGTATGGAAACCAATTTGACAATAAATTTCATATATTAAAAAAATAAATAAAATTTAAAGATAATTTTAAAAAAAGTCACAGAGAAGAAGTAAAAATGTACAGTAGGTGAAGTTTTTCTACACAGCTATTTCTCGTTCCCATTTCTACATTTTTCTCCTTGGTCTTTCCAGACCCCACACCAGAACCCTTCCACAGGTTGGATTTGTATTTATTGATGTTCTCTATGCCAGGCACTGTGGCAGGAGCAAAGTGAATCAGAGGAGTCCTGAGCACCTGAAATATGTTTTTGATCAATATGTTTTCCTTCTGTTGGTATTTAAAAGCATAGAATTTATTGCTAGATGTATTATTTTCTTCCCCAAACCAGTATCTCCTTTTCCTTAAAACACTATACACTTAATAGCCTTTTTCTGGTTTCTGGGATTCAGATCTCCATATCGTTCTTGACTCTTACTCCCCCATTCCTCAAATGAACAAGGGCCTTGTGTCCAGTGGGTTCTAATCCTGGGATCTTCGCATTTTTAATTCCAACTTCAGGTTCCTTCCCTTCCTGGCTACTTTCTCCTTGCACCAATTCCTCCTTTACCTTGCCATCAAAGCTTATTTCCTTAACAGAACAGATGACAGATGATCAAAAACTCCCCTCCTCAAAATTTCCAGCCTCCTCTCTTTCTTGTAAAGGCCCAGCCTATACTTGATACAGTTCTGTGTCCTCCATGCTGTTTCTCCCAGATTAACGTTACTACTACACCACCTCTTACTGTGTGCTAAGCACAGTACACTCTTCATTCTGGAAACAGCCTCAATCAGGGCCTTCTTTTCATGTCATGCTGTCATGCTGAATAGCATGACGACACCCTTCTAATGTGCCCAATGTCCATCCAAAAAGCTCCTTTCCCTCCCATGTCTTGTTTCATGCCACTAACCAAAACTGTCATCTTCCTCTCCATTATTCCATACCACCTTATTGATGCCTGCAGTAAAGCTCTCGAAGAGTTTGTATTTTCTTTTTCCCATTAGACTGAAAACTGACTGAGACTGTGGATCTTATTCATTTTTAAAAGGTATGTATTCCTTTCACTCAGCACATGCATTTGTTAAATAGATTCTCTCCCTTTTAGTTGAACTAAAGCAAGACTTCTTTTCTCTTTTTATTTTTAGTAAGGAAATCAAAGCTTAGACATGTGAAATGACCTAATCAGTTTCGTGGCCATCTAGTTGTAAGGCTAGTCCTCCTGGACACTCAGCCTGCTATGCTGCCCACATGCCATAACAATAAACACTAACACTGCCAGAGAATGTACTATGTGTCAGGGGCTGTTCTAATTCTTTTTACACGTGTTATTTAATTTTCACAACAACTCTATAGAAGTCTCTATTTTACAAATGCATAAACTGAAGCAAAGAGATGTTCAACTTGTTGCATTAGATCATTCAGTGAATATAACATGGAGCCAGAATTAAATAACAGGGGTTTGGTACCAGAGCGCCAATCGTAATGTTCTCTATGGGATTTGTAGCTTAAAAGAGCACAGCAGAAAGAGACACTTTAGAGAATGTCTCTTTAATGGTAGAGTTTAGACACTTGTGCCCCTGGGTGGGAGAGAGAAAGACCTCCCCTGGAGCCCCTCAAACCACACCACAGACACCACACCTCCTTGCGTTATATTAACGGCCTGCCTTGGAGGAATATGTGTATTTTTCCCTGAGAGAGTTCAGACGTTAATACTGGCCACCTTTAATTTATGTTGCTCTATAAAAGTTAACATGAATTTCTGGCTGTAAATTTGTCAGACCTTACTAACGAACTAAATTGTGTTTTCTGTTCAGTGTTCCATTTAAATTGATGTGACCTCATTCGTTAGCACAAATATATTTATAGCTGTAAGAAATATACAAGGGTTTCAAAAACCCCTACCCCTCAAAAAGCTAAGGGGGGGGGGGATTCAGTTGAAGAGATGGTAAAGATGTAACGTAACAGGAAGACAAATTTAAAAATGGTTTTATTTCATTTAACTTTCACTATGAAATGATTTTTCTAGTACCGAGCTTTTTTCCTGTTACTTCTATTTGGAAACTTTAATTTTTTTCTGCATTAGCTGCATGATCAGTTTCACAATGCTGCTTGTATGCAAAGCATCTAACAGAGCTGGCTCAAACCTAGCCTAAATGTAACTCCCTTTCAGATGTCTTTGTTCATATATTAATTCACTTGTTCTCAAGTTTACTGAGTGTGTACAATCATCACGAACTATTCTAGGTGCTGAAGGATGTTAAAGTGGTGAATATAATAAAGTCCTTGCCCACATGGTGCTTATATTTCAGTAAAATAAACAAGTAAATAGGAGGTAATGTCAGCATTCGATATATATCTTAAAAACAACTCTCAAAAATTTTGATCTCAAGACCCCTTTGCACACTTACAAATTATTATGTACCTCAAAGAACTTGTTTTGGCTTTGTGTTTATTGACATTTACCATAATAGAAGTGAAAATGGAGGAAAAGTTTAAATATTAATTAACATATTAATAACCATAAAAACACAAGTAATATGATTTTATGACAATAGCAATATTTTCAAAGGAAAAAATTAGAGAAGACTGGCATCGTTTACATTTTTTAAGATCTTTCTAATATCTGGCTTAATGTAAGAAAGTTGAATTTTTATATCTTCTTCTGCATTCAATCTGCAATACCACCTGTCCTGTAACTTCTAGAAAACTTCATTATACAGGCATGAAATAATAAGAATGAAAAAAAGAAAGCTACATCTCATTCTGTAATAAAACTAATTTTGACCTTATGGATCCTCCTGGTGGATGTTGGGGGCCTGCAGGGGTCCCCAGACCACACTTTGAGACCCACTGGTGTAAGGGAAGGAAACAAAGGGCAAGGAGTGGGGTAGTAATTTTAGATAGGGATCTGGAAATACCACTCTGAGGAAGTGAATGCTGAACTGAGGTCTGAAGAATGAGAAGGACCCAAAACAACAGTCTGCATGGAAAACAACACACACACAGGACCCAGAGTGTGGAAGAGCTAAAAAAAAATCTGAGAACCTGAGAGGAGGCTACTGTGGTGAGAATGTGGTGAGCAGGGGGAAAGAGTACCACGAACTGTGGTTCAGAGCAAGGCAGAGCCAGACTGACAGGGCAGAGGTCATAAACCAGCAGCTTGTGGATCTGGACATCTGTCTTACAGATGTAGTGGGTTTTTTTTGTTTTTGTTTTTGTTTTTTTTTTTTTTACTATTGATACTGAGACAAATGTTTTCAAAAGGAATTTCACATAAAAATCTGGATTTCTGGGCTCTCTTAAATAGACCAGAACACAAGGCAATAGCAGGGCTACTTCCGCGTGGGGCATCTGGAGCTAAGTACCACCCCATTGCATTAGAGGGAGCCATAGTCCTGACCACTCCTTACTGCTTCCTCAAAGGTGAAGCCCTCTCTGCTTCAGCCAGGCCTGCACCACTTATTAAGGTCATCTTCTGCATGCCAGAGACATGTTGTATGTGTGAGACCTCTAAGAAGAGACTTTGTAACAATTGGCTTTTAATTCCAAGTGAGATGGGAAATCCTCGAATTATGGTATGTAACATACTCTCATTTATGTTTTTATTGTATTGTTTTTACATTTTAAAATGTTATTTATTTATTTTGAGAGACAGAGAGAGTCAGCACCAGCATGGGAGGGGCAGAGACAGAGAGAGAAAGGGAGAATCCCAAGCAGGCGCCATGCCGTCAGCACAGAGCCCAATGTGGGGCTCGATCTCACAAACTGGGAGATCATGACCTGAGCCAAAATCAAGAGTCAGATGCTTAAGTGACTAAGCCGCCCAGGGGCCCCATCTCATTTATGTTTTTAAGATACAACCAGTTGTTCTGTGGAAAACAGACTGCAGGGGCAAAAGTAGAAACTCCTGTTGAAATGCCCGCCTGCACCTCCTCCAGCCCTCAAGCGCAACACAACCTTTGTCTTTGCTCCTGCCTTTCCCAACAAGAATGTCCTTCCTCCCACTTGCACCTCACCTTGCCTTTTCTTCCTTCAAGATCCACCTCAAAGCCACCTCCTCAGAGTGGAGATGTGGGTGGAGGGTATCCCCAGACCACAATCACCCCCTGAGGCTCCTAAGGTGCTCCTTGTTTATACTCTGAAATTATCATCCGTGGTTTTTGATCTTTTCACAATAAGAACATTCTTAGCAATTAGCCTGTAAAATCCCTTGAGGGCCTGAACTTATCTCTCTACTTCTAATATCTGGAACCGACTGCTCCTACCAAGGCAACAACAACAAAAAAAAATCACAACAACTAGCAGTGCTGTTTCCAGCATTTACAATTCCTGAGGTGCTTTCCTCATGCCGTCTAGGCTCTCAGTATCTCTTGTTCAGCGGTTGACTGATCTGGATAGGCAGGCCTTTGAGAAATGACCACAATTATATCTACATTATAAGCACCTGCTTTTACACTACAGGTACTCCCTTGTTCTGTGTATTATTTAAAAGGTTGTGGGCAAGTTATTTAACTTCTATTTTAGGTTCCCCATCTGTAAAATGAAGCTATAATATATAGCACCTCCCTCATGGGCTGTTATGAAGAATTAATGAGATAATACACACACCATGCTCAGTTCTTATCATTAGCAGCATGACTTTCAGATGCTTGTTCTCATATATAAGAGAAATGTCTGTGCTATTCATAATTCAGAAAAATAACTTTGTGACAGTTTTATAAAGTCCTCCCCACTAAATGGCATATAGAAGAATACTTTCTTTCATGATATTGTTTGTTACTAAAAAATATTTTCAGCACCCTCAGAATATATGTAATACTTAATAATATATTATTATAATATACTTTACATCTTATGTTACATACATTACTTAATTGCTTAATATATGTTACTATATATTACTACATATATAATAATACATTATTTAAAAGATACCTTTCTGTGGAGAAATTTATGACTAGTCAATTTACATATTAATAATTTCTCTAATGATTTAATTTTTTAGTAACTTTGGAATTTCAAATTTTCTCATACTGAATCCAGTATCAAGCTCCACAATCTTTATAGGTGCTACCACACTACACAGGTGGGTTGAGTGTTATAAAGAAATATATAAGGCAGCATAGAAAAAGGGAGATGACTAAGAACAACGACTCTGGAACCAGATGGCTTGGCTTGGGTCCTGGATCTACCACCGGTTTTCTGTCATAACTAACCTCTTTGTGCCTCAATCACCCCATCCATAAATTGGGGCTAATAACAATATCTAAACTGAAGGGTTGTTTTAGATTAAATGAGTTCTGGTGGTAATTTACAATTTTTGTCTCAAAACATAAAAGCATTATTAAAATACTTTAGTAAACAACTGAAGTGTAATGAGACTGCTTTTTCACTGTTAAAAAATATTCCTCAAAATTGTTTTGATCATTAAATAACTCCTTCTGCAATACAAAGGAAAGCCATTTGATAATTTTTAAAACAGGCCACACTGAAAGTCCCATAAATTTTTCAATTTCTTTGTCAATGTGATTTGTCACACACAAAATACTTCTTCTTAAGCAGCGTGAAAACACTTGTCAGTAAAATGAAAACGCTGCTGGTTTCCAAAAGCGCTCATTTCTTTGCTCTTTCCATCATTGCATTGCTCCCAGCAGTTCCTGGGGAATTGCTTTCAGGGTCACGCCAAACTAGGCCCAAGAGATTGCAGTAATTACATCCCAGTGGTGTTGACATTCAGCTTTGTCCCACAAGCTGCTGAGGACGGGCAGGGCGCCATCTGTCACGTTAGATGGCCACTAGGCTAGCTATAAGTGATAAAGATTACTATTCTGACATGCTAGAGTTTGCTTCTGAGCCAACCTTGTAAAGTCTGAAGCAATTAGAGTTATTTTGGAAAAAGATCATAGCACGATTGTGAGTATATATTGAAAATACATAGTTACAAAATTTACATAGCACAATATCATAAGAAACACACATAGGTCACTCTTCATTACACCACAAACTTTCTTTACAGCGGTTACCATATACTTTTAACAAGTGTCTTAATTTATTATGTGTTTCCAGATTTGATATTTGTTAGTCATACCCTACTGAATTCTTCAAATTTGGAATGTACTGCCTCATTCTCCTCCAATTGTCAAGCTCTATATAGGCTGAAGTTCTTTAACTTCAACAGAACACTTTCCATCATACTGAAAGATTATTTTTTTTTAAATCCTTGGAAAGATTAATCTAAAGTGTTATTTTAATTATCATATACTCCATCACCTAATCTTGTCTCAATGTTTTCATGCCATTTGATGATAATGGCCACTGATACTTCAAACAGTATTTTAACTGCATTTATCCTTAAATATACTTATTAGTTGACAGATGGAACTAAAGAAATTATATTCACTCTATGTTTTCCTCTGTTCTTAAAATTAAATTCCATCTTCATGTAGTTTTAGCAAATATATAATTTAAATATATTTTTTCCTATCTAGTCGTTTGTTCTGTATGGATAAGAAAATTGATTGTAATGAAGTACTACGTATTTTAAAAATTTTCCCCAAACTAACTCTTCTGCAAACTTTGAAATGTAACAGATAATTTATGATGTGTGAGATTAGATGTAGTGTAGTTGGAAGCAATCTGACTGAAAGAAGGCAAAATTCCTCTCAATAGAACCTATGTATTGAATTCCCACTCAGGTTAAAATTATTTCTTTCAACCTAAAGCACACTTTTGGGTAGAGTCTGTAATGACAAGTTTAAAATTTATAATCTTCATTCAAATTTAATAACTTTTTATGATTAGAAGCCTCTCCCATTAATGTGAATTTTATTTTCACAATGGAAATTATTGTATTTCCTTCAAGTTCTATAGAATCAAAATGAATATAATTTCACAAAACTGGACATTGAAACACTGAGGTAATTTAGGAAGTCTTATGTTGTAAGCTGTAAAGGACAAGGTAATTGATTACATGAGAGGAGTGGAGGGAGTGAAAAAGGAGTAAAAAATGGTGCCCATCAGGGAAAATGTTCTGTATGACACAAACTATATATTTGTACTATATATTTGTACAAACTCACAGAATTACAATATCAACAGTGAACCTTAACATAAACTGTATAGTTTGGGTGATTATGATGTGCCACTTGTAGGTTTGTCAATTGTACAAATCGATCACTCTAGTGGAGGATGTTGATAATGGAGAAGGCTATGCATGTGTCAGAGCAGAAGGTTTATGGGGAAACCTGTATCTTCCTCTCAAATTTGTTGTGAATCTAAAACTGCTCTAATAACAATAACAATAACAATAACAATAATAATAATAATAATAATAATAATAATAATGGCACTTGGGTTCCTAGCTTGGACACTGGGATATACAGGGTTGTCATTTACTAGGCGCAGAAGTAGGTATGGAAGTAAGAGAGAGGAATTTAGGGGAAGGAGTGGGTGTTCAGAATTAGACATGTTGAGTTTAAGGGCAACTATGGGATGTGGATGTTCACACAGGTGTCTGGTACACAGCTGTATGTAAGAGCACTGGCTTCAGGGGAGACCTCAACTGGAGATACATCTGGACAGGGTCGTAGCATGAAGATGCTGACAGGAAGCCTTGTGGGGGAATGAGACTGCCAAGACTGTGGACTGTGAACTTAGGGACACTGGTGTTTACAAAGTAGGTGCAATAGGAGGAATTTGAAATGATCAGAGAGAAATTACCATAGAGGTGGGAAATGACTTGAAAGAACATTGTCATTAAAAAAATATTTCCAAGAAGAAAAGTGGCCCAAAGTGTCAGATGGTATAAGGAGATCAGATCAGATACAAGGAGTGAAAAGGGGCCTCATGTAGCAGTAAAGAGACCGTGACCCTTCAGTGAGGTAATTGGGAAGAATTCCAACTGCAGAGACCCGAAGCCTAACAGGGAGGAGAGAGCATGCAATTAGCCTGGTACCAAAGAGCCTGGTACTGAACAAGAGAAGGCACATAGACAGACAGTGCTAAAAACCTGACGTAGAAAGGGATTTTTTTTAATGATAGGATACATCTGACCGTGAATTAATGGAAATGGTCATATAAGCCGGACTTGTTGGAGATACAGGCCACGGACAGTAAGTGATGGAAAAAAGTCCCTTCACAGACGAAGGGTAAAGAAATCCAGAGCACGGGGAATCAGAAAGAGGGACACTTGGTTCTTTTCAGTCCTCAGAGCAAGAAGCAGAGAGAGACGCAGATGCAGTAAGATTGCAGGCACTTAACTGTGCTCTCAAGATGCTGCACCAGGAAGCGGAGGCAAAGAAGCATGAATCCCAAACACAAATAACACTGTGAAAATACTTCTCAGGCCATGCATTAAGTTACGTGTGTAATTTTAGCTACTCCTTACCTTGGCTTATGCTATGGACTCTTCTCTTTGTATATACAGTTTTCTTTTTCTGTCTTTCTTTTTTCTATTTTGAGCTAAAGCCATAGGGCAAAATACCAACACGGAGTCAGAATCACAGGAGGCAAACCACAAAGAGGTTAGCTGGTATCTAAAATGACTTTGGACACATAGCCAAACCTAATTCAGGATGACTTTGAGCCAAAGGTCTGTAAGGCTTCTCTATCCAGTTTACAGAACACCCAGCTATTCTCTTTGTGGGGGGCTCATCACGGTACTGCCCTAATGAGATGTGCACCAACCGCCCCCCCCCCCCCTTCAAACCAGAACCTTTTTTTACTTTATCCTCTCCTACTCCCTCACTTTGCTTCAGCCACACTGGTCTTCTTTCTGGAATCTGCCAGGAATGCTCCCTCACACCTTTGGGCCTTTGCTCTGGCTCCTTCCTCTGTCTGGAATGCTCTTCCCATAGATACCCGTTGATTATCCCTCATCTCAATCAAGTCTCTGCTTACTCTCAGTCTCAAGAAGGTCTACACTGGTTGCCACTTTAATATTGCAGCCTCACTTGCCCTAAGCCCTCTAGGGCGCCATTATCCTACTCCATGTCTCCGTTTCCATAATACTTATCATGGTCTAGGACACTGATCATTTATTTATTTTTCATGTTTAGTGTTTATTTATGTCTTCTTCCACAAGAATATAAGGTCCACTGTGGTAGAGGCATTTGTTCTTTTCAATGATATTCTGAGCACTTACAATAGTCTTTGGCACATAATAAGAGCTAAATAATAAGTATTTGTTACATGAATAGCTGAATTTGAATGATGTTGTGATTTATCATGTTTAAAAATCATAATGGTTGCTTATCTTGGAAATACATGTTACATAATTTACAGAAATCTTTCCAAAGATCTGTATCCGTTTGTGTATCGGAGGGAGAAATACAATTGAAACGTTCGCTCTTACCCGTGCTCATAAACAATGCTCTTATCCAAAAGCAGATCATACTAGAGCATGAAATAAATCAGCATGTCCTTTAGCTAAGTCCCTTGCATTGTAAATATTCAATAACAGTCATTCTTATGGAATTGTAACTTTGACGACAAACAGCTAAAATTAATTGCTAGGATGTACAATGGTGTTTCTGATAAAGAATGATCTTCTACCAAAAATTTCATACCTGAGTGTTATCCTTGTTGCCACCCCCACACACACACTCAAGCATATCAATCCTTTTACCCAAGAAGTCAACAATAACATGATTAATCTTCCAAAGGAAACTTAAATATTGCTCTATCTATAGTTTCTTAGCTAATTTTGTAACGTTTTTATATTCAAAAAGAACCTCTAAGATATAATTTATGCTGTGCTTTACGATGAAGTCCTTTTTTTTTCCCCACCAGAAACATAGCAGCACCAGCTTCCAAGAAAATAGGTTGATACTTCCTCTAAGCACACTCTGAGTTTTATACAGTACTTATAAGAAATAATAGACAAGTTTTGGCATCATTGAAAGGGTTTTGCATATGCAATTGATTAGGAAACTGAATGCTACAATTGCTACATTCTCCCAGAGCTTATCTTTTGTAATATGGAAAAATCAAACCTCTTCTACATGTGGTGTTTATCTTAGTAATCGTGGAAACTATTATCTGCATTTACAATTGGCTTCACAGCAGCAGCAGCAGCAGCAATGGGTTGAAATAAGGTTAGAGAATTAGATTCATACTACTCCTTGTGCAGATAACCAATGACTGGGGCTGTAAACCTCTAATCAGTCAGGGCATTAACATGATGACAGTGTAAGGGGAAAATGTTAAGCCACAAAAAGTTTGTAGTGACAAAGAAAGCTTGCTGAAAAGCATAAAAGGCTGAGGAAGTTCATCTGTATATGGACACAAATATCATGTATTGGGGGAAAAATCATGAAATACAGTACTCATGATTCTGTTGATTTAATCTAATAATAAATATTTTAGCATGTATTATATTTAAATAAAGCATAAATATATCAGTAAGAGGAAAAACAGTAGCATAAAGGAACATTTAGGCACACAAGAAGGTTAAGTGTCACGTATGCAGTATGAAATTTACCATGATCATACAAAAAAGAATCAGAGTAGACTCTAGTCATTAAAACTGATACTATAGATTACAACACCCAGTTCCCAAAATGCTATGATTCAATATTGTATGGACTAGACCACTAAAATGCTATCCACCCCAACTCAAATGATCTCAATTTATAAAATGGGATGTGTTAATCATGTCCATGAACACAGTCCCTATTTCCTGGGAGGTACTTTATTGGCCTGAAATTCAATACTCCTTCCGGCATTCTTATTTTCTGAGGCTGGACGGTTGCAAGACCTTTGAATCACTGTAGAGCATGGAGTGAAACCTCAAAAGACAATCTGGAATTTTTAGAAAACACATTTTTTTTCTATTTTACACTGTCAACTATGCCTCATTTAATTTGCCTATTTGCTACAATGCAGTCATATAAAAAAGCCACGTAATAGAACTCCTGACTCATAGTAGGCATTCACTGAACACTTGGTAACTTGTTAAGCACTAATGTCAATGAAACATTTCATCTCCAACAGGCACATTAGTGCCAGATTAGTACTGGCCTCCCCCTTGAGGAGCCACGATGACCTCATGTCTCACTTCAAACAATTTATTTTTCTTGTATGCATGGCTGAGTTCAAGAGTTCTTTCCTTGTTTGAATTGGATATATTATTTTTTCCTTTTTTTGGTATAAGCCCTATATTACAGTAAGGGCATCCAATAGAAGTCTCTGAGAGTTATCTGGAAAATCTTTACACACAAATGTTTAATTTGGACAGCTTCCACATAAAAAGGGATGTGCACGTATGAACATTTAAAAAAAAGGAAAGGTCCTGAAGAGGAGACTTCTATTAGAAAGTGACATTCACCTAAACTCAGGTATAAAGCAGAAGAAGCAGAAGGAATGGATTAAAATTACGAGGATTCCACGGCATCTCATTCCATGACACCAGACTCCCTGAGAAAACAAGTTCTCTTCCAACAGGTAGATTAGCTGAAATGACTTCTTTCCTATTTTCCGATTATAATTCTCTACATTTTTCTCTCATATGTTTGTTAATATGCCACAACCCACACTACATGTAATGCTTTTCACATTTAGCAATCAGCATAAAATGTAGAAAATTAAGAAATGTTAAATCTAACACAACAGCTTCCTTCCCAAACTTAAAGACAGGGGCTTAGAAAAGTTGATTCTGCCTAAGCACATCACAGCACAATTGGAATTTAGACTTGGTTCCAAATCTCAGAGGGTGGAAGCACACACCTCAGCATCATGGCCCCCTTGCTCCAAATCACTAGGAGCAGAATGGGGTACAGGCAGTTCTGTGTTTGGACTGCCTGATCGGGGATAGTTTCAAACTGAATCAGAGGCAAGTCGTTTGGGATATCAAGTAAAAGTAATCGTATAATTCCATAGCATAAACTTCTGGGGAAAAATTTTGGTCTTACTCCCATTACATGAGCTTCTGAGAATGGCTGCTCACTTCCACAACTGTTTTTGCACACTCAGACATAAGGCTCTCACCCTCTCCTTGGAGTGACATTTTGTCTTTTTGTCCTATGACTCAAACATGCTTCCCGGTGTTCCTCCTGCCCTGGACACAAAGGCTCACAGTTTGCCCTAAGACACGCTTCAGAAGCAGCTTTTCTGTGGTCCTTCATGGTATCAAAGCATACACTTAAATTAGGAGGAAAAGACCAAAGATGTCATTACAATGAACTCATACCATCAATTAACCATAATTTGCGAGGCTCATCACTTATCTTTCATTTTCACTTGGTAGTCATTATTTCCTACAAGAAATGTTTCTAGAGTCCACTCTGAGTGCGAGGCACTGCCGTAAAGGCAAGAGGCTATAACCTAGTGTGGGTTAAAGTCAGCATCACGGCCACTTTGTGAGCAGAAATTTCATGTCAGTGAAAAACAACATTTGCTATGTTAAACTGCCCTCTTCAATTGAAGTAAGTGTATTTTTGCTTTATACTCATAAAAAATTATAAACAAAAGAAATTTATCCCTAATTTTATATATGAATATATCTCAAAAAATGTCATATATTCAATAAACCCATTTCCCTTAAATGTTAAGAAAACATTTTGGATCTAAGGATCCATTTGAATTTCTACCATTTACAGGTAACAAAGTTGAGACTGGTCCACAATCAAAAGGTTATTCAGGAAAGAATCAAGGTAGTTTTTTGACTCCACCACAGAAGACTTTTAATTATGTAATTAACCTCTTTCTAATTGCTACAAAACTTTGAGGCCCATTAACTCACTTGTCAAACATGAGATAGGCTGTAAGAATATCTGTTCTTAAAAATGCCACTATTGGTCATGGGGCGCCTGGGTGGCTCAGTCGGTTGGACCTCCGACTTCGGCTCAGGTCATGATCTCGCGGTCCGTGAGTTCGAGCCCCGCGTCGGGCTCTGTGCTGACAGCTCAGAGCCTGGAGCCTGTTTCAGATTCTGTGTCTCCCTCTCTCTGACCTCCCCTGTTCATGCTCTGTCTCTCTCTGTCTCAAAAATAAATAAACGTTAAAAAAATAAAAAAAAAATGCCACTATGTTCCAATATGGCAAAGAAATGAATGAAACTTGTGTTTTACAGACTATTATACGGGCAATTCTATAGCGAAGAAGAGTAGCAAATACCTTCCAGCAGTCTAAACAGAAAGGCCAGGCAGAGAGAAACTTCAGACTCAGAGGGAAAGCTGATGTGAGAACATAAGCCATCCATGCTCCTACAAACTGTGGCATTGTTTTCCATGGAAGCTGGTGCAAGGCAACCAAGATGTAAGCTGTTGCCACATGTTCGGCAGAAATACTGAAGTGACTTGTTTCTTTGTAGAAGAATTTCTTCATGTGTTTATTACTGCTTTGATGTACATCATAAATTTCTGCTTAAAGGTCACAAGATTGTGATGACACATCACAAACCAGGTTGTAATAATATGTTGACTGTTGAGGAAAACTGTGTAAAGACCTGAAGAATAATAAACATTAAGGCCAGTGTATGAATTTAAAAAACACATGCATTAGATGTCCTTTTAAAAAAAAAGGATTCTAAGGAAATCTTTGGTTCTCAAAGGTATAAGTAAAATATTTTATTGTTGAGTTGAAGTCATTCTTTTTATGAAGTCATTGCAGTTGCAAACTTCCATAAGATTATAGTTTTGTGACAACACTTCTCTTTAGAACGAGACAAGGAAGATAATTCTAACATTTGTTTAATATTTTGCAACTTAAAATTTTCCCCTATATTTTATTCCTTAAGCAGAGTATTACCTAATGTCTGAAATGTAAATATAGTTGCTTTTTATGTTTTCAGACATTGGGAACATAGCTCTTCTCATTTTTCTCTCTAATCCCTAGGTCAATTGTGTAAGGAAACTTTTTACTTAAAAAAAAAAAAAAAATCCGGGGGCACATGGATGGCTCATTCGGTTGAGCGTTGGACTTTGGCTTAGGTCGTCATCTCCTGGTTGGTTTGTGAGTTCGAGCCTTGCATCGGGCTCACTACTGTCAGCCTGTCAGCACAGAGCCCACTTCAGATCCCCTGTCCTTGTCTCTCTGCCCCACCCCCCCAGCTTGTGCTCTTCCAAAAATAAATATTAATTAAAAAAAAAGAGTCTTTACACTGGTGACTTCATCTAAAATTCCAATAAAGTAAAAAATGTAACAGCTCTTTGATAATGAGTTTTAAATACAAGAGTCAATTCGAAGTGATTGTTACACCCATGTATATTTGTTAAGTTCAAAAATCTCTCTCTTTTCAGTACTATATCCCAGCCAAGGCACCTATGAATTCTAGCCTCACTGCCCCCCAACAGCGCTCCAAATACCACATTTGTATATTTGCATGCCTTGCCGCCCTGGTGATTCTGCCTCTGCAGTCCTGTAATCTAACTGTCCTGTGACTGCCTAGTGAGCCATTAGTTTATACAAACCTGCTGTGCTAAGCATCTATTACAACAAACCTGCTGGTGACATATTGATTTTTTAAGTTTCAGTTGTCTCCCTTGAGACTTCAGAGCAGCTGTGTTTTTTCGTAAGATTCCACTGAGCCGACAGCATACTCACATTATCCATTCAAAGCAATTCAAACGGAGGGATAGTTGATCACTGGTGAATGCATCTCCTGTTGAAGATGCTCACAGTAAAGACCAATCAGCAAATTAATTAATTCCAGCTTTGCACATATCACGTCATTTCTTTTCACTCTCCTGAGTTTATTTTTAACCTCTGGTAAAGTGCTTCTCAGTTGGTATTTGTGCAATAAGCGTATGCTGTATATGCAGTATGTATTCCTATGTCCATGTATTTATGAAAAAAGGCTTAGCTGAGCATGTATGTACATTCAGAAACTAAACTTCTTAAGGATCACTTGCTTTCACAAGGTCACCCATGGCAAGTGACTATGTGAAGTGGCTTGGCGATCAAGGATTCGAAATTCTATGAGTAAAACATAATATCTTAAAATTTGTTAAGCTTTGTGCTAAAAAGTAGCCAGCATTTAGACTGGTTAGATAAACCAGCGTTTGTCCTTAACGCTGAATAATATGGTTGAATTTATATAAACATTAAAAAATCTCACTAAGTCAATTATTTTCTTAAAAAAAGACCAATGAGAAAGGAATTAGGATATTTCTAGGCAACAAATATTGATCAATTTTTCTCTCATTCTAACACTGACTACTAAGATCTTTAAATGTGTGCATGTAGATGTAAAGTCACGAATAGGTTATGTTAATTAACCTGTGGCATATATTTACAGCCTCTCAGGGCTTAGCTTACACAAACTAGATAAATTATCTAGATACATACACACTAGATAAATTATCCCATGAAAAGATTTCTATTTTAATGTAGCGATGTAATTTTAGAGATCAGATCCAAAGTTTAAGGCATGGGTCAAATAAATTTACATGTTCTCACATGGAATCCTTATTTAACTATTGATGAAATTTTAAATGAAACGAGTTACTAAATGTTTAAAAAGATTGACCTTGCCAATTTATAGATAGCATCCAAAACAATTATTTCAATTTGGTTTGCCAGAAATAGGTTGAGAAAACAAACGTCAATAAATAGAAAAGAGTGACCCACTGAATGCCTGTCACTAAGATTTTTCTCTTCAGTAAAGGCTGAATTTAGAGTAAAGCAGAAAGATTAAATTGATGATTTACCTCCCCAAACCAACATAAAAGTGGATGATTCAAATTCCCAATTCAAAGCATTGGTAGCATGTCTAACAAATTATAGTATTAAGAAATACAGTAGCCTCAAGGCAAAAGTTAAAGGGTATTACCTTCAATCTGCCAAACCAGTTTTGAGATGCTGGTTATAGGCTTTATGGTTCTTAGAGTTCATTATAACACAGACCTGTTCCAGGAATTGAAAGCACTGCCTACCTGAGAATAAAGAGTAAATGAGCCTGGATACCAACCTGCAGTTGTGTATCATGCAAGAGAATCTTAAAAGACTTCAAATTTATGTCTTTAAAGCAATATTCAAATAGTCAACATGATCGAGTATAGAGGCTTTCTATTGATTTTTTATGTTATGTTAGACATCCCAAAGAGTATAATTTTTATTTTAGTTTGACACCAGTAAATAGTCTATGTAAACAATATAATAAATAGTCTATATAAAGAAAAAAGAATGGGAATATAGATTAATGTCTAAGAAGTCTCTTTGCATGTTTTAAAGATTACAGATTTAAACAAAATAAAATGAAACATTTTAGAAAGATGTCCCCTGGCATTTTCTTCCCTTATACCACTTAAAGTCAGAGATATTCCTGAGATGGCCTCTAGGAAATTTAAAAAGAAATATTTTGTACTTGATAGGAAATTATTGACATGAACACTAAGTTTACAGTACTAATGTAGTGAAGAGACATCTGAAAGGAAGGTGATACACACTGGACATCTATTTATATAGTAAATGACAAAGAATTCAAAAGATCTGTTATTCTTAAGTAACTGAATTTTTGTCTTTCCCACTACTTCTGTTTCATGTCGCAAAGGTGTAAAGATCTTTGAAATGGTTCTGATTATGCCTGGACATAGTAAACATTTTATATATCTATAACCACAACAATTACAGAAATACACTAAGTCCAATTAAGGAGATACAATATGCTGTATTTTGTCTCATAGTTTAATGCTACAATGTCTTTGATTTGATTGTATATTTGAAATATGTCTTGAATTGTATATCACAAAAATAAATGTCTATTTTTCTATTTGATCTCAAAATAATCCCGTTGAGAAAGAAAAGTTATTATTATTTTCATTTAGATAAGAGAAAAGGAAAGATTGTGAAGTTTAAAGGAATAGGAAGTAAAATTAAAACTAGAATCTAGGCCTCAGTATTCCTAATCTTGTACACTTTGTGTTACATATAATCACATACATACAATCTCCTTTTTATATTATGGATAAATCTGCAAGTAATTACTTATCATGTATAATTACCTTTTAATATAGAAAAAGTGTCATTTTCTTCTTTCTTATATTATCACCCATCCCTGTGACTGACTTAAAATACCTGTCATATAATTTCTAAATTATAATTCAGTTTAACCTTTAAAATATATTCTTCTCTTGGGGCGCCTGGGTGGCGCAGTCGGTTAAGCGTCCGACTTCAGCCAGGTCACGATCTCGTGGTCCGTGAGTTCGAGCCCCGCGTCAGGCTCTGGGTTAATGGCTCAGAGCCTGGAGCCTGTTTCCGATTCTGTGTCTCCCTCTCTCTCTGACCCTCCCCCGTTCATGCTCTGTCTCTCTCTCTGTCCCAAAAATAAATAAACGTTGAAAAAAAAATTTTTTAAATATATTCTTCTCAAAGGGATATGTTTATAAATTTAGTGTGCATTATTAGTAAAATGTATATTATATTTATTTATTTTTAAAATGTATATTATTTACATAAAAATAACAACACAATAGTATACATTTCCAAATACAGTACAATATTGCAAAAGTAGTTATTCTAAGCATAAATGTGATGATAGAAACGATGAGACATTGTACATTATAAAAAGGAAAAAGGATTCATTTGTGTAGCACCTTCCTAAATAGTATCCAATAATAAAATATTTTTGTATCTATGACAATTTTTAATACCACAAGTCACAATTAACTAATTTAGTCAAGACAACCATGGGTTTGGGAGAGGGAAAATAATCATTCAAATTTTATCTTTGCACCTTTAAGCAAATTTAGCAACCATATTATTCAGTTTTTAGATGTTTGATCTTCTCAAATGCAGTCTATTGTTCTCATAATTGGAAAAACTAATTAAAATGTGTAGAAATGAATCAGATTAGATGTGTGTTAAGAGAAACCATTTGTTTTCAGAAATCTAACATATTGAAGGCATTGACATTGTGGCTAAAAAGTCTGTTGTCTTTGACAGTCTGGGCACTTGTCCAATTTAATCTAGCACATTTTCAATATGTAAATCATTAACATTTATTGCTGTCACTTTCGGATAAAATTTTACCATGGCTCAATCAAGGGAAAGAAAAAAGAAAGCTTATTTTTAGTTTTGATCTCCTCAGTGGCTGATACGGGCAAATGTTTCCTGAAGGAAGCTGAGGGTCTTCCAAGGTTCCAAAGGTACCCTTTACTTGCCACACCCTTTTCAACATCGACCATAAAACTCAATGAAAAGATTAATGACAAGGTTAAAAGTGTACAAAGAAATATGAAAGTAAGTTCAGAAAACTTACAATCTTGAAAGGGTACTTGGTAAAATAAACTTTAGAAACCACTTCTAAATAACCTACAGGCTCAAAAATGGCCAAAGTTGCTTTTCACTTGAGGTTTGGCTGAGTTTTTTTATTATATATACTTGCTACTTTTTAAATCTGTTGGTCTGAAGGCTGAAACACATATGTTCAGTGGTGACTGAACTTTCCCCAACTAGCTTGGCACATAATGAACTAACTATACAGTTCATGGAGTTCCAAAAATAACCAAAGAAGAACCAAGAGCTCAGTAGTATCTCTACAGAGAAAATGTAGATTCTAGCTAAGTTTTGTTTGTTTGTTTTGTTTTGTTTTTTAAATACTGTCCTGGATCATGTGATATTACTAGCATATTATCACTTCCTCCGAAACCCCCAAAAACAGTCAAATCTCCTGTGTATGTATCAAATAAATGCACTATCTAGGTACAATGCTATCATTTTATGACCTTTCCAGTATTGTATGTTAGTGTATTTCTTTTTTTTTAATGTTTATTTTTATTTCTGTGAGAAAGTCAGAGAAAAAGAGGGAGACACAGAATCTGAAGCAGGCTCCAGGCTCTAAGCTGTCAGCACAGAGTCAGATGCGGGGCTCAAACTCATGAACCATGAGATCATAACCTGAGCTGAAGTTGGACACTAACCGGCTGAGCCACCCAGGCACCCCTTTTAGTGTATTTCTTTATGAAGCATATGCACATGTAGTCTGTATGTTACCTAATGCCTCCCTAAGCTAACAAAATTTAGTGAATCTTGCTTCAAACCCAAATTTCTTGGCCTACTACAATCAAAAGTCTTGTACTTCTGTTTTACTTCTTGGTTCAGAGCAGTCTACATATACTTCTAACCCATGTGAGATAGTGTTTGGATGTTCCACTTTCCTGCTGATTTCCACAGAAATTTCAGACACGCTCAGCATTTTGTGATGCTTAGCAAATTTACAGATGGCCCATGAGTGAGACGGGAGTATCTCATTAGTCATTAAAGCTCTTTTGTCATCTTTCCTCTACACTCCTTCCTGAGCCCAAACTCCTGATATGTGTCCCTCCTCACCATGCACAATGTACCGCAGTGAGTCCAATGTCCCTCCATCCCTATCCTCCCTCCCTATGATACCTCTACTGTGTGTACTAGAAATAGCCAGAAGGCCAGTTTATCAGCTCCAACCCCCCTTTAAATTCTGACAAATGGACTTTATCCATCGCATTACATACACACAAAAAATTCTTCCAATAATTTGGGTTCCATCTATGAGAATGAGGAAAGAGAACTTAAAAGCAATGGAAAGCAAAGAGACATAATTATGTTTCTTTTTCATACTCTTTTTTCTGGTTTTAATGGTAAAATACATTGATGATCAATTGATTATTTTTTTTTCCTAAGGGGAAATATCTAATTTTTTTAAAGAACAAACAAAAATATGCAAATTATTTTTTTGAGTCCTGGGGAAAAATTTTCTACCTTTTCTGCTGACTATAATAGTCAAAATCAAACTAGAAACTACAAAGGTACTGGGACTAGAAATTTCACCTGCTTAACTGAAATATATTATCCAGACAACTGAACTATTATACTTTGCCTAAATCATGATTATTTCCCCCACACTAACTAGAAAATTGTATTACTATGGCATTTACTCTTGGATGGAAAAAGCATTTGGAATGGTGGAATTCAGGGGCACCTGGGTGGCTCAGTTGGTTAAGCGGCCATCTTCAGAGCACGTCATGAGCTCACAGTTCGTGAGTCCGGGCCCAGCATCCGGCTCTCAGCTGACAGCTCATAGCCTCAAGCCTGCTTTGGATTCTCTGTCTCCCTCTCTCTATCTTTGTCCCTCTGCCACTCACGTTCTCTCTCTCTCTGTCTCTTAAAATATAAATAAATAAGACATTAAAAAAAACTATTTGAAATGGTGGAATTCAAATAAGAATAATTATGTATTTTTTTCCCTCTGATTCTTCTAAAAGTGCCTACCATGTGTTTAAGATAATAACTGCAAAAGTTTGAAATAGTAAATATCTTCTTAAAAAAGATATATTCCGGGGCACCTGAGTGGCTCAGTTGGTTAAGCGTCCGACCTTCGCTCAGGTCATGATCTTATGGTTTGTGCATTTGAGCCCCACCTCGGGCTCTGTGCTGACAGCTTAGAGCCTGGAGCCTGCTTTGGATTCTGTGTCTTCCTCTCTCTCTGACCCACCCCCACTCACACTCTGCCTCTCTCTTTCAATAATAAATTAACATTAAAAATTTTTAAATACACACACACACACACACACACACACATATATTTTTTTTTCCTCCATTTATTTTTCTGTTAGTTACAGGCTGCTTCATTTAGAAATACAACTTTGTAATTACTCTTTGCATAATGTTAAAATCTTAGGATCACATACAAAATTATTGGCTTGTATAGATAGTCTATTTACAGGAGACAATAAACTACTGCTTTACAAACTGACAAAGATTACTTTGACATTTGATTCATCTTGCAGTTCTTTGTAATCTTTCACAGTTAAATGTTGAGTACATTCCAACGTTTTAATGGGAGATTTAGCACAGATTATTGAAATGTATTTAGAGAGACCATTCTCCACTTTAACACTTAATGGGGTCTTTAAAAATATATATAATATCAAGGTCATCTATATCCTGCAGAGTTATATAGATTCTTTTACATACAATATTTCAAAGATGGTCATGGTATTTACTTATTTTCATAGGACTTTCTACTTTATTATAGACCTGTGATTAAGTTCCATATGTATATTGCCTAAAAAAGGAGACAGGAGGAGGTCCCAGACATTGTAGGAAAATGATGCCCTAAGAAGTGTTGAAACCAAAGGGAAAAAGAGAGAGACAGAGCTTCCTATAGATAACAGACACTAAGACATTCCAATATGTTTTGAGTTGAAGAATATAAGCCACTAGATCATTTTTCACAAATACAGATTCTTCAAAAACATGGTCTCTAGCATTCATTTTTAAAGTAATTTTTAAAAATTCAGGTGTAAGTATTTTGTTCTGGATCTACTCAAGTTCCTAACCAAACTTCCACTCTGAATAAGTGACTCCCCTGTTAAAATTAGGCATGTGTGGTTTTATTATGATCTTTTTTCCCCTCTGTTTTCCATTGCTCTAGCATGAAAATATTTTGTCTCTTGTGAACTTATTCTAAAACAATATAGAACATTGACTATTCTTAGAGTATCGCCCTATTTTTCAGAAAAGAATGGAAGTCAGCAACAATGCTGTATTAGATAATCAAAGTTGACTTCAACCTCTTGTCCCTAAACTCTTTCATCAGAAGATGATTAATGGAAAAAAGGCAGAAAATGTGATGCTCACAGTTTCTGCTTACTTTTAAATAACAATCATCCCCTTTCACTAGTTTATTTACATTTGTCTCCTTGTCTAGCTCTCCCTTTTTCTTAATGTTGTACCTTGAACTCCAACCGACTGGCCATGCCAATCAACTTATCTGAACATTTGGGAAACACATTAGCCAGGTTAGTTTCTCCAATCCAATTTCATCCTAATCCCTATAAATCAACATCGTTCAAATCCATCACATGATGGCTGAGACTCAAACAGAACAAGTTGGGAAATTGATGTCTATACCATTGTTCTATTAGATACACTCCCCACCTTTTTTCATGGCTGCATGTTCTTAAACTGTACACTTTCTTCAGGTAAAACTCAGATTTTACACCACCTCTTTTATTGTTGTTGTTATTGTTTTTTTATCTCTTTAGCCTTCAATACTAATCATTAACAGTGTCACCTACTGTATGGTTATTATTTTCTTCTTCTCCTTAATGGGATTGTATATTCTTGGAAAGCAAGGAATCCATCATTTACGGATATTCTGCTTAATACAGGAAATGATGCCTTAAATGTGGTAGGTTCTCAATCAGAAGTTTTTAAATCAGAAAATATCTTGAAAGGCTTGATGGAGGTATCATATTGATATAGGGCATTGTGTATTTTGCATTAGTTGTCATCCAGTGTTTATGTAGATTCTAGCTCTGAGATTACATGAATAATTCAGGGAATTACATTAAGGATATTTCCAAGGTATATCAAATAATTCCTGAAAACAAAAGACCTGGATTTATCAAAAAAATTAACTTAAATTTCCCTTCAGCCATTATGAAACAGATAAGGATTTTAAAAACACAAACAAACCTTAAAAAGTTACAAGGATTTTAATGCTGTGTCATGACTGAAAGGTAACTGAAGACATCTCTCTACTTTGGCTATGTTGCTATAACTCACTTGAGTGTTAACTTTTGTCATACATGAATGATGAGAAAACTAATCCCACCTCCCAAAGTCCTTTTACCATTGTTATGAAATAAATATCCAGTTTATAGCGCAACAAGATAATTCTTCCCTTGGTAGACAATACAAATATGTCAAAATAGTTCCTGAATATTGTGAACTAAAGTTTTAACTGTGGCAGTTGCATAAGAGAGTGTATTAGAATATACTACTTTTTTCACATTGAAATATGGGGGCCTCTATTGATAAAGAGTCTAAAAATACTGAATTAGATTTGTATATGTGCAATTTAAACTTGTGCCTCCCTGGGGTACCTCGGTGGTTCAGTCAGTTAAATGTCTGACTCTTGATTTCCTCTCAGTTCATGACCTCACAATTCATAAGATATAGCCCCACATCAGGCTCTGTGCTATGAGCACAGAGCCTGCTTGGGATTCTCTTTCTCCCGCTCCCTCTGCCCCTTCCCCTGCTCACGTGCACGTTCTCTCTCTCCCTCAAAATAAATAAATAAACTTTAAAAAATAAACCTCATGTGCCTCCCTAATAAAGTGGAATTCTTCATATCTAGTATACTTATTTCATTATCATTTTAGTAGAATGTTTATTAGAATTAACCTTTACTAGATTCATTTTTTTCACATTTTTCACCAGAAGGATTATAGGAGTTCTTTAGAAATACAGAGATCATGGATGCATGTTTCTCCCAACAGAATTTTTTTTAAACAAAATTCATATATTTCTCCAAAGAACATGTTTCCAAAGTTAGAGGGATTTGGACCTGCTCTGATACTGGCTAATTAGCACTTTATGGGTTTGGGAGGCAGAGGACTATAAATGCTTTCTTTTTTTTCTCTTTGAGATGCTAACTGTAAACAGTAGGTATAAAACATCAACACATGTTTATTTGCTTTTGGTTCAAAGACTCTCCTAGTTCACAGTTCTCAATTTATCTTTTATGATTATATCTTTTTAAAGCTTGATTAGATCCATTCTTTCCCTCTCTCTTATCCTTCCCACTGCATTTGCAGTTTTGCTATATACCCCTTACATGGATAGGTAGAGAAGAGAGGGAGGATGGTGTGGGAATGCCGTGGACAAGTAACAAATATACTCAAGTTGTAGTTATTTGCCTAGTGTCGAAGATATTCAATCTCTTAGGCTTTAGCTGTAATATAAAAGGGCCAGATTAAATGACCTCTAATTTTTCTTTCAGCAATAAAATTCTGATTCTAAATATAGGAAAGTATGCATATTCTTTCTGGCCATCAGAATGCCACATAGCATTTTACTTCAGTTAGACTGTTAGAAATAAGACTGCAACATAAAACATGTCTCAATCACTAATGGCACCCAACCCAACCACATGACCTGATTTCTTCCTAATTGATTTATTCCACCCACCCCCTCTCTCTCACATACACACACTGTCCATAAATCCACACTCTGAAAGTGCCATTTATTTTAGTTAAAACTTTTCCTAAACTAGTCTTTACTAATGGTGCTTAATCTCTATGTGGCTTAAAGTAACAAACCAAGGAGTCTGTGTGTGGTGAGCATGTGGTCACGAACAAGAGGAAATCTGAATTTAAAGGGCAGAAAGCAATGGAAAATGGAAGCCAGCCGACTAACTCTGTTTTTCCAGCTGTTTCACTAGTAAAAGAAATTCTAATAAAACAGATAGTATTTCTTTATAGCCTCATTAGTTTTCCCTATGTAAACTGACAATGCAGGGCAGTGTTCCCTGAATCCAATGTTGAGATAGAGTAATCTTTTATTTTTAAAAATATATTTCTTGATGATGTTTAACAAAGTGGCAAAATTTCATGAACATATTAAATGAAAATGTGAGGAAATTCTAATGCTTGATAAATAAATTCATTTCCTACTATGTACATCAAAGTATATATTAGCATAGAGTGATTAGAATATGGCAGAGATTTATAGGTTTAAATATAAAAGGGTCTTAGTAATATATGCAATCTATTAATTATCTAGGTAGAAACAATGATTAGCTTTAAAAATACACAGAGGAGAAAAAATCTCTTATGAAACATCCAGTTACCTCATTTTCTAAAATATCTCTGTGATCTGCTAAAATCAAGGTGATGATTCAATTTAGGGCTATCTAAGCAAAGCTCATCCTACATAAATTAATTATGTCAAGTGTTCTTATTTTTTTTCCCCCACAATTCACCCTTAACATTGACTGTCTGATATTTAGGCATGTGATACTAGTAAATGAATAAAATTTGTAAGTACTCCCTCATTAATGTTTTTCATAATATTTTTTTTAAAATGCAATGAAATGAAAAGAGAAAATACAGAGAGCACAGCATTTTAAATGTAAGATTTATGTTTAGTTTTTCCTATCAATCATAGTATTCTCACACAATTTTTAGCACAATCACAATACTGTTATTCACATTATTATGTGATTTTTACATTTATTTATTTTTGAGAGACAGAGTAAGACAAATTGAGAGTGGGGGAGGAGCAGAGAGAGAGGGAGACACAGGATTGGAAGCAGGCTCCAGGCTCTGAGCTGTCAGCACAGAGCCCGACGCGGGGCTTGAACCCACAGACCGTGAGATCATGACCTGAGCCGAAGTCAGACGCTTGACCAACTGAGCCACCCAGGCGGCCCTATTATGTGATTTTTAAAGTGGCTTTTAAATAGCCCTACAAGCACAAACATTAGACTCACTTATTAATCTGTAATAACAAATTAATCTATAATAACAATGCAATTGTAGAGAATGTGAAAATGCTTCAAACCACAATGAAATCAGCATCTTAAAGTAATTACTCACAGTACCCATTGATATTATCATATATTATCATTTGCATCAACTCAAGGTAACAGTAAAAACTCTTGTCATCTACCCATTAGTCATTCCAATTATGGGAGTTCTTTCTAATGTTACTATCTCCTGATACTGTCAATTAACTAGGCCTCAATCATATGCCCGTTTTCAAGAACAGGTACATCTCAGGTTACCTTTTGTAAAAGTGTCTAGAGTAAAGGAAAACAAACAAACAAACAACAACAACAAAAAACAAGGATAGAAAGGGAAGCAAAAAGCCATGTATGTAGGTAGCCACCTAGACCAGTCTGTAACAGTGACATGGAACCTTAGCTGGAAAACACTAGTAGCCTATGGGGCAGTGTATGGGGTTGTAGGGCAGTGATTAGAAATATTAAATTTGGGAATTGCCATCAAAACACAGAACAACAAAAAGCAATATTCTTTTATTTTTGTTCCTTATTGGATAAGTAGATCTCTGGAGTGAAGAAATGTCTTCTTTTAACACTGGGGACTGTAAGCAGTAAATATAGTAAAAAAAAAAAAAAAAAAAAAAAAAAAAAAAAAAAGGCATAAAAAGACTGAGTAGGGAAGACCACAGTTTTCAAACCGCTCCTCTGCTCAGGTCAATTCTGGCCTCCCTTTGAAGGGTAGGGTAAGTGAAAACAAGATGAGGTGTGCAAGGCAGGGCACACGGACAGAAAAGAGGGTTCAGACATACAGAAGAGGAAAGAATGAGAATCAAGAAACTGAAGTTCAACAGAAAGGTAACTGGCTGAGGAAAAAATTCAGAAAATAGTCCGAAGCTATCTAACTAGGTGAAAGATTAGATACTAGGGAAAACAAAGAATTGAATGGAAATTCAAGCTAAGAATATTAAGAAGGTTGCATTTACAGTTTAAAGATTAAAGCAACTATGCTACTTGGTTTAACTATAACTTTTAAATTAAGAGTTTCTTACTTTGTTATGCAGTATCTTTATTAACTGATATAGTCAGATTGTACAGAACAATGGATCATAGTTATGTTGAAATTAATACATAATGAAAAATTCTAAATTCTTTATGAACTATCATAAAAAATAACGAGAGAATTTACATGTAGTTTATGTAGACCATTTCCATATTTGTTTTTCTTAAAAAATTTTGCAGATTTAAAAAATGAAAAATATGTAAACCCAAAGACTAAATCTGAAATAATTCTTATTAAAGATGAGTAACATTGAGTTCCATGCATAAGAATAATAGAAACAAAGATAGAGATATGTATCATAATAATAATAAAAATGAATTATATTATCAGTATATATATGCTCCAGGTAATGATTTTTGTCTGCCAATGTTTAGCAAAATATGGGCAGAACCAAATCATATCAGTCCTGCTGCTCACAGTACCAGGGGATCAGACTTCCATAATAACACTGTGTTGCATATCAGAACACTTACATAAGATATCTCTTTCGTTAGGGGCACCTGGGTGGCTCAGTTAGTTAACTGTTGACTTCGGCTCAGATCACGATCTCACAATTTGTGAGTTTGAGCCCCACGCCCCTGTGCTGCCAGCTGAGAGCCTGGAGCCTGCTTCAGATTCTGTGTCTCCCTCTCTCTTTGTCTCTTCCCTGCTCATGCTCTGTCTCTGTCTCTCTCAAAAATAAATAAACATTAAAAAAATTTTTTTAAGGCTATCTTTATTTATTTAAAAAAATTTTTTTTTCAACATTTATTTATTTTTGGGACAGAGAGAGACAGAGCATGAATGGGGGAGGGGCAGAGAGAGAGGGAGACACAGAATCGGAAACAGGCTCCAGGCTCTGAGCCATCAGCCCAGAGCCTGACGCGGGGCTCGAACTCAACGGACCGCGAGATCGTGACCTGGCTGAAGTCGGACGCTAAACCGACTGTGCCACCCAGGCGCCCCAAGGCTATCTTTATTTAAATAAATATGTATGAAGCTAGGATATCTGGTGCTATGTTTTAAATGATTGAATAAAAAATTTTATGAACTTTTTTAGATATGAAATAATGGCCTATATTATCACAACATTAACTCCAGCCTACCCATAAGTTCTCTAACTTCTACTAATTATAGTGCCTTGATATATTCTATTCCAGAATCTGTCAACATAGCCTATATGATTTTATAGACAATTTGTGCCTTTGTCCAAACCTTAACATATGCATATACCTACATATTTATGAAAAAAATCAGCTATGCTGTTGTTAATTCCCTTCACTAGATAAACATTTCTTAAATGCCCTTTCACAACATACTTTTTTGTAACTAATATTTTCAGAAACAAAGACAAAAGTAAATGTATTATTTTGTTCAATTTGGGTCAATTCATGTTCAATATCATGAACATGATATATGTATATATTTTAGAAAGCTATGATACAAACCTTGTTTTATTATGCTTACTTCCTTTTCTAATTATATATTCTTGAAAGAAGAGTTCTATTTTTCTTTTATGCCCAGTGCCATCAAGCATTCTTAAAAGAGCTTTTGCTTTAGCTAGAAATGATTTTTTAATCCGTTATTGTGTCAAGAGTAGAAAACTCCATATTAGTGAGGTTTAGACAGATGAGCATAAATGAGTAAGGAAAACCAGGCTAGAAGGGGATAGCCCTACTCAGCCCCCCTCTATCCTTCCTAATCCTCTGACTTTTTAAGACCAATGAGAAAGATACAGCATCAACTGAAATCTGACTTTTAAAAAAAAGTTTATTTATCTATTTTGAGAGAGACAGTGCACGTATAAGTTCGAGTGCGAGCAGGGGAGGGGTAGAGAGAGAAGGCAAAAGAATCCCAAGCAGGTTCCACCCTGACAGCAAGGAGCCCAAGGACAAGGGAGATTCTGAACCCATGAAGTCATGACCTGAGCCTACCAAGAGTCAGCTGCCAAACCAACTGAGCCACCCAGGCTCCTGTAGACAATATATTCTTAAGAGGCATGGAGTATATCTTAGTCATCTTTTAATTCCCTTAGCTTCATACAAAATTATAAAAATAATGCCTAACATGTAGTAGATTTTTACTCTGTGTCATATTTGCTAAATGTTTTACATACATTACCACATTTAAAATTCATAAGGAAAATATGAGGTAGCAACTAATTCATCTTTAGTTGATAGCCTAGTAAAAAAAAAAAAGCCAATGGAAGTTGAGGAAATTGCCATGAATTACATGGCTCCTAAATGTTGGAGAAATATTTCAAACCCAGGCAATCAGCTCCTAAGCCTGACCTATTTGCCTTAGCCACAGCTTGTGCAAAACAGAAACAGTTGTTCCATGGTTTAAACCAGGCAAAGATAATAGGTAGGAGGGCCTATTCACTACTATCCTGTAAATTATCCATTAAATTTAAGTAAATAAAACCTTTTACCTAATATGTGAATTTATAAAACATAGTTCCTTTATGACTAGTTCATAGCACAATCATATAAATACTCCCTCACTTTTTTCCTCTTTACTACTGAGATAACACAGAAACAAGAATGAAATGTATAATTTGTATTTTAGTATGTGTTCCCTGAAAGAGATGTTGGACTAAATGGCTTAAAAATAAATTGGGGAATATTGCACTACAACACCTCATTTCGCACATTGTACTGAACACCCTGGTATAATTGGGTGGGGAAACTGAGTCACAGTTTTGCCTGCTAAAGTGGGTGGTACAAGGAATTACCGCACTTTATTTTGGTGTATAAATTCCACCTGAATAATATCAGAAAAGTCAGGCAATTTTTCCATTTGTCATGTTAGAATTAAATGATGATATGACTTTTATCAGTGATACTCTAAAACAAATAAGTGAAATACTCCGTGGGGGGGGGGGGGGGGAACCAAAACTACCTTTGACTCATGACCGTAAAATTTACGAATGTGGCTATTTTAGTATTTTACAAAAGCGATTTCCATTTAGCATAGCAATTATTTTTGTACCACTGAAGGAAGTACAGTTGTGAAATCTGCATTTTAACACACATAGAGTTGTATTCTTAAAGTCTACTAGGCCAGAGATTGGTATTTTATTCCCAGAACTATTTTATTCATTTATTTCTTAGTTGTCAGTTTGCTTTGTTTTGTTTATATACTTTGCAGGACCTGCTAACAGGTCCTAAATAATAGAAGCACACTAAATCTAATCATTTCTTTTAAAGGTAAATATGTATCTTTCCATTAAAGATCAATCAATAAAGTTTTAGGTGGAAGCTTAGAAAAAATGATACCTGAGTTTGACGTGACTGGAATCCTAAAAACACACAATGTTCTAGAATACCATTTGCTGTTTCATTTAATAAGTAGCTGACTAATTTTATTCTTCCTAAACTGCATCCAATGAGTAAAACGTGTTTTCTGGTGTTTGCTCATTTTATATATATTGTACATTTCAAGGTGTTAAACATAACTTCCACAAAAACAAAGTTTTTTCCCCTCTTTTTTCTCCAATGAAAGACGTCATATTGGTGCACTGAAACATACACCATAAAGCTCTTGACAATGGCCAAGTTTTTAATTCATGCTGTTTTAATGTAAACAAGTAAATATGACATATCATTTTTGGTCAACACTGACTCTTCAAAGGCCCAAAGTAATTGATGTGTGTTTTGTTTATAGACCTGCTCATAATATTGCTTTGTTTATTTCTATCTCATAACTCTTACACATGGTATTTTACTCCAGACATCTTTTGATTTGCAAGTATGCAGACATATTTCGTAAGCTAACAAAAGCCATGTCTTTCCTGCCTACGTAACAATAGTAGGATCACAGTACAAAGCCCAGAGACCTAAATCAAGGTAATTTTCTAAGAAGGTTAAAAGTGTTTTAAGAAAGGTATCTCTGAATTATTGGCACTTCATGATCCTGGAACTTAGAGCTAGACAGAGTTTGATTCACTACTTTTGTGCTTTCTGACCTACTTCTGCTCCTAATACTCTAAATTGCTGATTCAGATATAATTCATTTGTTCTTTGATTTTTAGGCGTTTATTAATTTAAGGCGTTTATCATGCTCATAAAAGAGGCTAGAAAAGCATGATATAGGAAAAAAGAACAGAACTTCTCATTTCCATATGTGACATATTTTTTTCTGAGAAGAAATCTTCCCTATCTTATACCTACTCCCATTCTTCCCACCTATACTTCCCACACTTCCTGTACTTCCCACCACTACTACCTATAATCTTGTAACTTTCTAGAGAGTCTGTTATCCAACAATTAGGCACAAAATACATATAAATGAAATTATGCACGAGAGAGTATCCATTGCATGAAACTTATTTAATCTTCTTAGCAAGAGACTCTATGTCTGGTAATGTAACATAAATGAAGACCTAGCTTAGGTTGTCAGGAACCTCACTGAGATGTCACTACATTTCAAAATATAAAGTAAATAGAAAATAAAACATAATTTTCTAGGTCATGGCTTTGCAATGGATCTTCACATTTCACACAGAAAGGAAGGGTATCTGTTTACTTTCAATGGGTTGTCAACCCATTATGCTGCATGACTATATTGATTATTTCTCTGGCATTGCAAATCTTAATTATTGACTAAAGGAGCGAAAATTTACAGTTTATCACTATGCTGGAAACCATTAGAGCAACAGATTGAATACAGTTCTCTTTCATTGTTAAAAAATCCTTGTAGATCTCATGTTCTTTAGTAGAAAGTGAACTTCAGGGATTTGGGGACAGCAATTCCTAACGTAACTGCAGACTGGAATTGCCTGGAGTAGTTTCAAAACACTAGATTCTACACCCCATGCCTAGACATACTGACTTAAAAACTCTGGGTGTGGTCTTGGCATCAGGATTTTTAAAGCTCCCAGATGACTCTTACGTGTAGCCAATGTTGAGAATCACTGTTCTTAAAGGTCTTAGGTTGAACCCATTCACTCATTCCCAAAACTCAGAATTACTGATTTATTTTATTTCTGGTTTAATTTCTTCTGTCTTATACCCTTATGATGTAGGGACAAACTGCTGATGGGAATGAAAGCCCAGAGAAAGCATGAACTCTAGTATAGAATTTATTTGGGGGCATGGAAGACGTTTCTGAAGACCTGATTATTTTGAACTTCTGGTATTTAAGACAGGCTCCTTCATGCCTTTGCTCTATCCCTCAAATATGGCCAAGATGGGGGCGGGGGGGGGGGGGCGGGGAAGGAGAGAAAGAGAGATCATGTGAGCACCAGAGCTAACAAGAGAGATTTGGAAATCAAGAAATGGAAAGGATAAAAGCAGTCCCCCATCTCTACCACCAACCACTATAAACAGTTTTGGATTTTTAATGCTGGGCATTTAAAGACAATTTGGCAAACTGGAGTCAAGCTGTTTGTCAACTGATCAGTCAGGCAGTGATACTGATTCTGCAGTTGCAGGCACTACTGGGAATTTGGAGGTAAATAACAAAACAAATCCTGCAGAAGTGCCTTCCCTCAGAGGCTTGGAGACCTTTGGTTAAATGCAAATATCTCTTCCTTGGCATTCCAACTGAACTCTGCTCTCAATCTAGTTTATAACCATGATAAAAACTGTAATCCCTTCTAGCAGAATAATTAATGCCAACAATGGGTTTAAAGCCAATATTCTAAACCAATTTTAAGATAATGTTTTTATTTCAAAACTGACCTCTTCTTGTTGTCTGTGCCTCTTTTATGGCCTGGTGTGCCTGGTATACCAGTTCTTTATGAAGTTGGCTTATGTTGCTGACAAGAACAGGTGGTCACTGAGGAGAGGATTCATGCTACACTTCTATTTGTATTGAAAGATGTAACACACAACATTGCACAGGATGGGCACCCTAAAATATTCCGGGAATTCAATAGAATTCTTTGGGTCTTTTTTTTTTTAATTTAAATAATGTATTAACGGAATCTATCTAAAGTAGGGAGGATGAGTGGGAGGCAAAGGAATAAGAGACAGATAGACACAACATTGTTTATAAAAGTCTAAAACCTTTTTTTCATACTGACCCATAATTTGCCAATAATCAACCCTAACCATATTTCCCAGCTTTCTCTTCAAGGTGAACATAATTTGTAGTGTTGGCACGTAATACAGATACTTGTATACCTTGAAAAATATCTATGAGGGGGGGCTGGGTGGCTCACTAGGGTAAGTGTCCAACTCTAGATTTCAGCTCAGGTTATTATCTCATGTTTCCTGAGTTCGAGCCCCTCATGGGGTCTGGGCTGACAGCATGGAGTTGGTTTGGGATTCTGTCTCCCTCTCTCTTTGCACCTGCCCCACCCCTTCTCAAAAATAAATAAATAAACATTTAAAAATATCTATGCTATTAATGGACCTCAGCAAACTTATCTTTAGTTATAAAAATCTAATATATAATCTATAATCTACCCAGAAGCAGTTTTAGAAAAGGTTTTAAAATTCTGTTTTATTATCAAATATTTATTAGAAAATTTGGAAAGCAAATATGGTTATTTGTTGTAAAGATAATTTCACCTAAGTGCTCAGGACACCGAATTTCACTTCCAAAGCATACATAAATGACACATCTTAACTCTAGGCCACCTTTAAATCAGTTCCTGTTACACATTCCATCAGCACCTGAGCTCTGAGGCTTTCACCATTTCGTGAATAATTTCAGGCTAAGCTTGATAATCTTTTTCTCACTTCAATTAAAAAAGAAGAAAAACCAAAGAGGGGACATGAGGAAAATAAACACAAGATTATAAACTGCTGGATGAGTCTATTTTATGCTTTAAATTTCTAATGTAACATCTGATACGTCTACACATAGCTATATGTATAGAAAAGTGTCAAATACATATCAGAAAATTAGATAGGAGGAGAAGTAAATAGTGCAGAGGATCATTCAAGATTCTATAAAGAAAAACTGCTGAAAATAAACCAACTACAAAAGAGACATAGCTAATATACGCACAATGAAGTGAGAAGCAATCCTTTCCTTTCACCTAAAATCAGAATGTTTTATTTTTCTGTAGCAAAGCAATATGTACTCCTTTTTTCTTCAACAAAATATAGCCTATTGAATGTTCTCCTCCTGTAATAGGAAATAGCTTATAGCACTACAGTTGATACAATTAAATGAAAAACCAAAGAATATAATACTGGCATAAAGATCTCCTTGTTTATCCTACTTAAGATATGAAAAAAAACCTGCATATCACACACACATTATAAGATCCTCTGGAAAAAAATTGTGCATAATTAGATTTTCACACAATGGTTTTAAAACTCCAGTCATATCAGCAGGTTTTGAGTACTAATGAAAAATGGAATTGATACAATTATGTTGAACAGTGGCAGGAAACATGCTTTTAAGAGAATCAGCTTAAAGAAAAAATTCCCAGTTGCATGAGCATTAAAGCTGTCAAGACGTTAAGCTAAAGATCTTCTCTCTGTGCCAGCTAACCCCCTGCCCGACTCAGGAAAGTAACTTCCTGAAGCCATGCCAAGCCCTTTGCTTGAAAATAACATCTTAATTGGTTTCTTCTAATAAAATTCAAAGTGTTCATTTTGGTGATGATAATACACTCATTGTTTTATTCCAGCTTAAAGTTCTGTTCTCTTGGAATGTTCTGAGTATTACTGTTCAGGGGAAAGGAAAGGAAAGGAGAGGAGAGGAGAGGAGAGGAGAGGAGAGGAGAGGAGAGGAGAGGAGAGGAGAGGGAGGAGAGGAGAGGAGAGTAGAGGAGAGAGAAAACAAAAGAAAAGAAAAGAAAAGAAAAGAAAAGAAAAGAAAAGAAAAGAAAAGAAAAGAAAAGAGAAAAGAGAAGAGAAGAGAAGAAAAAAGAAAAGAAAAGAAAAGAAAAGAAAAGAAAAGAAAAAAAAGAAAAGAAAAGAAAAGAAAAGAAAAGAAAAGAAAAGAAAAGAAAAGAAAAGAAAAGAAAAGAAAAGAAAAGAAAAGAAGAAACGCTCATGGGTCTGAATTTATGTAGTAACGATAGGTGGATGGAGCAGCAAAAGTTGGAAGTTTTTGATGCCAAGAAAGACTGCTTCTATTTAAATCCAGATTTGTATATAATACCAATGAGATTCTAATTACTTCACACTGTTTGCATCATTATTGCTTAATAACATGCATGTGTAAATACAGAGCCAGGTTGATTAGGTTTAGAGAATGTTTAAGGCTCTTACTGGCAACTGACACAAGATAAATTATCCAATAAGTCTTTTCAAATCAAGGGATAAATTTAAGTCATGAGGTTTTGGTTTTGTTTGAATTATAACAACTAGTGTGTATTTAAGAGGTTGGAAAATTATAAAAAGAGCTCCAACATATTCACTGCATCGTATTATCAAAACTTCTACATGCCTGGTCATCATCTTAAGTTTCTTTATTGAAAGTTTTTCAATCTAGTCTATTGAATGGTTTGTATACATAGAGACAGAACTCTAATTTCATAATGAAATTCAACACAACTTTTATTTTATAGAAGCCAATTTTGTTATCACTTTGCTGCTATTCATTTATTCATTAAACAAGAATGAAGAGGTCCCTGTACTAAGAATTACAATTCTGTTGGAATTGCGCTTTTACATGTAATGGTCTCCAACACTTGAGAGAAACTGTGGCCACCTACACCACTTCTACCCGACCCAAATAAGCAAGGTCAGGAATACTAGGGTATTTGACTCCCTTTACTCTCAGTTTCTAATTTTGTTAGTGTGGTCTTAAAATCTTCAGACTCGTGTCCATTATCAAGTTTCAGTAATGAATGAAGAGCCAGCCTGGTGCACTTCACACAGTTTGTACAAAATTATGTCTATTTGCAAAAGAAAAGAGGTCGTTTCTAATCTAATTTTGTGAAATGAAGACTTTAGAAAATGAAACACGGAATGAAAGATTATGTTTCACATGCTATAATTGGAAATCTGCTAACTCCTTGGCAATTGATGCTAACTACAGTAAGTAACACTAGCAACCTGGGTTGTAAGACTTCACTAGCTGTCAAAGCAGCAAGCCTAGTGAACAAATTCATGCATTGATGGTGTCTTTACATATGATTTGCCCCATTCATTCCCTTTATGTTCCTATTAGCTGTAGTAAAGATGGATTACCTCCTTCTGGCAGGTTGTTATTCAGCAAGTCCTTTAGTTCTCGCCATTCCTCGCCATCAGTGATGGGAAGGAGGCAAGGCTCAAATACAGAAGTCACTAGAGTTTCTTGCTCTGCCCCTCAGCTCACTTGCACCAAGCTGTTACTGCACACCTGTGTTGCAGTAATATGATAAGTACTAAAGTGTTTGCCGAGCTAATCGCCCAATTATTATGTAAATATAAAGTTGTGGTATTTGAACCTTTAAAGTAAGAAAACATATAAATAATATATTAAAAACGATACCAGGAATATAATAGCTTTTTTTTTTTTCCTGACTTCTCAATTTTTGTTCTGTGCATTTACAGGACAGTATACACTTAGGAAAGACCTAATTTGTTGTGTGAAACACAACAAATATTTACTCACGGGGTATGTGTTTGTAGGTATGTGTGTGGGTGTGTGTATAGAGAGGACATTTATTTTTTACTCAGATATACATCCCCTCTCCATAACTGATTCTATTTTTAGAAAGTGTAACTCCATACCAAGGAAATAAGATGTTTTTCTTGAAAGAATTTAGCAACTGTTTCTCTGGTGCTATCACTCCTGCAGAGAATCAAGGTTTTCATTTTATGATATCAGCTGTCTGACCCTCTTCTTAGAAGAGTAGCAATTATTGTTTGTAAAATTATATTGCTTTGACTCCTTTGGTCTATCAATTCCACTGAGACTAGAGACTTGATATTAGCCATTACATTACATATAAGATTAAAGGTGAGCAATCTTAGTTAGGGGTGCCTGAGTGGCTTAGTCAGTGTCTGACTTCAGCTCAGGTCATGATCTCACAGTTTGTGGGTTCAAGCCCCACATCGGGCTCTGTGCAAACAGCTCAGAGCCTGGAGCCTGCTTCAGATTCTGTGCCTCCCTCTCTCTCTGCCCACCCGCCCCCCACTCATGCTCACTCGCTCTCTCTCTCTCTCTCAAAAATAAACATTAAAAGAAATTTAAAAAATATGAGCAATCTTATATTCAAAGTCTGGTATCTGCTCATTATTTATAAGAAAATAGTTTCAGTGAGGAAGTAATTTAAGAATTAATTAGGTGGAATATTTCATACTTTTTAATAAAGTATCTTAAATGCTAGCAGGTATTAATATTGAGAAAGGCAAGAATATTAGGCATGTTCACTGACATCACTTCAAAAGAGTACATAAGGTTATTTTAATGATTGGGGCGCCTGGGTGGCTCAGTCGGTTGGGTGTCCGACTTCAGTTCAGGTCATGATCTCCTGGTTGGTGAGTTCGAGCCCCACACTGGGCTCTGTGCTGACAGCTCAAAGCCTGGAGCCTGCTTCAAGCTGTGTCTCCCTTTCTCTCTGTCCCTCCCTCGCTCATGCTCTGTCTCTATTTCCTTCAAAAGTAAATAAACATTAAAAAAATTATTTTAAAGACTGTTTTCCTCCTAAGGCAATATATAAATAAGCAGAATAGAATATTCTAAGGATTGACAAAGAGGAAAATGGTATCCTCATGTATATAGCACAACAAAACTCTTGATTATGGGCGTTGCAACTTGGGAAAGGCAAGACACATCCTGTTCATTCATTTATATAATAAGAGACAAATAAAATACGAATTTTTGATATTTATTGCCTCAACCTTTCCAAAGATAATTGAGAAACATTTCTAATATAGTGTTAAAGTTTGATATAATAATCCATAAATTATTGCTAAAAGGACAGCTATAGTTAATTTTTCTCTCCATATACCATTTTCTCTAGTATTATCTCTGCACCATCAGGCTGTGTCTGTTAGCCAAAACAGTTAGCCTGTCTGGGCCTTCCTGCCTAACTACTTCATAGGCATTCTGGAATAAAAGACATAACAAGTGGAAAATCTCCAAAAAGTTAAAAGCAGTCTGCAACAGTAACCTACCACTGTTGAGTTCTCAAAGGCAGTTAATTCCCACTGAATAAGGAGGGAAGGCTGAAAAGATTGTTTTTGAAAAGCATGCACCTTGAAAATGTAGAATGAACTTGCCATCTTTTACAGCTCAGCACATTGTTCCAGGGCTGGCGCTACCCTAAAATAGCACATGGCTCAGCATTGAGCTCTCCCTTTTATGTGCCCTTCTTGCCAACTCACACTCTGCATTAGAAAACGTCAAACTTTTCTGTTCCTTGCTTTAAATTTGTTTTCATTAACAACAGTGGTCCTCAGGAACATAGAAATGAAAATGCAGAAGGCAAAGAAGTGCTGGAATTTGCCCAAAGCTTACATATGAGCTCTTTCTCAATAGTTTTACTTTTGACAGTAATGGAACTAAAACCAAAATGATAGTTTTTCATACCTTGTTATATAAAAGATATTTAGGAAATGGAAAAATTGAACATATCTTGGTGTTATAGTTAGTTGATGCTACAGTGGTATCTGTAACAAAGAACCAATCATTTTCTTTTCTTTAAGAGAAAGTGTAGGCTATGTTGAACTTATGGAGACTACTCTGATTAATTTGCACAGTGAGGTGAAGGGAATGAATAATAAATTTTTCTACAGTTATCCTTTGTCTGAGCTCAAACTTGTTTCCACAGCCACAAAAGAAGACCTTACCCACAGCAACGAAATAAGCATGTTCCACAGTTGTAATTCCCTTATCCTCACCTGGGTGAATCTGAAATTAAAGGGGCGGTTAGGGACAGTGTAGAGAATGAATTTTATCTCCTTTATTTTCAGGAAGGATGGATGTTCTAAAAGAAAAGCAGAAGTCTACTGTGACACCTTTAACATGACAAAGTGAGTTTACAGAATGCCTGAGAAAAATGTTCTTTTAATTGTGATTTTGTGAATCTTAAAACTAATTCTAGCAACATCTACCAAAATGGCTCTGGCTCTGGCGTCTGACTGCTTGTGTTTTAATTGTGTCCTTTTCCATCCCTGTGACCTCAGGCAAGTTACTCTTGCGGAATCTCCATTTTATGAGGATAAAAATAGCACCTAACTCACAGTGTTGTTAAGAAAATTAAAAATAATGCCTGGCACAAAGGCGATATTAATGTTAGTGATTATTATATAAATGCAAATACATAACCAAAATTATTTTGTAAAAACATAAGATAATATCCATGAAGAATGGAAAAATGCATATCTTTATTTCTAAGTATTCTTCTAAATCAAATTACAAAGAAAGGTATGTGACATACACTTTCAATCTACATATGTGAGTAACATCAAAATATTTAATCAACATGTGAATGAGTATAAACCAGGCTATCTAAGATAAGCAATCTATAGATTCAATGTAATCCCTATCAAAATACTAACAGTATTTTTTCTTTATCAAGATACCAGTAGTATTTTTCACAGAACTACAGCAACAAATCCTAAAATTTGTATGAAACCACAAAAGACCCCAGATAACCAGAGCAATTCTGAAAAAGAAGAAGGAAACTGGAATTATCACAATCCCAGATTTCAAGATATACTACAAAGCCATACTAATCAAAATAGTATGGTACTGGCAAACAACAGATACAAAGATCAATGGGACAAGATAGACAATGCAGAAATAAACCCATACTTATATGGTCAGAAAGAAAACAAGAATACAATGGGGAAAAGACAATCTCTTCAATATATGGTGTTAGGAAAACTAGATGACACATGCAAAAGAATGACACTGGACTACTATCTTATACCATAAACAAAAATAAATTCAAAATGGATTAGGGACCTAAATGTGAGACCTGAAACCATAAAACTCCTAGAAGAAAATATGGGCAGTAATCAGTCTTAGCAATATTTTTCTGGATCTTTCTCCACAACCAAGGGAAACAAAAGCAAAAATAAATAGGATCAAATCAAACTCAAAAGATTTTGCACAACAAAGGAAACTTTCAACAAAATGAAAAAGCAGTCTACCAGACGGGAGAATATATTTGCAAATGACATGTCCAATTAGAGATTAATATCCAAAATATATAAAGAACTTACACAACTCAACACCAAATAAAAAATCCAATAAAAAGTGAGCAGAGAGGATCTAGATAGACATTTCTCCAAAGACATACAGATGGCCAACAAACACATGAAAATATGCTTGACATTACTAATCATCAGGGAAATACCAACCAAAGTTACAATGAGCTATTACCTCATAACAACCAGAATGGCTAGCATTAAAAAGACAAGATAGAAGTGTTGTGCAGTGCTGAAAGGAATGTAAATTGGTGCAGCCGTTAGGGAAAACAGTAGAAGGGTTCCTCAAAAAATTAAAAATAAAAATACCATATGACCCAGTAATTCCATTTCTGGGTATTTACCCAAAGAAAACAAAAACACTAATTCGAAAAGATACAGGTACCCCTATGTTTATTGCAACATTATGCACAATAGCCAAAATATGGAAACTACCTAAGTGCCCCATCAATAAATGAATGGATAAAGAAGATGTGGTATAGACACACACACACACACACACACACACACACACACACACACACACACTGGAATATTACTTAGCCATAAAAAGGAATGAAATCTTACCATTTGCAACAACATAAATAGACTTAGAGGGCATTATGCTAAGTGAAATAAGTCAGACAGAAAAAGACAAATTCTGTATTACTTCACTTATACACAGAATGTATAAAACAAAACAAATGAACCAACAAACAAAAAAAGAGACAGACTCATAAATACAGAGAACTCTCCTCCAGAGAGGAGGGTGGGGGGATGGGCAAAACAGGTGAAAGAGATTAAGAGGTGCAAACTTCCGGTTATAAAATAAACAAGTTACAGAGATGAAAAGTATAGCATAGGGAATAATATCATAAATAACAGTGTAATAATGTTTTGTGGTGACAACCGTTCACTACATTTACCATGGTGAGCACTGAGTAATGTATAGAATTACTGAATCATTATGTCACACATCTGAAATTAATATAACATTGTATATCAATTATATTTCAATAACATTAATTAGTTAAACCACCTAGCATCTCTTGATAGCTCAAGAGTTCAGTCATAATTGTTTCCACGTATCTATGGATAATCATGGACTACGACACATTTTCTCATGGAATTGTTTTGATCAGATGACTGAATAAACATAGCACAAAACACTCACTCTTAATTTCAGGTCATTGGAGCATCTCAGCTTTGTTCTCAATTTCAGGACCCTTGTACGTTTTTAAATGGCTTAATATCACAGCATCATCTTTTGGCAACAGATTTAAGCTTATTAGAATGTGACAAAACTCACCCAGAATAAGAATTACTTTTTTATGCCAGGAAAATAGGAGTTTCCAACTTTTTTCTAAGAATCTTTAAAAGAAGACATCATTGTAACATATTTCTATCCTAATACTTCTCAAGGGACATTCTTTGCACTACTTAAAACTTCCCCAATTCAAAGCTGTAAAAGATATTTCATTTTATTTTGACTACTAAGAGTCCTGAATCAATATATATTACAGGGAAAAACAGACATGAAATTTCTCAGCAATTTCTTCTCATCTTATGTTCTCAATGTGTTTATAACAGTTTTAACTTGCTCTCGTATCATAAATTTAGTGCTGCTCTACTTAAGACTCTTTATGATTTAGGTAATGTCCCGCTCATAATTGTATTTATTAATCCCTTCCTGATTTTAAAGACACTCTCACAGGGGAAAAATGCAGAGTTTTATTCACAGAGCATTCCTTGTTGAGTCTGAGTTTATTAAAACATAAATAGTTTATGTTATTAAAGATGTTTAATTGGCATTTAACTGAAAATGTCAGAAGGGGAATTAAAACAAACTGTATTAACACAAGTTTTCCCAAGAACTAAATATTTCAGAAGATTCAATACAATCAGAAGGAGCGTTCTCCAAGATTAATGGAAAAATCAAGAACAATTGGCTTTATTTTTATCTCTTGGGCAACCATAGATAAACTGTTTTCAACAAATGTGCCTTGTAATGTTAATGCTACCAGAGTTCATAAAGACACAATTTATTATTTTGAGTTTATTGTCCAACAACAATTCATTTGGCTCACTAGTTCCCAGGGGTCCTTTTATTTGTTGTTTAATTATTATGCTTCTTGTCAAATGAGGCAGGTATTAAAAGATAAAAGATGTTTTGTAAAATTTCGTCATCTTTCATTTATATACTATCGATGATCTGGAGACTTTGACAATTATATTAATGAAAATTTCAGCACTGAAAGAAGGCAAAAAAGCATCAAAGTAAATAACTGAAAGAACTTATAATCCTATGCAAGCTAAGTCCCTACACTTAATAGACTTGTTTCCCAGTATAACTCACACTGACATTTTTACGTTTTTAAAACCCTGTTGTGCACATGTAAATGTAAAAGTCAACCTTGAGCTGAAAAACTGGCCAATATTAGCTAAGGAAAAATGTATCCAAATGGTAGAATCTTTAATTTTTTAATTATCATTTTCCTTTTCAGTTTAAAGCCATGAGTCATAGGCTTCAATGGGGTGGAAAGCAGTTTAGTAGTAGGGGATCTTTACTGTTTTAGTGAACACCAGCAAAGAATTAATAGCAGTCACAAATAATCGACTTTTTTGCCATGTATTTATCAGTCAATTTATTTTTGAGTTTTCACTGCCTTAAATATCTCCATGGGCATCTTGATAACTCATAAGAGTTTCAAGCCAAGAGAAAACCTGAAGTAGAGCCAGACTGCTGTCTATTCAATAAAATGATATTCAGGTTTTTTGAAGCCTGTGGAATATTGAGTGCATCCTACTTCTTTATATTGTGTTTTGAGTGTGTGTGTGTGTGTGTGTGTGTGTGTGTGTGTGTGTGTGTCCCAGGCTTCTTTATTTCAGAGCAAAGTGATGAGTGATGTGGGGATATACTACTTCTTTATTTCTGGATATTATGTTTCTAGATCTAAAAGCATGCAAATAAAAATCATAATCTAATATTCATTAGGATTACTTAAAAATGTCTGATATCTTAGACATTTGTAGTAGAGAGACAAAACATGCACATGACTGAATTATTGCCTTTATGGCAACAGAGGTGGAAATGTGTAATTTTGGGTAACTCCTGAATTGCAGTTGATACCCAATCTTATAAACAAACAAGAAATTTTGCTATTTCAGTAACTTAATAATATAAATACTCATTAGATAATATAAGATAAACTAATTCAGTAAATAATTCTCAACTGAAGTAGTGAATTTTGCGGTGCCTGGGTGGCTCAGTTGGTTAAGTGTCTGACTCTTGACTTCAGCTCAGGTCGTCATGATCTTGTGGTTTGTGAGTTCCAGCCCCAAATCTGATTCCAAACTGACAGTGCAGAGCCTGCTTGGGATTCTCTTTCTCTTTCTTTCTCTCTGCCCCTCCCCGGCTCTCTCTCTTTTAAGATAAATAAATAACCTTAAAAAAATTAAATAATAAAATAGTGAATTCAGGTTCTGTTAATTTGTTCACATAGAAAGTATTCCAAAGAGCAAATATTCCTGAATAATTTTCAATTTATTCATCAAAAGAAAAAGGGTAAAAAATAAAATATATTATTTAACAGCCATTACTTTAGGAGCATGTATATAACCTATACTTGGTATTTATATGGATATATTTACATTTGTATTTTATTTTATGGGTGTATTTATACAGATATATTTCATATCAAGGTACAGAAGTGGATCAGAAATTATCCCGATTTAATTATCATGACTCCCTGCCTTCCTGAGGCTTTATGGTACTCTTTTTTTTTTTTTTTTAAAGCTTGCATATTTATTTATTTATTTATTTATTTATTTATTTATTTTTAACATTTATTTATTTTTGAGACAGAGAGAGACAAAGCATGAACAGGGGCAGGGCAGAGAGAGAGGGAGACACAGAATGGGAAGCAGGCTCCAGGCTCTGAGCTATCAGCCCAGAGCCCAACGCGGGGCTCAAACTCACGGACCGTGAGATCGTGACCTGAGCTGAAGTCGGACGGTTAACCGACTGAGCCACCCAGGCGCCCCTTTATGGTACTCTTAAATGTCCCAAGAGTGGCAAATAGTTAAATGCAATTTCAAGCCATCCACTATGCCATGACAATCATAAGAAGTAAACTAAGTAGATGGAGTTCTTATTAAGTTCAAGCTTATCATGAAAAATTGGACTTTCAAAAAAACCGAATCTTAAAAAAAATAATGCATTTGTCATTACTTTAAAAGTCTAGACATATCTAGACATGCTAGGCATACTAGCTTATATATATGCCAACAGTATTAAGATTTAAGGCAACATCCCTGACAGGCCACCGATCAAGGCCCTTTGGAAGGCTGTGTATATATGAGATCTCTTCCTTTTTATATAAAACACTATGCTTCCAATCAAAACACACACAAAAAAACTCAGGGGCACCTGGGTGGCTCAGTCAGTTAAGCGTCTGACTCTTGATTTCAGCTCAGGTCATGATCTCATGGTTGGTGAGTTCAAGCTCCTTCTCGGCTCCTCACTGATAGTGTGGAGTCTGCTGGGGATTCTTTCTAGGCCTGCTACTTGTGCTCTCTCTCTCAAAAATAAATAAACTTTAAACACACACACTCAACAACTTTCTGGAAGAAAATATCTAAAATCTATAGAGAAGAAGGTCTATTAGGGAAGAAAATACAATAATTAGGAGATTTGAGAATTAACTGGAAAGGGTAAATATAAACGTTGAATTCCCAGACAACATTGAATCTCTGTATAATGTACAATGTAGGAAAAGGTTGTAACTAGATGGAAAATATTTGACCATCAGCAATGTACCAGGATATGAGTCTAAAGTTATTCATCCACAAATTAACCAAAATTTTTCTCCCATGATGCTTTTACCTTAATGCTATGATGAAGAAATTTTGTGTTCTACCTAGTCTCTATCATTATTTTAAATTAACTAAGATTCACTGAAGCATGTTTATAGTGTACCAAGGCTCTACTGGTTGGGGAGGTACAGTGGTTAAGAAGTATCAAAATTTATGTTAATTCAACATTTATTGAACAATAACAAATGGCAGTCTCTATGCTAATTGGGGGGGACTATTTATAGTACAAAAGAAGACCGTATTTGTACGCTAAAGGAATTTATAAATGTTAACTCAATTAAAGTCATTCTTTGTGTATTTTAACAAGATGCACACTATAACCACACAATACATTTTACAAATTTAATTCATTTCATTTTCAAAACAGTTCTATGAAGTGTGTGTCATTCCCATTTTACAGATGATAAAATTCTGGATTAGGGAGATTAAGTAACTACCCCAATGTAGCATTCCCCAGAAAGTAGCAAGCAACTATGATTTAAAATCAGCTCTGTAGGACTTCAAAATCTGTGAACTTTTATAAATTGTTTAGTTTTGTTCTGTCCCTTGCCCAAGTCCTTCATACAAAATGTTCTTGAAAGCAATGAGAGGAATTACTATAGAAGCCTTCCTTAAAGAAGATGATATTATTAAAAAAAAACAAAAAAAAAAAAACAAAAAAAAAACTAAGCTTAAACATCATAAAAATTTAGGGCAATAAAGAGTCTTAGAGTTTAGTTAGCCCCCAAATTTTTAACTGGTTGGGAGAACTGAGGTCCTGACAAAGTTTCAGAATTAATTGCTGAGGAACCAAAGTTTGAAAACTCTGTTATTTTTTCCACATAAATGCTGTTCTCACTATACTGCACTGCCAATCAAATGTCCATACTTTTACATACATCAAAAAATATATGTTTAGACATGTTTCCTAATATTTTAACAAAAACTTCCCAGAGGTCACTGGAATCATGACAAACATTTTCCCTACTTAATTGTAACTAAAATTTTGTCGGTATTTTTCCTTATACAAAAAAGACAGAAGTTTTATGTACAAAATTCATTTCAGAACAATAATTATTACCAAAAATAATTGGTGATATTTTGTAATGGAAAAGAGGTCAGTTCATCAGGAGGCATAACACTCTTAAATAGGTCAGTATTAAAAACAGAAATTCAAAAACATGAAATAAAAACTGATAGACCTGAAAAGAGAAATAGACAAATCCATAATTATAGTTGGAAAGTTCAACTTCTTCTGTAAGTAATTCAAAGAATAAGTAGACAGAAAATCAGTAGGGATATAGAAAACATAACAAACCATCAACTGACTGAATCTAACTGGCATTAATAAAACATTCATGCAATAAAAGCAGAATACAGATTCTTTTCTATGTAGGCTACATTCAGTGTCATAAAATCATTTTTAATAGTTTTTTAGAAAATCAGAAGCATATTATGTATGTTCTTTGACAACAAGAAACTGAATCAAAGATCTACAACAGAAAGATATATAAGAAATACACAAATATCTTCAAATTATACAACATATTTCTGAGTAATTTGTGAGTAAAGAAAAAGTAAGAGGAACAATTAGAAGACATTTTGAACTGACTACAAATCAAAACAAATTTTATCAAAATATGTGGAGCCCTGCTAAACAGTGTTTCAAGGGAAATTTACAGCACAACTGCTTACATTAGGAAAAAGTTCTCAAATCAGTGATCTAAGTTTCCATGTTAAGAATTTCCAAAAAGAAGAGTAAATTAAACACAAGACAAGAATAAGATAGTTTCATTTTAGAGCATAAACCAAGGAAATATTCAACAGAAAAACAATAAGAAAAAAAACACAACAAATCCAAAAGCTGATTATCTAAAGAGATCAATAAAAAGAAAAAAATGATTTCTACAGCAGTCCGAACATAAAGGAAGTAGATGTAAATTAATAATATCAGAAATGAAGAAAAAGACATTACTACAGATCCTACAGGCACAGTGAGGATAATAAGGTAATATTATAGATGACTTTATGTCAACAAATTTAACATTTTAGATTCACAACCTAATTACTAGGTGAAAAATAATCTTATTTTGAATCTACCTCATTTTTAAACAGAAACAATGCTTAACATATTTAACTCAGTAATCATGTTTTATATCAATTCAAATATAGACAATATGTCCATTTTTCTCAACCTTAGACTTTTTTGTAAAATGACATGTAACTGATGCTTTTTGTCAAACTATAGTATCAATTCCTGGCTATGTAAAATACTACATGCTAAAGTCTCTACTGGATAAAGGCAGAACCATTTCAACAATGCTTTCCCTTTTATATTAACAAGCAAAACAAATTTGTCTATTGAATATATGTAGCCTTGACTTATCTTATGACCCTTATAGATTCCAAAGATTTTCTGAGAAAAAAATTACAATGACAATAATGCTATGAAATGTGAATCTGTTAAACCACCAGATTTTTTTAAACAAAAATTCAACTTAATCAAAAGGTATTTCATGAACTTTATATTTATTTGAAAAGCTATTTGGCATAAAATTAGAATGATAACAATTATAAAATGTAATATCTAATAGGAACCACAGTTTTTTTAACATGCAAGATTTAGTTTGTACAAATGTAACTAATTAATAACATCTGAAATACATTCTCCCACAGGACTGATGACCATCTGGTTGACCTTACACTAGATCAATAGGGAAGGCAAATGTGTAAATCAATGTTTCCCAAATGTTATCACTGCATCATTCTACTACAAGAAGGGATAAAACTTGGATGTAAGAAGAGATCTCATTTCACACATTTTAAAATTGACTTTGTTAATTGGACTGTAAGGCAAGACTGAGAGGATTCTTCTAAAGTTCCATCCAGAAAGAGACTGGCAGAAGACCAAGTAATGGTGAAGGAAAATAATTCAAGACAAAAGAGTCAGGAGGCAAGGAAATTCTGAGAATATAAAGACACAGATGATATAATCTGATGTTATTTGAATTTCCTCAGAATCATTTTCCAATTCATAATATTTGGCTGAAAAATAGTGATAGAAATTTTGAAATAAATAAAAGCATACACCATATGTATTTTAATTAATATATGTTCATATATGTGTCAACCCTTACAAAGTTCTATATTTTGATGTAAAGAGTAAACCATTTTGGAAGAAATTTAGCAACTTATTGTAATATACAGAAAAGTTGTAATAAAATGGGAAACTTTAAATAATAAGAAATTTGGAAAAGGTACACTGAAACAGGTACACTGTCTAATCTATTAAGAAGAGGATGATGAGCTGATTACAATTTATGCCTTTTAACCATTTTTTTTGTCCAAGGTATTTTTCCTATGATAATATGTCTAAAATATAGTTCACTTCAGGAGTTTTTTGTATTAATTTAGAAATTATGGAGTTTCATTATTTGTTCTCCCCGTTGATATATATCTTTAATACAAATAAAGTGATACTCTGTATCTCTGATCATTTCCTAGCATGACTCTTCAGAAAAACAAAATATCAGGAATTGGTAGAAATCTCAGATCAAAAGCTTATCTCATCATGTTGTACTCTACATATGCTATAAATTAAGGTAAGTCTCATTCTGCAAGAATCTGTTTTGACTTTGAGAGCATTTAAAATATTAGACACGGAGTATTTTAAAAATCCCATCACAACTTCTAGTCACTTTATATATAGTAGTTACTGTCCTACTTAGTATTAGTTTGGTTTTAAAAGATTATACTAATTAATTTCTTCTGTAAAAGATAAACTGTAAAGTCTTTCAAATATGAACTTGATGGATTATCTCTGGTGATACACATGCTTTTACAGTTTACAAATTTTGGGTTAAGTTTGGGTTAAAAAAAAAAGTTTGGTCAGTTTTGATGTATTAGAGAGAACAGGTTCAGATAACTAACCTGTGAGACCACTCCATCTTTCTACATATTGGGAGACAATATAGAAAAGAGAAATTGCACTACACCCTAATGCCTTTATTTTTCATTTGATTAGATATTTCATAGTTCTCAATTTGGAAGAAAAGGTATAAGTAGACTATAAGATGTTACAGTAATCAAAAAAAAAAAAAAGACACTTCAAAGGGTCTGTTTTCCCTTTCTTCATAACTTAACTGGACAGCCATGGGTTTTTAGTGGAATGACTGGCTTAGAAGCTAAAGAAGCAATTAGAAGGTCACACACTCTAAGTTCTAAATAAAGCTCTTTCAGTGCTTATCATAACCTTGAGGAAAGCCCTTAGTGACTTAAGAAGGAAAGAAAAAAAATAAGATATCCATGTGACTGATAAGTGTCAGTCATACTGCTGTTTGAAATTCAAGAAATAGAGTGTTTCAAAGACACTGCTATAGAAAGTTCTGAGAGTATACTGTTTCTCAAGTAAAATAAAATATGCTCAATGACACCAATGCTTATGAGGAACTTAAGTTGAAAGAAGTAATAAAAATATAAATAACCCTTATTGGCGAGATGATCTTCCTGATCTATTTCTTATCCCATACGTCCAATTAGTATGGGTTATGTGACTGACCAAAATCATCCATCTGTAAGTTGTTTGAACTATATACATCAAAGCTCATGGATACATTTGGCAAACCATTTCCTCAGAGGATCTTACACCTTTTACATTTGTGCAAATTTGAAATCACGCCAATTTTCCCAAACTTCTGAAGAAAACATTTGTACACAACAGCAGTCAAAAACATATTTCCAACTATTCTTTTAGATCCTTTTCAATTAATTAGGAGATTTTGCCAACCTCAGGAATGCCTTTTGGAAATGGAAAAAAAAAAAAACCATTAGAACAACAAACATGGAGAAACAAGTTTGGAGGCCAAGACCAAAACTTATGAAGAAAAATTTTAATTAAACTTGCATAGACTTCTCTGCTGATGAGCATTAGCACACTGAGGGTGTTTCTCAAACACCAGGTGACTATTAAGAAGAAACTTCAAAAAGGGTAGAATATACTTCAAGCATTTTCATAAACACATGTAGTAGAGAGCTTTTGCCTATGAACACATAATTTAAAATAGCCATGTCCTCCAAAAAGCAGCCCAGTAAATATTTTTAAAATTAATCAACATTCAATAATATTTTACTGTGTTTTATTATTAATGTTTGAATCTGGTTGTGAAATTTTTAAAAAGACTTCAAATAACATTTTTCCAGAGTATTTATCTTACCATCAAATGTTAAATAAACTCTTGCTTGGGGCTGAGACGATCCTTTTACACTGATAGAACAAACAAATACTCCAACCAACACGAAAATTGCCTGGACTGCCATTTCTTCAGATTTGCAAATTAATATCCAAGAGAAAATACCTTTAAAAGAGAGGTAACAAGTTTGTTATATTTCATTTCACATTTTAGGAGCATACACGTACGTGTGTGTGCGTGTGTGTGTGTGTGTGCGTGCACACACACACACACGCACACACACACACATAACTAGTGATCTAGACAGAGCACCTTATTCACAAAAGATATATCTGAACTTTTACAGTCATGCAAACAGTAGGAGGTGCTCTGACTTTGTTGCTTCGATGTGAAAAGTTGGATTTAATTCATTTATGTCTGGAAGTCTTTGCAAAAAGACTTTCCAGGAAATAATGCTAATCTTAAAGCAGAACAAAGCAGCTAGGAAAAGGTATTGATTCCCAAAGGAAACTCCATATTTAAACTTGATCTAATAATCACATAACATTGAAAAGACTTGAGAATGGTACCAGTGGATATCAGATGAAAACTTGTCTTTCTACCATAAATATTGTAGTAGCAAGAAAAAGTCACATGAAAAATCATGTATACCCACTTGCTTCCACCCTCATTAGCTCTTTTGGAGTAATATCTCTGAAATGTTTCTACACATAAATCTATGTGTGTTTAATCCCTGACCACTGAAATCACTCAAATTAGTTATCTGCCAATTTATACAGATGACCATGCAGCTGTTAAATGATGCAGATGAGGTAACCATGGACTAGTGCCAAGTTCAAACCAATGACTTAGTGGTGAGCAATCCACTGAACCATGTATCCCTCAATGCATATTTAAAATAAATCAACCAGAAAGCAAGCTGTCAAAATTCCAAAAGATAAATCAGAGACAGAAGCATTACTTTTTGAAACTGTAGCTATAAAACTGACACATGCTATTAACTAATGTCTGAATACTAAGGAAGATCAGGTAATGGGTAACTAGAGATCTATCTACAGCAGCTCTAGTGGCCACAATATGCAAAACAAACTCAGGACCATGAAAGAAATCCTGTCATTTTGAGTCTAATATAACTATACAATAAAATGACAGAGTTTAATCTAGAAATGTTTTACAGGTTACAACAATGCTAATCTTCAGTATTATATGGTTATTTACATTAAAATCTTAACACTATTTTATTTAAGAAAGAAATGCCACTAAAAATTGAAAAGACTACTTCACTAATACAGAAGAAAAAAAAGTATTATATTAATTAAACAATTAAACTGAACACGCCATGTTGAACAATTGAAACATTTTAAACAGTGGATTTCCTAGGTGGTACATATGTCATAAGACTTAGAAACAAAACTGTCTGCCTCTTTTGCCACACAGATGGGAGGAAACCTTAGAGATGTTTGTACTGGTAATTTTCAAACGAAACAGTTTCTTCCTGCTTCCACAACCTCTTCACCTTGTCATCCCTAAATTAACTTAGAAGAAAACTGATTTTATAGGATAACTTTCCCTTAATGATTTGCTCCCTGGTTTTGTTGACTTTATAATTAAACCAAAAAAAAAAAAAAAAAAAGCTATAAATATGCCTAACCTTCCTCACTTCATTAAGCAGGCAGATAATTACACATTTTTACGTATTGCTATTATCAGTGTCTTATCTGACATGTCTCACCAAAAGCGACATGTGCTAAAAATTGAGAATAATAATAGTGGAGATGAAATGACAGGTCAAATGAAGTAAGTATACAGAGCAATGTGATTTCAAGTCTACCTAGGGATGAGAAGTGACTGAAAGCCAAGTGTCTTACACGTGCCCGTCCCCCCTCCCCCCATATAACTTCCCTTTAACTCACTTAGACATGCTGTTTGTTGTTTTCACTTCTGATGGAACACTAACAACATGTAAGAAAAGGAATCTTTTATGTCCTCTCGAGCAGTTCTACATCAGAAGGCACGGAAATACTCCACTTTAAACTCTCCGCAGGTGTCATAATCTAAAGAAAACTCAAGCAGGGCTCTCAGCAAGGGAAACACTTCCCTGACAAACTGCATGTGCTCTTTAGAAAATGTCCAGACTCAAGCACACCGATGTGTAAAAAGTCGATACGCAGAACCAAAAGTTATGTTTGGTATTTTGCTAAATGTGTAATGCTGAAAATAAGGAACCCAGCTTACCGAGATGGGAAGAGATCAGCACGGAAAAGACATCAATTTGCTACCGGTGTGACTCCGCGAGTGCCTCTCTAGTCTTTTTCCCAGAAGACCTTAATTTCTAGAGCGTCCCAGCGGTGAAATTCTTTCTTCCCGGTCGTCTGAGTTTCTTTGTAAAGGAATCCTCAGCGTAGCAGTGCCGCGGCACCGGGAGCTCGACTCCGCGTCGCTCAATCAAGCACCTCGGAGTGAATGGAAAGTGGCCGGGCACCGGGGGCGAGCGCTCGGGTGTCCGATTACAGCGACGCGGCGCGCGGCTCGGGCTGCCCGGGCGCGCCGCCCAGCCGGCTAGCCTCACCCGCCCAGCACACCCGCCGCATCTCCGCCGCCGCGAGGCCCCACCCAGAGCGCGCCCGCGAGAGGGTGGCAGGGAGCCGCGAGGGCGGTCGGCGGGCGAGCGGCCGGCAGGGCGGGGCGGGGCCCAGCCCGGGACCCGCTGCCGGGAGACGCAGGAATGCGTCGCTGCAGGCTAGAGGTCCAGCTGCCCGAGTCCGCTCCTCTCGCGGTCCGCGGCGGAGTGAGCAGCTCACAGGGTGCGCTCTAAAGCTTTGGTTTGTTACTGGCAGCTCTTGGAAGGCATACAGGATTTGCTCAGCCATAAATACCAAAGTGCAAAGCAGCTTTCTTGCCAGAAAAGGATCACGGCATCCTTTTAAGGCAAAGAGATGCGTTTTTAAAAGGGCACGGGTGTTATCCTTTTCCTGCTGAAGATTTTCTAAAACCGGTAGAGATAAACCAACTATCTCGTCGCAGTTTATCCTTTTAATGGGTATTGTTTCCCATTGCGTTTCCTTAATATCCCTAAGGCAGTAATTCTGTTGACCTCTCCACATTGACTCCTGACCAGTACTCTTCCCTCCTGGATAGATGTTCCCTCAAAACATAATTACAAGAAATTCCTTAACAATTTTGTGGAAGAAGGCTGTTCTGAACCATGCCAAGAGAATAGTTTACAAACTCAAAGGTATATTTCCAGCACTACTTTCAGGAAAACTGGCTACAGTCTGGAACTGGCTTCAATGTGTAAGTGAAAATTATTTCTACGGACCACAACGGACTACATAGTTGAACAGCGGTAGAAATGAGCTTTGACCCCCATAAAATGAGCAGGTACTTGTTTAAAAACCACTTTGGGCTACAGCAGCCCACAGATGTCACTGTATGTAGAAAATATGGAATAGGATTTCTCCAACTTATTCTTTATATATATATTTTTTCATTTATGAAATAAAGCAGATCACTAAATTCTTAAAAATTGTATCACAGAAAATACTTCTGGGGGTGAAAAATCATTGCTGGTGTGGGACAGTCGAATTAAATCTCAGGTAAGAGGAAGTGAACAGGTGATTAAGGCGTTTCTTCCGTGTGTCTAAGCACCACCTGTCATGTCCTGTCGACATAAACATGCCTAACTCTGTATAGATGAGCTATGAAGGGATGACATCAAATGCAATTCTAAGAGTTCAAAAGAATGTAAGTTTAGAAGTTCAAAATTATATTCCAGGGCAAATATTATCAAATGTCTATGTTTATGAAGGAAATTACTGATTCAATGGATGGGGTGTTTAAAAGTTTAACACAGTTGAACTGTTTTTGTGATGATTAGTGCAATAAAAATATGAGCAGCTCCTTAACATAAGTTTTAGTAATGAATTTCATCCACCAAACATCTGACAGTTTTAAAAGGCAGATGCAAACATGAATAAGCGCCAAGCGCATTTATCTGAAGTACTTCTAAAACTGATTAAGACACCATATACCGAGCGCTATTATCTTGCCAGTGATGTCTGAGTCATAAATTAAGGAAGGAGAAGAAGAAATCATTAGAGAAGATTGCTGTGAACCTTCACACAAAGTATATATTTGTTAATTTGGAAATGTGTAGCCACAAGACACTGATTAATTTGTAAATCGATGTAAGGTAGAATATATTTATACACTTTATCTTTAAGTTCCAGGGAACCAAGATAAAGAAATGCAAAGTGGAATGCATGTCAAATGCTGTTTTTACAAGGAAGTTTACTACCTATCTCAGTTTACAAAAATCCAAAGAATTAACTCCATGTTTCACACATATTCACAAGGCTTTGGAAACGATGACAAATAGCTTAGGTTTAGTCGCAGACGATGCAATTTGTGTTGTGATTCTGTCTTGTGTAAATAAACTTCTTTTCAATGTACTTAATTGAATGCATTTTGTTTAATACTGAGACATTTAATAGTATTTGCTTAGTACTGAGATATTTACCATTGGCCTCACCTCAAAATAAGTCATGAAATTATTGATAGGCATTAAGTCAAGGCACATTTAATTAGTGCTCATGCCTGCCTGAAACTTGGGCCATACAGTGAAATTTTAAGAGTGGCAATAGGTGCCCCTAATAAGATTTCTCTCTGCCCCCATTTCTCCAAACTACTCAGAAACCTAAAACACCTTAATAAAACAGGACCTTTATATAAGAAATATTGGTGGCCAGTGCCACTTGCCTAGGCTGGGTCTTTCCCTAGACATGGGAAACAATATGAGCTAATTCAGTGAGCTAGTTTGGGAAAGGAGGACACTGAATAGATCCATAGGAGTAATGACACAATTCAATTTAGAGGCCACAAAGTTTGCCCTCATCAAAGTATCTTGGGAAAAAACATCCAAGTTAACATATTTAGAATCAGTCTCATTAAGATGTTAAAGAAATGGTGTGGTGTCTTATACACTGAAGTTTCTCTGCTGTAGTGGCCTTATTTTTAATATTTTATATTTTTGATGGTCCTGAAAGAAGCCATTTAACTGTTGGACTGATTTTGAGTGATGTACCCGTCTTTTGTTTATCAGTTGTGCAGCTGTGAATTCTCGTTTCAAATTTACAGAACGTAGACTGTTTTCAGATTTTTCTCCATCATATAGATGAGCTATATGAATCAACTTTATCTAACAAAAGAATCTCAATCCTCCAGAGATGGAAAGTTGTCTTCTTATTGTCGTTAAGTAATATTTGTCTCAGGAGATTAGAGACTACATTTTTCCAAGCACTTTGTGTATTATATGAATAGCATTCTTTAATGACGTTACTATCTCCAAAAGAGAACACTGAAGCTTTGTCCAAAGTCACACACAGATAGTAAATATTGGAATAGAGTTACTTAAGCGTGACTGACTCACTGCCTTGAGATCTTGAATATGAACCTGAGCAAGAATTATTCTCCTTCCTTCTCTTCTCTATCTTCTTCCTCTTCTCAACTTCCAGATACTAGCACTTTAAATTTCCTGAGCTTTATCTTTGGAAAGTCTCTGCCTCAAATGGTTATTTACTTTGTTTACATCAGCCTTTCTTCTCCTTAGGTACATTAGCTGCTCTGAGACCAAGCCGGTCAAACAGGTCTGGTCTAGAAATCTGTGTGTGCAATTACTCTCTGTACAGTTGATAGGCTTTAGTATTTCCTTCATTAAAACCATTCTTTATTTTTCAATAAGATGAGTGTACCTCTACTTTCATTCTTAACACATTGCTAATGTATATCCCTGACCCTTGATCTCTTCCTTAGTTGGTTAAGTGTCAGACTCTTGATTTCAGGTCAGCCTACATTCTAGGCTTCTCAAACTGTAGGGCCACTGGCATTAAACAAACAAAACAGTTACAGTGGTTTGTTCTGGAGAGGAAAACTGGCCAGAAAGGGAATTTTCACTGTTTTCTTCTTTTTACCTTTGTAATTTTAAGCCAGGTAAATGTACAAACTCTTAACAAAATTCAGAGTTTAATTCTTCACCATTTGTTAAATATCTTTCAACATCTCAAACATAATAAAGTACCATATTTTCCAACTCAACCAAAATAAGAGCACATTGTCTCTAATGTCTACAAATTACAATATTTCAAATGTAAAAGTAGAATATTAAAGAATTTCAGTAAAAGAGTCTGCTGGTGACTTTGCTTTTTTAGTACTTGCACCTGACAAAGTTGTAAGAGTGTTGTGATCATTCACACTTGTATCACAGGGGTGAAATGGAAACTCTGTTTTGTCTTTATTCTAATATTTCATGTAAAATCTCTGTGAGGGGACTACATGACTTTAAGATGAATTTGATACAACTGCCATTGCAAAGCAATCCACCATTATTTCAAAGATAATGCTCATTAGTTGAATATACATATATACATGCATCCACAATCATATTTCTTTGAAGTAAGGCAAACTGTTTTTATAGACCTATTGTATCTAAAGCTCTCTTTCTCTTCACCTGGGAGTACAAAACCCTTTCCATATTTATTCTCATGGGAGAGCCAGGAGAGGGTTGCGTAAGTGCCTCTGATTGTCAGATGTGTGTAATGAGGCTCAAAAATAATAACCAGCTGGAGTAATGAATTCAGGACTGTTAGTTACGGCTAATTGACTCCAATCTACAGCCCTTTAACATGGTCAGAGGCCTTTTCCATGTAATCTTCAGATTTCACCATTTTTCTACTCTTTATGGATTTTAACTGGTTGACTAGAAAGTAGAGAATCGAATTGTGTAAACAACTTTCACAACCTAGTAGAGGCATTCTCATGATGAAAATCATATGCTGAACTCAAGTTGTCCTCTATTACCAGTGACTTCCAGAAGATGGAGAGGGGCATAGAGTAAACTTAAAAAAGCATCAACTCCTTATTTTCCTTCCTTATTTTTTGTCATGATACTTAATGCTTTGAAATTTCAAGGGACATTTAATAACTTTAAAGAAGGATATATAATTTTTATTTTTTAACAAACAGGCTTAAGTTAAAATATGCAACTCTAAGGGTACATTTCAGTGAAAGACTTCTTGTTGATGGATTGTATCCATTGCAATGGGCTCATTGAACTTTAGACCACAAGTGTACCAGAGGGGGTTATGCTTGAAAGAGCATGTATTATTTACTAAATATTTTACAAAGAGTACTTCTTTTAGTCTCCAAAGAGAAGATGGAAGTATCTCCATTGTGCACACAAGAAAGCCTATTCAGAAATTTGAGGTACCCTTCCCCTACCTGGGCCCCACCCCGAGGCAATAAATTCAGATCTGCCTGTTCCAGAGTCCATATACTTCCTGTTTTTCACTGCTATTGGTGCATCAATCTAATAGTCCAATAAATAGGAAAAAGGGAGTGGAGACCCTCACCTCTCTTCGTAGGCTATTTAGGTTCTGAAGAAGATTTTATGCTCTTGTTGGATACTAAATATTTCATCCCATAGATTTGTATTATAAATGCAGACATCCTATCTTCATCATGAACCCACAGCTTCAGAGCAGAATCACTGTCTAATCTTCCTGTACATCTCTTAGAACAGTTAGAACTGTAGTGATTAATGAACAACTTGACATGTAGACAGAGGAGGATTTCAGGGAATACGGGGGGAGAAGAGGCAACCAATAACAATTGGCTAGGTAATGGACCACCCAGTTACAAAACAAAAATTCACGCAAATTCTTTCATCATCCATCCAAGTACCTTTATAAAATTATATAAATTGGCTTTATTCCTTTCAAATATTTAGTTTGTAAATCATGTAAATTTAGTAAATGTTAACTCAGAAACAAATTTACACAGTGTATTCAAGCCTAAGTAACATGAAACTAATCAATATCAGGGAAGATCAAGTCTGATTTTAAAATTACGGGTCACAGGGGCACCTGGGTGGCTCAGTCGGTTAAGCGTCAGACTCTTGATTTCAGGTCAGGTCATGATCTCATGGCCACTGTGATTTTGATTTGCATTTTCCTGATGATGAATGATGTTGAATACCTTCTTATATGTCAATTGGCCATTTGTATGTCTTCTTTGGAGAAATATCTGTTCATGCCTTCTACCTATTTTTTAATTGGTTTATTTGTTTTTTGGGTGTTGAGTTGTATAAGTTCTTTGTGTATTTTGGATACTAACCTTTATTGGATATGTCATTTGCAAATATCTTCTCTCATTCAGTTGGTTGCTTTTTAGTTTTATTTTTTTCCTTTGCTGTGAAGAAACTTTTTATTTTGATGAAGTCCCAATAGTTTATTTTTGCTTTTGTTTCCCTTGCCTCAGGAGACATATCTAGAAAAATGTTGTTATGGCCAATGTCATATTGTCCATTCAGTGTCCATATGTCCACTCAGTGTGGAGCCTGATGTGGGGCTTGATCCCAAGACTCTGGGATCATGACCTGAGCCGAAATCAAGAGTCAGACACTCAACCAACTGAGCCACCCAGGCTCCCTGATATTTAATCCATTTTGAGTGTATTTTTGTGTATGGTGTAAGAAAGCAATCCAGTTTTATTCTTTCACATGTAGTTTTCACAGCACCATGTGTTAGAGACTGTCTTTTCCCCATTGCATATTCTTACCCCCTTTGTTGAAGAGTAATTGACTATATAGTGGGTTTCTTTCTGGGTTTTCAATCCCGTTCCATTGATGGACATGTCTATTTTTGTGCTAGTACCATACTGCTTTTTTTAAAAATACTCTTTTGATTACTACAGCTTTGTAGTATAACTTGAAATCTGGAATATGATGGGGCGCCTGGGTGGCGCAGTCGGTTAAGCATCCGACTTCAGCCAGGTCACGATCTCGTGGTCCGTGAGTTCGAGCCCCGCGTCGGGCTCTGGGCTGATGGCTCAGAGCCTGGAGCCTGTTTCGGATTCTGTGTCTCCCTCTCTCTCTGCCCCTCCCCCGTTCATGCTCTGTCTCTCTCTGTCCCAAAAATAAATAAACGTTGAAAAAAAAATTAAAAAAAAAAAAAGAAATCTGGAATATGATATCTCCAGCTTTATTTTTCTTTTTCAAGATTGCTTTGGCTATTCAGGGTCTTTTTTGATTCTATACAAATTTTAGGATTGTTTATTCTGGCTCTGTGAAAAATACTGTTGGTATTTTGACAGAGATTGCATTATATCTATAAATTGCTTTGGGTAGAATAGATTTTTAAACAATATTTGTTCTTCCATCATGAGAAAACCATGTCTGTTCTATTCTGTGCTGAGCATGGAGCCTGCTTAAGATTCTCTCCCTCTCTCTCCCTCTTCTCCTCCCTTGCTTTCCAGTGCATGTGCATGCACTTACTCTCTCTTTCTCTCTCTCAAAATAAAAATAAAATAAAATAAATAAAATAAAATTACAAGTCACAGATTACCTGTTATGCCAACTGTCACAAGGGTTACCAAAAAATCTTTTGTTCATTTACTGAAGGATAAGGCTCCAGTTTATTTTAGTAGCTCTTACATTCCCTTTCACTCCTTTGTTGACATTAATCCCTCACTCCCTCGTACCCATTCCTTCCTCTGTCACTTTAAACTACATATGTATCAAATGCCATACCTTACAATTCTTTGATCACACCGTGCCTCATCACACTTCTGTGGCTTTGCACATGCTATTTCCCCTATTTTTCTCCATCTCATCCACCTAGAAAATTCTCTTATTAATTGAAACTCACCTCAAATAAATCCTCTCTGTAGAAAATTCCTTTTTCTATAATTCTAGGCAAAAGCAGTCATCAAGTCCTGGATGTTATGTATCGATTGGTAACCTTATCAGTTTTGATGTCAAATAAATTTTTATTTACATCTCTGATACCTAACTGTGAGTTCTGCTTGCTTGCCAGTGTTAGTTTTGTTATTTGCAAAATGAGAATTACAACTACCGTTGGGTTGATTGGTTAATTGGATAGTATAATGTGTGTTAACACCTTCTCTCTCATTTCTGTATTCCCATAAATTTGTTTATTCCTCTGCTGTATCACTTAATGTTACAGTTGCATGAACATTTTCTCCATTGATGCCCAACTGCTACAGAACAGGACATAGGAATCTTAGATATTTTTCAGCCAGCGGCAAAGCCAAGTCTTGTTGGATAAATGGCCATCCAATTAATTAAACCAAACTTTTCTTTCAGTGATGTTCTGTGGACCTTAAAAAGTCTAAATAAAATATTTTATTGTCACTGTTGGTGTTGCATTCAAACACGTGCAATTTCTTACAGGCTTCTTAAGTAACCATTTTCCAAGGTTCATAACTTTACTCTCAATGGTAATTATGTTGTATTTTTCCCTTTAGGCCATATTTGAATTTTAATTTGAGTTTGTAAAAACTGTGGGAACATTTGAACTGGCTGATTCTTGATCATCAACTACTATAGGAACAGGTGGTATGAATTAATCTTAAATTCTTTTTCCATTTAAGTTTCAAAATTAAAACTTGGAAAATATGTTTTGAGTTCTCTGTGTAAAATTTAAAACAAGATTCTCTGAAAATCTTGTTGCATTAAACATAAAAATAAGAGCAGATTAAAAAGAAACTAGTAGCAGAAATTCTTGGCATAGAAAGAGAAAAAATATCTGTTTCCAGAAATTGGATGTGATTTTGTTTCTTTTTATGTTTTATTCCAGCTTTCTTCTACCAAGGTCTTAATCTGAAGCAACAAGAATATAATCTTTTTTTTTTTTTTTTTTTTTTTTTTTTTTAAATTTTTTTTTTAACGTTTATTTATTTTTGAGACAGAGCATGAATGGGGGAGGGTCAGAGAGAGGGAGACACAGAATCTGAAACAGGCTCCAGGCTCTGAGCGGTCAGCACAGAGCCCGACGCGGGGCTCGAACTCACGGAGTGTGAGATCGTGACCTGAGCCGAAGTCGGCCGCCTAACCGACTGAGCCACCCAGGCGCCCCAAGAATATAATCTTTTAAGAAATCAATTTTCTAATTTTATTTTCATATTTTAATCTATCAACTTTTAGATTTCCATCTCCACTTCTTTCTTTATTTTTAAGGTATATATCATTTACAATAATCTCAGATATTAAACATCCGGAGTTATCTAATGCATTAATAATAGCATGGTGTTTAAAAACTTACTTTACCAAAAGATTCTGTAGTTTATCCAAAAGATTCCTTTAATCAGCACATTCCCCTAATATATCCAAGTTAAAAATATACATACATGCGTTGGTTTTCAAAAATAGCTATGATTGAAATAGTTACAATACATGTCATCAATAATACTAAATATTCAGTTTTAAGATACAATGAGGAAATTAATGCAAAACTTTTGTAATTATTAGCATATTATTTCAGGAATATATGGTATGCTCTGTATTTATCTACAGTAAATCCATATTAACTAGGAAAAACAAGCATTTGTACCTCACAATTATAGAAGCTTTGAAAATTTTATAAAAGTAAACTTTATTGAGAAGCATGGAGCTGTGACCAGGGAATCAAGTGTTATTACTGGATATTTTTCTCCTTGATACCTTAGAAAACATAAATGTGCACCTATAACTCCAGAAAATCACTGGGTGAGATTTTATCTAGACAACTTTTCTTTTCAATATGAACAATCTGTCTTCCTGATTTTAAAAAGCCTACCCCCTCACTTCTAACACACATGCATATATTTTGAAAAAGTGTCCTATTAAAATGTTTTAGGAATATTCCGACCCTGGGTCTGCAGTGTTTAAGAACAAACACTAAAATATACTGTAATTCTATTATAACATAGGTATACTGAAGACATAACCTCAGTTTTTCCAGTACAAATTAGTTCTGTGCATCCATTTATCAATGTTGTTACTGTCTATGTGTGTGTACAGAGACCAAATTGAAAAGGTTTCTATAGTGCAACAGTCTAATATTAGGAAATACTTCATTATTTGAGTTCCACTTAATTTAAATCTCTTGAGTGTGTTATAAGCTCTTTGGTAATAATATATTGTTTCTCCATGGGATTTATCTTCTTTACATACCTTACCTTATGTATCTCCTGAGGTACAATTTGATTATATGACACATTTATACAAGATATGCATATTTGATTCATTTTGTTTTCCATTTTAAGGCTCTCTAAACCTATAATCACCTGTTGTTTTTATTCTTTTTTGCACTCCCTCCCTTATCAGCCTTTTAAAAAATTTATTTGGGATAATGATTTGAATGAAAGCAAAATATGGTGGGAATATCTACAAATTAAACACAAGAAATTACTTTTAATGGAGGAAGTAACCTTGAAACAATGAGTCATTAAACAATGCACTGCTTAACACTCAGTGAAGTTTTGAATGTGCCGTGTTTAATTTTCTCTGGTTTGGAAAGGCAAACACGTGTCCTTTGCTTTTAAAGTTTAACATCTTCCCCATATTTAGACTTGAAAGAGATCATCTATTCACTGTGCAGTTTCATCATTTTTAAGCTAAGATTTTACAGGCTGACATAAGCTCAAATATGAATCTCCTTTTCTCGGCATCATAACCTGGTGACTAACCAAATCATACTGATGATCCATATTTTATTAACATGCCAGTTTACACAATAGTTTAACCCAAATAATGTACACTCTTTTAGAATTTTTTGAAATGTTTCTTACATGGTGTTACAAATCAGTACAGTAAGCCACCCTGGTACCTACAACCACTGTCCCTTTTCTCTTGTACTGTCAACTCCTCACTGTCATCTCTGAGTCAAAAAGCCCATGCCTGCTGCTGAAATATGGAAGCGTTTAGGGAATCAAAGTTTTGCTTTCTACAATTCCAAAGAAAGTTGGAAGTGGAGGGAAATACTTTATTTCCCATTTCTTATACTTTCTAACAATTGAGTTTGCATCCTACCGTCTTAAGGAATTTTGCAAGGAACAACTCTGTTAGCATTTACAGCTTATATTTTTAGCATGTCCTATCTTCTACACCTCAACCAAGATTTGAAAACAATGAAAGGTAAGGACATAAGTCTGAGTGAAACATAGGAAAGACAGAATGCTGTACTCAGAATCTCCATCTCTTCCTACTTTTTTTGGGTCATCACCATTTAGCCCTGCTACATCCCCTGGAATGCTCTCCCTCCATGTAGGCCATGACTACATTGTCTCGACTACAATTTCCTCAGCTTTCTGAATTATATCAGCGTTACTCAGGAGGAATTATGGGTTCAATTGTGTTTCTCAAAAATATATGTTGAAGTCCTAACCCCCTGTGCCTGTGAATGTGACCTTTTGGAAACAGTCCTTGCAGATAACCAAATTAGGAGGTCATTAGAGTAGGCCCTTAATCCAATCTTTCAAAGAAGAAGGCATTGAGGTGTCTGGGTAGTTCAGTCACTTAAGTGTCAGAATCTTGATTTTAGCTCAGGTCATGATCTCACAGGTCATGGGTTTGAGCCTAGTATAGGGCTCTGCACTGACAGTGCAGAGCCTGCTTGGGATTTTCTCTCTCCCTCTCTCTCTGCCCCTCCCCCACTTGCACACACGCTCTCTCACAAAACAATTAAACAAATATTTAAAAAATAATAAGAAAGTTAAAAGAAGAAGGCCTTGTGAATATGGTGGTAGAGATTTGAGTTACGTTGCCACAAGCTAAGGAATATCTGAGGGTTACCAGAAGCTGGAAGAGACAAGGAAGGATTGTCACAGAGGGCTCAAAGGAAGCATGGCACTGCTGATACCACTGAGTTTGGACTTCTAACCACAGAACTGTAAGAGAATAAATTTCTGTTGTTTTAAGCCACCCAGTTTGTGGCATTTTTCATGGCAGCAATAGGAACTTAACTAATACTAGTTTATTTTCTGCTCCTGCTGCCTGCACTGTGCTATCTTCTTTTCTCTGGATCATACTATTTGCTGCAAATTAACATTCTGTGAGAACTTGGACAAGTTCTCTATTCTCTTTCAGCTTCAGAATCTTGACTTGACCAATGATGTTTCCTTCCCACAACCGTGTAGCTTAAACCAAGTAACAATATAAAATATCTGACATGTATCGGGAATCATTGATCATTTCCCTGTTTCACTAGAAGTTATAGATATGTATGTAGATATAGATGATATAGATATGTATGTAGATATAGATGATAGATATAGATGATTAATTTTATGTGTCTGCGTGGCTGGGCCACAGTGTTCAGATATTTGGTCAAACATTATTCTGGTTATTTCTGTGAGAATCTTTTTGGATGGAATTAACATTTAAATAAGTGGCCTTTAAGTAAAGTACATTACCCACTATAATGAGGGTGAGCCTCAGTCAATCAGTTGAAAGTCTGAATAGAAAAAGACTGACCTCTCTTGAGCACAGAGGAATTCTGCAACAGATGTCCTTCAAATCTAAACTGAAACATTGGCTCTTCTTTGGATCTCCTACTTGCTAGCCCATCCTGAAGATTTGATACTTACCAGCCTACATAACCACATGAACCAATTCCTTAACATAAATCTCTTTCTATAATGCACATATTCTACTGGTTCTTTTCTTCTGGAGAACCTTAATATAGTATGTATACATGGATTAGCATACATGCATATAATACCTAGCAGTATACACTGAGAAATCCTAGAAGCAATGACACCATCACAACAAGCACAGCCAATCCCTAGCTAGACCTTGGTCTCTGAATACCATTCTCCAATTAAAAGGAATCAGGGCGCTTTGGAGAAATGGCTAGTTCTCGGACCAGGGCAAAAATAAATAAATAGGTGCACCTGGGTGGCTCAGTCAGTTAAGCAACTGATGTCAGCTCAGGGCATGATCTCATAGTTCATGGGTTCAAGCCCCATGTCGGACTCTGTGCTGACAGCTCAGAGCCTGGAGCCTGCTTCAGATTCTGTGTGTGTGTGTCTCTCTCTCTACCTCTCCCCCCGCTCTCGTTCTGTTTCTCTCCGTCTTTCAAAAAATAAATAAACGTTTAAAAAAATTAAATAACAAAGAGTCTGGATTGTCTTGTATTTCCAAAAAGCAAAGAACTGTTAAAAATGAAACACTTCAAAGAAACACAAAAAGAGTTCTCAAGGGCAAATTTGGAACAATTTCAGCAACAAAATAAGTAACATAGTACTAGGTTTAACTAAAGTATAAAATAAGTATACTTGAGTCCATACTGATGTAAATGACAAAATGAATAACTAATTGAAGGAGAAAAGACAAATGTTTCTCCCCAGAAGAATTCCACATAAGAGGTGTAGTCACTACCCCCTACAGCAGGTGAAGATTAATTTCTGTCTCCATACATGCTTGTGGCCTAGACTTAATGACTCACTTCCAAAGAATAGAGCTACACAAGGGGAAATAGCCACTATATCGTGGAGAACCACAGAAAACACTAACATAACCAAGTAATTAAGATTAATATCATGAGTGATATAATTTAGATAGCATGTACTTCTGATAACGTGAAGAGAAGGGCACTTCACCGGTTGTATTCTTTCCAAAATCCATGACCATGGTGTAATACTGAGAAAACAACCAACAAAGCAAAATTAGAAGGCATTATGCGGAATACCTGTCCAGTACTCCTCAGGATTGTCAAGGTCATGAAAAACAAAGAAAGACAGAGAAACTGCCACAGATCAAAGAAGACTAGGGAGGCCTGAAAACTATGTGCAAAATATGACCCTGGATTCTAGATCTGGAACATGGAGGACATTATGAAAAACTTGGTGAAATCCAGATAAAGTCGAAATCAGTTAATAGTAATGAATCAATGTCAGTTTCTTAGTTCTTTCTTTCTTTTTTTTTAGCTAATTTTTTAAAGTTTATTTATTTTGAGAGACAAAAAAAGTGCAAGTAGGGGAGGGGCAGAGAGAGAGGGAGGGACAGAATCCCAAGCAGACTCCACACTGTCAGCCCAGAGTCCAATGCAGGGCTCTAACCCATGAATGAACCATGAGATCATGGACTGAGCCGAAGTCTGAGGCTTCACTGACTGAGCCACTCAGGCATCCCAGTTTCTTAGTTCTGATAAATGTACCACAGTAATGTAAAATGTTAACACTGGAAGGAATTGAATGAAGGTATATGAGAACTCTATACTATCTTTGCCACTTTTCTCTAAATCTAAAATATTACAAAAGAGAAAGATTTTTTTAAAGTAGTGCCAATTTTAAAAAGCAAATCGTAGAGATGGACTTAATAATAAAAAATAGCAGTTCTCTGGCTAATTCCTGTTTTCCTCCAGTCCCACACTCTAATTTTAAACATGTGTAAAGGTATATTAACATTTCTTACTCAATTTCAGAGGTGATCTTTTGTGTCCGTGGAATGATAGGTGGAAGCAGAGAATTCATAAAATATATGATTTGTTTTCAATTTTCTCTTCCTGTAAGAGTGAGATTATGATTATTGTTACTTTCACTTTTGTTTCTGTTGTAAATTATATTCTTACACTTTTATTCATTATTCCATTAACACTTGCCAGTGTCTCTCAAAACCTCATTTCGTAAAATCTGTATGTTATTACCACCCAAAACTTTTTCTTCAATTCTTCCTCAATGTCTTCTCTTCAGTCATGTGAGCATTTTCTTACATGTTGTTAAGGTTGGTTACATTTTTAGTCTGTTCTAAATAATAAATAACACTTCTGATCTTCATGTATAGATTACTTTTTTTTTAATGTTTATTCATTTTTGTGAGAGAGAGAGTGAGCAAGTATGTGCTTGCATGAGGGGGAGGGGTAAAAAGAGGGGGACAGAGGATATGAAGCAGGCCTTGCACTGTCAGCATAGAGGCTGATGCAGGGCTGGAACTCATGAACCGTGAGATTATGACCTTAGCAAAAGTCTGACACTTAACAGATTGAGCCACTCAGGCGTCCCTAGCTTACTTTTTAAAATTGAAGGGCAGTATGAGGCCTTTCTTATTCATACCCACCTAAATAGTATTGCCATGGAACCTGTGATGGCATTTTCTATTCTATAGTTTTAGTCATTTATTCCATTATTTATATCTATCCTGGAGTTTAAAGTTTAAGGTGACTTTTTTTTTTTTTTTTTTTTTTTTAGAGACACAGATAGAAAGTGAGAACAGGGAGAGGGGCAGAGAGAAAGAATCTTAAGCAGGCTCTGCCTTCAGCACAGACCCCGACATGGGGCTTAATCCCACGACCCTGAGATCATGACCTGAGCCGAAATCAAGAGTCTGATGTTCAATTGACTGAGTCGCTAAGGTGAACTTTTTATTTTGTAGTCTTTATCATATTTTATGCTCTTCAAAGTTCTCAAAGTAACAAACCTATGAAATTCTCTTTTCTTCCTTATGAAATAACTCCCTTCTCCACCGTTCATTGTCCTGCTGCAGTCGAGGCTGATTACTCTATAAAATACTCTGGTACATATCTGTATGACTCTCTCAAGGTTTCGATTCTTTTTTTTCTACATTCCATTGTGTTCATCTTCCTCTTTTGGGGCTAGTTTGCCCATTTACACTTTAATTTTTCTGCAACTTATACTTAAGGAACTCCCTTTAAAAAGACTATGTGGAGGGGCACCTGGGTGGCTCAGTAGGTTAAGCATCCGACTTCAGCTCAGGTCATGAACTCATGGTTCATGGGTTTGAACCTGCATCCAGCTCTGTGTTGACAGCTCAGAGCCTGGAGTCAGGTTCAGATTTTGTGTCTCCCTCTCTGCCCCTCCCCAACTTGCGCTGTCTCTCGCACTCTCTCTGTCTCAAAAATAAATAAAACTTAAAAAAAATTAAAAAGACTATGTGGAAAGTAATATTCTCACACCTTAATTGTGTGGAGATGACTTTTCCATCCACCGTTCTCTTCATATGTTCCAGTATGAAGACTGGTCAACTCTGAGGGCACTATACCACTTTCTTCCAGGATTCAATTTTGTTAAGAAGTCTCATACCAGTTTGATTATTATTCCTTTGTAGTTAACCAGTTTCATCTTTTTCTTTGCCATACTGAAATTTTATGATATTTTACTAAATGTATATCTTTTTCACATCCTTCCCTAAGTACTCAGCTCTTTTTTATCTTTAACTTTTTTTTTTTAACATCTATTTATTTTTGAGAGAGAGAGAGAGTTGAGGAGGGGTGAAGAGAGGGGGACAGAAGATCTGAAACAGACTCTGTGCTGACAGCAGACAGCCCAATGCAGAGTTCAAACTCACAAACTGAGTCACCCAGGCACCCCAGTACTCAGCCCTTTTAATCTGTAAACTTATGCCTTTAAGTTTCAGAAGTGATAGTCTATTCATTTATTTTTAATTCTCTTCCTTGTATTTTCTCTCTTCATGCTTCCTAGAAATTTTTATTAGTTTGACCTATGTCCCCAGGACTGATCTTCTATCTTTTTTAACTTCTTGAGAAATTTCTTTGACTTTATATTCTAAACTTCTTAGTGAATTAATTGCAGGCAATAAATTGTTAATTGCTAGGAGATCACTTTTGTTCTCTGATTATTCCTTTATTATAGAATCCTATTCTTATATGATGGGTACGGTATATTCTTTAGAAAAGCCTGATGAGCCTATTATATTTTTTATGTTTTATTCTCTTTTATGAATTATCTGTTCCCCTAGGGTCATTTTTGGTTTGTTCACTTTGGCTTTTTCATGTTTCATACTCTTCTAAACTTTCCTGTGAACTTCGGTCTTCCATTTATGTGGACTCATGGTTATCAGTCTTTATGTGTGTGAGGTATTTGCTGATTGCCAGACTGCTTGGAATGAGGTCAGGAAATTGGATTGCTATGTACTTGGATCCCTAACTATCAAAATATAGGTGGTCTTATGATAGCTGGTCTTACGATGACTATTTCCAGACATACAACAACTCTTAAAGGTTCATTTTTGATCTTAGAGTTAAAAAGCTGCCTGCCAAGTGTTCTACATTGAGTTGCAATAAACAGAGTAGGCCAATTATTCCAACTACAACTTTTAAATTAATCTTCCATCTTTTATGGTTACTGCTACCCCCAGTTCTTAACCTTCCTGTAGTTTTGTAGCACATACTGATTCTTTCCTCACCAACTGCTGCCTTCTCCCATATTCTCTAGGTCACACATTCTTTTTCTTTCTTGCTTGCTTGCTTTCTTGCTCTTTTCTTTCTTTCTTTCTTTCTTTCTTTCTTTCTTTCTTTCTTTCTTTCTTTCTTTCTTTCTTTCTTTCCTTCCTTCCTTCCTTCCTTCCTTCCTTCCTTCCTTCCTTCCTTCTTTCATTTATTTTGAGTGAGAGAAAGAAGGAGCAGAAGCGGGGGACGGGTCAAGAGAGAGGGAAAGAGAATCCCTGTTAGGCTCCCTGTTAGGGCAGAGCCCAATGTGGGGTTCGAACCCACAAACCATGAGATCATGACCTGAGCAGAATCAAGTGTTGAATGCTTAACTGACTGAGCCACCCAAGTGCTTCTCTATCTTTTTTCAATAGTATCACTTTATGATATGCTTTCCATCTTCTAGAAATATGTCAAAATCTCATGAATAGGCCCATTCTGCTCACCTGGTTGTTACATTTCCTTTAATATCCCTTTACCACAAAGTTAACTGGGAAAGATATAAATACAAATGCTCCATCTACTCATTAGATAATATCTCTTCTAATTTAATAAATTAATATATATATATTAAATAAGTAAAAATATATGTACTAAACATATTCATGTAAAATTGTTTATGTATTCACTAGTCTTAAAGACTTTGCAAGTCTCTGCATCTCCTTATAAGGATATTTTTATCACCAGACAGTAAAATTGCCTTCTGATGTGTGGTGGAACAGTGACTTCAATGACATTTTAATGGATTTTAAGTGGATCCTGACCCTGACCTTATCTTATTTGAATGTGGCTTTCTGTAAACCACTAGACCCATGTTCTTTATTCAGTGAACTTATGTGGAACAAAGCCAGTACCTTCCTCACTTGTCATTAATTTCTTTTGTTATGTGATGAACCAATATTTGTAAATCATTTTACTGATATGATAAATTAGTGATAAAGTTATTTTTAATTATGGTATAAAAGGAATATTGATGCACCAATTTTGGATTTGTGCATCTGGGTTAAACATTCCATGTGATGCCATTTCCAGTGTCAGAAATGGACTCTGTTTAATGTACGGCCATTACAATGATATCTAGGCCAACTTGTGTTTCTCCACTGCAGGTATTTATAGAATTTCCTTATGTGCCTGCCTCGTCTCTTTAAACTACTTATTGTAAAAACCTGGCCTTTTTCACTTCTGTATATGAAGTTAAAGTTAAATTAAAAGCAAATGCATTAAAACAAAAAGTTTATAACCACTATATTTTGGTTGTGATAATTAATATAATTTTATGGAGGGGCACCTCGGTGGCTCAGTCAGCTGAGCATCCAGTTTTGGCACAGGTCATGATTTCACCATTCATGAGTTTGAGACCCACGTGGGCTCTGTGCTGACAACTCAGAGCTTGGAGTCCACTTCAGATTCTGTGTCTCCCTCTCTCTCTGTCCTCCCTTGTTCACTGTTTCTTTCTCTCTCACAAAAATAAACATTAAAAAATTAATATAACTTTATACAAGTTATTAATACACACTTTCCTTAATATAGAATATTCCTTTAGTTTTTGTTTTGGGAATAGTATTTTTATCTAAAAACTAGTTTTATACTTGATTAGATTAAAATCTGGTCAAGCTGCCTTTTATTCCTAAATTATCTGTAATACTATTATCCTAGAATTAGAAGGAATCTTTGAAATCATGTTGCCTAATTCATTCTTAATACCTATAGAAAATGATGCTTGAGTTGGTTGGTGAATAGTTAGAATAATAAAACTAATATGCATTAAAGCCTAAGATAGAATCAATACCTGTTAGTTACCAGTCCAGACCTCTTTCTGTTGTCACCTTGTGTTCACCATATTCTCATACCTCAGTAAACTAGATATTCATTCTTCATGGGTTTGGAGAAGTTGGTTCTCAGGAAATCAGTTCATTTACTACCTCCAGAAATTTGTCATTTACTGTTGTACAGGAATCCAGAGTCCTGGTATCAACAGATAAGATCTTAGAGGTCATTCAATCTATTATGCTTATACCTTCTGTACCCTTATAATGTGTATCATGTTTAATATTGTATAGGCTTAATATATGCATATTTTTGTATTCAGTTTATATCCTATGCATATGTTTAAATCTTGATTTTTTATTCAATTAAAACTATTTATTGAGTACTTACTACATAAAAAGCATATAGCACTTTACATATATTATCTGATTTAATTCTCATAATGACCCTGAGAAGTTTTCTTGTCCCCAGTTACAGATGAGGAAGCAATGCTGACAAAACAGTCTTTGAGCGCATGAACATCTCACTTTGTATCTCACGGAGCAGGAATTCCACTTCAAGTCTATTTTTCCCACAGTCTATATTGTTAACAGTACTTTTCTTGAGATCCTCACCTTTATGTTCTTCAAAAGTGCCAAACTCGGTCTCACTTTGGGGTCTTTTGCCTGGGAATGCTCTCTCTTCCTCCTTGCATGGTTCACAACTTCTAGTATTTAAGATCTAAGTAGAAATGTCAGCTCTTCAGAGAATCCTTGTTCATTTATTTGTTTATATTTTAGTTATTCATTATTTTAATTATGCAGGCATTTACTTTTTATTCTTATTTTTAGGGAGTAAATTTTCCATAACTTCTTTTTATCAATCTATGTATCTATGTATCTATGTATCTATGTATCTATGTATCTATGTATCTATGTATCTATGTATCTATCTATCTATCTATCTATCTATCTATCTATCTATCTATCATCTTCCCATGGCTCTTTCTCCTCACTAGAATGTAAATTCATGATAGCAATACATGTATCTCTTTAACAACTATAATGTCCCTAGTCCAATGCCTGGCATGAAGTAGCTCTCAAAAATTATGACTTGACTGAATGAATTGCACGATTACAGACTCTTAGCACTTTTTATGTTATTATAATCTCATCATAGGAATCAATGAATATCTTTAACAAAATAATTTATTTTCACTTATAGCACATCATCGAGAAGATGTGTTATAATTTACTTAATAATTCTCTATTTTTCATTGTTTTAAATATTTAGTTTGCTTTTAACTTCTTATTGCTCTAAATTAAAGTTTCTCAATCTTGGCACTATTGGAATTTTGGTCCAAATATTTCCTTACTGGGGATGGAAGTGGAATGCTGTCTCTTGCATTGTAAGATGTATAGCATCTTGAGCCTTTACCCACTAGAAACTGGTAACTTCCCCATCCCCAAGTTGTGAAAAAAAATCCCCCCAAATATGGCCAAATGTGCCAACCTCCAGTTGGGAACCACATCTCTAAATCATGCTGCAATAAATACCTTTAGGTATAAAGCTTCTTTCCATATGTAAAAGTATTTCCAAGGGTTAACATTCAGATTCATTTTATAGATGGAAAAATAGAAGCTTAGAGAGTAAAACACCTTGCCAAAGGTTACACAGTTATGAAGTGGCGAAGTTGGAATTTTATCCCCAATCAATATGAGCTCAAGGATCATGTTTAATCATGTTTCAGAACCCCTAAATGAAGGACCAACATACTGTGGCCCCAGACTACAGTAACTTGCTTTTCTGTCCCCTGCTTCACCTTACTTCTACTCCTTTTTTTCCAGATTATCTTGCTCTCTTCCATTCTGCCTTCTGGTAATCTATTCTCTTATCTCACACTTGGAGATTCCTATTTTCCCTTTTTCTCTTTTTCACTTACCTCTCCTTTTGTCTTGGTCAGGTTCCAAAGAAGCAGACCCTGAGCCAAGGACATATGTGTAAGTGATTTATTAAGGAAGTGCCCCCAGGGGATACTGGTTAGGGAGTTGGAGGAAGCGGGGGAGAGAGAAGGGAAGGAAGCCAAGCAACAGTGCAGATGTAGACTCAAGCCTAAGTCTTCAGCCTGCAGGGAGCTCTGAAGTATACATTATGTCTTAGAGGCACCCCGATTGGAGGCAAGAGAGCTGTTTTCACAGCATCTGACAGTCTTCCGTCATTGTTGAGAGGTAGGAGAGAGATTGCTGAATACACATCAAACCATTAACAGCCCAGAACCCCCACACCAGAATGGTAAAGAGAATCCAAATGGATCTGTGAAGAGCCCCTACACTGCCCACTACATATTTCTCAGATGTTGAATCAACTCTACCATAAAATTTACCATCTGCTCCCTGTGTTCTGTTCTTTGACCACTCTACTAGGTCCTGGCTAATAAAGCAGTAACATGTAAGCCAGATTTGAGTAATGGGTTTGGGATAGCCTCCTTTGGGAATCTTTGGTCTTTACTACAAAAAAAAAAAAAAAGAAGAAGAAGAAGAAGAAGAAGAAGAAGAAGAAGAAGAAGAAGAAGAAGAAGAAAAGAAAAGAAAAGAAAAGAAAAGAAAAGAAAAGAAAAGAAAAGAAAAGAAAGAAAGAAACTGTGTGAGAATTCATTGATACTCTCATAAAAGATTGCTGAATCAAAAGTGGCCTCTTGAGGGGCTCCCATTTCAAGGCTCTGTCTTAGATAGAACTGGACTTTTTGGTCTGAGAATAATGGCAATTATCTAACCTGGGGACAGCTGGTACCTTCAGGGGTAGGGGATTAATTTTGTAGTTAGAAGCTAGTCATCTTCTGATTCACAAATACAAACTCATTGTTATAAGCAATACACCAAGGACAGGCAGGAAGGACACAGCAAAGACAATTACAGTCTTCTTTCTGTGCCATAAAGAAATTGTCACATGAGCCTGGACAAACAAATTCCTACAAATGAGGATCATGCAACTATTGCCCAATAAGTTCAACAGAATGATTGCACTTAGTCTTAATTGCCCAGTTTCTGTCATAAAAAATTAAGCACTGGAAAACACAGCGATACATAATATAAAGAGAAATTCTTAAATTTCTTCTTATCAGAGACTGAACACAATCCCCAAAACAAATATCAAGCCATAAAACCCCAATGCAAAATACATTTCTGTATGGATATCATATCACTTACAAGAAAAATTTATGTAAGTACTATTTTTTCAACACTCCTGTTCAACAGAATCTTTTATCCTTTCTGTTCTGTTGTTTGGTCACCTTTCTTCTCTCTCTTCTCTTTCCTCTCCCCTTTCTTCCATTTCCAATTTAGTGTTTATTTCTTAAGAAACAAGTTTATAGATTGCTTGGTTATTTCCTTGCCAACAGAGACTTTCTTCACTTTTCAGCTGTAAAAACAACATATTTTACTAACAAATCCATTCCAAAGATAAGTTCTAATGTCTGCTGATTAAATAATAATTGTTTTCAATGTGCTTCAAATACATTAATAATATTTGAAAAAGTTATGGTAAGGAGATAGCAGACGTCTTAATATTGCAGTGCTGAAAAAAACTTCCTTTGTATAATCAGATTGTGATTTAGGAATGCTGATTCTAAATAGAAGGCTCAGTTTTCTCTTCTACATCCAGGAAACACCGGCTGATCCATAGCCCTTGCCAGACTTTCATAGCTGCCCCAGACAGCCCACTGCAGAAATTCTGGCTGAGTCATGTCTCTGCTCAGCTACTCAGTAATGAGCCATCTCTAGGGACATTCCTGAGACGTGCCAGAGATGTACTTCTGGTCCCCACCTATTTATTTGTCATGCCCCAAGCCATGCCCACATTAGTGGAATTTCCAGTGCATTGCCCACTCACAAGGACAAAGAGAAAGTTTACAGAATTGTTACTTAATATTACTCAATAAATCAGTAACAGAAGCAATGAATGGAATGGTATGCAAGATTTTTGGCTGTTAGCCCTAGATGGAACCACTTCCTTCCTATGAACACACAGTGGTTAATAGGTTGGTTTGGAGGGCTCTAGGAGAGGGATAGTTTCTAAGTAGTTAATTTTACTCTGAAAATATGGAAAACGTTAACCCCTTCCATAGGGAGGGACTATGCTACTTTTTTTTTCCTTTTTATTCCCCCTGGATTAATGAGTATGTACTCAGGTAATACAGAGTCAGTGAACAAATGTTTACTGATTTTAATAATTAAACAAGATGATTCAAAAGATTTACTGAACAAACATTTGCTGCTTTTAAATAACATTGTGATTCATATATGAAGTATATTAGTTAGGTTCTATGAATGCTATACTCTTTCCTTTCCACCAATATTCTAGTTTTGTCCCAAGAGAGCCTCCAAAAGAAAATAGCTCCTGCAAATCTAGAAAGATAGTCATCTGAAAACAAACAAACAAAAACTTAATATAATACAACAAAAATATGTTGGAGACATCAGACGTAGAGATTGCAGAAGCCTCTCTTCTTTTCATCCCTACTTTATTAGTAGTTCCATCTGTGCCAAAACCTAAGTACAGGAATGGACAAACTTTCTTTTAGACTCCAGAAAACTGCTTCCTATCCCTGTTTCTTAATTATCTTTTTTGAGATGCCATGCTGCTGTCAACTTCTAAAATATCTCTTCAGTTCCAACACTCCATTTGGTTCCCATTGCAAAAGTCTCAGTGCTATTGGCACTGCTCCCTCAGGAACGTCACCCTCTACCCAGTGTGTTGATGTTCCTGTATTCACGAGCCACACCCTTTCCCCACAGATGGTAGACATTGCTGTTGGATCAACAACATTTTCTGCAGAAATTTCACTTGAGACATGTATCTAAGTGCTTGTGATTTACAGGAATGGGCAAACAAAGATAAAATCTATTTGCTCCAGTAAATGTAGTCATTCATCTTTTTTGTCCATGCTTCAAAATATCAATAATGTTGCTTTAAAAAAATAAATCTGCATAATCCACTTCCATGTTGAATCTTGGGTGGCACATAGTTTCCTAGAAGATTAAAGGTAAACTCTTTAGTATGGTAGGGTTATAAAAGCAAAGACTAGGCCTTTTCTCTTTCCTTTAAGAGGAAAAAAAATAGAATATTTATCTCATGAGATTTTCTGGCTGAGGAATTATAGCTTGGAAGTGGATAATGTAGATGTGTGGATCCAGTTAGTGTATGAAAATTGAAAATATTTGAAATAGATTTGATATAAAATGACAGGACTTGATGCTAGATTGGACAGAAAATTTAAGAAAGAGGGAGGTATCAAAGATGATTATCTGCTTTCTGGCTTAAGCAACTAAGTGGATTTTAAAGTCACTTTTTGACAATGGAACACAGGAGGAGGCAGCTGGCCATGAGAAAATCATGTGTTCCCTGAATGTGATACACTGAATATGAGGTAGTTATAGTACACCTGGGTGGAGCTGTCTAGTAGGCAAATGATTACTACATTAGTGTGATGCTCAGACGACAGTTACAGGATTCAGATTTCTATCTTAAAATCTCCCACACACAGAGGGTAATTGACGATAATAAAGTCCAAGTAAAAAGTGCAGCGTGGTAAAGGAAGAAAGCTTAGGAGAGAGCCATAAGGAGCTTCAGCATTTTAAAGTGTTTTAATAAAGAAGGAGTGTCAGTTAATCAGACCGAAAGTGTGTGTGAAATACTTTACCAGCTATTAGCAAGCTAGCGATTTAATAAGATAAACTAATTTTACAAGATTTACCAAAGTGAATTTTGTCAAGGTCCAACAAAAAGTTTTGTTTCACATACAAGTAATTCAAGTTAAAATTAAGTAACTTAAGAAGAAAAACTGTTAGTAGAAATCTAATAGATGTAAAAATAATATTGGTCCAAATACTATAAAATCTAACATGGATGGGTGGCATTGTATTATAATTTTTTTTTTCTGAAGAGAAGCCCCCAAACTTTTCCCCAAGTGAATTATTCAGGTGAATATTAGCATTATGTTATTAGAAAAATAATATAATCAGAAGTGCCCACAATTATTAGAAGAGTTAAAAAGTGTAAAAAGTTAGCCTTGGATTTATCCCATGGATAAAATCTCTGGGCTAAAAAATCAAACCTCTGTGCTATTTGTCACAATTTTCACATTCTTTATTGCATTTAGAGAATTTAATTGATATTGTTTTACCAAATACTGACATCATACATCATCTCATTTACCTAAAAGTAAGAGTTGGCTTTCTAAAAAAAAAAAAAAAAAAAAAAAAATTAAGTTTATTTATTTATTGTGAAAGAGAGAGAGAGTAGGTGAGGAGCAGAAAGAGAGGGAGGGAGAGAATTCCAAGCAGGCTCTGCACTGTGAGCACAGAGCCTGATGCAGGCCTTCAACTCACAAACCATGAGATCATGACCTAAGCTGAAATCAAGAGCCAGATGCTTAGCTGACTGAGCCAACCTGGCGCCCAAGAGTTGGCTTTTTAATTTGCTTCCCCATAATGAGAACAAAACCTTTTTCTCAGAACCTTTTTCTGAGAACACAGTAATGTGTTGGTCTTAGAACTCCCTGTTAGAGCAGTGAACTGATGTTCATGAATATGCTTAAGACAAATTTCATTTTATACAAAAATGAGATATGATGAAGCATATGCCAAGACACTATTTTTTTAGATTTTTATGTCAGAATTTAATCATTATTTTATAAAGTAATTCCTAGTAAAATCTAATTTGATTCAATGACTTCTTTTCTGAAACAAAACATACCCTTTGAGTATTAAATCTCCCTTTGCACAAACAAGTCAAATGGCCTGGAGGTGTGGCATTGTCATTATTTTCTATTAGAGCTGTAGGAAAAGAGATTTGAACTAGCAAGTAAACTTGGCACTCATAAATCACTCAAAAGCAAAATCAAATATCCTGGACTTTTGGAAAGCATTTGCAATAACTCTTAAAGCAGAGGACAATACAAGGACAGGCAGACAAATACAAATGAATTTTTCCAAGTTAAGAGTTAAGAGGGTTTCTGAAACATTCAAGCAATGAGAAAGGATAATATTTGCTTTCAGAATAATGGCAATATTATTGTTAAACCTTTCATATGGTATTAGATGGTTTGAATATTTGAGAACTAAGCGGTTCCAGAAATCCACTTCTCTTCTAAACTAGTATCTGAAGTGTAATTAGAAGAATGAAGATTGCCATAGGCAGAGAATGACAGGAAGACTGTACCATCTGAGAGAAGATATGAAGAGCTGTAGGAAAATGAAAGGCAGTTGGAAGAACCAGCTAGTATAATGGTATGCCTAGAACACTGTGCCTTAAAGAAGTAGCAGAAGGTCAGGATGAAAAGGCTGCACACTGGGCCAGCCACTGTTTGATCTGCCTAGCACCTTTCCTTCCTTCTGAGAAAAGCCGTCTTTTCTTTTCAATCATGTCTTGCTCATGTCACTAAAAAATACAGGACTCTATTTGGGACTGCCAATTATGATATATTGTCTGGCTCCCAATCCCATCCTTGCCACAAAAATGGGCAGGTGGCTTTTGCCAGACTGAGTGGAACTCTTCTCTAGAGTTTTAATTTTTTTTTAAAAATTGAAATGAAGGACAGCTATAGTGTTTCTACAATTTGGTCCTTGGGGTAGGCAGAATAATGGCCCCCAAGAGATGTCCATGTCCTAATACACGGAGCCTGTGAATACGTGAGGTTACCTTGCAAAGGGAAACTAAGGCTGCACGTGGAGTAAAGGTTGCTAGTATTTGACTTTAAAATAGAGAGACTATCCTGAATATCCAGTTAAGCTCAATGTAATCACAGTATCCTTCATTATGGAAGAGGAAGGCAGAAAAGGATGTCAGAGTAGTGAATACCAGTGTATGCAGAAATTTAGAGAAACTGCATGGTCTTCAAGTAATTTAGAATTTCAGTTTCTCATTCTCCCTTACAGCTTGCACTTCCTGATACAGACTTTCTTCCTTTGGTGTTCTTGTTAATACAGGCATTAATGTACTGTATTTCTTTGGTCCTCTACCATAACCTCTATGTTTTAAAATATTTATTAAATTAAGATGTGTATCTTAAATCTATCTTCAGTCTCTATATATCTTCAATCTACGTGACATTTAACATAGTACATGTCATGCTACTATTTCTCCTTGAATGGTGGTGTCAGGCCAATAGTGTGTCTACAGTCAATAATATCTTAGAATTGAGGCAATGTGCTAACTAATGCACAGTTGTCACGAGGACTAGATGAGTCAGTACAAATTAAGTGCTCAGAACAGAACTTAGTATAATACTAAGTATACTCAAAAAATGTCAGTCATTATTATCATAAACATCATCATGATTACCTTATGCAGGACAGTGGAATTGTTAGAAGCACAGTTTCTGAAGCCTAAGTTCAGATCTTACTCTGTCATTTATTACCTGTGGGTCCTGAAAGTTATATAATTTCTCCAAGCCTAGTTTCTTCTTATTAAAAATGGAAATATAAGACTTCTATTAAAAAAGTAATGAGATCTGGGGCGCCTGGGTGGCTCAGTCAGTTAAGTATCCAACTTCAGCTCAGGTCATGATCTCAAGGCTTGTGGGTTCGAGCCCTGCATCCGTCTCTGTACTGACAGCTCAGAGCCTAAAGCCTGCTTCAGATTCTGTCTCCCTCTCTCTCCCCGTCCCCACTCGTGCTCTGTCTCTCTCTCTCTCAAAAATAAACAAACATTTAAAAAAATTAAAAATAAGCAATGAGATTAAATGAGAACATCTATTTTACGAAGTTTATCATAGTGCTTGGAGCACTTGGAGCAGAGGAAAATCTTTGCTGAGAAGATATTAATCTGCTCTCAGTTAGCTGCAGGCAATCATTAGAGCATTTAGCATTCTGAATCTCAGGCTCTGTTCACAGGACTAACTAGCATTTGTCAGCAGGTGTTTTCAGGAAAAGGAGAGACAAAAGAGAGCAGAATGTATCTGATGTGACTGGTCTTGGCTACCTCCCTATTCCTATACCCAGTACATTACTTTTGGATTTAAACTTGATGACATCTCTGGGCCTAAAATGACAGATGATCACGGCTTTGTTGCTGTTGTTTATAGAAAGGGATAGGAAACTATCATAGGATATCCTGGTAGTGACCTTGGGTACAAGTTTTGGCAGATTCATGCAGTGATACTTTGGCTTCTTTCTGTGTAGAGGTCTCAGTTTGGTGGGAGGCTCCAAGTCTTTCCATTATTTTTACATGATTGTCAGGGAGGCAGGTGGGTGGTAAGAGGTAGTTGCATCCCGAGTAGGCTTGTATTGGCCTTGTAGAACGGATTATTATATTTTCAGGAGTTTGGGAAGCCAATTCTCCAACATAGTCAGTATTAAAATTTTAATTATATACTTTTACAACTTAATTATATTAAAAACAAATGTAATAACCATCTAGAACGTATGATTTCATAATTATCTTACTACATACTTCTATTGTTAATGCTTCGAGGCTATTTAAATGTATTGTCTTTCTATGGTAAAAATACTATCTAATGGTGTATTACTATTACCACACTTCACTTTTTAACTCTGCTCATTGACAGCAGGTTAGTAATTTTAAATCAGCCATGATAGAAGTATATGCTACAGAAATGTGTCCTCTCACCAAACTGGTTCTTAAACGTTACCCAGGATACTACTTGAGTTAGCATAGAGTCAGACACATAAGAACATAAGGAAATGTTAAGTAAACATTATGCATAAGGACTCTGCTAGACTTCTTCAAATACATTTAATGTCAAAATATGGTAATTTAAATAATTGCTTTCTGTCTCTGTCTCTCTGTGTGTAGGTGTGTGTTTTCTTTTTTCTTTTTTTTCTTTTCCCTTTCCTTTCCTTTCCTTTCCTTTCCTTTCCTTTCCTTTCCTTTCCTTTCCTTTCCTTTCCTTTCCTTTCCTTTCCTTTCCTTTCCTTTCCTCTTTCCTCTTTCCTCTCCTCTCCTCTCCTCTCCTCCCCTCCCCTCCCCTCCCCTCCCCTCTCCTCCCCTCCCGTCTCCTCCCCTCCTCTTCTCTCCTTTCTGTAAGACAAACTAGTGAGTTCAGGGCAGAGGCAGGTTATGCCCAGAAGAACATGGTTGTTAAATATTCAGGAATTGTGATAGCCAGTTGGTAAACTGTTGGTAGCTTGAAATTGTCTATGATGTAAGAATATCTGCACTTCAACTCAGGATGGTTTCCTTGTTGTTTTAAAGAGCTTTACCAATCCCACACCTAAAAACCTAATTTTTGCCTAGAGCTCCAAGAAAATGTTACCTGGTTTATTACTGTGCTGTCATTTTAGGGTCATTCTTACTCAGTCTTTGCACAATATTTAGTCACAGTCTCTGAATGATGTAAAGATAAATTCTATCAAACATTCATAAAATATATTAAACCCGAACCCACAAAACCAGTAAAAAGATTACAACCATGTATTGACATAATACATGTATATGGTATAATTTTTTAATAATTTTTCTATTTTTAAAATATTATTCTCTGAATTCCTCTAGCATTTATTTCATTTGAATTCTGTCTCCTATTATGTACCTGAAAACATAATGGAATCCCTTTTGCTTTTTTAATGGTTTTAGCCAATAAGTAACTTTCTTTAGTAGGAGTAAAAATATACAGTAATAGGCTTTTTGCTCAATTATCTGGACACTACTGTTAACTCTACATTTTATGGAATTTGAAATAGAACACTTTACATTTCAATACATATAATGAGGGTCAAATTCCAGAAAATAATTATAAAAGCAAGTGCTCATAAATTAATTGCTAGAAGTTTTTGCCTGGTTGTGTTTGGCCTGGGTAATTAACTAATGATTTATTAATTATTGGAGATCTAAATATTCACTCGTGGCTAGTGTAGAGGTGCAAATTAATTTATCATTCTTTAATTACTACTCCATTTATAACACTGAAAATGCTAAAATAAGTTCTCACAGAAATAGTGTTAAGTCCAATAGTTGTAACTGATAATGAACTATTTAATAAAAATGTCATTTACTAAAAGGTATTTGTATAGAAATATTTTTAGAGGACTTTGCGGAGAATCTCTCTTAGAACAGCTAAAAGGGAAGACAGAGATGGTTTGATAATACAGATCATCAGAACTCTGGTACTGTTATCCTCCTAAGTCTCCAGTATAAGTGGTTCTGCCTTTCCTATTCTGAGTATGGTGCATCATTGCCAAGAATTGCCAGAGCATGCATGAAGCTTTTGGAACTTGATCCTCAAATTCCAAAGGGTCTATCACATCACAAAACCCTCTTTGATTTTGTAGATCTACTAATCCAATGCCTGTCCAGATGATGCTCCCAGGATAGAACAGAAGGCCCCACAGTTTGGCACTTAGTTTATATGACATGGCATAAAGAATCATAAAACAGAGCAAAGCTATATATCATTATCCAGGAGAATTTGCTGAACTTATTTCAATGACAAAATGGGTGTTATTTCTATACTCTAGACATTTCATGATTTTAAAATTTTCTCAATTTTTGAGATTAAATTCTATTTTAAGGTCCAAGAGCAAGTGCCTTGCATAGTAGCTGAACTAATTTTGAGTGATGAAGCAAAACTGTAAAAAGTTATGAAAGTAATGATTTATTATTTATGCCACCTTATTTATTCAAGTATCTATCGTTCAAGTAACTAGAATGTGTTTGGTACTGAATAAACTCTAGGGACCAGTGATTTTTTAAGACGCACATTTCTTGTTCTCAGGGAACTATGCAGTGTTAGGGAGAAAAGAGGTATTAGGGAATAATTATATGAACATTTTAAGTGTTTTTAAGAAGCACAAAGTAAACTGGGAACCAAGAACATAGGACTTATAATTTTGGGAAGTCAGAGGATGCTTTTCAAAGAAAGGGATGTTTCTGCTCAAGATAGAGGGAATCAAAAGACTTAAGCAAAAAAAGGGGAGCAGTATCACTAGGCTACAGGAATCTCTATTTTTCATCGTATGCTATGCAGTTGTCCTCTTACCACTGTCTTAGTCTGTTTAAGCTGCTATAACAAAATACCATAGACTAGATGGTTTATGAACAACAAACATTTGTCACAGTTCTGGAGTCTGAAAAGGCTAAGATCAAGGCACAGACAGATTTGCTGTCTGCTAAGGGTCTGCTCCTGGTTCACAGACAGATTTTCTTGCTGTGTCCTCACATGGCAGAAGGGGGAAGGGAGCTCTCTAAGGTCTCTTTTATAAGGACACTAATCTTATTCATAAAGGCTCCAACCTCATCATATAATTATCTCCTAAAGGCCCCACCTTCTCATACCATCACACTTTGCTTAGTATTTCGCTGAGTTCTGGGAAGACACAAATATTCAGTCTGTAGCAACACTTTTTTTTTCTTTTTTAATAGTTTCAAGTTTTTATTTAAATTTCAGTTAGTTAACATATAGTGTAATATTAGTTTCAGAAGTATAATTTAGAGACTCATCACTTACATTTAACACCCAGTGCTCATCACAAGTGTTCTTCTTAATCCCATCACACATTTAGCCCATCCCTCCACCAACCTGCCCTCCAGTAACCCTTAGTTTATTCTCTATAGTTAAGAGTCTGTTTTATGGCTTGCCTCTGTCTTTTTTCCACCTTTGTTCATCAGCTTTTTCTTAAATTCCACCTATGAGTGAAATCATATGGTATTTGTCTTTCTCTGACTGATTTATTTTGCTTTGCATAATACTCTCTAGCTCCATCCATGTTGTTGTAAATGGTAAGATTTCATTCTTTTGATGGCTGAGTAATATTCCATTGTACATTTATATTTATATTTATTTATATTATTCATACCACATATTCTTTATTTATTCATCTGTCAATGTACATTTGAGTTTTTTCCATAATTTGGCTATTGTTGATAATGCTGCTATAAACATTGGGGTGCATATATCCCTTTGAATTAGTATTTTTGTATCCTTTGTGTAAATACCTAGTAGTGCAATTGCTGGATCATCAGGTAGTTCTATTTTTAACTTTCTGAAAAACCTCTATACAGTTTTCCAGAGTGGCTGCACCAGTTTGCATTCCCACCAATAGTGTTTATTTGTCAAGGGAAGTAAAGAGAATACACTGACACCTGAAACTCTCCTCCCCCATACCACCTTATAATCATAATCTTATCTTCTCTTATCCCAAAACTTAAGCAGGATTCAATTTAATTCAGGAATCCAGTGGGACTACCTAAAAGAAAATTGATTTTTGAGGGATGGAATGACAGTAGTCATACATGATTTACTGCTTCTCTTTATCCTCTACCCATATATTTCCTCTCCAATATTTATGAATTATCTGTAATTATATGCAGGATTTTCTATATGTGCATATATATATTTCCCTTTCTTCCCCCAGAGGGAGGCTTCGTAACCATCATTCACTTAATTTTCAAATCAATCTGGGCCTAGAATAACAGAATTGTCACAAGAAAATGGTCCAACTTACTAATATAAATTAAATCTTTACCTATATTTCTTCTTGTTCTTTTATGGCATAATTATAAATTTAATTATTTAAATACATATAATTTAATTTGACATATAGCACAAAGACTCAATAAAGATAAATGCCCTCATTATCAATTCCAAGGCATCTTTTATTAAGTGTTATGTTCCCATATGTTACAAGATCTATTTCAGGGCTACTCATAATAATCTTCTAATCTATATGCTGTTTTTTTATAACAACCCCTTGGGATGTTTTTAATTCTTGTAATTTCATACTCAACTTGCATAGCTAAACTCATTCTCTATTTCACATTTTCCTTGTTTTTAATGTACATTTTGAAACTATTTTGTCAAGTTACCAAAAACAGTCCATTGAGATAGTGACTTGAAGAGCATTAAATCTATACAATCATGAAGAAAATGAATTGTGTTACAAAATCAGCCTTTTCTTTTCAAGTTTATTTATTTTGAGAGAGAGTGCATATGTGCATGCAGGTGGGGGAGGAGCAGATAGAGAGGGCAGTGCGAATCTCAGGCAGGCTCCATGCTGCTAGCCCAGAATCAGGAGATGATGACCTGAACTGAAAGCAGGAGTTAGATGCTTAACCAACTGAGCCACCCAGCTGCCCCCAGAATCAGACTTTTCATTCAATGACATAGCACGTTTCTCTTTCTTTGATGTAAATATTTTTTCCTGTATGTTCTATACACTTCTTACTTATTTCTAATACCATACAGAGAGGCTATCACAAATGTAGTCTTCCCTAATTACCATTTAAACAGGTCAAGTTTGGCTATTTATTTATTTAGCTTTCTTCAGTTTATCAAACTCTAGTTTTCATTCTATAAGATATAAAGCTGATTCTTTTGGGTTTTCTGTATAACCACAAATAACACAAATGTAGATTATCCTTCTCTAAATCTCTTACTGTTTTGTTTTGCTTTTTATCCTATTGTATTTTCTAGAACTTCTAATGTAATATTACAGTCCTGGTAACAGTGGACATCCTTGCCGTTGTCCTAATTGTAAAGGAAAGTAATTTATAAGTGTTTGGTGAATAATTCTCCACATGTGATTTAAGGAAAATGATATTCTCATCGAAATAGAACACTTCCTTTCGAATCATGTAACAATCTGTGTTTATGCTCAAGGTTAAAATGTTCATTCTAGCATAGACTCACATCCTATGCTCTTTAATGACAGAGTTATCCACCGGTACTTCATGACCCTAAATATAGGTGCATTCATTCTTATTCAATTGTTGCTTCTTATATACTTCCAAGAAATGCTACATCTCACTTAAAGCACTTCAACTCTAGAGTAGCTATTATGCAAAGCTTAAATAAGGTGTTTTGTGTATGTGCATGAATTTCCATGCATAATATTGGAAACAGTCCGGGAATATAGCTCAAATTTCACTTCCTCCACAAACCCTCTCTTGAGCTCTTGGTCATAAATAATTCTTCCCTTCTAAACCTCTAAAATAATTTGTTTCCAACACTCATATGTCACATATGACATATGATTAACAAGAATATGTATTTTTAAATAGTTTTATCCTTTCTAAGTTATAGTGGTAACAATCACAGGGTCAGAAATTACACTAACGGGTTTCAAACCTCTTAACCTAATTTGTGAGCTTCAGCAGGTTTCTAGGGCAAATTATTTGACCTCTCTGCATGACAATTTCCTCATATGTAAAATAAGACCAAATAATATTTATAATTTATTTAAAATTTTATTTTAGAATGTTCTTCTGCAAACCAGTGAACTTTATAATTACTTGAGATTGGAGAGTTTTTTTTTTTTATTTCAATGCCCATGGTACTCCTATACTACTTAAATATGAGTTTCTGAGGGTGAGGTTGAAGCATTAATATATTTAAAATTTTCTAGATGGTCTCCATGTGTAGCGAAGATTGAGAACCAGTGGGTTAGAACAGCAGTTCCAATTGAAACCAATTAGAATTTGGAGAAATAAATTCCCAAGTCTCCAGATGGGTCAGGAAGGTCTTCAAAGAAGAGGTCTTTCTTGATATTTAAAGGTGAAAAGTATGCCAAGGAATCATGGGGAAAAGAATAAGTAGGGAAGGGGTGTAAATATGAACAAATAAAATGTGCAAATGCACAACAGAGGAGAAAGAGCGCATGGTACACTGGGGCAATGCAAGAATTTTGCACTCCTCGACATCTTGTTCCATCCTGTGATCTTATCTGTATAATTTTGCTTGCAATTCTTCATCGATCATCATCTTTTATTCTAAACATATGGCTTTCTTTGCTTCTTCCTTCCCACTGGTTCTCTGATAAACCATCCAGAGGGTATTTTCTTTGACTATCCAAAACAATACTATTTTGATCACTTAACATTTTGCTTATTATTTGTAGCCAGTTTTAACTAAAATATTTATTGTAATATTTAACTTTTAGAGTCTACTGACAAAATATTGGCTAATAGATGGTTTCTATTAAATTATGCACGCTGTAAGGGTAGAGTCATTTATTTTTTAAGTAATATGTCTAATTCTATATGTAGTATGAACACAGTATATCATTCTTACTTAAAATAATGTTTTTCTATTGTGTAATTTGTTGCAAATAGCCTGATTCTTTTTACTTTTGAAGAATTTAGGTATTGTCACCTATATTTCATATTTCTAAAAGTATTAATAGGTATCATTTTATTGGAAAACAATAGAAACTCTAATGCCTTAAAATTATATATATATATATAATATATATATTATATATATATATATTATATATATATTATATATATATAATATGCTATAAGGTAAAGTGCCAAATTGAAAATACATGCTATTTAAAAAATGCATTAAAATTGAAGTCTATGATAAGACATTCTTTTAAAATAATGTATTTATGTACGTCAAGTTGCCTTATTAGTAAAAAATTAGATATTTTATTTATTTAATATAATTTATTGTCAAATTCACTTACATACAACACCCAGTGCTCCTCCCAACAAGTGCCATCCTCAATGCCCATCACCCCTTCTCCCCTCTCCCCTGCCCCCATCCACCCTCAGCTTCTTCTCTGTTTTTAAGTCTCTTGTGGTTTGCCTCCCTCCCTCTCTGTTTGTTAACTATTTTTTTCTCCTTTCCTTCCCCCATGGACTTCTGTTAAGTTTCTCAAGATATGAGTGAATACTGGTGCAAACTCTCTGGAGAAATTAGAGATTTTAAAAAAATAGCTACAGATGGGAAAACAAGTTGGGCATAACAGGGATTTTTGTAAAACCTATTCTTTTTCCTCAAACCATGTAAAAACGACTTCCAGGAAATAATTGGTCAGAAGGTGACATGAGTCATAAAATTCCAAAGACTATAATAAAAGCAAATTAAAATGCTATGTAAGTCTGAGGGGGAAAAAGTTGTTTACTATAAATCCAAAGTAGAAAATACAAAATATAAAAAAATAAGATATTTCCTTTTCGCAGGACTTGGTAGCAAAACACAACATATGGCTTGAAAATACACTGATGACCGTTTTGGGAAACTATTCAGTGGTATCCAATATGAAATCAAAAAATAAATATCATACTGTCTTTAAAATGTAATAAATTAACCTGTGTCTGAACTGTTTAATGAAATCTTCAAGTACTAACTGCCCTGTGAGAGAAACATAATACATAAGTTAAATTGATAGGTTAGAAAGTTAATTGACCAATTTGAACTGGTATCTTCACAATCATGTGCCTGACAGCGTTACACGTTCAAAAAGAATGGCTGTTGACAAGACATTTCAGATAATATGAGAAATTTTACAGGCCTTTAGAAAATGTACATGAAGCTTTGGAATCACCCTTTGGATGACACTATTAGAGAATATGTGAAGTAAGGGCTCTGAAACAGTATTCCCCTATTCCCTGGGACCATAGCTAGTAGTTACCAAATCCACTGTTACCAATATATCATGTTCTACAGAATATGATACAATTGATTTTTTTATTGTATTTTTATCTCCATAATATAGGTCAAAAGCTGAAAAACTGGGATACAATGAATACAGTTTTAGTTTTTTAAACATCTCCACAACTGAAAACCTGTTTTGCGAAGACTTCAAAAATGATGTCATTTTCACAGATAGCCCCCTAGAAATTTACAACTTATAGCAACATTAAGAGATAATGTTGATATTGGGGTGCCTGGGTGGCCTAGTCGGTCAAGCATCTGACTTTGGCTCAGGTCATGATATCATGGATCTGTGAGTTCGAGCCCCGTGTTGGTCCCTGTGCTGACAGCTCAGAGCCTGGAGGCTGCTCCGGATTCTGTGTCTCCCTCTCTCTTTGCCATTCCCCTGCTCATGCTTTCTCTCTCAAAAATAGACAAGTATTTTTTTAAAAAAGGAGATAAATTGATATTAACCCCTTATCAGATATACCATTTGCAAATATCTTTTCCCATTTAATAGGTTGCCTTTTTGGTGTTTTTTGTTTTTTTGTTTGTTTTTTGTAGTTTGTTTCTCTGTGTATAAGCTTTTTATTTTGGTGTAGTCCCAATAGTTTGATTTTGCTTTTGTTTCCCTTGCCTGAGGAGACATTTCTAGGAAAATGTTTCCACAGCTGATGTCAAAGGAATTATTGCCTATGTTTTCTAGGAATTTTATGGTTTCAGATCTCACATTTACATCCTTGATCCATTTTGAGTTTAATTTTACGCTTGTGTTAGAAAGTGGTCCAGTTTCATTCTTCTGCATCTAGCTGTACAGTTTTCCCAACATCATTTGTTGAAGAGACTGTCTTTTCGCGATGGTATATTCTTGCTTTCTTTGCCATCGATTAATTGACCATATAAGGAAATTTATTTCTGGAATTTTTATTCTGTTCCATTGACCTATGTGTTTATTTTTGTGCCAGTACCATACTGGTTTGATGATTACAGCTTTGTAGCATATCTTGAAATCTGGTATTGTGATATATCCAGTTTTGTTCTTGCTCAAAATTGCTTTGGCTATTCAGTTTTTTTGTGTTTCCATATAAATTTTAGGATTATTTGTTCTAGTTCTATGAATAAATGCTGGTGCTATTTTGATATGGATAGTGTTAAATCTGTAGATTGCTTTGAGTACTATGGACACTTTAATTTTTTTTTTTTTTTATTATTTGAGAGAGAGAGGAGAAAGCAGAGAGAGAGAGAGACAGAGAGAGAGAGAGAGAGAGAGAGAGAGAAAGAGAATCTTAAGCAGACTCTATTCTCAGTGCAGAGACTGACATGAGGCTCAATCCTTCAGCCCTGGGATCATGACATGAGCCAAAATCAAGAGTTGGACACTGAACTGACTGAGCCATCCAGGCATCCCAAGCATGGACATTTCAATAATATTCTTTCTTCCAATTCCAATGATCATGGGGTATCTTTCCATTTGTTTGTGTCATCTTCTAATTCTTTCATCACTGTTTTACAGTATTTGAAGTAAGGTCTTTCACCTCCTTGGTTAAGTTTGTTCATAGGCATTTTATCATTTATGGTACAACTGTCAAAGGGATTAATTTGTTTCTCCTATTTCATTATTACTGTATAGGGATGCAACAGATTTCTGTATATTAATTTTATATTTTGTGACGTCATTGAATTCATTTATCAACTCTAGTTTTTTTTTTTTTCTTTTGGTAAATCTTTAGGGTTTTCTATGTAGAGTATGATATCATCTGCAAATAGTGAAAGTTTTACTTCTTCCTTACCAATATGGATGCCTTTTATTCCTTTTTCTTGTCTAATTGCTGTAGCTAGGGCTTCCAGGACTACGTTGAATTAAAGTGATGACAGTGAATATCTTTTTCTTTTTCCTGATCTTACAGAAAAATCTCTCCGTTTTTCACCATTGAGCATTACGTTACTTGTGGGTTTTGCATATGATGGCCTTTATTATTCTAAGATACATTCCCTCTGAACCTACTTTGTTGACAGTATTTATCATGAATGAATGTTATTTTTTGTCAGATGCTTATTCTGCATTTTTTGAGGTGATCATATGGTTCTTATCCTTTCTCTTGTTAATGGGATGTGTCATACTGATTGAATTGCAAATATTGATCCACCCTTTCATCCCTGGAATAATTACTACTTGAAAGTGGTGAATGCTTTTTTAATGTACTGTTAGGTTAGGTTTGCTAATATTTTGTTGAGAATTTTTGCTTTTATGTTCATCAGAGATCTTGGCCTATAGTTTGTTTGTTTGTTTGTTTGTGGTGTCTTTATCTAGTTTTGGTATCAGGGTAATGCTGGTTTCATAGAATAAATTTGGAAGCTTTACCTCCTCTTCTATTTTATGGAATAATTTGAAAAGAATAGGTAGTAACTTTTCTTTAATACTTGGTAGAATTCACGTGTGAAGCCTTCATGTCTTAGACTTGTTCGTTGGGAGTTTTTAAATTACTGATTCACTTTTGTTGCTAGTAAAAGGTCTGTTCATATTTTTAATTTCCTCTTGATTAACTTTGGAAAGTTATATGTTTCCAAATATGCATCCATTTCTTCTCGGTTGTCCAATTTGTTCGCATGTAACTTTTCATAATTCTCTTATAATTTTTGCATTTGTGTGATGTGAGTTGTCATTTCTCCTCTTTCATTTCTGATTATTTATTTATTTATTTATTTATTTATTTATTTTATTATATATCTGATAAGGAGTTAATACCCAAAATATATAAAGAACTTATACAACTCAACACACAAAACCCAAACAATCCAATTTAAAAATGGGCAGAAAACATGAACAGACATTTCTCCAAAGAAAACATACAGATGGCCAACAGACATATGAAAAGATGCTCAACATCAGTAATCATCAGAGAAATGCAAGTTAAAACCCAGCGAGATATCACTTTATGCCTGTCAGATGGCTAAAATAAAAAATACAAGCAATTATAAGTGCTGGCAAAAATACAGAGAAAAAGGAACTGTCATGCACTGTTGGCAGGAATTGGCACAGCCAATGTGGAAAACAGTATGGAGGTTCCTTAAAAAATTAAAAATAGAAATACCATATGATTCAGTAATTCCACTAGTGAATAAAACAAAACATTAATTGAAAAGACATATGCACCCCTTTGTTTACTGCAACATTACTTACAACTGCCAAGATATGGAAGAATTTAAGTTCCCATTCATAGATGGATAGAGAAGTAGTAGTACATATACATATAGTATATTTATGTATGTGTGGGTGTATAATATACTTTATATATATAATATAAATATATATTTATATGTAAATATAAATATAAATATAAATATATAATATACTTTATATATACATATTTATACGTTACATATATATGTATATATATATAAAATGGAATATTAGTCATAGAAAGGAATGGAATCTTGCCATTTACAACAACATGGATGAAACTAGAGGGCATAGTGCTAAGTGAAGTAAGTCAATCAGGGAAAGACAAATACCATATAATTTCACTCATATGTGAAGTTTAAGAAACAAAACAAATAAATAAAAAAGAAGACAAACAAAAAATCAGACTCTTAAATACAGAAAGCAAACTGGTGGTTGCCAGAAGGGAGGTGGGTGGAGGGATAGGTAAAATAGATAAAGGTTAAGAGTACACTTATCATGATGAGCACTGAGAAATGTATATAAATGTGGAATTAAATATTCTACATATGAAAGTAATATAACACTATATTTTAATCACACTTCAATAAAAATCTATCAATTAATTAATTTACAAAAGAGAGATGAGCCAAGTGTTTTTAAAGGTAACATAACACACTGGCAAAACCAAAGATGTGGGGATCAGGAAATTTGTGTGTCTTCTCATAGCTTTATGACCTCAGGTATGACACTGTATGTTTTTAAACCTCTTTTACTTCTGCAAACTGACAATTACACTAGATTCAGTGGTTTTCCAATATTTTGGGTTGTTGTTTATTTGTAGTGAAAGGTTTTTTTAATCTGAAGTCAGATGTGGAACATTAGATTTCAGAATATGTCAGTATGTCTACCAACGTACCTGTCTATCATAAACTAGTCAGGGAGTGAAATCTGAAGCTCATGTAAATAATGATTGGGAGGGTATATAAAATCATGTTTGTTCTTTGAGAATCACATAGTTATCACTGATATCCAAAAATAATTTTGATAAAAGTCGGGTTCAATCAATCGTTGCAAAAGGAAAACAATGATATCTACTGAGGCATTCTAGTATTTCTACAAACCCGAGAGTATAATATTATTTCTTACTACATAGTTTTAACCTTTTGAAAAACTGCTAAAAGATAACTTTTATTTACCAATTGCTAAGTGTCTGGTGCTATTCTAAGCATTCTATGGATAATACTTCTTGTTGGTCTCATTCAACTTGAATTACAGAAGAGGAAACCAAGGCACTGAGATGTGTGGGTACTTGCCTATGACCAGGCAGGGATCAGGTGCTGGAACCGGAATTTTGAACCCAGGCAGCTTAGGTCCATAATCTATGCTTTTCACCCTCTGGTGACTTATAATATAAGTTGATACAGACGAGAACAATCAAGGAATTAAGCTATTCTGGCTGGTTAACTCATTATATAGGCCATGGATTAATGCAGCTTCTAGTTTCACTGTGGATCTTACTCATCTTTCTGTAAATGTAGAATTCCATACCCTTTGCTGAAAATAGCATATGGTTTCATATTTACATTTATACTTATAAAAAATAGTTTTATGGAGCATAAACATCTTTTGTTAATGTGTCTTTATTTTTTTAATATGAAATTTATTGACAAATTGGTTTTTATACAACACCCAGTGCTCATCCCAACAGGTGCCCTCAATACCCATCACCCACCCTCCCCACCCTCCCACCCCCCATCAACCAGTTTGTTCTGTTTTTAAGAATTTCTTATGCTTTGGCTCCCTCCCTCTCTAACTTTTTTTTTTTCCCTTCCCCTCCCCCATGGTCTTCTGTTAAGTTTCTCAGGATCCACATAAGAGTGAAAACATGTGGTATCTGTCATTCTCGGTATGACTTATTTCACTTAGCATCACACTCTCCAGTTCCATCCACGTTGCAACCAAAGGCCAGATTTCATTCTTTCTCATTGCCACGTAGTATTCCATTGTGTATATAAACCACAATTTCTGTATCCATTCATCAGTTGATGGACATTTAGGCTCTTTCCATAATTTGGCTATTGTTCAAAGTGCTGCTATAAACATTGGGGTACAAGTGCCCATATGCATCAGCACTCCTGTATTCCTTGGGTGAATTCCTAGAGTGCTATTGCTGGGTCATAGGGTAGATGTATTTTTAATTTTTTGAGGAACCTCCACACTGTTTTCCAGAGCGGCTACACCAGTTTGCATTCCCACCAACAGTGCGAGAGGGTTCCCGTTTCTCCATATCCTCATCAGCATCTATAGTCTCCTGATTTGTTCACTTTAGCCACTCTGACTGGCATGAGGTGGTATCTGTGTGGTTTTGATACGTGTTTCTCTGATGAGGAGTAACATTGAGCATCTTTTCATGTGCCTGTTGGGCATCCGGATGTCTTCTTTGGAGAAGTGTCTATTCATGTTTTCTGCCCATTTCTTCACTGGATTCTTTGTTTTTCGGGTGTGGAGTTTGGTTAGTTCTTTATAGGTTTTGAATACTAGCCCTTAGTCCAATATGTCCTTTGCAAATATCCTCTCCCATTCCGTTGGTTGCCTTTTAGTTTTGCTGGTTGTTTCCTTTGCTGTGCAGAAGCTTTTTATCTTCATGTGGTCCCAATAGTTCATTTTTGCTTTTAATTCCCTTGTCTTTGGGGATGTGTCAAGTAAGAAATTGCTGCGGCTGAGGTCAGAGAGGTGTTTTCCTGCTTTCTCCTCTAGGGTTTTGATGGTTTCCTGTCTCACATTCAGGTCCTTTATCCATTTTGAGTTTATTTTTGTGAATGGTGTAAGAAAGTGGTCTAGTTTCATCCTTCTGCATGTTGCTGTCCAGTTCTCCCAGCACCATTTGTTAAAGAGACTGTCTTTTTTCTGTTGGATATTCTTTCCTGCTTTGTCAAAGATTAGTTGGCAATACTTTTATGGGTCCAATTCTGGAGTCTCTGTTCTATTCCATTGGTCTATGTGTCTGTTTTTGTGCCAATACCAGGCTGTGTTGATGATTACAGCTTTGTAGTAGAGGCTAAAGTCTGGGATTGTGATGCCTCCTGCTTTGGTTTTCTTCTTCAAAATTACTTTGGCTACTTGGGGTCTTTTGTGGTTCCATACAAATTTTAGGATTGCTTGTTCTAGCTTCAAGAAGAATGCTGGTGCCATTTTGATTGGGATTGCATTGAATGTGTAGATAGCTTTGGGTAGTTTTGACATTTTAAAAATATTTATTCTTCCAATCCATGAGCATGGAATGTTTTTCCATTTCTTTATATCTTCTTCAATTTCCTTCATAAACTTTCTACAGTTTTCAGCATACAGATCTTTTACATGTTTGGTTAGGTTTATTCCTAGGTATTTTATGCTTCTTGGTGCAGTTGTGAATGGGATCAGTTTATTTGTCTTTCTGTTGCTTCATTATTAGTGTATAAGGATGCAACTGATTTCTGTACATTGATTTTGTATCCTGCACCTTTGCTGAATTCATGTATCTGTTCTAGTAGACTTTCAGTGGAGTCTATCGGGTTTTCCATGTATAATATCATGTCATCTGCAAAAAGTGAAAGCTTAACTTCATCTTTGCCAATTTTGATGCCTCTGATTTCCTTTTGTTGTCTGATTGCTGATGCTAGCACTTCCAACACTATGTTAAACAACAACGGTGAGAGTGGACATCCCTGTCGTGTTCCTGATCTCAGGGGGAAAGCTCTCAGTTTCTCCCCATTGAGGATGATATTAGCTGTGGGCTTTTAATAAATGGCTTTTATGATGTTTAAGTATGTTCCTTCTATCCCGACTTTCTTGAGGGTTTTTATTAAGAAAGGATGCTGAATTTTGTCAAATGCTTTCTCTGCATCAATTGACAGGATCACATGGTTCTTATCTTTTCTTTTATTAATTTCTTTTCTTTTATTAAATCTTTATTAATTTATTAATCTTTTCTATTACAAATCACATTGATTGATTTGTGAATGTTGAACCAGCCCTGCATCCCAGGAATGAATCCCACTTGATCATGGTGAATAATTCTCTTTATATGCTGTTGAATTCGATATGCTAATATCTTATTGAGAATTTTTGCATCCATATTCATCAGGGATATTGGCCTGTAGTTTTTTTTTTTTTTTTTTTTTTTTTTTTTTTTTTGCTGGGTCTCTGTCTGGTTTAGGAATCAAAGTAACGCTGGCTTCATAGAATGAGTCTGGAAGTTTTCCTTTCCTTTTCTATTTTTTGGAATAGCTTGAGAAGGATAGGTATTATCTCTGCTTTAAATGTCTGGTAGAATTCCCCAGGGAAGCCATCTGGTCCTGGACTCTTATTTGTTGGGAGATTTTTGATAACTGATTCAATTTCTTCGCTGGTTATGGGTCTGTTCAAGTTTTCTATTTCTTCCTATTTGAGTTTTGGAAGTGTGTGGGTGCTTAAGAATTTGTCCATTTCTTCCAGGTTGTCCAGTTTGCTGGCATATAATTTTTCATAGTATTCCCTGATAATTGCTTGCATTTCTGAGGGATGGGTGTAATAATTCCATTTTCATTCATGATTTTATCTATTTGGGTCATCTCCCTTTTTTTTTGAGAACCCTGGCTAGAGGTTTATCAATTTTGTTTATTTTTTTCAAAAAACCAACTCTTGGTTTCATTGATATGCTCTACAGATTTTTTAGATTCTATATTGTTCATTTCTGCTCTGATCTTTATTATTTCTCTTCGGCTGGGTTTGGGGTGTCTTTGCTGTTCTGCTTCTATTTCCTTTAGGTGTGCTGTTAGATTTTGTATTTGGGATTTTTCTTGTTTCTTGAGATAGGCCTGGATTGCAATGTATTTTCCTCTTGGGACTGCCTTTGCTGCATCCCAAAGCATTTGAATTGTTGTATTTTCATTTTCATTTGTTTCCATATATTTTTTAATTTCTTCTCTAATTGCCTTGTTGACCCATTCATTATTTGGTAGGGTGTTCTTTAACCTCCATGCTTTTGGAGGTTTTCCAGACTTTTTCCTGTAGTTGATTTCAAATTTCATAAGCATTGTGGTCTGAAAGGGTGCATGGTATGATCTCAATTCTTTTATACTTATGAAGGGCTGTTTTGTGACCCAGTATGTCATCTATCTTGAAGAATGTTCCATGTGCACTCGAGAAGAAAGTATATTCTGTTGCTTTGGGATGCAGAGTTCTAAATATATATGTCAAGTCCATCTGATCCAATGTATTATTCAGAGCCCTTGTTTCTTTATTGATCCCGTGTCTAGATGATCTATCCATTGTTGTAAGTGGAGTATTAAAGTCCCCTGCAATTACCACATTCTTATCAATAAGGTTGCTTATGTTTGTATTTGTTTTATATATTTGGGGGCTCCCGTATTTGGCACATAGACATAATTGTTAGTTCTTCCTGATGGATAGACCCTGTGATTATTATATAATGGCCTTCTTCATCTCCTGTTACAGCTTTTAATTTGAAGCCTAGTTCGTCTGATATAAGTATGGCTACTCCAGCTTTCTTTTGACTTCCAGTAGCATGATAGATAGTTCTCCATCTCCTCACTTTCAATCTGAAGGTTTCCTCAGGTCTAAAACGAGTCTCTTGTAGACAGCAAATAGATGGGTCTTGTTTTTTTTTTTTTTATCCATTCTGATACACAATGTCTTTTGGTTGGAGCATTTAGTCCATTTGCATTCAGCGTTATTATTGAAAGATATGGGTTTGGAGTCATTGTGATGTCTGTAGGTTTCATGCTTGTAGTGATGTCTCTGGTACTTTGTGGTCCTTGCAACAGTTCACTCACAGAATCCCCCTTAGGACCTCTTGTAGGGCTGGTTTAGTGGTGATGAATTCCTTCAGTTTTTGTTTGTTTGGGAAGACCTTTATCTCTCCTTCTATTCTAAATTACACACTTGCTGAATAAAGAATTCTCAGCTGCATATGTTTTCTGTTCATCACATTGAAGATATCCTGCAATTCCTTTCTGGCCTTCCAAGTTTCCGTAGATAGGTCTGCCACTAGTCTTATGGGTCTCCCTTTGTAGATTAGAGCCTGTTTATCCCTAGCTGCTTTCAGAATTTTCTCTTTATCCTTGTATTTTGCCAGTTTCACTGTGATATGTCACACAGAAGATCAATTCAAATTACGTCTGAAGGGAGTTCTCTGTGCCTCTTGGATTTCAATGCCTTTTTCCTTCCCCAGATCAGGGAAGTTCTCAGCTATGATTTGTTCAAGTACACCTTAAGCCCCTTTCTCTCTCTCTTCCTCTTCTGGAATTCCTACTATATGGATAGTGTTCAGTTTGATTGCATTACTGAGTTCTCTAATTCTCCCCTCATACTCCTGGATTTTTTATCTTTCTTTTTCTCATCTTCCTCTTCTTCCATAATTTTCTCTTCTAATTCACGTATTCTCTTCTCTGCCTCTTCAACTCGTGCTGTGGTCACCTCCATTTTATTTTGCACCTCACTTATAGCATTTTTTGGCTCCTCATGACTATTTCTTAGTCCCCTGATCTCTGTAGCAATAGATTCTCTGCTGTCCTCTATACTTTTTTCAAGCCAGTGATTAATTTTATGACTATTATTCTAAATTCTTGTTTTGTTATATTGCTTAAACCGTTTTTGATCAATTCGTTAGCTGTTGCTACTTCCTGGAGTTTCTTTTGAGGAGAATTCTTCCATTTCATCATTTTCGATAGTCCCTGGAGTGGTGCGGAACAGCAGGGCTCTTCCCCTGTGCGGTCTGGAGTAACTTGTGTTGGTGGGCAGGACCGCAGTCACACCTGATGTCTGCCCCCAGCCCACCACTGGGGCCACAGTCAGACTGGTGTGTGTACCTTCTCTTCCTCTCTCCCAGGGGCAGGACTCACTGTAGAGTGGTGTGGCCCCTGTCTGGGCTACTTGCACACTGCCAGGCTTGTGGTGCTGCTTTGATGGGATCTGGCATATTAGCCGGGGTGGATCTGCAAGGTGCACAGGGGCGGGAGGGGCAGGCTCAGCTTGCTTTGCCGTTGGTGGTCCCCTGCGGGAGGGGCCCTGCAGCACTGGGAGGGAGGCCGACCCCTTGGAGGGATGGATCCACAGAAGCACAGCGTTGGGTGTTTGCACGGTGCAAGCAAGTTCCCTGACGGGAACTGGTTCCCTTTGGGATTTCGGCTGGGGGATAGGAGAGGGAGATGGTGCTGGCCAGTGTCTTTGTTCCCCGCCTAGCTGATCTCTGTCTTCTGGGGCTCAACACCTCTCCCTCCTGGTGTCCTCTCACCCTCCTGCTCTCTGAGCAGAGCTGTTGACTTATAACATTCCAGATGTTAAGTACCGCTGGCTGTCAACACACACTCTGTCCGGCCCCTCTGCTTTTGCAAGCCAGACTCGGGGGCTCTGCCTTGCTGGGTGGGCTGCTCCTCCACCACCCTAGCTCCCTTCTGCCAGTCCGTGTAGCATGCACCCCTTCTCTGCCCTTCCTACCCTATTCTGTGGGCCTCTTGTCTATGCTTGGCTCCAGAGAGTCTGTCCTGCTAGTCTTCTGGCGGTTTTCTGGGTTATTTAGGCAGGTGTGGGTGGAATCTAAGTGATCAGCAGGACGAGGCGAGCCCAGCATCCTCCTATGCTGCCATCTTCCAGTCTCTCTGCACATATCCATCTTCTAATATAAAACTCTAAAAGCAGGAGTGTTTGACTGTAACCCTTGCACATATTTTGTTTTTAAGTTATCCTTTTTTTTTCCAGCTAAAACTCCAAAGTAAATCACAGGGTGAACCTCAATGCACATGTAAAGCTTTTACTTATTTAATGTGTGTCAATGAGAGTAATTTTGTTGTCTTAAAGATGTTAAAAATTGAAATCAAGGGCTTGAAAATACAGTTGTAGGTAATATCTCTTATTGCTCTATTTTGGTTTGATTGTACCATATGCGGATCATCTTGATTGACACAGATTTGTAGTTGCAAAGATAACTTTTTTCCCAGACGTCACCTTGCAATTTCAGGATAATCTTTCAAGGCCTGGTGGATAAGTAGATGGTGGGAAATATTGAAGTTGAAGCACTGTTATCATAAATATAAAATGAGGAAAAGAAAACCCAAAAGTGGTAATACTCTACAATAAAGTGTTGTTCATTTGTTATTTATCCATTTGCACTTTTATTCTGACATGTGGAACTACTGAGAAAATGCATCTGAGCCTCACTAATGGGGCTTGATAACAGGTACATTTGGTTGAATAATACACTCACTTATACTGATTTACAATAATGAATAGGCTCAGAGGCCTAAATTTTTTTTTAATGGGGAAACACTGTATTGAACTGTACTTTCTTAATTCATGGTAAGATTTACAAGAAATTCAAGTACATGCACAGAAATCGCTGGAAATGCTTTAATAGCTGCACACGATGAGTTAACCCTGAAGAACACATTGATGTGTTAGTGATTCTGAAGGGTTGCAACTTAATACAAAATATATTTGCTATGGATGTTGTCTCTCATCATAACTTTTAAAGAGTTAAAATATATTAAAATTTTTTTTAATTATAAGTAATTGGTTATAGAGCCTCCCAAACACCACCACAGGACTTGTTTACATTTTGAAAACAATTAAACATTGATTCTAAAACATGAATCAATGTGTGATGCTACAAATTTTAAAATTACTATTGGCTATTAAAGTTGTGGCTGCATTGGTTTGTTGTTGGCAGATATTTTGACAGATGTATTTTGCTTATCCTCTGTCAGACTTTGAATGGAGAACACATATAAAAAGAAGTACAATATTTTAGGTTTGATACTTTCATGCTATATTGTTTAATTTTTATCAGGAAAATCTGGAATAATCTGGATTTACACGACCAACCACTATGGGGATTAAAACTCATTCCGAGGCCAAAGTGGTAACACCAATGCAAAAATGCCTTCCTTCTTTCCTAAAAATGTTTGCATTCCTGTGTGTATGTGGGCACCAAGAATGTAAATGGAGATTTAGTACAGTCAAAAGGTAAAAGCATTTCTTACACTTGTCGGAATGGCTAAGATAAAAAACACAAGAAATAACAAGTGTTGGTGAGGATGTGGCAAAAAAGAAACGCTGTGCACTTCTGGTGGAAAGGCAAATTGGTGAAGCCACTGTAGAAAGCAGCGTGGAGGTTCCTCAAAAATTTAAAAATCGAAACACCATATGATCCAATAATTCCACTACTGGGTATTTATCCAAAGAAAACAAAAACACTAATTCAAAGAGCTGTATGTACCTCTATGCTTACTGCGTTATAAGTCACAATAGCTAAAGTATGGAAGCAACCTAAGTGTCCACGGATAAACAAATGGAGAAGGGATATGTGGTATATACACAATGGGATATCACCCAGCCACAAAAAGAATGAGATATTGCCATTTGTGAAAACATGGATGGACCCAGTGGATATATGCTAAATGAAGTAATTCAGATTGAGAAAAACAAATACCATATAATTCCACCCATATGTGGAATCTAACAACATAACAAATGAATAAATAAACAAATAAAATGCAGAATCACACCTATGAATACAAAGAACAAACTGATGGTTGCCAGAGGGAAAGGGATAACAAGATGGGCAAAATAATTGAAAGGGAGTGGGAGACACAGACTTCCAGTTATGGAATGAATAAGTTAAAGGAGTAAAAGACACAGCATAGGGAAGAGAGGCAATGATACTGTAATAGCATTGTATGGTGACAGATGGTAGCTACACTTGTGAATATAGCACAATATATAGAGGAGTCACATAATTATGTTGTACACCTAAAACTAATGTAACATTGTGTGTCAACCATTCTCAAATACAAAAGTATTATACAGGTATGAAAATAAGTATGTTGGTCAAGACTAATAGTATCTCTCTTTTGAATGTGTTTGTAAAGAAATTAGCCTTTCAACAAGCCTTGAATATGTACCATTTTGTTCTTTTTCCTCTCCTTTAACTGTGTAAATTATCAGCCTCTGCAATTACTCTTTCAACATGTCATGTATCTGTCCCCTATGTTCATTCTCCTTGTAAGCCATATAGTCCCGGCTATCTGTGTGCATTACTGCAAAATACGGTCTCTGTGCTTCTAAAAATTCTGCCTCTTTTCTCCAGATTAATCGTGAAAATGATTTTATATTGTCAAACCTTTTATCGAAAAATACTACAAGGATTCCACATTTCTTCCATGATAAGTTCCAAACAATTCAGCATGAAATTCACAACATACAATGCACATACACACAGCTTTTCAATCTAATCCGCTCATTCCTAGTGTAAACCCCACTACTCTATATATGCCAGTCTCCTTACTGTTTCAACTATCCTTTCTTGTTATTTAAAAATTCATGAGTTTGCTTAAGATTTAGAAAGACCTATCCTTCCTCATTTTAACAGAATTTTCCTATTCTTTAAAAACATTTTAACATTTATTCATTTTTGAGAGCTAGAGAGACAGAGCACAAGCAGGCCAAGGGCAGAGGGAGAGGGAGATACAGAATCTGAAGCAGGCTCCAGGCTCTGAGCTGTCAGCACAGAGCTGGATGTGGGGCTTGAACTCACAGATGGCAACATCATGACCTCAGACTAAGTCGGAAGCTTAACTGACTGAGCCACCCAGGTGCCCCCAGAATTTTACTATTCTTGATAGTAATAAGGAATTATCATGTCATTGTGATAATATTTTGTTTTCCATTTATTTTATTATTTTATTTTATTTAAAAAAATTTTTTTTTTAACGTTTATTCATTTTTGAGACAGAGAGAGACAGAGCATGAATGGGGGAGGGTCAGAGAGAGAGGGAGACACAGAATCTGAAACATGCTCCAGGCTCTGAGCAGTCAGCACAGAGCCCGATGCGGGGCTCGAACTCACATACCGCGAGATCGTGACCTGAGCCGAAGTCGGACACCCAACCGACTGAGCCACCCAGGCGCCCCTATTTTATTTTACTTTAATTATTTTATTTGTTCTTTTGAAGGGTGTGGTGATTTCACCTGAGAAGTAACTTTTGCTTTGTTAATTTTGCTTCCCTGTTTCTTTTCAAGCTTCTTCTATTTTTTAAAATATTTTTTAAATGTTTATTGAGAGAGAGAGAGAGAGAGACAGAGAGAGACAGCAGGGGGTGGGGTAGAAAGGGAGGGAGAGGGAGAGAGAATCCCAAGCAGGGGCTTGAACCCACAAACCATGAGATCATGACCTAAGTAAAATCAAGAGTCAGATGCTTAGCCGGCTGAGCCACCCAGGCACCTCATAAACTTATTGTATTTTCATTTCATGATATAGGACATACAGTTGTCCATAAACAGCAATAGCAGGGCATTAGCTAGATGATGTGAGAGAAACTGAAGCTGGTCATATTGGCTAAAACTTATCTAAAAATGATGACCTTGTAATTTACTGACACATACCATTTGCTTGCCCTAACAATGTTCAATTACTTACTTCCCTGTAATTCATTTGTTTAACAAGTATGTATTGTGCATTGTTCTGGGTGCTAATGACATAATGGTGAACAAAGGAGAGCGAGTCCCCTAGTCTCCCCGAGTGTACCTTCTAGTGGGGCAGAAAGGCACTAATCTGCAATAGCCCAAGCGAATATGACAAGGGATAAAAAAGCACTGTATCAGCCTACAATAGGGCACTGACCTAGGGAGAAAACTCTGGGAACTTTTCTTGAAGGAGTGATCTTGCACGAACTCAAAGAGGGGACGGAGGAGTATTCTAGCAGTGGGAACAGCACGGTTAAAGATCTTGCAGTAGAAGGGAACATGCTGGTTCAGAACATGAAAGAAGAGCAGAGTGACTGAAAAAGAGAAGGCAAATGTGAAGGAAAAAGTAAGGGAAATGTAATGGAAGATGAAGCTGGAGAGATAAAGCTGGAGGCAACTACCAGACTTGTGTTAAGCCCACATAATGAGATTTCTTATTACCTTAAGAGCACAGGGAAGCCAGAGAGGCTTTAATCTGGGGGAATGATATATGCAGGACAAGACTTAATACTAATTGGTGATTAAGAAGATATAATTTGCAGGTTTAAAGCACAGACAATAAGAGTAAACCCTTGGGAATTGTTAAGAGGCCCATTAAATGCTATGCTATTTTGTTTATATAAAGCACTTTAAGTTATAATTCAAAAGCATATTCTATGTGCTGACATTTGGAGACTATATGATGTCTGATTAAATGGCAACTAGAGTCCTCTTATAAATAATCCATAAAGACTAGGAATGACCCAATGTTTTTATTTTTTTAATCTTTATTTTTTGAGAGAGAGACATAGTGTGAGCAGGGGAGGAGCAGAGAGAGAGGGAGACACAGAATCTGAAGCAGGCTCCAGGCCCTGAGCTGGCAGCACAGAGCCCAATGCGGGGCTTGAACTCACGAACCAAGAGATCATGACCTGAGCCGAAAGTTGGACACTCAACCGACTGAGCCACCCAGGTGCCCCGACCCAATGTTTTTAAATTAAAACAGTGGAACTGAAGAAGTGACCAAAATGTTTATGTAATAGGAATTTGATGTATCCAAGGATTCCTAAGCAACTTTACCCGTGTGCTCCTGGTTTGCTCCCAGCTGAGGTTAGAAATGACTTGAAATTGTTACCACCTGACAGCTGCTGACATATTTGAAATTAATCAACTCTCGCCTTAGCTATTAGAGCAGGTGTCTATATAGTAAGCCAACATCCTAATTGCTACCAATTGGTTTTTTCTTTAGCAAAGTCAGTAAAAAGGTCAGAGATCAAGTTGTCTAATCACATAAATAAGAAATGGAAAAGACCACCTTAAGCACTTTTCCTCTTCCCTTGAGACCAGAACAAATTTGTTTCCTATCATTTTTCCTTAAGTGTTTTGCCCAGTCTGATTTAAATGTATCAAATCATATGAATTCTTTGCTTTCCTCATAAAACCTCTAAACCACTTTACTTTTTTCCCCACTTGTTTTCTTCTTTGCTACCTTAGTAAACATCTTAAAGAATTCCTGTTTTTTCTCTGTATTCCCAGGATTCAGAGAGTAAACTGAGATGTTCACTTAAGTCAGGAAGAAGGAATGAGCTGGAAAACAACTGCGTAATTACCTCAGTGGGTGGTCCTTGTATAAAGGAATAAAATGTATCAGAAGGCAGGGATTTTAGTAACTATGAGCTATCCATAATACCATACCATAGTCCTAAAGATGATGTGCTATTACGATGAAATATTATTGAAAACAAAAAAATCACCATAATTTGTAAATAAAATACGTTAAAGGACGGAGGGAAAATAGGAATCTGTGATCTGAAATATTTTGTTTTATTTTTTAAGGCTGGGTAGAGTGAATGCAGTTTATGCCTGTAACAAATACTCAACAACCAGACCTTGAGATGTAGGTAGTTGAAAGGAGTTATCATCTGTGCTATAGACTGAATGCTTGTATCCTCCCCAAATTGGTATGTTAAATCCTAACTCCCACTGTGATGGTATTTGGAGGTGGGGCCTTTGTATAGTAATTAGGTCAAGAGGGCAGAGCCCTCATAAATGGGATTAGTGCCCTTATAAATGAGACCCCAGAGAGCTTCGGTCCCCATTCCCATTCTACCATGTGAGAACACAGGGAGAACACTGCTGTCTGTGTGAACCAGAAAACAAGCTCTTACTAGACACCAAATGTGCTGGTGCCTTGATGTTGGACTTTCCAGCCTCCAGAACAATTAGAAATGAGTATCTGTTGCTTATAAGCCATCCAGTCTATGGTATTCTATTCCAGCAGCCCAAATAGACTAAGACAACATGTATTTGGAATTATCAGAAAAGCATTTCTACTGGTAAGTTCTTTTTTACATTATCAGAAAATATCTTTTAAAGGTATTCTTTTCATGTCCTCATAATATGACCTTATAATATTTCTTATTTCACAATGTAGGGAAGTGAAATTAAGTAGTGTAGTAAGTGAGAAGCAAAAATAAAACCCCTCAATCAGAACTGAGGGGTTTTATTTTTCAGAGCCTACTTATTTCCCCATTACCATCTGTTAGGTTTTTCCTTTTATAGTGTATTTTTTTTTAATCATATATGAGGGCCAAGTGGACTGTTTCTGAGTTATGACAAAGAAATCTTGTAGCTGTGGGGTTAGTGGTAAGGAGGGGAAAAACCTTGTGTTGAACAAAGCATTTAACAGTTTGGTGTTTCACACATGGAGAAACCATCTTGAGGTCATCTAACACCTGTTTTTCCAGATTCGGATATATCTGGCTTACATAAACTCCTTTATTCTCCTTTTTGAGTGAAGGATTTTACTGCTAATTAGCCATAGGGAAACAGAATGTCAATAGCAGAAATAATGTGGGAAATTAATAAAACTCATGATGTGTGATCCCTGATCGTTATCTTGTAACTTCTTTATAGAATTTAATAGTAATTCTAAACAGATATTAATTGTGAATCTTCCAGAAAAATGAGAGAGAGGAAAATTTAAGAACTGATAATTTTCTACAGAAATTACTCATAGACCCTGGGGTTTCCCAATTGCTCACTTGTTGGAAGAACATTTACAGAAAACATCAGACAATGACTTTATAACCAGGCCATAAAATGGAAAGTCTACATTATTATTCTTTTGATTTAGGCTTTATCAGCATGACTCTACTAAAATTTATCTTCCACAGGGTGCCTGGCACATGGTGTGACCTCTTAATCTGTTTGTAGAATGAATTGTTTGGAAGCCAAACTCAGTTAATCGATAGAAACTGCAGGTCATTGAAGTGTAAGGGTAACTAGGAGGTACATCAAAGATAATGTGAACAATTAGGTCTTTCATTGGTAAAATGTATTGCTTATCTTCCATTATTGGGAGCACCATGACTTTCATTCAGATATCCCACACCCTCATGCAGCTAAAGAAGATTTTATGTTGTTTCTTTCCCAAGTTTGATTTTTTTTTTTACTTTCTGTAATTTATTTTTATAATTTACATCCAAGTTAGTTAGCACATGGTGCAACAGTGATTTCAAGAGCAGATTCCTTAAGCCCCTTACCCATATGCACACTTTGATTTTGAAATTTTCCTTGATCTGGAATAATTTTTTAAAAAAATAAATAGTTATATAAAAGTTAAAAATGAAGATTTGGTTCTTTATTCACACAGACTATTGTTATTGCTCTTGTGCCAACTAGTCAAGTAACTACTGTAGGGCAGACCAGTATGCTAAGTATTAGGAATGGGACTGTGTTTTCCAAGCATTTGCTGAACAATTAATAATAACACTAATGCTAAAAAAAATGTATAATTCCTATTGGCTGTGAAACTCAGTTATCTCTTCATAATTGTATGTATTTTAATACTTTATAAATCTGAATCCAATCAGGAAATAAAACCATATAGTAATTTGAGCAGGAAGAGTTTAATATAAAGAATTATTAGATATAACAGGGGATTGGAAAAAACAAGGGGTTGCCTACTAAGAATTAAGGGGAACTCTAACAAATCTGGAAATGGAACATACAAGGAACAGTCAGCACCCTAGAGCTGAGATAAGGTATCCACAGAAGAGTCTCCCTTCCCCAAAGCCTGAGATCCAGAGTCTGTTGGAGAGAAAATAATACTGACTCACTGAAAGGGTAGTTGTTATGGTGGAACTTGCAGGAAATCTGTCCTTCAGAACTTGCCAACACTCACTCTTTTGGTGATTATCTAGGAAAAGCTATTCTTGGAGAGCTGTGTCATCAGAGGCACTGTCTTATGAAACCACCCAGGGGTACGGTGGGGAAGCTTTTGATACCTGAGTGGTACTGATTACTGCACTGCAGAAGCCTAGTGCTGAAGAAGCTACTTATTTATTTATTTTAGTGTTTGTTTTTGGGAGAGAGAGACAGAGTCTGAGCAGGGGAGGGGCAGAGAGAGAAAGAGAGAGAGAGAGAGAGAAAGAGAATACAAAACAGGTTCCAGGCTTTGAGCTGTCAGCACAGTGCCCAATGCGGGGCTCCAACTTGGAAATAGCAAGATCATGATCTGAGCTGAAGTCGGACACTCAACTGACTGATCCACCCAGGAGCCCTGAAGCTACCTATTTTCAAATGTAGGTTTTATTATTCAGGTATGGTGAGGTCAATGGATCAGGAGATGATTGCTATTGAAAAGACAGTTACATTCACACATCCCAAGAGGAGGGGGCATGCCATCGGGGGAAGCACCAGTGTCAGCTGAGAGGCAAAGAGAGTGAGATGAAAATGTGGCAAGAAACTTTATTGTTTCGGAGGGAAGAAAAAGGCAATTCAGTGTAAGCAGGCTTATGATTGGTTAGTTTGAATAATTTCAGTAGCTTCTGGGCATAGGAACTGTCTCTAGTAGTCTGGTACTGACTCAGGGACGACTGGGGCAAGAGGAGAGTGACTCAGAGTATGAGAACTCGGTAAAGGGAAATCCTTAGGGATTAGGCTCTGGATTGGTCAGTATGCTTATGAAAGAAGCTCTTGCAGGCAAGTTGTTTGCTTTCTATAGACATAAGCTAACACTGGGAAGGGCAATCCCTCCAGTGTCAGCAAGGCCCCAGTGTGTCAAAGCATCAGAATAGAAAATAAAAGAATGGTTAATATACAACCCCCACTGCAGAAGGTGTGCATTAGGGAAGCTTTCTGCACTGTCAGCAGCAGACGATGGAGAGGCTGCCCTCGCTGTAGTAACCAGGTATTAGAGGAGCTGTGCATTTATAAAGTCTTCCAAGAGAGCACAATGGAAAACTAATCCAGCAATATCTTTCCAGCCCCCTTTACTGACAAAGCTTAACATCAATACAAGTAGAATCTTGTTAAAAGTAGAATCTTTAAAGGGTTCATCTACATTTTTGCAGAACAGGTAATAAAATGTGGATTTGGAGCTAAAAGGCAATCTATTTGTTGATTTTGATAACTGAATGTCTCTATTCAAGTCAATTCAACACGTTGTTTTGAAATCTCACCCAGTGTATCAAAATGGAGTTAGAATCAATCCCAGGTTGGGCTGAGATAGTTGGTCCTTTATACCCTTGCATTATTCTGTCACTGGATATGGTTGCCTAAGAAGTGTCAAAACTGAGGCAGTGCCTGACATATAATAGGTGCTTGAGAAAAATGTTTTAAATTTGTGGTTATTATTATCATTTTTTTATAACTCAATGGGATTCTTGCTGTGTCCCATTATACCCTTTGGGAACCAGGACTTCTAAGCCTGTGATGGGCAGAACTGCAAGCCCAGGTAGCACAGACTCCCAAGTGGGTCACTGGAAGTAACGATAAGTCATTTTGTTGTTGTTGGATTCATCTATTCTTTCTATTGGGAGTAGAGTGTCACATAAAGGTCTTTGATGTAAAGTGTATACTTCTTTATTGCATCCTAGAGGATGGTGCCCCATTTTCATAATGTGTCATCTTCAAACTGCCACTTTAGCTATGACTTTAAGAAGCTGTTCTGTTCTGTCAGGTCAGTAGATTTTGGATGGTGTAGAATGTAATACAGTCCTCACTCCTGGTTCCACTCTGGCATCTTCTTTGCTCTAAAATGTGTTCCCTTCTCTGATGTCATATTCATGTGGGGCCTTGGGCAAGTAAATCCTGTAGGCAAGACAGAAAAGAACATACCAGAGTTCCTGTTTCTTCCCATCAGAGAGAATTTCTGGTTGTTCCCTTCAGGGCAGAAGAGGTCCAATGTGGTCATCTTGACTCTCACTATCCTGTTATACAACCCTTGAGGGATTACCCTAAATAAGGAACCCAACATTATTAGTTTCTCTTTCTGGGGACTATGCATAAGTTTCATCTCTATCTCAATGGACACATTACAGTCAGGTGGAATGAAAGGCTTAACTACAAATGGACAAATTATTTTGTCTGCTGAGTTGTTTTGTACTTCTTCTCTGGTGGATACTCCCTGTAGGTATGAGGGTGTGATACACGGATCTTCATACTTGATTCCCATTTCTATATGTACATTCAATACATCTCTATTCCAGAATTTCTTGTCTCTGACACTGCTCTTTTTCTTTCTAGGCCCCTGACTAGCCAGGCAAACCATTGTCCCTGTCCATGATTTCATGTATATTCTAATCTAAAGCCACTTCTTGTTTCACACAAAGTAGATGATCAGGTGCACTGCACAAAGTTCTGTCCATTGTGAGGATCCCAACACACTTTATATGTTTTAAATCCATTTGAATATACTAGTTCATAAGCACGAGAAATAAAGTTACTTAAACTTCAGACTGGATCCCATGGAGAGCTTTCTCTTGCTCTGAGCCTCATGAGTTTGGCATTTCAGATTTATTTGAAATAGCCCCCATTGGATTCTGCTTTCAGTTAACCAAGTAGGCAAACAATTTAAATCAGTCCCAATTCTATATGTTAGCACTCTGAATCACAACCCTTAAGGGCACTGATACCAATAAATTCAGTCCAACTTAAAATTAGAATCTTCCATATTCATTCCAGCACCCTCAGGATCAAGTTCCTCCCACATTTCTCCAGCTTTACTAGTATGGTGCAAACTTGAAACTGAATATTTGTAGAAGTAAGCATGAAGTTATGGCCCATGATATGTCAGCTTGCAATGATGGAATTGCCATAGCATCGTAGTTCTTAACTGAGGATAATTCTGCTACTACTTTCTTCCCCAGGATTGATGAGATACTTTGGGTTGTCACAACTAGAGAGGTAGGTGTTAGTAGCATCAAGTAAGTAGAGGTCAGGGATGCTGTTAAACGTCCTATAATACACATGGCAGCTTCAACACAAACACACAAAATTATCTGGCCAAAATATCAATAGTGCTTGCTGGTGGGAATGCAAACTGGTGCAGACACTCTGGAGAACAGTATGGAGATTCCTCAAAAAACTACAAATAGAACTGCCCTATGGCCCAGCAATTGCACTACTAGGTATTTACCCAGAGGATACAAAAATGCACATTCATAGGGATACATACACCCCGGTGTTTATAGCAGCATTATCAACAAGAGCCAAACTATGGAGAAAACCCAAATGTCCACCCACTAATGAATGGATAAACAAGATGTGGTATATATATGCAAGGGAATATTACTCAGCCATCAAAAAAAATGAAATCTTGGCATTTGCAATGACGTGGATAGAGCTAGAATGTATTATGCTAAGTGAAATAAGTCAGTCAGAGAAAGAAAAATATCCTACGATTTCATTCACATGTGGAATTTAAGAAACAAAACAGATGACCATATGGGGGAGAAAAGAGACAAAAGGAAAATAAACTACAAGACACTCTTAATGATAGGAAGCAAACTGAGGGTTGATGAAGAAGGTGGTGGGAGTGGGAAGATGGGCTAGATGGGTGATAGGTATTAAGAAGGGTACTTGTGATGAGCACTGGGTGTTGTAGGTAAGTGATGAATCATTGAATTCTACTTCTGAAACTAAAATTGCACCATATATTAACCAACTAAAATATAAAAAGAGAGTCAATAGTGCTGACGTTGAGAAACCTGCTAGACTCAGAGAAGTGGTTATGCTGGGGTAAAGAAAACCCACTATGGGAAGAGACAGATGATGTACTTTTAGCAAAAGATGGGTTCATTGATGGCTCTGTAACCCAGAGATGACAGAAAGAAAAGCCATTAAAGAACTAGGCTCTCTAATGGCAATGGGGATGATACAACCCAACTAATGGTTATTGCCCAGTTCCTGAATGTATACTTAGAATAGAGTAGAAGTACTTAGTAGTTGGTACAAAGCCACATTTGGGTTTGTACATATGTGGGTTAAGAGCTATCATTATTCTGGGTTAAGAGCTATCATTATTCTGTATTTCTATAGCCATCCACTTCCCTTTACAAATCAGTTTGCTCTCCTGAAAAATCTAGATAACTAGTAGGGGATAATGATGTTCCTAGTTAGAAAAGAATCAACATTCAGCAACTATTATAGGGATGCAAGTAACTAAAATTTCCCACTAAAAATTTCAAAAAGTTTCCCTTGAATTAGTAGAAATCATCAGCAGTAATGTAGCTTCACTATTTTTCCTTGTTCATAATGATTTGGATCTCTCATTTGGACGGATCCAGAAAAGTAAAGAGTTTGTTCTGTATTAGGTACAAATATGTCAAAATAACACAAGAGAACAATAGTGGAAATGACAACAAAAATGAACTTGGGCTCTGCTTATGCATCTACCAAAACATAAAATATGTTTCCTTTGTTTCCTCTCTTTAAGTGCAGACTGGAAACCCAAGCTTATATTTCCAATCTAAGTCACTTAGCTGCTATCTAGAGAGTTAAAGATTCAAAATTTTATACATAAAAGTGGTTTAAAGTTTTATTATATGAATAAGGAAATTGAATCTCAGGAAACTGAAATTACTTCCCCAAGGTCAAACAGTGTTTTAATTGGCTGTTATCCAGTATTTTAGTTTAGATTTCTGTGTTCCCATTTAATGCTATTGCCATGAAATAACAAAACTTGAACTCCTGGGATAGTCAAAATAATTTTAGTTAATTAAAAATCATGCTATGTAATTCTGTTTTAAATGCACTTTATTTACTTGGGTCTAAACATATTTTTAGCCCCAAATGAAGACATCCATATTAAATATATCTTTTTTAGAATACCCAGTTTATTTGACATCCCTAAAAGACTCATTTTGTTTCTAATGTAATTTCCAACTTTCAGCATAAGACCATGAGAATCTAAGGATTGATATCTAGGATTTATTTCCATTATTACTGATACTGTACATGCTCTTGATAAATTGCTTTGTTCTTTGTGCTTCTGTTTCCATACTAATAACTCTGCCTTTGTTCTCCACCTCATCTCAGTGGGATGCAGATGGATAAAAGCACAAAAGAGTTGTTGTTGTGAAGACAAAGTGGTAAGAGGAAAAGGTTTTAAATAGAAGTTTCCTGGTGTATAATTTAAGAGTAACAGCATTGGGCTACACAGTGACTAAGTATGATTGAGCCAGATACTTGGTGGAGAAGAGGTAAAGGAAGAATAAAGAATAATAGAGTGTGTTGGAGAATTTCGAAGTCCTAGGGCTTATGTTACAATCCTTGTTTTCTACTTACAAAGAGAATTACTTTCGTATGTGGCTATTTGTCTTCAATTCTCATCCAATTCAGGAAAGACAAAATATTATTCTTTGAGTCTCACTGTACAAAGAAAATCAAGATGTGAATGCTAAAAATATAATTTCATAGATAATGTCTAAAAGTGACTTCATATTATAAATTTAAATCCTAAAATATAAGTAAAACGAATATTCTCATTTTTATCATAAACTTTTTTCTAATACCATCCAAAATACTGTGGACTGGGACTTCAAATAGGATGAAGAAGCTCAGTAAAACCTATTATCTCACTTATTATAAGGTTGTATGTCAAAAGCTTTCTCTATTCTAGCTAATGCATTTTAACTTATACTTTACATCTTATGCTATATTAGCTCTAAATTTCTTCCTGTGTTACTGTTTCATTTTCCTTTGACAAATGTTTGTCATTTCCTGAACCAAATATATATTCATCTATTCAACAAATACTTATTGAATACCTTTAAGTCACAAAATTAACTCCTAAGGATCAGAAGAGAATGGTTCCCGACTTTGAGAATCTGACCGTATTAAATAGCACAAGTAAACTAAATGCACTTGGTTCAGCAGTAAAATCTATGCAATCAGGCGGTTGAATGGAAAATCAAAACCATTTACTAAATTTTTATTTTCAAATATCCAGTTACTTTATCTAAAGAAAATATTTCACTCAAAATATTCAAAATCAGAATGACAAAACATCATTTAAGGAAATTCTATATTTTATTTTCCTCACAAAATATAAATACTGAATATTTATCTAGTTTTGAAAATCATTAATCCCATTCCTCAAATAAATTAAATTGAAAACTCTTATTTCATTTGTATTAAAATGTTTCTATTGAAAGAGTTATTATTTTAAAAATCACTTATGTTACTTTGTATGTATCCTATTGTGACTGATTAAATTTTGTGACAGAAGAGACTTAAATCTTTTTAACTCATTGATACATTTTATAGCTGAACATATTGCCTATTGTAGAGAACATTTCATGTGCACTTAAAAGAATGTTTATTCCACAACTTGAGGAGTATATGGTCAAAGTGATTGATAGTAGTATCAACATAGTCTGTTTAGTTAGGTAATTAGTTATTGTACAATCATTTACTCAGATGGTTGTTAAAAGCTCTAAATATGATTTTGGGTTAGTCATGGTCTACCTTTAGTTCTGTCATATTTTGCTTTATTTTTGTAAAGAATGAACCCTTCTATCATTTTACATTCATTCTCTCTGTTATTCATATTTCAGGTACATCTTTTACAGACAAATGTAATTGAGTATTGTTTTTTTTTATTTATTTCTTTTTTGAATATTAGTTCTCACTTTTGAATCCAGTCTAACAAACAGATCAATTTGTCTAATGTACTTGAAGTTCAAAAAAGAGTGTAGAGAGACTGGGAAAGAAAAATATTTGAAAAAAATGATATTGTCTCATAGATCACAGTTTCTCTATTTGTTCATTTTGTAAACACTTTTCCCCCTCTCTTCTTCATATTAGACAGTTGCTATTGATTTTCTCTTCCTGTTTACTGCCCTTCCATTCTGTTCTCTCCAATATAATCCCAAGACCACACAATGGATTTTTAAATTTCAGATACTGTAATTTTTAGTTCTAGAATTTCTAATTTGAGTCTTTTTAAACCAGTTCCAATTTATCCTCTGAGATTCCTCTCTGGTGCATTTCATATGATAATTTTCTTTAAGCTAGTCACTGAACATATTTATTAGCTGTTTTAAAGTCCAGGTCTGCTAATTCTTAGTGATCTCATGGTCTGGATCTATTGAATGGCTTTTATCCTAATTGTGGGTCACTTGTTTTTCTGTTTCTTTGCACAAATCTTTCTTACTGTACACTGAACATTGTGGGTGACATATTGTACAGATAGTGGATACTGTTATATTCCTGTGAAAACTGGTAATTAATCTCCTGGCGTGGGGTTAAATTACTGACTGATGCCTTGATTTTACATTTTGTTAGAAAGGGTCAGTTTGTGTTTTGCCTTAAGGAAAATTCTTAGTTCTAAGGCATAGAACTATGTGAGGGTGTGGGCCTTCCTAGGTTTTAACAGAATCCACTAAACTAGTACATTTCAAATTTCAAAATCTAACTCCCGTATAGTGACCAGCCTTCGAAGTTCTACTCAACATTTTCTGCTTTACAGCTTTTGTTCCCTGCATGATTTCTTGTAGTCTCTCCTAGTCACGCAGTTAAAAGTTCAGCCAAGGATATAAGGGAGTTATATGCAAATTTACAGGTTTCTATGTTTATGTCTTTCTCCTTTCCTGAATTAATCTCAATTTTCAGCGATCTGGTAACCCCAAACTCTATGCCTCTGACACTATACCTCAACCCAATAACACTGCAGCTTTCTGTTTGATCTCTAAAGTTTTCCTCAACGTTGTGGCCTATGTAAGGCTCAAGAAAAACACAACAATGACAACAACAACAACAGTAACAAAAATATATAAGCATAGAACTCACCTAGTAAAATTCTTTTTTTCAAGGGTCAACTTCTCTCCAGTTTCTGCCTGGTTTGTGTCAGTTTCCTGTGATTTCTAAGTGCTATTTGCAGAAGAGTTAGTTCTATCTAAGCCATTAGATATTATCGAAAATGACAGGTGAGTTTTTGGAACTGTATTCCTTGGAGACACACTGGGTCCCAGGTAGTTGCAAACAATGATAGAGAAGTTAGGCCAGTAGAGAAGCTCATCTTTCTATTGCCGTTTCAAAAAGCCAGTCTCTTTTTTTTATGTCTCATTTTATTCATCATTGTTTTTCCTTGTAGGATTTTGTTTGGAAAATAAAATCTGCTGAGGGTAATTTGGGGAATCACTAAAGTAAGGCCATTCACTCAACAGATTTTGAGGAATATAACGACATGTGGTGCACCAGACTTTGAATTTTAATTTTATTCAATGACTAATGATAAGGTTTACTGTAAAATTTTTAGTACCTTAATATATACCATTTTTTAAAATATGCCAGGCTTCTTTATTCATACATTTATGAAACTGAAATGAGTAGCAATCCTAGGTAAAAAAAAGTAACTTTTTATTTCAACATTTTACCATATTTAAGTTTTTGGCCATCAAAATTTTTGACTAAAAATAATTTTTTAAAGTTTATTTATTTAATTCAAGGGAGAGAGAAAGCATACGCAGAAGAGAGAGGAAGAGAGAGGAAGAGAGAGGAAGAGAGAGGGAGAGGGAGAGGGAGAGGGAGAGGGAGAGGGAGAGGGAGAGAGAGAGAGAGAGAGAGAGAGAGAGAGAGAGAGAATCCTAATCAGGCTCCGTGCCATCAGCACAGAGCCCAACTTGGCACTCAGTCTCACAAACGGTGACATCATGACCTGAGCTGAAATCAAGAGTTACACACTGAACTGAGTCACCCAGGTACCCCTGACTGAAATTGTTAAATAGACTCCTCTCATTCTTGATTTCTAGTAATAGGGATAATTGAAGTATTTTGAATCTCCAGTCATTATGGAATAAGTCCAATAAATATTTTATTATATAATCACTTTAAGCATAATTACATAAGATACCAGTAAATACTATGTAGAAAACTTTGCTATTTAACTTTAAAGAGTGACATAGATGAATGTATCTAATTGCTTTTTCCAAATATTTGACAATGCACTATAATATTTGCTTCTGAGACAGAGCATTCTTTTATATAATTCTATATACAATTTTACATAGCTTTTATAAAATTTCATAAAATACTTTTTATCAGGAGTTTCTATAAATGAAAAAGATGAAGTTATTTCCAAATAAATGTAATTTTAACTTCTTAGTATAAAGATTAGCATGTTAGTTTCAATTTGAATAATTTTATAACACTTGTCTGTATTCCACCTGAAGGAAAAAAATATGAAAGGGTACATGATTTGCCATCATTAGACAAAAATTTGTCTGAAATTTTAAGGAATCCTGGGAAGGATTCAGAGGAATCCCTCTGAACTCTGTTTCACCAAGTTGTTTAAAAATCTCTATTAGTGATTCACTTCTTTAAGATTTATTTTACATTGAAATAGCCTGGAAAAGTTTCTGTATAATTATTTATGCCTTTATGAGTCATTATTACTCCTTTTAGCTAATGTAAATAAAATATGAGTTAGAAAAACAGGACCACAGATAAGATCTTAGGAAGAAATCTTGCAAAGTAAAGGTTTTAGTTTTATAGAAGGTTGGAAGGGAGGTATTGTATGCCTAGACCAAGAGGAAAGCAAAGGATGAACAATTAGAAGCAGAGAGAGGAGAAATGGGATACTGAAAAATTGGGAGAGAGACTGAAAAAAGTCAAAGGTAGCCTAATTCTAAATTTGAAAGTTGCTAAAAGAGTAGATCTTGTATGAACAGACCTTCCTCCAAAGAAGGCATACATATGGCCAACAAACACATGAAAAGATGCTCAGCATCACTAATCATCAGGGAAATGCAAATAAAAACCACAAGGAGATACCACCTCACACCTGTCTGAACGGCTAAAATCAAAAATGCAAGAAACAACAGTTTTGGCAAGGATGTAGAGAAAAATGGAACACTCATGCACTGTCGGTGGGAATGCAAACTGGTGCAGCCACTATGAAATAGAATATGGAGGTTCCTCAAAAAGGTAAAAATAGAACTACCCTACTATCCAGCAATTGCACTACTGGGTATTTACAAAAACATGAATTCAAAGGGATACATTCACTCCTTTGTTTATTGCATCATTATTTGCAACAGCCAAATTATGGGAGCAGCCCAAATGTCTATTGATAGATGAATGAATGGATGGATATATATATATATATATATATATATATATATATATATATGTATATATATATATATGTATATATATAACATTTAAAATATATATTTTAACATATATATATTTAAACATATATATATGTTTAACATAAATTTAACATATAAATATAAACATATAAATATATATATTTAAACATATATAACATTTAAAAATATATATATATATTTTAATTTTCTTTAATTTTTTAATTTTTTTTTTTTTAGAGAGAGAGAGAGCGAGCGAGCAGGGGAAGGGGAGGGAGAGAAGGAGACACAGAATCCAAAGTGGGCTCTAGGCTCCAAGCTATCATCACAAAGCCTGAACCACAAGATCGTGACCTGAGCCAAAGTTGGATGCCAAAATGACTGAGCCATCCAGATGCCCCTATAAAGAGTATATATTACACACACACACATATATGTATACTATTTATAATATATATAGTATTTGTATATAATTTTATTATATATAATAACCTAAGTATATGTAATAATATACTATATATGTGTCTGTATGTGTGTGTGTGTGTATACACACATATTATTCAGCTATAAAAAGAATGAAATCTTACAATCTGCAACAACATGGATGGAAATAAATGATAAAAGCCATAGGATTTCACTCATATGCAGCATTTAAGAAGCAAAACAAAGTAAAAAAAAAAAAGAGGGACAAACCAAGAAACAGACTCTTAACTATAGAGAACAAACAGTTGGTTACCAGAGGGGAGGTGGGTGAAGAGATGGTGAAATAGGTAAGGGGGATTAAGAGTATACTTATCTTGATGAACACTAGGTGATGTGTGGAACTATTGAATCAGTATATTGTACATTGTACACTTTATAAACTGTATGTTAACTATACTGGAATTAAAATAATAAAAATTAAAGAGTAGATCTTGAATGTTCTTATCACAAGAAACAAAATTTTAACTATATGTGGTGATGGGTATTAACTTAGGGTGATCACTTCACAATATATACAAATATCAAATTATTATGTTGTACACCTGAAACTAATATGTCAGTCAAACCTCAATTAAAAAAAAAAAAAAAGATAGCATAATTCTGTCCTTAAATGTAATCCCTTCGTTACTTCAACTAAACATAAAGAGAGATCATTTCATCTAACTTTGTCAATTTATATGTAATTTAAAATGAGACCAGTTAGTTTACACAAATTTTCTCAGGTTGAAATAGCTAGATACCGTAAGACACAGGACCAGTCACAGGCGACCAGAGTCTACTTGTTCTCATTTCAATTCACTTCACCACATTATAAAGTAAACAACTCAACCTGGTTTTCTTTAAATATGCTATTTTACAAGAAATGACTTTATACCAATATTGACTGTAAACTTATTATGGAGAACATATTGTAATTGACCAAATGAGACTGAACAAAAATTGCAATATAGTTGGCTAGAGGTGAATTTAATCATCAAGATTAAATAGTTGAAACCTAACACACTAACAGGAAACTAAAGAATAGAAAAAAAATGTTGAGGATTTGTATGAACATTCCCAATTTCCCTTGGAATTATCTTGTCCTCAGAACAGTGTCTTATTCCCCTTCATTTTTTCCTATAGTGCTTATTCAGCATTAAGACAAGAATTATGTTTGTATAGTAATATATCATCAAGACCAATGGATACCCATTTATTTAAAATTACATAAATACATACCTAAATACATTTTTCCAACTTTAAATTCTAAAACCGCTTCCCCTCAGGGATTCATAATGGTGCAGAATTACTCAGAGTACACACCTAGATTAAAAGACAAACCACACATTCCATAGAGTCTAAATCGAAGAGTGTCTCATCATAATATCACTCCTGAATGTTGTTTTAGAAACTTCTGCCAGATCCGAGGTCTGGAACTTGTTACACATACAAGCATGATAAATAAGAAAAAAAATAAACAAGTGAGATGAATTTTTAACCACGGCAAGGAACAAAAACTGCCAGCACAATTTCAACCCAAGAAGCACTGAAAGGCTCTTTTATGTCTAACCACCATCTAGGGGAAGGGAGGCAGAGGTAGAGGATGGAATAAATGCATCTTTGGGTCAGTTGCAAACATTAGCTTTTTTGGATAACTTATGCTTTTGTGGTGATGTGACCTGAGAAAACAGATTGACTCTAAATTCTGTAAACAGTCTTTTCTTTCAGAACACAGTGCTTATTCTACAAGGGCATTTTTGCATCATCATTTATTTGAACCAATTTTTTATCTTATAAATATCAGTAACAAAAAAGATGCTTATGTCTGGGTGGCTCAGTTGGTTAAGTGTCGGAGTCTTGATTTGGGTCAGGTCATGATCTCAATGTCTTATGATCAAGCCCCACATTGGTCTCTGAGCTGGGCGTGGAGCCTGCTTAAAATTTTCTTCCTCCCTCTCCCTCTCCCCCTCCTCCCCTGCTCATTAAAAAAAAAAAAAAAAAAAAAAAAAGGATGCTTGTGGTTGTAGCCATGAAAAATAATCAGTTTGAGGAAGAGTGACATAATTATTTAAGGAAGGATCTGTCTCTTCCTGAGTACTACTTCCATGAGCCCTGTTAGGCAAATACAGACTTTGGGCCTCTTACAAGGGTGATGTGTGTTAAGATTGATTAAAACATACAAATGAACAAACAAACCACTAAATATCTCTCCATAATAAAGGTGTAATAATTCATGATTTCCCAAAGCTGCTCATAAAGAGAATGACATTGCCTGGGGACCTGAAGTAGTTGGAATTGGTGAGAAGCACAGGTAAGTGGAAGGTCCAGCAACATGGTAGGGAGGTGGGGCCTAAGAAAAAGAGTGAGCTGTGAGATAGTCACAGCTATGGATGTGGCACAAATATTTAGGACACACATGTCCAATTTCTAGTGTAAGTGTGGTAGATAGTTGTGTGCTATGCTTTGTGCATTTAAAAGTAACCACTTGGGGTGCCTGGGTGGCTTGGTCGGTTAAGCGTCCGACTTCAGCTCAGGTCATGATCTCCCGGTCCGTGGGTTCGAGCCCCGCGTCAGGCTCTGTGCTGACAGCTCTGAGCCTGGAGCCTGCTTCGGATTCTGTGTCTCCCTCTCTCTCTGCCCCTCCCCTGCTCATGCTCTGTCTCTCTCTGTCTCAAAACTAAATAAACGTTAAAAAAAAAATTTCTTTTTAAAGTAACCACTTTACCATACTCTTAGACCTCTACTCCTGATTTTTAATAAAATTCTTGTATATAAAATACCTTGTATAAATGTAACTTAATAAATATAAGAAAATATTCCATGACTGGATCTATGTAGCAAAGAGAGAAGAAAAGGTTGCTAAGACTATTTCAAACAAAGCAAGGAATGAGAGTAAGTCCTGACTAGAAGACACATAAGAATCATTTGGTGGGACCTGAGGGTAATATGTCCTACTATTTGCAGAAGGAGATTTTGATAGCCCCTTCTTAAAATCAATCAAGGGCAATGAAAATAAAACAGGATATAAGAAGTTCCAGAATGGGAGGAAGGTGCTTATTTAGGCTGGATGGGAAGGCAAAACCTCTTTGAGGAGCTCTTATTTGAGCTGAGACATAAATGCCAAACAGAAGGCAGCTGATGAAGACACAGGAGAAGAGTGGTAGGAGATTAAGAAACAATTCTAGAACACAAATTAGCCAGTGCAGTTAGAATAAAATGGATCAGGCCTATTGGTGGAGAATAAAACAGGGTAGGTAGGCTGTGGTCAATTATGTTGGCCTTACACTCTGTCATAGCGTGATTTCCTTAGAAAACAGAGCCTGAGGCAAGCTTAGATACTAACAGTATACTAGGAGGAGTATACTCTAAGGGTAGGAAATGTGAGGGGAGAAAGGAAATTAGGCAGGGAAGGAGTATATAGCAATACAAGGAGAGCTTTACTAAGCTAACTATAAACTGTTGCAAGGTCAGGAAACACAGTGCTATAGGGACCATATGGAATCTCATTACAGTCTATAAGGGAAGATAGAAGAAGACAAAATCTATCTCTAAGCTCTTTTCATATTCTATCTCTCACTGGTCAAAAGTCAAAGTTTTCCATGTGGGATTTTACCTCCCTTATCTTCCTAGGTAGGCAACTGCTGGTAGTACCAGACATTTTGTGTGTGTGGTTGGGTGAGCGCTAGGCAGTGTAGTTGCAGTGGTTTCTGCCATAGGTAGAGGTCATAAAGAAACCAGACTATTAACCCCAAGGGGAGGGTGAATTGGCCAGAGGAATTAGGAAATGATGCTGCAAACCACTGGTTGGAACTTTGAAGACAAAGTTTTAGGATTTCATTCTAATTTCAAAATCAACCCATTGTTATTTTTTTTTAAAGCAAGTGATCAATATTGTTTTATTTACACATTTAAAAGATCACTATCTGCTGTGTGAAGTAAAATGAGGCATGGACAAGAGCTTGGTAGTAGGTAGGGATTTTAGAATTCTCAGCATAGCATTTTTTTTGTTTTTGTTTTCGATTTGTCAATTCTACTGAAAGTTTGAAAAAGATGAGACAAGAGAAATTACAATTTATCTCAATATGGAGATATTAAACAGCCTTGATCTGAGTCATGATAGTGAAGTAGGGGAACAAAAGCATGATCGGAGTGAGTAGAAAATAAAATGGAAGGTTATAAAGTGAAGGTACTAAAATAAGAATACGTAACCCTTTGGAGAAGTTGTAGGGTGATTTCTGTCAAAGATAATACTTCATTTCTAAAGTGATAATTTTAAGGTGTTTCTATGTATTGGGAATGATCCAATCATGATATAGAAATTTATGAAGTCAGACAAATTGGGGATAATTGCAGGACAACATGCCAGAGTGAGATGACAGACAGCTGGGTTAGCTTTGCAGGATCAGAGGTCCCTCTTTAATTGCAACATTAAAATCCTAATGATGAGTTATTTCACATCTATGTGAAAGGTCCATCACTAATTACTAAAATGTCCATCACTAATCAACTGATAATCACTCTATCAAGAATCCAAGAGCTAAGAGTTAAACTTTTAGAATCCAGGTCCAAGTTCCAAATATATGTCACAACTGACACTTGCCATCAAAGAAAAATTGGGGAATCTTACATTAAAAATTTTTCAACTGTTGCTATTATTTAAAAACAAATTATTCTGAGAACCATGCATTATTTCAAAAGTATGTAATGTGAACATTACATTTTGAATTTTGTGTTCAGTTAATTCAAGCCAATTCCTTTCCTGTCCATAACACTTTTCCCTATGAGGATTCACTGAATCCTCACAGTCGTTATGATATCAATAGCACCAAATATGTACATGCCCTTTGATACAAAATGCTTTTTCTCAGAAGCTAATCTATAACAAAATACCTTAAAATACAGAACTGGGGGGAAGCTGTATGGCATAAAATGGTTATTGCAGTAGTGTTTCTAATAGCAAAATATAAGTGATGATGCAAATGTCTAATAATATCATAATATTTTGATATTAAACATTTACAAAATGGAATATTATGCAGCCATTAAAAATGGTTTCCTCATGCTTATGTAAGAATATTAAAATACTTTGAATTCTAAGTAAAAAATGATATTAAGTGCATATATTATTATTAAACATGCTTAAAATATATTAAAAATATCTGAAGGATAATGCACACAAATACACAATGTCCTTTGAAACACACTGTTACTATCCCATTGCTATTTATTAATACTCCATGGGTCACCTCGGTTGCTCTGTTGGTTAAGCATCCAAGTCTTGATTTCGGTTCAGGTCAGGATCTCACAGTCCTGAGATCGAGCCTCTCCCTCAGGCTCTGTGCTGCGTGGGGAGCCTTCTTAAGTTTCTCTCTCTCCCTCTGCTACTCTTTTCCCTCAAAAAAAAAAAAAAAAAGTATTCTACGAGTTTTTTTTTTTTTTTTGAAGAGACTTTAAAATCACATACACACATGCCTATAAATTGCTTTTGATCTTGCCATAAAGATCTAAAAAGGCATTTAGATTCTAGTTTCTCAGAAATCGAATTCTGAGAAATTCTACACATTCTCTGTAGTCTCCCTCTTTTTTTTTAAATTTTTTTTTTCAACGTTTATTTATTTTTGGGATAGAGAGAGAGAGACAGAGCATGAACGGGGGAGGGGCAGAGAGAGAGGGAGACACAGAATCGGAAACAGGCTCCAGGCTCTGAGCCATCAGCCCAGAGCCTGACGCGGGGCTCGAACTCACGGACCGCGAGATCGTGACCTGGCTGAAGTCGGACGCTCAACCGACTGCGCCACCCAGGCGCCCCATCCCTCTCTCTCTTTTTAATGAACATTAAATTTTAGAGTTTAATTTAAGGAACAAGCCTACTTGAAGGGAGGGGGAACTAGAACAAACAAATAAATGCATGATTCCCTTCTCACTAGTTAACTTTGGAAATAGCTATTATCCATTACAAGCTCTACTCTTATCCCACGCAAGTAGTAGGGGACAATGAATCCATTTGTTTTACTGCCGACATAATTTGGAGATTGAATCTTTATAATATTCCCTGAAGTATCTTTCTTGTTTTTTCCCTTTATGGGTCCAATTTTTCTAATTGTATATGAAAAAGGGACGTCAGGGCAATTACACTTTTTTTCATACACATATAGTTATTTAAATACTATTTTCTTTCAACTATATTTCAATTACCATCATTGCTAGCTCATTTTCAGTTACCACATTGGATATTCTATGATTCACTAAGGTTAGCCTTGGCATGCTTTTGAGGGTGAGGGAAGAAAAAAAATTATTAAGACAACAGGTACATTTTCTCGAGGATGTTGAGATATCAAAGTTCATTCATTATTCTGTATGGCTCCTTATAGCTCTTAAAAATAATAACATACTAAATTTTATATATCAACAATAAGAAGTGATGACAAAGTCAAACATTAAGCACTTTAAAGCCATGATATTAAAAAATTCCTTCACTGGGCGGGGTATAGATTGCTTTATAAACTGATTCTTCAGGGGTTTATGAGCCCATAGAAATGTAAAACCCAACAAATATAATGGTTCAGTGAGAGGAAAAGTAAAAATTGCCAAATAATCAATAAAATGCAGAATACATCTGTTTTGAGCTATTATTAATGGTTGTATAAAACCAACAAATAAAAACAGTAACAGAAATGCCCTATGTTTATTTTATCTCATAAGATCTAATATTTAGGGCACCTAGGTGGCTCAAACACTTAGGCAACCGGCTCTTGCCTAAAATTCTCTCTCTCTCTCTCTTTCTGTCCCTCCCCCATCCTGTGCACACTCTCTCTCTCAAAAAAAATCCAATTTTTAGGTTCTTAATTGAGTTAGGAAATAAGTAAAAACTATTTTATTAGATATATGTATTGGAATATACTCTACCAAAATACGTTGTTATTGCTAATGATCCTTTGAAAGTGCAATACTGCGAAATGTAAGAGATTTTAAAATTACATAAATTATGAGAATGTATTGCCTCTATGGGTATAAATTAACTACTAAAAACGGTAATGGCCCCATTCAATTATTATCTGGTCTTATCAATTACTATCTTGTCTCATGAATAAATATCACCTTTTTTTTTTGAAAAAGAATAACTTAAAACACTAATTATGTGATCATATATAATTTTCACCTGCAGATAAATTGCATTCAGAATAAGACTTATAGAGCTGAATTGATGTTATTTATTAATAGTCCATTTTTATTATTGCAATAATTAATGTATCATAATTTTTATAACCTCAAGTAGTTATAAATTTTTAAAATTTGTTTTTTTAAGTATTTTATTTATTTTTGAGACAGAGAGCCTGAGCAAGGGAGGGGAAGACACAGAGGGGGGCAGAGGGACTCCGTGCTGACAGCAGAGAGCCTGATGTAGGGCTCAAACTCAGGAACGGCGAGATCATGACCTGAGCCTTAGTCAGACACTTAACTGACTGAGCCACTCAAGCACCCCAAGTAGGTATAAATCCTTAATGCAAAGGGTAAGCTCATTATTTTTAAATCTCAGATACCTCAGATATCTGAATTATTTCTGTTAACCTTATGTTTTGCATATTTAAGGCAACTTAAGTGGTTTTATACTTTCAGATTTTGGAGACTTGGCTCTCAATCCACCTCCTCTTTAAGTAGTTCTTTTGAGCAGTGAGCATAGGAATTTAAGATCAACGCAACAGTTGGGAGTATTCACAAAAGTAGTAAGAAGAAACATTTATTTTAGGTTTATGTGTGTAACTCATGACAAACTAAAAGTACATTAAGTAGTGTTTCTCCATTTCCTGCTCCCAATTTCTTTTGTACACCTAACTCATGTTACACACATTTTTATCTTTGCTTTTGTTTGTTTAACTTGTAAGAATCATAATTAAATTTGCACTCAGTAAAACAAATATTTTATAATTTTTTCATTTTTTAAATGTTTATTTCTTTTTGGGAGAGAGACAGACCACGAGCGTGAGAGAGGAAGAGAGTGAGGGAGACACAGAATCAGAAACAGGTTCCAGGCTCCGAGCTGTCACCACAGAGCCCAATACAGGGCTCGAACTCATGAGCAGTGAGATCATGACCTGAGCCTAATGTATTAATGTATCATAAGTCGGACGCTCAACAGATGGAGCTACCCAGGCACCCCACAAATATTTCTATTAATAAATATTTTTAATTTTAAAATTTAATTCCTAAAATCTACACTAAATTCAGTTTTAAATAAAGAGGAAAAAACTCAGAGAAACCTAAATGTTTGTGTGTGTGCCCTGATTAAATATGTTTGTGTGATATGTCTGAGTGTTTGTGTTTATATGTGTGAATATATATCCCCTTCCTTGGAAATGCTGGAAGAAGAATTATTAAAAAATTTTATTCTTCTTACTTTTTATGTACAACATTGTTATTGTACCTTTCTTCAGTACCAAATTTTTTCAAATTATTTTATCATTATTTCATTATTTAACTTTCATTTTTCTTAAAAGGAAAGGAATGAAATGGCTCAAAGACATATGAAAAAATTCAATATAACTCGATAATGATTTTTTGCCACCAAGAGAAAATTGTATTATTTCATATTCTTAACATTGTTCTCAAGATGAGACACCTGTATTTAATTTAAGACCATGAATTGTTCTATTGATTCCAAATGAACTGGTCCAGCACAGACAATGTCTATCTAGTGATTAATTACATTAAAATACTTTAGATGTTACCTAAACTGGTCATTTATGTAAGAATCTGTTTATATAAGTCTTACATGCAATCTAAAATTTATCTATTATAGGACTTTTCAACCTTGGTCCTGTGCATTTTAGTATGCTTAGCAGTATTCCTGACATCTAGAAGCTAAAAGTAAAAAGTTCCTCTCCAGGGTGACAATGAAATGTGTCTCCTAAAGTTCCCAAATGTCCCCTGTTGAGCAAAATCACCTTGGATGAGAAACACTCATCTCTTCCAATGAGCCATATGATGGTTAAAACTCCTCTTTGTTCATACTGATTATACAGGATTATTTTTCTCTTGTATGTGAAAAGTATCATTTTATGAGACAATTATATTGAAAAAATAAGGGAAAAATACTATTTAACTTGCCATTTTTAGTATATCTCATCATAGTTTGCATGTTTGTAATAGTTTTGAGAAAATTTGTAGGATAGAGTTATTTTATTCTAATCTCAAAATATATATTAGTTGATTTTTGTACTTTTCGACTGAATAAGACCTGTATAATCCATCCTGTAATCATTTAGACATTTAGATTAGTTATAAGATTATATGATAAGCATCACAATTCCCTTGTATCTCTCAAAATATTTACAGAAGTTAAATGACAACTTTAGTTTTACCTTTAAACATTTTGTTTTCACTGTAAGTGCCAATGAATAAGCAACTAACCCTTTCTATCCCATATTAATTCACTATGAAGAATTATTCACAGAGATTAACACTGTGTTGGCCACAATAGTGAAATAAATGTTATTAGTCACAATATTAACCAATGAATTAAAACATGACAATCAAGTTTTAGTGAAAACTTCTATTTCATGCAACTAAAAAGCCTGACTCCTGAGGAAGAGGCCAGGGAAAGAAATGAGGTGATGTCGAATCATTTACAAGTAAGGTTCCAAGAAGCCTGAGCAAAGCCATTCTTCACCTTCTCAGTGCCATGATCAAATCAACAAGTCATAAGAGAGGATGAGGGTGAGTCTAAGAGTGAAAATGGGACACTGTATTACATTCAACCTTTCACCCACATGACCAGAGAAACCCCTCCCGTTTTGGAGCATAGAGAGTCAGATATATCCCATGGTGACTGTTTAGTACTCATTTTATTCAGACCCTCTCCTCTGAAAAAAAGGGGGAAAAAGAACAATCACTCATGATTCATCAAAAAAATACAGGAACATGCCTTGGAAAAGTAATGGCAACAGGACCAGGATGGCCAAAGTGGGACAGTATTGAAGAGCACCCCCATAAAACAATAGAACAAAGTATGTCTGGCAATGGGGAGGAGATTAATACTGGAAGAGGCAGAATCACAGTCCTTTGGCAGGAGATAGTCCTAATGAGTGCAGCAGGACTGTGGGTGAACATTAGGAATGATGGCTGAAAAGCCACTGCTGTAGCAGAGACAGCTCTACGGGATTCTGGACTTGGAACACACTAGAGTTTAAAGCACCATTCAGTAGCTAAAGCATGACAAGTGAGAGAAAACCAGAGGTGGAAGGCCATTATTCCTGTAATGACAATGCCTGGCTTTAGTCAACCCTATAATGCTCATTTGAGGGGGTGAGCTTCTCAATGCTTGGGTGCTACAAGCCGCATGTATCCTGTTTCTTTCTGTATTGGGGAAACCCGTGGAATACCGAGAGAAGGATGGAAAGGGAACCAAACCTGAGCAATGATACCTGAATTTCCTGAATACTATGATTGTTTGAGAAAGCTATTTCATAGTTGTTTCCATAAATCATGAGAAACATGCAAACTCGCAGATAGTAAATCTAGTAGGATTCAGTAGGCTCCAAAGGAAAGAGAGAAAGCCCTAAAACGAAACTATCCTGTAAATGAGCGTATTTAGAATTTTGATTATAACTTTGAATATCATTCATATGTAAGCTCAAGACATGTGAAAAATTAGAGAGAGCCAAGGAATTGGAAGCATAAGAGAGACGACCTACGAACACATTTTCTCATCCTGAGGTGGCTGGTTGCCTACCATTCTCATGTGCAGCAGATGGCAAAAAGGCAGTAAGGGTGGGAGTGGCTGGCACTTCACAGACTGCCAGGCTCCGTCTGGGCTCTTGATAAATATTAATTAAGTGAACTGAATCCATTCAAGAGTGCAGTCCATGCTGCCAATTATGACAAACAGTCTTTGTTGTATGTATGACAACCAGTCTCATGTTAGCATGACAGGGAAACTCTGATATGCCTTTTTAAAGAATAAACGTGGTACACAGATAACCCAAGAGAGGTGAAACCAAAGGCACACACGTTTTTAGACCCTACTTTATAAACATATTATTACAATCATACCCTGGTGACATTGATTAGCAATTCATCTGGAAGTAAAATTGTAATACTTCAGCGAAATCAATCTGTGTACAATAAAGACTGGCAGAGCCTTAGGTGTTTTTCTTTACCTGGCCTGGGGCTGTAGTGGATAAGGAGGGAAAAAACAGCAGTACAGAGCTCTCTCGTGAAGGGTCTCATACTCTTGGGCTCACAATCCATGTAACTTAGCAATTGTGAAATGTTACCTGGGTTCCTGAATTGAAAACTTTTCAGAGTGGTCTGTGTGCCTCTCTTCAGGAAACATGAGAAGGTTGGGAGAGAGAAGGTTAGAGAGCTACAGCCTAGATAAAATGAAGACAGCCTAGATAAAATGAAACAATCTCCTTGAGGGATTAGAGTTAGGAGCCATAAAGAAATCTAGATGTTCAAAAGCATCCCCCAAATCAGGTGTGTTCATTTAATTTTGTAGGCAGAGCTTTCCCAAGTGAAAGTGTCATAGGAATACATCTTTACTACAGCAAGTTACCCATAATGTCTGCAGGTCTTGCCAGCCTGTGGGTTCAGATAAGGATTCATTAATATTAATGAATTCCACAGGCTCTCTCTTAATGGCAAGATATCATTCTCCCTCCCAGTGTGCAATGTTTGCAAATCTTGGCCAGTTATTTCTGGGAGTCCTCAAGTGCTGCCTCAGAAGTTGTTTCTTTTATTCCAGCTTTCTAGTTAATGGATACTGCCAGGCAATGTCCCAAGGGGAGGCACCTAGTCAGTGGCAATTTCCCAGGATTTTTAAAAAGGATATTGTTAGGCTCCAGAGTTATCATATGGGAATGATGTCTCTTTCTCTTGTGCCTTGTCCTTTGTGCCCCAAAGCAGCACAATTAGTGCCTGGAGCCCCTCCTGAATGCAGCTCCCTTTAGTTTTTGTATGTCAGACTTACCAGTGGGCACAAGTAAGAAACATTCAGGCTACTCCTACCTATCCTTGAGGATAACATTGCTTCCCCAGGAAGCATTTCCTGACTTTCAGAATGGGTTAGGACACCTATCTTTCTGTTCTTTCTGTTCTGTTCTGTTCTCATAGCTCCCTATATTTCTTTCTTTCTTTTTTTTCCCCCCACCACGATAGTTCTCTATATTTCTGTTATGGTACCTAGTAATTTCATTTTTATTACTTGTTGGTCTGTCTTCCCCCTCTAAACTATTTATAAGGGAATAAACTTTGTATGTTTATATAGCATGGTGTTCCTTAGCAGGGCTACACCTGCACAAGTCCAGAAGGCACTGCGGACACTGGATTCTCTGAATTTGGGTAGCAAAGGCCTCAGTCTGCAGCATTAATATAACATGCTAGATTCTTAATAAGTAATTTTGAATGAGTAAATCCTATTATGTATTTATATGTCTCTCCAAAAACTTTACTTAAAATCCATGTATAAAACAAACTTCCAAGAATAATAAATAGTGCAAATACTCCTGGGTGACTCAGCCCACCCTAGAGAAGATACTTAAATTCTGAATCCCAAATTACACTTAAGTAAGATACTTGAAATTTGTTATATAAGGAAATCAAGATAAAGGACAAATTACACTTAAGTAAGATACCAGAAATGTATTATATAAGGAAATCAAGATAAAGGACTGCATATATAAAAATACATATCTAATATAATGTAATATACTACAATATGAGATCTCGTTCATTTGGGAAAACTGGTGATGAAGCAATGCTATACAGAAGAATCTGAAATTTCCATCCATCCAATTCAAATGTCCATACAGGATGAAAACATGGTAAAGATGTAAATAGGAGTGAGTACATAGGAGTTGGGGCTTAGGAAGCATAAAGGGGACAGGAACATGTATTCGTTCAGTTATTTTACAAATATTCATTGACCACCAACTCTATGGCAGGTGCTATGCTAGACTAGGGGAACACAGTGGTGAATAATATGTGGGAAACAAACGATAAATAAATTAATAGATAAATAACAAATAATGTTAATACTTAGATACTATGTTGAAAACTCAGTAGAACCACAGGATAGAGCATAGTATAGGCATGATGTGGTTATTTAATACAATTTGGTCATGGACTGACCTCTCTGAATCAAGAGGAGAGAGCATATAAAGATACTGGGAAAAAGCACTGCAGGAGACGAAAAAGCATGCTGAGGTAAATAGGTAATACCAGTGGAAAATACCCTTGAAATTATTTAGTGAATCAGAACAAACAAATGAGAAAAGTATCAAAGTGGGATTTATAGCTAAACTTAATACATTGCTACGCATTCCGTGTTGTAAATATTTGCAGTTTACAGACCATAGAAAATGGATGCTCCATGCATTCTGCTAAGCACTTTACATTTAACCATCTCAAGACTCCTCGACGTAAGTTGTAACATTACCTCTATTTTACATATGAGAAGGTAAAGGCCAAAAAGTAGAAAACTTTCCCAAGGTCACAAAATCAACAAATGTTAGTGCTAAGATTTGAATCCAGAAACTTTCTATAGAATATATGATATTAATCAGATACATATGTCCTCTAATGCATTTCCAATTTTAATGTCATTTGGGAAACTTAGACATGGGGAAAACATGTACATGTACTTTAATATTTGAATTATTCAAGTAATCACCTTTTAATTTATTTAAAAAATGTTTTTAAATGTTTATTTTTGAGGGAGGGTGGGAGAGAGAGCGAGACAGAGACAGAGTACGAGTGGGGAAGGGGCAAAATTAGAAGGAGACAGAGTCTGAGGTAGGCTCCAGGAGCTGAGCTGTCAGCACAGAGCCCGATGCAGGGCTTGAACCCATGAACTGTGAGATCATGAGCTGAGCCGAAGTCGAATGCTTAAATGACTAGCCACCCAGCTGCCCCTCAAATAGTCACTTTTTTCACTTAGTGTAGATAATTTGGTTTTCTTAGTTGAAAAACAATAAAACAAAATACTATAGTAATAAAATATTTTTTATTCTTTATTTTGTGCTAATTCAAATGTCTGTGTCAGAAATAGCTATGAAAGAGCATAAACAACACAATGATTTCCATTATTCTTGCAGTTGTTGGTATCATCTGGCATCATAAAATAATAAAGTTAGCTATGATAGTTGGTGTCAATTACTGAGGCAGCTAAATGAAAGGGTCATCTTCACTTTAAGTGAATAAATGATAATCTATGAATTTATATCATTTCTAACTTTACATCAGCCGAATCTACTTATGATGCTCTCTGGGTGAGAAAAGAAACAATTTTTAGAATCTGTTTACATTTTATTCGGTTCTAAATATTAACTAAGGAATTATTTTTAAAAGATAATTAAAGTAGTATTAGAGGAAATCTTAAAAGAGAATATTAAAAATGGAATCAGCCTATGGTACAGCCCACAGAAGATGGCTCATAATGTACTACAAATAATTTCTGACAGTGTTTCTGGATGCTTCTTGGAATTCTTCCCTTGGGCAAAGTTAACAACTAAATATCAACATTCTTTTAATGAAAGTATCCATGGTGATGAGCAAATATATAAACACAGACAACTTAATTCATGGAACATTTATATTAATTTTATTGATTAAAAATGTGGCCGCTATTATCACTACATATCCATTACTTCATAGTTCAGTGAACGGAAAGCTGGTCCCAAACTGCTGCTTTTCCCCAAACATTAAATAAAAATCTTCTACCAATTTTACCAATTTAAACATACCAGCAACAACGGCCCCACCAATATATCTGTGGGTGACACATTTTCTGCTCTGTAAAAATCATGCTATCCAAGGTGTTTTGCCTCCTGTCAGACAAAGCTATGGTAGTAGGAATAATGGATTTAACAGATACACACTGTAATGGCTGGAAAAACAGTGACTTGAGGAGATCACAAATGGGAGAGAATTTTAATGCTAAAAGCCACTCCGAATGTTCCAGTGGGCAGTGCCAAGCAGAAACACGGTAGATGACAGATGGTAAATATATTCTCACCAACTGACAATTGCAATTCCCATGGCCAAACGGTTCCTATGTCATACAGTTCCCAGGTCAAATAGACTTCATTCTATACTATGCTTGGCAAATACACTAATTATATTTAGTGAACTAATGTCTTGAGCTACCAGAGTACTTCATATGTATAATGAAATAATTGTTTAAAAATTTAGGACACTGAAAAATCTATTTGATCATGCATACTGTGCTACTTTACTCTGGAATGTTTTTAAGTATTATAGGAGACTCAGTTAACATCTTTAGCGTTTCGAAAAAATATTTTCCCACAGTGGAAACTGATACAGAAAATCATCCAAAATTGTTTTGCCAAGTTACATGGAAATGAATTAGAGAGATGATTAAAACTGTCGTAAGAGGTAATTTTTATATCAGGCTTTCGCTGTGTGTACTTGGTGTTTTAGAAAAAAAAAATTACTTGGTCCAGAGTTTCTTCAGATTGGTATGAATTACATCATTTAAAATGAAAGGTAATCCGTTTTGTTTTGATATTGCTATGTTACATGGATAGAAGTCTTTAATTTAACATTAGTAAAAAGATCACCTGTTCACCTACAAAAAATGTCACTTTCCGGTCTTCAAATATGCAACAGATTAGGAATGTTGGGAGTGCTGGCTAGCTCAATACAAAAATCTTTCTGACTTTGATTTTGCTATTACATCGAACTCACATTTTGGAGTCTATAACCACCCTGCTGAAAATGTACAAAGGAAGGTGATCTGCACTACACACAGGGTTGAGACTGTCACACTGAAAAGGATCCATTCCCCCATACTGGCAGCATTTCCTATGTATTTCTTTTTCTCATTCACTCTGAGAATAGGACTGAGAAGTTTTGCCAGATAAAATCTTGCTGGGACTTGGAAGCTAATAGTTTTCAGTTGCTAATTTACATTAACCTCTAGCTATGCCAGCTTCAAAAATGAGACCGCGTACAAAGCCAGATGACCTTAAGTAACTCTAAGAATTATCAGTCACCTCTGCATTATTAATTTGACAGGCTCCTATGTAGTGCCAAAATAGGTAATACAGATCTGAGTTCCTCAATCCATGTCATCATATTAATCCAGTAATGGCCAAATTTCTACGTAATTCCTTCTACCCCAGTCATACCATAGCATCAAGAAACATTCACTGAAATTTCATTTTCTTATTGTTATTTTTGGTAAGTAATATGTCACCATGAAACTTAGTAGCTTGAAACAACAGCTATTGAATTTGCTCACAATTTGTCAGGCTGTAATACGGGTTGAACTTAGTGGGCAGCTTTCCCACAGGCCTTAGCTAATCTCACTTACGCATCAGGACTCACCTGGGAACTGACTGGGGCTGGTTAGTGAGAATGACCTCACTCATAGTCTTGGTGGATGGCTGGCAGATGGCTAGGGCAATAGGGGTGACTGGGTCACAGATCTCTCTCCATCCAGCAGGCTAGCCTGGGATCACTTACATGGTGGTTGCAGAGTTTCATAAGCTTCAAGAAAAGGACAAGCCCCAATGCACAAGCATCTTCTAATTCTCTACTTGTCATGTTTGGTATTGCCTCATTGACCAAAACAAGTCACATGGTTAAACCCAGAATCCGAGTAGATGAGTACTCAGAATTACAGGGAAAGGCAAAGTGGATACAAAGAGGGGAATAATTTGTGGCTATTTTTGCAATTTATCATACTTATTAAACACAATCAGTTTAACATGCAGAACAGAGTACTGACTGGGTTTATAGCTTTAGCAATGTTTACTAGAAAATAAGGCCAAAAGCTGCTACAGTGCTAAGTTTTCAAAAGGCCAAAAATTTAGATAAATGCTTTACTATACACATTTAACAATGACTAACATTTTTAGGCTTTTATTGTATACAATATATCAGCATCTTACGTACATTAATTCATTTGCCTGGGAAAATACCCAATGGGGTCCTTGAGTATGTTATTTACCAGCACGGACTTGAAGTCAGACTGCCTCTGTTTAGTCCTAGTACACTACTTATTACTTGTGGGATTTTGGTTAAATAAGCAACCTCACAGGGCTCTTGTATTTTCATGTATTAGTAGATACAGAGTCCGTAGAACTGTGCCTAATGTACCATGAGCGCTATATAAGTTATCACTATTATTATAAGTTATGTACTATTATCTCCATTTCAGTAATCACACAGAGAAATTAATTTACTCACCAAAGTAACATAGAGTCTACATTCAAATTGAAGACATTGATTCAAAATCTCATAGTTACTCTACTTAACTCTATTTTGTGCAATGGGCAAACAAATATGGGGACTATTTTTACACATATCTTTTACATATAAATAATTATCCACTGTATTCAACACTTTAACAATTCAAACACTGGTTTTTATTTTTCTCATTATATGACAAATACTTTGACCTGAAGAATTTTGAATAATTGCCTCTATTTTAACATAGGAATTCAAAATTAATAATTCCCTGGTTATGTTTAATTAAATTATTATCACAAAAAATAACACAGTTTTTACTTTCTTTCTGGTAGGTGTAGCTATATATATTCTTTGCCATGGTCTAATATTAAGGACTAATTAGTTTATTGAAAAGATGCTGAATTTAACATAGTGTCTAAGAACATTTGGGTTTCAATTCCAAATCTTTCACTTATATGAAGGCTAGAAAAGTTATTTGCCTTCTCTAAGTCTTGGTTACTAATCAAAGATAAAAATATGGCCTATATCCGAGAGAACGAAGTGAGATTAAGGTCTCTTAAAATTCAGAACAGTGGGTAGTATATAGTGAAAGTGTAATACATACTGTGATTATCAATAGTTGCAATATTAATTGTTTTATTAATATGAACAACTCTTCTTTGAATAAACTTTATGTAATTCACAAATAAGATATACATTTGAACATTAGATTATATTATTATTTGGATTCTATTATAATAGCTCTGATGAAGCTGTTATGAAAACACATTATAGGGAAGCAAAGCATATTTTAAACTTACTTATTTAAAGAACAAATGGCTTTCTGGAAAGCATTAGTAATGGAGAGTAATTTCACAGTGCCTATATATTATGAACATCAACTTACTGGTACCAATTTACTGTAGGAGATATTTAATAGTAAGGAGAGACCACCTAGATTCAAACACCACCTCCATCACTTTCTCTGACTGTGTTATGTTGGGAAATACCTAACCTGAGTCTTAGTTTCCTAATCTGTAAAATGGAATTAACAATGAACACACAGATTTATTATAAGAATTAAATGAGATCGCTTATATTAAGGTGGAACCTTAGGAAATTATTAATATTTCCCATTTTCTGACCTACAGAAATGCAATTTCATGTAACTCAACTTAGTGCAGGTACTCAACATAGAAAGCACTGAGTAATTTCTAGCTATTATTATTACTAATTTCTGGAAAGAATTCAGTTTCTTTGTTTACATATCCAGATATCTCCTTAAGCTAGTAAACACAAGTGCATTTTAGTTAATGTAACAAGTGTAAATGAAATGAAGCATAACTACTAAAACGTGACATATGCATGGCAAGGAAATATTATAAAACAAAAAGTATACCAGTGAATGATTCAAATGGGTCTGAATACTCTAAAGATAACATTTTTTCTCTTGAATATTCCAGAATGTGACATCAACTTCTTGCTCTAAGCTGATCTTCTCTTACTTTGAGAAAGCTATTGTTTCTTTCAAATAATATATTAACCTTTTTTTTTTTTCTGAAAATGAAGGGAACATAAACACAACAAAAATTTACCAAAAGACATCTTCTGAAAGTTAGTATCTGTAAAATTACAGTTTAAGAAAACCAACAATTTTTGTTAAACTACACTTCTTGGTAAAGTGATCAAAACAGTTCCTATGTTTACACAGTCTATAATTGCAAAATTCTATATTCTCCACAAGAGATAATAAAATTTCCTCCTATATTGTCTCTATTTGCTTCCTTACCAAAACATCTTTTTCTTGGCTGCCACACACTTGAATATGTTGCCTTCTTTATTATTCAGCTTCTGTGATTTCTTTTTTTTTTTTTTTAATTTTTTTTTTTTCAACGTTTATTTATTTTTGGGACAGAGAGAGACAGAGCATGAAGGGGGGAGGGGCAGAGAGAGAGGGAGACACAGAATCGGAAACAGGCTCCAGGCTCTGAGCCATCAGCCCAGAGCCTGACGCGGGGCTCGAACTCACGGACCGCGAGATTGTGACCTGGCTGAAGTCGGACGCTTAACCGACTGCGCCACCCAGGCGCCCCACAGCTTCTGTGATTTCTTATTATCTACTCCTAGTATTCCAAGTATACCTCGTCAATCCTCCTGACCATACTCATATCAATGTCCTCCAATGAATGAAACTTAGTAAGATACCATTCCTGCTTTTAGTTATTTATATCCACTAATTTATGCTGGGAGTGATGATCCTCCTGTATAATTAACTTGAGCTTATGTAATTACTATGACATAAACATATTAAAATATTTTCAAGGACTGGTTTTACATCTGTGGAGTCCAGATTGCCTGGAGCAAGAAAAGGGCTTCCTAGAGAAAACTCAACCACAGGAAGGAATCAAGATGGTGAGCCAGATGCAGACACAGTAATGGCTGGCAGAGCAAAGGAAGTCCAAGTATAGGTTCATGAGATATGCTAATTCTAACCCAGGTGCCTTGGCATCATATTTCAATGGTAAAACACAGAGGTTCTCTGAATACTTGAACAATCTGCTCAGTTGAAATAGAAGCAAGTTTGGTTAGTATGCTATCTATTTACCAAGTTGAGTGTTACATAGGAGGTTGTTTTCTTATGGAATTAGGGCAGAAATATTGCTTATCTTCTTCAAGGTCCAAAGGTAGTAGTTTTCCAAATCCACTCTGGAGTGACACATTTCTAACTTCATCAGCTTCTAAAGGTGATAGTAATGGCCTCAGAAGGGGCACATGAACATTGCAGTTTGTAAAACTGGGCTGGATGTACAGTTCTGTCTCACCTTTCCAAGCAACCACTGAAAGAACAGTTTTAATAATTCTTATAATAGGGGTGATTGGGTGGCTCAGTCAGTTAAGCATCTGACTCTTGATTTCAGCTCAGGTTGCGATCACACAGTTAATGAGATAGAGTCCTGTGTTGGGCTTGGGATTTTCTCTCCCTCTCTCTCTGCCCTTCCCCTGCTCATGTCGCTCTCTCTCTCTCTCTCTCTCTCTCTCTCTCAAAATAAATAAATAAACTTAAAAAAGAAATCCTGTAATATATTTTGTCTTAAACAAGCTTTTGTTAGGTGTCTTAAATGATCATAATGTGGATGATCATTTTTATTTTGTAAGACCGGAAAGAGAAGGCAGAAAGTGGTACCCAAGATTGACCAACATTCAACATCATCTTGGGGTTGACCTTAGAGAAGCACTTTATCTCTGGATCTGCATTGGACTTGGCCCACCCAATCCCAGTTCTGCTGTCTAGGGGCAAATTACAATTCAAAGTGATTCATGGGCACCAGTATTCTTACAGGCAAGCAAGGTGCCTCTTGAAACATGGACATTTGTGTATTAATGTAAACACACTATATCTACAGAGGCTGGATGGTTAGGCCTGAACCAATGTTCCACAGGATCAAGAAACTGAGGCCCATGTCACCATTGAAAATTAAAAATTACATTCATAAAATTTTATAAAATAGTAAAAAATTAAATGTATAAAAGTATTATTATGTATTATTACTCCAAATTAACTAACACCCTTAGAGATAGGTGTCTAAACATCAGAGTAAATTGTTACCAGATTTTTCTTCTTTCTACCTGGAAGAAATAACATAAAATATGCTCTTTAAATGCATACAATATGGTTTAATAACTTTTGATTCTTCCATTCTTTCTCTTCCCTTTAGCCCTTGGCTGACCTACCCAGGACTGGAGCCACTCCTTTCATTTTTCAGCAGAGAATGTATTCACACTTCTCACTTACGGTAGCCTGATGTTTCTAATCAAATCTAAGGACTTGGGATTTAGTTTAAAACACTAGCATAACACATTTAAGTATAGATAAGTAACTACGAGTGTTACTCTCTGGTTCAAAAAATACATTAATAATAACTGGGTATCTTTTCCAATTTCAGATTGTTTTAGGAGTTTTGACTAGTTTAATCAGCCAAATACTATTTTTTAAACTAGTTTTTTTCTTTCATTTCTTTTATTATGAAGTTTTATCCCTCTTTTAAAAATTAGAATGTACAAAGATAAAATTCCTTCTCCATGGCATAAAATCAATTCAATTTGTTGAACAAATATGGAGAGGCAGTTTTAGAGGAGACAGGGTCAAGTATCAGTGAGAAGGAATTGTGTTCACTTCCCATTTCTTTGCATTAGAATGTCTTTTACCTATGGATGCTCAGTAAGCAGTTAGTGAACTGAACTAAACCATTTAATTTTTAAATGATTTTAAAATAGTGAAGCTAGGGGCACCTGGGTGGCTCAGTAGGTTGAGTATCCGGCTCTTGATTTCATATTGGGTCATGATCTCAGGGTTTGTGGGTTTGAGCCCTGCATCAAGATCTGTGCTTAGATAGCAGAGACTCCTTAAAATTTTCTCTCCCTCTCTCTCTGCCCCTGCCCTGCTCTCTGTCTCGCACTCTCAAAATAAATAAATTAAAAAAAAAAAAAAAAACTTTAAAAAATTAAAAGAAGTAAAATAGTGAAGCTAGTATATAAGTTTAATACAATTGACAATTTGACAATTTATACAACAATAGTTTAGGCTTCAAAGGAAGTGTCCTAGTAGACATTCAGTGGCTGGAAAAGAGATGATTTTAGGATTTTCCTCCTCCTGTAAGATAAGAGAAGGCACATCCTAGACACAGAGAAACAAGATAGCAGTTCACTGCTCTGGTGACAGATTCATGGATATTAGAATACAAAGTATAAATCTGGGACTAGATGACTCCCAAAGAATAGTACAGATAGTACAGAAATTTTGTTAGCCATATTAGCCAATATTTAAATATTTAATATACTGTATTTAATACTGATGGAATTGAAGGTGACAATCAGAAATGGATGGGTAATTGGTACCAGGAAGCTGGGAGACTGGATGCAAGAGTAGGTGATTCAACTACTATTTAAGATTACGAGGCAAAAACCAGGCTACCAGAGCTAACATAAAGCCCAGTTTCTGTAGCAATCTTGGTAAAGGGAAAATCTAAACATAAAAATTGGTAGATATTGTGAAAAGAGCATGAGCATTAGAATCAGATGGTCTGGAATTTAATCTTGTCTGTGGCTTTCAGCACATTAACATACTTAATCTTCAATTCATCCAGACAGTGGGGAAAATAATATTAAATATATGAAATATCTGGGATAGTGCCTGGTACATAGTAAAGGCTTCATAAAGCCTTGATATACCCTTTATATGAATAGGTAATCCATATTGTGAACCCATAATGAATAGATGTATAAACTGTGACACCATTTCACAGACAATCAAGGTAAAACTATTGTCCAGAAGTGCAGACCGATTTCTACTATATTGCACCAAGACTACCTTGAGTTCTGAAGAACCAGGGGCAGCAAGGCCTTTTTGTTACTGACAAAAAGATCAGTCATTTTTTTGGACAGTTTAGGATGGTACATGTCTGTCTTTTTTTCCCCCAGTTGAATAACAGTTTATTCCTTCTTAAAATAACAGTTACAATGATTTCCTTTTATATCTATAATAGCCTATGGATTATATACTATTTTCTTTTTCTCTTTTCCTGTGGAGGAAGGTGAAGTTCAAAGCATCTAACTTTTCCGAGTGTGCCAGTAATCCCATTGATTTTTTCCTACATTTTATTGTTAACACTCTCATCCAGGCCAATCTCACTGCTTACCTGGACTACTCAATGGACCTTCTTACTTAGAGGCACCAAATCCACCATCTCTTCCTCTAACCAACCTTTCATGTTGTTTAGGAGCAGTGTATTACTTAATGTTAAATTTTACATTTAATAGATTTTCAAGCTTAAAACCTTTCAATAGCTTCCCCGTGCCTTTCAAGCAAATAACCACACAGCATAAAGAATCAAATGACCCCTCCAAACCCATGTCTCCACTTGACCTACAGTTACCATGATCAAGCCAGAATGCTTCTCTGTCAATTTCCTACTATAAGGACTTCATTAAGGACTATGCTAATCCTTTGTCAGAAAAATCTTGAACTCCCATTCTTTACTTTCTCATCCTTCAGATATCAAATTCACTTCCTCAGAAAGAACTTCCTTGACTGTCCAGTTTAAATTGGATCTGATTGTCTCTTTTACAGTATATTCATTTCAGTTACAGATCTTTAAATTTCAGTTTGCAATTATCTATTTATTTGTGTGATTACTACTTATTGTGTATCCTCTTCCCTAGATTTATAGTGCTGCAAAAGTCATGACCACGTCTGTATTCTTCGCAGCTGTCTATCTGCTCAGTGGCTAGTACTGGACATGACACACAGAGGTGCTTGATAAATATTTTTGAATGAAAGAATAAATGAAAGATCACCATTAAGGAAACAGGATGACTGAAATTCTGAAAATTATTATGCTATGCATATACGTGAAACCATATCATAACCAGTTTTTCTGATAAAACCAAGATGGTAGCTTTGAATAATAAAGTACTGGCTACAGTAAGTTAAATAAGGAAGCTGTAAATTTCCTCTTCGGAAATAACCGTGTGAATATCAGGCTTCTTTTTTTCTCCACAGTTTCTGAAGTTCCCATTTTAATTTTAGTTATAGTTTACATTACTCTTGAATTTCTTTCATAAGTGTTTTTCATTTTATTTAAAAAAATAATGTTTATTTATTTTTGAGAGAGACAGAGAGAGAGTGAGCGGGGGAGGGCAGAGAGAGAAGGAGACACAGAATCCAAAGCAGGCCCAGGCTTCAAGCTGTCAGCACAGAGCTTGACGCGGGGCTTGAACTCATAAACTGTGAGCTCATTACTTAAGCCAAAGTCGGATGCTCAACTGACTGAGCCACTCAGGCACCCCATTCATTTTAAATTTTCATAATACTTGAATCATAATTTGTCCTCCTAAATCCATTTGAAGTCACTGTGAGAATGAAAAGCAAAAATTAACTTTAAATATTCAGCTAAAACTCAAATATGTCATGACAAAAGTGCAAAGATTTTTATACATCTCTCAATTTTCATTTATAAATGCTATTTTAAATATATTAATGTGCTTATTTAACAAGATATAAGAATTGCCACATAAAGCTCTTAAGTTGCTTATACTTCTAGCAGAAATTGATGTTAAAAAGATTATGCAGGATCCTCTAAACTTACTGAAATGTAACATAGACACAGAAAAGTACATAGATCATAATTATGTACTCTAATGAACTATTACAAAATGAATATACATATGTAACTACCAACACTTCCCAATCATTATTGCCCACATGAAAGAGAAACACTATTCTATCTATATAAAATTATTTTCGCCCATTTTTGAACTTTATGTAAAATGTCCTGTTTAAGAAATATTTGCTTCTTTCAAAGTCAAGAAGCAATTCTATTTAATTTTTCAGAAAATTTATTCTTTATCCTCTACATTTAGATTTGTAATCCATTTGGCACTGATTTTTATATATAGTGTAAGCTAGATACTTAGTTTATTTAGTTTTCCACATAAGTATCCATCTGTATAAATACCATTTATAAGGAAAAGACCCCCCCCCCTTTTTTTATCTTTATTTATTTTTGAGAGAGAGAGAGCATGTGAGCAGGGGAGGAGCAGAGAGAGAGGGAGTCACAGAATTGGAAACAGGCTCCAGGCCCCAAGCTGTCAGCACAGAGCCTGACGTGGGGCTCGAACTCATGAACTGTGAGATCATGACCTGAGCCAAAGCTGGATGCTTAACCAACTGAGCCCCCCAGGCGCACCCTGAATTGCAATTCCACTGAATTGCAAGTGTCACCATTTTCAACCAAATCTGTTTCTGTAAGTCTGTTTCTGAATTCTCTATTCTATTTATCTTGCTTGGACCAATAATATGCTACATTTAAAATAAGTCTAGATAGCCAGTAGTGTGCATCATTGAACTTATTCTATTCTTAAGAATAGAATGACTACTCTTGCCTCTAAGTTTTCATGTATATTATAGAATAATGTTGTCAATTTCCATACATCTATACATATAAAAATAATCTTTTGGGGTTTTGAGGTTGATTTTTTTTTCAATTTTGGAAGAATAAATATTTTTACAACATTGAGTCTCTGAAATGCATGGTATATACGTTCTCTTGTTTAAGCTTTCTATTAGTTTACCAGTGCTATTTTTCAGTTTTCTGTTTTGATTCTTATATATCTAGCATTAACTTATTCTAAGTTGTTTAATTTTATATTCCTTTTTTATTTAAATTTTTTTTTAACATTTATTTATTTTTGAGACAGAGAGAGGCAGAGCATGAGCAGGGGAGGTGGGGGGCGGGGGGGGAGAGAGACACAGAATCCAAAGGAGGCTCCAGGCTCTGAGCTGTTTGTTAGCACAGAGCCCAAAACGGGGCCCAAACTCACAAACCGCAAGACCATGACCTGAGCTGAAGTTGGACACTCAACCGAATGAGCCACCCTATTTAATTTTATATTCTATCACAAATGATACTTTTCTCAAATTTCATTCTCTATTGTTGTAAATATATATATATATATATATATATATATATGTTAATTTTTATATATTGGCAATGTCAATATACTTTGTTACATTTGTTAGTCCTAATTTTTGTCCTGTGGATAATTTAGAATTTTTTACATTCTATTATATACAAATTATAACAATGTTAGTATTGTTACTATTTTATGAACCCCTTCACACATTAAGTTTACATGTAACATTTTTATCATGTTTTAAAATAGTTACAAAGAATATTGTTTCTGGTCTATGATAAAAATTTACATTTAAACTATCACTCTTTTAAATAATCCAATGGATTCTGAAGAAAATACTTGAAATTCACCAGAATTTCATATTGCTCTTCCTTTTTTTTTTTTAATTTAAATCCAGGTTAGTTAACATACAGTGTAATAATGATTTCAGGAATAGAATTTAGTGATTCATCACTTCCATATAACACCCTGTGTTCATCCCAAAAAAGGTCCTCCTTAATTCCCTTGCCCATTTAGACCATCCCCCCTCCAACACCAAGAGAGCGATCCTCAGTTTGTCCTCTGAACTTAAGAGTTTATTATGATTTTACATTATTTTTGCTTCCATTACCTTATACTCTTCTGTTTTGTTTCTTAAATTCCACATATGAGTGAAATCATATATTTGTCTTTCTCTAAATTTTGTTTAGCATAATACACTCTAGTTCCATCTACATTGTTGCAAATGGCAGGATTTCATTCTTTTTGATCACTGAGTAATATTCAATTGTATGTATACCATATCTTATTTATCCATTCATCCGTTGATGGACATTTGGGCTCTTTCCATACTTTGGCTACGGTCGATAGTGCTGCTATAAACATTGAGGTGCATGTGCCCTTTGAATCAGCACTCCTGTATCTTTTGGATAAATACCGACTAGTGCACTTGCTGGGTCATAGGGTAGTTCTATTTTTAATTTTTTGAGGCACCTCCATACTGTTTTCTGGAGTGACTGCACCAGTTTGCATTCCCACCAACAGTGCAAAAGGGGTCTTCTTTCTCGGTATCCTCGCCAACATCTGTTGTTGCCTGAGTTGTTAATTTTAGCCATTCTGACAGGTGTGAAGAGGTATCTCATTGTGGTTTTGATTTGTATTTCCCTGATGATGAGTGATGTCAAGCATTTTTTTTTTTTTCACGTGTCTGGTAGCCATCTGGATGTCTTCTTTGGAAAAGTCTCTTCACTGGATGGTTTGTTTTTGGGTATTGATTTTGATAACTTCTTTACAGATTTTGGATACTAACCCTTCATCTGCTATGTCACTTGCAAATATCTTCTCCCATTCCAATCGTTGCCTTTTAGTTTTGCTGATTGTTTTCTTTGCTGTGTGAAGACTTTTTATCTTCATGAAGTCCCAATAGTTCATTTTTGCTTTTGTTTCCCTTGCCGTCCACAGACCTGTCAAGTAAGAAGTTTCTGTGGCTGAGGTCAAAGAGGTTGTTGCCTGTTTTCTCCTCTAGGATTTTGATGGTTTCCTGTCTTACATTTGAGTCTTTCATCAATTTTGAGTTTATTTTTGTGTATGGTGTAATCAATTGGTCCAGATTCATTCTTTTGCATATCACTGTCCAGTTTTCCCAGCACCATTTGCTGAAGACAGTTTCTTTATTCCACTGGATATTCTTTCCTGCTTAGTCAAAGATTAGTTGGCCCTATCTGGGTTCTCTATTCTGTTCCATTGATCTAAGTGGTGTTTTTGTGCCAATACCCTACTGTCTTGATGATTACAGCTTTGAAATACAGCTTGAAGTCCAGAATTGTGATACCTCCAGCTTTGGTTTTCTTTTTCAGGATTGCTTTGGCTATTTGGGCTCTTTTATGGTTCCACACAAATTTTAGAATTATTTTTCTAGCTCTGTGAAGAATGCTGGTGTTATTTTGATAGGTATTTAATTGAATATGAATTTAAAATGAATATTTTGCTTTGGGTAGTATTGATATTTTAACACTATTTGTTGTTCCAATTCATGAGCATGTAATGATTTTCCATTTTTTTTGAGTCTTCTTCAATTTCTTTCATAAGCTTTCTATAGTTTACACTACATAGATTTTTCAGCTCTTTGGTTAGGTTTATTCCTAGGTATTTTATGCTTTTTGGTGCACTTATAAATGGGATTGATTCCTTGATTTCTCTTTTTGCTGCTTCATTATTGGTATATAGAAATGTAACTGATTTTTGTGCATTGATTTTATATCATGCAACTTTACTGAATTCATGTATCAGTTCTAGCAGTTTTTTGGTGGAGTCTTTTGGGTTTTCCACATGGAGTATCATGTTGTTTGTGAAGAGTGAGAGTTTGACTTCTTCCTTGCTGGTATGGATACATTTTATTTCTTTGTGTTGTCTGATTGCTGAGGGTAGGACTTCCAACACTATGTTGAGTAACACCAATGGGAGTGGACATCCTTGTTGTGTTCCTGCCCATAGAGGGGAAGCTCTCAGTTTTTCCCCATTGAGGATACTAGCTGTTGGTCTTTAATATATGGCCTTTATGATCTTGAGGTATGATACTTCTATCCCTACTTTCTTGAAGGTTTTTATCAAGAAAGGATGCTGTATTTTGTCAAATTCTTTCTCTGTGTCTGTTGAGAGGATCATGTGGTTTTATCCTTTCTTCTATTGATGTGATGCATTACATTGATTGATTTGCAGGTATTGAATTATACGTGCATCCCAGGAATAAATCCCACTTGATCATGGTGAATAATTCTTTTAATGTATTGCTGGATCCAGTTGGCTAGTATCTTGTTGAGAATTTTTGCATCTGTGTTCAGCAGGGAAATTGGTCTGTAGTTCTCCTTTTAAGTGGGGTCTTTGGTTTTGGAATCAAGGTAATGCTGGCCTTATTGAGTAAGTCTGGAAGTTTGGTTTCTATTTCAATTTTTTGGAACAGCTTCAAGAGTGTTAACTCTTCTTTAAATGTTCAGTAGAATTCTCCTGGAAAGCCATCTAGTCTTGGACTCTTGCGTGTTGGGAGATTTTTGATTACTGATTCAATTTCATTATTGGTTACAGGTCTGTTCCAATTTTCTACTTCTTCCTGTTTCAGTTTTGATAGTTTATGTGTCTAGGAATTTGTCCATTTATTCCAGATTACCAATTTGTTGGCATATAATTGCTCATTGCTCATAATATTGTTATTATTGTTTGCATTTCTGCATTGTTGGTTGTGATCTCTCCTCTTTCATTTGTGATTTAATTTATTTGGGTCCTTTTTTTTTTCAGTCTGGCTAGGGGTTTATCAATTTCGTTAATTCTTTCAAAGAATCAGCTCCTGGTTTCAATGATCTGTTCTACTTTTTTTTTTTTTTAATAATTGATTTCTTCTCTAATCTTTATTGTTTTCCATCTTCTGTTGGTTTTGGGTTTTATTTGCTATCCTTTTTTCAGCCCTTTAAGGTATAAGGTTAGCTTGTGTGTTTGAGACCTTTCTTCCTTCTTTAGGAAGGCCTTGATTGCTGTACACTTCCCTCTTATGACTGCCTTTGTGGCACCCCAGAGGTTTTGGGCTGCTGTGTTTTCATCTTCATTGGCTTCCCTGTACTTTTTAATTTCTTCTTTAATTTCTTGGTTAACCCATTCCATCTTTAGTACGATGTTCTTTAATCTGCAAGTATTCATGGTTTTTCCAAATTTTTTCTTGTGGCTGATTTTGAGTTTTATAGCATTGTGATCTGAAAATATGCAAGGCATGATCTTGATCTTTTTGTACTTGTTGAAGGCTGATTTGTGACCCAGTATGTGATCTATTTTGGAGAATGTTCCATGTGCACTCAAGAAGAACATGTATTCTGCCTCTTTAGGATGAAATATTCTGAATTTATCTGTTAAGTCCATCTGGTCCAGTGTATCATTTAATGCCATTGTTTCCTTGTTGATTTTCTGCTTACATGATCTGTCCATTGTTGTAAGTGTAGTGTTGAAGTCCCCTACTATTATGGCATTATTATCAATGAGTTCATGTTTGTGATTGATTTATGTATTTGGTTGTCCACATTGGGGGGGGTATAAATATTTATAATGATTACATATTCTTGGTGGACAGACCCCTTAATTATAATATTCTGCCCTTCTTCATCTCTTATTACAGTCTTTATTTTAAAATCTAATTTGTATGATAATAACATGGCTATTCCAACTTTCTTTTGATGACCATTAGCATGAAAGATGATTCTCCATCTCCTTACTTTCAATATGAAGGTGTCTTTAGGTCTACAAGGAGTCTCTTGCAAACAGCATACAGATGGATCTTGTTTTCTTATCCATTGTGTTACCCTATGTCTTTTGATTGGAGTGTTTAGTCCACTGACATTTAGAGTTAGTACTGAAAGATATCAATTTAGTGCCACTGTGTTGCCTGTAGAGTTGGTATTTCTGGTGATGTTCTCTGGCCCTTTCTAGTCTTTGTTGCTTTAATTTTTTTAAACTTTTATTTATTTTTGAGAGACAGAGAGAGACAGAGAGCAAGTGGAGGAGGGGCAGAGAGAAGGAGACACAGAAACTGAAGCAGGCTCCAGGCTCTGAGCTGTCAGCACAGAGCCGATGAGGGGCTCGAACCCACGAACTGTGAGATCATGATCTGAGCCGAAGTCCGGTGCTTAACCGACTGAGCCACCCAGGCGCCCCTAGTCTTTGTTGCTTTTGGTCTTTTTGGTTTTGTTTTGTCTTTTTTCCAAAAAGTCCCCCTTAATATTGCTTGCAGGGCTGGTTTAGTGGTCACAAACCCCTTTAGTTTTTGTTTGTCTGGGAAACTCTTCTTCTCTCCTTGTATTTTGAATGACAGCCTTGGTGGATAAAGAATTCTTGGCTGCATTTTTTTTTTTTTTCTGATTCAGCACACTGAATATATCCTGCCACTCCTTTCTGGCCTGCCAAGTTTCTGTGGATAGGTCTCTATGAACCTGATCTGTCTTCACTTACAGGGTAAGGCCTTTTCCTCTTGCTGATTTTATAATTCTTTCCTTGTCTGTGTATTTTGTGAATTTGACTGTGATATGCCATGGTGATGGTTGGTTTTTGTTGAATCTAATAGGAGTTCTCTGTGCTTCTTGGATTTTGATGTCTGTGTCTTTTCCCAGATTAGGAAAGTTTTCTACCATAATTTGTTCACATAAACCTTCTGCCCCTTTTTCTCTCTCTTCATCTTCTGAGACTCCTATGATTCAGATGTTATTCTTTCTTAATAAGTCATGGAGTTCTCTAATTCTTTTATTGTGCTCTTTTGCCTTAGTTTCCCTCTTTTTCCAGCTTCATTATTCTCTATAATTTGTTTTCTATATCGCTGATTCACTGCTCTTCTTCATCTATCCTTGTCACCATGGCATCCATTTGGGATTGTATCTCAGTTGTATCATTTTAGAGGCACCTGGGTGGCTCAGTGGGTTAAGTATCTGACTTGGGCTCAGGTCATGATCTCACAGTTTACGAGTTCGAACCCCACATCGGGCTCTGTGCTGACAGCTCAGAGCCTGGAGCCTGCTTCAAATTCTGTGTCTCCCTCTCTCTCTGTCCCTCCCCGGCTCATGCTCTGTCGCTCTCTCAAAAATAAATAAATATTTAAATATTAAAAAAAAAAGTTCTGCTCCAGTTATTGTTTTCTTAGATTTTATTATTTTTTATCAGAATATTTTTTTCTGCATCTCTTAATATTATCCTTTGATTTTTCCTCTTTATTATTGCATTGTTCTTGGTTGAGGTCTATATTGTGCTTGGATATTGGGTTAATTACTTTTGATTTAGACATCAGCTTTTCAAATATTGTTTTGCCTTTTGTTCTCTCCTCTGCTTTTGGGACAGCAAACATATGGTATTTATTTTTTTCTTTTTACAATGTCCCATATTTTTCCAATGTTCTTTTCTTTCCGTATCTCTTCTTCCTCCCTTTCTCCTCTTCTTCTCCTTCGTCTCCCCTTTCCTCTTCCTTCTCTTCTCCTTCTTCTTTGCTTCAGCTTGAATATTTTCTAAAGATCTGCATTTCAGTTTACTAATCCTCTTTTTTACTACATTTTAGTCTAACAGGATGTTAAAATCAACATCAAGTTCTTAATTTTAATTATTGCGTTTTTAAATTCTAGACATTACTATTTGATTATTTTCTAAGATATTCCATTTACAGAAGTATATTTGCATTTTTTTTTTTTTTTACATATTAATACAATCTGTGGCTGCCAAGGTGAATAACAGGGTATTCTGTGAGTTGTTTCTGATTGAGAGCTGAAGCTCTTTAATGAAAATATTGTTAGCAATTCTTGGTCATGTTTTTATCTTCAGAAAGGGTTTACTCTATCTTCTGGCGGAGACTCTGATTTGGAGGGAAGATCATGATAAATCAGGACTTAGTTTATGTAGCTGAATTGCAATATTTGTGTGGCTCAGTTTACCTTTGTTTTATCCACTGCTCCTAGGTTGTTATTCTTTGTGGCACTAACTTAGAGTCTAGGGTATTTACTAGGGTCTTTGCTCTTTAACAGTTTCTTAGTTTCAATACTTATTTCCTTGGCAAACACTCATCTCAGCTTTTAAATGCTTTCTGCTTGCTGCTTAGTTTTCTTTTGTCTTTTCTTTTCTTTTTTTTAAGACCTTTTCTCTGTGCATAGAATTGAAAAAAATGCTTCAAGGAGGAATACTGCTAAGTGTAAGTAAAGCCAATTATCTTTGCCTTTCTCATTCTTAGATTTTGCTTCTTAAATTCTGGATGTCTCACTCCAATGTTCCTCTCAATCTTACCATATTTTCCCTTATGTCATGTGTTAATCAGAACTTCTTTCTTGTCTCTCAGCTATTTCTTCTGCCTGGCTTGACCTTCTCTATCCCCATTCCAAGAATCAGCAAATTCTCTGATAATTAAAGTGGTTCACAGAATGTTAGCTTTCTTCTGTGTTCACTTCTGTTTGAGATCTTGGCCCCTCAAGTCCTGATAGCCTCAGCAAGTCTTCAATGACTCCATACAAATTCCCTCCCCCTTTGTAATATTATCTGTCTGTTCCAGTTGTTCTCAACCCTTGTGTTAGTCAGCCAAAGCTACTCTATTATAGCTTTGGGGAATTCCCAGTAAGTTGGTTTTGATAGGTCAAGAGTTACATATTGTTTTGAGTGTCAGAATCTGAGTGATTTAACAAGCACTACATAAACTTTAATAAAAAAAAAAAAAACATTAAAAAATCAGGAAAGTATTTTTGCTATAATATGTTTGAAATCCTTTAAATAGCCAACCCAAAGGATTATATTATAATGGAATGGTTATCCTTACTTCTAAAAATATTGAAATGGAAAGAAATCTGTTTCTGAGAATCTGAGAATAGATCATATTTGAATACAAAATGGCAAAAAGGACCCCCACATATCACTATGTAGTCACTTAGTATTTAAAGTAGGAAGAACATGCTGATTGCCGTATACAGGAATTTACTTTGCAATACATGGGAGACCTGAAATATTAAGCACTAGTTTTCCAACTAGAGCAAAGGTAAGAAGTAGGGTTGTGCTGTAGTTAGGTGAACAGTAAAAGCTCCAATGGCAACAACAGAGTTCCAGAAGTTGAGATGTAAGGGATCATGAGGCTCAGATAGACTGTTTCAGTTTTATTCTGCCAAGGGATATTAATATAATAACTAGTTGGATATTGCCAAAATGATTAGGACAGTGGAAAGGAACTTACTGAAATGCTTTTAAATCCTGTAAATAACTTTCAGCTACAATTATATTTTGTCATGAATTTTAAAAATCAAAGGTCTAATATTGTGTGAAATGCTAACCAAACCACTGAATCAAATATAGAGATGGACAGGACAATAACCAGATTCTTTCAAGGGTAGGAAGAAACTCATCTAGGCTTCTATTTTATGCATCAAGTCTATAATTTCCTAAAAAAAAAAAAAAAAACAGTGTCCAACTTTTTAACAACTTGGTTTCATAAAGTATTTTCAATGAGAGACATATTATTTTGAAACTGTGGAGTAAACATTTTAATACTCAAAAATACCCAGTATATTAAATTTTGTATTGCTATAACATTTTTATTATAAAGAATATACCTATTAATACTCTGAAAATTAAATGTTGGCCACAAATTCCTATGTATTTTAGAGACAATGAAAGCTTTCTTGGAAATTCATTGTAGAAATTCATAAATGTATCTCAAATAAAACCACTAAATCTATAAATAGCAATGATTTGGAGAGTCGGGGTAGAGAAAGAATTACATTTCCAGACATAACAACTTGCTTACTATTATGGTTTGTATATGTGGATGTTGCTGACTCACTAGTGACTTACATACTCATGACAGAGTAAAACTATGACTCCATAATTACATTTCTTACTCATCCTTGTTTATAACTTGGTATTACTTAGTTAAATCATTATTTTACATAGCTTAAACACACTCTTCAAGTTTTCCATGGAATTAAATCTATTTTTATATCAACTTCTGTATGTTGCCTATACCATTAATTTGAACCTTTCCAATCTACCAAACTGTCATATATCTCTGTCATTCTACTGTTTAACCTCCTATGGATGTTGTATTGTGATGGAGAGAATCTACATAAGAATTAGAAAACTCAAAATCTAGTCCTTGTTGTCTCATTACTGTGTGATTTGGGTTGGGTAAGACAATTTCTGGCCTTTATTTGTTCTTAAATGAAGGGATTGTTATATAAAGTCTCTGATTTTCAATTCAATGTATTTGATTTGATCCTACTCTTTCCCTTCATTTAGGGTAAACTTCAATTATAACTGTTTATTATTTTCAACTGGGCAGAGACAAACATTTATTTCACTTAAGTTTTGTTTATATCTAAAATGTTCTACCTTCTGAAAATTTCATCATGTATTTTTTTTAGTTTTTGGATATTATCATTGCTTTCATCTCCCATGTGTATTGCAGGTGAACTGAATATGCAATAAAAATACACATTTATTAAAGAAAGCTCACTGCCAAAAATCTTACTAAATAGATGGCCCAAAGTGCATTTACTGAAAAGCCTATCTGTAATGATCTGCAACTTCAGCTCTGTCAAAAATCAAGTTTCTACATTTGTGTCTGTGTGTTTTTGATCACAGTGCCCATTTTACTGTTTATACTGTTCACTGTCTTAATTATTAGAGTTTCAAATTAAGTTTTGATATCTTATAAGACAAGACCAGCCAGTTTCCTTCTGTTACAGAAGTGTCTTGACTTTTCTTGACTTTTAAATTTACATATACATTTCAGAATTTACATCTAAATTCCACCCAAAATATTTTTTTTGATCTATTGGGAGTGCATTGAATTTAAAGATCAAACTAAAGAAAACGACATCTTTATAACATTGAATCTTCCAGTACACAAACATAATATGCCTTTCCATTTATTTAGGCCAAATACTTTACTATAGCTTTATATGATGCTCCCACAAAATACTGTGCACATATTTTGTTTAGTTATATTTTTTATAGTATTGTAAATTATATCTATATGTACACATTAGTATAATTCAACTGTATATATTTTTTTCTACTGGTTCTTGTTCATGATGCATTATCTTTGTATACTTGTGACTTTTGAATACAATCTGTCCATTACAACTATATCTATGGAAATACATTTAGTCTGGGATACAGTTGGGCTCTTTCAGAGAGAGTTTGTATTTACTTCTGTCAGTCATCTGAGAGCACTGACTTTAGGGTATTTTATTTTTTTATTTTTATTTTTAAAAAAATTTTTTTTTCAACGTTTATTTATTTTTGGGACAGAGAGAGACAGAGCATGAACGGGGGAGGGGCAGAGAGAGAGGGAGACACAGAATAGGAAACAGGCTCCAGGCTCTGAGCCATCAGCCCAGAGCCTGACGCGGGGCTCGAACTCGGGGACCGCGAGATCATGACCTGGCTGAAGTCGGACGCTTAACCACCTGCGCCACCCAGGCGCCCCGACTTTAGGGTATTTTAAGCTAAATTCTTGGCTTGAGGGTTTTTTGGACCACCTTATAATGTAAATTCAGGCTGTCAAACTATATAATAGCAAACTTCTAGTTACAAATCATTCTCAGGAGTGATATTTTAAACATCTTTTGTGCCAAGTTTCAAAAGAGTCACTTACCTAACAGTACCTAGTTTCATTAAAGGGTATTTTTCTAGCACATTCTTAAAAATCAGGTAAGTTCTTTATAGATTTTGGATACTAACCCTTTATCTGATATGTCATTTCCAAATATCTTCTCCCATTCTGATGGTTGCCTGTTAGTTTTGCTGATTGTTTCTTTCGCTGTGCAGCTTTTTGTTTTGTTGAGGTCCATGGGGGGGGGGGGATGGGTTAAAAGGGTAAGGGGCATTAAGGAATCTACTCCTGAAATCACTGTTGCACTATATGCTAACTAACTTGGACATAAATTAAAAAAATAAAATTAAAAAAAAAAATCAGGTGAAACCTTTCGGTGAGATACCAGCTTTATAGCAGTCTTCAATTATACCAATCAGTTTAGGCTCTGGAGTTGAATTCTTGTCCCAAGTTCTGTACATTTGTAAAACCTGATGCTCAGGTTCATCAAGTTCAGAAAAATCATTCAGGGAAAGCCAGATTTAGTAGTGTTTTATAAATATGAGTCTTTATTTACTTTGCCAGACCATGGATGCATTTAAGATTTTTATGTGCTGTTTTACAGTGGTTCAGCATGGGTACCGAGCCATAATATCTGAAATAGAATTTCTACATGTGTATTTAACTAAATGTTGTTTAATTATATGTGAATATTATCTCAAAATAAATATTTTAATTTTAAAACTAAGCAATAGAATATAGTATAATATATAATTATATAACTATTACTTTTATTTCCAAGATCTCTTCACTGAAAATGCCTATACAAGACAACCCAATAAGAATAAACTATACTTATCCATGATATGAACTTGAAATGTGATCCCCTTGTAATAGGGGAACAATACTTTTTTAAACAATACTGATTACAGCCATGTGACAGAAAATATACAATGGATCTGGAGAATTTTAGTGGGCCAGCAATCAAGCATTTAACAATCCTGTTATTTTGTGTAAAAGGACATGGAAATCAACATAAAAGAGATCAGGTTGTCCAAATATTAAATAATTTGAACACCAAAGAGAATGATTAATGATGATTATATAAAGCACATTAAAGCTGTATTCTCAGTTTGAGAGAGTGTGTGAAAGAGAACTAAAAAGAGAAAAAAAGAGAGAAAGATTGAAGGGTAAAGAGACCTATTGAACACCACTAGAAGTAACTTAAACCAATTCCTTATTCTTAAAATCAGCAGCTAAAATGAGAGAATCACTCATTTACTCTAAATGTCTGTATGAATTTTAATGCATACTATCCAAATAACCTTGAATGATGAGGGAGAGAATTATTATTTACAAAAATATTAAATTTTAAATTATAATTTAAATAAGAAATTACATTTCTTAATTACAATTAAGAAAATGATAATTAATTTTTTAAAAAATCACCATATTGGTACCCCTAATGAAATAAGTGATTTTGGCACTAACAATGGATGAACAAAGATGTAAAAAATTGATGCAATTTTTAACAACAGAAGCATTGTGCAATTTCTACATAAACCCACAATCAATGTTGGCATCACTAAAAATGGTAGAACAACACATCATGGGCTTTCTGATGTGACATAATAGGAAGCACAAAGAATCATTTATATTTTATTTAAGTTGAACCTGTAATCAAGCCACTGAAACTTTTTTAAGTTTATAAGAAATAGAGGCCAGGAGAACAACTTAAGTGACAACAAAAGATGCAAACAGAGAATCCAGAGACATTCTTTTAAACAAACTACCCCTATTTTTTCAATAAGCAAAAGGTAGAATATAAATGGAGACAGAGGAGCTTTATATAAAATAAATTTAAGGGGCATACAAAATAAATATCACATGTGAATATTGTTTGAAGACTTATTCAAAGCAGTTATAAAATATATTTTTGAAACAACGGAAAAAATATGATTACATACCTGAGTATTAAATTTCAAATACTCAGATGTGTATTAAGCATTTTGGAATCTTTTTAAAACTAAAGATTCTGGGACACCTGGGTGGTTCAGTCTGTTGAGTGCCTGACTTCAGCTCAGGTCACGATCTCAGTTTGTGGGTTTGAGCCCTGCATTGGGCTCTGGGCTGACCACTCAGAGCTTGGAGTCTGCTTTAGACTCTGTGTCTCCTCTCTCTGCCCCTTCCCCACTCGCGTTCTGTCTCTCTCAAAAATAATAAATAAACATTAAAAAATTGAAAAAAAAACCCTGAAGAATCTGATTCAATAGTTCTCAGTGAAGCTGAGATACTGCATTTCCTTTTAAGTTTGCTTATTTTTTTTTAAATATAATTTATTGTCAAATTGGTTTCCATATAACACCCAGTGTTCATCCCAACAAATGCCCTCGTCCATGCCCATCACCCACTTTCCCCTCTCCACCATTCCCCATCAACCCTCAGTTTGTTCTCAGTCCTTAAGAGTCTCTTATGGTTTGTCTCCCTCCCTCTCTGTAACATTCCTCCCCTCCTCCCCCTGCCATAGTCTTAAGTTTCTCAAGATCCACATATGAGTGAAAATATATGGTATCTGTCTTTCTCTGCCTGACTTATCTCACTTAGCGTAATATCCTCCAGTTCCATCCATGTTGCTGCAAATGGCCAGATTTCATTCTTTCTCATTGCCAACTAGTATTCCGCTGTATATATCCACATCTTCTTTATCCATTTGTCAGTTGATCGATATTTAGGCTCTTTCCATAATTTTGCTATTGTTGAAAGTGCTGCTGTAAACATTGGGGTACAAGTGCCCCTATGCATCAGCACTCCTGTATCCCTTGGGTAATTTCCTAGCATTGCGATTGCTGGGTCATAGGGTAGTTCTATTTTTAATTTTTTCAGGAAACTCCACACTGTTTTCCAGAGTGGCTGCACCAGTTTGCATTCCCACCAGCAGTACAAGAGGATTCTCATTTCTCCACATCTTTGCCAGCATCTATAGTCTCCTGATGTGTTCATTTTAGCCACTCTGACCAGCGTGAGGTGGTGAGATACTGCATTTCCAACAAACTACCAAATTCTTCTGTTTCTGGTTTGCAGACAATGCTTTGAAAAGCAAGGCATTATATTAGGGAGTAAATTTTAACTTTCTTGGATGTGATAATTTTATTCTAACTATATAAGAAATTATCCACATTAAAAGCGTTGTTTTATGTGATTATATGTGGATACTCAACTGCATAAGTTTGAAATGAAAGATGTTTAAATTTGCCTTGAAATAATTCAGCAAGGGCCAAGAAAAAAGATGAAAACGAATAGAATATATAAGTGGTCACAATTTTAATGATTGTTAAATGTGGCTGATGGCCATATGAGAATCACTGAACAATTTTGTTTATTCTTTTGGGTGTTTTGATAATAAAAAAAATCCGTTAAAGTAAAACAAAATGTGTTTTAAATGTACTGAATAATTTTTTTTGAGAGAGAGCACAAGTTGGGGAGAGAGGCAAAGGGAAGGAGAGTGAGAATCTTAAGCAGGCTACATGCTCAGTGAAGAGTCTGACAGAGCTCAATCCCATAACCCTGAGATCATGACCTGAACGGATATCAAGAGTTGGACACTCAACCAACTAAGCCACACGAATGCCCTGTACTGAATAAATTTAAGATAAAGCAACTTTACATATTTACACCATGATTAACTGATCACTACTCTGCATAATATATATGACACACATTTTTTATATCATAAAAGTTAAAAGTAGTAGCATTCACCCCAAACTGAAGACTGCTGCCTAAAGAGATTGAATGCAATAGATGACTACATAGAAAGATGTATGCAAGGTTATACTATCCTGGTATCATGTTATTGCTCATACTAGTAAAATGAATAAACCAGAAGATGAACTCAATAAATGCAAGAAAAATATATTTGACAAAACTCAATACTCCTAATAAAAAACTCTTACCAAATGAGATATGAATAGACCCTCGATATAAGGCATCTAGATTAAGAACATATAAGACAATTTTAAGGCTAATATTATATTTAAAAGTGAAAAATGGGGTGTTTTCCCTTTATGTTGGGAAGAAGATGAGGATACGTTTTCTTATCTCTTCTATGGTATCTTGTACTGGAGATTTAGCAAGCGCAATATAGCAAGAAAAAAATAAAGGCAAAGAGATTAAAAAAAGAGACATTGTTTTTATTTGCAGACAACATAATCATCCACATAGAAAATCCTAAGGAATTACAAAGGTTAACTAGAGCTAATAACTGAGTTGAGCAAGGTTACAGGGTATAGTCAAGAAAAGAAAATCAATTACAGAGCACATTTTAAGGATCTTAACTACTTGACTTCAAGTCTCTTTTATGTAAAGCTATAGTAATCAATATGTGTTATATTTGCATGATGATAAACCTAACCAAAAGGGACTAACAAAAAAAAACAAAAAACAAAAAATGACTAATGAAATAGGATACATACACACAGATGGTCTGTTGAATTTTGGCCACGTTTTCAAGACAATTCAATGGGAAAGGATCATCTTTTCAACAAATGACACTAGAACAATTGGATATAAACTTAAACCTTCCTTTCTCTCACATCATTTTTAACAAAAAATGTCTAGAAATTGGTCACAGGACTAAATTTGAAAGCTGAAGCTATAAAATGTCTAGACAAAAACATAGGAGAAAATCTTAGTGACCTTTAGTTAGACAATTTTTTAAAAGAACAAAGAAGCCCCACAAGCTATAAAATAAAATTTGATAATTTGGTTTTTGTCAATAATAAAAATATTTGATGTTCAAAAGAAACTTTTAAGAAGATGAAATGAGAAGGCACAGACTGAGAGAAAATAGTTTTAAAAGTGGTTCTGATAAAGGACCTGTATACCGAATTTATGAAACAAATCAACAAACCAACAAACACTTCTTCCAATTCAATATCAAGAAGGCAGATAGCCTAATTAGAACATAGGCAAACACTGAAGACATTTGGCCTAAGAAAATATGGATTGCAAATAAGCATGTGAAAAGATGTTCAACATCATTAGTACTAGAGGAATGCAAATCAAAACTACAGTAAAATACCTCTCTACACATGCATTAGAATGACTAAAATTAAAAGTGATAATGCCAAGTATCAGCAAGAATGTGGATCAACTGTACCTCTTCTACATTTCTAGTGGGAATTGGTATAGCATTTTTGAGAAATAATTTGGGAGATTTTTTAGAAAATAGAGCCAATAAGAGAGAAATATTTGATTATTTATGTCAAATTATGCTATTTAATCATATAAATATTTTATTATGTTGTGAGGACTTCAAAAGCCAGATCACAGTAAGTGGAATCTACTATTCAGTAAGAGTAGCTTCCAGTAATAAGTAATAAAACCCATACCCAATATATTATACATTTAAGTAAATTCCCAAGTAATTGCATAATTTATATCATAAAACAATGAGTTTTGTTTCACACAACTCAAATTGTGTAAAATCCAGAATATCAATAGTTTTATTTATGCCAAACATTTGACTAAAACAGAAAATGAAATTATCCGCTTATTTTAAAATATCCAGATGTTATTCACATCAAACATCCAGATTTGTGATGAAATTTATTTTTCTTTCTTTCATACAAGATTGATATGTCTGAATGCAACTCATTAGATTAATGTGCTTAACCTTCCATAGTTAAAATATGAAAACATTACTATGTGGAAAATAAGAATACATTTTATTTATTTTTTTTAATATGAAACTTATCGTCAAATTGGTTTCCATACAACACACAGGGCTCATCCCAACAGATGCCCTCCTCAATGCCCATCATCCACTTTCCCCTCCCTCCCACCCACCATCAACCCTAAATTTATTATCAGTTTTTTAAGAATACATTTTAAAGTTTGCAGTAATGTAGATGTGGGACATATCACTAAAATTAGCATTTGAAGAGTTCCTTTCAATGTAGTTCAATCATAAGATTTCAATCAACTAAAATACTTTGACCTGGATTCTATTAATGTATATTTAAAAATATAGAATAAGACCTATACATTATACTAACCTAATCCTCAATTCATCAACATGTGTTATATGCATATTATATGCTTATTTGTATCAAATATAGGTCAAAAGTTTATATTTATAAATTAAAATATTACCTTAGTTTATTTAAAAGTTTTTTGCCAATCCCACATGAATAAAAAGAAAAAAAATATGTAATTAAATTCACAAATTCTTTGTGCTCATTCATATCATTCTCATTCCTTTCTACCTTTCTTTCTACTGAGGAGTAATTACCATTTAAGTTCTCAAGTGCAAACAAAGACCCAACTAAGAAAATAATCCCCATGCCAATATTGTAACCTTTATTAATAACTTCCTAAAAATTAGACATACCTATTTACATTTCTAGATTAACAAAATATGGAATATAAGTAATCTTAATAAATGGATACAGAACATATCCACCCATGGGTTTAAACTTAATGACCATCAACTTAATATAGATTTCTATATGCAAAAGATGTTATGAACAAACCTAATGATTACCACAAATCAAAAACCACTAATAGATATGCAGAATAAAGAGAAAGAAATCCAAGTACATCACTAAATAAAGCCAGCAAACCTTAGAAGAGAGCAAGAGAAGAAAGGATCAGAGAAAAACTATAAAAACAACTACAAAACAAGTAAAATAAATGGCAATAAATATAGGTATATTAATAATTACTTTGAATGTAAATGGACTGAATGCTCCAATAAAAAGAGACAGAGTAGCAGAGTGGATTAAAAATCAAAAAATAAATAAAATAAAATAAAAACCCAAGACCTATGTGCTGCCTAGAAGAGACTCATTTCAGACCTAAAGACACCTTCAGTTGAAAGTGAGAAGATGGAGAAACATTTTACATGCAAATGGATGTCAAAAGAAAGTCAGAGTAATAATACTTATGTTGGGCAAAATAGTCTTTAAAACAAAGACTGTAACAAGAGACAGAGAAAGATACTATATAATAATAAAGGAAAAAGTCCAACAAGAAAATATAACAATTGTAAATATTTATGCACCCAACATAGAGGAACCCAAATACATAAAATAGTTAACAACAAACATAAAGGAACTGATAGTAACACAATAATAGTAAGGGACTTCAGCATGCCATTTACATCAATCGACAGATCATCCAGACAGAAATTCAACAAGGAAACAATGGCTTTGAATGACACACTGAACCACACGGACTCAACAGATTCAGAACATTCCATCCTAGAACAGCACAATACACATTCTTTTCAAGTGCACATGGAACTTTCAGAATAGATTACAAATGAGGCCATAAAACAAGTTTCAACAAATTCAGAAAGATCAGTCATGCCATGCATTTTTTTTCTGACCACAATGCTATTAAGTTAGAAATCAACATCCAAAATTCTAAAGGTTCTGGAAAGACTACAAATACATGTAGGTTAAATAAAATGCTAATAAAAAATGAATGCCCCCCCCACCCAGGAAATCAAAGAGTAAATTAAAAACTATGTGGAAACAAACAGAAATAAAAACAAAATGGTCCGAAAATCTTTGTGATATAGCAAAAGCACTTCTAAGAGGGAAGTTTATAGCAATACAGGTCTAAATCAAGAAGCAAGAAAAAAATCTCAAATAAACCACCTAAACTTACACCTAAAGGAGCCAGAAAAGAACAACAAACAAAATCCCAAACCAGCAGAAAGAAGGAAATAATAAAGAACAGAGCAGAAATAAATGACATAGAAACTAAAAAGACAAAACAGATCAATAAAACCAGGAGCCATTTCTTTGAAAAGATTAACAAAGTTGATAAACTCTAGCCAGACTCATAAAAAAATAAAGGACTCAAATACACAAAATCACAAATGAAATAACAAGCAACATCACAGAAATACAATTATAAGAGAATATTACGAAAAGTGACATGACAACAAATAGAACTGACAAGAAATGGATAAATTCCTAGAAACATATAACTGAAGACAGGAAGCAGGGAAAAATAGAAGGTTTGAATCCAGGAATTAAATTGAATGAGTAATCAAAAAACTCCCCCAAAAAACAAAAATCTAGAGCTAGACAACTTCACAGCTGAGTTCTACCAAACATTAAAAAGAGTTAATACTTATTCTTCTAGAACTCTTCCAAAAAATAGAAGAGGAAGGAAAATTTCCAAATTCATTCTATGACTCCAGCATTGCCCTGATACCAAAACCAGATAAAGACAACCACACATACAAAAAAGCCAATATCTCTGATGAACAAAGATGCAAAAATTCTCAGCAAAATAATAGCAAACTGAATTCAACAATACAGTTTTACTTAATTCACTACAATCAAGTGGGATTTATTGCTGGGTTGTCAGCATGGTTCAATAGTCACAAATCAATCAATGTGATGCATCATCATAAGAGAAAGGGAAAAAAATCACATGATCATTTTAAAAGATGCAGAAAATGCATTTAACAAAGTATAACTTCCAATCATGATAAAAACCTTCAACAAAGTAGATTAGAGGGAACATTCTTCAACATAGTAAAAGTCTTATATTAAAAATCCAGAGTGAACATCATTCTCAATGGGGAAAAACAGAGGTTTTCCCCGAAGGCTAGGAACAAGATAAGGATATTCACTGTCACCATTTTTATTCAACATAGGACTGGGAAGTCCTAGCCACAGGAGTGAGACAACAAAAAGAAATAAAAAAGGCATACAAATTGGTAAGGAAGAAGAAAGCTATGTGCCAATGACATGATGCCATATATGGAAAACCCTAGGGACTCCACCAAAAAACAACTAGAACTGATAAGTGAATTCGGTAAAGTTGAAGAATACAAAATCAATGTGCAGAATAATGTTGTATTTCTCCACACTAATAGCAAAGCAGCAGAAAGAAATTAAGAAAACAATCCCATTTTCAATTGCACCCCAAATAATAAGATACCTAGAAATAAATTTAACTAAGGGAATGAAATCCGCGTTCTCTGAAAAACTCTAAAACACAGATGAAAGAAATTGAAAATGACACAAGAAATGGAAAGACATTTCATGTTCATGGATTGGAGGAACAAATACTGTTAAAATGTCTATACCACCCAAAGCAATCTACAGATTTAATGCATTCCCTATCAAAATACCAACAGCATTTTCACAGAACTAGAACAAACAATCCTAGAATTTGTGTTGAACTACAAAGGACCCTGACTAGCCAAAGAAATCTTGAAAAAGTAAAGCAAAGATGGAGGTATCACAATTCCAGGCTTCAAATTATAGTATAAAGCTGTAGTAATCAAAACAGTATGGTAATGGTATAAAAATAGACACAAAGATCAGTAGAACAAAAGAGAAAACCCAGAAATACACCTACAATTATATGGTTAATTCATCTTCGACAAAGGAGGAAAGAAGATTAAATGGGAAAATGACATTCTCTTTAACAAATGGTGTTGGTAAAACTGGACAGCTACAAGCAACATAATAAAATTGGACAACTTTCTTACGCCATACACAAAAAATAAATTCAAAATGGGTTAAAGACATAAATATGAGACGTGAAACTATAAAAATCATGGAAGAGGGCACAGGTGGTAATTTCTCTGACATCAGTTGTAGTAACATTTTTCTAGACATATCTCCTGAGGTTAGGTGAATAAAAGCAAAAATAAACTATTGGGACTACATCAAAATAAAAAGCTTTTGCACAATGAAGGAAATAATACTAACCTACTGAATGGGAGAATATATTTGCAAATGACATATCCAACAAAGGGTTTGTGTCCAAAATATATAAAGAATTTCTATAACTCAACACACAAAAAATAATCCAATTAAAAAATGGGCAGAACACATGAACAGACATTTCTCCAAAGAAAACATCAGATGTCCAACAGACATATAAAACAAATACTCAACATCCCTCATAGCAGGGGAAATGCAAGTCAAAACTACAATGAGATATCACCTAACACCTGTTAGAATGACTAAATTCAAAAACTCAAAAACAAATGTTGGTGAGGATATAGAGAAAAAGAAACCCTCATGCACTGTCGGTGGCAAAGAGTCGCAGCCACTATGGAAAACAGTATGGAGGTTCCTCAAAGAGTTAAAAAATAGAAGTACCCTATGATCCAGTAATCATACTACTGGGTATTTACCCAAAAAATACAAACACAATAATTCAAAGGATAAATATGGGGTGCCTGGGCGGCTCAGTCAGTTAATCATCTGTCTCTTGACTTCAGCTCAGGTCATGATCTCATAGTTCATGAGTTTGAGTCCCATATTAGCTTCCTTGCTGACAGTGCAGAGCCTGCTTGGGATTCTCTCCCCGTCTCCCTTTCTCTAAATAAATAAATAAACTTAAAAAAAAATAAAAGGATACATGCACCCCTATGCTTGCTGGAACATTATTTATAACAGCCAAATTGTGGAACCAGCCCAAGTGTCTTTTGATACATGAATGGATAAAGGAAATGTGGTGTATATATACAAGGGACTATTACTCAGCCATTTGCAAAACATGGATGGACCTAGAGAGTATAAAGCTAAGTGAAATAAGTCAGTCAGAATAATAAATACCATATGACTTCACTTATATGTGGAATTTAAGAAACAAACCAAACAAGCAAAGGAAAGAGAGAGAGAGAGAGAGAGAGAGAGAGAGAGAGAGACCAAGAAACAGGCTCTTAACTGTAGAGAAAAAACTGATGGTTATCAGAGAGGAAGGGAGGTGGGTAGGGAAATGGGTTAAGTAGGTGACGGGGACTAAGGAGTGAACTTGTGAGGAACACTGGCTGATGTATAACATTATTTAATTACTGTTTTATACACCTGAAAGTAATATAACTCTATATGCTAACTATACTGGAATTAAATTAAAATGTGATAAAAAAGAAGACAGCCACCCAATATCAATAACAGATTGAAGTTAAAAAATTTGCATTGGTCATAAGAAGACAGAAATTATTGAACAATAGCTTTTAGTTTCCAGTGTCTGAAGTTCAAAAGAGGATGGGTTAACTTGTATCACAAATCATATGTTTCTGTCCAAATCATCTGTATACTGTATTTAGAATTCATGATTCCAAATATACTGTATTGGAATTCATGGGATTGATGTATTTTTCTTGGAAGAAACTACTTAACTCTCCAAAGACAAAGGTTGTGGGTATTTATCTAAAAAGTTTATCTATTATTTATTGAAATATTTGGCCTAGTATTTGATGAGTCTCTCCATCACCACACCCTTTTACCACCACGCTCCAGTCAGATTGACGACGACTATCAAATTACTTTCTTTAAAACTTCTTTTCTCAGTATGGTTTAGCTTAAATTATACACCAAATGATTTTTCAATTTTTATATTTTTCAGGCTCTAGTTCTGTACTCTTTAGTATCCCAGAGAATAAAGTATACAAGAGAAATAAGAAAAAAATATTAAAATAAATGTATTCAATTCCTGTTAATATCTGATAAAATATTTTCAGGTAAACAATATTAACATCTACAGTCAAATTTAGAAGTTCATCTTTCATTGTCTTCATGACAAATATTTATAATATTGAGAAACAAACATATAATATGGAGAAAGGTGGATTTTGGTGATCATAAGTCAATTACCTGGATCATAAGTCAATATCCTTGGAACCAAGGATATTCTTTGACTTCATCTGAAATGGTATGAGATTCAGTAATTTTCTTCACTGATTTTGCTTTTTGGATTTCCACAGGTAAACATCAAAGTCAAATTACTTAAGGGAATAGTCCCAGGAGATAGGATAATTTATTCATTTATCCATTCAACAAATATTTACTGATTGCCTATTATGCACAAAGCACAATTATAAGTACTGGAAATATAGAAATAAGCTAAATCCCCTCTATTATAGATCATATGATCAAGTGGTAACATATGGACTAGATAAAATATAATATATTGTGTTAGAAAATGTAAATTAATATGAAGAAAAAAGTAGGCAAATGGACAGAAAATATTGAGGCATATTAAAATGTCATACATTATAGAGAGTGATCTTTGTAACAGATGGAATTTCAGGAAATATTTAAGGTAAGTTTTGGGACAATTTGTTTGGTTATCTGGTCAGGGAACAGCATTATGAACAGAAGATATACAAGTGTTCTAAGGAGAAAGCATTCCTGGCATGTATGAGGAACTATGAAGAAGTCCTGAGTGTCAATGACAGAAAGAAAAAGGGATGAATAATAAGAGATATGACCAGAGATGTAATGCTTGAAAGCAGATTGGGTACGGATATAGGTATTTAAAAGGTTTTGAAAAATTCTCTCAATGTTATTCATAGTAAAGATAGTGGTTTTAAAAATGAATTGTACTCAATGAAAATTAATGTTTCAGTATTAAGTTGGAAAATGAGCAATGCTTTATTCTTTCACCCAAGTTATCATCTTTCTATATAATAGAATTTCCAGAAAATGGAATCCCCCAGTGCTCTGTTCTTGTCCCTGTTTTATATAAAAAAAAAAAAAATGTCTTCAAAACTTGAATGAAAGCATAAGATTAATATGTATTACATTTAAAGTGTAAGTAAAGCCAGATAATGGTTAATATGAAATACTGAGCAAAAAAACACTAGGGTAACATTTAGAAGGAGAAATAGAAGATTTGTGTTTAATTTCAAAATAACAAACTTCATAAAGGAAACTTCTGTTAACAAATCTAGTAAAATTTTCAGGGGATTGAATTTGATCAAAACCTGCAAAAGATGTGACCAATTAAAAACATCTCACAAAATCTTTAAGTGTAGCATTAGAATAACAGTATTCATCTCATGAGAAATAACTGTTTCATGTGCTTCTCATTGTATCAACGGGGATATTGTATTCTATTTCTGAAGCCACATTTTAAGAGGGACACTTATAAACAGGATCATGCCAAGTAGAGGATACAATGGAAATTTAGGATGATAAGGGTCAGGAAATAATTTTATAAACCATGCAAAATAATAAATATAACTCCATGCTTTGACCCTACAATTTATTCCATCCCCTGCTGAGTCTATTCTCAACACTTCAGTGGAATTTAGTTTTTAAAAATGCCAGAAAATTTCACTTTTCTCACTCTACAGTGGCTCCACAGAGTACTTACAAGGGTCTACAAAGCTGTGTACAACTCTCTCCCTCACCGTCCTGATCTCCTTGTCTGCTGCTACATTCTTCCTTGCTCACTCTGCTCCAGTCACACTGGCTGCTTTGCAGTGCCCTTTGCCCAGGTTGTTCTTTCTACCTGGAACACTCTTCTCCTAAATAGTCACATGGCTAAGTCCCTTACGTGTTTCAAGTCCTTGCTCAAACATCACCTCAATGAAGCCTACTGATCTATTCTATTCAAATTACAAACCAGCCCTGTGCCCACATCCCAGTCTCCTTACCCTGTGTTTCTTGTTTCCATGAGACTTATCAATGTTTATAACTATGTATTTTACTTGTTTATTACAGCCATTGTTTTGTTTGGTTTGTTTTTGGCTAGATCTCTCTGCTAAAATGAAAGCTCCATGGGGACAAGAATCTTTGTTCTGTTCACTAATGTACCCTAAATTCTTAAAATAGATTGTTATGTTGACATTTTTAATTGATTAAAGTTATTTTAAATTTTTTTTTCAACGTTTATTTATTTTTGGGACAGAGAGAGACAGAGCATGAACAGGGAAGGGGCAGAGAGAGAGGCAGACACAGAATCGGAAACAGGCTCCAGGCTCTGAGCCATCAGCCCAGAGCCCGACGCGGGGCTCGAACTCACAGACCGCGAGATCGTGACCTGGCTGAAGTCGGACGCTTAACCGACTGCGCCACCCAGGCGCCCCTAAAGTTATTTTAAATCTGACCACTCAAAAACAAACAAAATGACAAAGCATTGTCATGTTAGAAAGGCAATTAATAACTATAACAGATTTATTCTGTTTTGCTATATAATACTGTCCAATAGAACTTTTTGCAATAATGAAAGTGTTCTCTAAAGTATCAAGTATTGTAGCCACTAGCCACATATGGCTATTGGAACAGTGGTCACTGGGACAGGTAAACCTTTATGACTGCAACTAAAGCTGATAACCTTACATTTTCATTTGAAACCCTTCATATGAAAAAGTAAAAGGCTCTTTAAAGCAATGACAAAGATACTTGTAGGCAGGCACTTCCGCTTTTTTTCCCTACGTGGTACCTAGTGCTTAACAACAAATATACTTAGATTTTAGGCTATAATTTTAGATGGCATTCATAGGATGTAAATCAGTTTCCTGATACAAACATGTAATTAAAATCAAACAATGTCAATAGTTAAACATGGCATTGCCCAACAGATTGTTTAATGATGGACTTCCTTTTCCCTTTAGTTGAAAGGTAAGGGTTCATTGCAACTATTTGGTAGTCTAAATACAATTTGTCTCTTAAAATATCTTTTGACAAAAGCCATGGTCCTCTGATTGTATATTTTCACATGGGCAAATGTTCGGTTTAATAGGTATTTTATTAAGCAAAATTGTTCTACCCACCAAGGTTTGCCAAAAGTCAAAGTTTAACTAGAAAGACTCACTGTTTTACTCTTTGTTTTATTTGTGATATAATGAACTGTAATTAGGGTACGTTATGTGTATCATAATAAATATGACATTCTGTTTATAATACAAGCATATGGAAAAGCTTAGCAACTTATCTCATAAGTAGTGTTAAGTTTTAGAACAAGAAATTTTATTGTTGCTGTTTTATTAGGTATATTCTTCAAGTTTGAACAAAACACATTCAATTCGAGCATTTGTCAGAAATTCAAGTTTAAGCAAGTTATTGAAATGATGTACAATCAGGTCTGTTTTGAAGAGTACTGCGATCCTCAAGATTTTCTAAATCTATTTCTCTAAAATAGTCTCTTACTTCCAGGAGAATATTTAAAATGCATTAGGTTACAAGACTGTAAATTAATATATTGCAATATGTTAGTATACTAAAGTCAACTTTCCACAACATATTCTTAAGGTGATTTCCACATAACACAAAGTGATCACAGAGATCAGGAAGTAGAGGAGAGAAAGAATTATTTAGATTTTTAATTCTTGTATTTATTAAATCAACTCTTTGCTTTAAACTTAAAAATCCCTCAATAAAAATGAATACACTATTTCTTTTATCAAAATCACTCCATCTCATTCCTAACACTTTTCAGTAAATCAGCCACATCATAGACCATTCCCTGATTTTCTACTTTAAAATTTGCTTTGTGATGCCATGGTACGAACTCCATGATCAAGAAAGCAGAAATGGAGGCAAACTGAAATGTACAATGATTATGCAATAAAAATGAGAAGCAGATTCTGGAATGACAGCTTATTGTATCTTAATTTGTTATGCTTTTTTATTTTTTTATTGCTTTAATTTTTAGACAAATTTTTCCTATTACTACAAAAAAATAGTTTTCTTAGATTTAAGCGTTTTTAAACTACTCTAGGTGAACAGTCACTACATTTTCATCTTTACCCATTTAGGACAATACTCTTAACAAAAGTGATCAGAGTTCTGTCTCACTGTGATACATACTAAATAAAATCTACATTACAAAATAAGCAAGTAAATGTGATTTTTGTATTATATGTTAATTTTTCAAAGTGTTTTTAACTTATAAAAGAACAAATGCTCATTGTTTTAAAAGGCAAATTGAAGGCTTCCAGGCCAGAAAAGATGAAATAAATCCATTTCTCTACATTAACTACAACTATACCTCTGGAAATAACACAAGAGGCAAACAAAGAAAAATTCTGAAAGGAAAAAGAGAAATTTTGAAATTTAATGAGGAAGACAGTATCATTAGAGACCTCAGAACTAGAAGAAGAATATAGTGGCAGGGTGGCTTATGATCACGCTGCTCCACCCCCACCTAATAGAAAAAGATATCCCGTGCCCAGAATTGCCTCACTGCCATCTAGTAACAGAAAGCAGTCACGGTAGATTAATTCCTCCTCCTCTGCAAATGAATGTCCAGTCAATCAACGCATGCTAACCCAAGATGACAAAGATGTCAGGATTACCGGACAAAGATTTTTAAGCAGCCATCTCAAAAATGCTTCAACAAGCTTTTATGGATTATAAACAAAATGAAAAAATAGAATGTCTCAGCACAAAGAAAGAAAACATACAAAGCAGAAAAAGTAGAAACTTTAGAACTGAAAAGATAATAACTAGGATAAATAAAAAAATCTCATGAGAGTTGTAACATGTTAGTCATTAGGAAAAGCTGATGATAAAGGTGAAAGATAATTGATATGATTAACCTTCAAGATTAGTGGTAAAATAAACTGAAATCTTTCTTGACAAATTGTGACAATAATTTTTGTTTATACGATGCTTAAACACACAGCTGAATTTCTGGAAGTAAAAAATGATAAATTTGGATATAAAAATTAATGGGTTCAAAATAAGTGATTTAATAATAAAGATTACATTTTCCTAAAACGTATCTGGCCTTAAGAAAACACATTTGAAGAATGTGTTTGTAATTCTTTTCAAACTGCCTCTAAAAAAATAGCATGGTCTATTCATTGAAGCCTAATTAAAGACACATTCACTTACTCATTTTGATATTATAAAAATTCAGTACAATATTTCCTAGTAATTCATCTTGTGGAATTATAAAAGAATCTGATTTATATGAATACTAGATTTAAGGTAATTAAAATTATTTGAAGATAATTATTTCCTTATTGAATGAAATAAAATTTGTTTTGCAGAGTATACTTCTCTTAGAAGGCTGGGGCGCCTGGGTGGCGCAGTCGGTTAAGTGTCCGACTTCAGCCAGGTCACGATCTCGCGGTCTGGGGAGTTCGAGCCCCGCGTCGGGCTCTGGGCTGATGGCTCAGAGCCTGGAGCCTGTTTCCGATTCTGTGTCTCCCTCTCTCTCTGACCCTCCCCCGTTCATGCTCTGTCTCTCTCTGTCCCAAAAATAAATAAACGTTGAAAAAAAAATAAAATAAAAAAAAAAAGGCAAAATTCATGCATTCTTTCCTAAAGCAGGTTTTAAATTGTCTCAATCCTCTGGGATTCAGAAACTATAAGATGTAAACTATTTACTTTTGTGATGAATTTGAAATTAAAAGATAGTATTTTTCCCCAAAGAAGATGAGGATTTTGAAAGACTTTTTTTTAAACTAATTGAAAGAGTTTGAAATGAATTATTACACCAAAAAAGAGATTTGATGGGCATTTCTTTTCATTCATCAAAGAAAACCAACACCATTTTCCTTTTTAAACACTCTATGCTACGAAATAAGCACACCAGAAGACCCAGAAAAACTGATATCTAACAAAGTTGGTCTGATTCCTTCTTCTACACATGAATGAAAGGAAGCAACTGGAGACAGACATCTATTAAGCGCCAATGGTATGTCAGATACTGAGTTAGGTGATTTGTTTGCATTATATCCATCCTTCTCCCAACCCTATGTGCCTACTATTACCTGAATCTGAAAGATGATGAATTAAGACATCAGATTAAATACTTCTCTTCAGGTAACACAGTTAAGATAGCAGTTAAGACAAAAGAATAAAAGAATATTTCCCTTTCATCCATAGTGCATTCTTTATCAACTCCATCACACTATCTCAAAGTATTGCCAAGTGTAATTTGGTTTTTCACGGTCCAGGTGGAGAAGAGTGAAGAGGGCTTTTTTTTTTTATCCCCACAGCTGAATGTTAGTGTGCTCAAATTCAGATCAGACCTGTCTTCTTCCTCACTTCATATCCATTCAATATCAAAGAACAAACATTGAGAAGGAAGTGTCGACAACTCGTGGTCTAGACACAGTGGGTGCACAGCAGTACTCCTTGTCAAAAGACAGTAGACAAAGGTAAGGAAACACTTTTGATCAAAACCCAGTTGTTTTCCTAACTGCCTTTCTCCATTTCCAGCTGCTCCAGCCTTTGGCTCAGCAGCAGGAATTTAATGACAGCTGTTACAAGGATTATGATGAGAGACTTCCCACTTTAACTGATCTTCTGGACTGGCTAATAGCTTTGATCTGTCATTGTTAGGTCCAATCTAGTGCTGGCAATAAGGAAACTAGTCTTATTTCTATTCAACTAAAAGCTGATCCAAAATAAGACATGGAAATAGAATTATTCTGTTCCATTTTGTTTAGATACAATGTAATTTAAAAGGATAACTTAATAACATTGTCTATAAATGGAATATTATTTATTAATTGTCTTGGCTTTCTAGGAACAGAAAGGTATTATATTACAAGAGGAACAGAAAATTTGGCATTAACTTTCCAGATTCTAGAAGTTATTTGGCAGGTATAATGCGTCTTGAGTGATAGAAATATTTCTTCAAAAGAACATAAATAATATGAAATATTAATAATTGAACTCAGAGTGATTTTGAAAAAATGTTATCCTAAAGATCTGTCAAAAACATAGGCAGTTTACTCTGAATTTTATTGACTGAAGTTTTGTATTTCATTTGGAACAGCCAGTGCTTCTTAGAATTGGCTCTTCCAGGACTGTTTAGTTCTCCACAGGGTTCATGTCAAAAATGTTCTGCTCCAATCACTCTCCCACCCTTATTCCATTATTCATGCTCACAAAATAGCCTGCCTCCTACTTTGCTGAAATTTTCTATTTTATGAAGTTATTTTATATTCTCTATCCCTTCTTGCTTTCCAGACTGTTTTCATAAGTTTGCCCATGCTTTTGTTATTTTCTGTGCCTTCAGAAGGGGTTTTCTCCTTTTTTGGTCTAACCCCTCGAGACTATTGTGCTCATTAATTCAAAAACCTTTTTATCCACTTCTGTTCTGAGCCAGAAATTATGCTAGGAGGTAGGAATTTAAAGATGAGTAATGTCCCTCTAATGGCACTTTTTGCCATGTCTTCCACTATCAATTATATTTTATTACACTTGCATTGGCAGGCTTACCCTTTCCACTTGTTTTCCTCTGCATAAAACAAGTACAGGAGAAAATAAAACAAAGCAAAGCAAAATAAAACAAAAAAAAAAAAAAAAAAAAAAAAACAACCTCTCTGTATTAAACTACTGTCCTATCTCTTGCCTTGCTGTTACCTCTTAATTTCTTAGTAATGTCCATGTCTGGAAAATTTTTTTCATGTACTCATCACCCAGCAATTCCTTAACTTCACACTCCTGCTTCTATCCTACCACTTTTCTGAAATTTTCTTGAAAATCATCTGTTGTCTCTAAATGGTCTTCTTTGCAGTCCTTTTTCTCTGATTTATTTTCAACATTTTGATAGCTTTGAAATAGGCCCCTTCTTTTCCAGCTTTATAATGCTTTATATTTTTTATTATTGTCCTTTCACTTTTTTTCTGTTTTATTTGCTGACACTTACACTTCTCCTAACTCCTAAATACAGATACTTTCCAAGGGTCTCTTCTAAGTTTCCTTATTTTTCTTTTGACAAAATTGTCTGATATCATGTCTTCAACTGATGCCTCTGAATAACTGCCTACCAAAATTTTCTCTTCCTTCTTCCTTCTTCCTTCCTTCCTCCCTCCCTCCCTCCCTCCCTCCCTCCCTCCCTCCCTCCCTCCCTCCCTCCCTCCCTCCTTCCTTCCTTCCTTCCTTCCTTCCTTCCTTCCTTCCTTCCTTCCTTCCTTCCTTCCTTCCTTCCTTCCTTCCTTCCTTCCTTCCTTCCTTCCTGTAGGGGAAGGTTTAGAACTAGCTTTAGAACTAGCTTGCCTTGGGGTGCCTGGGTGGCGCAGTCGGTTAAGCAACCGACTTCAGCCAGGTCACGATCTCGCGGTCCGTGAGTTTGAGCCCCGCGTCGGGCTCTGGGCTGATGGCTCAGAGCCTGGAGCCTGTTTCTGATTCTGTGTCTCCCTCTCTCTCTGACCCTCCCCCGTTCATGCTCTGTCTCTCTCTGTCCCAAAAATAAATAAACGTTGAAAAAAATTTTTTTTTAAAAAAAGAACTAGCTTGCCTCTATCAGGGGTTGGGATGTACTTATCTAAGATGTAAGGTGGAAGGAAGAGTTTGGATAGAGCTCTGGCAGCTTTGTTTTTACTCTTTTTAGTTTGTCAGTGTAACCCAGTGATAGCCTCTTGGTTACAGTATCCCAAAGATCTACTAAACTAACACTAACTGCTTAATTAGGAAAAATACCTATATATGTGATGTTAGTGTTGATAAAGAAGAAACCATTGGATGATAAGTCATGTACCTATAATGATAATATCAAAATTGTATTTTGTAGAAAAAGAACCTTCCTGTCAATACTCAAATCAAATTTACCCCAAAGATATGTCCTACCAGTAGCAAGGCAGTGAATTGCCTAGGTCATTGTTTTGTCAACCTCAGGTAAGTTGTGTTTTACTCCTGGACAACAGGGCAAGGGTTTGAGGAAGACACAGGACAGATCTGTTTTTTACTCCTGTATAGTTACGTAAAGTTTCGATTTTTCCATTGGAATTCTTTCATATCAAAAGCCTGAGAGCTACCTCATACGTTATTTCAAGATAGGATATTCACATCTTGGTTAGTCATAATTTTGTGGCTAAACCCACAAAGTTTTAGGGTATCATTCTAAGACTGAGAAATTTTATGTCATATGGTGCATCAATGTTGCATGTGTTGCTGTTAATGTATTTTTAAGTACTATTGGTATAAAAATTCAAGTTTTACCTGATTCTGTGTGAGGATAATAGGGAAACTTAGTATTTGACTGCTTCTTGTTATCTAAGAAAATCTGTGTGCCATAAACTTATAGTCTATTTGTTCCACTGTCAAACATAAAGACAACTAGAAATTATAATCCAATATTATTTTTATGTGGAATCCTGCCATTTGAACTTCATGAGATAATTACTAATGTAATCGGGCCCTAAAAGCATACTACCAAAGAATATAAGCAAATAAAGTTATCACATCAACACTGTAGTTAAATTTTCTATTTATTGTAGTTATGAGTTCTATTTACTTAAGTATCTAATACTACTAATGTTGTGCCTAGAAATGTTTAATTGATCTAGCAATGTTGAGTGCAAACATTTTTGCTTTTCATGCTTTTTAAACTTTTCCTAAGATTTTGTGTGGAATATTGAAAATTTTAATTTGTTAGCTGTGGCTAGGTAGTCCTACTTAGTTAAATTTGTACTTCCTCTCAACATTTTTTCTATTTTGGGATTTCTTGTTAAATCTGGACAACAGTAAAATATAACAAGGTTCTCTATAAAGAAACAGCTTGGTTGCAAAATGTCTTTTTCTTCTGAAAAAAAAAAAACTAGTAAGAATTTATATATTGTATATACCTGAGTGAACTTGAAACATTAGGTTATATTGCTGATTTCCTCCAGCTCTCAGAATTTCTAGAACTCCAAACACTTCTGGCTATCTGATAAACAGTTACCGTTTACCAGTAAATCTTTTCAAAAAATTGATTTATTTTTTTACTTATACATACATAAAAAAGTAGGATACATTTAAATTAAACATTTACTCTTCAGAATTTCTTAAGTGGAAGATGTATTTAAAGACAACTTGTTCTAATACCCTTTTTGTTACCTGCTCTTGCAGAAATAATAACAAAGATAGGAATCTTAGAAAGACTGGCATACTAGAGCATGGGCCTGTGGTCCTAAAATTGTATAAATAATGCTTACTTTCATAGGAATCCAAATATTCCTTGCTTGAAGGCATATATGATATACTTATGTCTTAAGACAGGGCAGAAAGTCAGTAGGTGGCTAAATAGATAAATATGGTTACCGGAGAGGTCACTGTAATAATGACCCCATGTTGCCCAGTGATAGTACCTATCATTTTACATGACATTTATGTTGAATTTAGCTTCCAAATATGAAAAACAATGGTATGGATGGTTATGGGGAAGCTATTACAGTCAGGGAAAATGGTATGTTTAAAGGGTAAAAGACTGGATAACACATAGACCATTCAAGATTTGGAGTGCTTCAGATTGGTTTAATCTAGATGCATGTTTGTAGAGGACAGCCATATGGAAAGCTAATGTGGTGATAGATTATGTGGGGTTTGAATGTCAAGCTACATAGATCTGTACTTTACTTTGTAGGTTCAATCATTGCCAAGAGAGACACTAATAAATTTCCCTCCTCCAATCTTTCTAAGTGGGTAATATGAAAATAGCTTTGTTTTAAGAAGATCAACCAAGCAGCTACTTGAAAAGAATTGGCAGGTTATGTACTAGGGAAAAGGAGACCAATTAAACAAAAAAAAATTGTGTCTTTCTTCTCTTCTCCCTTCTCTTCCCTCTTCTCTCCTCCCCTTTCCTTTCCTACCCTTGATTGTAAGGAGTAAGGTAATGATAGTCAATATTAGGGTAATTATCATTGAGATGGATATAAAAGGCTAGAGGGGAAAATCCTGGCAAACCACTGCAACAAAAAAACTCAGAAGAACATAGAAATCAGATTGTAAGTGGGAGAAATGAAGAGGTTTTTGAAGTAGAATAAAAGGGACAACAATGTTGAACAGAAACAGCGAATCTGGGGGTGGTGTGGATCAGAGGTGGAGGGCAGGAATTGTGGGTTTGTTTTCAGGCGTGATAAATTAGGGCAAAAGGATAACAACCAGCTAAGAATGTTTGGGGCACATGTGGAAATTTAGGAGGGAGATGGGAACAAGAGATAGAGCTTTGAGAATCATCCACAACAAAGTTAAAAAAAAAAAAAAAAAAGGAAAGAAAGAAAACACACACCCATGAAACCCAAAACAATTCAATGAGGATTTTTATGTTTTAAAGTGGAGGTTGTGCTGAGGGATTCTATCTCCTGCCATAGGAGTTCTGGACTTCATCTCTTTTATAAAGTGCCCTTCTATATAATTCAGTGCAATAATTATTGCGTGCATGTCATGCTGCAGCATGGGAGCTGTTCTTAAGCAATAAGCCAATATGGAAATGCTTTCATCTGCTAATTGTTTAGTATTTTGCATAATCAGCTTTATCTGTACAAGGTTTCTGCTTGTACTTGAACTTCCCGTGCTAGCTTTCACTGTAACAAGTTGAAGAATGCAGAACACTCCTCCAAATCCTGTTTTGGGAGAAAAGCCTTCCATGAGGTTTTAAGCTTCAACACAGCTAAGTTTGTGATCTCTCAGAGCAGCATCACACTGATTACATATAATCATTTTATTTTTAAAAACAAACAACATGAAATCCAACCAACCTGTTAACATAAACATACCAAATACTGAGGGTAGAATCATATAATATTAATAGAATTTCTAGGAAATATTTCAGAAATATGGGAACCAGGATTAAAGAGCAACTAACTGAGGCTTTTATGAGAATCATGTATTTAAAATGTAATAGTAAAAGTAATTAACAGGTAATTGTCAAAAATAACGTAAATTTAAGTGGGAGATCATGTTTAATCCTATCATTCTAGCAAATAACTAAATAAATGCAATGAAAAGAAAAAAATAGATTTATCACTGATACCTATTATTGTAGGAAAAAATAATTTTGTTCAATGTTGTTATAGGGATCAAAAACTGGTTACACTGTACAGGGGAAATTATACGTGTAAAGATAAAACATGATTGTATCTTTCCAGCTGAAGTTCCACGTCTAGGAACCTGAGACTACTAAGATATGGATATTAATAGGTGTTTATCAGTTAAAATTTGGGAAAAAAACCCCAGCCTTACAGCAAGGGATAAACAAATTTTGGGACAGCCACAAATAATATGCAGTTATTAAAACTAATAATATAGATATGAAATATTTATCTCATAAATATTTAATATTAAATTAAAAAATTAATTCCAGAAGAACACAGATGTATATATATAGTATGTATATATATGTATATATGTATACATGTATACATGTGTATACATGTATACATGTGTGTGTATATATATATACATATATATAGTATGTATATATATATACATACTATATATACCTATATATAACATTATATTTACGGTTTCACTTTAACTAGAAAAAAAGTTGTCAAGTATTCACAGACTCAGTCCTATACCCATGAAACCAAAGGAAATCCATCCCACAAAATAGGCTTTCTCCCTTCCCCTGAATCTTGGCCTTTTTGGGTACTTTAGAAAATGGAAGTGGCTGGCAGTCATTGAAAAGGGAGTCTAGGACACACACGCCACTCATCATCAGGGAAATACAAATCAAAACCACAATGAGATACCACCTCACACCTGTAAGAATGGCTAACATGAACAACTCATGAAACAACAGATGTTGGCGAGGATGGAGAAAAGGGGAACACTTTTGCACTGTAGTGGGAATGCAAACTGGTGCAGCTACTCTGGAAATCAGTATGGAGGTTCCTCAAAAAATTAAAAATACAACTACCTTACAACTCAGCAATTGCACTACTAGGTATTTATCCAAAGGATACAAAAATGCTGAATCAAAGGGGCACATGCACCCCAATATTAGCAGCAGTGCTATCTACAATAGCCAAATTGTGGAAAGAGCCCAAATGTCCATTGATTGATGAATGTGGTATATGTATACAATGGAGTATTACTCAGTGACCAAAAAGAATGAAATCTTGCCATTTGCAACAATGTGGATGGAACTAGAATGTATTAGGCTAATAAGTCAGAGAAAGATAAATAGCATATGATTCCACTCATATGTGTAACTTAAGAAACAAAACAGATGAACATAGGAGAAGGGAAGGAAAAATAAGATAAAAAACAGAGAGTGAGGGAAACCACAAGAGAATCTTAAATATACAGAACTGAGGGTTGATGGAGGGGTATTGGGTGGGAGGATGGGCTAAATGGGTGATGGGCATTAAGGAGGAAACTTATTGGGATGAGCACTGGGTATTATATGTAAGTGATGAATTGCTAAAAATAATAATAAAAAATAAAATAAAATGGGAGTCTAGGAGAATTTCTACATTGAAAACAGTGGAGAGCAAGACACAGAAGAAAGCAGAGGATAGATCCAAGAACAAAATGGGAAGGGTATGGGAAGAAAGAGCTTGTTAAGAAATTTATAAGGTGAGTATTGAGAATTTAAGAAATTGGTGGGGAGGAAGTGAGGGAGAGGCACTACTATCATATAGGTTGAGACACTGAGATGAAAAAGGAAAAAAATTTCAAAAGGTTTACTGTGAGTTAAAACCGTACTCTACCAGCAGTGCATTCTTGAGAAGTTCAGGCAAATAAGTTGATCTCAAAGTTTAATTTTTGTAGGACACTATTTCTTTCAATGTAACTTATCGCTGAGATTAACTCACAAGGTTACTATTCACTTTTATGCAAGTTAGGTAATTGTATAGTTTTAATAAAAAATAATTTAAAGGTAACTATTGAAATATTTACTTTTTCTTTTCTAAAAACCAAGGTAAAACTAGATGTAGTTTCATTCTTCTAAAGAGATTTATAAACAGAATTTCTTTGCATGTTATTTTATATATTCACACACACACACACACACACACACACACACACACACACACACACACACATGGCTGGTGTTGAGAGTTTAGTTAAGCCACATTATGGTATTACTGCTGTGGCATCCATTTCATATGGCCAAGTGTCCTGCAGGGACACTGAACTGACACTGGGCCCTCATGTAAGCATGCTACAGATAGCAAGCAGCCTGCAGAGTCACAAACAAATAGAAGTTCCTGATCTCACTTCTCTAACAGCCCTTATGATAAATAATCTTCCTTGCCTCCCACGGCATTCCCTTAGATAAGACCCCTGTGGAACTTGCCAAACCCCATTTTTGGTTTTAATTGATCAATGTGGCCTTAGACTGGGAACTCCAAAGCACTCCATCCATAGATTCTTATGAAGGCACACTCCCAGATCCTGTCTCTCTCTCTCTGCCGGCACTCTGCCTTGAACTCCCTGTGTTGCTCCTTGAGACATGCTACATACTTCCTCCAGGCTTAGTGATTAATACACTGCTCTGTTTCAATTTTTCTTGTGGTCTTTTTTTGAACCATGCCTCACTATCCAACACCTCAGGGCTCTAATTGACAAATGTTAAATTTAACAAAATCTTAAAATTTTTTAATATATATTTATCATATAAGCAATAGTATTTCTGAATTTTATAAGAAGAATGGGTCTTCTGATAGAAGTAGTAAAGCCAGCACAAATTCTGGATACCCAACAGATCTTCACAAGGCACATACTTATAGAACTCAACTGAATCACAATTACAGTAAGAACCCTTTATTTTATTCTTCCATTGGATCATGAGAGTTTAAAACACGGGCTTTGAAGCCCAGTAGACTGAGGTATAATTAAAAACATGACTTTATATTTATGGGAGCTAAAAGTATTACTGAGCACTTCTAAACTTCAGTCTTCTCAAAGGAAAAAAATAAAGAAAAGCAATCAGCTTAAGAGTTATGTACCAGCTATCCTCTCCTGTAATATACTTTTCTACCCAAGGACTTGCAAGTAAATCTGTTTAGCTAAAATAATACATATCCAGTCCCAGCTGCAAAGGAATCTGAGGATCCCAGCTCTTTAATCTAGGTTCATGGCCACTCAAAACAAGATAATTTTCTAGTGAAGAAGAAGAAGAGAATATATATTTAAAAATACTTAGGCTTTTATATAGAAATAACAATATCTACCTCACAAATTATTGTCATAAGTATAAAATGTGATTATACATATACACATACACAAACTGACCATAATGCATTATAAAGAGTGCACATCCATAAAACACTATGTAAAAAACTGTCCTCAATTTTCCTCAATTAAACCAAAAATATAAAAACCTACTGACTTTGAAAACAGTTGTTTACATTGCAAAAATTTTTTTCCAACCAGGTCACACAAGTCTTGGTAATGATACCAGCAGAACTTTTCTATAATTTTACACATGCTTTTAATGCACTCGTGGATTGCATTTACTTTAGTGTGCCTGATGTAAATAAGAAAATGTAATAGTGTTCTTTATTTTAAATACAGTATTTTTAAGTTTTACAAAAAGTACAGTAAGCTGTTGGATGGCAATGGGGATATAATAAAACTCTTGAAAATTTATGCATAGAAAATTTAAGTTACATTGTGTATCATTTGAAGGGGCAAATGGAGGTTTAGCTCTAGGAACTATTCTAGCCTACAGTACCCAAGTTTTAAATTTTAATTAAATTCATTTTACAATATCTGTACACCCAGAAAAGGCTTTTGTTCCAGAGAACCTCCTAATCTGTGCCCACTATCCTAGCTGGTTGCAAATGGGTTGCAGGTATGCCTAGAAGTGGGCTCCTCAACCCCGGGTTTTGCTACGGTCCGTGGGCTAGTCTATTCCTAGAGCAGCTCTTATCTCTTTACCCTAGTACCCAATAATATAATTTTTTAGATGTACTGAAACTATCCATGTATTTATGCTCCATCTCCCTAACTAGATTGTATGTTTTAAAAGCAGGGAGTGAATCTTAAGAGCCTACATGATTATGTAGAATTTATGCTTACCGAGGATTGTGGATTTATAATCAATATAAATATATTATCTCTGGCATTTATGATCTAGGCACATATGCACTATTAAATGTTATCTATTTTGTTAAAAAGAAAGTTTTGAAGATCTTTCCTACTCTTGATATCGGCACTATCTCTTGATGAAACTGTATAGAATAATTTCATGAGTCATTTATATGTTCAACTTGTACTCACATTAATCTTTCTTTTCCATGATCTCTCTTTTATAATGATTATGTGTTAAATTTTGTCCTCCTGAGATGAGACCAGGACTAATCAACCACACCCTGTGCTTAGTTATGGAATTTCCAGAGCTTGGATGATCTTAGAAATCGAGTGTTCCAACACTCTTATTTCACAAATGAGGAATCCAAAATCAGAAAGGTTGAAGTTTTCAGTTCAAGAAATAATGTTAAACATCTGTCACATGCTTAGCCCCAGGCTACATCCTGAGGATAAATAGGCAAATTAGAAATAATCACATAAGGATTAAATGTGATATTATATGTAATAAATATAACACAGCACTTAGCATGCCATACTCATTCATAAAACAGGATTTGAACATTTTACATTTAATACTGTAGCTTCTAATTTTCCTAGACTGAGGTGGGGAAAGGCCTGAAAATTGAGGGGCAGATGAGAATTCCTTAAAGATTTCACTCTCAGGCTAGTACGACACTCTAACATTATGGCTGTTCTACAATTACACAGCAAGTGAATGAAACTGGAATTTAGCTAAAGTGTCTTGACTCCTATTTGGTGTTTTTCTCTTCTTCTTATGTCCAGCTACAACTCTACTTAAAGTTACATTATGACTTACAGATTTTTACAGTTAGATATGAATATCATGATGTTAGAAAGCAGGGAGAAAAAAATAATGGAAGAGAAGTAAGGAGATCTTTTCTCAATTATATGATACAGAACATAGAAAACATATCACATTAAGAAAATACATGTGTCATAAGAATGATCAATTGGGGCGCCTGGGTGGCGCAGTCGGTTAAGCGTCCGACTTCAGCCAGGTCACGATCTCGCGGTCCGTGAGTTCGAGCCCCGCGTCGGGCTCTGGGCTGATGGCTCAGAGCCTGGAGCCTGTTTCCGATTCTGTGTCTCCCTCTCTCTCTGCCCCTCACCCGTTCATGCTCTGTCTCTCTATGTCCCAAAAAATAAATAAATGTTGAAAAAAAAATTAAAAAAAAAAAATGATCAATTATAGGAAACATAATCCTACTCTAGCCACCTCTAGTGCCTTCTAGCCAATAAAGACAGAGACCATCCATGGTCCTGTTTGCCTCTTTTTCTTGGACTATTTTTAATTCAGATTAATGATATGCATTCAATTGTAAATAAATTCTATTGATACCACATCAGCAAAGACTTTAGGACCTGATTTTTTTTCTCTATCTCCACTTTATTTGATGTACCTTACCCCCACCTAACCAATGAAACAGTCACTTATTCAGCTATGTCTTTCTTTTTTTTTTTTTTTTTAACTTTTTTTTTTTTTTTTTTTAATTTTTTTTTTTCAACGTTTTTATTTATTTTTGGGACAGAGAGAGACAGAGCATGAACGGGGGAGGGGCAGAGAGAGAGGGAGACACAGAATCGGAAACAGGCTCCAGGCTCTGAGCCATCAGCCCAGAGCCTGACGTGGGGCTCGAACTCACGGACCGCGAGATCGTGACCTGGCTGAAGTCGGATGCTTAACCGACTGCGCCACCCAGGCGCCCCAACAGCTATGTCTTTCAAATGTCTGTCTACCCTTTCCATATTCTTCTTTGTTCTTCACATTACCATCAATTACCTTCCTTTAAAACATATCCAAAACACATCCTTCACTCCTGGAAAACATCTATAGGTTCTTTGTGGTACATGAGCAAAAATTCAGATTTCTTCAGCAGGCATAAAATAAACCTCTCACTCCACTCCATACAATCTCAAAAACTCAAAAGCCTAAAGTTCCTTGCCCCCTATCAAGCAGCTAGAAAGTTCTGCTGATGTAGTTTGAATAACTAAATGTCTTATCTTGGGTTGCTGTAACAAAATGCCATACACTGGGTGGCTTAAACAAATGACATTTATTTTCTCACAGTCTGGAGGCTGGAAGCCCAAGACCGAGATGTCAGCATGGTTGGGTTCTGGTGAGTCTCTCTTCCTGGCTTGTGGGCTACCCTCCTACTGTGTCCTCACATGGCAGATAGAGAGCAAGAGCAAGCTCTCTGATGTCTCATTTTATAAGGGCACTAATCCCATGATGACAGCCCTACCCTCAGGACCTCATATACACTTAACTACCTCCCAAAGGCCCCATTCAAAATACCATCACATTGGGAGTTAGGGCTTTAACATAGGGAGTTAGAGTCAACACATGGATTGAAGGGGACACAATTAAGTCTATATGACTAAACTGAAATTATTGCCAAGTGAACTCTTGGTCTCTTCTAGTAACAACTTCCAGGCAAGGATATTGCCTTAGTTATCAATTTTCAGCTCTTTGTCTAATAAGACAAAGAGTTCAGTCAACACAAATGAGTTTAAATATCTCTTTCATGATCCCAAATGGAAAGGATAGCAACACTACTAAAAGAATGAAAGAATGTGTTACAGTTTGGAATGGTCTTATTTATTTTTTTAATGTTTATTTATGAAATTTTATGTTACAATTTATTTATAATGTTATTTATTTAGAGAAAGAGAGAGAGAGAGTACATGTGCGAGTGAGTGGGGGAGGGGCAGAGAGAGAGGGAGAAAGAGAATCTCAGTACAGAGCCTGACACAGGGCTCAATCTCACGAACTGTGAAAAAGTGACCTGAACTGAAATCAAGAGTGAAATGCTTAACCAACTGAGCCACCCAGGCACCGGAAGGAATAGTCTTATTTCTTATCAGTTCTCCCACATAGGTTCTGTAGTAATTTAAAAATAGCTACAGGAGTTAGTTGGAGGTAGGGTTGGATTGCCAGATTGAATTTAGAGCCAGATTGAATTTGCTGCTTTTTTCTCGCCTGAATGGACGTCAACCACGTAGTCTTAGGTTTAGGAGCTGGACAATGGTGACATCCCACAACAAGGGCAGTGCTGTCTTGATGAGATTATATCACAGAAGTAGTATAGACAAGAACTAGTGGGCCAGTGGGTAAGAGAATCTCAGGCTGGCTCAGACATGTCTACCCAGAAACTCTTCCTGGTTTTTCAGATTAAAGAAGTCATTTCTCCCTCCATGTGAAAGAGGTAATGAGGGATAATAAAACGTGGGGGCAAGGGCAGATACTTATCTACTACTAACACTTTCCAGATTTATGAGCTAAGGCAGAAATGTGAAGAGGTGAACAACTGTTTCATTTTGTTTTTATTTCTGGTTTACTTGTTCATTTGTTTTCCTTCTAGAATGTACACGTAAAACTCTCAAGCAGAGAATGAAAAGCTGTCAATATTTTTCTACAGAAGAGCTTTACTTTGTTTAGCAAAATAAATGGATAAACTATTTATAATGTAAAATGAGACTCAAATAGCATGGTTTGGGATAGGACAAAAAGAGAGATCAAACTACACTGCTTAGAAAATGAGTAAGAATGGGATGGAGGCCTCATAGAGGAGAGGAGAAAGAATGGAGGGAGAAGAGAAGACAGTTTTACAAAAGTAATGTGTTACAATTTGGAGAAACTTATTTCTCACTTTTTTCTACCAGTTAGATTTTAAACCAATTGAGAAATTGCTACAGGAGTATGGTAAGAACCAACATATAAACTTTAGCAGGGGTAAATCTGAATTGGAGAATGTGGAGCCAAGTGGGACTTTCCCCTTCTTCTCTTCTTGTTGAACTAAAACACACACCAGCCAAGGAACAAAGTATGAGACTGGATATGAACAGTAAAATCTTGGATTTACCCAACTTTTATTGCTGTTCATAGAGGGATAATTATCAAGAAATCTTAGATGCTGACCTGGCTGCTACATGTGTGGTGTTTCACAGTGCAACTGAGAGAAATAATAGACAAGCAGAAGCAATGGGAAACTGTCTGAGGAGAGAACATGTCTTTTGCCAAATACAACAAATAGTTTTAAGGGTGGTGATGAATGTGAATAGCTGGCATTTACTGTGTAATGGAGGCCTTGGGGCAAAAATAGGTATCCCAGTCCAGATGTTGAGATGATAACCAGTCTATTGGCCCTTCACATCATTAAGCCTCTAGAAGGAGAGAAGAGTATGATTTTCAAAGATAGTAAGGCTTCATTCTTCATCATTAAGGAGAAGGATCTAACAGAGACACATATGTAAATTCCCCAGAGATGGAGGAGATGCAAAGTAAATTGAACTGGCTATTCTGAACATAAAGTTGGTAGGTGTCTAATTCTAAGGCAAAAGATGGGGGAGGGGGTTCAACATACTTTCCTCAGTACCATGTTCAAAGCTGTCTCAAGTAGCCAATCTGGTATCTAGGCTTTGTTAGCAGTGTAGGAAACTAAAGACATAATGATTGGCCACAGTCTCCTCCAGTGATTTGCAGCTTTTAGGACACCAGCAGAATAAAGCCTAGGCATGGCAATCACTCTTCTAGAAGGTACTGTTATCATGACAATAGTGAAGTGTCTTCCTCATGTGTTTTACAACTCAGGACTACAGATGGAAGAACATGACACACAGCGAGAACACATGGAAAGGAGGTAGTGAGATCATTTAACCATGGAAGACAAAATAGTAAATTTTGGATAATAATGTCACTGTGACTTCAGTTTGTACCCACAGCCATGTTTGGCTAGGTTATTAGGTTACATTTGACTTTCTTCACTGATTTTCTTCCCTTTTATCACCCTCCTGATATGCATTCCCTGTCTTTGATGGATACAGACTAGTATGATTTCACCCTTCATTCAACTTTTAGTAGAGGCAACAATGGTTGCAGGAAGGCTAAGAAAGATGGCACACAGTGGTGAGAGGTGACAGTCTCAGCAGTGGTGGGTTCATGTGGCAGCAGGAGGAGCAGCAGCTGTTCATTCATTCTTCAGTGGTATGCTGATGCAGCATACACCGGTAAGAACATGTACTTTTAACAACAAATTTTTTTTAATTAAAAAAATTTTTTTAACGTTTATTTATTATTGAAAGACAGAGAGAGACAGAGTGTGAGCAGGGAAGGGGCAGAGAGAGAGGGAGGCACAGAATCCAAAGCAGGCTCCAGGCTCTGAGCTGTCAGCACAGAGCCTGACGTGGGGCTCGAACTCACAAACAGTGAGATCATGACCTGAGCCAAGTTCAGCAGCTCAACTGACTGAGCCACCCAGATGCCCCAACAATAAATCTTAAGGGGTGCTACTGACTTGCTTCTCTGTCATGCGGTAATATATTGTTTATAAAAATAATCACGTAGGACCTGAGTCTTGGGGTGTGTGTGTGTGTGTGTGTGTGTGTATGTACTAGGTTCTGATTTCAATTTATAAGTCTTCTTTACTCAGGTGATTGCCACTTAACTAGCATGGATAGGAAATTGTTCTGAATAATCCTTCCATAGTGTAGAAGATCAATCTCATGGGGCATCTGGGTGGCTCAGTCAGTTAAGCGTCCAACCTCAGCTCAGGTCATGATGCTGCAGTTTGTGAGTTCGAGCCCCACGTCAGGCTCTGTGCTGGCAGCACAGAGCCTGGGGCCTGCTTCAGAGCCTGAGACCTGCTTCTGTCTGTCTGTCTCTCTCTCGGCCCCTCTCCTGCTTGTACTCTCTCTCTAAAATACATAGTAAACATATGGAAAAAAAAATCATCCTCATTCATTCATAGAAAGCCTAAGAAAGGAAGGAACCCCCCCCCCTCCAATTATTACATTTTGGTACCAACCATCATATGCTCTAGTCATGCCATTCCTTGTCTTTTTTTTTTTTTTTTTTCCAAAAAAATAAACTCGGAAACGTTTACCAATTTTTTTAGATTTGAGAAGACATTACCTTATTTAAAATAATAATATACTTCTACCCCACATAAAATACAAATATCTTATAAACATCTTAAGTTTCCATGAAACATGTTCAAATGACAAACACATCCATGATTCTTGCTAAGACAAGGATGTCAATAATCCCTCTGTGCAGTCAATGCCCAGAGGGCATTGTGTCTTGTTTATATCATGCCATTGAATTTTTCAGAAATAAAGTTCATCTCTCACATTACGTACATCAAGATGACCATAGAAAAGAAAATATAAAAAGGAAAACATGTGTCTATCAGAAATAATAAGAGCAATGATATACTGAGGATGACTTATAATACCAAGGACTACAAAGCAAAGTTAACCCATCTCTTTCGAGTTTACTCAAAGAATCTAAAAAAGTGTTTTCACAGTTGTCAGAAGCTTTAGTCGACAAGGAGCCCAGCTGAATAAAGCAAAAGAAAAAGTGGTTGGTAATATGAGTTGACATCAAAAGTTTTATGGAATTCCAAACTTGAGTAGAATCCTGACAAAGGAATATAGAAAATGAAATAGAACATCATACTATTTCTTCTTTTGGGCTTGAATTAAGTATATATTTTGAAGTTTACCTAGAAGTTTTAACCACACAATTCACACTTAGCTTGCCCTGAAGTACTAAGCTAAATAAAAAAATTGAATGTGACGACAATAATGTCTCTAATCAAGGAAGCTGTTGTAGGAACTGGCAAGCTTCATTGGTAATTAAGGCTATTACCAAAAACAAAAAACAAAACAAAACCAAAAAAGCCCCAAAACAAAACCAAAAACTGCTATAACATTAAAAAAAGGGTATATATATATATATATATATATATATATATATATATATATATATATATATATATATATATAATAGTATAAAGTGAAATAGAAGCTCAGGATCATCAGGATAAGAATAAAAAAAATCATGAGGATATTAAAACAGAATTTTATAATTACTGGCTATTTCAATATTCTGGTTGAATTAGCAAAGCTCTTTTTATAGTAAGCAGTTTTCCCATTATTTTGGCTAAAAATGTCTTGATCAACTGACTTTTATATTCCTACAATTGGCAAAGTTATTTACACAGTGAGAAAGAACTTTAACATTTCTTAACTATAACAGATAGATGAGATAGATAGATAGATAGATAGATAGATAGATAGATAGATAGATAGATACACACACAGACAGGCAGGCAGGCAGGCAGACAGACAGACAGACAGGTTTTATGGTTTGTTTTTTAAATTTACAACTACTAAAGCACACTTCTGATGTTTGACTTCCCATGTTGCATGACCCAGGGAAATAATGCTCTGATAATTTGGATTTCAATTAATCTGGTTCATGTCACAGTTATTTCTCATCATAAATTAATAAATTCTGATACTTGTGTCAGTTCTCTGAAGAACTCTTTATTCCTGAGCACTGAAAGCTGTTTTTTTTTTTTTTTTTTTTTTGAGGCATGGGGCCAGATCCTTAGATCAATGTTTTGCTTGGTAAGGCCCAATCAAGTCAGCAGACTTTCTGTAGACACCAGTGCTGGCATCCATCTGCTTGCCTGCTACATTTCTTAATTTGTATGTATTACTTACAGTAACTGTAGGCTTTTGCCACCTTAAATTGTTATTATAGGGTTGCCATATGGAAACACTAAACTGATAATTCCAATACTTTTTCTCCCCTAAGGGCAACATTAGCTGAAAGAAAAAACACTTTAAAACAGAACCTGTATGGACTGTTTTCTTCATTTATTCCTTTGGTTACAAATATATGGAGAATACTTCCGTGTTGTAGAAATGATATCAACATTGTCAGTACAACAGTGACCAAGTTAGAAAGAGATATCAACATCTTGGAGTTTATGGTTATGTGGTAGAGATTATTAAATACAAAATTATTCTGTGTTGTTGTACGATACTAAATTTGTCAGGTAAGTACATTTCAGTAGAGAAAGTGATGTGTGTAGGTCAAGACCAAAAGAATGAGTGGAATTTCACTAGGAAAAAGCACAAGTGGAGTGGCACAGTGACCTTTATTTTGACAGCAGAAATTTATTACTATGCCATGTGTCAAACTTAGTCTCTGAGGACGCAGCAGTGGACCAAACATACCAGATCCCTATTCTCATGGGCTTGCATTGTGTTTGGGGAAACAAAGAAAATCAACTTAACAACCTATACGTAAACAATTTTGGGTGGCAGCAGTGCTATGAGAACTAAAATTGGGTTGTAGTGCACTTATTGTTTGCATCCACAGCATTGATTTGCTCTGATGTTTGGCAATTTATTCTTTCCCCATATAGCTCATAGACCTTTGAAAATCTGATGTCTCCCCTAGGAGCAGGTATGAACACGATTGTTCAAAAAGGAATTCTGCTTCTTTGCAAGCAATTTGTTGAGCAACTCAAAGCTAATTAAAACAGTTTTTTAGTTCACCTGATCTTAAATGCTGGTTTAAGATGGTAATGTAAATAATTATAGCCAATTAAACATGAGAGGAAGACTGTGCTGACCCACTGTGAAAAAAAAGAAATTACCTCCCTTTTAAGAGAAAGAGGAAAAAATGGCCTCTTTGCTATCCAGCCACCTAAGCCAGTGATCACACTTATTTAAGTCACTATAATTCCAAATTTCTTTTACTCATCTGAAAACACTTTAAGTAAAACTGGAGACACATCTGATGTATTAGAAAAGGAGTGAAAAGGAGAACAAGGAGAGCATAAATTCTGCTTCAAACTGGCTGGTTAAGAATGTACATTTTTTTTTAATGTTTACTTATTTTGAGACAGAGAGACAGAGTGAAAAGGAGAGGTGCAGAGAGAGGGAGAGAGAGAGAATCCTCAGCAGGCTCCAAGCTGTCAGAGCAGAGCCCGATATGGGGCTCGAACGCACAAATCATGGGATCATGACCTGAGCTGAAACCAAGAGTCAAAGGCTCAACCAACTGAGCCACCCAGGTGCTTCAAGAACTAACTTTCTGAAGATAGTCAGCCATGAGATGCCCTGAGAGCAGACCCTTCCAGGAAGCATAAGGAACAATTAGATAGTCACAAGGTTCAACTGAAAATAAGGAGGTGTTACACTAGAAATGAGTGGTTCGGATGATATCAGGCTTGTGAGTCAGTGGAGAGATTTAAGATTAATTCTAAGAGCCATTAAAGTATTTGAAGTTTGGGGATGACAAATTATTGTCTTTTTTCTTCCATGGAATCTCCTGTTTTCAACTACCATTAAAATGTGTTATATATTTTATAGCAATCACATGTAAAAATATAATTTTTTGTCAAGTTGGCTAATATACAGCGTATACAATGTGCTCTTGGTTTTGGCGGTAGATTCCCGTGATTCATCACTTACATACAACACCCAGCGCTCATCCCAACAAGTGTCCGCCTCAATGCCATCACCCATTTTCCCTTTTCCCCCTTTCCCCCCCCCCATCAACCTTCAGTTTGTTCTCTGTATTTAAGAGTCTCTTATGGGTTTGCCTTCCTCTCTGAAACTATTTTTCCCCTTCCCTTCCCCCATGGTCTCCTGTTAAGTTTCTCAAGTTCCACATGAGTGAAAACATCATATCTGCCTTCCTCTGACTGACTTATTTCACTTAGCATAATACCCTCCAGTTCCATCCCTTCTGTATAGCAACCACATTTAATTTACAGTGTAGGTGAAATTAAAATGGAATCAATATCATCCTTATGGCATGTGAATTTGTCTTATTTCAAAAGTACTTGATCACAGGATTTTTTTTACAGAATGCAATGACTTTCAGTTAGTAAAATTAAGAAAGATGTGAAGATTGAAGACAGTATAATTTTAATGAAAAATAAATTAAGTCTGGAAAATTTGTCCTTTTAATTACTATAGAAGTCAAAATAAATTAAAGTTGCAGGATATAACTGCCAAAGAATATCTTTAATGCAAAATAATACCTTTACAAGACAGCATGGTACTAAGAATGGAGATAACAGATAATTACGGAGGCAAGGCTTAAAGAGGTGAGAATTTTTAATTTATTTAGAGATAAATTTGCTGGGAAAGTTTAAATGGCTTTTCTACACTTTCATGTTGCTACTTTTAAGAAGTTATACATCATAAATATTTTTCTTTAATCATGTATAACTTCACTAAGATATGCATTACAAAAACCCAGTGATTAATTTCCACAAATATATCCTGAATTCCTCTGTATACAATGCATTATGTTAGGGACTTTGAAGAGAAATACAAAAAATAAATAAGATTTTCTTCCTACATGGGGCTCCTGGATGGCTCAGTCAGTTAAGCGTCCGACTTCAGCTCAGGTCATGATCTTGCGGTCCCTGAGTTTGAGCCCCGCATCGGGCTCTGTGCTGACAGCTTGGAGCCTGGAGCCTGCTTCATTCAGATTCTGTGTCTCTATCTCTCTCTGCCCTTCCCCTGCTCATTCTCTTGCTCTCTCAAAAATAAAGAAACACACAAAAAAAATAATAAAGATTCTCTTCCTACCATAAAATAGCACACAATTTCAAAGAGGAAAAAAAAATATTTAAAATAGAAAATTATATAAAGTAGAATGAGATAATTTTGAAAGAAGTATAAAAAGGAACTTGAGAAAGATCACTTTTGCTAGAGAATCAGAAAAGATATCATGAACAGGCCTTTACGAAGAGTCTTCACACATAAACCACAGGTACTACAGGTGGGTCAGAATGTTTACGAGTGATTTTTAATTAAATATTGGCCTTTTTAGTAGATGTAGTGTTATGCCTATAGGATAACTCATGTTTGATTCACCACAGCTAATCTCAGAAAATAATTCATATTTAGACTCACCACAGGACAATTGTCCATATATCCTAATGTACTATATACATGAAGGTTAAATAACAGAAATGTATTTCCTGATGTCAAGAAATTAGCAATATTGATGAAAGTCTCGAGTGGAAAAGAGAATTTTGCTGATTTTTAAAGCACTTTTCTGAGAGTAACTAAGTGACAGGAAAGTAGACAATAGAGACTACGGGACATCCAGAGAAGCTGTGAAGTGTGTTATAAAAGAATTATAATTACAGTTGTGCAATTACAAGCTCCAAGTGGATGTTGCTAAAATCCCTTTGTCCCTCTCAGCTTTAGCTTTAATATTTGTAAACTGGAAATATTATGTGCAGGGTTGTTCTAAAACATGAAAAATGTATTAAATTATCTTTTAAGCTCTAGAATTGTATTGTCCAACATGATAGCTTCTAGCCGTATGTGGCTATTTAACTTAAATTAATTAAATTTAAATACATGTAAAATTAAGTTCCCGGGCACCTGTGTGACTCAGTTGGTTAAGCTTTTGACTTCAGCTCAGGTCATGATCTCACAGTTTGTGGGTTCGAGCCCCACGCTGGGCTCTGTGCTGACAGTTCAGGGCCTGGAGGCTGCTTCAGATTCTGTGTCTCCCTCTCTCTCTGTCGTTCCCTGCTCATGCTGTCTCTCTCTCAAAAACAAACATAAAAAAAAAAAAAAGTAAGTTCCCTACTCACAGTAACCACATTTTAAGTACTAATAGTTACATGTGGATAGTGACTACTATATTAGACAGCAAGAACATAGAGTATTTCTATCATCACAGTAAGTTTCATTGGGCAGCACTGCTCTAGAATGCAATACAAATATTGATTGCTTTTCTATTTGTTTTCGTGGTTACAGAATAAGATACTCTAGTTAATAAATGAATCCTTTAGGCAGAAAAAAACCTAGCCATAGAACAGATAATGAAAAGGGGTACAAAATCTACCTTTATAAGAAAATATCTCATTAGTAAACTATATACTATTTTTACAGTGCTATGTGTTAATTTTATCAAGAACATCAATTATTTTTCTTGAGACTCCATGAAGAAAATTTATAGGCTCAGAAAATGCAATTTTGAGTAAAATCATTCTGTAGTCATTATGTAAAAGTAGAAACCATATTGTATTTTAGAAGACGCTCCAAACACTGTGATATATATTTTTAAAGTTTTTAGTGTATAACATACACAATACTAAAATGCATAGATCTTAAGTTTATAGCTTGATGAGTTTTCACTTATGTACACACTCTGTAACTGCCACATTTCCAGTCCCCAGAAGGCTCCCTTGTAGTCCTCCCACTCAATAAATCCCTCTCCACAAAGATAACCACTCTTATGACTTCAATCAGTATGAGATTAGTTTCATTGGTTCTTGACTTCATGTGAGTGGCACTGTATGTTCTATACTTTTTTTGTCTGGCTTCTTTCACACAATATTATGTTTGTGACATGAAGCCATGTTCTTGAAAGTGACAATAACTAATTCTTTTCCAAAAATAAAATATATTTTGCTACTAAGCTCTCCTGTTCCAGAGAAGTGAGGTCAGCATCAGAAAGGCAAGTATAGTTGCCAAATTGGTTTCGATGTTTTTAGCAAAATGTCTTCCCGCAGTTCTATTGTCTATTAGCTATAAATATTGTTAAGAACTTCCTTAAGGGAATAGAATTACTTTCCTGACTTAACTTTCCCCCAAACATCAATGTTCTTATCTTTTGAAAACTGAACTGAAAGCTTATTCTCCCAGGTGACCACCATCTTCTCTGAAAACAGTGATTCCCTGTAACTTCAAGCCTTCTGTGAATTTCTAGTTCCCCGAAGTGGAGGGTTTCTGTCCATATTTGTATCATTTGGACGTGGCAATTAAGGCAAAGGACAAGAGATGTCTATAAATCTAGGTGTTTCGGATCCTCTTAACTTTTGTGTAAAAGTAGTTGTGAATAAGATTGCTTTTCTAATCCCTAGATTTACAGTCCTGTTTAAAGATTAGAGAACACATAATTGTCCTTGTGAATATCCAACTATCTAAACATTACATCTGGATAGGTTTGAGCTTTCAAAGATTTCCTATGTGGAGAGTGGCGTACACAAACACAGTTACCAGTTTTTAATACATGCCAAGTACCCTGATATACCTTATATAATTATTTTTTTTAAAAGTTTATTTATTTTGAGAGAGAGAGTGGGGGAGGGACAGAAAAAAACAATCGCAAGCAGGTTCCCCACTGTCAGTGTGGAGCCCTATGAGGGGCTCAAACTGAACTCATGAACTGTGAGTTTATGACCTGAGCCGAAGTCGGATGCTTAACTGACTGAGCCACACAGGCACCCCTATAATCATTATTTTGTATAAAACTCTTTCCATTCCTTTTGCACACCTATGAGATTTTGATGTAAGAATTATTTTCCCCATTTATAGAAAGAGAAACAAAGCTCACAGAACTTAAATAATCTCTCCCAATGAAGTAAACAACAGAGCCTAATTTCAAACTCCATCTGACACCAAACCATGGCTGCAATTGCCATTTTTCTTTGTATTTTATTGGGAGTATAGAAATTGTATATATTTAAAAGCATATCATAGATTCTGTGCATCTTCATATCTGGATTTACACGCAAAACCAGTTCCTCTGAAACTAGAATCAAATTTAGAGAAGAAACAATTTAGTGAACTGTAAAAAGCTAAAGACTAATGCTAGCAAAATGGAATTACTCTAGACATAGTGTAACTTGGAAAAGAAAAATTAAAATATTATAGATCCCAGGTGATGTTTATACATTTTTGTAATTTGTCAACTATTTATATAGTTATAAAATATGAAATTGTATTATATAAATTGGTTATGCGATAATGGAGACTTCCGTGTTTCTTTTTTATAATCCTAGAAAAAAGGATTTCCCTTATTAGAGCACAAAGAAATAGCAAAGCCATGGAAATGAGGACTTCCATCATATTTGCTAAATATTGCTCTGCTGCATATTGGCGGGTAAAATTTAAGATTAACATAGATGGGTATTATTACTATTAGCATACTGGCCAGACACATATTAATCCAAAGGTGGGAGATGGGTTAAGCTGGGCTGGAAAAGTCAAAATAATGAATGTAGAACATGGGATGCTGCCAATAAGTTGACAAAATTTAGACCTCTATTTCAGGGAAAAAAAAATCCTTTAAAAATATTTTTAAAGATAAAGGCATAATTGATTCTCTTTTGTCAGGTTACCTTCTCAGCAAATTTAAGAGCTATTAGATACACAATGTTGCACATGGTAACTATAAACACACGAGATAACAAATGACTATTGTCTTGGTCTCTAGGATTCACTTTACAGCAAACTTGGAGATCGAAATACGGAAGCAGTTACATTTCAGTATTTAATACAAATATTTTGTTGTCTATTTCTGAACTTTTAGCTGTTATCTAAGGTTTTGCTTTCTTAATTAGCTTCTTTTAGATAGATGAAGTCTCAAGAAACAATTAGGTTCTGATCCATAGACTGATTTAAAAATGTGCAGCTGAATGTGGGGAGTGGTGAGAACTCTGTACAAACAGTAGAGTTGTTAATGAAGTTTGCCTTCCTTGCAAAATAGTTCTTTTCAATAATTTCAGAGTACTGAATCAGTGAATCTGATATGGAAATATGTTTTGAGTAATCTAAATAGTTCCCTGTGATGCTTACATAGTAACTAAACTTTTTAGATAAATTCAGCAAATAATGAATAGAAGTGGGTTCTCCCCTTTAATAGTTCAAGAGGAGAAAAAAGGCCATGGCAATGTTGTAAGAAATCAGCTTTAGATAATTGGTCTGATAAATGACTGGATTTCCACTTGTAGGTCTTGTTTGGCTGCCTTGTTTGACTGTGGAAAGGATTTTTGTTTCTGAGACTTAGAAAGGCAGATTTTTACAAAAGACAGTTCTTGTGACTTAATTGATCTCTCACAGGGAGTGTGTTCCAGCTGAGGAGGCCAGAGAGTATTTTCCATTAGATCAAGCTCTAAAGCAGACATTTATGGGGGAATTCTTCCATTCTGCTCTCAGCTGTTACGCTAGTTGGTTGGAGTTTGCTGCCAGTGAATAAAAGGTCATGAGTTCAATACTTGAACAGATCACTTTGCTTCACACAGAGAAAGCTCTGTAACAGACACAGATTACAGCCTTATTCCTGCCAGTGCCAGCTGAGCTCCAAGTGTGAGGCTATTCCCACAAGAGGGACCTGGCTCTCTAAAGACCCGATGGGTCTCCCAGTGAACAACACATAAATCCTCTTCCGCACCAAATAATTTCTGCTAAAATGTAAAAACAACCAATCACAAAGAAAATGGCTTCAATCTTATTTGAGTGTTTTCTGAAAAAAAATAATTGTTATGAATGAAAATTAACCTTGAAACACTAGTGTCCAAATTTTTAACTAGGGTATTTTTAAAGTTGCGTTTTTTATAAAGTGGACTAAATTTTTTAGGGATGAGAATAAAATATTTCTGGTCCAAGACATTAAAGTTAGGATGTGTAACAAAAAATCAATTAATAGTTTTAGAAGAATATTTTGAAATTATATCCATATGTGAGAAATTTTAGAAATTTGTGACTTACTACGCCACAAACTTTAAATGCATCTATCCAGTATCATCTTTGAAACTATCTCAATTAAATTGGTATTTTCTCAGTTCTACATAAGAGAATTCTGTTTTTAGCTCCTATTGTGCATTTTTAATGTACAAAATGAAGGGAACTGAATATTACTTGATATTGATCTTGACTTAACCCTCATCCCTCCCACCAAGTAACTGGTAACTAAATCCTTCTAATATTATCTCTGAAGTATCTCTGGAACCAGACATTTTTGTGTCTACATATACTGCCAGTACTTTAAGGCATAATCCTTCACTTGAACTTCATAATCCTATTAGCTGGCTTGCCTACAAAATCGGTCATCTTTTCATAATGATCTTTCTAGAACACAAGTTTCACTAAGTAATTTCCTACGTCCTTGTTCTCCATAGGACAAATGTGAGACTCTCCGTGATCCATGTTCTGTCAAGCTTGACTTGGTCTCTATGACCCAGTTATATTGAATTGTTGCAGTCTCCCATATGTATGTATTTGCTAATGGTTCCATTCACTCAAACAATATCTAAAATTTGTTTGCCTGTAATGGTGATCCCCATTCACTTTCCCCTTACAAAACAAACAAACAAAAACAACAACTAAATTTTTTGCTTCCTCTATATAGCAGGCACATACTTGGGGTTGAGTGGGGGCACTGGGCCCCTCTACAGCTCTCCCATGGATGAATCGTGATTACTCTAAGCCCACCATGGTGTTTCTCGCTCTCCTAAACTTTCCTCTAGCCAGAGATCACTTTTAGTATAAGCATGTGAGCCAAGGCTCTAGTAAAGTTCCTCTCACTTTTTATTTTTTTTTTTTTAATTTTTTTTTCAACGGTCCTATTTATTTCTGGGACAGAGAGAGACAGAGCATGAACGGGGGAGGGGCAGAGAGAGAGGGAGACACAGAATCGGAAACAGGCTCCAGGCTCTGAGCCATCAGCCCAGAGCCCGACGCGGGGCTCGAACCCACGGACCGCGAGATCGTGACCTGGCTGAAGTCGGACGCTTAACCAACTGCGCCACCCAGGCGCCCCATCCTCTCACTTTTTAAAAACAATTTTTTAACTTTATTTATTTATTCTGAGAGAAAGAGAACGAGCAGGGGAGGGGCAGAGAGGCAGGGAGAGACAGAATCCCAAGCAGACTCGGCACTGTCAGTACAGAGCCCGACGTGTGGCTTGAACTCACCAACGATGAGATTATGACCTAAGCTGAAACCAAGAATCGGATGCTTAACCTACTGAGCTACCCAGGGGCCCTAAATTCCTCTCTTAAAGCAAGGAGAAAAGAGCAGAATTTCCCCTTGTTCCTACTATTGGTTGATATACTGGGAGGCTGCGATACTGTAAATACTTTGAGGAGAAGAACTCAAGGACAAAAGCTAACTTTCTCTTTCTGTTCTCAGAGAAAAGAAACTTGATGTCCACAAACTATTGCGTTAACGCTGGACGTTATCTATCTCCAATCTTGCTATAAGAGATGTCAATTTTCATATTATTTGAGTGAATTCTAGATGTGCCTTCTGTTCTTTACCATTAAAAGCATCGGGATTGATACAAATTCTCATGGTTCTTAAGAGGCATGTCTTTACTGATACATAGTTCACTTTTCCTAATATTCACTTCATCTGTGAAGACTTTCCTTAATTCCTACCCCCTTAGAATTCAACTTTTTTGTGTCATTAAAGTTTATACATATAGTTTCTACATGTACTTATCAGGTAGCATTGAAATACTTTGCTGACAAATCCAAGACATCTCTGTGTACTTGGCACATAACACGTTCTTACTATCTGTATATGAACAAAGCATGAGAAGATGGGTAACTGTTTAAACTAACTAGTTTATTTAGGCTCATATGTTTCCAAGACAGGCCTCATATAAATAATAAGGGAATATTCTTGTAAATGAAGATAAATGATGGTTCGATGAGCTTTAAAGTGGTATTTAGCCATCAAACACCAAAGCCATAGGGGGGAAAAATCACATTTCAAGATAGTATTGATAATACTACATAATTTTGAAATTGACTCTAACATCTTACACTAATATAAAAAAAAACAAAGCTTTGCCCTCCAAAGCTCTTCATACACATAATTACATTGTTTTCATGATACCTTCAAAGTAGGAAGAGCAGTGTTTTTATGTACATTGGTCCAGTAATATTCCCTTAGTTATAGAAAGGATAATACATTTACCCAAAGTATTAATCTCCCTGGAGCCTCCTTTCCCCAAGCATCTTAGGTGTACAACCTTTTCTCACATCAGTTCTCTTTCTATCTCACTCTGTCTGGGCACAATGTTGCATTAATAGGACTCCACCAGTGGATGAGACTCACAGCTCAGCTAGAGTGCTGCTCAAATTGTGTCCCTCTACCCCTGCATCAAAATCTTCTGACACTCCTGTTAAAAATTCTAGCTGCTGTGCCTCATCCTAGACCTTTTCAGTTACACTGATTGAGTTTGTTTCAAGCTGAGGAAACTATGTTTTTTAAAGCGTGTTAAGGAATGAAGACGTAAGTCTAAAACCATGATTCTGTGGCTTCATTCATACATGCTTTTACTTTTTCACAGCTGCTATCACTTACCCTGATCCTTATTTATTTTCTCAGTCCATGACTATTGTTAGAGGAAGACTTACACCTGTCCCTTCTGCTGCCTGTCCATCAAGACATGCCCTTTATGGGAGGTGTTCTGTGCAGTCCTGGTTAAGCAGACAGTATAAATACAAGTGCTCTCTGGGAGGTTAAATTCACCAGTCCATACTGAAGTATGCAGGGCAAAGCTGCTCTCTCACTACCCACTTTCTATTTTGGCAGATGAGGTGATGGTTGCTATATCCCCACATATTGTGGCTACACTGTAAGGATTTAGTTTATGGGATTCAATTCTCCTTACTTGCCAAAGAGAAAATTTTCTTTGCCATGTTGTGCGTAAGCCTATTTGTTTGGTGAATAGTGAGAATTCAGTTGTATTCATTTTTTTATAGATGCATAAAAAATTACCAGAGACTTAGCAACTGAAAACAACACAAATGTATTTTATCTCCATTTTCATGGGCCAAGAGTCAAGCATAGCTAACTGGGTACCCTGCTCAAAGCCTCACAAGGGTGCAACCAAGCTGTCACCGAGATGGCTCTTCGCTAATAAAGGCTCGCCTCAAATTCCTGTGACAGAGGCCCCCTCACAACATGGCAGCTTACTTTTTCAAGGCCAACAGGAATATCTTTATGACGCGTAAACCTTCCTGTAAACCCTCTTTTAAACTTGATTATGTCAAGCTCACCCAGGAGATCTCACTTTGATTAACTTAAAGTTAACTGAGTAGGGGCTATGATTACATCTGCAAAGCCCCTTCACCTTTAACGTAATCTAATCTAATAATATTGTAATCACAGGAGTGAAATCCATCATGTTGATAGGCTCCACTTGTACTCAGGGTTGAGGACTTTACAGGTCATGTATACCAGGAGGCAGGAGTCATGTATACCAGAAGTCATGTATTTTGGAGGCAACTTTAGAATCCTAGCTACCACAGCAATAAATATTGGGTCATTCTGATTTTTTTTTTTTGCATTGGCTATTGTTTTTTATTAAAATACATGTAAATGTAAAAAAGGTGAAAGAAGACAAACGTGTCTGTAACAAAAATATGTCTATCACCACTGCTTTTGGTCTCCTTCCCTGTTTGTTGACAACAATATTTCAGATTTTTATGTAAGCTTCCATAGCATTCTATGCATCTATGTGCTAAAACACATTGCTTTGATTTTTCACTTATGATGTATCTCCAAGATGTATCATTAGCAGTATACATGTATCTACCACATATTTGTAAATGTACATATTTACTTACATATACTTATAGTATTATTCCATTGCAGATACACCATAAATTATTCATCTACTCCTGTATTGACAGAAACATATTTATTCTTTTTTATTGTAAATATTTTCATTATTTATGTCATTTTGCATGTGTTCATATTTTATGGGATAAATTCCCAGAAGTACAATTCAAATAGGAAGTGCTCTTAATGTTCTGATAAATACTGGCAATTTTTTCAAAGATGTTGTATCAAGTTACACTCACAGTTTCCTTATAATATTGCCAATACTACATTAAAAACTTTTTAGCTTTCTAAATCTGGCAGGTGAACAATGACACTTCATTATTGCTATAATCTGTAAGGGTACATTTGAAAAGCTTTTGATACATTTAAAAGCCATTGTATTTTTTTTTTTTTTTTTTTGATAAATTGCCTGTTTATGTCCTTTACTAACTTGTATCCTATGGCATTCTTGGCACATTGTGTAATAGTTAAGGAAGAGGACTTACCCCAGTCTGAGAAGCAGAAAGTACTCTTTGATACCTTCAAAGCATCACCAGGAAACACTGATTAAGGTGTCCATCCCATGGGATGCCTGTTCTCTCCTACATCCTCACTCCTTTCTGCTTTACTTGAGCCCCATGTTAGGTCATTTTGTATCCATGCTATTATAAGTATGTGGCTTTTAAAATGCTTAAGCTGAAATGAATAAAGGGCCCAGACTGAGAAGACCTGCTTTTGAACTCCAGTTGTGATATTTGCTAACTATAAATCCTTGTATAAATCATTTAACCTAGTTGAAGCTCAGTGGTTTTGAGGCTTAAATGATATAAAATATGTGTGAATGAAATAAGTTAAATAAATTGAGTATTTTTTAATGCTTATTTATTTTTGAAGGAGAGAGCAACAGAGTGTGAGCAGAGGAGGGGCAGAGAGAGAAACACACACAGAATCTGAAGCAGGCTGCAGGCTCTGAGCTGTCAGCACAGAGCCCGAGGCGAGGCTCAAACTCATGAGCTGTGAGTGCATGACCTGAGCCTAAGTCGGACACTTAACTGACTGAGCCATCCAGGCGCCCCTAAATAAATTGAATATTTAAAGAAAATAAGTCTTTTCACTTTTTGCCACTGGTCTACTATATGATGCCAGCACGTTCTGAAAATTCTCATTAATTCTAATCTAAAAATGCAACAAATGAGGTAGCACAAATAAGCATACCCAAATGTCAGTCTTTTTTGCTACTTATCCAGAGGCAAAGCGCAAGCCAGACTACAAAAGAATGTTTTGGGAGTTTGAGGTCCACAATGCCATTAGAATGCAAGATTTTCAGGAATTTTTTTTCTTAAACTATTCAAAACATTAATCAATCTCATCAATCTGCATTTAAAAATGCTTATTCTGAGAAGTTTCAAAATGACTAAGTACTTTTTCAAACATGAAGAAAAACAATCTTCTGGTCTATGAGAATATGACAAATAAAAGTAGGTGTTCAAACGACAGACAACACCTGAAGAGATTAGTCAAATGGACAGAAACAAAGGAAACTGTCTCTTTGAAAAGCTTGAGAAAAAGAGGATAAAATTACACTGTCATTGCACTCCTACTGTTATTAAGGGTCAAGTAAGACAGGAACCTTAAAAGTTTCCTAAAATGTCTTTTCTGTAAAATATTTTATTAACAATTTACTTTTTAATTAAAAATTTTTATGTTTTTATTTTTGAGAGAGAGAGAGAAAGAGAGAGAGAGAAGCAGAAAGAGAGGGGAACACAGAATCTGAAGCAGGCTCCAGGCTCTGAGCTTTCAGCATACAGCTTGACACGGGGCTCGAACCCACGAATTGTGAGATAGTACTCTGAGCCGAAGTCAAGTAGGACACTTAACTGATTGAGCCACCCAGGCACCCCTATTTTATTTAAATGTATAAATTGTTACAAGAAAATCATCATTGAAAAAATTTCTCTATACATTAATTTGGAAGGAAATCCTTAGCAATTTTAGGGTTTACACTGGAAAACTACATGTAGGATCATAAACATAATGGCCAGCATAGGTTCCTGCTCCTCCAGTCCTCCGGCCTCCACATCTAGAGGGACTTGAATTCCACCTGCAGATTCAGTCCCACCTCAGGCCATTTCAAACTGGAAAAACAAATGAGGGCAGATTCAGGCCTCAGCATGAAGGCAGGCTTTCTGCTGGTCCCTTCCACCGGAGTAAGGAAATGTGCATAGAGTCATTTTATGGGGACTTGATGGGGTGCAAAGGCTTGTGGAGATTAATTCCCACTAGTTCTGGGCTGGAGGTCCTCAGTGATGTCAATGTCCAGGAAATGAGGAGAGGCTGCCATAGTCCTTACTAGAAGTTAGCTCAGAAAGACAGGAGATGTTTGAAACATCCCACTCAAGAGTAAAAACAAGTGTAGGATGCTCACACATACCTTATTAAAACACATTCAGGAAATATACAGACTTTAAGAACTCCACAGGATATGTAACTTGGTCATGATTGTTCTTCCATCTGTTTATCTTACAGTAAGACTGTAAAATGGAAGGGAGTTGTATGCATGATTAAAAGTAACAGAGACTTTGGAGGAATGGAAGACAGGAGAGCTGAGGAGAATTTCTCTCTACTTAGCCTGGGGTACCCTGCCAGAAAATTACCTCCTTAAAAGCAGAAGATGAGTCAGACTTATGCCTATTTGCAATGAATGAGTGCATGGATGAGGAAAGATGTCAACTTTATGTAACAGTGTCTGAAACCTGATGTCAGGGAGAAAAGGACCGATGAAGCTACTTGGCTGGAAAATTAACCTAAAAGATGCTTAGCAGAGAGGGCTTTAGAATTTATGACATTTCCCCCCTCCTCTTTGTATTTTTCACATCCCTACCTTATATCTTTATACTTGAATCCTTCAGTTGACTTCGTGCCTGCTATCCTAGTCCTTTTGAGTCTTACACCCACTGTCTTCCAAACAATCAGATTAAAGTAGAAGTCCATTCATTGATATTTGTGTGCGTTAAGCAAGTTGCTTACTTGTCTGAGCCTCTATTTCCTCATCTATAATATGGTAATAATCATACCAACTTCAATGGCTTTTAATAATTTCAGAATGCCTTGCACATTGAAGAGAAATTATTACTCTTTTTATTTTCTGTTAGTCATAGGAGCATTTTGCCTAGGTTTCTGAAATTGCTTGCTAAAAGCATTGTACCATCTGAGATTTCCATCTGTTACCTTTGTCCCATCCTCCAAGATCCTGTCTATCACTAAGGTATGGGTCTCTCTGACAGAACATGCTTTTCTTGTTGGAGTTCCTTGCACTTGCTGCTGTTGAAACCTGTCCTGACCACTTGTAGCCACCATCATCTTCCAAGAGATCTAACAATATCCAGCAGCTGGCCACTTCCAGTCTGGCTACCTCACTGACTCAAGGTTCTGGCACTGGTTTTACTCAGTGAACGCATTATTGAATTAAGCAAAAACCAGTGATAAATCTAACACATATTCAAGTGAAATTCAACACAGGTACAGTATGTAAAATTTCTTCACTTCAACCACTCTATTTTTAGATAACTTATTAACATACTTTAAACTTCCACAGTGCAAAACTGGAAATTGCTAAAGAAATTGCCACGGCTTAGTATTGCAAAAGAATTTAAAAGAACTTTACCATTTTGAGGGGCGCCTGGGTGGCGCAGTCGGTTAAGCGTCCGACTTCAGCCAGGTCACGATCTCGCGGTCCGTGAGTTCGAGCCCTGCGTCGGGCTCTGGGCTGATGGCTCAGAGCCTGGAGCCTGTTTCTGATTCTGTGTCTCCCTCTCTCTCTGCCCCTCCCCCGTTCATGCTCTGTCTCTCTCTGTCCCAAAAAAAAAAAAATAAATAAACGTTAAAAAAAAATTTTTTTAAAAAAATAAAAGAACTTTACCATTTTGATTAATAGGCCTTGTATATTCTCACATTCTTGCTTTTATTTTTTTAAGTTTATTTATTTATTTTGAAAGAGAGAGTGTGTGTGAGCAGGGGAGGGGCATAGAGAGGAGGAGGAGGAGGAGGAGGAGGAGGAGGAGGAGGAGGAGGAGGAGGAGGAGGAGAGAGAGAATCCCAAGCAGGCTCTGTGCTGTCAGCATAGAGCGTGACGTAGGGCTTGAACTCACAAACCATGAGATCATGACCTGAGCTGAAACAAAGACTTAGACACTTAACCAACCGAGGCACCCAGGTGTCCCTCACATTCTTGCTTTTTTTTTTAAATTTTTTTTTTTTCAACTTTTTTTTTTTAATTTATTTTTGGGACAGAGAGAGACAGAGCATGAACGGGGGAGGGGCAGAGAGAGAGGGAGACACAGAATCGGAAACAGGCTCCAGGCTCCGAGCCATCAGCCCAGAGCCTGACGCGGGGCTCGAACTCACGGACCGCGAGATCGTGACCTGGCTGAAGTCGGACGCTCAACCGACTGCGCCACCCAGGCGCCCCTCACATTCTTGCTTTTAAATTTAATATGGAGCTTATGCTGAGTTGTATCATAGAACTGGACTTACTGGTCTGGCAGACTCTCAAAAGATTCAAAATCCCAATTACAGACATAGTGTTTTCCAAACCCCAAAACACACACCCACACATGCATTGCAAGAAAAACCTATTTCAAATGGTATTTTATTCTACTCTTTAGCAGTTTTGTTTATACTCCATTTAATAGAGTATAATGCTGTTATTATTACTATTAATGTAGGGAGTACAATTGACTTTTTTCTTATTAGCAAAGAAAATGAAAATATGATTGTTCCACCCAACTCCATGTACCCGTGTTCTGGGCTTTCCTGTCTCAGGTGGAAATTATTTGTGTTTGTGGATAAACAGACAATTAGCCCCATGAAGATACCCTTCCCAGGTTTTTAGTTTGGAAGGTCTAAGCTTTTGAGGCTGTAATGTTGGATAAAGCCTACAGGGGTTGGAGGCCATCAGACCTCAGAAAGGGAAGAGACTAACCTGATCCTTGGTGGTTACTGAGATGGCTGTGCTTTAATTCAGCTATTCATGAAGAAAGAGTGTGGGCCCCTGAAAGTGCTCAGGAGTGCCCTGTGCAGGGTCGTCTCTGAGAGCTTTAGCTATGGACATTTAGCTAGTGATTCTTTAGGCCAACCTTGCAGTCAGTGAAGAGGGACACTATAAGGGAATCTCGAAGCAGCATAACAATGATTGATTAGATGACCATGAAGAAAAATGGTGGTGATAGTGAACAGCAGAGACTGAAATCCAGACATTTTCTTCATTGTTTTACCCAAGCAAAACCATCAGTTTGTTATATACCAACAAAGAGAGAATAAGAAGGTTGCAATCATGAGCTGATATTGGCCTTAGAGAGTAAGGTCACAAGTTTTCTTTATCTATAAGAAATACTCACTGCTATAACCTGTTATATGATTTCATGTGTTCCATGAATCTGTTCCATCTATACCCTCATTCACATATACATTTAGGAAACTCAAGGGATTATCCTAGAATTACCATTTCTGCCTCAGTCTGAAGCAAGACTCAACAAAAGGCTTCTAAATGAAGTCACTCTATAATGAGTACCTGTGAGCATAGAATACTTACACCTGGCAGGAAATGTAAAGAACAAGTCAGATATCAGTCACTCTGAGTCAACCAACCAGTTCAACAGTGTGGATTTTGTACATTTCAAATTATGGAGCCAGAGGCAAGTTTGTCTGACATGGCTACAGAGACTTACTTAACAGTTCTCTCTGGCACCTCTTCCAGACAGATGCGAAACACAAAGGCACATCTTGGTGACTGTATGGAAACTTAGTGCAAAACAGAAAATTATACCCCTCCTCCCACCATGTCGCTGTGACCTCATGGTAAAGTTTTAGGGCTTCATAAGTGGCTGGCTGGCTGAATTTCAGCTATCACCTTCTTTTTGGGCTAGGTGGTCTTGTATAGGAGACTCCTACACAATCCTGTGTGGAGCTCTGATTCCTTGTCTAGGTCTCTAAAACTGGTCTTCCTCAAATAGCAATCTATAAGCAATCAATAAACCTTTGAGATAATTTTTAAAATAACTGCCCTCATTTACCAATGATTTCTCTGTTAAAGACATCAACATACGTATATAAGCAATGGAAAATTATTTAAACAAAAGTAAGAATTGCTTGCATATATTTCACAAGGCATATTCACCAACAAAAGATAAATGGTTTTACCATGTAAATTTAAAAATAAAAATATAATTGAGTGCATCATACTTAGAATAGAGAAGCAAATACATATTAGAAAGAAGCAGAATGTTGCTTGTGGGGATCTGAAAGAGGAAAATGGAGACTGCACAAAAAAAAATGAAGGGAGAAAGTAAATACTATGGTGAAGAAATGCCTTATCTAATGTCTTTAAGATATCCTTGAACATAAACTAAACTGTCTTGATTATGGTCAAGAGTGTGATAAAACAGTTTTCATATCTCTGAAAGGATATTAGCTTTTGGTAGTATCAAAATAATAGAACATTGCTGGAATTAGGAAATATTTAAAATGTTGCCATCAGTTGTTATAAAGGGAAGACTAGGGAACCATTATTAATCCACTTCATTCATGTAAGGACTTGTTATCCTGAGAATGCTGAGTATTCATCTCCCTAGAGACCTTAAACAGAAAAGCAGTATTTAATTAGAAGAAACACATTTCTGTAGTTTAAAGAAACAATAATCATGAAAAAATCAAATGAAAAAGGTGAGAGTGGGTAAAATATTCAGAGGTTTATTACGTGCATTACCATTTACTTTTGGCTCATTATGTATGTTATTATTCAAAAATAACCCTAAAATGTCAATGGTTTGTGACATTTATTCCTTGCTCACATTTTGTGAGCACCACAGGTCGGAAGCAGTTCTGCCGGGCTCAGTTTAAGTTTGGCATGACTTGGTCAGGCTTGGCTGTGTTTGACCATGCTTTGCTTGACTTGAGTCTATATGTTTCTTCTGGAACCTAGGCTGAAGGAGCAGTTTCTATCTGGGATATGTTATAAGGAAGGATGACATGAGCAAGAGGACAGGAGCATGCATTTAAATCTTCTGTTTGAACATGACATCTATAACGCCTGCTCATATTCCTTTGGCCAAGTTACATGGCAAAGTATAAAATCAGTGAAGCAGAGAAATATAGTTTATGTATTAGGTTTTTTTTTTGTTTTTTTTTTTTTTTTGTTTTTTTTTTTTTGGCTGCTGTAACAAATTACCACAAATTAGTTGCTTGAATCAAAAATCTATTCTTTCAAATTCTGGATGCCAGAAACCTGAAGTCAGTGTCACTGGACAAAAATAAAAATGCTCATCAGGTGGCACTCCTGAGGGCACTCAGAGGCCCTGGGGGATAATCTATTCCTTGTTCTTCCAGTATTTAATGACTTCCAGTATTTCTTCACTTGTGGCCATATCACTCTAAATCTTTGCCTCAGTCTTTACACTGACTCCTCTTCTGAATGCAAGCCTCCCTCTTATAAGTGTGACACGTAGAGCCAGTACAGATAATCCAGGATAATCTCCCCATCTCAAGATCCTTAATTCAATCACATCTTCAAAGACCATGTTTTCCCCCAAATAAGTTAACTCTAAAGGTCTACGAGAATAGGAGTGGATATCTTTGAGAACCATTATTCAACCAACTACGATTTATCTATAGAGCAGTATGGCAATAAAGAAGGAAATGAAGAGCACCAAGCAAATTAAACAATCTACCACATATGATGTATGTTAGGAAAAATTGTCTGCTTTAAGAGTAAGTTGACACTAGTACAGGCAATCATGGTACACTGCCATACCATTAACTTTGAAAACCTTTAACACAGTGCCGAGATAACCAGTTTCTTGCTTTATGAAAAGCTTGCTTATAGGCAATGATGACTGGTCCTCTGGTGTAATTTTCAGTTCTCTAATTAGGGGATCTTTAGATTCATTTTTCTAATTCTAATATAATTTAACATAATTATAGTTACTAGCCTTTAAAGCCATGTATTTTTAAAGACTTTGCAGTTTCATATATTGTCTTTTGAAAAATCAAATCATTTGTCTCCTTGAAAGTAGGTACTAATAAGTATTGGATGGTGGCAGAGGGCACAGGTGAGACTGTTCAGTGAGATCTGGAAAAATGACTGAAGGCTTCAAGGAGGAGTCATTTTGTGATCCCAAGCTCCAAAGGGCTTCAAATTTGGAAACAGATTTAAAAAAACACTTTGAAATAATTTTTATGAGAGATTTTTTTTTTTATCTACACGAAGTGTTTCATCTCTCTTTTATCTTACTCAATATCCTCTATGATTATGAAAGTCAGTTATTACCATCTTCCTTTTACAAATGAGGAAAATGAAATAAAGCAAGATGAAATTACTTTCCTAACATATTGGAAACTGTGTATTATAGTCAGTGTTATTTTATGACTATCAGCCAAGTAGTTATTAAGGAATTGTGCACACTCAATATAAAGAGGATAAAATGGAAGGCAGCAAAGAAATGAATGTCTCAGGGTCTGTATATAGATACAATTTTTAGAAACATAGAGGTTAGTAAATGATAGGCAAGGAGTGCATTTAAAGTATAAAATTAATGCTGCTTAAGGATTAAGTTAAATAAAAATGTTAAGTCTTTAAAAAGTCACCAAGTGAACTTGGAAGTATTATAGAACATTAGATAATTATCTGCAAAGACACTGTCTTGGTTGGTTTAAACTGTTAGCTAATGCTCTTTCAGTCCTCTGTCAGCTTTGCAATTTGCCTTCTAAAAAAAAACTGTTAAAAGATTAATGCTGTGAACATAATACATACCAACATTTTCTGTATTGGCTCTTGCAGTAGAGATGGATTACAGTTTATCTGGAACCCGTGTTTCTACCTTAGTGTGTAATTCCCATGGGTTGAGAGAGGATGCTGTTCCTTGGCAATCATGCTCCACACAACTTGTAAATCTGCATATCGCCTACTCTGTCTTTATGTGAACTCAGTAGAAAAATATGTACATACGACTTGTTCCATTTCACTTACCAACCTCTGAACTATAGAAAATAACAAGTGTTATATGTAACGCTTGTGGAGAGCTCATGGATGTAGTAAAGCCGAGAAACTAAAACTCAAGGGAGAGATAAACCATGACTTAATAATTCTGGATCCTTTTGCAGGTAGTGGTGTTGATAGTGAGATCAAAATTAAAAAATGAAAGATCATAAAAATTATGTTCAGCGGATCACTTTTATGTAAAATAACTTTTACCAGATTAACAACTCTGTAAAATCATGAATTCCTCAAAGACAGGAATATGACTTATTGCTATATTTATTTCTATTGTCTAACATAGTGTGATTAATAAAGATACAGATAAACTCATTACTGATTAAATTGTACAAAAATGAATTTCAATCTAAGTTTGGAATTTGCACATTATATGTTCAATTTATAATTAGACTGCAAAGATTAATCTTCCTGATTGTTTTGGTTTAAGATGTCTAATTGACTTTCAAGATTAGTTAAAATAGTATAAATGAATTTAAATATACAATTTTAATGCTGATGGAATCTTACTTCAGTGATGTTTCTATTAACAAAAATTGCTCTTTTTTTTATCACAGAATCGAACTAATCATTTTATTTCAATGTGGGTTAAACTGAGCCAAACCACCAGTTTGGCATACATATTTCATTGAAGTTTATAACTGCTATCTGAAAAGTAGCCTGGCATCATGGAGATAATCCTCAAACTCCATTTTGACTAAGTTAGGAAGCAGATTGAGATGGTGTTTTAGATCAAACACTCCCAAATATATCCACAATCACTTTTGCCTGGACTACCCAGATATTTATTATGTGGAGCTGTCTTAAGTTTTGGTCTCCACATCTGTTCTTGGACAGTAAACCCTAGAAGAATAGTTTTTTTTTTTTTTTTTCCAGAAACTATAAAGTAGTTATTTTTCAAGTAGTTTTTCGTTATGTTAGATCCATCTCATTCTTCACTGTGTTTTTGGAAATAAAGCCAAGAGAATATGTCTGCTATGGATATGATATATAGAATCCATTTAAAGTAAGGTCAAATATTTCACATAAACATAAGAATTTAGGGATGTCAGATCTGCAACACCAGGGAGATTTTGTAAAATGATTATAGATGAAATTAAAAGCCCTTTCATACATATATCTATATCTATCTATATCTATACATGTAGATAGATATACATATTTTATTTTGGAACATCTAAAATATTAGTATCTTAAACACATTTATCATGAATATATATCTATATCTATACATTCATTTACATAATATATATTGTCTTTATATTCAAATAATGAGCATTACTATTTAGTTAAAATAGAGCTTTAAAATAAGTGAATTGTAGGCTGGAAAGTGATCTTAAAAGTTAACTTCCATTCGGTAGAGAAATTCCCTGAAAGAGGTCATTTGATGATCATTAAATGGGGCAGGAACCTCACTTCTCCCAAAGAATTTAATGTTATTTTTGAATAACTGACCTGTTGTATTCATCAAATATTCTGTCCTCACATATAGAAGTTTCTCAATAATTGTATAATGAATTAAGAAATTCCAACTCAATTCTTAACTTTCATCCATTATCCCTAGTTCTAACCCTCTAACTACACGAAATCATCTCACCCTCTGCTCCATAATGCTGAAGGTAGCCATTTGGGGCCTCCAAGTCTTCACCTTTCCAGTATAAACATACCAGTGAATAACCTTTCCCAGGGAAAAATAGATTTCACAAAGGATATTTATGACAGTCTGTTTCTCTTTTCTTCAAATATGAAGCACACAATGAGATGGCTGATGTGCAAATGAAACAAGTGAATATACTCGAGTTATATTTTTATTAATAAAAACCAAGATTTTATTTAGTGGGTCTTATCAGACTGTTAAGTTTCACAGTCCTTGTGGTTAAAATTATTTCTGTTAAATAGAAAAAAATAAAAAATAAAAAAAATAATTTGTTTTAATTGTTCTTCCTTGTGCTTGTATGTTTGGGTTTTTACATTTTTTTTCATTGTTCACTGTTGAGCTGAGTTTTAGATATCCTGTGCTTTAAAAATCAGTAGTAACAGAAGCACAGCATGCTACCATCATTGCTTCCTACCAGACCCTATAGCAAACATTGAAAATTAATTATAGTCCCCCCCCCCCTTTTTTTTTTGCAAGGAACAGATGCCAGCTCAGATTTTTCCTTCAGTCTTTTAGTGTTGACTCATAATCCTATACTCCTTTGTCTTCACTTTTAATCTTGACTTCAGGATGTATATTTACATGTATTACATTAAGCCATGTTTGTACTGCTATGTTGAGATGGTTTTAATGGCAAATTCTTCCAATTAATCTATAAGTTATCATTCTTAACTCATTCTCTGAAAATGTGATGAGCCTTTTTTTCCCCAGGTAGTCCTAATCTGATATTGGTCCATTCTTCTACTATTTTTAAAATGTGTATTTAGCAGACAATTATATTTCTTTCCGTTTTTATTTTTTTTATTTTTATTTATTTATTTTTTTAAATTGTTTTTAATGTTTATTTATTTTTGAGACAGAAAGAGACAGAGCATGAACAGGGGAGGGTCAGAGAGAGGGAGACACAGAATCGGAAACAGGCTCCAGGCTCTGAGCTGTCAGCACAGAGCCCAACGCGGGGCTCGAACTCACGGACCGCGAGATCACGACCTGAGCCGAAGTCGGCCGCTTAACCGACTGAGCCACCCAGGCGCCCCTTCTTACCGTTTTTAAACTACTAGACCTCACTGTGGGCCTATTAGTTGTTGGCCATATTTTCAACTTTTCACGTCAACTTTTTTCTGGAAATCCTTCCTTTCCATGTGATGATAGGAGTGGAGATAGGCATGCTAATTTTTAAAGAGGGAAATGTTGGGCGCCTGGGTGGCTCAGTTGGTTGAGAGTCTGACTTCGGCTCAGGTCATGATCTCACAGTTCGTGGGTTCGAGCCCCACATCGAGCTCTGTGCTGACAGCTCAGAGCCCGGAGCCTGCTTCCGATTCTGTGTCTCCCTCTCTCTCTGCCCCTCCCCCACTCACACTTTGTCTCTCCTTCAAAAATAAATAAACATTAAAAAAATTTTTAAAGAGGGAAATGTTGGCTTTAGGAAATGATCATTTCTTTCACTTTCCCTGGTAAGATTTAGCTTATGTAAACTCAGAGTCCCTAAAACAGTTATAAAGATTCTAGCTTTGATCTTAGATGAATTAGCCCTGTTTGTTCTGTTCTTTATCTTTGAAGATTTACCTTAACCTAACAGACACACACACACACACACACACACACACACACACACACACACACGTTTCCGTAGCTTAAATAAATTTACTTGATCTCTATGATATTCTAGATGATTGAAAATAAACTATTTTGGGGTAAACATTAAATATAATTATGATGAATATCAGTTATTTATCAAGTTAAAATATCCTAGACAGATGAATTTAAAATACTGCATATGATATATAACATGATTTTATAGTGACAGTACCTTTAGATGAGAGTTTGTGGTGTATAATCTCCAATTTATTTCAATATTGTATCTGTATAATTCCAATCATTGCATATTTGTAGTAGTCTATTGATAAATTTTTAAATTAAAAGAATTCAAGATCTGGGTTCCTATATGTGTACTCAGGAGATCTTGACCAAGCCTATTTCAAATTATTAAAATAATTACAATCATAATTTGGAAATCATCCACATAGGCAAAAGAAGCTCTAGGTCTCAAAATGATTTTTTCTATCTCTTCCAGTCTACCACAATGACAAATTAATTAATTTATTTCCTTCTATTAAGACTTTTCAGTTTCATATTAAAGTGCAAAAGAATCCCTGAAATAGTAAAACACTATTCCATTTTATGCTTACTAACGCTTTGGCTATTCTTCCTTAATTCAAGGGATCTACTTCTATTTGATCCTTTAATATTCATGGATACCACGCCTCTGTTTTGACATTCCACAACACTGTTTTTTAAGCTTTTTCCAAGCTAAACATCTCGGATATAGAGAAAACCCACACCATGGATTATGAATCATGAAACTGTGGCACACATGTCCTTTCAGATTGGGCCCTTTAAGAGGCACTCTGGAATTTCTTAGAAGCAAAATGCTTGAACAGAGATTGGGAGTTGGAAGTGTAATAATTTGAGCTGTTAGACTCAGATCCAGGGATGCTTAATATCCTTCAGAGGGAAAAAAGAAGATCCAATAATGGAGGACAGTCACTGCAAAATCAATATAATCTACAACAAATGCGTAACAGAGGAGACCTGAACGAACCTTCATCAGACTTAGGGAAAATTATTAAATCAATTAAATCAAATTAAATCAAAATTATTAAATAAAAAAGATACACTAAGTTCAGTATCTCCTAGAATTTTGTTAATAAAAATAATTTAGAAATATTTTATACTATTTTTTTTTATTTTTTCAACGTTTATTTATTTTTGGGACAGAGAGAGACAGAGCATGAACGGGGGAGGGGCAGAGAGAGAGGGAGACACAGAATCAGAAACAGGCTCCAGGCTCGAACTCACGGACATCGAGATCGTGACCTGGCTGAAGTCGGACGCTTAACCGACTGCGCCACCCAGGCGCCCCATAGAAATATTTTATACTATTAAATAACAGTATTTTTGTTGTACAATGATTGCAAATCTATGTTGAATAAATGTCTCTATTGAAAATATATTTATGTTTCTATCACCTGCAGTTTTTTAAGCAGTATTCTGATATTATCCCTGGAGTTATGTCATACCTATCCTATAGTACTATATTTTTTCTAATCCATTCATTATTTCAAGTTATCTATGAAGTATAAAATATTCAAGGTATTTTTAGGCACCAGGGGTAAAATTTGCGTTTTGGAATGAGGCATACATAGGAATATTCTCAATATAGGATTAGTCCATCCTATCAAATGTCCTAAGAAATTTTTTTGACTCTACACTTTTTAGGTTTATTGAGAGAGAGAGAGAGAGAGAGAGAGAGAAGGCAAGAGAGTGGCAGAGGAGACAGAGAGTCCCAAGCAGGCTCCACGCTGTCACGAATCATAGATTATGACCTGAGCAGAAATCAAGAGTTGGACACTTAACTGACTGAACCACCCAGGTGCCTAGACACTACACTTCTAAGTTAGATCTTGTTTGGAAGAATAGTGTTTATTTTATTGCCTCTTTGACAGCTGGAAATTTGTATTGATGTGATATACCTATTTCAACTAAAATCATTTTTATCTTCCATACATAATTAAGTCTGGTTTTAACTTATCACTTGTTCTAACTCTAGTGCCCCCCCCCCAATTAAGAATATAGCTCTTTTAGCTATCTACACCTTTTCTATGGAATGGCTTTCTCTTACTTCTCATAAATCTAAACTTATTTCTTCTTCTTCTTTTTTTTTTTAGTTTACTTATTTTGACAGACAGAGAGAGAGAGAGAGCGAGCAGAGGACAGAGAGAGGGAGAGAGAATCCCAAGCTTGAACATGGGGCTTGTACCCACTAACTGTGAGATCACGACATGAGCTGAAATCGAGTTGAACGTTTAACTGACTGAGCCACCCAACACCCCAAAAGTTTCTTATTTTAAATGAGTGTAAGGATCTGATTACTTCATTATATCTTCTAAGGTACTTGCAACCAAACATTTATATATTTAAATACATATTTGTAATTCATGTTTGTAATTTCTTTCTTTTTAGTTTCCCTTATATTTTATTTGAGGCACTGTGACAATTGTTTTCAAATTATGTACAAGAGTATATAATCATTTTTATCTATAATTTCATTAATTAAGAAAAATTATGTAGTGTCTGTCTTATAGAAGGGTCTAGTAGGGTTGAAAACCACTGTTCTATAGCGTATGAAAATCTTTGAGTACAGGGGAATACATGTGTCCAGAGCTAGCTTCATGGACATGATACCTATACATTTACACAGAATCTTATGCTTAGAAGGCCCCTACCCTTAATTTAACGATCTGCTGTCACCATATTAAAACTTATCATACATTTGGAACAAAAGCCCCACATTTCATCTTGCTCTGAATCTTGCAAATTACTACAGCGAACAACTTGAAAATGGCCCACAGAAAATACTTATATTACTCTCCCTTGAATAAACATATTTCTATATTCCCTTTCAGATTACTTTGTCAGTTACCAACCTCAAAAATAAGTTGATAATTTTCCCAATAAATTATTATTCTTGATCCATTCTTCTTTCTAGAGCTCCATATCATGTGTTAGAGTGCTTAATGAACAGACACCTACTCAGCTTCTCCCTGCATATCCAAATCTCAGTGACCAGCAACATCAGACGCTAATGTACCAATTTGTACTCATTAAGCTTCCCTGTGCCACATCAACTCCCTCCTTTGTGAACTAATTGATTCTCACTGTAATGATTTTGGTTTCTCAACCAATTATTTGCAGGCCATGTCTTGGTTCATGCATCAATTCATCCACATTATATACTCCTAACCAATCTCTTTTGATTATTTCATAACACTATAATTCAACCTCTAAATGCCACTGCCTTTAAACAAATTTGTTTTATTTAAAACATAATTATTTTTTTTAATGTTTATTTAGTTTTGAGAGAGAGAGAGAGAGAGAGAGAGAGAGACAGACAGACAGACAGAGCTGTAGGGGAGGGGCAGAGAGAGCGAAATAGAGAATCACAAGCAGGCTCTAGGCTCTGAGCTGTCAGTACAGAGCCTGGTATGGAACTCAAACTCACAAACCGTGAGATCATGACCTGAGCCAAAGTCGGATGCTTAATCGACTGACCCACCCAGGCACCCCTAAAACCCAATTCTTATTATTTATTTATAGTACATTAAATTTGTAAATAGTACACCACATATTTCTGAATAAAATCATATCCATTTGATATGTTGCTTTAAGAACAGTTTCCCCCTAACTCTTCAGTCTCATTTTTGGTATCTTTTATAAAACTATACTTATGTTTTAACCAAACTGAACTTCCAGAAGCTTCTTACAAACCTTGTTTCTTTAAGCTTCTATGCGGCTATCTATGCTATTTTGACTGGAGGATCCTCAGTCGTCATTATTGTACTAGCTGGATCCTCTTGAAGGCAGATGATAAGATGGAAGTTGGAAGTATATTATATTTATTGGGGATAATGCCTATGAAAGATAAATGGCATAGGGAGAAGTGAACAAAGAAAGCCTTCAGACTGGAATGCAGGTCTGATCTCCTTTAGTCAAAGAAGAGGAAGGAGGACTGGGTATAGCACAACTATGAATAAGTCTTAGGCACCTCAGAGAAGAACTCTTACATCAAGTTTACCTTATGTAGAGTACCACATTGGGCATAAATGGTCAGGCCCTGACATCCCCACCATGTTTTGTTATTGGCTGCATACCATGAATTTCCAGGAGAAGCATAACCTAAGCAAAAATGCTGTGGTGGGTACTGAAAGCAAATGATTGGCAAGTTGTCTTTTAAAGAGCAAATGAAGAGCACATCTTCATGACTGCTACAATTTTCCAAGACAAATACTTTGTTGGAATGTGACAGAGAATAAATCAGCCAATGCATACATTAAGAACTCCAAATAATCCTTTAAACTCAGCTTGAATAGTTGAGTTTTGAACTTTGATCTTTCTGGAAGGATTAATGTACTCCCATAGTTCCTTAAACGTTTCAGTACTAAAGGATACTAATAACATGATGCATTGATGCTTGTGTATCACTATTAACCATGAGACTTGCCCCTAGCAATTTGTTTGAGTATGATCAGAGTGTCCATATGACCGGCTGGTTGTTAATAAGCCCAGGAAGAAGAGGAAGTCACCAGAACCTTGGCAGGAATAGGATTGAGTTTGAAGAGTCAAGGTCCAGGGGACAATCATAACAAGTCTACACAGAGGTACAGTAGATTCTGTTTTCCCAAGGTCTGTATCAGCTACATGAATGTAAATTCCAGAGAATTCTTTGGCAGACTACAAATTCTCTTGAAATACATATTTATAATATCCCTTTTAACATCCCCAAATGAAGATCCTAGATAAAATAGCCTACCTACTCTCATAGCATAAAAAGGTCAACATCATGCTCTAATTATTCTCTAAAGGAAGAATCAAAGGAATTTGTTATAATGTGTACTGATTATTTAAATCCTCAGTCATTATTATACTAGAAGACATAATGAGGTAGTCAGATATAGATAATATCACTGTGCAGCTACAATTATATAATTATGTGTCATAATGTCAACTCGGTTACAAACTGTGGCAAAATTTTCCAAAATGGAAAACAAATTCCTTTGTAAAATATTATCAAATTTGTTAATTTCAATTTTTTCCTAAATTGTGATCATATTATACATGATAATGTGTTTATATATAATGGAGTTATATTCTAGTCTTTAATAATTATAAACAGGCCTTTCATCTAGATGGATTATTACAGGACTGTCAAAAGTAGCAAAAAAAAAAAAAGGGACCATTTTTAGGCATTTTAGACTATTCACATTCTGCAGGATGCCTAATATTCCTAGCATTGGTTCCGCTTAATAATTGTGAAACCGTAAGATAACTCCATACATTTTCAGAATGTCCTCTGAGGTCTAAACTCCCAGCACTGAGAACTATTATTCTAGGGAGTGTGTATAGACATGATGTAGATTTTCTGCAAGATAGGCACACTATGATTTCCAGTGTAACTCTAAAATACTGATGAAGAATCACTTTTTGGGCACCAGTGCCCTGGGAAAATGAGACATCTATAACAAAGAAGAAACTTTGAAATGGAATTGGAGCTAAGCAAATGTAAGGGTGATAGGATAGTGCTGGTTGGATGAAGGAAGAGTTTATACAAGATCCTAGAATTAACAGAGAGAAAGCAGTCCAATGGAAGAAATGGTAGGTTCCAGAGGATGGTGGAAGACAGAGAGACAGTGGGGTATAGTTTTGAAAGCCATTTTGCCTAGTTTAAATCTTACCTAAGAGCAATGGAAGCCATTGAAAGGAACGGTAAAATCAGATTGGCATCTTGTAATCTTGACGTAACTTGGAGTGGGGACAAGCTTGGAGCAGACGGTATAGTCATTTTCTAATGATTTCAAATGAGAGTTGTAATTCAAGTGAGAGATGTTAGTGCCCTGGATAGGGTAGGCCCTGGTTATGGAGCAGAGTTGGCAGATAGGAGAGTTGTTTAGAAAGCAGAATTCACCTGACCGTATGATTCACGTGACTGGGTATAGAAGGTGGGAGAGAGAGATGAGTCTGGGATTATTCCCAGGAATTTGGCTCCTGCTGCTGGGTTAAAATATTCTTCTTAATATTAGGAACAGGATAGGATATGAATAGGCCATTAGTTTGAAGGGCAACAGGGACACAACTGGGAAGACAGCATGGAGTGAAATTAAGGAATATTTAAGGCAAATTTAACAATTTTCTTGGGCCTATCTGGTTAGTTATCTTTATTTCTCTCTCTCTCTCTCTCTCTCTCTCTCTCTCTCTCTCTCTCTCTCTCTCTCTCTCTCTCTGCAGCCTCCTCTCCAAACTGGCCACACTAATTTTTCAAAGGACACATTCCATGTTTTTTGCCAAAATATTTAATTTTATACACCAAAATGGATTTTAAAATCATGTCAGAATTCAGATGATATGATCACATCTGTGTATTTAGTAATAATAAAATAAACACAAAACAGAATAGCATGACTGTAGTGCTGACGTTATTTTGTACACAGACCATGTAAGACTCACTCGCTTAAAAACATCATGATTTAGATAGTACAAATAATGTATGAGATAAACAAGAGAAATCAAGAAACATTGCTCTGTAGATTCTTTTATTTGATAGAAGCCAAAATTTGATTCTGCAGGGAAGAATTGGTAAGAAAAAAAGCTAAAAGTAAATTTCAAGACTTAAAAATTCTACATCCAGATGGGTAAAGTATCATATTGACTGCAAATAATAATGAAATCAACTTCTTAAAAAAATTCAAATTAAATAACCTATGATATCATGCCTCTGTAATACTACAAATAAAATAATAACCTTTCCAGACAAGTTTTAAGGAACCTAGACTAACTGGGAGAATACAAACACATGCATTCATTTTATGTTGTAACAAAGCCCAAAGAAGATTTATAATGCAAAGAAAATATGAGGAATGATCTTCATTTGTCACTTTATTTAAACTTTGCTGCTGACGGAAGCAATTTTTAATCATCACTGTTTTGCTAGTCCTCTTAATTCTGAAGGTTTTTATTAACACTTTTATTTTAGGGCCTATTAGAATTAGCTGATTTTATAGTAATTTTTTCTTATGTTTCTGTGCGTCCCCTAGATCTAAAAACCCTTTGAGGATAAGAACTGTATCTTATGCTTCTACTCTCCAGAACACTAGCACAATATCTTGAATGCAGTAAAAACTAAATGAAGGTATATATTTGATCAATTTGTATACTGAGGATTTTATCATGAATCAAAATAACATTCTAATTTAACCTGACACAACTTGACAATAACCATGTTATCTGTAGGAGTTAGACTCGGGGATAAAACATTTTGCTGAAACATGATTGGTTCTTGATTCATATAATTAAAAATTTATGGCACACTTTCATACGTAGAAAAAATATTGGGACGACTGGTAAAAGGATTTTTTTCCTTTTGCTTTGAGATTCACGATTAAGAGATTTTCAACAGCATACCAACAATTACATTCTAGATTCTTGTGTTCTATATTTTATGTCCTCTGGAGACATATAATAGATTCTTTAGGTTAAATAAAGTTTAAGTAAGTAAAAGCATGTTTACCCAAACAATCTCTGCCTAGTAACATGAGTTTTCATATCCAATGAACTCTTGCCAGGTTGTAGACAATAAAAAGCAATAAACGGGATGAAGACATTTCTCCTTTCAAAAGTCTGTTTCCACTTTAAAACATTTCTAAGGATGTGTTGTGGTAAAATGTATTTGCAGTTGGCCTTTTTAAATTCTTCTTCATTTTGAGAAATAAGGACAGGGATGGGAATTTTTATTTGACATAGGATAAAGTAAGAAAAAAGTATTACTGAAACCCTATATTCAATAATTCTATAGTCCAATGAGAGGAAAAAAATAAACACAATTAACACTTAAAATATTTAAAAATACAAAGAAAGAAACAATCTTTGAGTGAAACTTCCCAAATGAAAATTGTATCCATCTCCCTGAAAAAAAAATACATATAATTATATGCTCCTATTGGTGATATTTTTTGTTTGTAGTTCTCTCAATCTCATGCATTCCTTTTCAGTCAAAGATTGTCTTTGCTCTCTTCCACTGCAAACTTCAAATATCAGTAGCTAAAATTTTTATTTGTAGGTTTTTGGTGTAGTTTTACCTTCTTTTGGTTATGAAACAGATAGGATTTTCAACGTTGCCTTTTACCTGAGCTACTTGGTATCTGTTATGACAAATGTTATCCCCATGTCATCCCACCCCAGGTTTAAAATACCCTAACATCTGAAAGCTTCTGCTCTATTTGTGGAATCATTCTTATCATTACCTTATTCTATGAAGTGTCCATGCAACTACTAGTCCTGTGTTTTAAATCACATTGGGAGGGGTAGCTTGAGAGTGGAGAAGGGTCTCTAACAATATCTGTTGGGATGACCAGGTTTTACACAGACAACTATTTATTGGCCTATTTACAATGTCTGTATGCACAATATGAAATTTCATCTAAAGAAATTAATATGAACTGCAGGGATTATCTTTGCCATGACATTTTTAAAAAAATAGGTAGATGGATTCTGACAATATATATATATGGAAAAGCAAGGACAGTCACTAAACATCAGAGACACTTTAAAAATCTAGAATACATAGAAAGCTCTGAAGTTTTTTTTTTTTTTCCTAATTCCCTTCCCAATACATATTCTTTATTATGTACCAGAATTTTTATAAACATTTGTAAAGCTTACTGGGACACTATCCCCCATCTTCATTATCATGGTTTCTTCTATCACTTGGGTTTTGCTAAATTGTAAGCACCTTGAGAGCAAGCATCGTGTGTTTTTATCATTTCCTAAAAACTTCAATTTTACGGACCTCACGGGAGTACCACAGAACATTAAGAAACTATAGAAGAGTAGCTAAACTTTGGGCTCTAGTCTCTCTAATGTTAAGATAACCTTCACATTGGGGTACATGTGGCTCAGTCGGTTAAGTGTTTAGCACTTGATTTCAGTTCAGGTCATGATCTCACAGTTTGTGAGACTGAGTCCCATGTCAGGCTCTGTGCTGCCAGCATGGAACCTGCTTGGGATTCTCTCTCGCCCTCTCTCTCTGCCCCTCCCCAACTTGCATGCTCTCTCTCTCTCTCTCTCTCAAAATATAAATATTTAAAAAAGGGATAATCTTTGTATTAGGTCTTCAGAAGTTGTACAGTTATATTTGCATGCCACTGAGACTTAATAATCTGATTTGTTATTTGTACTACAAATTCTAAGTAATGCATTTTTTGTTTTCAAAAGAGATGATGTATATAGTTGATAACATAGAAGAATTTTGTCCATAAAAATATATATACCCATGAAGGCAAGTTTCTGAGTTTATTAAATTAATAGTATTGAATTACCCTGGTAAAGCTAGAATTCAAATCAATCGAAGAACCATCATGCTGCTGAAATTTCAATTCAAACTTTGTTGGGATCACAAAATGTGAGAGGTCAAACTTACTATATATAGTCTTTCTAACTGGTATTAAGCAATCTAGGTAAATGGTGAATACATTATACTGCATAGTTATGACATATATATGAAAAATTTATTCTCTTTATAAAAAATTTTCATTGTAAAAATAATATATTTCAAATTAAAGAATAATTTTTTTCCGGTTTATTTTGTGAAACACAGGATAGATCAATCCCTCTTCCCCCTCCCCACCCCAAAGAAAGGTTTTGGTATTTTCAACAAATTGAAGTAGAATTCTCTAATAGTATAGTCTGTTAATCTTTTATGGTGGCATAGAACATGAAAATGAGTATGTCCCTCTTTTAATTAGGGTAAGATATTTTTAAATAATAATATATGATGATCTCTATCCCCTTCTAAAGTATAGGTCTGAGAAATAAAATAAATGCCTGAAAAAGCAAAGCTCCCTAATAACTTCCATGGCTCTGTGGTCACAAACTCTAGGGTAAGGGAAGCTGTATCTGTTCACTGCCTTATTTAGATGAGCTGCCATAATTTTTATAATGGAAAATATGATGTTTTTAATTTTTATTTTTTTAATATGGCAATGCCCATTTTAGAGTTTACTGATGTGTAAGAAATAGCTTCCAATTTTATACTGTAAGAATTTCAAAGTATAAAAAAATGTTTACAATAGTCATCTATATTTAGTTTATTTACAGACAGAAAAAAAAAAATGGAACACAAGTATTCTTTCTTCCCCAAGATTTTGAAACGCAGTTCTAAACAAGATATAACTGCTTTTCTATTGTATAGTGTTATACATAGAACTTTAAAATCTTCATTTCTCAAGGGAGATAATTATGTTAACCTTGCAGGTATTTGTATTCTTAAACTGAGAAAGCAAATGTGGAATGCTTAATGTGTGGCTGTCATATAAATACAAATTCCACATGGTATAGCTTAATGCTACCTACTGTTTTTTTCTCCTTCAAATCAGAAGTTCAGGAATATTTTACTCTCAAGACCTGCTTGTAGTGCTAAAAATGTCTAAACACTCCAGAATTTTATTTATGTGGATAACTGTTGACATATTTAAAGCTGACAAAACTTTATATTAATTCATCTGAAATTACAATAAACTGATTAAATATGAACATAAATAATGGATTAAAAATGAACAGAAATAATGCGCTAAAAACTTGTATTTCCAAACAATTTTAAGAAAGTGATAGGTCTCATTTGAAGAAAACTGGCCTTACACAGATTCACAGTTGGAAGAGGTAAGACACCTTATTAACCTTTTAGGTAATGGTGGATATTCTTTTCATGATACAAGAAAATAACTCTACAAAGAGTTTCTAAAATGTTAGTTGTAATGTAGCTAAATTTCTGTTGCCTAGTTGGTAGTAAAAAAAAAACTGAAACTATCAATAAATATTTCATATTTTGTTACATGAAAATCCACTGGCCTATCTTACAATGTTACTGGATTTTATTGGAAAACATTTGACTCACTGCAATTTGCAGATCTTCTAAATGTTGACCCTTCCTTCCTTCCTTCTTCCCTCTTTCCTTCCTTTCCTCCTCCTTCCCTTCCTTCCTTCCTTTTGATTCCATACTCATTAATAAGCTGTATTAATTTAATAAATATATTCACTGAAATGTTTGAAAGTCAACCTGACATGAGAGGATTTTGTTTAACAAGACTAGGCAGACTGAGCCACACAAGCATCCCAGAAAAGATATGTATGGGGGAAAAAAATCATGTCAGTATGAGATAGGAAACTAACACATACGTGTGTGCATTTAAACACACATAAAAGGAGGAGGGGAGTACCCGACCAAACAGTATACTAAAGATTTATATTTTTATTAAAGGAAAGAACATTGGTTCAATAAAGACCTTCTAAACTTGTTTTAAACTTGAACTACTAGTGTCTTTTCAATACATTAGTATCACCTTTTTTTCCCCTCAATGATATTATTACCTATAACTCTTCCAACGTTCTGGATTAAGAGTAGAAACTAAATTAAAGTTTGCTTCCAGAAATAGGAAAGGAGGGGCACCTGGGTGGCTGAGTTGGTTAAGCATGTGACTTTGGCCCAGGTCAAAATCTCAAGGTCAGTGAGTTTGAGCCCTGCACCTGGGGTGCTGGGATGAGCTGGGATGACAGCTCAGAGCCTGGAGCCTGCCTCAGATTCTATATATGTGTCTCTCTCTGCCCTTCCCCAGCTTGCGTGCTTTCTCTTCAAGAATTATAAACATTAAAAAAATTAAGAAAAAGAAATATGAATGGAACAGTTGCAAAGTTTTGGTTCTATCAGTACAGAACACACATCTGAAGAAAAATAAGTCCGTTTGGAGGATAGTTTTTACCCTCCAAAAGGGTAAAAAGTGAAGGTAAGTGAAAGATGTTAAAAAAAAGTCACATCTTAATTTTTTTTATAGGAAGTAGAGTCATAAATTTTTTAACTGAAATATTTCTACACACTCCTATATTCATAAAGTGACCTAATGGGGGTGCCTGGATGGCTTAATGGGCTGAACATCTGACTTTTGGTTTCAGCTCAGGTCATGATCTCCCAGTTTTGTCAGTTTGACTCCAGCATGGGGCTCCGCACTGTTAGCATGGAGCCTAATCGGGATTCTCTCTCTGCCCCTCCCCCACTCATGCTCTATCGCTCTTTTGAAATAAATAACTTAAAAAAAAAAAAAAAGTGACCTTATGGGATATACCTTATGATGGGGTATACTAAGAGATTCTGAAGTAAAATGTAGATACAATAACAAACTGTATTCCATGGAATACATTTTTTAAAAACCAAGGAAAATATATGGTGTCATGTGTCTACAGAAAGTTAACACTGTTTTATGAAGAATACCATGTTGTTTTACCTTACCAGTCTTAATGCATATTGTAGCACACGAAAAATATAACCACTCAAAACAACCCGTTTTTATTCAGAGATATGTTGTTATTAGGCTATGCATAATGTTATTATGCAGTAATATCATTATGAATGATAAGCTATATGGTAGACCCAATTACTAGAGTTAGAGGATTTGTTTTCCACAATTTTGAAAAAAAAATCCACAATCAAAAAAAATTGTGTGTTTTGATAGAAAATTAAAGAAATATACTTCTAAACTATCAAGGCATTTTGAGCATCAAATGTAATATAAAGATTCTTTAGAATGTTTTCAGTGCCACTTTTTTTTTTTTTTTTTAACATTAGGTACTTTTCCTTATTATCCCAATTGCTGAAAAAGCAGAAAATTAGTAGTAAACTGTATAGGGTTTAAGTTAGCTTTTTTATGTTACACTTAGGATCCTGATGGAACGGTTTCTTTCTCGTAACCATTTAAGTCATCATTTGACTTATATGATGTGTGTGTGTGTGTGCACGCATGCGTTTATGTTTTATATATGTAGTTATAGTTTCTTTATGCAAAAGTATTCTTAGGAGTATTTTCATAGTGTTACAATGGAATCCAACTTCCATTTTCCATACTTTTGAAAATTTTACTCACTTAGAAAGTGAAGAGCTTTTTAGAAGTGCTGTATTTTGTAAACTGGCAAAAAGCCAACAGCAATATATGTAACATGCAAGATTTATAAGTGATAAAGTTAATCATGTGAGACTTTATTACAGACCTTTATTTAGATCTATTATTGATTTAAATTTACTCTCTTTATAAGCTATTTTCTTAGTATAAGTATAGCTTTTCTTATTTCTATAAAATAAAAGGTGTAAGAAAAGTATCTTTTAACTTAAATCACAATAACTTTTCTGGCAAAGTTAGTGTTGAAAAGAAGTTGAACACATCTCATAAAATTATGTTCAATCTATTCCATATTTGCTGAGTATGTAACAAGTATTGTATCATTATTTTTTTTTACAGGAATGGTATTTTACCTGATTAAAATAATTACATTAAAAATTAAACAATTATGAAAAATTTGACTTTAATTTTCTTTGTTTATTTTTTAATTTGCTTTCATTTGTAGCTTTGTGGACAAGCTTGGAAGAACAATATGCAAACAGTTACTAATGATGTCCACCTATCAATGTAATCAAATAAAGCAGATACATGGAAAGGACAAAAAGTACAATGTAAATATCGTAAGCCAAATAAAAACTTTGCATTTCTAAATACTTTATTTTTAAAACCAGAGTACAGTATAATGAAACATTTAAAAGTCCAAAGCTCTACTCAGTTTCTAGTGTTAGTCATTATGAAAATTATTAATATTAATCCTTTTTGACATATTGGCCACTCAAAAGCCCATATTTTCTAGAGAAAATTTATACAAGACAGTGTAAATGTACCATTTTCAAAGGGCAGATCAATGTTTTCAATTTAATTTTATGTATAGCTCATAAAAGCTATACTTGAGGTCACTACATTTTTAGAATTTACTGTGCATATTTTCAATTCCTAGCTAACTCATGTTTAATTGTGATTTAGTTTTTGATTATTAGAATGTAGAAAAAAATGTAATACAACTTATATAGATGTGGTTGGTCTGTTTAAGTTTCTCTAAGATAAGCAAAGAATTCTCATGTTTTTGTTTGACTTCCTTCATCCTCTCAGTCTTTAATTCATTCATCAAACCTACAGCAAGTATTTACTGAACAAACTACATAGCAGTCAAGTTCTGAAAATAGTTTCAATTAGAAATTGCTTTTTGTTTTCTCAAATTGATTTTTTACTTCAATCTGTTAAGTCATCAATTTTTGACTATGTAAACTCTCAAGTTAATTTGTATAGTTAAACATTATGAATCATGTAGCTTGTGGAGAAGTGACTGTCTCATTTATATTTAGGGATATGATTCGATTTTTCCTTTTTTAAAAGCTATTGCTATTTTAGTGACTTCGACAACTGAGAAGAGTGTTAATCCAGTCTTTATTTAAACTTTGTTTAGTTGTTTGATCTCTTGACTTTCTTAGACATTATACTGACTGCTGTACTATATTTTTTTATATAGGCAGGATGTGCTCATCATTAACAAAAATATATTAAAAGTTCATTTTGTAATTCCTGCCCTAAACAGAATTTTTATTTGAAGCTCTCTGTACAGAAGTTCAAGGGCAGATAAAACAAAATTCAAGCCCATGTGGAGATTACATTTCATTATTAATATGTGTGGATTTTAATATCTTGCACCATTTAACAATCTAAGAAATCACTCATATTCTTCATGATTTTAATTTGTAGTATCATCCAAAATTAGTAAAATAATTTGGTTTTTACTTCAGTCTAATTTCCTGATAATTTTCTGTGTATGAAATAGCAAAGAAAGCAATGTTAGAAGTTCCAACAGGTCATCCTGTCATATGAAGAAACAATTCAGGAAATCTTACTAATAAATCTAGCAGCAAATTTGTTTGAGGATGAGATCAATGTTGTGGAAATACAGCCAAAAGCATTCTTTAACTTCTTTCTTAATTTTTGCTTTGATCATTGTACAAGGTAATAACAGAAGTATATAATTATATGAAAAAAATTACACAACTGCCTCTTGGAATTAGTGGTATCCTTTTAATCTTAACCCCTCCACAATTCCATATAATTCATTTGCTACCAATTTATTTATTGTTTTGTCTCAAATATTCACTCTCTTCAAGAAAACCACCCGTTTTACCCAAGGAATAGAGTAGATTTATCAAAGACATTTGGCAAAAATCTCTTTACAATTTGGTCTCTAGCTCTGATTTCTTCAGGACAAATCATAATTTGTTTAAAATAGCCTTTAGGGGTGCCTGGGGGAGTCAGTTGTTTAAATGTCTAATTTTGACTCAGGTCATGATCTGATGGTTCATGTGTTTGAGTCCCTGGCAGCAGAGCCTGCTTGAGATTCTCTCTCTCTGCCCTGCCTCACTCTCTCTCAAAATGAATAAACTTTAAATAGAATAATGTAGCCTTTAAAAATAAAAAAAAAAAAAAAAGCAAAAAGGGAGGTAAGGAGAAAGAGTAAGATGAGTAGAAAAGAAATCCTAGACTTCTATGATCTTCTCTACTACAATGATTTACTTACTTCAAAAAGAGTTTATGAGGTAACACAAGGTAAGTAAGTCAATCTAGTAGCATAAAATCTTACATAAATAAATATATAAATAAATAGTTTGGACAATAAACACATCACAATAGGAGACAGGAAAAGCATAGTTTAGAATCGTAGTAAATCCTTATGAAATATGTATAATTTATTATCCTCCATTCAAACCAACTTACAAATTAGAAAAATAATTTTCCTCAAATTATGCAAAGATGTGAGAATTTTATTTTTTTCTCACAAACTAAAATGTATAATTTTTACCCAGATATAAAATAATAATCTCATCCAAAGTAGACTAAAAATTAAAGAAATTTGTAAGCTTAATTACTACTATACTAATGACTAAAGCTAGACATTTTATTAGATTTTTTAAAAAGTTTATCCATTTATTTGAGGGAGAGAGAGAGAGAGAGCAAGCATACGTACAAGCAGGGGAGGGGCAGAGAGGGACGGAGAGAATGCCAAACAGGCCCCATGCCGCCATGCAGAGCCTGACGCAGGGCTTGAACCCATGAAACTTGAGATTATGACCTGAGCCAAAACCAAGAGTCAGAGGCCCAACCAAGTGAGACAGCCAGGAGCCCCCAAAGCTAGACATTTTAAATAATTCTCTTATTTTTTACTTTTGGCTTCTAGATTTTTTTGGGGGGGGAGGGGGGAGGTCCTTACTATTGTATCTTGACTTTCCACTCATCTTACTTGGAAAGGTATGAATTTTTCATTGAAAAATGTACATTGCCTCACTTAGTACTGTGCTTGTTTTCTAATACATTCTCATTAGAGTTAAATCTTACTATGGTCTGTTACTTAGGAATTGGTATAACTAACTCAGTGCTCCAAAAAGTCACGTGCATGATGCCAATTAATTAACACAACTAATGTATCAGATGACCTGATTACATATAAAAGAATGCCTGTATTAAAGCAATTTAATTCTATGTCAATAGGTAAATGACAGCACCTAAAATACTGCTTTGAATATAAATGATATAAAAGAACTGGTCTTAGCAATAACATCATGATTGTGCTAAAACAGTGCAACTCAAACATTCTGTACACATGAATCAGCTGGAGATCTTTATAAAACATATGGTCTACAGTGGGGCCTGAGATTCTGCATTCCCAACAAGTTTTCAGGTGATGCTGATTCTGCTGGCTAATGGGTCACATTTGAGTAGCAAGAATCTAATAGATCTCCTCATCTGGATCCACTACAAATCCTATTCTGGTGAAATTAGTGTAGAAATAAAACCAATTCCTTACACTTAGATCAAGCACTGCATTCAAGAGATTTCATAAACACTGCATCACTTAGCAATCTTTTTTAAGATAGCAAAAAAGTGACTCAGAGAGTTTGAGTGATTTACCCAAAGAAACAGATAATAATTAAAGAGATAAATCTGAAATACATGTTTCCTAGAGGTGAATCCTTTCCATTGCATTCAGCAGTTACAAAATAATTTAGCTTATTTCCAAGCAGCAAATGAATTTTTTTTTTTTTTGGAAGCAGGTAGTAAAGGGTTACAGTTCCATTTCTTCTTTGTGCAAATAGTGACTTGTGGTGTTTATTTAATTCCACTACTTCTATGAAACATCACCATATTTAGTATAGTTACCTATTCTGAGCACCTAAATCAAAATTTTTCAATAGAGGTGATAAATTCATTTTTGATCCTCTTACTCTTAAAAGCAGACATTTTGATCAATCGATAAAGCTTTGACACCAATTCTTTGTCCAAACACATTTATGCAATTGAAAATTCCTAAAGATAAAATTTTTGAACTCTCTCTAGAATTTATCATTTAATGAAGGGCCAATATTTTACTTCTTGAGTCTGCTATTTCCCGTCTAGACAACTACAGAATGGTAGTTTCTGGATAACTGCTGTTCTTTCAATCATGATTTCAAAGCTTACAAAATGGTCCACTTGTTTTTTAGACCATGAATTTTATAGAGTAAAACTTTTCTCAAATAATTACACATGTTCATGTAGAAGTCTTGTTCATTCTTTTCCCTACTTGTCTATCCTTAGGTCCTCTATCCTTCCTTATCAGGATATATTGTTACATATTTCAGATTCTTTCCACAATTTACACTAAGCTTTTGGTAATTTTTATATTAAGGGGGAGTCAGACTAATGTTAAATATTTGAAACCAGAATATTTTTGAAGTGTATATTTTCTCCAGTAACATAAAAACTGTCTTAGGTTCTAATTCTATTAAATAACATATTATACTAAGTGTAAAAAAAAAAAAATCTTTGTTCTCTCTCTCTCTAATCTCACTCTTTAAAAAGATTTAAAAGTGCAGTGCACATTTACGTGAAAGAACTTTGTAACAAAATGGATCATAGTAGACTAAATAAATCCTTCACTCTACCAAAGTTAGGTGTGGTCTAATGACATTATTAGAATTAGTAGCATGGACCATTAAAGAGGAATTTCCTAGGTTTGGGTGCTGTCAGAGCATAATTCCAAATAGAAGTTAGTTATATACACATAAAACACTTCCTTTTAGAACTGTATAAAGTTAGATATGCTAGGAACGGGTGATGATGTTTAGTTACATGACTAGTTTAGAATACATGAATAGCTTCTTTAGGTGGTATATCTATCTATGATGACCCTCACAGAGATATTTACAACTTTGTTCTATTCACTTCTACCTTAGCTACTTATTACTAAAAGAAATACATATTTCTGATAGGACTTGATTAATAACAATTTGTTTTTATATTTAAGCTTGATTTTAGGCCTATAGTTGAGAAGTTAATTTCTCTTGTTCAGGACTCTTTTATGTGTGGACCATTCTTTCCCCCTCAAATAACATGATATTATAAAATAATATCGAAAAAAGCTTATAGGATTTTAATAAAATTTTATATAAAATGTTGGTTGCTTTAATATAAACGTTATCTAACAGAACAATAGCACTCCATTTTCGGAGGTCTGAAAATAGATTAAAATGCATTTAAATGTGAACTGTGAAATTTTTTTTTTTTTTTTTTTTTGAATGGCAGCTCTCATGAACTGGCTGCCCCGCTGTTCTATATTGTTTTGCTTGTTAAAGCAACTTCTTTGGATGGTATTACTCATGTTATCTATGGAATGCTAATTATGTTTTAAAGAGGAAACCAATTAAATGTAGTCTACACATCATTATTCTCATTTTGTGTTTTATTGTAAAAATTAATCTGTGTATCATCCAGGTTTTGTTAATATTATCTATAAAAAACTATTTTAATACTTTCTAAAAACTAAACTGATTTTGAAATGCAATTAAAAGAGATTTAGTACTTTCTAAAACATTACCTCATGAGTCTCTGATTAAATGGGAAACATGCATATATTTGTATTTGGTTATAAAGATAAGTGTTAAGCCCAACTTTCTAGGACATTAAAAAAACAAAAAACTTAATATAATTTGATTTCCATGGGATAAATTGAAAACTTTGGCAATTTTTCAAGATAGAATTTTAAAATAAAGAGGTATATATTTTTCAGATAGATGTATTAACATTTCACACTTTTAGTAAAATAAATTTGATTGAATATCTCATATATATCCTTATAATAAGAGAGTAATATAAAAAATATTCAACTATTCAATAACCTTAATGGTATGAGCTCTTACTAATCAGAATAAACATTAGTCTTCTCAGAACAAAGTTCAGGAGTGGAAAACTTGTGGGGACGGTATAACAACCCTGTCTATAATGTAAAAAATGATTTTAGAAAGTGATGGCCCATTACTGAAGGAGGCTAATGTAAAATCAATTTTTTCATTAATTTCTGTGCATTGTAATACCCATGAACCAACTGCATATGTATACCTGTCATCTTTTCACACTTCCTTTTGGATTTACCCATCTTGCAAAGAACTTACTATATTTGGCTCAAACTTCTTCATTTGTAACCTTGAAATTCTTGAAGTGATGTGATTTGGTTGCACACTGTTATGTGTCAGAACTTTAAACCTCCATATTATTTCTCATTTTCTAACACATTATTGGTATAACTTAGATGCAATTTAGTTGGTTCTGTATATCTTCTTTTTTTTAATGTTTATTCATTTTTTGAGTGAGAGAGAGAGCACGCACACATGTGCACATATGAACAGGGGAGGGGCAGAGAGAGACAGGAAGACGCAGAATCTAAAGCAAGCTCCAGGCTCTGAGCTGTCAGCACAGAGCCTGATGTGGCGTTCGAATCCATGAATGGCAAGATCATGTCCTAAGCCAAAGTTGGACACCTAACCAACTGAGCTACCCAGATGCCCTCTATATGTCTAACTTGTAAAACATATTTTATTTTGAAGAGGAGGGGCCAAGATGGCAGAGCAGCATGGAAGTTCTCTGCTTCTCTTGTCACTGAAATGCAGCTAGATCAGCACCAAACCATTTTGCACACATAGAAAATTAATCTGAGAACACAACAATCTGCATAACTTGAGCCACACAACTCAGCAGTTATGTGGTGTAGAGAGGTGAATTAGGGGAGAGAGAAGTCCTGGAGGGTAGGGAGCTGTTTTTGTGGAGAGAAGACAGAGAAAGGGAGTAAAGCTCAGGAGAAGCTCTTCCCCAGAAAGTAGCTGGACAGAGAGTGGAAACAACCACAAGTAACTGAATAAGAAATGGAGAAAGGAGAGGGTTTCCAAACCATTAGGACTCTGTAACAGGGGAGTGGGAAATTCTGCAGCCCAATACCTGGTGGAGCTCTGGTGGGAAGCATGAATCCCCAGGAGCAGGCAACAAGATCCAAGGGGTCCACGGGCCACAGGGGGAGAAACAGCTCCCCTGTTAGGAGGGCATTTGGAAGACGCCATATGGCTTCCCCAGAGCAAAGATCCCAGCAGACCCTGGAGAACAGCAACAGCCCAGCAGACTGTCGGATTGGATGTGGACAGTGTAGAAGCAGGGAGTGGACGGAAGCCAGAGACAAAGTTAAAGGTGCTTGACTGCAGGTGGGTGAAAGCACAGAGTTCTGGTGCTAGAGACTAGGAAGCTGGGGGACACCATTTTCACCTCCCCCGCACTTGCACATATACTGATCCACCCGAGTAAGCTAAGCAGTGACACCTAGTGGTCAACGAAGCCATTACACCAAGCCCTGTCCAACTGCGCCAACCAAACCCTAAAGGACCACCACAAGTCTCTTCGCCTGCTTAGTGACTGACTGTAAAGTGCTTCGTAGTTTGAAGTCTAGGGGAAACTGGATGTAATTTCATTTAGATTTTATTTTGTTTACTGGTCCATCTTTTCACTTTTCTTATTCTTGGGTACATAAAGAGAAAAATTATTTTTATTTTTCATTTTTATAAAATTTTTAAAAATTTTTACCATATTTTTAATTTTTTGGTAAAATTTTAAATTCTATGTTATTTTCTTTATTTCATTTTATTCTATTTTATTGTGTGTGTGTAAATATATATATATATTTATATATATAAATTTTTGAATGTTTTGTTACTTTTCATTTATTTCCCTTTTTTCTTTCAATAACCAGACCAAACACACCTAGGATATAGCTTCCTTTGATTTTTGTGATGTTTTTAATTTTTTAATTTTAATTTTTTATTTTATTAATTCTCTTTATTCCTCCAAAATGATGAAATGAAAGGATTCACCCTAAAAGGAACAACAGGAAGAGATGGCTGCCACAGACTTAACACAGATATAAGCAAGATGTCTGAACTAGAATTTAGGATCATGATAGTAAGAATACTATCTGGGGTTGAAAAAAGCATAAAATCCCTTTCTGTGGAGATAAAAGAAGTAAAATCTAGTCACGATGAAACTAAAAATGAAACTGAGATGCAATCTTGAATGGATGGCATGGAGGTAAGGATGAAACAGCAGTGAACCAATGATACAGAAGACAAAATTATGGAGAAAAATAAAACATTAAAAAAAAGAAGAAAACTAGGGCAAAAAAAGCATGATATAAGAATTAGAGAATTCAGTGACTCATTAACAAGGAATAACATCTGAATCATAGGCGTCCCAAAAGACAAAGGGAGAGAAAAAGGGATAGAAAGTTTATGTGAGCAAATCATAGCGGAAAACTTTCCTAACCTGGGGAAAGACACAGACATCAAAATCCAGGAAGCACAGAGAACTCCCATTAGATTCAACAAAAAAACGACCATCACCAAGGCATATAATAGTCAAATATACAAAATACACAGACAAGGACAGAATCATGAAAGTAGGAAAGGAAAGAAAGTCCTTAACCTATAAAGGAAGACAGATCAGGTTCGCAGACCTATCCACAGAAGCTTGGCAGGCTAGAAAGGAGTGGCAGGATATATTCAACGTGCTGCATCAGAAAAATATGCAGCCAAGAATTCTTTATTCAGCAAGGCTGTTGTTCAAAATAGAAGGAGAGATAAAGAGTTTGTGACCAGTAAACCAGCCCTGCAAGAAATTTTAAGGGATCTCTAAGGAGAGAAAAGACAAAACAAAAAGGCCAAAAGCAACAAAGACTAGAAAGTACCAGAGAACACCACCAGAAACTCCACCTCTATAGGCAACACAATGGCAATAAATTCCTATCTTTCAGTAGTCACTCTCAATGTCAATGGACCAAATGCTCCAATCAAAAGATACAGGGTAACAGAATGGATAACAAAACAAGATCCGTCTATATGCTGTTAACAAGAGACCTGCTGTAGACCTAAAGACACCTTCAGACTGAAAGTAAGGGGATGGAGAACCATCTATCATGCTAATGGCCACCAAAAGGAAGCTGGAGTAGCCATACTTATATCAGATAATCTAAATTTTAAAATAAAGATTGTAACAAGAGATGAAGAAGGGCATTATATCATAAATAAAGGGGTCTATCCACCAAGAAGATCTAACAATTGTTAACATTTATGCTCCTGGGGCACCTGGGTGGCGCAGTCGGTTAAGCGTCGGACTTCAGTCAGGTCACGATCTCGCGGTCCAGGAGTTCGAGCCCCGCGTCAGGCTCTGGGCTGATGGCTCAGAGCCTGGAGCCTGTTTTCGATTATGTGTCTCCCTCTCTCTCTGCCCCTCCCCCGTTCATGCTCTGTCTCTCTCTGTCCCAAAAATAAATAAACGTTGAAAAAAAAATTAAAAAAAAAAAAACATTTATGCTCCAAACGTGAGAGCACCCAAATATGTAAATCAATTAATCACAAACATACAGAAACTCATTGATAATAATACCATAACATTAGGGGACTTCAACACCCCACTTATAGCAATAGACAGATTAATGTAAGCAGAAAATCAATAAGGAAACAAGGACTTTGAGTAACACACTGGACTGGTTGGACCAAACAGATATATTCAGAACATTTCACCCTAAAGCAACAAAATACATATTCTTCTCGAGTGCACATGGAACATTCTCCAGAACAGATCACATACTGGAACACAAATCAGGCCTCAACAAGTACAAAAAGATCGAGATCATACTGTGCCTATTTTCAGACCACAGCACTATGAAACTAATATTAACCACAAGAAAAAATTTGGAAAGACAACAAATACTTGGAGACTTAAGAACATCCTACTAAAGAATGAACAGGTTAACCAAGAAGTTAAAGAAGAGATTAAGTACCTGGAAGCCAATGAAAAAGAAAATACAAGAGCCCAAAACCTCTGGGATGCAGTGAAGGCGGTCACAAGAGGGAAGTATACAGTAATCCAGGCCTTCCTAAAGAAGGAAGAAGGTTTCAGATGTACAACCTAACTTTACACATTGAGAGCCAGAAAAAGGACAGCAATAAAACCCCAAAACAGCAGAAGATGGGAAATAATAAAGATTAGAGCAGAAATCAATACTACTGAAAAAAAAAAAAAAAGTAGCAAGGAAACCAGGAGCTGGTTCTTTGAAAGAATTAAAAAACTGATTGGGGCGCCTGGGTGGCTCAGCCCGTTAAGCATCCGACTTCAGCTCAGGTCACGATCTCACGGTCTGTGAGTTCGAGCCCCGCATCGGGCTCTGGGCTGATGGCTCGGAGCCTGGAGACTGTTTCCGGTTCTGTGTCTCCCTCTCTCTCTGCCCCTCCCCCGTTCATGCTCTGTCTCTCTCTGTTTCAAAAATAAATAAACGTTAAAAAAAAAAAACAAACAAAAAAAAAACAAAAACAAAAAACAACTGATAAACCCCTAGCCAGTTTTATCAAAAAGTAAAAGGGAAGGACCCAAATAAAATCAAGAATGTAAGAGGAGAGATGAAATCCAACAGTGTGGAAATACAAATCATAAGAGAATATTATAAGCATTTATATGCCAGTAAACTGGGCAATCTGGAAGAAATGGATACGTTCGTAGATACATATAAAGTACCAAAACTGAAACAAGAAGAAATAGAAATTTTGAACATATCCATAACCAGTAAAGAAATCAAATTAGTAATCAAAAATCTCCCCCCCCCAAAAAGAGTCCAGGGCCGGATGGCTTTCCAGGGGAATTCTACCAAATATTCAAAGAAGAGTTAACACCTATTCTCTTGAAGCTGTTCCAAAAAATAGAAATGGAAGGAAAACTTCCAAACTCATTCTATGAAGCCAGCATTACCTTCATGCCAAAACCAGACAAAGACTCCACTAAAGAGGAAAACTATAGTCAGATTTCCCTGAAGAACATGGATGCAAAAATTCTCAACAAGATACTAGCCAACTGGATCCAGCAATACATTAAAAGAATTATTCACCATGATCAAGTGGGATTTATACCTGCAATTCAGGGCTGGTTCAATAGCCTCAAGTCAGTCAATCTGATAAAAGAAGGACAAGAACCACATGATCCTCTCAATAGATGCAGAGAAAGCATTTGACAAAAGACAGCATCCTTTCTTGGTATAAAAAAACCCAGGGAAGTAGGGATAGAAGGATCATATCTCAAGTTCATAAAAGCCATATATGAAAGATCCACTGCTAATATCATCCTCAAGGGGGAAAAACTGAAAGCTATCCCCCTAAAGTCAGGAATACGACAGGCATGTCCACTCTCACCGTTATTCAACATAGTATTGCAAGTCCTAACCTGAGCAATCAGACAACACAAAAGAATAAAAGGCATCCAAATTGGCAAGGAGGAAGTCAAACTTTCACTCTTCACAGACAACATGATACTCTATATGGAAAACCCAAAAGATTTCACCAAAAAACTGCTAGAACTGATCTATGAATTCAGTAAAGTCAAGGATATAAAAATCAATGCACAGAAATCAGCTGCATTTCTATACACCGATAATGAAGCAGCAGGAAGAGAAATCAAGGAATTGACCCCATTTACAATTGCACCAAAAACCATAAAATACCTAGGACTAAACCTAACCAAAGAAGGCGAAAAATCTGTACACTGAAAAGTATAGAAAGTTTATGAAGAAAATTGAAGAAGACATAAAAAAAAAAAAAGGAAAAATATTCCATGCTCATGGATTGGAAGAACAAATAGTGCTAAAATGTTGATACTACCCAAAGCAATCTACTATTCAATGCAATCCCTATCAAAATAACACCAGTGTTCTTCACAGAGCTAGCACAAATAATCCTAAAAATTTGTATGCAACCAGAGAAGACACTGAATAACCAAAGCAATCCTGAAAAAGAAGACCAGAGCTGGAGGCATCACAATTTTGGACTTTAAGCTGTATTACAAAGCTGTAATCATCAAGACAGTATGGTACTGGCACAATAACGGACACTTAGATCAATCGAACAGAATAGAGAACCCAGAAATGGACCCACAAACATATATCCAACTAATCTTTGACTAAGCAGGAAATAATATCCAATGGAATAAACACAGTCCTTTCAGCAAATAGTCTTTGGAAAACTGGACAGCAACATGCAGAAAAATGAACCTGGACCACTTTCTTACACCATACACAGAAATAAAGTCAAAATGGATGAAAGACCTAAATGTAAGACAGGAAGCCATCAAAATCCTCGAGGAGAAAGCAGGCAAAAGCCTCTTTGACCTCGGCTGCAGCAACTTCATATTCAACACTTCTCTGAAGGCATGGGAAACAAAAGCAAAAATGAACTATTGGGACCTCATCAAGATAAAAAAAAACTTCTGCACAGTAGACAATCAGCAAAACTAAAGGTCAACCAACAGAATGGAAGAAGATATTTGCCAGTGACATATCAGATAAAGGGTTAGTATGCAAAATCTATAAAGAACTTATCAAACTCAACAGCCGAAAAACAAATAATCCAGTGAAGAAATGGGCAAAAGCCATGAATAGAAACTTTTCCAAAGAAGACATCCAGATGGCTACCAGACACATGAAAAAATGCTCAACATCACTCATCATCAGGGAAATACAACAAAAAACCACAATGAGATGCCACCTCACACCAGTAAGAATAGCAAAAATTAACAACTCAGGCAATGATGGATGTTGGTGAGGATGTGAAGAGGAATCCTTTTGGTCTGCTGGTGGAAATGTAAACAAATACAGCCATTCTGGAAAACAGTATGGAGTTTCCACAGAAAATTAAAAATAGAACTGCCCTATGACCCAGCAATTGCACTACTAAGTATTTATCCTAAAGGACAGGTGCTGATTCGTATGGGCACAATTACCCAAATGTTTTATAGCAACACTATAGACAATAGCGCACGCACACACATGCGCGCGCGCACACACACACACAGTGGAGTATTACTTGGCAAGCAAAAAGAACGAAATCTTGCTATTGCAACAACGTGGACGTAACTAGAGTGTAATTTGCTAAATGAAGTTAGAGAAAGACAAATATAACTTCACTCATATGTGGAATTTAAGATACAAAACAGATGTCACTGGATTCTACTTCTGAAATCATCATTGCACTATATGCTAACTTGGTCGTAAATTTAAAAAAAAATTTAAAAAAACCAAAAAAACCAAAAAACATTTTATTTCATTAGTGGTATCATTTGATTAAGTTGTGCATTACACTGGTGAAGATATCCATTCAATAAAAATTGATGAAGGGCCAATGTGACTTAGGAAAAGTAATGGCAAATGGGACAGATGATGAAAATAACTAACATGATATAGCACACAGCAAATAGCAATTTATGTAATAAATATAAATTTACCGATTTATATATGGCAAATTCCTTTACTATATGGTAAATAGTAAATTCACCTAATCCTCTTAATTTCTAAGAGGTTAGTAGATACTCTAGAAAGTTGCTGTTATTGCTATCCCTGTGTTTCTAATGCGCAAACTAAGGCACAGACAGGTTGATTAACTTGACCAAGGTCACATATGGCTAGTAACAATGGAGCTCGACTTTTTGCCTCCAGTTGGTTGGCACAGGAGTGTATAATATTAACCATTTTGTTGTACTGATTTTCTGGTTTTAAGTAGGATATTTTATGGTACCTTGGAATTTGACTGGTGCCTCAAAACTGAAAATAATAGGAAATAAGACTTACACATTATAGATATTCTAGCTACAACCAAGTTGGACTTACTAAAGTAATGAACACAGTTCACCCATGTCCACAATATATGAGAACACTAGAAACTTGAATGAGTGACTTACTGACAGAATGAGTAATCAGGTTAGTCAAAGAGCTCTATTTGTCTTTCTTCCCCCAGTTGCCACCTCAATAGAAATGAGGAGAGCTCCAGAAGGGTATTTTGCTACTCACTCCACTCCTGGATTCTTTCTAAATAACAGAAACTCATTAGGTCACCTTTGGGCATATAGGCTAGAACATATTTAGATAATAATCTTGAGCAAGTTTGATATTCAGCTCCATAATTCGGGGAGTATTTACGAAGAAAGCAGCTGGTGTGATTTTTCATCTGGGTCCACTGGGCAAGGTAAGGAGAAAGTCATGCAGTGCAAGCACCCTGAACCCTTGCAAATGACACATGGCAATGATGTAGGAGTGATCTGTTGATTTAGTGAAAGCTCTGCACAAATAGCCAGGCACAAACCATCTTGACAGCATCCTTTGCAAGAGGGTGTTCTTTTGGGGAAAAGGACTAAAGCAATGGTATTCTATGGAGTATTTCCACACGGTGGGAAACTGAATAGAACCATGAAATATGAGGTATACACCGATGCCTTAAAAAAGCACAATATAATCAATGAAAGAATTACATTTGGTACATGACATACAGAGTACTCAGATGATATCAAAACCAATCACAAAAGATATTTCCCCATCTTTTGTCAAAATACACCGGAGGAGGAAATGCGACCCAGAAGCAAGTGTGAGAAGGACAGAAGAGAAAGAAAAAAAAATTTTTTAACATTTATTTTTGAGACAGAGAGAGACAGAACATGAACAGGGGAGGGTCAGAGAAAGGGAGACACAGAATCTGAAACAGGCTCCAGGCTCTGAGCTGTCCGCACAGAGCCTGACGTGGGGCTCAAACTCACGGACCGTGAGATCATGACCTGAGCCAAAGTCGGACGCTTAACCGACTGAGCCACCCAGGCGCCCCGAGAAAGAAAATTGAGACCATGCTTGCTTTCCCGCTAACAGTCTCCAAGCCAAGTCAAAGCTGCATTGGCAGGTGGGAGAAGCTTTGCATTGTATGTGAGATTTAAGTTTTAAATGAAACTGGATTGGACTTTTTAATACCAAAAGGAGTCAATTACTAAATGAAACTTGTTCTTACAACTGAAATGTATAGCAAAAGATTCCATCCAGAGCAGAGAAGGGAATAACATAAATATTTTAAGGCACTAATGTGGAGGAAAAATGAGAGAACACCATTTATTTTTCTAAATCTGTAACCTCACTGGATTCAGTCTACTTATTAAAGGGCTTAAAATACATGTTACCTCCCCTCCAGAAGCTCATAATCCATTAGGGAATTATCACTGTACGAGTTTTTTCAGTATTATGTGAGAAGTGAAAAGCCCATGGATTTATTAACAGAAGAAGTACTTAACTTAGCTTATAAGAGATACTGATATCCAAACGATCCTTAAGAATGAATCTATTAGCTAGGTAGAGCAGGGCATAGATGCGGTGATGTATTGTAATTCGTGTCTAGGCCAACAAAGTACTGTTCTATAAGATTCCAGGTAAGAGAAAACATGCCATTCTGAGGAACTCCGTTCAGTATGAACACTACTGTCTGGCTAAGGATGGCATCTCAACACATTATGTCAAATGTGTGAGAAGTCTGAGTAAAAAGAACCATAGCATACCATTTTAAAGCCACGCCTTGTTTTAATTTTCCTCTTTGCAAAGGAGTTTACTAAATGTGGAAAGGAAAATCAATAAATAGATCTCAGAAGCCCTGCAGCAAAGGCCCGTGAGGGCTAAAAAACATACTTAAAAATTTCAAATAAAAAGAAACTTGGGAAACAGCCATTTAAGAAGTTTACTTACCGGATCCAACAGAAACGCCACACGCCCACAAGCACCATCAAGGACATCCAACTATTTGGGCCAAGATGACTCTTCCTTCTCAGTCTCTTCCCCGGAAAAGGGGCCCGATGAGACACCTCCTGCTCCCCACCATCTTGCTTCTCCCTTTCAGTGTGGCTCCACTCTGGAAGCGCCATTGTCTTACGCCGGCGAGGAGGCGGGACTTGAGCGCTTCCACGTGCTCACAGTTGACCGCTTCTTTTTACAGGCTCACTTTCGCCCCCACCTGTGGCTTGTTAAGGCTAACCCGGAACATGTTCCACGTGTGCCCGTGGGTCTTGCCCACCGGCAGTTTTACTTCATGGGCTCTCATTTGCTGGAAACCCTGGCTGAAAGGGCACGGATCCCTGTGAGGCGCCCCCATGCCACGACAAACAGCTTCTCCACGAAGCAGGTTTTGCGGGTGACTTTCCTTAGGTCGTCCTGCATGGAAAAATGACATTGTTGAAGGAGTTGGTCCCAGACGGGTGGCCCCCTAGGGCCATGCACATCCACTGAAACAGCCGCTGTTGGTGAAGAGATGTTGGTCTCTCCCAGGCATCGGGGCCAGGCCCACAGTGTGTTTGTCTGAGGCAGAAATCTTCAGCACAGCCTGGGAGTGCTCCAGCCACTAGCCAGCCAGGGCACAGCCTATATCTCCAAAGGCAGCCACCTCACTTCCTTCCCCCTTTGAGGGGATCTTTTTCCCTGGGGCAGTTCCAACGCTGACGTGCTGCACGTGGTATTCGGCAATTCACACGCGGAAGTACACGCAGCCTTCCACCGCGGCGCTACTGATACCCCAGGCGTCAGCGTCAGTGAACCCGGCACCAGCTGTGACGGACTCTGCGAGCGAAAGCTGCCGAGTTGGCGCCAGCTTCAGCGTCTTCAGGTGCTGCTGCTCTACAGTGTAGAGAAGTCAAAGAAGACAGGGGAGTCTGTCTAGCCTCGACAGGACAGCTATCCAAAATGTCAGCTCAGTTGGTGGACACCCGGGTGGTGGTGCCCATTCATTCCATCCATTTCTACCAGAAGCTGTTTTGAGAGTCCACTTCTCCTCGTCGTTGTGGAAGCCGGACATGTTGGTGGGGCACTTACTGCCCAGGGTGCAGATCTCATCAAGGAATTAGATGCCAGCGGCCCTTGTGGAGCTTCCTTGGAGGGGCTCCACAAATCAGCGGCGTCTTAGAAGCCTGGGTTGACCTCCATGGACGTCGGGCTTCTATTGTCGGGAAGAGCGTGGGGTTCTCCCGTGCCACGGCCTGCCTGGGTCCCCGTGTCTTCCCCCAACCGAGGCGGTGGGCTGGCAAACCACGGCCGGCCCTTCTGAACTTTGGCGCCCCACTGCTGGAAGCATGACAGCCTCTTCAGATAATCCACAGCCTCTGACTGCTAGTTTGACCTCATGCATTCCTGCTGTGTCTCTGAAGGGGACTCCTTGCCACATGTCGCTGCCCACAATCGTGAAAGAAGACGTTTAAAGTTGATGAAAAGCCAGCCCTGAGCCTTCCTTCTCTTACAGACATTGCAGTCAGCTGGCAGATGACACAGCCAAGCCCACTGCTGCCATCCTAAAGGCGAGGAGGGTATTTCCAAAGAAGTCCAAAGACTTACAGGAAACTGGGATCCTGACCTTGCCTTCCTTCCACATTCAGTTCATCTTCAGCTAGTCTGAAAGCTTCTCTTCAGATTTGTGGGCATTTGCAGCACGCAGTCAGCGAGTGCATCCAGGGCAGCCGAGGCACCTGGAACACCACGGTGCCGGCACCGTCCTTTGCCGGCGTCTCGGGGACAAAATCGGCCCGGGAGATGGCCCCACTGGTGCTGAGCCAGTTCAGCGGGCTCACCACGATGGCGACGAGGAAACAAGGTAGGGAGCCGCTGGTGGTACTCGTGGCCCTTCCTCTCATTGTGCTTCCTTTCGGTCGTCTTCAGGGGTCCTCACCTTGGATCTATCATTGCTCGCAGGCCTCTGCTTAGTCCTTGAGGTGTTCAGTTAGTAAGTACCACCCGATAGTATCCAGAGCCTCACTGGACACTGGACTAGGTGCTCTATCAACAGCCTCTGGCAGACCCCTTCTTTCAAGGGATAGGGGTTAGTAGGCTCACTTGTACACGTTGAAGGGTCAGGCCTCCAGCCCGAGGTAGTAGGGGGGACCCACAGAGGCCTCAGGACGAAGTACAGCCTCCTCTCCAAGCCGGCAATTGCAGGGGACCCGGGCTCTGGCGGAGGGCTTGCCTATTTATATATATATTTATATATTTACTATATTTATATATAAATATACATAAGTGTATATGTTTATAAATTAAAAAATATATTTTTCGAGAGAGAGACTCTGCGAGTGGCGGAGGGGCAGAGAGAGAGAATCCCTAGGAGGCTCTACACTGTGAATGCATAGCGGGATGGGGGCTGGAACTCACAAACCTGTGAGATCATGACCTGAGTGGAAACCAAGAGTCGGACGCTGCACTGACTGAGCCACTCAGGCGCCCCTTTTATTTTTTATTTTTAATCTAGATTTTGACCACTTTACTTTTTAAGGGGAAGGTATTTTAGCTCTCCCATAATTTCCATCAGCTTTCTCCCCTAAAACACCCCCCCCCAGACTTCGTAAAATGTGGTGCACTTGCTATTCTAATGAATCCTCAAGCCTCACTCCCTTTCCAACTAAATAGTTGACCCTGAGCTTGTTTCTTAGAGAAACTTTGGGGCCACTTGTAAATATTATTAGCCTTCAGGTTGTATATACATACATATTTAGAGTACACTAGTACAACTTTAATTTCATTGAATCAGTGCTTTCGCAGTTTTTAAAGATGGTTTCTTCCTTTCCTGTTTTGTTTTAATGAATATAGAAGTGCAATAACGACTTGATAAACCTGGGGAAATTATTTAAATGACTAAAAGCCTGTAATATGTTTACTAAGAGATGTAAACACCAGATGCTCAGCCTTCCTGTTTCTATGTAAAATGTTCATTAATAGCAGTTATTACTTTTGCAACTGTCCCCAAGGCTTATGAATGACAAGAGGTTACCTCATTTTGTTTAGCATGTAATGCTTGGCTCTTCCTTGAGAATTTGAATCACATTATACAAGCTGTAGGATACTACAGAAAATTTACTTTGAGGGAATACTCAAGGGTCTAGGTAAACCGATATCTAGGTTGAGTTCTTAAGTATTTAACAAAATTACACTTGCATCACCTGGGAACATTTAAAGGGACCCTTTGCTATAGAAGGCAGCTATTGTAGCACTACTCCAATTTATTCAAAGAAGAATCAAGTCATATAAGGGGAGGAAATGTTTATATTCAGATAACCATTACCACTACCTGGTGATACAATGAACCTTCTTTCCTAGCCCGGGGTATTGATTTGGGAAGCATAGTTCTTTTTTTGTTGTGTGTGAAAATCAGACTGTTCAGGGCTACGTGTGTGTATTGTCCACATTTATAGAAGAGGATTGGTCAGTTTCATTTTTTTTTTTCAACGTTTTTTTTTTTTTTTTTTTTAATTTATTTTTGGGACAGAGAGAGACAGAGCATGAACGAGCATGAACGGGGGAGGGGCAGAGAGAGAGGGAGACACAGAATCGGAAACAGGCTCCAGGCTCCGAGCCATCAGCCCAGAGCCTGACGCGGGGCTCGAACTCACAGACGCGAGATCGTGACCTGGCTGAAGTCGGACGCTTAACCGACTGCGCCACCCAGGCGCCCCTGGTCAGTTTCATTTTATTCAGAGGTTAAAAAGACAAGGTAAATTTCTCTACAGAGTATACATGTTTTATCCAAAATTATGCTTTCAAAATATATAGAGATTTTTAAATACTAGCTGTAATTAGGTCATGCAATCACTAGCAATTTTAGTTTTTAAAAATATAATCTCATTTGATGGTTACGATATTAACAGTTTTCATTTTAGCTGTCACATAATGGGGAAATGCTGAAGAGAACATATTTTTCTCTTGGAATACTCTAAAGATGATCTGCTGATTCCTTTTCCTATGTGTTATGTAAAGACTGATTAGAATCAAAAAGACAAGTATTGAAAATTTACACTATAATGTATTTATGTGCTGGGAAAAAAAAGAATGATTATCCTAGTTATGTTTAAATATAATTTACCACTGACAATGAAGCATTTTTTATTTCCAAATTGGAAAAAAGTTTAGATAAATTTATAAAAATAGACATCTTTTGAAAATGCAATTCCCAGAATATCATGGGTGAAATCTCCAGTAAAACAGCTAATATCATTAAATATATATAATATATATAATTATATAATATACATAATTATATAATATAATTATTAATGATTCTATCATAAACACGTTAATAATCTGTACCCAATGACTACCCTAGTGGGGAATATTGTATACAGTTAAAAAAAATAATAATGTGAAACACTGATTTTTACTTTCCTTAAAGTTTAAGAATAAATACTGTCACTTTTTTGTTATATTATCTTTAACAGGTTAGAGTTTAAGAACGTTCTTATCTGGCTGCAGGCATCAAATCAAATTGTATATACATAGTAAGATTAAAATATATAGTGTACAGTTTTCCTGCTTTTGAAACATTCTTAAGTTTCTAAATTGTCAATTCTGCTCAGTTGTAGTTTATTTTTTAAACATAAATGTTTTAAGTATAATATTTGACTACTCGAGTATATGCTTATTTTTAAAATAAAAATTTACATAACAAAGGATTGGGTATCACCATTGTATTATGACTTTTATTTATTTTATTTTACTTTTTTATTTGAGTATCGTTGACAGACATGTTGGGTTAATTTTAGAGGTTCAACATAGTGATTCAACTTCCCTATACCTATGCTGTGCTCACCACTAGCGTAGCTACCATGTGTCACCATACAATGCTACTACAGCATCATTCACTATATTCCCTATGCTGTGCCTTTTTTCCTAGTGATCTATTTATTCCATAACTGGAAGTCTATATCTCCCATTCCCCTTCACCGATTTTTCCCATTCCCCTCACCCTCCTACCCTCTGGCAATGATAAGTTTGTTTTCTGTATTTACAGGTCTGATTCTGCTTTTTTTGTTTGTTCATTTGTTTTTTAGATTTCATGTGGGAATGAAATCATATGATATTTGTCTTTCTCAGTCTGACTTATTTCAGTTAGTACACTCTAGCTCCATTCATGGTGTCACAAATGACACAATCTCTTCCTTTTTATGACTGCATAATATTCGTGTGTGTGCACGCATGTGCGTGCACGTGCATATATGCGTGCCACATCTTCCTTATTCAGTCATTAATCAGTGGACGGTTAGGTTGCTTCCATATCTTGGCTATTGTGAATAAGTCTGCAATAAACATGGAGGTGCACATATCTTATTGAGTTAGTGTTTCTGTTTTCTTTGGGCAGATACCCAGTAGTGGAATTAGTGGATCATAAGGTATTTCTACCACTAAATTTTTGGGGGAGCTTTCATATAGTTTTCTACAGTGGCCGTACCAATTTACACTCCTACCAACAGTGTATGAGGGATCCTTTTTGTCCACAACCTTGCTTGTTTTTGATTTTGGCCATTCGGATAGGTATAACGTGATAGCTCATTGTGGTTTTGATTTGCATTTCCGTGATGATTAGTGATGTTGAGCATCTTTTCATACGTCTGTTGGCCATCTGTATATCTTCTTTGGAAAAATGTCCATTCAGGTCCTTTGTTTTATTTATTTATTTGGTGTTGGGTTTTGTGAGTTCTTTATATATTTTGGATATTAGCCTCTTAGATAAATCATTTGCAAATATCTTCCCCTACTTTTCAGTAGGTTGCTTTTTTGTTTAGTTTTTTTTTTTTTTTTTTTTTTTTTTTTTTTGGTGCTTTCCTTTGCTGTGCAAAAGGTTTTCATTTTGATGTAGTCCTAATAGTCTATTTTTGCTTTTGTTTCCCTTGCCTCAGGAGACATTATCTAGAAAAATGTTGCTACAGCCGATGTCAGAAAAATTAGGGACCGTGCTCTCTTCCAGGATTGTTATGGTTTCAGGTCTCACATTTAGGTCTTTAATTCATTCATAGTTTATATGTGTGTATGGTGTTAAAAAGTTGTTCAGTTTTGTGTTTTTTGTTTTTTGTTTTTTTTGCATGTAGCTGTCCAGTTTTCCCAGAACCACTTAATGAATGGAATGTCTTTACCCTATTATATATTCTTGCCTCCTTTGTCATAGATCAATTGACCATATAAACATAGATTTTACTTCTTGGCTCTATGTTCTGTTCCATTGATCTATGTGTCTATTTTTGTGCCAGTACCATACTTTTTGATTACTACAGCTTTGTAGTATATCTTGAAATCTAGAATTGTGGTGTCTCCAGCTTTATTTTTCCTTCTCAAGATTTCTTTAGCTATTTGGGGTCTTTTATGCTTCCATATAAATTTTAGTATTATTCTAGTTCTGTGAAAATGCTGTTGTTATTTTGACAGGGATTTGAAGCTTATTATTTAAAATACAGTTTTTTTCCCATAGGGTTATAAGATAAATGATTACTGAAAATAAAGAAAATGAATATTTTATAGTAGGATGGTACTTCAAGGTGCATCTTCTTGTGGGAAAAAAACAAACAAACAAACAAACAAACATGTCCATTGGAGTCAGAAATAACTGAGCTTGTAACCTAACTGTGCCATTTTTGAGCTGTGTGAAATGGTTAATTATGTATTTTCTCTGACCCTCATTTTCCCGTTTGTTGAAAGGGTAAAATAATACCACTTAGGTTTCTGTGAGAAATTCAATTGTATATAAAATATATTAGCATAGTGCTTGGCACAAAAGAAACAAAATGATGCCACTTTCTTTCTCCCAGGATGTGCATACTGAATAATATAATAGTAGAGGCAACCAAAAATAATCTGTGGGGTAAAAAGAATAACAACTTTATTTGAAAGAAAGACTTTCAAATATTTATGAATACGGTCTAAAGTGGCATTAAAGAAATATGTGAGTGGGAGCAGGATACGTTATTTTAAAACATAACCATTATACCACAAATGACACTATAGTTCATACTGTGATATATGCTTTTTTTCAACTCAAAGATGCTTTAGCTCATCCAAAAAATCTTTAGAATTGTGTTCTTAGTAACTACACTAATAGACTGTATATATTAAGCAATTTGCATATCATTGGGATTATATTTCTTTATCTGTAGAAACAGGGTGAAATATGATAGAAGTATCTATATATTTATATATCTATTGTTGTTAATCAGGGTTTTCCAGAGAAACAGAACCAATAAATACACACACATACACACACACACATAAATGTAGATACAGCAAGACATTTATTGTAGGAATCGGTTCACTTAGTCATGGAAGCTGAAAAGTCTCATAATCTGCCTTCTGTAAGCTGAAGAACCAGGCAACCTGGTGATTTAATTCAGTCCTAGTCCAAAGTCTTGGGAACCAGGAGCTCCATTTCAGAGGACATGAAAACATGGACATATCAGTTGAAGAAGAGCAAGATCGAACTCCCCACTTGCTCTGCATTTCTGATGTATTTGGGCCCTCCAATCAGCAGTTGAATTATGCCTGCCCACACTGGTGAGGGCTAATCTTCTTTAGTCACTCTGATTCAAATGCTAATCTCTTCCAGAAATGTCTGCACAGACACACCAGAAATGATGTTTTACCAGCTCTGTGGACATCCCTTAGTCCAGTCAAATTGACACATAAAATTAACCATCACCTATATCTATATCTATCTATACTCTATATATACCTTTCCATCATTTGCTATTGATACGTGGGTAAACAGATATATATGTATGTATATATATGTATATGTGTATATATATATATATATATATGCTGTTGATATCTGTTATAGATACAGTAACTTTAACTTTTGCTTCAAAACATAATCTGCAAAATATATACATGTTTAGAACAAGGCAAAAGTTTATTTAGTTTTATTCCATATTTACAAGAAACCAGATAATTTACCTCTGCATGCAAAGCTAATCTTGCTATGAATGGATTCAGATTCAGGACATCTGTTTCTTGTCAAGTTCTTAAGTACTTCCTGCATTATTAGATTTGTTTGTGTGTTTTTATTTTATTTTTCCAGGTGTATTGTATTATAAATGACAAAAAGTGTAAATAGGGTGTACAACATCATGTTTTAATATATATATATGCTTTGTGAAATGATTACCATAATCAAGCTAATTAACATATCTATCACCTCACACACTTGCCACTTAAACTCAAAATAATGCCTTAAAAAACATACTAGTGTTAGCACAATATAGACTGGTGGAGTAGCAAAAAGGACAAAGAAGAAGAGAAGAAAAGGACAAGGAGGAGAAGAAAAGAGCTCTGCAGTACTCTTTCTTTTTTCACAGCTGGATTTAGATGATTTGACATATATATTCTAAAATGATTACCATAATGAGGTTAGTTGACACATTCATCACCTCAGTTACCTTTTTTTTTCTTGTAAAGAGAATTTTGAAAAACTGGTATTCTCTTGGTATCTTTCAAATATATAATACAGTATGGCTGACTATAGTCATCAAGCTGTACATAAGATCCCCAGAATTTATTCATCCTACAATTGTAAATTTGTACCCTTTGACTGTCTTCATCCATTCTTTCTACCCACAACCTTGGTAACCTAGAGGATGACACATTTGTTTTAGAGTAGTTGAATTTTTCAGATATATGTATATGTATGTGTGTGTCCGTGGTGAGGAAAAGCCCGTTTAAAGGATACTGCAAGTGAAAATAATGAGTCCAGCTGATGTACTTTTAAATTATTAGAGCAAGGTCCTTTTAAGTTTTGTAAGGAAAATAGAAATCTAACTTTTGAGTACCTCCATTGTAGCATGCTTTGTACCATTCTGTATTCCCCAGGCCCCTGTGATTTCACAGATCTTAGAAGCAAATGTTGCAGTTATTTTGTTCTCATTCATGTAAACTATGTTAACCACACAGCAATGCATATTTATACTAGTCTGTTTCCTGCCACACAAGTCTGCTCTGTTCTCATTCCTGTACCCCAGCCGGCCGTTGATATACAGATGCACATGGGCACACACAGGCATATACACTAAAGAAAGACTTATGTTTCTGCTTGATGACTAGCTATTAAATATATATCCTTTGGCTGTGGGAGTATCACTAAAACATACACAGGTAGAGACATTTGTATAGAAAGAAGCAATGTCAGGTACAGGAAGTTAATGCTAGAAACTAGCCACCAAATAGGATTAGCTTAATTTCACTGGAGATTTTTCCTTCAGATATTAAACTTTCTTTCCTCCTGTGAAGATTATTATTTCGTATCCCAAACATTCAGAGCTAACTGAACAAAATGACCTTCTTGTCTAGACATTGCCTAATAGACCATGGGGAATGGGGAGGGAGGACGGGGAAGGTTTGTAGCAGAAGAAATATCTGGACAATCAGTTAAATGTGTCTGCATGATGAAATATTTTCAGAATAAAAGTATTGATTGGACTCCACATGTACTTTCTGTAGAGGAGGATTAATTGACGGTCTATTCAAAAGAGCACATGGGACTTTAAAAACTTTATGAAAATAATGCATTTCTAATCTTGGGGAGACTTGAGTAATTTAGGAGTAATTAAATAAGCAGTAAGCATGTAAGATCATGGATTTACAGAAAATGGAAAAAGATAGTGCTACTTTATTCTGCTATTATATATGCAACCTAAATAGAATAAAATAGAATTTGCAACGATACAGAGGTTCACCCAAACTAACTCCATTTTCTTATAAATGTCGTTCCAAAATCTTAATGTGATTAAAAAGATTTTGAGAATGCAGAACTTGTATGTACCTCATTGGATTTTAAATTCCCATGAAAAGCCCCTTTGTTCTCCATCCCTAGAGTGCCTCTGCCCTTTTCATCCATAACATAAACTACAACTACTTTCATATTCTATGCATTTTCCAATGCTTCTTTGTCATTTATATGACAGAGAAGTATATAATAATGAATGGATAGGCACAGCTTTACATTTCTGATTTCAACACAGGAGAATTGTTTACTAGATTAAGTGGAGGAATTTTGTTGTGGAAAATTGGTAAAAAGTGAGGTATAGTAGTGTGGAAAGCAGAGACTTAATGTTCAAACATATAGTAAAGTGCAGATAAGGGAATATAACCTAAAAGGAGAGGGAAAGATGAGTGAGACAAGAACTAATGGGTGGAGATAGGAGAGTTTGGAGAGTGGATGAAGAATTAATTGGGAGGTGATGGCAGTTTTTTCCCCTCGTTCCTTGTGTAAGAGAGAAAGTGGACTTTTAAGAAATTGTACTATGCTAAGTAGTATCCCCATTTGGCATTTTCAAGAAAATTCATAAAGGTAACTTGACTTTATATTGGCCACATCTGTAAATACTATATTTGGATCTTGTAAAAGATATTTTTAAAAGCAAAATCATCACTCTCATACAAATATAAAATGAACATGCATGTGTCAAATATTTAACTCATTAATTAATAAGGGATACATGAAGATGCTACAACTCGTTCATATGAGACTTCAAATCACTACACGTATGTTGGTAAGTCAGGAATACCAAAATGAACGTATAAATAGATGCAAATTTTCCTTTTTTTGTAAGAATGGAGGAAAATAAATTGTATCGTCACTAGAAAGAATTAATTAGTATGTGGAAAATAATAACGTGCAATACTATGAATTGATGGAGACACCCTGGAGGGGTAAGTTAGTCATTTTTGCCTGTTTCAAAGTCTTTCATGATTTTTCCTGGCTGTATGAACCAGGTTCATATTAGTTTTAAAATTAGAATGTAGGAACAAAGCATTAAAGATGCCATATTTTTGTACATTGAAGAGGAAATAAGAGCAAAGCCAAAATGTTACTGGTTCAGCTCCCCTTTTCAATTTTACAGTGGCTGTGTGGTATAATAACTCCTCAGATTCTGCAAGTTATCTGACTTCCCATCTAAATAAATGCTTTAATTATTATACTGAAAACTCATATTGGTAAATTTTCCACTGCTCATTCTTACTGTATCAACACTCTCTTCATCTTCCCAAAGGTTAAGTGAAACGTCATGCAGATGATCTGTGATCTGTTGTTCTTGTCCCATTGGAATGGAGACAGAAGTGAGAAATAGGGAACATCAGTTACAGGGATTTAATCTGTTTAAAGTGACGTTCTCACTACCAGGTCCTTAGTGTGTTAGAAAAATCACATTAATTTGCCTCTTAATAGGGTTAAACACAAAATAAAAAACATGAGTTATCTTAGCAGTTGGATGACATTAAAACTACACAGTTGCTTTTGTTCTTTTCTGAGAGGCCCTTGCACAAAGTGGAATTAATCACTAATTTGAAAATTGTAGATGATTGTTGAAAGTGTTGATGAATTCACAAGTGTAATACTATCAATTTATTTGTGGTGCTATACCATTATCTACTGATTTTCAATTTTTATGTAAGGAACTTGTAATTTAAAATAATACATTTTAGGGGTGCCTGGGTTGCTCAGTCGGTTGAGTGTCTGACTTTGGCTCAGGTCATGATCTCCCAGCTCATGAGTTTGAGCCCCACATTGGGCTCTGTGCTGACAACTCAGAGCCTGGAGTCTGCTTTGGATTCTGTGTCCCTCTCTCACTGTGCCCCTCTCTCACTCATGCTCTGTCTCTCTCTCTCTCAAGAATAAATAAAACATTAAAACTTTTTGAAAAAATAATACATTTTAATTAAATGTAAAGTGTGACTATGAGAAAAGCAAAAGACAAAATATTTTAACATTGATTCAAGACTAAGCACTGTCTTTTAACATAAAAACCTCTGTAAACACATACCACACCACATCATGAAAATGGGTTACCAAACTGTTTCTGGTTTGCTTCATCTATGTTAATACTTTCAGTTAAAGTATGATACATATCCCTGTTGAAGTGATGTAAATGTAGGAAGTTTAGTCTGAGAAATATTTGTATAATTTTTCTTGTTTTGTATTTTGGTGGTACTTAGAAAATTAGATTAGTCACTTCAAAATAGTTTTGTGTCATTTCATAAGTGATTTACTGCATGTAGATATTAAGCTTTAGTTCAGGGTTTGTACCAAATAAATCACTGAGAGTCAGTAGGAACACATTTCCATAAAATGATTTAGTACATTTAACAACAACAAAAAAATAATTTGAAGTGTTAATTTTAATTACTTTCTGGATAAGACTTACATTATTTAACATTCTTGCTTCAAATTAGCCATGGAGAACATAAATTTTATGACTTAAGAACAACTTACTATGAATTTCCCAGCAAACACCAAGCATACAAGATTATATGGGAAACACAAATTTAGTAGTCTGTTAACAACAAAATACCATACTGAGAATTTTTATACTTCTACCTTGAGTGGTAAAAAAGCCATAAAATAAATGCTGTTAAACATCAAATTAGACTCAAAGAAACATCCAAGCTTATTAATGATCATTAACGTTATTAGATCTATAGTGTGGAGAAGTCTGTAGTTTAAACCCTTTGCTTTTAAACTAGATACCAGCTGTATAATGTGGTACTTCTGAAAAACCTCTCTCCTTGACCAAACTTCAGTCAGACTCCTCTGAGTTCTTTTAAAGACTAGGCCTTATCCTTGGGCCATGGCTTCAAGCCTGACTAGCCTAGTTGTTACAAGACTTATGCTAAGTCAGTTTAGAGAATCTCCCCCCACCTCAATATCTGATCATCCTGATCTCCCTACACCATAAAGTCTGTTAAGAAGATTTAGCAAAAATCTCCCCTATCCTTGATGTCATCTCATAATTTCTATCCACTGATGACCTCCACCATATCTGTTCATGAGCTGTTAAACTCCATTTGTCCTTATTGTATTTACAGTTGAGCTAGAACTCTCTCCCCTGTTGAGATAAACTTGACAGTTATAGCAATGGTTTTGGATAAGGTCTTTCTCACTGTGTTTTAACAAGCATCAGACTAATTTTTTTTAACAGTTTGAAGGATGTATTAGAGCCAGTGTAAAAATCAAGAAAGTGCCTTAGATGCGAAAAATTTTTGAAAATATACAATTAATTATTCAACCTTTAATTTTCTCATGTGTAATTTCAAATTTTATTACCAGTGTTAAATATTCAAATTTTTTATGAAAACAAAGTTAATACAGATATTTTAATGTTCAAATTCTATATAAGTGCATCAGTTTAAAAATTTAAAGACAATTTTCATGTTTCATAGGAAACCTGTGTCAATATTTGGTAGAGGTTTTTTTTTTTTTTTTTGACATTTATTTATTTTTGAAAGACTGAGAGAGACAGTGAACAGGGGAGGGGGAGAGAGAGAGAGAGAGAGGGTGACACAGAATCTGAAGCAGGGTCCAGGCTCTGACTTGTCAGCACAGAGCCCAATGCAGGGCTCAGACCCACGAACCGTGAGATCATGACCTGAGCCAAAGTTGGACACTTAACTGACTGAGCCACCCAGGTGCCCGAGGTGGTGGTGGTGGTGGTGGTGGTGGTGGTGGTGGTTGTTGTTGTTTTACATATATTTCTTGGACTCTTTATTTTAAAGTATTAATTGAAATCTTCACAGCACCATTGTTTTCTCTCCATAGGTAAATTCCATATGTGTTCACATCTTGTATACTATTTAGTATACATAAAACATAAAGGGACAGTAATTCTGTTGTTAAAACTAAACAAGCACAAGGTGATGCTATAAAAAATAAAGCAGAATATTGAATATATGATATAGAATGCAAGCAATGCACAAAATCATTAACTGCAAAGTTTCTTGGGAGGTTATGTGTGTGTTTGGTGATGGTGGTGGTAAGGAGAGGACTGGATAACATACATATTTTGTTTGCCTAATTTGATTTTTATTTTTATAAATTACTTTTATAATAAAAAAAATTAAATACAAAGTTTAGTACTTAGTTTGTACTTGATCATTAATTGACCCATTAATGATGATGGGGTTTCCTCCAGATACCTATTGTCTGACCCATTTTATCATGTCTCTAAAAAAGGCTTTTCCGTTGTGTGATAATAGGGTTAGACTAAATTAATTGGTTGTCCTTCCATTCATCTGAAACATCAATGAAGGTGTTGTGCTATTTCCTTCCCAGCACCACTTTTGAACCAGAGTCTCCTGCCTCTCTTTTCATTTGAATGCTACATATTTTGAGTCTACAGTGAAATCATCACTGTTATCATTGAACCTTACATAATTTACTTTTTTTCTCTATGGATAACTTAAGTGGATTGTTCATATGTTTATTTTTCAACCAACTTCAGCTGACTTCACTTTCACAATTTCCACTTTGATATTTCTATCAGTGTAACTCTTCAAGTTCACTTCATTTTACCCTTTCTGATAACCCTGACCTTTACTTATCTTCACTTTGGATTGACCACCCAGTAATATAACCAGACTCTAGACCTCATCAGCCTATCCACATCCAACAACTCAAACTTTGTACTTGGCATGTATAATCAAAACTTCATGTCTTGTTTTCTCTCCCATTTCCCCACTCCCACTAAATCTATTCTATAACTTGACCGAGTGCTAGTTTCTCAGTTTCTGTCTTTCCTTAATTAACTCTTTTCTTTTAAATATGTATGTGACTTTCTATGCATCTTTGCTCAGGAAACTTTATCATCTTCCTGGATTCTCTGGTACTGATTTAGTTATTTCTGCTGATTAGATTCATGGTGGTTCTTATGGACAAACCATTTAGAGTTCTCTTGTTGGTGTCTGCAGTATAAGTTTCATTCTCTAGCTTTCCATGAGATGTATGAACCCAAATATCTACTAGATAATTTTGCTCTTTAAGCTAGTTTTCTTTTTATGAAATTCATCTTTGCCACTATGAATTCAGACAAATGCAACTGATAAAACCCAAAGGCCCAATAAACAGCTTGGCTACAGCACAGGGCATGTATGTACCAGTAGGGAAGATAAGGCTTGAAAAGAGGTTTGGGAGCTCTCTAAACTATGTTTTATTTATGTCAGTGATTCTTAAATTGGAGTTAAAAGTTACTCAAAGAATCTGTGGGTCGAAATGTACTTAATAGAATTGATTTGCTTGGGAGACAACCAAAGATAACATTCAGTGAATAAATATAGCTCAAAGTCCAGAATCTTTAGTTGATAAGCAGCAGTCACTTCATTGGGAATCTGTGTGGCTCTTTTTGGCCTTGAGACCTAAGAACTAAGAGGACAGGTTATCTGTCCTATACATACCCAATATACTATAGTAGAACAGGGGCAGAAAAACACTCATGCAAAAATAGTCCCACTTGAAAGGGAAGGATGGAAGTCAAAAAAGTCGATAGTTTATAGCTATTCTGAGATTACTATGAAGGCCTCTTACCATTGAGGTAAAGAGGTTCCTTAAATAGAATATGATTCTCCTGAGAGAGCTTTTGTTCATCTCGTTTATTCTCTGCTATCTTCTTGATCAATTCTAAACTGAGGTTATACAGCTTTCTTAGCTTACTTCCTGCTCATTGATGCTTGGGTACCCACAGATTACTTTGATTCTCGGAGTCCCACACTTCTCCAATGCAGGCTCATGGCTTTTCTGACAGTTAACATCCCTTTCATTTTCTTTGCATCTGGTCTGTTTTTGTGTCAGAACCATCTATATGTCAGTTATAATTGCAGATTCCCTTGATCACAATCCAAGAGGTAAGGTAGGAGGCAGAATCTGGGAATAAATATTTTAACAAACTTGTTAAATGATTCTGGTTCTCTGTAAATTTTGGGAGCTACTGGATTACGCTGATGGTGGTTTTTTGAAGTATGGACTTATTTGAGTTGTTCATAGGTAGAAAGATAGGGGCTAGAACCAACTAGGATAGTGATAGAACAGCTTGACAAAAACAGATTCCAGAAATATTTTAAAAGTAGAATCCCCAGAATTCGACACATTACATAGGAAATGTCAACAAAGTAATCAGGATGAGCTTCCAAATTTTGCATGTAATAGAGTGTACAGGTAGAGGTCATCACAAGGTAAAGTTACAAAAGACAGTTTCTTGTTGATTGAAGGTATCTGTGGAACATGGGCAGGGAAATAGTATTAATTGATGGTCATCAAAATGAGAAGGTAAAGTGGAGTTTACAGTCTTTGAGAAGAGAGTATTTTAAACTGTTCTGGTACTAGTCATCTGAGGTCTGATTATATGCTACATTTTCCTGATACCTTTTGTGAAACACAAACTCATTGTAGTCTTTTATGATTAATTTTTTTTTCAAAAAAATTTTTTAGTTTTATTTATTATGAGAGAGACAGAGACAGAGTGAGGGAGGGTCAGAGAGCAAGGGAGACTGAGAATCCCAAGCAGGCTCCACACTGTCAGCGCTGAAGGAGCCTGACAAGAGCGTGAAGGCTGATGCAGGGCTTGAACTCATGAAACTGTAAGATCATGACTTGAGCTGAAACCAAGAGTTGGACGCTTAACTGAGTCACCCAGGTGCCCAGTGGTTCTGTTCTTTTAACGTTAGGATATTTACTTGAGAGTAAGACGTTCTATGATGTATCGGTGAGGGGTAAAAATAAAAAGGACTTTTTCCTGAAAAATTACCTATCAGTCTTAAATTATTCAATTCTGTTCCATTAACAACCCAAATTTTATGGATGCTCAAAGGATGTATAATTCCGCTTTCTTCTTCCTTGTGTGAGAGCTTAAAAAACATTATCTGTTTTCAGCACTTGGTGTTAACATACATCAATTAAAACTAGGAATTTGTTCAAGACAAAAATTATCTAGCCCTGGAACTGATGTACATCTCTCAATCCCCCACATTTCTGGTTAGACAAAAGGACTGATAAAATGTGTGGCTGCAACAGTGTATGTGAAATATCTGGTACTGGTGCTTTTGCTCATTTTTTTTACTTTAAAAAAATCAAGAATTCTGATTATATCTAGCTGTGATCTACCAAAAGTATAGATTCACAGTATTTTGTTCTGACCTAAGACTTTCAGCACAATATTTCCCATTTAATAAAGATAAGAAGAGGGATTCCATAGATGTGCCCATGCCATAGGAAGGTTAAAACTAAAGTGCTCCTGGAGGTTCCCAAATGACTCTGATGACGATAGCCAGGTACTCTGGGGACATATCAGTATATCATTGTGTTTCCCAGGAGCACTGGATCAGCTTTCTTTCCCCAAGGGGGATCATTTTGCTTGGCCAAAGTACTCTGACCTTTATACTACCCCACTGCTTTGTTGTCTTTCCTGCCACCATTCCACCTACCCTGGCTGTGCTTTAAGACAACCCCCGAATTCTATAAGACAGCTGTACTTTTATTCTAAAAAAGAGTTTAAAAAAATGAATGAAAAACATATTTCAGCTAATTTTTATCTATTGAAACAATAAACAGACACGTCTTAAAGATATTCTAACTTGTCTTATGTACATTGCTATTACACATTAGGCAACTATGAGTTTTTCATTCTCCAGTTTTTTGTTAAACAGAAAAGTATATAAATTTATATATATATACACATATATATACTTACATATGTATGTGTATAGATATATATACATATATGTATACACATACATATGTAAGTATATATATATGTATGTGTATATAATTGCTCAATGTAAATCACATTCATAGAGTTTATTTCCGTACCTAATTTGTTGCAATGTTTGTTGTTATGTTTGTGTGACAGTAGAATGAAGGAGAGGCAAGTACTTATTTACTTTTTTAAAACCTTAAGATCCACTTAAATCTGTCCTTTGTCTTAGAAGCCCTGAAACCTGATTTTGTAGTTGAGATTTGTGAGACAGTTCTCAATTTCTGGCTCGGACATTCTCTACAGGGAGAGAAAATATCCTGTTTTTACAACGTAATAAGAGCAAATAGTTTGAAGCTATATTGAATGATCTGTAATCAGTAGAACACTGATATGATTAAAAATGATAAATCATTTCAAAAAATTTTTCTAGAGGAGTAATAAAAATTGTCTTGTTGGGAGTGATTTGATATGAATAGTCTCTAGTCACCAATGTTATAGATAGGTTCCTTGAACACAGGCCTCATTAATCTCCTGGAAATAAAATGATTCATTTTAAGACAGAAAAATATTCTTTGTTGGTGTAAAACGTATATACTTATTATATCCAAAAAAAGTGGAGAACATTTTAAAACTGTTTGGAAAATAGAAGTGACAGGAAACATTTTATTATACAAAATAAAATGGTGAAGAAAATCCACAGAGATAGAGTTCATTTATGCAAAAGTTTTGATCATTGCCAGGAACACTTACAGATATTTCTTTATTTTGTCTTGCAGATTCCAAAATTTCTAGTGTTTTAATAATGATAATAATATGTTTGACATACTGTAGGAATAAATTAGCAGTTATTATTTGCTTGCTTTTTTTTCAAAGAAAAATAAGTGGTTTAGATAGTAATATTAGGAGATATATTAGACCATATATATTTCTTGTCATTTTCTACTACTACTCACATTTCCTAGACAAATTCTAAATAAGTAAATAAGATGGTATGCTCCTTAACATATGAAAAGATTTAATAGTCTACAAACTTCAGAGGGTTTTTTAAAAAAACGATCTTTTAATTTGATAATTTGAAATTAGGAAAAATAATTTTTTCTGTGAAGTACTTTATTCCATTTTTTTTGTTTATAATCAGACATATAACTAACTTTATACAATTTATATCTAATGGCTTTTCTTTTGCGTTCAACTAAGTCATATGTTCACATCACATGTGTATGAATTTGACTTTTATAAAATATATTTTAAAGAGAAAGAAATAGTTCCAAATAATTTCTTCAAAAATGGTATTTGTTTTCTTTGTTTTTCATGAGGCCAAATGATAATTTAGGGATATTATACTTTTACTGATACTAATAATCATTTGAATAAACTTCTGCCAAAAAGGCAAGTATCATGCTTTTTCTAGCCATATCTTTAACAATGAACAAAGAAAATAGAGTGGTCCTTTCCACATATTTTAGGCAAGTGATTTTCCAAAATTAATTTCATTTTATCTCCCTTACACGACTGCTACTGCACAAGGGAAGATGCTTTGAACACTGACACCACTTGCTATGCTGAGGACTTTTCAGCCTACCAGCGTACATTCTCATCCTACATATTTATTCCTGTGTGCATTTTTTCTTATCTTATTTTTTAAAAGTAAATATATTGAGTACCTACTATATGCCAGGCACTGTGCCAGATTCTAAATATATTTGCTCATGTGCTTCTCACAAAAACACTGTTAGTGAGAATTTGGTGCTATTCTCGCAGTATAGATGAGAAATTTGTCAGTAAGTGAATGATCTGAGATCCAAATTTTCTGTTTTTGAAAGTGATGCACGGTGTCTTATAGGCTCTTAAAGAGAATTATTTGGCAATAAACAATAATGAATGGATTAGTTGATTTAATCTTTATTTTATTATAATTACTCTGAAATATTACTGGGTTGATTTTCACAAGTACCATATATAAATAATCTAACTGGCTATTATACTCCGCATTTATTTCATGAGTTCTCAAGTGGGTCAATAGCATAGCACTGCTCTTCTCCAAACATTAGACATGTGTGGGAGCTGTTTTGGTTTTCAATAATTGAGGGGTACTTCTAGCATTTAGCGGGCAAGGGTCATGAGGAGTAAATATCTCACAATACAGAGGAGACTTCCATACAACAAAGGACTATCCTGTTCCACAATGCCATCAATAATCCTTTAGAGTAGCACTAAAACCAGCCCAAAACCAGAAAGACTGCACAAAACTTAAACAAATATTTGAACTAATGCCACCCACCATCATTGTGATCTTAACTCATTGAGAATTATTTCGTGCAGTGTTTTTAAATTTGGGGTCTGATAAATTCATTAGTGGGTCATAAAATCAATATAATCTTTTGTGGCTTTGGTTTAAATAAGCATAAGAGAAGAGACAATATTAAATTGTACTACATATAGTTGGAGTAATTATTTTGTAATTTTTTGTTTCAGTTATATATTTAGATATAAATATATGTGCATACTGGATTGCCATGAAAAGGTATTGTTTGCTGAGAGTAGGCATCAAAACAAAACAGAAACTTCAAAAAAATGATTTATATAGTTGGCTTTTTTTATTCCACTGTATACAACCTCACTTGGGGACATTAGACAATTAAATTACTACCAGCCCAGTAAATCGGCACCAGTTATCTATGCAAGATGTAAATTTAAGCTAAAACAAAAACTTCATGTTATTGAGAACATTTTAGTGAAGGAGATATATCTTCTGTGATGTATCTGTGGAACTGAAGAAATATATGTCTTTATAGGTCGTGATTAATGAGAAATTGATCAGCATGATAGCTATTTCCATATATAATTTGTAGGCTTGGGAAGTTAGCATTTTAAGAAATAACCGTTTGTTGTATTCAGACTTACCCAGAATCCTATTTATTCTAGCTAGATTTATATTAAGATATTTATCTTTCAAATAAAATATTTTATATCACAAAAGATGCCTCAAATAAAAATATATATATATATATATATATGTATATATATATCTTAGAATTGTATGGCATCTATGTGATATTTTTCATTTTATGTCTTTCTTTTAGGGAGGCCAAAAACATTTATAAGATGTTATTCTGATTTTTAGATTTAATTTTTCTCTTATTCAGAGTCTATTACAGAAATTATATCTCTAGAATTGTATTTTAATGGGATATTAAGTTCCTCACACTCCAGATTCATTCACACAAGCCTGACATGTATAATCATTCATCTTCCAGAAACTGTTCAGTTGGTGATGAACACGGATTCCGTGCCCTTTGGTAGAGTGCATATTTTTCGTGCTTACCCAGATCACCTTTTACTTTTAAAATCTGGGGGGCGCCTGGGTGGCGCAGTCGGTTGAGCGTCCGACTTCAGCCAGGTCACGATCTCGCGGTCCGTGAGTTCGAGCCCCGCGTCAGGCTCTGGGCTGATGGCTCAGAGCCTGGAGCCTGTTTCCGATTCTGTGTCTCCCTCTCTCTCTGCCCCTCCCCCGTTCATGCTCTGTCTCTCTCTGTCCCAAAAAGAAATAAACGTTGAAAAAAATTAAAAAAAAAAAAAATCTGGATGGTTAGTTTTGTACCACATACACTATTTCTTGGTCATAGCTGATTGGGCAGGGGTGAGCATCTGACTCAAAGAAACTCATTCCATTATAGGTGAAAGGAATAATCTGTTTCTTTGTAACAAATTTTAAATAAGCTGGCAGCGGACTCTGATGTTGAATGGTCATGGTGCTCTGGCAGAAGAAACCCAGGACCAAGCTGAATTTATGGGGATGAGAAACTGAATTAGAAAGGAAAGCTATACTGTTGAGAAGTAAATGGTATTAACAGGCTGAAAGCATCAGAAATTAAAAATCTGTAAAACCCAAAAAGAAAAAGAGAAAATTCATTGTTGCCCATACATTCTGTTAAGACATGACTGCTCTTCCTACAGTTTGACTTCAAGTTGATCTTGTAATACCTATTATTGTTCTGTGGAAGTTTCAGTTCTTTATAAGGAAAGAGCTTTCACTTTCACTATGGGTGGTAAACCATCTCGTTACATGGTATTTTCAGTAAAGGACAAAGGTTATATGTGTATATTCCAGATAGAGTACTTGCTGGTTATAACAATTTGTGTCTATAGAAAAGTAATGCTATTCTGAAGATTTCTACAAGATAGCTGCATTCCTTGATTGCAGTGGGATTTAATAACTTCCAATTAGCAAGAAATTATGATCACCGTATTCAGATCTGATTGTGAAGTAACCTGATGTACAGATTCCTCAGAATAAATTAGCCAGGAATAAAAGTACTTATTTGAACAAAGCTATGCTCTGAATGTGTGTGGTCCCTTACCTCTAATTCATATGTTAAAAACCTAACCCATGGTTTATTTGATCCAGTAACTGCCTCTTCAGAAGCAAATGCTGAAATTGCTAATTGCAGAATTAGGTCATTGGTGGGAGAGGTGAGTATGACTAATTGCAGACGTTTTCAGAAAGACTACATTGTGGACTACTTATTTATCCTTTACCTCAGAGTAATAAAGGTGGACACCTGTGTACCAGTTTATGGTAAATGCAACTGGTATATAATATTAAATCCCACAAAACCCACCACAACTTATTATAGTAGGTGATATTTTTATACCAATTTTACCACCAAGGAACCTGCAAAACAGTGACTTCAAGAAATGAAGTAACATTTTGGAAATATTATTTAATTAGTAATGAAGTTGGTTCTTGAACTCAACAGTTTTAATTACAAAGCTCAGGTTCTTCTCAGCCAATAACACTGTTATCCTTTTAGAAAAATGCTTCATAATATAATGAATACCACATACATTTCCAAAACTTGTGTATAGAATGACATCAGTCTCGTTTGATTATTGAATCAGAACAAAATCTTAAGAAGGAACAAATTAAATATATTTTATCTGTATTTTTCTCACATTTACATTCTCTCTCACAATTTCTCTTGAGGCAAAGGAACCTCAAATGTGTAAATTCAGGTATTTGTTGTATATTTATATTATATTAATATATCATAAGCCATAAAGTGAGGTTAATAGTCTTTTTTTCAGGTTAAATTGCCTTTTAAATTTAATATTTATATAATTATAGTGGAAAGTTTTCCCACCTTTTCAAATTTTGCACTTTGAAAATCTTCAACATAAATTTTCTTTGCTTTATTAACAATAGAAGGAAATTCTGTAGTTCTATCAGATGAAAACAATAAAGAACAGAAATGGGCTGTGAAGTCCAAGGAGTAAGCAATGAATCACATGACTGTGTAAGTGTAAAATAATTAAAATTAAATAAAATTTAATTTTCTTCACACATGCTCACATCTGAAATGTTCAGCAGCCACTTGTGACTGGTGGCTACCAAATTGGACAGATACAGAACATTTCCTTCAAAGTGGAAAGTTCTATCAGAAAGTATACAGGGATATAATCTTAGCATTATAATTTAGACAAAGCCTGAGGACTGATTTTCTAAATGAAGTTTTAGAAACTTAGTGACATAGTGACATCCATTTGTTTACATGTTTTTATGACTTTTTCCTCATTGAATTGGCAGAGTTGAATAGGCAAAAAACCATATGGCTCATAAAACCTATTTTGTATTTGGCTGTTTAAGGAAAAGGCTTGCCCAACTTTGACCTAAGCCTCTCTTCTAAGCTCCCAATAATTGGCTTGATTTTCTGGCTGAATTACTATTTTTACAGGAGTATTTATAATCCTTTGCCCACTTCACTCTTCTCTTCCTTCTTCCTCCTCTGTTCTCTCTTTGATATTATTTCAATCACATATTCCTTTACTTGCATTGCAAAACTTGAATGAAAATCTCTTCAGGAATTTCTTAGTAACTTGTTAATGAAAAGAGTGCCTGAACCTTGGTTCCCACATACTTCTATAAATTTTTAGCCACCATGACATTAAAGTAAAAATACAGTGGTGTCTTTAATAAAAGTCACAGAGAATATCATTATCCTGACATCTGGATGTGGGATATGGACAGGAAGTAATTTTTCTGTTTTATAGGCCTAAATAGAGAATAAAGTTCCATAGAGACAGAGTCCCCTGCCAGCTCTCCTTTTGCTTCTTTGCAAAAGAAAGCTCATATTTCCACTATTGATACATACTACCATTTTTCACTCCAGATAGAAATTTCCACTTATTTCGTTTTTATCTAAAAACATTCCAAGACCCTCCTTGGTTGTGCCATGTAATAAAATGAAAGAGAAGGAATTTTCTCTGACTAGTCTCATACAGGACAATAATATCTACATAAAATATAATTTATTTCCAAAAAATACCTCCTGCTACCATAGTGTGATTAAAGTTAAAATTTGAATTCAACTGTTGAGGTATTGTAAATAAATGTTTGCCTATGTTTATTAGTGGTAACATCAGCCTGATGAGAAAATCTTTAGGATTTCTCCACAAGTAATTACCTTGGCTCTTGGTGGATCGAACAATTTACTTAATATTTGGTCAGACCTTTTACTATGCACCATTTTATTCATTTCACCCAATAGTTAAGACGTAACTGAGATGTGATAAAATGGGTTATTTTCTCCATCTAATACTAATTAGTAATGACCATACACATCTAACCAGCATTTACATAGCATTTTATAGGTCAGCCTGCATGATGCAGTGTCATCACTGCAGCTGTGTAATCACCCACATGTTACTTAACCTTTCTGTTCTTCAGATTCCTCATCTATTATACAGGGATAAAAGGTGTATTTATCTCATGGGGTTGCTGAAGAATCAAATGAATTTATATCTGCACAACCTTTAGAACAAGTCCCCAGTAAATTCTCACTAAATGTTAGAGAGTGGAAAGTGGAAAGATAACATGCATTGGAATCAAATTTGTCCTTAAATCCCAGTTCTGCCCTTCTAGTCACGTTAAATTTTCTGACCCTTATTTTTTCATCTATAAAGAATAAATTCAACTATACTCATTTTATAACTGAATAGTAGCTACAGTAAAGGTCACTGACAAAATATGTAGGATGATTGGTATATGTATGATACTTAATAAGTGACTGTTTATATTAACATAATTGTGTAAATATAAGAACTCCAAATGAGCTGATTCATTTAGTCAGTCTGGTCAGCCAACAAATAAACAATTGCAGGTCCATTTACTCAAATCTCTTCAGAGGCCTGTCTTGTAAAATGTGTTGAACAAATGTTTAACTAGCAAACTTTGTGCCGGCTCTTAAGAAAGCCTACCCTTTCTCTTTGTCAATGCATGCCTCCCACTACGGTAGTTAAACTAAGAATCATAATTTCACAGACTCTAAGGAATGGAAACCAACTAAAATGTTAAGTGCGGTCCAGAAAGATTAAACTACCCCCCCCAGATTTGCACAACTATTTTGCCAAATTTCTTCCAGGAACCTGTGCTGACCCCAGCCCTTGTTTTTTCTTACCTCACTTTGTATTTAGCATTTATGTATATATAGCCTGTATACTTGTTTATATAACTTCAGAATTGCTCTCTAGCTGTCCACAAGTACATGTGATATTTCTTCAAGTTTTAAGGTTCTTGAAAACAAGCATCTTGAAGTCTTCTCCTTTTAGATGCTTTCAAACAAACACATTAGTGTTATGAAAAAATAATGATGAATGGTTCGTTAGTGAAAGAATTATAACAAGTTTCACAGTAGAGTAGAAATTCTCGTTTGTAGGGTATCTTAGTCTGCCAAGGCTTCTATAATAAAATTCCATACACTGGGTGGCTTATACAATGGAAATAATTTCTCATAGTTCTGGAGATCAGGGTGCCTGCATAATTGGGTTCTTTGAGGGTACACTTCTTAGCTTGCAGATGGCCACCTTCTTGCTTTGTATTCAAATAGCGGTGAGAGAGAACCAGCAAGTTCACTGGTGCCTCTTCTTAAAAATAAACTAGTTCCATCATGAAGATTCTACTTTATAACCTCATCTAAACCTAATTGTGACCCAAAGGCCCCATCTCCAAATTCTGCCACATTGGAATTTAGAGCTTCAACATACGAATTTTAAGGGGTTACGGTACAATTCAGTCTATATTATAGGGACAAGATTTCTAATGTAATTTATATAAGCCCTTCCATTCAGATCAATCTTACATCTGACACTTAAAATATTGAAGTACAACAAATACATCAATACATGTACACAACATTCAGAGCTGGCTTCATTTCATTGTTCATGTTGCTACCCATTCTTGGAATGCTTTAGTCACAATGATTTGAATGGAGAAAAGAGCCTTACAAAACAACGTATCTTCTTCTAAAATGCCTGATACGCTCCAGTAGGTTTCCTTTCCTCCCTTTCTTCAATTAGCCCAATCATAAGCCAAGATATATGTCACACTGCAATTTTGATATGGTCATTTTTAGCAAACGGCAAGAAAAAAATAATAAAGAGCTTTTAAAATTACTAAGTGATGGGTGAAATAGACTTCTTCAGTCCTTTACTTAATCATACGGTCTTTCTGACCCTAAGCAGTGATGGGCATTCACTATGTTAAGGCTGATGTTATCTGTATTAGAAGCCAGGGATTAGGAGGCCAGAACTAAGGTAAAGATAATATAATTAGCTAATGCTGTGTATGTCTGTTCAAGTTTTTTGTTTTTTTTTTTAATATCAGTGATTCTACATTGTAACAGATTCATATTAGTCATACCAAAACAGTATCAAATAGACCTCAACAAAATGTCATACATTTAGTCCGTCTTTGTTATTAATAAGGATAGCCAGTTTTCTCACTTGAATTGGGTTAGAAAAAAAAGACTGAGAATATTGCAGGATATTCTCTCTTGTAGTTTGTTTCATTTATTCTCAATGACATGTGCATAATGTCACTTAAATTAAGATTATATACTTAATGTATTTTCAAAGTTTATTTATTTTGAGAGAGAGGGTGTGAACTGGGGAGAGGCAGAGAGAGGGGGAGAGAGAATCCCAAGCAGGCTCCATGCTGTCAGCTCAGACCCCCACACAGAGCTTGATCCCATGAACCATGATATTATGACCTGAGCTAACATCAAGAGTTGGATGCTTAACCAACTGAGCCACCCAGGCACCCCTATATACTTAGTGTATTCTTTGTATGCGTATGTATATATTCTGAGAATAAGAATGAAAGAAATGAATGATGAGTTTTCCTTCCCCAAATCAAGGAACTTTTATTACTAGCAATTTCTTAAAGTATTATTCTGAAGAATTTGAAACTATGAAATTTTCCAAATTATTTAGATTAAGTTCACTTTCTCTTCTCTGAATACCTGATATATTAATTTACAAATTCTCTGTAAATTTCAAGTGTGCTTTAAGACTTCTAATGTCTATATTACACTAATTTAGATTATATAAAACATTGGATATCTTTAATTTATGAGGATTAAAAATGAGGTTTAGAATCATTTTATCATTGGGACCATTAATGTAACCAAGCAAAGATTACTAATTTCAAACAAGTAAAACTACCTTTGGTTAGTTTAACAGAAAAATGAAAGAACCAAAAAGGAAGCTGCTGAATCGGACTGGGAAAAAAACAGTAAGACAAAAGGGAGACTAGGCAGTCAAGAACATAGCCAAAATCACAACATGCATTGGCTCTGGTTAGAAAATTGGATCTAGTACTGAGATTACTGGACATGTCCTGCTGAGTTGTTGGAATTCAATGCAGCTGCTACTGTGGACATTAGACTCTGGCTATTTTAACTGCCACCACAGTGTTCTAGAGGATTTGTGAACAGTCAGTACAGAAATACCTAAGAGGGCAAGTGAATCTGACCAATAGAGCAAAAATCCTAAACTCCGACTTGGTCATCATCACTATGTTTGACTGCCAAGGGCTTATGAGAATATGGAACTGGCCCTTTTGGTTTTAGCAGGAAGACTACACCAGGCCTTGCAAGCTGTCAGACTGCCCAACCATAGGAAGACTATTTCAGTGCTAATCAGTCATAAAAGGAAACAATATCTGTCTCATTGTTTGTCTCCTTGATTTTGATCTCTGTTTCTATTGTGATGTTGGTCACATAGAAGCTTCAAACTATTATATTTTCCCAAATGATCAAAATTTTCTGAACTGTTGTTTGTACCTCCACCTGAATTTCTTATGCATTGGTGATGCTCTTTAGTATGAATCATTTTTATTTGCAAAATTAATCTTCCTAAAAATTGAAGGTTTCATTTTAGCTTTTTTTTCAGCTTTGGCTCATTACCAATAAAGAGTTGAAGTGTACCAAGGTGATGTCTTCTCCATAAGATGATCCTAACCCAGTGGATTTAGTTTAAATTATGTACAAATCAATTGAGTATTCAGTTGTTAGTCTCTCTTTTATTGGGATTTACTTGGTATTAGTGAATCCTGACTAAAAATGTCTTTATTATTGGTGCCTAGATGGAAGAAAATTTCCATTTGTTCTCAGACCTAGTTTGTTCTCTCTACAGTATTAGTACTAGCGTATCAGTGAATCTAACATAATTATTACTTTCCTTTCCTTGATCTGATTCCTAGATAATTGTCACTTGGTGCCTAAATGCATTTGTGCAGCTGTTAATACAGGCATGCAAGACTCTCTTATTCTCATTCTCTCTCTCTCTCTTATGCACGCGCGCACACACACACACACACACACACACACACATGCACATGGGGAGTTACATACAGGGACACTGTAAGAAGCAAAAGCTCACCATTTCACAAAACACAAAAAATGTTATGGATATGAATTATGTTCATGAATTTTAACACTTAAAATAAATTTTCTATGCAGGATATATATCAAGATGCATTACATTTAATATACTTATATCCAAAATCATTATCTTAAGAGCTAAAAGCATTATGAATTACAGGAAGCTGGAAGCTACTGGGAGGATATGACCAGGTCTTTTCTGCATTATCAAACACACCAACATAGTCTTAGTTAATATATACAGTTCTGTTATTCAACCTCAATAAGAGAACCTATTGATATTAATTCTGTCCAAATAGGCTCATTTATCTCTTTTATTGATCATGAATATCTATTATTAGTAAAAAATAAAAAAGGGTATCTATTGAGTAAAAAAAAGAAGTTGGATTTATGAGCATTAGCAACTGGCAGTCAAGGGAGAAATTAAAAATAAGAGAAATATATGTGCAAGTAATCATATTTACAAAGAGAAGAAAAGTAATGTAAACAAACTCAGTTACTCTAAATTCATTGAAGAATCTTAACAGATGTGAGTTAGATTTAATAAACTATGATATCATAATAAAAGCATGCCATATAGAGCTATGCAGTTTATTACCAGAACTGAAAAATTCAAGTGGTGTTACTTCTTAAGACTTAAGTTTTGGATTGGTGTTTTATATATATGTAGAAAGAAAATAGAGAAGGCAGAGATAGAAATGGTGATTCTATTTTTTAAACTTAAGATTTTAATTTTTTGTCTGCATAATGCACATATTTACATAAAAATATACTAAAACAACCTCACAACAGAAAAGAAAAGCATTAACCAATCTTGTGGAAATAATTTTAATGAACAAAAAATGCAGAGATAATAATGTGCATTAAACTTTTTTGTGTTAGAGTAAAACATGGAAACAGAATAAAGGGGACAAAATAAAAAGGATTAGATTAGTAAATGATGATATAACTGTATATGAATTTCTTAACCATTATGAAAATGATGTTTTAAATATGTTTTAATATGACTTCTTATTAATTAGGACTAGATTTGAATCATGAAACAGAAAATTCTGAAAGAATAGTGATTTAACTATAGAAATTTAATTTTTCTCAGGCATAAAAGAAATGTAGGGTCAGACAGGCCAGTAGTGGCCTGGAATTCAGTTTCCTCTCTTTCTGCTGTCATTCTGAGAACACGGCTGCCAGGCTCAGAACATGGTTGCGCCTTAGAATGTGGCTCCTGGTCCATCTTGTAAAGAATGCTTTTATAGTCATCATACTTGGACAATACATATAATGTCTCCTTCTTGGGCAAAGGGTAGGCAGGCTTACTGACTGTTATAAGTTTCAGGCTCCATAAGCACAAATGTTTCCTGGCCCTCTTCTCAGAGCCCTGTTGAAGGGCTTAGAATTGGCTCTTTAACAAATAGGAAAATGCGGATATTCTGACTACTGCTGTTGCTGTGAGAAATAAAATCCTTTAACTCTGACCCATGAATCTCATATCTTCTGCTAGCTTCTAAGGGACTGTGGTGTGCCAATTTATTTGCTTGATTGTAGGAAGTATAAGATTGTGGAAACGTTGCAGTTCTTCATAGTATCACACCATTTCTTCTAATTTCCCTTAGTTCAATTTAGGCAAATAAGTATAGCTAGAACCAAGGGAGCCTGAGGAATGTTATTATTTAGCTTAGCAGTAAAGTTGGTGTATTACTTTTTTTAATGTTTTTATTTATTTTTGATAGCGCGCACATGCACATGAGTGGGGGAGGGGCAGAGAGAGGGAGACACAGAATGGGAAGCAGGCTCCAGGCCTGGAGCTGTCAGCACAGAGCCCACCAGTGGGCTCTAACCAGGGACTGCAAGATCATGACCTGAGCCGAAATCGGACGCTGAACTGACTGAGCCACCCAGGCGCCCCAAAATAGGTGTATTACTACCAGGAGGATGGCATACCAGATTTCATTATAGGACACAAATACTGACTGCCAGAGCCTAAAAAACAGTCATTCACAATTTATTATTATGTGGAAAAAAACATAAAACTATACTAAAAAACAGAAATCTTCACAGATTAAATAATTTATAATAAATTTTTATAGAGATGATCTCTGGGTAATGAGGGTGCACTAGTTTGCTAGGGCTGCTATAGCAAGGTACCACAACGATAGCACAGTAGATGCAATAATAGCAATAGCCACAACAGGTGGCTTCAACAGCGGAAATTTATTGTCTCATAGTTGTGGAGGCTTGAAGTCCAAGATCAAGGTATTAGTAGGATTGGTTCCTTCTGAGCGTTATGAGGGAACAATCTGTTCAACCCTCTTGCCGTGGCTTGTAGATCGCCATTTACTTCCTTTGCCAGTTCACATTGTGTTCTCACCGTTTGCATGCCTCTGTGTCCACAATTAAAGGACACACCCTGAGGTACTGGCAATTAGGACTTCAATATTTGACTTTTTAAGAGACACAACTCAATCCATAACAGAAGATACGGATGACATATTTTATTTTTATTTATTTCCAAGTATTCTATTGCCTTTTTATTATTTTGGTAATTTAAAAAGGATACTTTTTAATGTTTATTTTTGAGAGAGAAAGATGGAGTGTGAGCAGGGAAGGGGCAGAGAGAGAGGGAGGCACAGAATCCGAAGCAGGCTGTAGGCTCTGAGCTTCCAGCACAGAGCCCAACGTGGGGCTTGAACTCACAAACTGCAAGATTATGGCCCTGAGCCAAAGTCGGACACTTAACTGAGCAACCTAGGCACCTGAAAAGGATACATTTTTTTAAACAAAAGTTCACAGTGTCTTTCATTATATTTATCTTGTGAATAGTCTCAAACTGTGTTTAATGCTACCCACATATTTTTAATCTTCAGTGAAAAATGTTTAGTAGCCGAATCAATAGGTAACTACCTCCAGATGCCCCACAATAGGTTTTACACCTGTCTTCCAGAGTACTTGAATTTTTGTTTTCTTTTGCTTTGTCTCCTTGCTTAAATCCTCAAGGTTCCATATATTCACAGCTTATTGCATATATATTAGTCTTTGGCCTTATATCCTTCAATAGGAGTGTCTTTAAGTCTAAAACCATGAAATATATTTTAAACAATGCAGTATATTTCTGACTTCAGTGCTGAATTGGTGGGAAATCATATCAACTGTGCTTCATTCCCACTGATATAGAGACGTTGAGTGGGAGTTTGTGAGTGATGACTGTTCAAGTAGAATGTGAAGGTAATTGTAACAGTTTGACATGCAAGAACAGAGTAACTGCTTCAAGCATGAGGACATAGGGAACAAACCAAGATAAAAGGAAGACTTGGAAACAAAGACTACATTCTGAACCAGTTCTTTCCAAGTACTTTACTCTGGAAGAGAACTTGTTAATGAATAACCACTATTGAATAGCTGCCATGAAAGCAAACAGAGAGCTATTCTACTATTAGTTACATTTTCATGCAAACGTTACTCATTTGTGCCTGAAAACTCAAATAATCCATATCACCCAGAAGTATATGGTGGAGAGGAATGCTTAGGTAAAGAGCTTAAACCAAAAGATGAGGCAGGAAACAGGAATAATGAAGAAAGAGAAGTTTACCACAAATGAAGGAGTTGAAAGCCAAGAAAAAGAAAGGAATGGAGGAGAGGCAAGCCCACAGTTGATGTGGGGAGATGTGTGGCTCATTTTACTAAGCCCCAGAATAAAACTTGAGAGCTAATATGTTAGTCAAGGTCATAGAAAGATAGATCATTATTTTCTTAAAGTACTATTCTCATGTAGCAATTTTTGCTGTTGTTTTAAAATCCTGGTTACCATAAAATACTAGAACTTTAGAGGAGCAATATTTCTCTTTGTTTAACATCAACAATGTGTGGGTAACTTAAACATCTATGATTTTCGATCTCATTTTAACAGCTTAATACTATATTTATTGTTCCATTCCTGATTCTTTTTTTTTTAGAAACACATCTTCATTCTTTATTTTTCAGTAGAGCATCTCTCATAAGTCAAATTTATTTTCTTATTTTCCAAACAATACCTGTTTCTTTTCTGCTTCTTCCAATATCTTCTAATCACAACCACCACCATCCTCCTGCGACAGACCCAGAAAAATCCCAGCACTCCACAAGACATGTCATTTTAGTTAATGATATGTTGGACAAATAAGTTATAGTTAACAGTGACATTTACTAAAAGTTAATATTGTTATTTCATTTTTTTTTTCATTTATTGGGTTTCACAATAATGAATGATTCCATATCAGTTCCCTGATGGCTCCTCTCAAATTTCAAAGAAACATGTCCCATAGAATTTTTAGCCTCAGGGATTCATGTGTGGAACTACATACTATTTATATTAAAATATTGAGCAAATTGGATGTTATATAAGCATGGCTTCACTTCCTATTGGCTTCTAAGAAATACAGCTCATAAAGAGTCTGAATGCATCCTTTATAGGCTAATCTAAGTGTCAGTTTGAAGACATGGTTCAATCTTAATAACTCAAGCAGGAGGAATTTATCATTTCTTAGCCTTGAAACAAGTGCATCTGAGAAAATAAAACATTTTTAATCAGGCATCATGAATAATAATTTCTTGAATGAAATGCTATAATCACGGGGGGAAAAAGAAAAAAAAAGTGACAATTAAAAAATAATTAAAGACATAGAAATGTTCTGATGTGATAGAAACTGTTAGGTAACATACTACTTTTACTTTTTCCTACCCCAACTTCTCCCCTGTTGATTTCAACAAAAGAACATCTTGCATATATGATACCCAGAGCAGATAATTTTTAATATCCCTTATATTTATATAAAAAAATTATATTGGTAATCATCTTGCAACGAATGCTTAATAATGATCATTATTTTAAATCACTCTTTAAAATCAACAATTTAAAGAAAAAAACAAATTTTAAAGATTTATAATCGATAAAATTTTTATTGTTTGAAATATGTACTTTACTGCCACCCCGAGTACACATTATACCTTTCATGTTCATAGTTTATTACATTTTAAATATTTTAAATAAAAGTAAAACCATTTATATTTAATGTGACCACTTCATTTGCTAGGACTGTTTTTAAATGTTTTTCAGATCTGTTCAATGTTAAAAACACAGACATAAAACATCTTTCTTTTCAACCATGAAAAAATGATCTACAGAATTTATATTAAGTTAGTTGCAAAAATAGATCAGAGGATGCTAATCCATGAGAAACGTGTCTCCTCCCCTTATTTTTCCCTTTCTTTAAAACCAAGAGATGCGTGTAATTTAACCATGCTTGCTTTGGGTAACAACCAGCATGGGGTTGAAATGCATTGAGTCTGCTTTCTAAGGAAGTACAATACTTCACATTTTTAATGCATCACTGAACAGAGGTCAAATAGAGTAGTTCTAACATAATACAACACATCAAACTACCCACAATAAAGTAACTCTATATACCCTGTGAATATTTCTCCCACATTAACAAGTGGGTCATCAATCTCTTAGCCATCTTAAGCCCAGCTGTAAATTTATGGTAGTATGTTTCCCAACATGTTCCCACTCAGATTTCATGATTGTCTCTAACATATGATCAATGGGGGAAAATATATGTATTTATTTTTGATTGCCAGATTAACCTAAAATGATTATTATTATTCCCTACTGATAATTTTGGGCATTACCTAAACTATCAAAAATAGTAAGTGTTCATCCAACAAAAGAATTATATAATTACCCATCTGATTTCTCTTTTAAATTTCTTTGTAGCTAACTAAATTAGCACGTAGGACCATCACCTTGAAGAGAAATCATTAATGTCAGATAGTAGAGTTTAGGTAATTCCTAAATTACAAATTTTAAAATGCATAAGAGTAAATAAGATAATTGGAAATTCTATAACTATGAAGATAAACATTTCACTTAATGTAGATTATAAATAACCTAAATGTAAATATACTAACTTTAAGGAAGTTAGTATATTTTTATTCCTTTTCAGTACTTGTTTGTAGATGTTTTGAGTGTGTGTATATATCTATATCTATGTCTCATTTCTCTCTGTATATAACTTTTAGATCGATCTATCTATCTATCTATCTATCTATAATTTTAAGTAACAAAGAGCAACAGTAATATCACATTTCAACCATAAGGGAAAAAATTGGAAGAGTCTGTGGCTTATTTGGACAATTCTTTGTCATATGGTTATATGATCATATTATTATACAGCAAAGCAGAGTTCTGGCTTAGAACATTTTTATCCTCTTGTCCTACAAGTAAGAAATCTAAGCATTTATCAAATGCACATATATTTATTTTAAAAATACATCCACTAAGTATTCATTTAAATCACATTTGAGCATTCTGCATGTTGCAGGGATATGAAATAAGTAAGGTTAAGTTTCCTGGTTTGAAAAGGTTGTAGTCTAGTGAGAAAAAATATTTATTATTGGACACGGTGTTTTGTTTCTGTTTTTAGATAACATGATTAGGAAGTGTGCAATTCAGACATCTTCAAAACTCAGATTCTTTACCAATGAAGTATATAGTTCAAATTATTTTGACACATGTTCTTCTAAAGATTCATGATGGAGACCTGACCTGTGCCACTACAAATAATAGAAGTGATGCTTTCTCTTGGAAACAAGAGTCCTCTTTCAGAGCAGGTGACCCATCTTCCATGGCTGTCTAGGCTGGGAGCTGGGAATCAAAAGTGAATAAGCAGAGTACAGAGCCTGAGGTTGCTTTTTTAAGATAAAGTTACAAATTCATTTTTCATAGAGGATAGAATGGGGCATATTGCTTTGGTAAAAAAAATATATATATATGATATATATGATATTTTTCATATATACATATATGTATATGTGGTTCTGGAAATATAAATTTGCATTCTCAAATTGATTATCATCTCATACTGTTTTTAAAGGCAGAATGGGAATTCTTTCTAAGAATATTCAGTAACTAGCAACTGCAAAATGATAGGGCTTCAGTTTTTGAAAAAGATATTAATAAAATATCTTGGAGAAAGAATTACCAAGTTCTAATTTAGTATAAAACTAATTATATAGGAAAAAGATACTTTTTGAAAAGATGGAAATGAGTTGAATGTTTGGTAGTGGGGTATCAGTTAAATCATTCTATATCTCTACTCTATCATCTGTCTATACTAGATCATTTAAATGGGGTTTTATGTACAAACTTGCTGCAATGGAAAAGTATTGATGACCCAATCAGTGGGAAAAGAAGACATTGATGGGGTTCATGAAAGTGCACCAACATATGGCACAAAAATTATGAAGTATGATATATGTAACAATATCAAACCTATTATTTTTTGATGAAAATGTATTAAAATTTTAATATAGTAACGTCTTTCAAATCTTCTACTTTAAAAAATTAATATAAAAGTATGTACAATATAAATATTGTCATTTATAATATAAATAACTGAATTTCATAGTGTATTTATAATCCGTCAGGCAATACTCTAAGTATGTTATTGTATATTAACTCACAACAAGCCTCTGATATAGAGACTATTATCATTTCCAGTCTATAGATGAGGATACTGTTGTTCAGAGAGGTTAGATGAGCCCTGTGTCCAAGGTCACAGGGCTAATAAGTGGCAGAGCTGGAATTTGAACCCAGTTGTCATTGCTCCAGAATCTATTAAGTCAATATGTCATTAAGAAATATAATCATTTAAATAAATACATAAAATTTTTTGCTTCTGCCAGTTTAAAAAAAAATATTTATGTGCTTTTTAAAATCATTTGAAAACTTACATACAATGAATTTCTTTTTTTGTTTGTTTTGTTAAACAATTCTTTGAGTTTTAACATATTTACAGATTGGTATAACCACCACTAAAGACAGGATACAGGACAATTATGTTAGCTCCCAAAATTACCTCTTTTTTTTTTTAAATTTTTTTTTTTTTTTCAACGTTTATTTTTATTTTTGGGACAGAGAGAGACAGAGCATGAACGGGGGAGGGGCAGAGAGAGAGGGAGACACAGAATCGGAAACAGGCTCCAGGCTCTGAGCCATCAGCCCAGAGCCCGACGCGGGGCTCGAGCTCACGGACCGCGAGATCATGACCTGGCTGAAGTCGGACGCTTAACCGACTGCGCCACCCAGGCGCCCCCCAAAATTACCTCTTGATGTCCTTCATTGTCAGACACTCCCCTGATTTCCTGGAAACTACTGATTTCTCTCTATTCCTAGAGTTTTTCTTTAAAAGGACATCCTATAAAAGCATCATACGTACTGTAATCTTTTGAGGTTGGTATCTTTTCACTTAGCATAATGCATTTGAGATTTATTCATGTTGTTTCATGTATCAGTAGTTTATTTTCTTTTATTGCTAAGTAGTATTCTATTGTATGGATGTATCACAGGTTGCTTATCCATTCACCAATTGTAAGGTATTTGGGTTGTTTTCTGTTTGGGGACGATTATGAATAATAGTGCTATTTGTTTGCAGGTTTTTGCATAGCAAACCTTTTCCTTTTTCTAGGACAATATTTGTTAGCCTCCAAACTATTGATACTTCATACTGTACAGTTTTTTTTATTACAGGGGACTGTCCTGGGCATTGTAGGATGTTTTGTAGTATCCCTGGCCTCTAGCAACTAGATGCTAGTAGCATCCATGGATGTAACAAGCAAAAATATCCCAACATTTTAACAAATATCTCCTGGGTGAAAAAATCACCCACCAATAAGAACCTTTATTCTAAAATACCTGGATTTCTGGATCACATGAGTCTATGTTTAACTTGATGAAAAATGACACTTTACTACAGGGTGGTTGTATTAATTTGTAGTCTCATCAGCAAAATGCATCCTCAGTAGCACATGCCATTGTTAACTTTTATTTTTTAATTTTTTGCTTGTTTGGCTTTTTTTTTTAATTTTAGTTCTAATAGGTATGTAGTAGTACCTGAATACTTTTTAATTTTTAACTCTTATTATTAATAACTAATGTTATTGGACATCTTTTCCATGTACATACTTGTCATCTGCATATATTCTTTGTAAAGAATATGTTTAGATCTTTCACCTACTCAAATTCCCTTATCAGATATTTGATTTGGAAATTTTTGTGCAGTATATGTCTAGTTTTTAAGTATTTTGGAGGGAAAATATATTAAATATTGATTAATTCTACTTTAGCAGTTGTTTCTTTTACAAATCATGCTTTTGGTGTCTTAAATAGGAATTCTTTTTTAATGTATTTTTTTTTTTTTAATTTTTTTTTTCCAACGTTTATTTATTTTTGGGACAGAGAGAGACAGAGCATGAACGGGCGAGGGGCAGAGAGAGAGGGAGACACAGAATCGGAAACAGGCTCCAGGCTCTGAGCCATCAGCCCAGAGCCCGACGCGGGGCTCGAACTCAGGGACCGCGAGATCGTGACCTGGCTGAAGTCGGACGCCCAACCGACTGCGCCACCCAGGCGCCCCTTAAATAGGAATTCTTTGCATAATCCAAGGTTATAAAGATTTCTACTGTATTTTTACAAAATTTTATAGTTTTTGATCCATTTTGAAATGATGTTTTTGTACTGAATGAGATACAATTAGAAGTTCTTTGGTTTTGAATTATTCATAATCAGTGGTCCAATTGTTCCAGCAACATTTATTTAAAAAAAAAATCTTTCTCCATTGAATTATATATACACCTTGGTAAAAAACAATTGGTCTATTTGCATGGGTCTAATTCAGCATTATCTGTTCTGTCTCTTCCATCTATGTTGATCTTTTTATTAATGACACAGTCTTTTAATCACTGTAGGTCAGTAGTCAGTCTTAAAATGTGTGGTAATATTGTACCTCCAACTTTGCTCTTTTATTGGCAAATTGCTTGGGCATTTTTTTTTCTTTTTTTAAATATTTATTTTTGAGAGAGACAGTGAGTGGGGGAGGGGCCAAGAGAGAAGGGGACAGGGAATCGGAAGCAGGCTCCGTGCTGACAGCAGAGAGCCTGTTGTGGGGCTTGAACTCTCAAACCATAAGATCATGACCTGAGCCAAAGTTGGAAGCATGACTGACTGAGCCACCCAAGCACTCCTGGTTGGAGATTTCTTGTACATTTCTCTTTCCATTAGAACTAACTTGATAATACCTACAAAATATCTGTTAAGATTTTAATTGGGAGGCATGAAATCTATAGATTAATTTAGGGAGAACTGACACTTTTTTTTTCCTTCACTTTATCAGTCTATAGCAACTAATATGATATAGAGTAGGAGTATAAAGAACAGATATAAACATTCAGTTTTTCACCATAAGATTAAGTATGGTGATAGGTTTAAGTTTTTGGTAGATGGACTTTATCAGGTTTGGAGAGTTTTTATTTACACTTGTTTTTTTTATCATAAATAGATATTGAATTTTATCAGTCTCTATTGTTTTATCTGTTAATATGGTGATGTAAATAGGTCTATTTATTTTGCAACGTTTATTTATTTTTGGGACAGAGAGAGACAGAGCATGAACGGGGGGAGGGGCAGAGAGAGAGGGAGACACAGAATCGGAAACAGGCTCCAGGCTCTGAGCCATCAGCCCAGAGCCTGACGCGGGGCTCGAACTCACTGACCGCGAGATCGTGATCTGGCTGAAGTCGGATGCTTAACCGACTGCGCCACCCAGGCGCCCCAGGTCTATTTATTTTTGAATGTGGAAGCAAGCTTGCATTCCTGAGACAAACTCCACATGATCAGGATGTTTCATCCATTCTATATATTGCTAATTAATTTGGCTAATATTTTGTTAAAGATTTTCGTGTTCATGAAGGATATTGGACTGCCCTGTTTTCTTTTATTGTCTTTATCTAGTTTTGCTACTAAAGTAATGGTACTTCATAAAATGATTTGGGAAATATTTTTTTTTGGTTCTTTTTTCTGGAAGAAATTTTGTAGCTTTGGTGATATTTTATAATTATTGGTAGAATTTACTTATAAACCATCTAAACATGGGATTTATTTTTATTTTGACGTTTTCAGAAGGTTTTTAATGATGAATTCAATTTCTTGTAATTTACATCTTTCAAGGAATTGATCCAATTCATAGAATTTGTTGCATGTGTGTTCATAGAGGGGTTTATAGCATTGTCTTAGTGTCTTCTTCCTTTTATTTCTGACGATGCTAAATGAGTCATCAATTTTTAAATCCTTCATTTTGATTAAGAGGTCTATCATTTTTATTGATCTTTTTAGTCAGGCAGCTTTTGGTTTAATAGATTTTCTCTATGATTCTCGGTGTTCAGTTAATCAATTTCTGTTATTTCCTATTGCATTTTTTTCTCTTCTAGTTTATTGAGTTAGAAGCTTAAGTTATTGATGTTCTTCCCTCTTTCTAGCATACACATTTACAGTATGTGCTGCTTTATCTAAAACACTCATTTTTGATATGCTATATTTTCATTTTTATTCACTTCGAATTAAAAAAATATCCTTGGGGCGCCTGGGTGGCGCAGTCGGTTAAGCGTCCGACTTCAGCCAGGTCACGATCTCGCAGTCCATGAGTTCGAGCCCCGCGTCGGGCTCTGGGCTGATGGCTCAGAGCCTGGAGCCCGTTTCCGATTCTGTGTCTCCCTCTCTCTCTGCCCCTCCCCCGTTCATGCTCTGTCTCTCTCTGTCCCAAAAATAAATAAACGTTGAAAAAAAAAATTAAAAAAAAATAAAATAAAAAATAAAAAAATATCCTTATGACATTCTTTGACCTGGGTATTGTTTAGAAGTATATGGTTTGTTAACAAAATACTTGATTTTAGCAAACATTTCTTTTAATTTTGTTTTTATTTTTATTATGTATGTTCCAAGAATTTACTTTTTATTTTTTAAATTTATAAGTGTATTTTATAACCAAGAATATGGTCTATCTTGGTAAATGTTGATGTCTACTTGAAAAGAATGTGTATTTTAACTGATTTTGGGTAGAATGTTCTACAAATAACAGGATGACTGATGATGTTCTTCAGAACTTGTAAATTTTTACTGTTTTTTTTTTTTTTTTGTCTACCTGTTTTATCAATTACTGAGAAATGAGTGTTGAACTCTCTAACTGAAGTTGTAGATTCATCTGTTTCTCCTTTTAGAATCATCAGTTATTGCTTGATGTATTTTGAAATTCTGTTACTACGTGTAGGCACAGCATTATTAGATCTCTGTGATGAATTGACATTTTTATCATTACATAATATCCTTCTTTATTTCTACTAATTTTCCTTTTTTCTGAAGTCACTATTTCCAGATATCAATATAGTGACCCCAGGCATCTTTTTATTAGTGTTTGTGTGATACGGCTTTTTCCATTGTTTTTCTTTCAGCCTCCTTAATCATTCTATTTCAAGTTCTTATATGAAATTCTTATGTATATCAGCATATATTTTGGTCTTTTAAAATAATTCAGTATCAGAATGTCTTTTAATAAAGTGTATTAGACCACTTACATTTAATGTAGTCACTGATACAGTTGGATGCAGGTCCACCATTTTATTATTAGTTTTATGTCCATACCATCTTTTAATTTTTTTCTTCCTATCTCCTTTTGATTATTTGAATTACTATTTCATATAATTTATCTATTGAATTTTTCACTCCATTTCCTCTGTAGTTTTTATGTATTGCTGTGGTGGATTGCAAATATAATTGCTTAACTTTTACATTCTACTTAAAGATAAATATTTACTTTAAGTAAACTACACCCTTCAACCATATGGGTACCTTTACCAATCTCTTTTTATGCTTCAGTTGTGATATATATTACATCTACATAACATTTTAGGTATAAAGCTACTGGAGACCCTTTGGGAAAGCTTTCTGCACTCTTAAAAAGAACCAACAGGTCCCGATTTTGTTGTCTTTAATGGTGCCTGGAAATATTCTTAGACTATGAAAATAATTGCCCAAGAGAACAAGATGCTGACAGTGGTGGAAAAGAAGAACGTAAGGGTAGGGAATCTGTCTTTTTAACAATGAGGATATCCTTCCCAGATAATCTTCAGCATACTTGATTTTATAACTTATTAGCAGAATTAGGACACAATCATTTCCAAAAGTAATCATCTATAACCCTCATTCTTGTAAATTATCATATCTTGCATACTCTCCAGTTCCATATTCTTAAGGAAAATTACTAATGATCTTAATGATTGTCACTCTTAAGAATTTTGAATCCTAAAATATCCTACATTCTGAGAACTTAGCTAAAATCAAGGATATATGGTCAGTCAGTAGGCAAACTATCAGGTTGACACTGACCAATGTAATTATTAACATTATCAGAAAAGTGGAATTTGGTAGAGTGAAACTGTTGTTAGAAATGGAAGAACAGGCTCAAAAACTTCTCTTCTGGAAGATATATAGAGAGAGGGTGGGGAGAGGGAGAGAGAGAAATAAAATAATTTTGTTTGACTCCTATATTTGAAGAAGATTGGATATGTAACTATAGTTCTTTGGTATTAAGAAGAGTATCACATCAGTGTGTGAAACATTGTTTATTTGACACTCATTGCCAGTGCAGTCATAGTTTCAAGTTATTTTTTAAGTATTTAGTTATTTATTTCTAATAATCTTCAAGGATCATTCTATTACACTCACAAACAGGTCCTGTCAAACTACAGCAGCGAACCCAACCCCAACCTGTTTTTGTTAACAAAATAACTGTTCAAATACAGCCATACCCGTTCATGTCCCAATTACCTATGGATACTTTCTCACTACGTTGGTAGTTGAGTGGTTGAAATAAAGTTAAGTAGTTGCAATGGAGACTAAATGGCCCACAAAACCTAGAATATTTATTGTCTGGCCCTTTATAGAAAAAGTTTGCTGACCCCTGACCCAGAGTACCAAGTAGCCATTTTCTTGTGTCTTGTCTTGTACCTTATACTTACTTTACCTTATTAAATATCACTAAATGTGATACTTCCATATGGATATCACCCCTGTGGCTATACTCAATTAAAATTCTCAATTCAAGGGGACCTGTGTGGCTCAGTTAGTTAAGTGTCTGACTCTTGATTTTGGCTCAGGTCATGCTCTCACAGTTGTGAGATTGAGCCCCACATTGAGCCCCGCGTCAGGCTCCACAGTAAGGGTGGTGCCTGCTTGAGATTCTCTCTCCTCTCTGACCCTCTCCCCTACCCTCTTTCTCAAAAAACAAAATTAAATTCCCAATTCAGATATAAATGTTGTTTGTAGCTCTGGAAGCCACTAAAATAGAGGCCTTTGGAGTTTCATATTTATAGCCACTGCTGTCAGGATGCCAGATATCTCTGGTTGTCCCTGGCAAGGATATCCATGGTCCCCTGAAGTCCTTGATATGACAGAGCTGGGAGGTGCTCTTGTATGCAGTAAATGTGCATAGCCATGCCAAGTTCCATGTATAAGCAGAAAATATTCAAATCTCTCATTTTAGTGCCATAGTTTGAAAATGACTACTTTTGTTGTCCAATATCTTCAAAATCGTAATGAAACAGTTTATTGTCCTATTCGAATTTTTATTTGTTTTCTTTGGACAGTATCTTTAGGATTTGTTCATGAGTTCATTGGTTAGCGCAGAAAATAGATGTAAGTGATCATCATTATATTGGGCTCAAAATTACCTTTCTTTTCAGGAAACTGAGACTTCTAATTTGCACCTTTTGTGTCTTTCTCTATCTCCTTTTTAAAAATGGTTTCTACCAGAAAGCCACTTGTGCGTTTAGGTAAATAAACTGCTGTTAGGTCATCTTCACCAAGCTTTGAAAGAGTTGTCTGTATATGTCTGCATTTCAGCTGGGCATTACCTAAGCTAATGGTGAATCCTTTAACCATGAATCCTCTACTTCATTGAATCCTTACAACAACTCTGGAGGAAGGTAATGCTCACCCTACCATGTGCATAAGAAAATTTAATAATTAGGTTATATGAATGGTTCATGTTTAAGCAGCATAAGGTCAGTGAAAAGCAGACTCCTACTATGTATTCTTGCCACCAGACCAGTGCCAACATCTGGAATAAATATACATTTCTTTTTATATTTAGTAGTAATCTTTAGTTCTATATCTAAACATTAAAATTAGTGGGGAAAAACTGAAAAGTAGCTTAAAAATTGAGCAAACATCAGAAAAGGACAGCTTTGGAATTGGAAAGGAGCAGTTTGGGGATTTACCCTTTTGTGACTTAGCATATTAATTGGCTGATTTATGTGTCAGTGATTCAGATTTTGTTTCTTAAGCACCATCTGGCTAGATCTCTTTCCTTTCCCCTGAAGACTTTTTGAATCAATCAAGTCCTAAATGCTTAGTTCCACAATAACATAGCTTTCCCCAAACCAATGCCTTGATCTATTACATGAAACCATTGAATTTCAGCCATTTAGAGTACTTGCAATGGGCAGAAGAAAAAACAAAACACAATGACAAACATGTTCTAGTCTTCAAATATGGTATGCTTCCATACTGAGGGGACCACAGAAGGGCTGAAACAGGCAGGCCATCAGACTATGAGTATTTTGTCACTCTCCATAGAAAATTAGACTTGGGAGTGGTCACATATTTATTTTATGGTTAAAGATCTCTCATCTGTTGATCTAAATTTTTAAAATTATGAGCAAATAGGAAAATAGCCTGCCAAGTTAGTAATGTTTTGAAATGGTATTTAAGAATATCATTTATAAAAGCTGTAATATTCATATAAAACAAAAATAGAATATATAATTACTTAGAATTTCATTGTAAATACCTTATAAAGGTTCAGAAATTAATAAAGTTTACATTTCCCTTCTGTTAATACCACATGAAACTAAATGAGAATGTATTAACCAGACTGATAATTTTTATTTTGTTTTAAAAGCCTGAACATAAGATATTAAGCATTTTCTGTATTCTCAGAAAGTACATGAAAAATATGAACCATGCTTTTTTTATAGTCTGTGATTTTATCCACAAGCTGGTAGCTTGGTTTGTAACATACTGTTTCCTAATCTGATCTGTGTTATTTATGTTTCTGCTTTGACACATTTGTTGTTTGTTTGTTTGTTTGTTTCTTTCTTTCTTTCTTTCTTTCTTTCTTTCTTTCTTTCTTTCTTTGGTTTTAGGAAAAAACAAGATTGTTTCATTTGTAGAGTCAAGAGTCATTTGTTCCTAATTACAGGGCTCAACCTGCAAATTGCATTCATCTCTTGATATAGAAATAACACCATGCCACTTCCCCTGGGATATTTAATGCAGACAGAAGTTTTCCTATACAACCCTTATCTATGTGTCTGCCATCAATTACCTTTTTTTCCCTCTTTTAAAATGATCTGTAAACTCCTCTTATCCAGAATATTTGAGAAATGAGGTCTTAACTTAGGTCTCTGATTTTTCTTTTCATATCTGCTTTAGTAATTCAAAATGCTACTGTGAGGAATCTCTGATAATGATAATGGAAAAAAAAAAAAACAGAAGATTTTATTTGGAAAGTGTATGAGTCTGATATTAGAGGCTTGTATTATGGACTTCTTCATATAAATATCCCTGAAGAAGTCATCTAATGTCTCGCTTTCAATTCCACACTGGGCAACAATAGTGTAGATTTGTTACCATGCATAACAGAACTTCCCTCTAACACTTGTCTTGTGTCTAGTTTCCTCCCTTAATTAAGTGGCTTATGTTACTGTATAAAGATATTATACTGAGAGTTGGTCTACAGTCTGAGCTCATCCAGAGCAGATGGTTCTGGATACAAAGTTACAATTAGTAATTATTTTAAAATAAATACATTAATAAATAAGGAAACCCTTGAGTATTACTTTCAAAGTTCAGTTATCTCTTATTACCTGGGCATCATTTGTTAACGATTGTACAATTTTAATTTTCTGAAGCTAATAAAATGGATAGTCTGCAAGCAGACTTACTTTTTTTTTTTTTAATCAGAGACTTTTCTCAAGCACATTCAATGATTAGCATAGACCTCATAGACCTGTCTTTTGAGACATAGTATTCAACCAGGTCTAAATGAATTTACCCAAGAGCTGGTATTTTATTTACTAAATTATCTGATACATTGTGAATACTCTAGATTGAATGCTCAACTGTCAAGTTGTATCAAGATATCATACCATTATCCCATAAGATAACGGACTATCAGAATATGGCGGCATTATTTTTGAATACTGCACAAAAGTCAATAGGCTGTACACTTTACTTTTCAGACTACTAACTTTTAATATGGAAATAATAAATTTATCTGCTTGAAGGCTAGAAGTTAACACAAATGATCTTCGGTAGTTTATTTTGTTTGAAATACCTCTGGTTCTTTATTTTAGCTAAAGTATTTTGTTTTTTAAAACATGAAGGTGTGGTACAAAGTGATAAAATAGTACATATTTTTTCCTTCTGAGTCACTATATGAAAACATGGGAAGACTCCTACTTAAAGTCTTAATTTCATTTAAAAATAAAGACAGAGAAGTATTTATTGTTTATCACTGAAAAATTACTTTAAACCCGTGTCTTAGATTGAGGGGATATTTTCTTTCAAATGTCTGGAGCAGAGGGTAAGAAAACTATTCTCACGATAACTTACTTAAAGTTTATTAAACTCAATTGCCATTTATAGTAAAAAAAAAGATTATTAAAGTATGTATCAAAGAGTTTAAAAATACATTTCAATTCTATATTATTGGTTGTAAGTTAAGAGAGATCAAGACCCAGGGAAAGTGAGAAAATTGGTAGAGCCGAATAGTAGTGAAATAAATGTAAAGGAGCAGGAAGAGAAACAGATAAATTCATTAGAAATGAATCTTAATGGACTAAAGTCGCTCATCACAATTGTTTCACTGCTGTCAGCATTGTCAGATTACCATCACCTCTTATCTATGTTCCTTCAGGGATAAAAAGATAATACTATTCAGGGCACAGTAGATATTGGGAGTAATGGATTCTCAAATATTTAATTCTTCATCCTTAAGAATATAACTCTGATGACAGACGCTAACTAGACTTACTGTGGTAACTGTTTCACAATATATACAAATGTCAAATCATTATGTTTTACGCTTGAAACTAATGTTATATGTCAATTATACTTCAAGAATACACCTCCACAACATACACTGAAGGGAGAAATAGGGTGAACTTTTTTTTGAGGAAATGGATAGGAAAAATCAAGCCTAGGATTGTATTGGTCCCCAAGGCTTAAGTCTTTTTTACTTATCATATATGAGTGCCAAATCCAGAATAAATTTTCATGTTAACAAAGAAAATTCAGAAATCACCACCGTTTTATAACACAAAAATATATAATGGATATACGGAAGTTAGCAGATTTAATAGATACATAATAATAACAGTCACGAACATATTCTGAATATGTACTATGTACCAAAACTCATGTTTAGTGCATATAAATATAAATAGATATATATCTTTGATCGTCACAAAAACTCAGTGAACTAGTATTGTTACTCTCTTTTACAAAGGAGAAAACAGGTTAAGTGATATTCTTGACCAAGTTTCAGATAATAAATAGGAGATATAGATACAAATTCATATCTATTTGACACTGTCTTTTCCATGGAATATTTTCTACCATACTTTTCTTATTCAGCAGTTAAAATGGCTGTTAGTTCAATAAGTCTTCCTAATACAGATTGATGAACTTCACTCGTCTTTTGAGGTCACATAAAGTACAGCGTTTGTTAGAAGTCAAAAGCCATCAGATAGTTGTCTACAGAAGACTGGCCAGGTATACTGCCTGCCCTAATTGCACCTTGATCTAGTTGTCAGTTTCTCCTACTTTAGCATTTCTTGAGTGGATGTCTTGTCATCCTCTAAATGTGGAGATGTAAGAGACTGGTAGTATACTCACAACTGTATCTCAAATAGATATAATTCCCAGTACTACAGGCAGAAATTTACAAATTGCAGAACTTATGATTTATTAATTCTTCTTTCAGTCAAGTTGCTTTAGCACAAGATTCTATAACTGCAAAAATGTATAATTTCAAGATTTTGTACAGCATACTTATATCATTCTGATAAACATTGTTATGGTTTTTAAATGAGAAAATACCCTCAACCTTGTCAACTTTAATATTAAAGTTCATGTGCACAAACTGAATACTTCCTTGCTCATATTGTAATATGGCAATATGTAATACGGTAATCAGATCATATCAAACTACTTGTGTATGCCTGTCACTGTTATTCTTACATTATAGCTTCACAACTAATATTGGTTAACCGTATATAAATGGTTAACAATGCTATTCCCAGCGCAAAGTGGAAGCTGAGGAATCAAGTCACCTGCTCAATGACTGAAGCTAGTAAATTGAACTGGAGCAATCTGAATATCTCCAAAACTTAAAAAAAATGCACGAACTTTTAAATCTACCCAAATAAGTTAAACTGTTACATTTAAATATGCTTATATGTAGAGCTTGAAATATCTCTAATTTTAATTAGAACACAGCCAACATATAATCTTTTTTAGTAATATTCTACAACATGAAATAATTATATTGATATTTCAACATCATGAAGATTCTAGAGGAAATACATCTTAATGCTTGAGCTTTATGTTGTCATTCTGAATCTTGCTATATGTTAAAAACTCAGCAAATGAGGAATATATGAAATGGGAGTGTTTACTCTTAAAGAGATCATTGGTAATTTTTACTAAAGGAAAAGATAAAGATTTTAGAGCCTATTAAGAAACCAATTCTGGCAAAACCAGTTATAACTTATTGGTTTTTCTTTTACCCAGTGCCCTTAGAATTTTGCTTTGCATAGAACCATGCTGAAACCAAGTTAAGCAGCAACACAACAATGGAAGGCAGATCCCTGAGACTCTCCTGAGAAGACCAAAAAACTCTCTTTAAAAGGCCATTAAATTTCTAGTTTCTTCAAGTTTTCCTCTGGCCACATTTCTTAACCATTTGTATTACCTATCTACATTTGAACAGGGAAAATATTCTAAACTATCAGAACTCTGTTTCCTATAAATGAGGAAGACTGTTTACCACATGAATAGTTAATATCACAATCCAAAGCCAGAGATGAAAGCTTGACTCTTTTTAACGTGTATATTAAAATTTTTTTTATGTTTATTTATTTTTGAGAGAGAGAGATAGAGTGCGAGCAGGGGAGGGGCAGAGAGAGAGAGAGAGGGATACACAGATCTGAAACAGGCTCCAGGCTCTGAGGTGTGAGCACAGAGCCCGAGGCAGGGCTTGGGCCCATGAACCATGAGATCATGACCTGATCCGAAGTCAGATGCTTCACCGACTGAGCCACCCAGGCACCCCTCTATAGTGTACATTTTAACAAGAGACAGAAATATCTGTGATCTACTTGTAACTTATTTATATGTTGCATGGGTGTTTTGTTTCCTAAACTTATCCTGCATATTGTATAATAATGAAGACTAGAAATGTGCCTCCCTTCCCATCCCTATGACTTGAAATATAAAATGAACTCTCTATATAAAAGTAATACTTCTGTTTGAAAAAAATATAACTTGTATTATTACATTATTAAGCTTGTATTACAGTTTTTTTGTTGTTGTTGTTGTTGTTGTTGTTTTTTACACTCATGGGTAAGCCATCTTAAAAATACTCTAGGCCTGGGGCATCTGGGTGGTTCAGTTGGTTAGGCATCTGACTCTTGATTTCGGCTCAGGTAATGATCTTACAGTTTGTGGGATCAAGCTCCACATCAGGGTTGTGCTGACAGTGCAGAGCCTGCTTGGGATTCTCTCTCTCCCTCTTGGCCTCTTGCACACTCTCAGTCTGTCTCTCTCAACATAAATAAACATTTAAAAGAAAATATTTTGGCTTTGTTTCCTTTCTCATTTTCATACCTGCGTATTATCACACACCAAAATCCTTATGTGGATTTATGGTATTCAAAATGCTCATTTACTCATATACCTAACTTATAATGCATTTGAAATATTTCCATGATTTCACTGACATGTTGGGGATTTCATTTCCACATGAGGATATGTTTTGTGAATCTAGATAGAATTTTTTTTTTAAGACCAATGAAGCACTCTGGTGTCTTATTTATTTTCATATGCCTCCTATTTTTACTGTTAGCTTGTATATTATTGTTTGGGTTCATGATTGGTTCTAGTGGTACCTGATTTTACTTTTAATACTTCAAACAATATAATGTGATTTATAGGAAGGCACAAACTGAGGTAAAGTTGATTAAGGCAGTTCCGGATAAGCTTAACTTCCCTGTGGTCCTTTCATAATCACTAATACCCATGTGTTATCAAACACACTCTTGAATGAATTTTTGGACTGAGATTTACTAAGTTTCTGGGCAAGAATCCATGTCAAATGAAGTGATGCATTCTTCTGTGATGGATTTCTGCATGCATCACTGGTGAAATGCTGGAAGGACCAGTTGAACTGATGGACCATGTTCTTTATGTTCAAGGTAAAAGCTGCTTAGGTTCAGCTCACACTGGAACTCTTGATTTGGCTTGAACTTGTTTGAGCCAAATAGTCCCACACACATACAAGAAACACAAACACTACCAAGGGATTTATTTTCTACAAGAAGCTGTGCACTACCAGCCAAAGAAAACAAACACCAAGGAAAAGGAAGTTCTTATGATGTAACTAGAACTGACTTTCAAAATTCTGTTTCTCCTTTTCCTAGAGAACAATGAAGGCAGTTCAGTGGTCAAAGGTCAATCTATGTCTAAAAGGATTTTCTATGGAATTTCTTGACTTCTCTTTTACCACATGTTTGAACAATAGGGTAAAAATCCCTATTTGTGTGAAACAAAAAGAGTTTCTGCATGAGGTCAGTAATCTGTCTGTTATTCTTTTCCTCCACATTCTTCCCAAGAGGGAGAAAGTCAGAAAAACTACACTGTCTTTGGTCCTGACATTTCTTTTCTTCCTTTGAAATACTCTCACATCTATAACAATATTGATTATAATTTATTACTTTTTTATCAGTTTAATATATATAAATACTAGGTAACTTTAGTCTAAACTAAAATTCATTACTATTTGATGCTAAATTATAACATGAGCAGCTTCTCCTGGGTATACATTTCAGGACTTTGTAGGTCATGATGTCCACAACTCCAGGGAGTACAATATATGTGGACTAGAATGTGAATACCCTTCCAGAAAGTTATGTGACTAATGTAGTAAATTAAATAGCATAACAGAAATGCCATTTTTATAGATAGAAAAAAAGAAAGTATGGGTAAAAGGAAAGAAGGAAGGATGGATGGAAGGAAGGAAGCAAAGGAGGAGGGAGAAAGTAACTTTAAATTTTGTATGTATGCATCAAAGTATTGTTTCCCTCCCCTTAGAATTAAAAACAAAACAAAACAACAACAACAAAAAAAACTTTGCATTCAGATCAGTGTATTATTTTCAGTCTATAACTTCCATGAACTAAATCTAGTTTGAGCCTCAGATCAAATTTTGTGAGGTAATACATAAATTTATCTTAACAAACAGGTTAATTGAAGTAATAAGATATATGCTGTTTGGATGATAGTTTTTTTCTGATAAAATATGTTGATGAGTTAGAGGAAAGTTATTCAGAAACATGCAGATCAAATGTTTTCTTCAAATACACAAGGGTTTAAAGAAATAGAGGTTAGATATTTGGCAAAATACTTGACAAATTTTTTGAAAAGTTATCTGGCTTAAAATATGACTGGGTTCGCCCATCCCTTTAGGAGACCAGCTGTTGATGTGTCATGAAAGGAGGAAAAAAATAAAGGTCAGTTCAGCTGTGTCTGCAAGCAAGCTCGTCAGATGTATACACTTATACTGTAGGAGGTCATTTTATGTGTGTGTGTTGACAGAAAAAAAAAGTGTTCAAACTTCAGTAGCAAAGATATAAACTTATATCAGTAGGAGAGGTATTTACAGAACTTAGCACATTCTTTCCAAAGCATACGATTTTGGAATGGCAACAATGAAGAATTTCATCTCCATGGAGAACCCATTTGTATGCCTTGTGGGGCTGGCAAATGTGCTGAACATGCCACCATGAAATAATTGGCAGTAAGGGTGGGAAAAGAAAAACCTCATTTTAATGGTGAATTTAAATCTCAGGAGTCCAGACTGCTTCCTCCTCAGGGGAAATGCAAACAGTGAGGAACTTGTTGTTGAATAGGAATTTTCAATGACTGTGATCAAAAGCAAGTCTCAGCAATGTTGCCCAACAGGCAGGGCTGGCTGTGGGAATAGACAGCACAGGAGCTGATTGCTTAGGTGGTGAGTTTTGTGAAGCTACTGACTGCTTATCAGTGAACCACCATCATTTATTACTGTCCTGAATGTTAATTCTCAAAAGATTACAACTTAAATCCTTATGAAACAACCTTTTAATTTTCTAGTTAATGTCTTAGCAGTAAACAGAATTCAGAATTGCAGATGAGAGGGAGCTCTTCATAGGAAACTCTTTCCAGCTGACAATTTTGCCAAGATATGGTCAAGATGCAGGATGGTAGGTAGAGCCAGTGATACGCTTGCTCTCTACTCTTAGAGCAAGTGGAACTTCAACAATAGTCCGTGTTTTACTCAGAGAAACTTGGTGGTGAAAGCAGAGTCAAGTGCTGAAGCGTGAAAGGGTAAGGGTCATTAGAAGAAAAGATAATAACAGTATTATGCCTTTTATTTGGAGGTTTACATTCCCCAAAAACTTTCATATGCATTCACAGCTTGATCTTTATAGCAGCCCTAGATTGCTGACTGAATTGAATAACAATGATAATAGTGTCAGCACAAGGTTGTTTATGACTCACTGTCTCCATTAAAATTGTACACTAGTCACTCCTCATCCTTAGAGATTGTTTGTTTGCTTACATCAAGGAGTATGATCATCAATTTGAGCTAAATAAGAATTAGTTTGAGAAATTGTTTCAAACTTCAAAGGAAGATCTAAAGTTGCTCTTCCTTGTATATGCTATACATTCTTCACCCTTGGAGGAATAACTTTTTACACAGCTCCCCAGCCATAGTCCACTTGATGTCTGATTGGTAAGCATATCATATAGATATTCCTAGGTGCAAAAGAGTTTGAGAAACAAGTGTGAAGTTGGATTGGAAATAGTGGGGACAGCCAACCCACAGCGTCTGTCACAGACTCAATTCTGACTTTTACCACTACACTGAGGAGGGCAGTTATGGTCTTGTCTAGACCAGTGGTGACCATCAAGAAGTTTTCAAACCCACCCAACTTCGTGATATGCTGAAATTGTTATTTCTAACACTGTCTTTTGGTCATTCATATTAAAGAATGGAAAAACAAAACAAAAATATAAATAAAATTTAAAAAGTAAAAAAAGAATCTCTATGGCAACCACATAGTTTTTAAACAAGCCCACATATTTCTAGCTGTAATAGGAACAACTAAAGGGACAGAGGCTAAGGACTCATGGAGGATATTAGTTCATGGGAAGGATAGAACCTCACTTCTGGAGCTGGGACAAAAATTCACAGCAAAATGAGGCCTCTAGAAATCCAGAAATAGCTGGAATTGGGCCATATTGGTGCTTCTTCTGACTATCTATTTTGAACTCCTTGAAATCCTCAGAAAAAGAACAGTGTAGACAGCCTTAGGAGATGAAAATATAACTTAAGTAGATAGAATTTGATCTGCTCTGACTGATATTGTTTCCACAATATTCAGGGAAGAGTGCTAAGTAACATAATGAAGTCTTTCTTGCCTAAGCTCTAATGGTAACACTGTGTCATGTCCTTGAGCTTCAGTTTCCTCTCTAGTTTGTTTCAATGATAAAAATATATAATGCAGAGGTGCCAGGGTGACTCAGTTGCTTAAGTGTTTGACTCTTGATCTCCACTCAGGTCATGATCTCAGGGTGGTGAGTTCAAGCCCTGCTTTGGGCTCCACGCTGGCCATGAAGCCTACTTAAAAAAATACACACACACACACACACACACACACACACACACACACACACACACTTTTATAATGTATGTAAAATGTAGAGTCACTCTGACATTTCAAAATACTATTTATATGTTATGAATATTTTAGGAGTGCTATATATAAAATATTATATAATAACTACAAATAATATACTATATATTTTATATAACTATATCTTTATCTCTTTATCTCTATAATCTCCGTTGCTGCTTCTCAATTGTACTGATATAATTAATGGCTTCAAATTCTACAAATACTCTCCTTAACATGTTTCTATAACATAAACACACAGTAATATATGTCAATTTTCTTTTCTTTTTAATTTTTTTGATGTTTATTTATTATTGAGAGAGAGAGAGAGAGAGCACGCACACAGGTAGGGGAGGGACAGAGAGAGAAGGATACACAGAATCTAAAGCAGATTCCAGGCTCTGAGCTGTCAGCACAGAGCCTGACGCGAAGCTCGAACCCATGAACCATGAGATCGTGGCCTGAGCCGAAGTCAGACGCTTAACCTACTGAGCCACCCAGGCACTCCAAATTTTCTTAAAATGCTTAGTAAAACTAGTTTTTTTTTTTTTAAATTTCATTTTAGAGAGTGAGAGAATGCAAGTGGAGGAGAGGGGCAGTGGGAGAGGGAGGGAGTGAGGGTGGGAGAGAGAGACAGAGAGAATGAATCTTAAGCAGGCTCCACATACAGCACAGAGTCCGACACAGGGCTCAATCCCACAATCCTGGGATCAGGACCTGGGCTGAAATCTAGAGTTGGACGCTCAGCCAAGTAAGCCACTCAGGTGCCCTGAAACTAGTTTTATTTTTAATCAGAAACTGATTTTTGAACATTTTATATTGTCTTAATAGGAAATTATAGAAGTGAAGGTTCTTTATCAGTTGCATAGACCAGGAAAAGAGCTTACAAATCTTGCAAAATAATAGTATAACAAAAATCAGTGAGAAAAACAATTCTTATTTTGATAGAAACTGATGAAATTTAAGCTATAATCTTAACACAGATACACTTTGCAATCTTTTTTTTTATTTATATCAGGAATCTGAACATTTGTTCTGTTTGGAAGACAATACTCTCCAGTATGAGTCTTGGTGAGAAGAAATATTAATTATGCAAATAAATAATCCAAGGGAGACAAATACAACCTCTTCCATCTATGACAAACTAGGGCATGAACATGTGTCCTAGACTTGCCCAATCAGGTCCTCATTGGAAACTTTTGATCTTAACTTGTGATACTAAATTGTAGAAACAATTGCAAAACCATTCAGTGGTGTCAGTGGTGTTGATAACAGGATATAGTTTCAAAACCAAACCAAAAGTGATGGTAGCTTTGTGACAATGGCAGTAAGTGCCCAGGGGCAGAAATGTCACCTGTGCTGCTACAGATAGCATTATGCTATTCCTGGGCCTGGCCTTGGCTATAGTCCTACCTCCTGCCTATTGGCTAAAAGATTTTCAAGTCTTTCAATTCTGCAAGCTACCTGATACTGATATATATTATTTTTTCTTTTGTTTGTGAGTATCGGTTTTTATTCCTTAAGACTCCTTCCTGATCCATAGATAGATTCCTATCCGTATATATTTGTTGGCATCTTAATGGCACATATAAAACAATTTTTTACCTTGTTAATGATTATCTCCAATGTACTTTACTTACTGTCTACTTTATGATTATTAAATTATTAGGAAGTTTTTGAATAGAGGATAATGAGATCTGTAATTTTCCAAAGGGGTGTGTTTGTGTGTGTGTGTGTGTGTGTGTGTGTGTGTGTGTGTGTGTGTGTGTGTGTTATTCACTGAATAATCTCAATACTTTGGCAAAATCAAATATAACTATTTAATTATAACATTTGCTTCAAAATAGTTAATATTGACAAATAAGTAATACCGTGACCTTTGGGAAAGAAATGGGGAATCATTTCAACCAAAAATAAATGAAAAGAGCCAGTAGAGATAGACTAGCATTTCCAAGTATTTTTTTATATTACATTACTTAAGAAATGTATCATACTTTGCAGACCTTATGCTTACTTGGAGCATTATTGAAAAATATATAGAACATTATTGAAAAATTCAGATATTTCTAACGATTTCTATATTTTGATTATTTTTTCCTCTTTATTTTTTCCAAAGAAATTCGTATGCAACAGATGATAATTTAACTACTGAGAAATAACTTAATGAAGAAAATAATAAAAAAGTACACAGACAAAAAAAATTTGCACATCAATCTTCAAATGAACCCAATATTCACCTAAAATTAGAAATTTAATATGTTTTCTTAAAATAATTATTTTCAAAATTTCTGATCTTTTGAATATAATAACAAAATTGTTATTTTTGTTCTCTTAAAACATGCTTACCTATTATTTCATTGCCATTTCTTGAATGAAATAATTACTAATTTATCTTTAGAAATCATCTATTATTAAATTACCGGTATCTCCACTTCTTTTCTAGCAGCCAGAATTGACATTTTTTGTTTACATTATAAACAGAATAATATAATTCACAGATCACTTAGCTTTGATGTCAAGCTCATCAACAAGTAAATGCATTTTAATTTAAACCAAGAAAAAAAAAGTCAATGACTACAATGTGAACTCAAATTAAAAATCAGGTGATGCATTTCAGCTATCACCTCTGCACTGATTCTTCATGTTTACTTGGGAGATTTATTTTATTTTTCAGAGTGGGCCATGGTTATTTAATTAAAAAAAATAAATGGTTGAATATAATAGTTTCTAAATTTCCTTTCATTTGGAAATACCATGAATGTGATATATATGTAGCAGAAGATTAGGCAAACAGCTCTTTCTCTTATTTGAAGGATATATATTGGAGTTGATGGTACAGAAGTATATTTAAGAATGTAATCACATGGAAGTAATCCTACTAGAAACCAGCAGTCATTAGTGTGGACAAGCTAGAGTAAACTCATTGTGATGTGAATAGTGAGGAGTGAGAAAAAGTAAGTGGCCAAAGTAAGTTTCTTCCATTCATCTCCTCAACTGTACTGCTGGCTTGGAAGTTTCACAATAAAGGTAATAAAAATAAACAGGTAAGACACCTTTTACCAAGAATAGGCTTTGTTAAAATGCAAATTTAGAACCCTATAGAAGAATTTGGGATTCCTGTCTTTAAAACCTGGCCATTCATTACTGGTTTGTAGTAATTACGTGACTATTTCTGTGAAGATATTATGCATTAGATAAGAATATTATTAGACATTAATTACCAATAATTATAATGCCTGACATTCTAAGGCTAGAAGGGGGTGCACAGATATGAAAGAGGTTAGGTACCTGTTCTCAGGAAAGGTGTAGTGTCAGCTGCACACAGAGAATAATGTGTAGAACACTACAGAGCAATATAATAATGTGGCAAATTACTTCTGAATTCAATATTTGGATTTTTGTCAGCAACTAAAAATCTTCTGGACTAACTATGCACTTCTGAAAAGAAAATAAAAAAGAAACTTCATAATGTGATATCAGCAATTCTCATTTAATCTTCTTTAAAGCAAAACAGAAAATAAAAAAAACAAAACATTGTCTTCTAGACTATTAGTATGTCAGTGAAACTGGCAGATGCTGGAGGTCTTGGACTTTGTAGCTCAGAGTGAAGTCAGATTTTGAATTCCAAATAACTGATTCTGGCCTTAAGGGTTGGCTGCAGGAGCTGCCTCAGAGAGGTGGAAGAGAAAACAACCTCCCTTAGCTCAGAACATCTCCACCCTTCTTCAGTGAGTCAAGATTTCTGGGTGGATGTTTGGCAAATCAACCCAGACCCATCTGTTAAAAGAGAAATTAAAAAGAGCCTGTCCTTTCTAGATTATTATGTCTTAGCTGAAGCAATGGGAAAAATAGAACAAAAATAAAGTATATTAAAGGAGAAATTAAGAAGCAGATGCTGCAGGGGCACCTGGGTGGCTCAAGTCAGTTAAGCATCTGACTTCCCCTCAGGTCATGATCTCACGGTTCTTGAGTTCAAGTCCCGCATCAGGCTCTGTGGTGACAGCTCAGAGCCTGGATCCTGCTTCGGATTCTCCTTTCCCTCTCTGTCCCTCCCCTGCTCGCTCTCTCTCTCTCTCTCAAAAATAAACTTTAAAAAAAAACTAAAAAAGTAGATGCTGCTTTTTTCAACTTTTAAGGACTACCAAACTGCATGTTTTAGACCATAGTTACTGCATTTGTCAACTATACAGTTTAATTTTTAATTAAAATAATATGTATGCACAATTTAAAAGTCAAAGTGCTCTCTAGAGCTTACGGTAAAAACAAAACAGCAAAAATTCCCCAAAATTGAGTCCCTTAATGCCCCCACTTCCTTACCAATGCCCAACTCCTTAAGTACTATTCTCCAGATCCAATTATTTTTAACTCTTAGCTGTTTCTTCTAGTCTCTACTTCAACACATCTATATAATAAGCTGTGGCAGACACTTGTGAGGTGCCATATCACATCTCCTTGGCCCATCTGCTGACATTCCTGTGCATGTTTGCCCATGTTCATATCTAGCTACTCGGTTTCCACAAAAAAAGCCATTCACCCATGGGCTTGTGGAATCAGGGAATGCAGGAGTTAATTTCCATGAGATAGTCTTCAAATGATGAAGGATGTGAATGGGGACTTAGGTACCCCAGCCTCCTCATTTTCTGGTGGATTAATTCTGTGACAAGTTCTACATGATACTTCAGATGGTCACCTAAGGGATAGAGTCTCTTAATTGCTGACAGTACTAACTAACTTGGTAACAGTCTTTATTGTCACTTAAAACTGTTTCTGATCTTACTTTTCCCGTGTCCTTGCATTTTCTAAGATTGCCTTTCCAGTAAATTTGGCTTTCAGAAGGAACTCAAACAAAACTGCTTGTTCTTTAGAGCCTAGAAAGTAGCCCTTTAGGTTGGGATTTTAGAATTGGATCACTCACCAGTCAGATGCCAATAAGGATAACATGCCTAGTAAGTGAAGTGGTAATAAAGCCTGATATGCTTCAGTTTCACATTTCCTAAAGTTCTCTTTTGTATTGGATTGGGATAAAATATAGGTACAAGATGCAGCAATGATTACATCATTGATTCTAAAACTATAACCAGCATTCCTGGGGGGAAAAAATTAAAAGCAAGATCCAAAAAGGTTGAATGGTTTCAATGTAATATACTCAGGGTATGGGCAACACTTGAGAATGCTTATAGGGATACAAAAAATAATCTAACAAAGTAAAATTCACAATGGCATCCCCCAAAAAATTATCAGGCATTCAAAGAAGTAGGAAAATACAACCCATAATGAAGAGAAATATCAATTATTTGAAACTTACTTGTAAATGAAACAGCTGAAAGAAAAATATTCAAGGACAAAATGAGCATTTTAAATGTATTCCAGTCATTCTAGAAGATAGTGGAAATGTTGAACCTGTTAAATAGATATATTGGAGATATATAGAGGACATAAATCATATTTCCAAAGATGTAATTATATGTCTGAAATTTTAAAATGCACTTGATCAGATTTGTGGCATATTAGAACATATTAGATATACAGAAGAGAAGATTAGTGGACTTGAAGTCATAACAGTAGAAACAATCCAAAATGAAATACAAAGAGAAAAGTAAATTTAAAAAAAAAACAGTCTTTGTTGGTGAACTGAGAACAATTTCAACTGTTTAAAAATGTATATAATTAGCATTCCCAATGGAGAGGAAAAATGAGAAAACAGAAAACAAAGTAGAAATAATTGCTGAAATTTTCCAGTTTTGATAAACTCACAGATCCAATTTGCCTAATAAATCTTATCTTTCAGAGACCTGAAGATAAGGGCACATAATAATGTGCACAAGGGCACATAATAATGAAATTACTTAAAATCAGTGATAAAGAGAAAAACTTAAAGCAGGAAGAGAAAAAAAAAAGACAATTACATGCTAAGGAGCAGAGTTAAATATTTTATAGCAGGGATCTTGTTGAAATCACTGCAAACCAGGAGACAGTACATCTTTAAAGTACTAGAAATGTTAATTTAGAATTATAGACCCACTTCAAAAATTAAGGCAAAATATTAATGATAAAAGAGGGCATCAAAAGGTAAAATAACTCACCAGAAAACCTAAACTAAAATCAGTGGTGAAAAATTTTGGGGGTATAAGGGAAATGATACCAGATGTAAATCTGGATCCACATAAAAGAATGAAAAACGCTGGTAACTACCTGTGTAAAGTAATAAACATTTTTCTTAATACTTAAATAAACATCTTTTATTTATTTTTTCTATTTTGTTTAATGTTTATTTTTGAGAGAGAAAGAGAAAGAGAGAGAGAGAGAGAGAGAGACCACAAGCAGTGGAGGAACAAAGAGAAAGGGAGACACAGAATCCCGAAGCAGCCTCCAGGCTCTGAGCCGTCAGCACAGAACCAGTGGCAGAGCTTGAATTTACAGACCGTGAGATTATGACCTGAATTGAAGTCAGATGCTTAACCGACTGAGCCACCCAGGCACCCCAACAATCTATTTTTAAAAATATGTTTAAGTATTGGGACACCTGGGTGGCTCTCTCTCTCTGTCTCTCTAAGAACAAATAAACATTAGAAAAATAGACTAAGTGAAGGTAATGCACTGCGTGGTTTAAACATGACAAAGGAAAATGTATAGTAATAATACTACAAAGTTTAGGATGGAAGAAATGAAGTAGACTCTTACAAGCTTATTAGTACTGTTTGGAAGTGGTATAGTATCATTTGAATGTAGATGGTACTAAGTTAAAGTATATTATAGATCTTAAAGCAGTCACAAAAAATGAAAAAAAAATGTTGATAAACAAATAGTGGAGATAAATAGAACTAGTTAAAATATTCATCAATCCAAAAGAAAGCAGGAAATATAAAGGGAATTTGAAAGCAAAGAATAATATAGGGTACATGAAAAAGAAATAGTAAGATGGTAGATTTAAACCATACTATATCAATAGTTGAATTTTATATATAGTTCAAATACTCGTATTCAAAGGTGGATATTGTGGGTTGGGTTAAAAAAATCAGACATAAATGTATGGTTTTTATAATGAACCTAATTTAAATGACATCAAGGAATTCAGATATCATTACTACTATGAAACAAAAAACAGGCAAATATATTAGAAGAAAAATAGATCAATAACTCTGATTAAGTTAGACAAAAACTTCTTAACCAAATTTATCAAATTCAGTAAAGTTCTAGAAATGGATAAAAAGAGTCCAACAATGTCTTTTCATGGCCTGTTCTATCTCTGTCATTTACCATTATGTGATCAGTAGATTGCTTATTTGCTTGAGCTAGTTTTAAATGGGTTTATTTCACTTAACAATTAAAAATATTCTGATTATATATATATGTATACATATATGTATATATGTGTATATATATGTATAAATATATATAAAGATAATTATGTAAACACATAGAAACATCTTATCTTCTGATTATTGAAAGACAGTTATGACATATTGTTCTATTAGACATGGTGTTTTACAAATAGAAAAATAGAAAAGTACATTAATTGAAATAAAAGAAGCCTATGGAGTAGTGAGACAACAGGGATAAACAACTAGCAACAGGGATAAATATATCAAAATATATGCATGACATTTATGGAGAACTAATTTATATTTTTGTTGAATGTTATTAAACCTATATAAATGGTGATTTATATTGTGTACATGGGTAGGAGGCACAGTATTAAGAAGATTCAATATTTTTATGATGTTAATTTTCTATAAAACTATATGTTAAGGTGAGTCCAATCAAAATACAAAGATTTTCAGAAGCTTAAGTTTTTCTGAAATACATGCAAAAGAATAAATATTTAAGAAAATGATAAGACAATCCTGAATAAAAAAATAGGGGTATAAATATATAAATTAAAATGTGACACATTTGTTTCTTTGTTTATTAAGTAGCATTTTTTTTTCCTTTTTTTTAAAGGCTTCATTCAATGTAGACAGTGTTCTGTAGTGTGAAAGGTGCTCTTAATGCTACTGGAGAGTATATTGATACCACCATTTTGGGAGCATTCTGTAAAATTCCTTTTAAAGTCTTCAATTATCTAATGTGATATTGACTCAAAGATTGCATATAACGTATAAATAAGTTATTAAATCATAATGAAATACGCACCCATGAAACAAGTACTCGGTGTTAGAACCAGGCCATTGTTACTAATGTTCTAAGTTTCTATATGATCCTCCTATTTAATCCATCCCCCTCTCCACCTCCCCTTCAGCAACCCTCAGTTTTTTCTCTCTAGTTAAGAGTCTCTTTCTTGGTTTGCCTTTTTTTCCCTTCATGTTCACGTGTTTTTTTTTTTTTTCTTAAATTCCATATAAGTGAAATCATACAGTATTTGTCTTTCTCTGACTTACTTTGCTTAGCATAATACTCTCTAGCTCCATCCATGCTATTACAAATGGCAAGATTTCATTCTTTTTGATGGATGAGTAATAGTCCATTGTGTGTGTGTGTGTGTGTGTGCGCACGCGTGTGTGTATGCTCTCTGAAGAGAACTATATGATTCTCCTATATATCCCCTTGTCCCCATGCTGTTCCCTTCAAGAATTTCAATTTTAGATTTTTCTCTATTATGTCTTATTTAATTTTTAGTTGTTTTTTAAGTTTATTTTTGAGATTGAGAGAGGGGGAGGGAGAGGGAGATGGACAGAGGGAGGGTGAGGGACAGAGAGGGAGAGAGCATGAAAGAGAATCCCAACTAGGCTCTGCGCCACCAGCCCAGAGCCTGACACAGGGCTTGATCTCATGAACTGTGAGATCCTGACCTGAGCCAAAATCAAGAGTTGGATGCTCAACTGACTGAGCCACCCAGGTGCCCCAATTATGTCATAGTTAAAAATGAGTTTTACCAAAATAGGACTATATTCCTAAACATATATTACTTAGTTTTCTATTGTTTATGGGAAACCCTATGTAGTATGAAGTCAGTAACGAGAGAGTTTTAGAGAAAGTAAGATTGGGGAAATGAACTAAAAAATGTAAATGCTTATTTAAATGTAAATGTTAACCTTATTTGAAAAAAGAATCTTTGTAGGTATAACAGAATCTTGAGATGGTGAGATCATCTTAGATTATCTATTGGGCCCTAAATCCAGTGCCAAGAGTTCTTGTGAGACTGAAACAGAGGGAGATTACACAGACACAGAAGATGCAATGTGACCACTAATGTAGATCTTGGAGTGATGTTATCATAAACCAAGGAATGCCTGGAGCCACCAGAAGCTGGAAGAGGAAGGAAATGAATTCATCCTTAGAGGCTCTGTAGGCAGCACAGTCATGCTGAATTTCAGACTTAGATCCTGTAGAGCTGTGAGGGAATACATATATGTTGTTTTAAACTGTCATATTTGTGGTAATTTCTTCTAGCAGCCTCAGAAAACTAATGCAGTACTTATAACTAGGTAGTTTTAAACTTTTTTTATGTATTTCTATTATGTCCAAAGTTTCTTTAAAAAAATTTTTTTTTCTAATGTTTATGTTTGAGAGAGACAGAGCACAAGTGAGGTAGGGGCAGACAGAGAGGGAGACACGGAATCCGAAGCAGGATCTAGGCTCTGAGCTGTCAGCAAGAGCCGGACATGGGACTCGAACCCGTGAACCATGAGATCATGACCTGAGCTGAAGTCGGGTGCTTAACCAACTGAGCCATTCAGGTACCCCTCATTATGTCCAAAGTTTCTATAGTCAATTTACTTAGGATAATTTTGATAATAACATAAAATAAATTTTTGTTTAAATGATAACAATTTTTAAATGACATTTAAGAAGATTCCATGATGGTAAATAGGGCATGCTATGAATTTTTTGTTTTTGTTTTTGTTTTGCTTCCATCTGTGGGCAATGTGGAACCTTAAATACTCAGAAATTCTAATGAGAAATGCAAGGAAGATAACCTGAAACTGTTCTGGAAATTAACACAGTTCTTAGTGGTAATAGAGGACATAGAGCTTTTTATCTCCAAGCAGTGTCCTAGCCCAGCAAGGAATCAAATATTTTATAGTGCAATCAAGAGCTCAAAGGCAGATGATACAACACCAAATGGAAGTTTAAGTGTCTGGGGATAGCAGTCTCAAAACCTGATTCTTGCTAACAGGAATCAGATTTGAGCCTAATTTTAGCTTGTTTATACTTTGTTCTAAATTGTTTAGCTAACATTTAAACAAGTGATTTGATTGTTACACTTTACTATTCTAATATAAAATTCCATTCGTATAGGAAAAGCCCAAATGAGGTGGAAAGATTTGAGACCTGAAACTAAAGCTAAGCATCCCTGTGCATTTGTTGGCTGTAAACCAAAATCTAGATCAATACATCTATGAATAATAGCCCTGGAATGCTGGCTTTACAAACTAAAGTCACTTGTTGGTAAACATCACCAACTCAAAGTAGTTTATTAACTAAAGAATGTAAGATGTGGTTACTGTCCTTTGAATGTAGGAAATATACTAAAACAGAGACTCTAGTTTTCTTATTTTACAACTGCACTACTTGGATACATTGCACATAAATGTGATTTTGATAAAGAATTTCAGGAAAGAAAAAGATATAGGCCACCTTATTAACTTGGCAGTCATTTAGCTTATGAAAAATTCATGAAAATTTTAATACACAAGCAAACTTTAAGATAAAGTTGATTAATTTCTAGATAAACTCAGTTCTAAAATCCTTTCACATGCGGTATTTCCCCTCTGCTTTCATGTTGTCTTTAGAATTAATCTAAACAACACTTATGTAAGTCAGGTGTGTGTGAAGTGTGATTGAGGCCATATATTTTTATTCAGAGAGCTATTTTTCATCCTCAGTTTGTGTAAAACATCTTCTTTTTTCATTGTATACTCCGTATAGGATACATGATGAAAAATTTTCAATTATGGTCATTTCTCCCTATTGAGTTTTATATTCAGATTACATTTATTTGCATGCGTGTTGAATAGAAACTTATTCAAGACACTATTAGGTAGAAGCTATGTAAATATATTTTACTTCACATCAGATCTTTATCATACCTCCTTCTTGTTGACAATAGCCTCCAGATGGGAATGTGCATTTGTAATCGGGAAATTAGCTATCATCACTACCCTCAAGGTTTAACTCACATTGTATGTATTTCTTTCCCCACATCTCTGAAAAATCCCAAGAGGACTTTACATCATCATAGTCCCTTCTGGCTCTAGTTTTCTACTTCTGCTTAATTAGCTTAGTTTATAGATTTTCTTGCTTTTCCCCGTATGCAGTTAGTATTTGGCCTCACATGGACCCAGCTGTGAAACTCAGACCATTTTCTTAATGTCCACAAAGATAACCTCTCTTGCTCAAAGCTATCTTTGTATATAGACTTGATGCATGATGCAGTGGAAGGGTGGGTGGGAGGTGTTACACCCTAGAAACACAAGTAACTTTGTAATGAGAATTGAACATCCTGTCTCATAGCAATGGGAACTTTTTCCCCCCACCATTCTTTCTGACAACCTAGTGCCATGTACTCAGTCTGTCTCTTTTTATTTTCCCTCTCACACCTCTCTTCTCCCCATTCTTCAACTCTTCCAAGCCAACCAGGTAGCAAGTTGCATATTCATGTCCAGACCTAAGAGGATGGCTTGATTTTGAAGCTCTAAGTTTAAGAGTTTTTTAAAGTCATTGGACTGGTATAAAAATGAATAGATACTGGATATACTATGACAGAAGGAAATCTAGCATTTCAAAGTGGAAAAGAGAATAGTGTTGGCAAAAGAGACAAAAAGTAAACATTGATGTGGGAAGAAACCTAGTAGAGTGTGGAATCATATAAACCAATATATAACATTATTCAAAAAAGGAATGATCAATAGTATCAAATTCTAGTGATTGTGTAAATAAGAGAAATTAGAATGAGCAATTCAATATGGTGAGGAAAAGGTCATTCGTAATCTCTTCAAGACCAGTTTTAGTAAAATGTTTTGAATGAAACTTTAGGATTAGGCAGATGAGAAATTTGGAGGTGAGACATTGGAGGTAAGAATTATAGAGAACTCTTTTAAGATTTCTGTTCTATTGCAGTTTTTTCTTAATGTTTTATTTAATTTTGAGAAAGAGCACAGGCTGAGGAGGGGTAGAGAGAGGGGGACAGAGGATCCAAAGTGGACTCTGTGCTCATAGCAGCAAGCCTGATGTGGGACTCTAACTCCTAAACTGTGAGATCATGACCTGAGCTAAAGTTGGGTGCTCAACCAACTGAACCACACAGGTGCCCGGTTTTTATTTTTTATTTTAGAGAGAGAGTTAATGGGGGAGGGGGCAAGAAAGAGAGAGAGAGAGAGAGAGAGAGAGAGAGAAAGAGAGAGAGAGTCTTAAGCAGGCACCACATTCAGTGGGGAGCCTGAAGTGGGGCTCAATTCCACAATCCTGGGATCATGACCTGAGCCAAAATCAAGAGTCAGATGCTCAACTGATTGATCTACCCAGGCTCCCCTGTTGTAGTGCAGTTTTAGAGGTTTTAACAGGAAGATATGGGGCCTCTGAGACTTTATTATCTTAAGATAGAAAAATTTTTTGAATGATTGTATGCTGATGGTAATGATAGACCACGGAAGGAAAAAATATGGTAAAAATAATTAAGCAAAAGAATTAAGTATGATGTGAGCTGTAGCTCATTGGTGGGGTTGGTTTTAGATAGAAGCTGAGAGAGTTTATGTGTTTTAAGCAGAAAGAAAGACAACATGATATTGCAATATCACAGTAGTTTATAGATTGTGATATGGGTATTAATGGTTTGATTATATTTTTTTTTAAATTGTTTTTTTTCAACATTTATTTATTTTTGCGACAGAGAGAGACAGAGCATGAACGGGGGAGGGGCAGAGAGAGAGGGAGACACAGAATCGGAAACAGGCTCCAGGCTCTGAGCCATCAGCCCAGAGCCCGACGCGGGGCTCAGACTCACGGACCGCGAGATCGTGACCTGGCTGAAGTCGGACGCTCAACCGACTGCGCCACCCAGGCGCCCTGATTATATTTTTTTCAATGAAATAAATGCTATTTGCTGAGCTGAGAGATTGGAGTTAGGATGTTTTCCAAATAAGTTGCCATAGTATAATTTGTTAGCAGGGGTGTATCTGAATATCACCCTCAACAGTACTAGGCATTTGGGATGATTTTTTTTTAATTTAGGCAAAATTGTAACTTGTTGTCAGTTAAATTTGCATGTCTTTGATAATCTGCAAGTGAATTTTTTTTTTTAATACAGATCCCTATTTAAAGAAAGGTATGTATATATAGGAGAGACTAGAAATAGAAAAGGATCAATTTAATCCAAGATATGGCTTCTCAATAAATTTATGTTTAAATTCTTTGCATTAATGGTAACTGTGTTTGCTATGCTTTAGAATAGAGTCCAAGATTCTAAAATGACTTTGGATCTTACTCAAGACATCACTTATCCAGGAAATTCAGGGTAAATAGCCATGTGGAGACAATCAGCATCTGGAGAAGAGGCTATACAATCAGAGCTGATAAATGAATTTTAGGACAAAATTTGTGTTTTTCTTTTTGCAACTAATTGATATACATTTTTAATATCATGATATATTATTCTATCTCCACATCATAATGTTCACAGAATTAATAAAACTAGTCACATAACAAAATACAAAACTCAGAACCAGTTTTTGCAATCTATATAGTTAATGGACCCTGGATTCATTTCCCCTCTAATTTTTGTGTTGTTGTGACTTTCTTTACACATTGAAACAAAGGTCAGTAAAAGAGAGGAAATTAAAACTGAAAAAAATGTAGTTTTTTTCACTTTTGTTGTTATTCACTGGTTCAGTAAAGGATTTCCACGATGTCTTACAAATCAGTTCCCTGGAGAAGAAGTTCTAAAGCTTAGATTGCATTGGTACTACCAGAGGTTAAATCTCTCAGGGTTAGGTGATTAGCTGAGGCCTATGCTGCCGAAGATGAAGTCTGTGAGTTTTAAATTGAATGTGGTTTGCCAGAGATAATATTCCTGAAGGGAGCTTTGCCAGAAGCTAAGCTTCAGAGTTAAAGCTAAGGTGTGTTCTCATTTAAGATACAGTTACTTAGGTACATAAACTTTTCAGTTCAAGATTTCAAGGTTCAGTTATGATTTACTTACTGCATACTCACCTGGACTGCCAGGGGTAAGTTTAACCTTTGCATTGGTTTTAAGGGATTTAAATGAATAAGATTGTCCTGCCTTTAAGCTTCACCTCATTTTTTACCTCAATTAGATATGGTCACTTTGTTCATATTATACTATTGTAACACAATTATAAATATTTTAAAAATCCTTGAAACAACTTGGGAGCAAGTTTTGTGTCTTACTCATCTTTGTATTTTCAGAATCTAGAACACTTCTCCACATATGTTAATGCTTAAAAAGTACTTATTGAACGAATAAATGAATAAATGAATATGTGAAAATTAAGGAAGAAAGGGAAACTTGGAGTCTTTAGGATACAATCAAACAAGTAGCCTAGGGGAAGTACTGAACTTGCTCTTTCAAATAGTTGGCCACATACCAACATTTCCTTCATCAAGGGTGTTTGGATTAAAGAAATATGAAGTCTACTAAGATTCATGACCAAGCTATGGTGGTCTGCTTTTATTTTCTAGTTCAACATTCCCACCTCACCTCCTTTAAGAAATTAAGGTTGAAAATGTTAAAAGCACTTAGGGATGTTATGGGGGAATGTTTTCTGTCCCCAGTAGTAACTCACATTTGAGTTTTGGAATATTTCAATGTATTTCAAATAACACAAATCCTCCAAAACACTCCTTTGTTTCCAGAGTGACAAAAAGTTGGCATTTATTTTACAGAAGGTATATTTTAATGTATCTATCTTAAGTCATTAAAATTAGTATTGCCTAAAAAACACATGTAAGAATGCATACCAAAACAGTCTATAAATGAGAAGAAATTAATCTTCTAAAAATAGTATTAAATATACATTTAAGATTCTCAATTTTGAATGGAACAGGTTTTTAAAAACTTTTGTTTAAATAAAGAATAAATGTTAATTTTCTACATGCTTGTGAAAGATTAATGTAGTTTTTTGAGTAGCATGTGTTTCTAATACAAATTGAAATGAAACTATTCTTTAATAGATTTTGCATTCAGTAAATTAGAGCTAATAAATACTGTATATGATGCATATGTGAAGTGACTTCTATGAATATATTTCTTAGATTTATCCTAATAAAAATTGCAGTCACATTTCAATTATTTACTAATTATTTTTCTCTTTTAAATCTAAATTGAAAATCTTGACATCTGTGTTTAGGCAAACTTTATTTCAAAATATCATAAATAAACTATATAAATCCTATATCATTTTAAACACTCTACATTTATGAATGTTTTTTTGTAAAGCTTTATACACGGTAGAATTTTTCTTCAGTAATTTCTTGAACAAATTGCACAATTAGAAATATTTGGTTTGTATAAATTAATTACATATGAAACTATAATCTACTTAAAAAGCTAATTCATGAAAATACTTTAAGGATTTTGAAATCAGTATTGACTTTGTGTATAAATTTACTTAGCTTTCATTTTAATGAAAAACTGTAAGTAATAACAGCAATGGCAATATTCCCTTACATGTATTTCTTATTTAAACCTTAAATATCTCTGGGAGATGATATAAGATTTATTTTCACTCTATTTTGTAAGAAAGAGGCTGAAGTCTTAAATGACTTCAGAAATTTTAAATGACTTCTCCATTATTAAAATTAGTAAATATTAAATTTAGAATTTAGGCCCAGTGTATGAGCAAATTCCATATTCTTTATGCTCTCTCATGCTGCCTCATTTATATTGCTACTGCAAAGAGAATCTTTTTGTATTTTAATTTATAATGGATAGAGAAATAGGATTGAAGTTAGGGATTATACAGATTAAATCCTGAAGTCAGATTGCATAAATTGGTCCTCTCAATTGTCTTTAGTCATCTAATTAAGCTTTATCTCTATTAAAAAATTCCTATAAATTTTGATGCATCTAGCTATCTATAGTTAACATTTGTTAAGGGTCGACTCTTTGGCAGCCACTGGGCCTTTTACATATTTTAGGTTATTATTCAACAACAATACAAGTTAGGTACTATTTGTATTCCTATAACTCAGATGAGGAAAATAAGTCAGAGGTTACTTGCTCAAATTTATGCAGTTAGTGGTGCAGCCAGGTTTACTAGAAGCAGGGATTAGTTTCCAACTGGCATAAACACATCCTCATCCAGTTGTCATCAGTTTACTTTATAGATTGGGCTTTCAGTAAAGAAATTCTATGGAAAAATACTAATTACATCAATAGGACAGTAAATTCTTCTCCTGGAAAAATAATCAAATTATAATTTTAGAGCAGTTGCTTTTCAGGTTCAGCTAAATATCCATGTTATTTTTGTGAAATAGCATGTATGTATCATAATCTTATTATAAATTCGATGTGGTCATTAAAAACATAGTATATAATAAAGCATGTATAATTTTTCATCCAAACTTTGTGTTAATGTAGCAAATTAAAAATATACCTTGCATACGTTTAAAATTAGAACAATATTTTCCCACTACTTTAACGATGACTCGTATTTAATTTTGTATAAAACTACATCCATTTATTATACAGTAAAATGTCTTTAGTTCTAATGTGCATAGAAATCATATATATATGTGTGTGTGTGTGTGTGTGTGTATATATATATATATATATATATATATTTACCATTCAGAATGAGATTTATATAAATGTTATCACCATTTTTTAGATGTGTCCACTAAGTTTTCAAAATCACATAATTAGGGCACACAGAATGATGACTGGATTGTGTCCTGACTATTCTGTGCAGATTTCTAACATGAAAAATATTACTTTTACTTAGCAATATTTATTTTAAAAAACAGGTGAAAAGTAGTAATTTGCTATATAGTCATTCATACTCAAGTGAGAATAGCAATGTGTAATGGTGTTATATGTAAACTGATAAAAAGAATCACCAAGGAAACCCCCTTTTAATTATGCTTAAGAGAAAAGTCTCATAGCTTTTCTTTAGCGTAGCTTCATTCCTGGGCAATAAACAAACAAAGTCATTACACGGAATCTGATTAAGATTTGTGAATAGCACCACCTTCTTTGGACCTTGTGACTTGCAACCAAATAGGGAACATATTTCAACTTCTTGATTTTACCATTATCTTAATTCGTATGACTATGCATTCAAGGGGCGCTTGATGGCTCAGTGGGTTGAACATCCGACTCTCGATTTTGGCTTAGGTCATGATCTCATGGTTCATGGTTTCAAGCCCTGTGTTGGTCTCTATGCTTACAGCGCAGAAACTGCTTGGGATGCTTTCTCTCTCTTTCTGTCTGTGTCCTTCCCCCCTTCTCTCTCTCTCTCTCTCTGTATCACAAAATAAATAAGCATTAAAAAAACTTTGCCTATTAGTAAAGTTAGGCTATTTCCTTCTAGAAGATCATGTTTGTGTGTGTGTGTGTGTGTGTGTGTGTGTGTGTGTTCAGGAGGACTGAAAATTCCTTTTCAAATATACTTACACTTATCTTTCTAAATAGTCTATATGTTATTATTATTACTTGGTTACATTTTTAAAATTTATTTACTGAAGTATGGTTGAGATACAATGTTTCAGGTGTATAACATGGTGATTCCACAAGTCTACATGTTATGCCCTGCTCCTCACAAGTGTACCTACTGTCACCAGTAGGTACTGTTATTTTTAAGGAAGCAACTGCATTTCAGATGTCTTTTATTGCTTCTCAATTATAATTAAATCCCTTTTCAGGGGATATTTTTTGTCCACATATCAGTATCATTTAGCAGTGTTTTGAATATATAATCACTCAGTATTTATAGGATTAACTCAATAATTAAATGCACTATTAAATTACACAGTGTTGAGTATAAAGTAGGCCCTTGATGGATAGCTGAAAATTAATATGATGTTCATTTTTATATGAAGAGTGAATGTATAATGTATAGAGCAGTTCAACTTCATTGTAGACTCCAGTGTTGCACAGATTAAATCCGCTTTTATGCATGAACTGAAGAACTCTAATGAAAACTTAGGTACATTCCATTGATGTTTTGATGGATGGTCTTTTATACATTAAAGAACCAACAGAATGTAGTATTACTTAATGTACCTCAAAACATGCTCCCTTGGTAGTGAGAAATTGAGTTTGCTGGTGACTTCAAGATACACTTGATTTTTTTTCTTGCTCCTCTGCACTGTTGAACTATCTCAGTCTTTTGTAATGTGCCCCATTATACCTAGCTGACAGATGAAGTGAGAGCTCTTAAATATGTCTAAGTTCGGGGCGCCTGGGTGGCGCAGTAGGTTAAGCGTCCGACTTCAGCCAGGTCACGATCTCGCGGTCCATGGGTTCGAGCCCCGCGTCGGGCTCTGGGCTGATGGCTCAGAGCCTGGAGCCTGTTTCCGATTCTGTGTCTCCCTCTCTCTCTGCCCCTCCCCCGTTCATGCTCTGTCTCTCTCTGTCCCAAAAATAAATAAACGTTGAAAAAAAAAAAAAAAAGAAAAAAAATATGTCTAAGTTCTACAGTAGAATATTCTTGTCCTACATATTTACAGATAGTACTCAGATGGCAAAGAAGTTACCATAGGCCAAAAACAAAGAAAGTAAAATAAAAGAGGGAGAGAGACAGGTGCAGGGGTTGGGTGGGGAGGGAAAGGAGAAAAAAGGAGAGGAGGGGAGAAGAAAGGCAAAGAGAAGAATAAAGGAAAGAGAGAAAAAAAGAGGGAGGGAAGGAGGAAAGAAGTAATGAAGGATGGAAGGAAGGAAGGAAGGAAGGGAGGGAGGGAGGGAGAAATGAGAGGCGCCTGGATGGCTCAGTTGGTTGAGCCTCTTATTCTTGGTTTTGGCTCAGGTTATGGTCTCATAGTTCATGAGTTCGAGCCCCACATCCACTGCACTGACAGTGCAGAGCCTGCCTGTGTCCTTCCCCTTCTGTCTCTCTCTCTCTCTCTCTCTCTCTCTCTCTCTCTCTGCCCTTTCCTGTTCTCTCTCACTCTCAAAATAAACTCTAAAGAAATAATTAAAAAAGAAATAGAGAAGTAGGGAGGGAAGAAGGAAGGAAAAGAAAAAAATAGGCTCTTAAATGTATTCATTTGTAACTGGAGACCTATTTCTTCTGTGCACACTAGATGGGGCAGGGTGGATCCAATCCAAGAGAAAACTAGTTTTTGTTTCTCTGTCTTTCTTAGGGAAAATTTCAAATCACCACAAAAAAAAAAAACAAAAACAAACAAACAAACAAAAAAAAACACAGCGAAAGAAAAACACAGTTTTAAGGAGATCAGGTTATCTCATCTTGTTTTTAAGAAATATCAATTCCAGACTTTGTCTTACATAAGTCAGAGATCTTTGTTGCCTTTGACATTCTTAAAAAATATGTGGGCATGATATTCCAGTAAGGGTTTATGTTGGATTTGAATGGGTATTACTTTTGATAGAAACATGAGTTAAGATGCATAGGTGTTTTCATACCTTCAGAATTGCACACTAGTGTATAACAGGTACATGAACTTGATCACAGAATTCTGAAATGTATGTACTTACTCTTTCATTTGTCAGGTATCCATTTATTTTGGCTCCTTCTGGGAAATTGTCAGGAAATACGAATACAAATATGCATGAGACAGTGTTTTGCTTCAAAAGCTTTAGGGTTCAAAAAAAAAAAAAAAAAGAGGGAGGCAAACCTTAAGTGACTTAACTGTAGAGAAAAAACAGGGTTGTTGGAGGGCAGGTGGGCAGGAGATGGGCTAAATGGGTAATGGGCATTAAGGAGGGCACTTGATGTAATGAGCACCTGGTGTTATTTGTAAGTGATGAATCACTAAATTCTCCTGAAACCAGTATTATACCGTATATTAACTAACTAGAATGTAGATTAACTTAAAGAAACAAAAAACAACAAGCAACTTATGGTTTAGTGGGGGAAATGTAGACAATTAAACACACCATGATTCATTTTATGTTAAATGGTTTAGAAACAGAAACAAGGTGCTATGAAAACGCATAGAATTGGTATTTATCACTTGAGGTACCTAATTTACGCTCATCACTTGGAAGGCTTTTTGGAGGAAATGCCACCTGAGATGGGTTGTGTAGGCTAAGGAAGAATTAGCCAGTGAGATAGGAAGAACTCTAAGGGTGAGAAAAAAACTATTTGTAGTGGGACCGGAGAGTAGCATTACTTCATCATGGTTGAGGACAGATGATGACGCAATTTGTATAATAAAGAAGATTGTTCTTTATTCCAAATACTATTTAGTATTTTGATTTTTTTTTTCAACGTTTATTTTTGGGACAGAGAGAGACAGAGCATGAACGGGGGAGGGGCAGAGAGAGAGGGAGACACAGAATCGGAAGCAGGCTCCAGGCTCTGAGCCATCAGCCCAGAGCCCGACGCGGGGCTCGAACTCACGGAGCGCAAGATCGTGACCTGGCTGAAGTCGGACGCTTAACCGACTGCGCCACCCAGGCGCCCCAAGTATTTTGAATAAATACTTGTATTTGCATTTTAAAACAGTTGCTCTTTGATAAGAGTAGAAAATTTCTAAAGGGCATTAATAATGGGATATAAGAGGCATGCCTTAGGTGGCTCAGTTGGTTAAGTATGAACTATTGGTTTTGGCTCAGGTCATGATCTTGTGGTTCGTGAGTTCCAGCCTTGTGTTGGCCTCTGCACTGACAATGTGGAGCCTGCTTGGGATTCTGTCTCTCTCCCCTCTCTGAATATCCCTCCCCCTCTCTTTCAAAATAAATAAACTTAAAAAAATAAAAAAAAATGGGATATAACAATGTGAATTAAGAAGTCATTCATAGTAATTAAGTTAAAAAAATGTTGGTATCCTGGATAAGATAGCTCCTGAACAAATGGAACAAGTGAGTGGGGAAGGTTGTTAAGAAAGAAAAGTAAGATATACAACTCCAAATTAAAGATTAGCCAAGAAGATAGAGGTGGAACCAGTAGTTTTAGAAGGAGATGTTGATCCCAGAAGATCATTTTTTTTTTTTTTCAATGTTTGTTTATTTTTGAGAGAGAGAAAGAGCATGAGAGGGGGAGGGGCAGAGAGAGAGACACAGCATCTGAAGCAGGCTCCAGATTCCAAGCTGTCAGCACAGAGCCCAATGCGGGGCTCAAACCCACAAACTGTGAGATCATGACCTGAGCCAAAGTCGGACACTTACCACCCAGGTGCCCCAGATGGTTTCTTTTTTAGGTACATTAGGTTTGAAGGGTGAAGGTAGTCAGTATTAGAATAGTCATTGTTAGCATAAATATTTCTGGCACTCAGGAATGAGAATGAAGCTGAGGATATTAATTTAAGTAATTAAAATATATGAGATAGTTCAAGCAATGCAAATGCATGGAATCAATTAGAAATCCTGGAAGTACTCAATTTATAAGGAGTGGCTAAGAAGAAGAGCTAAGAAAGGAAAATAACAGTGACCAGAGAGATAAGGAACCTGGAGGGAATGACATCACAGAATGCAAAAAATAAAGAGCATGTTGCAGAGGGTAAATGAGGTAAGATTGTAGAGTTGAATTTAGGAATAAGGCAATAATAAGAGGTTATGACAAAAATATTTTTAGGATGATGGTAGACAATCTAGTATAAACAGTAAATATGGACTTAAAACAGTTGGAAATAGAGTAATAGCTGAAAATATGTAGAGTTGAGGAAGACTTTGTATGTTACTTTCTTAATGTATTTTGCTTAATGGTTTTATGGAGGGAGGTGTTTGTACATGTTTAAAAGCTATTGTGAAAGAACTGATAGAAATGGATAGGGTGAAGTTGTAGGAGAGAGAAGATGAAGAGTAACATCCAGGCAATAAAGGCAGATACTGTTGCCATGTGCCTCTTCTGTTTAATGACACTATCTTCTCAGTGTCTTGCTACAATATGACTATATATAGAGATAATGTGCTTTTTTTTTAAACAACTATTCTGATCCTTCTTAGTCTATATACAGCTGTTTTATGAAAAATAAAGAAATACCTAATCTTTTGAAAGCTTACTCAATATAACATAATTTCTTTTTAAAAAATTTTTTTTTCAACGTTTATTTATTTTTGGGACAGAGAGAGACAGAGCATGAACGGGGGAGGGGCAGAGAGAGAGGGAGACACAGAATCGGAAACAGGCTCCAGGCTCTGAGCCATCAGCCCAGAGCCTGACGCGGGGCTCGAACTCACGGACCGCGAGATAGTGACCTGGGTGAAGTCGGACGCTTAACCGACTGCGCCACCCAGGCGCCCCTTTTTGAAAGCTTACTCAGAATAACATAATTTCAATAATCATTTCAGTTTATCTTGTATAAAATTACTCAACTTCCCATGCTTTGATCTTAGATGATACTCATATGTGTTCCTGAAAGAGGATAGGTACCTCCTGTCTTAGTAGAGTTAGGGAAAGTGACATTCATGCTGGTCCTTGGGTCTGAGCTGTCTCTTTTGCATTGGTTCACTCCTGTAAGCAGTGCTGGCCTCTTTGGCAGAAGTCCATGGTGGATGAACTCATAGTTTATTCATGTTGTTCAGGCAATGGTACTAGGAAGTACTAGGCATTTCTCTCCCATTGATTTGGTTTCCACTTAGTTTTTGCCAGTTGTGGACTCAGAGTTAACTACGCAACTCCGACCTTTGCTGTGAGGTCATCACACGGTCTTTCGGAGGTCCTAAAGCCATTTTTCAGTCTCCAGAGTTCATGTCACCTAGGAGCTTAATGTGGCCTAGCTAAGTTTATTTGCTACACATCTTTTTATTTTTCCTTTTTCCTTTTCTTCAATTTGGCCAAGTCCTCCACATTACTGTATGCTAGGTTAGTAAAGAGTTAATTTTTTGTTTTTTCCAGAATCCAGAGATGGATTGGAGTACTTATGCTTTTCAATAGATATTTTTCTCTATATTATTCTCATTATTTAACAAATCTCTCCGGTAACAACTTTCAAAGTCCCAGAGAAAATTAGTAGATTCATTTTCCTCACAATCTCTTTGTTTCCTGTTTCTATCTCCAGTTCTGTTAACTATACTAAATCCTTCTTTCTGACTCTGTGTAAACTTTAAGTGAGAGAAGATATCATTTTTCTCTATGAATAAACTCTAGGAGATGGGTCATTGAGCATGCACTTGATAAGATAAATAAGGGAACAAAAATAGCAAATCTTTTTTTTTTTTTTTTTTTTTTACTGATTTTCCAAGAGATCAAGTACCAGCCTTGTGGCCTGGATAGAGGCTGTAATGAACCCAGGAGCATGTGTAAAGTGTAAGCAGCAACCGACAGGTTATGAGCCTATTGGGATGTCCAAGGCAAAGCAGTGCTGTAGACATAAGCACCAGTGATGCACAAACTATATCTTAAACAGAAAATCAGGTGCAAGACTCAGAACAGAGCACCACTGCCTTGAAAATAACATCTGGTTTATTGCCTAAAGCAAAGGATAGTGGGGCAGCCAGCTGGAAAGAGTGTGGTAGGGTCCTCAGCCCAAATAAATGAGTGAGCATGCCTTGAGAATTTACAAAGAGCTACTAGTCTATGATTCTCAGTCTTGGTTCCACATTAGAATCACCTGAGGGAGCTTTTATTGATCCAGGTGCCCAGCCAATGCTCTATTATATCAGAATCTCTGGTTATAGGGCTCATATTTTTAAAACTCTCTAGGTGATTCTAATGTGGAACCAAGTTTGAGAACTACCATACCACAGGAAGAAATCTAAAAGGAGACTGGGAATCATGCTTTTGTGAAATTAGGAGCTCTTATGCTGTCATAATCTCTTTTCAATGTGGACACAAATTTCTTGTAAACTTTAAGGTGTTATCATGCCCAGTGTTTCTCTAAAGTTTGTGTAGTTGGAGGAATGGGCTTTTGTTAGGTTCTCCAGTATTGCTCTAGACTCATGTTTTTTTATAGTAGTATTTTTTTTTAATTTTTATTTTTTTAATGTTTATTTATTTTGAGAGGGAGAGAAGCCAGGGGGTAGAAGGAGGGAGGAAGAGTCACAGAGAGAGAGGGAGAGAGAGAATCACAAGCAGGGTCCATGCTGCCAGTGCAGATCCTGATACAGGACTCGATCTCACAAACAATGAGATCATGACCTGAGTTGAAATAAAAAAGTTGGGCACTTAACTGACTGAGCCACCCAGACTCCCCCACAATCTTATTTTGTAGGCTGTACCACTGAGAATAGAGAAATGAGAAAATCTTTCTTAAAAAAAAAAAAAAAAGTTTAGAAGAAAAGAAAGAAAAGGGGGGAACTGAATAAATAAATCACAAGGTAGAAGATTCATGAATCTTAGAAGAGTTATTTTTGACAGAACTCAAAACTAAACTTTTAACCCTTATCACTTAAATAAAGCAAAGAATCTCAGTTTCCAGATGGAAACTACCAAAGCTCTAAGCTCTGAGTTTAAGGAAATTAAATTATGTGCAATACCTTTCCAACTATCAATTAGCTGAGAAGTCATCATTCAGAAGTTCTGGAAAAGACTCCATTAACATTTGTAAATCAACCCAGTATTTCAGTATAAAGGCGATTGTAATATGGTTCACTTAATATATTCCCCAAGGGAGGTAGAACAGCCTTTATGTTATTTGATTTCCAACACAGGCCCACACGTTGTTTATCACTGTATACTGTCCTTTTTAAAAATGACATTTTTATAATGCAAAAATCATGTTAGCTTGTGTAAGTATTAATTCACATATTTCACTGTTGATGTCAGCCTGACAGCATTCTTATGAGAAAACATTACACATAGCCTAACGTGAATGTTAGCCCTGTAGGAGATAGCTAGAGATAAATTCTAACCTTTTCGGCCCTTGACAACCACCGCTAGGAAAATGAACATGATTAACAAATTATGGAGAGATTAGTAACCTTTGTGTGTTGTAAGAATTACGAAAAGACACAATAATGTACAGGTATTGTATTCAAAATAAGAAATTCAAAGAAGACCTCTGGAAGAGTATATTTGCTAGCAAGCATCCACTTTTGTCATCCAAAGATAGTATTTTTCAGTATATCACAGTGAAATAAGTAAATATATGTATGTGTACACATACATATGTATATGTATATACACACACTATATATACAACATGCATATTGTATATGTGTGCATACAGGAAATATTGTATTGGAATAATACATAGCTTTCTTCAACCACAATTTTACCAGTTCCTCTAAGATCTTAGACAAGTTATTTAAACTTTGTGACTCTGCTAAAATGTGATAAGTAAACAAGTATCATATATTAAGTGTTCAGCCCATAGATGATGCTCCAGAAATGTTAGTTGGGTAATTCACAAACTAAGATTTGAGTGATTAGTCCTTGGCAGTACAACTAGTCATTGGTGGAGTTGAGACCAGAACCACAGGCTTCTGGCTCCTCTCAAGTATTTTTACTTTTTCCTCTTAAAACTAAGAGTAGAGGGAAGTTATGGTTCTTCAGCTCTCATAGAATTTGCATCATGACTCCCTAGCTCTTTTAAAAGGAAGAGACTACTAAGTAGCTTTTATGTAAGCTGTCTGGAGATAACTATGGAGATAATTTTTAAATTCTTTAAAATTAGAGCTTTGAAGTCTATCTGGAAAGATATTTTGAAGTATTCACCAATGTGTTTTTAATTTTGATTTCCCCCCATATGACCCTTCTCCCCATTTCAAGGAGAGTAAGAGTAGGTTTACTGTCTCAAGAAAGGAAAGACACAAGAAGAAAAGAAAAATGAGAACTAACTCAGTTCTCGTATTCTAAATTTCAAAATAAACTTATGAATTCAAGGAAGACACAACAGTCTCGACAAAAAAAAAAGTCTTTTGATTTGCACGATAAGGTGTTTTTTAAGCATTGACAACTAAAGTCCTGACCTAAATAACTGACAGAAAAATAAATACTCTGTTAGAATGAGTTTTTGTCACCTGGTAAATCTCCATAAAGAATCTTGGAGGAGCATAAGTGAGATAGTAAGATAAGAAAGATAGCCAGGACCAGTGTCCTCTTAAAGTAAAAATTACTCTTACTGCTACACCCCTAGCAGAGTAAGAGAACACACAGCTTTCTATTTGGGATATTGTTAACGCTTAGAAAATTCCTCAAACCGTGGTCTTGAGAATACAGAAGTAATGTTTAAATGGAGTTATTTGGCTGATGAACATAAGGCCCAGAGCCCCTGTGAGCAATAGATCCTAGGAGTGAGCAGTCACATCATTTTATTTATCTTGTATTGCCCCGCATGGCACAACTGTGACCTGGAAAGCCAACAGTCTGGAGTGGGCAGAGATGAGGAAGTCATTGTGGAATATGGCACAGAAACTTACATGTGTAACATGGAAGCCTCATGTTGTGCTGAGGTGGAGGGTTGATTATGCCATGACCCTGGAGTAGAGGAAGTGAGAGGCTTGTAGAGTACAGGAATATGAACCTCAAGTTCTAGAGCACCACTATTGTGTTCACATTGCAGCTTTGTCTCTTAATTGCTGCATAAACTTGACACAGGTTTGTTTTTTTTTTAACTACTTTGTGTATCAGTTTCCCATTTATAAAACATGGACAGTAATAACAGACTTACTCTATAGGGCTCTTATGAAGGTTGAATGAATCCATGTATATCTATATCTATAACTAACTGTGTATATGCATAGATAGATAAAGATATAAAGCACCTAGCATAACACTATATAAATGTTAACTATTTCAAAATGGCTGTTCGTAGCAGGTGCCAACTATGGATAGATGCACTGTAAGGACCAGTTTCTTACTCCCCACTTTCATAACATTCCATTAGATTTACCTAGAGTTTAGAACTTATACCAAGTTGGGGGTTGGAAAAAAAAAAAAACAACTAAATTTACTGGGAAAATTTTAAAGGGACTATTTGACAAGGTTCAGGTTTCTGCTACCAGGTAGAATTATAAATTAAGTTTTAAGTGTGTGTGTAGTCATATATATGTTCATTTCTTTGACATCTAAGTATGCTGCCTATGAGATTCATACCACTAAAAATTACATGATTAGAATTTGAAAAGCTTTTAAACTGAAAATTTCTTTTTAGTATTACAGTAAGATATTTGTTGCTAATATATTTCTATATGTATCTGTCTCATGTTTGAAAGTTGATGCTATTATAGCAAAATAATTAAAAATCCTGCTAAGTGATTACATAGTATAGTAGCATAGATGTAAAGTCAGGATTTTCTCAGTGATGATGTTTTTAAATAATCTGTTTCATAACTGTTTTAATTGACTAGCAGGTAATAATAAATGAATATTATCTATTCATTGGTAACTCAGCGGGGAATAAGCTCATATTCAATTTAACCTGTAAATTTATTGTTACTTTTTGATTTCTAATCAAACAAAGAAAAACGATATTTTTAAACACAGGAAAAATTATAAGAAATTTTTATGTGTTAAATAATGTAGAAATACCAAAAACAGAAATACTAAAAATTAATCATGTTTTGTTGAGCATGCTTACCATTTTAAGGATCTAAAACTTGTAACTGGAAAATTCCCAGGACGTCCAGCCTAAATAAAGAAGTATAAAGAACATCAAGTTGCCTTTAATCTTTATGAGTGGAAAGTGTGAGTACTTTTATTCATTCATGTGTCTAACTATGCTATTTTGTGAGCACCTTAACTCACAAACGCAGATGTCAGTACTTAAAAGCTTGGCTTTCAGACTATAGGGATTACTACTTTCTAAAGCATTCAAAATGGGGAAAAAATATGTTCACTGGAAGTCAGAAAATAAAAGAGGGGAGTGTGGGACAACAAGATTCATGTTTTATATATTTTATCTAAACTTGTAACTTCTGAGGTGGCTTGGTGGCTCAGTAGGTTGGCGTCTGACTTCACCTCAGGTCATGATCTCGTGGTTGCTGGGTTTGGGCCCCATGTCAGGCTCTGTGCTGACACCTTGGAGCCTGGAGCCTGCCTCTGATTCTGTGTCTCCCTTTCTCTTTGCCCCTCCCCCACTCACAATCTCTCTCTCTCTCTCTCTCTCTCTCTCTCTCTCTCTCTCTCTCTCTCTCTCTCTCTCTGTCTCAAAAGTAAAATAAACTTTTAAAAAATAATAAATTTAAAAAACTTGTAACTTTTGTCCACCAAGGAACTTTCTCCCAACTCCCCTTCTTCATCTCCTTCTTCTTTTTTCTTCCCTTTCTCAGCAGTCTGGTTTTGGTCCATTTGGGCTAACAGGTATACTACACTGCACTAATATAGGGTGCTTTAATGGGCAAATGATGTCTAGGTCACATACCAAATTTTTATAGCTCTAGTTCACCTGGCCACTAGACTTGAGAAAGGGAAGGTGATAAAGAAAAGATCAGGCCACTTTTAAATCAGAGAAAATTATAGTTTGTAACCAAGAGGCAGTAGTTCAACACCTCAAATGACTGTAGGGATTCATTCATTCATTCATTAACGCGTTCATTCTATAGATAAATACTGATCACTGAGTACCAGACACAGATCCATTAAATGATGGTGTTAAATCTTTTCAGCTAAATTCTTCCTGGTTCAGTCTTAGTACAAATACATAAATGTCAAGATTATTTATCAGTTTCATGGGACATTATAAAAATTCAGTAATTCATAATATATTTCTTATATTCCATGTGTTTACCAGAGGGAGTGTGGAAAAATACAGAGTTGAGTGGCTAACAAGTTCTCTTTAACACAAAGAAATAAAATATTGGATGATAGTTATAATCAGAAGAATAGGGAGAGAAAAGTTACAGGAGAGTACCTGGGCATAAAAAGAGCAGAGAGTCCTGGATTTCACTGATTTTGGTGGAGAGCAACCACTTTTGAGGAGCAAAGGTCATTTTATTAAGTGTGTCACTGCCATAGTCAAAACTTCCTAATGATTAAGCACAAGAGTATAATAAGGTTTGTGATGGGTCTTACCCTCCTTCCATAAACGACTAGAATATAACACAAATTATATGAAACAAACACTTTTAGATGTTAGACAGCAGGAAGTACAGGACTGTTATCCCTGGAATCAGGAAAACAAATCACAGTAGACTTATGCTTGGAGAAAATTTCTGGAATGCAATACAGCAAGGGGGAACCCAAACAGAGATCAGTGGTTTTGCTGTGTTGACATGAGGACTAAACTTTTAAGATGCTGAGATGACTAGAATTTACAAAGTAGAAAACGTGAGATGAGATACACAGATAAACAGTTCCAGTAATCTACATAGAGGTATTAGTTTAGTAGAATTCCATTCTGCACATATTACCAGTAAAACTTCAAAGGGCAAGCAAAGAAAATCTTGTAAGAAAAGAACTATCAGGGAGTTGTAAGCCAAACAATTCCCAAAGATCACACAAAACTAGGAATTACTCAATTCCTAGTTGTGGAGTCTTATTAATATATGAGACACTGTGTAGAGATGCCAGATGGATCATGCCTTACTAGTAGGACTAAGCACTAGAGAAAATACCGCTCTAGAGGAAAAAATGCCCTAAAAGAAAGAAATAAAATTTTAAAAATAATAAAAATAAGGTTAAGAATAATAATAGTGTTTAAGGTTTGGAAGGATCAAGCTAACCAACAAGTAACTGCCTTCCAAACCGGTGTTCATCACTCTTTAAAGAAAGACAACAAATGTTAGCATTTAACAACATCAAAGTCACAAGCATCTAATGAAAAAAATACACAGATGTGAAAAATTAGGAAAATAAGGCTTATAACCAGAAGTGATATCTATCAGTGTACACATTCTAAAAAATGACAGTAATGGGAGAAATTTTCAACGAGGACTATGAAGTCAATTATCATGTTCAGAGATTGAAACAAAAACATGAACATAATGAAAGCATAAATGAAAAATATATAAGGTAATTTATGACAGAAAAATATGAATATCTGAAATTTAAAAAAGTACTACATCGGATTATTATCAGATTAAGCTCCACAAAAAAAATAATATTGAACTCAAAAACATAGACTCAGTATCCAAAATGAAGTAAAAATGTATTAAAAAAAACTGAAAAAAAATACAGGGAAAAAGACTTCTGAGACATGATTAAACAGCCTAATATATGTGAAATTTGAGGCCATTAAAGAGGATAGGGTGAGAAAAAAAATTAAAGAAATTATTGCCAAAATTTTTCCAAGTTTGATAAATATAAACCCACAGATTCAAGAAGTTCAACAGATACCAAGAAGAAAATAAAGGAAACTACACCAATGCAATTAATGATTACATTACTGGAATAATAATAAAGAAATAATAAGAATAATTCAGTCTTAGTACAGATACATAAATGTCAAGATTATTTATCAGTTTCATGAGACATTATGAATAATAATATAAATAATAAGAATAAAGAAATAAAGAATAATAAAGAAAAAATCTAGAAATAAATAAAAGGAAAACACATACAAGACGGGTAAATAAATTATGGTCCACACGCCAGATTTGGCCTATAGCTGGTTTTTGTACGACTCTAAGGGTAAGAATGTTTGCTATACTTTTTTTTTTTTATTAAAGAGGAATATATGATAGTGACTGTAGCCCAAAGAACCTAAAATATTTACCCTTGTTATATTACTGTAACCTTTTCTTCAGAAATTATGCAAGCCAGAAGACAGTGGAAAATACACCATTAAAGCATTGAAAGAATAAAGCTGTCAACCTGGAATTCTTTGCCCATGAAAATATATTTGTAAATGAAGACCACATAAAAACTTCTTTGAACCAGTAAAGCCAAAAGAATTTGTTGTCTGTAGAACTACATTGTAAGAGATGTTAAAGGATTTTCTTCGAGAAGAATAAAAGCTATTTCAGATGGAAACATGGATCTATGCAAAAGAATGTGATTGATAAACATGTGGGGCATGTATTATTTTCTTGTGTAATATATTTAAAGATAATAAGGAGGGATAAGGTGCAACTCTTCCTCACATAAGAATTCTAATAAATGTAAAAGTAATGAGATATAATATCATTAGAGCTCTACAGCAATTGTCACAGCAACATCTACCAAAGCATGTTAAAATAAGAGGGGGAAAGTTTAAGGTGAAACAGGTACTTTACAGCTTCAAATTACATCTCCTCAAATATTTATTAATTACATAGGGAAAAAGATTAATGGTACAGTGAAGAAATTTGGCAGACACCAAATAAAATAACCAAGTGGTAAATTTTAACATAACCAGTAATAAGTCAAATATACATCATTTACTATTAATTTTATGCCTAAGAAGGGACATTAACTTTGTGGTGTTTTTCCCTCAAATCCATAACCTCAATCTAATCCTGAGAAAACATCAGACACATACAAATTGAAAAATATTCTGTAACATACCTGGCCATTACTCTCTAAAAGTGTTAAGGTCGGTCTTTAACGGTAAGGAGACTGAAAATTGTCATTGATTGGAGGAGATTAAGACAGGAAAACTAAACACAGTGTGGGATACTAGACTGAGTTTCAGAATAGAAAAAAGATGTGAGTGGCAAAATTAGTAATATGAAAAAAAAATTTTGTAGTTTGGTTGATAATATTATACCAAAGTTATTTTCTTAGCTTCAATAATTGTATATTAGTTACGTAAAGTGGTAACATTAGGACAAGTTAGGTGAAATTTTAAGAGAACTCTCCATTCTGTCTTTCCTACACTTCTGTAAATCTGCACTTGTTTGAAAATATCAAGTTAGAAATGTTAAATGACAGCTTAAAGCAAGATAAAGACAACCCTCAAGTCATACTGCTTCAATTTATAACCTGGCTATCCATTTAGCTGGTATATAACTTGATGAAAGTTACTTAAGTAAGCCTCAGTTTCCCCATGGATGTAATTCTCTCCATTGGGAGGGTTAAATTTATTTCTAGATGTAAATGTTTTAATATATGCTTGACAATAATAAATAACTCTATTATGGTAAATATATGAGAAAAAATAGAAGGAATATAAAATTAAATGAAGAGTATCTATAGCCTGATACTACTAGATTCTTCAGAATAAAATTTACCAGATAGCATTCTGTTATTATTGTTGCTTGTTGGACACATTGGACTTGAGGCTTATATATAATAAAAATTAAAAAAGCAAAAATACCTACCAAATTGGAAAAAAAATGTGAAATTTAATTCTAAAATATGTGTATGAAAAGTCTTTGAATATCTAAATATCAAAATACAGGGTCCAAGACAAATAAATAGAAATGCTTATTTAATATATGGTAAATTGTAACTGAGTATTCTCTTCATTTTAAACGTGTCATGAATCTGGCAAGACTAGGTTTCTTTTAGACTATCTTAATTTCGTTGAATTAGATTACTGAAATGTCCAGATGATATCAGTGAGGTAGATTTGAAAACATTCTTGATACTAGTAGTTCTTTTTTTTCATTTTTATTACTTTTAAATTTCCTATAAGATTTCACGTCCATGGGTTTTCTTTTAATAAATTAGATAATGGCACAGTAAGGAAATTGCATGTAAATAAGGAAAAACTATAATTGTGAAAAATAATACAATTTTTTTTATTTATATATGAAATTTATTGTCAAATTGGTTTCCATACAACACCCAGTGCTCATCCCAAAAGATGCCCTCCTCAATACCCATCACCCACCCTCTCCTCCCTCCCACCTCCCATCAACCCTTAGTTTGTTCTCAGTTCTCAACAGTCTCTTATGCTTTGGCTCTCTCACAATTTTTTAATATAGTAACTAAAGTTTAATTGATATATATTACCCTTATTTTTTGACCAAGGTTTATATATTATGATATTATAGAAGAATAAGAAATCTTGACCTTTTTCTTCCAAATTCAATACTCTACTTAGGAATTTAAACATTTTTATAGGAATATACTCAAAATACTCCAAGAATTTATCAAAGTAAAGCAAGAGTTGATGGAATAGGAAGCCTTTTTTTTTTTTAACATATACAAGTTTGAGAGCAGTCAGGGAAGAAATATAAATTCATACAATGCAATATACTCATAAAAAGTGTTCTCATTTTACTTAATTAATAAGCATATTCTTAAAAGAGATTTGACAAATCTTCTTTGTAGTATTTATTTGTAAAAATGACAGATTTCAAAAATCATTATCCAAAGTAAAGAAAACTAATTCCAAGTAAAATCATGGTTATGTGCAATTGTTAAATTCCACACTCTCCAAGTTTCCACTTAAAGTAATTCTTTGCGAGCTTTTCTCCACCATAAATCTGTTGGTTTTGGTTTTAAGCCTGTACATTTTGATGTTCGGTATCCTCATTGCTTTCTCTGTTTATTTCTCCAATTCATGGATTCACATCTTCATTCTATTTTGGCCCCTTATTTTCTTCTTTATAGTTGACATACATGTTCTAGAATATTAGTTACCATCATGTTCAAAATAGAATAGTCTGTGAAGTCATTAGAGGTCTTAGCTAAACAGAATGAGGAAGTTATAAACAGACATTTCCAGCACTTTGAAGTTTTCGAGACTTGAGGGAGAATTACAAATTACTATAGAAAGAAAACTGTGAATGATAAGTAAATACTGGTTTCCATAATATTCTCAAGAGTTTCCAGTACAAAGTATGGTGTATATGTACATGCATGTGTATATATACAAGGGTGTGTGTGTGTGTATACACACATATACATATATGTGTATATATATATATAAGGCATGTCCTCACTTATGTGTATGCATGCATTGTACAAATGTATGTAAGCATGTATGTGCATACAAGTATGTTTTCATGCATACACATATGTATATGTAGCTTGTACATATATACATACATATATATATAAGGTATCAACACATCTATATGTGCGTGTGTGCTTTCTTATGTATGTATATGTACACAGAAGTTATACACACATGCGTGCATACACATGTCTATATTTTCAAATGATGTTCACACATGAACTTGAGCAAGAGAAACTGAATTTTGTAGCAGTAATCAACACAGATGATCACTTGTAATCATTGAAAACATTTAGGGAAGATGATAATATCAAGAATAATATTTGCTGCATTGTATGGATCATGAGATAACCTTCCTTCATTGGTAAAATGTTCTCTTGAGTCTTCACCAAGAAATTTATTTGCATGTTTCTTATTGAAATAACGTGGAATTTGTTTGGAGGACCTTTTGTTACACCTTTAAATGATTGCAAAAACAAAAGTTACAATTGTAAACGTATATACCTGGAGGGAAATAAAATATGTAAAGTCTTCAGCAAGAACTACTGAACCAAGGTTTCCCAAACTTCTGTACACTTTAAAATAATCTGGCACAGGTAGAAGTATTGACTTCTGGACTGTAACCCTAGGGATCAATAAATAGTAAGTGGGTTCCAGAAATTTAAAATTTTATGATGTACCCTGGGTTATTTTAATGCAGTTGGCCCATGGATCACACTTAGAGAAAAAAGAGAACAGTGCTGCAATTTGAATTTCATGATTTTTCTCTAGGATAAGGAACTAAATAGAGCAGAAAAATAGGAATTTCTTTATAGAGTCTGCCAAGTAGACATAAATACTACAAAGTTACTTCTTATAAATGTTAACATTTGTAGGCATGTCTGTAACTACACAATTTTGGCTAATGAGGGGATTTTCATATATTACATGTTTCAATACTAAGCGGGGAGGTAAACTTTATCAAATTTAAGTAGTATACTTCATACGGACCTATCGAGATTCAGGACTCTTGATGCATGTTAATGAAATAGCTATAAGCTTGTAGGTGCCAGGGCCAAAGGTAAGAGACAGATTTATTTAAAACACATTTTTAAAGCCATTTGGGATTCCAATCATTAATCATTCATCTCTTGATGAATGTATGGTAGCAGTCAAGTCAAACATGCCTGCTGTGTTGCACCTACAAAAGTCCATTCTGAGGTTTCACTGACTCCAGTGGAATGTTTGATGGCAACATCAGCTAAGCAGATGTGGCAGGAATGGCACTGGCTGCAGCAGTCAAAGGAATCCAGAGCTGCAAACTTCAGATGCATACTAAATGACATATTAGACCAATCATATGCCTTAGAGCATTCACAGTCCTTGAAATACTACATTATTACTTAGCATTTCTCAAGGATAGTATATGCTAGTGGGGATATAGATGTTCTTTTCTGTCAATTCTTTGTGTCACTTGCTGTAAACTTGAATTCAAACAAGCTATTCAACTAAATCATATTTCAACAAGACCTGGAAACTCCATTGCTGTGTTTACTTGGCCTTTTGTGGAGTAAAGAGCAAAATTTATGCTAGGGAAATATACTGGGTTCCTTTGACCCCACTATGATCATCTGTGGATATAGCAGTTCCCAGGCCAGAGACAAACTCTGTGTATTCATTATGAGGAAGAAAAGAGCCAATCAGCTTCTATTCCACTAACAACACTAGCAGACATATTATAATCATGACATATATTAAAAATAGCCAGATTCTTGAGTGGTTAATTTTGCTAGAAGTAATTTCATGATATTCAGATAAGTGGAAAATCATGATATAGTATTTGAATGAATGAGTTCTTTTGCTTTTATGTAAAACCATACATGTCTTTTAATTAGAGGAAATTATGTATCAGTAAGCCAGATTTTCAAAAATAAGGACAGCAATATTGTGAATCAGTCTCAGATAGTGATTCTCACTAAGAATGTATTTTAACATGATGTTAAATAAAGCACAATGAAGAAAATTATTTATTGTTTTTCAGTGTGACCTATGGATAATAGAAAATAGACATAAAATACTGTATGATGGAAGTAAAACAATAAATAGAAAGTAGCACATGGCCTGTGATGATGATTCATAAAATAGTTAAATGTATAGCACAATTTGTATTTAAAAGTCAATATTTTTAAAAGTATTGGAGAGCATATCTATATGTAAGCTAAAACTACCCTATTGCTTATTCAAAGTTTTACCAACTGGTTACCTATTTTACTAGCCTGTTTTTTTTTTTTTTTTATTGTTCCCTAATCCATTTATTTAACAAGGGCAGGCATATTCTAGACATTGGGATACAGAAGTGAGCAAAAGAGACAAAAATCCATTACCTGTATGGATCTTACATTTTAAAGGAGGTAGAAGGATATAGAAGATAAACAAGAACAAATTTATAATTGTTAGGGTGGAAAATAAATCAGGGACATTGCATATATTTCTGTGGGGTTTTGATGGGGACAAATTGAGATTTTAAATAGTGGGCCAGGAAAAAATCTTACGAGAAGCTGAGATATAAAGAGAGATCTTAAGTTGTCAAGGGAGAAACTTATGTGGACATTTATGGGGACAGTACTGCAGTCAGAGAGGACAGCAAAAGATAAGATCACCATAAAAGCAATGCCTGGTGTATTTAAGAAGGCAAAGGAGAATGAACAAAGAAAAGAATTCTAGGAAAATGGTTCAAAACAAGAGAAAGATAAGCAATGGGAATTTCAGGCCATGTAGAATTGTGTAGGATAATGCAATTTAAGGACTTCAGTGTGTATGTGTGTGTGTGTCTCAGCAAGAAATGAAGACTTTTATTTTCATATAAAAGCCTTAATTATTTGAGAACATATATCAACTTCTCCATTTACTTAAAATAATAGCTTTGTTTATATCTTCTTCAGTTTCCTTCATAAGCTTTCTATAGTTTTCAGCAGAATCGGGAACCCTCTTGCACTGTTGGTGGGAATGCAAATTGGTGCAGCCACTCTGGAAAACAGTGTGGAAGTTCCTCAAAAAGTTAAAAATAGACCTACCCTATGACCCAGCAGTAGCACTGCTAGGAATTTACCCAAGGGATACAGGAGTACTGATGCATAGGGGCACTTGTACCCCAATGTTTATAGCAGCACTCTCAACAATAGCCAAATTATGGAAATAGCCTAAATGTCCATCAACTGATGAATGGATAAAAAAATTGTGGTTTATATACACAACGGAGTACTACGTGGCAATGAGAAAGAATGAAATATGGCCCTTTGTAGCAACATGGATGGAACTGGAGAGTGTGATGCTAAGTGAAATAAGCCATATAGAGAAAGACAGATACCATATGGTTTCACTCTTACGTGAATCCTGAGAAACTTAACAGAAACCCATGGGGGAGGGGAAGGAAAAAAAAAGAGGTTAGAGTGGGAGAGAGCCAAAGCATAAGAGACTGTTAAAAACTGAGAACAAACTGAGGGTTGATGGGGGGTGGGAGGGAGGGGAGGGTGGGTGATGGGTATTGAGGAGGGCACCTTTTGGGATGAGCACTGGGTGTTGTATGGAAACCAATTTGACAATAAACTTCATATATTGAAAAAAAATAGCTTTGTTAAGTGTTCAAAGTGCCTGTAACTGTGCTAGAAAGGAGAAACATGAGACTGAGACAATGAGACACAGTACCCTCCCTCAGTGAGCTGACAATCTGTTTGGAAGACAACCATTTAGAACAAGCACAGTTACTTAAGAAGTTCTATGAAAGGGAACATTGCAGAGTACTTGGTTAGCACATAGGAGGAGCCTCTAAGGAATCAAGGAATGGTTTCCCAAGGGAAGTCACATGCAAGTTGAGACATGAAAGATCAGCTCAGTGAGAGGGAGGGAGGGCTGTGAGTGTGTGAGTGTGTGTGTGTGTGTGTGTGTGTGTGTGTGTGTGTGTGTGTAACACATCTGGTTGCAAAGGAAGAAGTGAGTGCTAGTCAGAGATTGCATAACTGGAAAGTTTACATTTGATAGTGTACATATACAAGAAAGCAAAGCAGAATGGGAATTTGGAGGAGAATAGAAAGTACAAAGGTCCAACTGGAAAGGTGTGCAAGAACTTTTATTTCCCTGATTAAGGACTGTATTCTGAGGTTACCAGAAGACTCAAAGGATTTTAAATTGAAAAACAATTGTTTCCATTTTTATTTCAAAAGGTCAGTTTTGATAGAGTACCTAACAATGGTTAAGTAGTTTTGGAGGCAATTCAGACAAAATGTGATGGAGGCCTGGGTTTGGCAGTAAACAAAAGTCCAGGAAAGGGAGGAAGATACATTTCAGGCATTTGAGGAAATAAAATTTGTAAGACTTGGTGATTTATTAGTGGGCAGAGCAATAAAGAAGAAGGAAAATTACCTGGTGTCTGGGCTTGGCAACTAGCATATAGTGCCATTACTGAGATAAGGAATACTGTAGGAAAAGCAATTTTATGAAGAGAAGATAAGTTCATTCAAAGATCCTTATAAACATTCAAGTGGTGATGTTCAGAATACAGTTGGATATATGGATATCCTGTGGAGAATGTCTGGGGAGATACACATTTAGCAAAGCTATATTAATTTAAGGCACAGTAATGGATGAGATTGCTCAGAGAGTATGTTTAAAATTGGAACACAGGGGAACTTCAAGTGATACTCTTAAGAATCTGCAAAATTGGGGGCGCCTGGGTGGCGCAGTCGGTTAAGCGTCCGACTTCAGCCAGGTCACGATCTCACCGTCTGTGAGTTCGAGCCCCGCGTCGGGCTCTGGGCTGATGGCTCAGAGCCTGGAGCCTGTTTCTGATTCTGTGTCTCCCTCTCTCTCTGCCCCTCCCCTGTTCATGCTCTGTCTCTCTCTGTCCCAAAAATAAATAAACGTTGAAAAAAAAAATTTTAAAGAATCTGCAAAATTGAGGAATAGAAAGAGGAAAAAGTACCTTTAAGGAGATACCAGAGGAGTGAGATGAAAATTAGGAGACTGTGGCATCTCAAGAAGAGGAAGAAAAAAAAAATAAATGGTGGGCATTTTCATCTGTTTGGGCTGAGTAACAAAATTCCACAGACTGAGTAACTTACAGACGACAAACTTTTGTTCTCATAGTTCTGGAGACTTGAAGTTGAAGATCAAGGTGTCAGCATGGTTGAGTGAGGGACATCTTCCTGGTTGCAGACTTTTCATTGTATCTCATGAAGCAGAAGAACCTGAGGAGCTCTGTGGTGTCTTTTTTAAGAAGCATTATTCCCATTTATGAGGGTTCTACCCTCATGATCTAATATAAGGCCCCACCTCCTAATACCTAATATTGAATATTAAGATTTAAACATATGAATTTGAGAGGAACACAAACATTCTGACCGTATCAGGGAGAATAGCCAATGTGGGTAGATACTACTGAGAAGTTAAGTAATGTAAGAACTGCAAACCATCCATTATATTTTCTAAGAAGCCATTATTAACAGTTCTATGGAAAGCAGTTTTATTGAAATGGTGTGGACTGCAGAGTTTAAAGTTTGGATGTGGTGAAAAGAAGTAGACAGATGTAGACATTGTTTTTTTTTTTTTTTTTTTTAATTTTTTTTTTCAACGTTTATTTATTTTTGGGACAGAGAGAGACAGAGCATGAACGGGCGAGGGGCAGAGAGAGAGGGAGACACAGAATCGGAAACAGGCTCCAGGCTCTGAGCCATCCGCCCAGAGCCCGACGCGGGGCTCAAACTCACGGACCGTGAGATCGTGACCTGGTTGAAGTCGGACGCTTAACCGACTGCGCCACCCAGGCGCCCCCTAGACATTGTTATAAATTGGTGTGGTTGTTCATATATTAAAAGTTTAGAAAGGAGTTCTGTTTAAAAAAAAAAGCATGTAAATTCTGAATTAAGTTCACCAAAAAACAAACAAACAAACAAACAAAAAACACAAAAAACAAAAACAAGAAAAATGGCCTAAATTGTCCTTTACACCCTCTGAATAGCAGCATTAGATCACATCCTCATGAGTATGGCCAAGAATTAAGGACAGTATTAACTGGGGAGGAATACATCCATTTTCAGAAGCACGCTGGACTGCAGCATGGTTTGCCAATAGCATACCTTACTGAGGGCAGACTCTTCAGATAATTACAAACACCAAGTCTACAACTCAAGCCAGGGTCATATTTCAGAAAAGCCATCTATAGAGAGCTGGAAACTCAATTTTGCCAACAAACACAGGAGCCAAGAGTATAGTTGATATCGTTCCAATTGAGTTATTGCCAAGGAAGGCAAACTATAGAGGAACTTGGAGAATCTGAGGATCTAAATTGTCAGGGCAATAGATTACATCCAAGTGGGTGAACAAGGGAAGAAGGCTGGATAATATCAAACATGATGCTAAGGAATAGAACAGCAGGAAGCTAAGAGACAAATGATGTCTGACAAGAGAGGAGCAGAAGCCCCATCTGGGTTCTGAGTCATGGGCCAAAGCCTTGTCTCTGTTCTTCTAAAATGTAAAAGGCAACCTGTCAGAAAATAAGCTAAGGAAAATGAATGGCCAAGTATTAGCTTTCCTGAGTCCTTGTTCCCTGATATACCCTCTTGTGGGTCCTTAGTCTGTAGATACTTAAGGCCAGAAGATTAATTGTAAAAACAGAGGGTGGGGAAGGGATCTCTTGCATATTCTATAAATCAAAGGTGATTTGTTGCAAAATACAAATTGTCCCTGACATGTAGTAAAATCAGATAGATGAGTTTAAACAATAATACATGTAACACTTTTTACAAATGTAAGAAAATATAAAAAAAAATAACCTTTGTAGAGACAAATTTGGTTTTCTAAAGGAAATAAAATATGCTGAGGGTTGTCATAATTCTGCCTCTTGGTTGATTCCATTGTCATATTGAGATGTCACCAATGAGATGATATTGAGCAGAATTTTGATTCTCAAAGTTTTCTTTGGAAGCTGAAAAGTTACATTCTACTTTACAGGTGTTTGTGCTTGATTGTGAATCTTTTTTTAAAAAATTTTTTTAATGTTTTTATTTATTTTTGAGACAGAGAAAGACAGAGCATGATCAGGGGAGGGACAGAGAGAGGGGGAGACACAGAATCTGAAGCAGGCTCCAGGCTCTGAGCTGTCAGCACAGAGCGTGATGCGGGGCTCGAACTCATGGAGTGTGAGATCATGACCTGAGCCAAAGTCGGACACTAAACCAACTGAGCCACCCAGGCACCCCTATTGTGAATAAATCTTAAAATCTCACATCAGAATCTAACAAGATTAATAGCATTGTTCCTTCAATGGGGGAGGGACTCTTTATAAAGAGTCATATTTTAAATTTAATCATATCATTATTGGTAAATAATGAGATTATGTTTGATTTGGAGCTGTTATATTACTTATTACTGAAACATTCTAAAATGAAGCATGGGAGATATGTATGTCAAAATAAGCAAAAAAAAAAAAAGTTATTATCTGGAAATGAGAATATCAGTCCATAGGATATGCATAATGTACTTTCCCCAAAAGGTACTAAGAGAACATGCATGATAAAATGCAACTGACAGATATTTTAGTAACAAATGTTCTACATTGAATAAGTAATCCCTAAACCTTGAGGAAAAAAGTCAAAAGCATCAATTGGGATATTTCTTTAGGATAAACTGATAAAAATGAAAATAATAATGAATGGCATGCTGATGAATGGCATGACGGTTAATGAGGTAAATATACCATCATTTTGTTTGGCACAGCAGTGATATGTTTCTCCTCTAACAAACAGTAATCAAGGATTATTCATCCTTGTGAATATTTTAGGTAATAAATATATACAGATGTAGCTATACATAAAAGCTTTGACAAGGTATAAAAAAATCAGTGTAGACATACACTTTTCTATTTAGATCAATTAAAAACTAAACATCTTGTTTACTCTGTTAACAGCAAGGAAGTACATCTCTACTGAGGTACCCATTTACCCCAAAGAATTCCGCAACTTTGCTCAATCACAGGTGGTCAGACCAGTCTTTACAAAACTTGATTCACACTGCCATGCCTATTAACTATTAAAACCAGGCATTGGAAGGTACTGTGGATTCTTTTCCATTTAAGAGCACATGCTCCTGCTGTTCTAGAACTCTGACTATGGTGCAGGGGTGCTCTAATCTGCCTATCTAGGCTACAGCTGTTTTACACCACTAAGCTGTGAACTTTGTTTTTCAAAGATCATCTTTTGACCTTAGTGCTGGATCACATTCCATTTCCTACATCTCAGAACATTCTCATCAGATTGAATTTTATATGTTAACTCACTTTCTTAGTCTCTCCACCTTTCTATTTATGTCACCTACCAGTACTCATTGTTAGTTCACTCATTAGTAAGCTCTTGTCTTTTATTTTTGTATTTTTTAATATGAAATTTATTGTCAGATTGGTTTCCATACAACACCCAGTGCTAGCTTTTGTCTTTTAAAATGCTCTCCCTGCTGGGCTCCTGGGTGGCTAAGTCAGTTGAGCATTGTCAACTCTGGTTTCGGCTCAGGTTGTAATCCCAGGGTCTTGAAATCTATCCCTGTATTGGGCTCTGGGCTGAGCATGGAGCCTGCTTGAGATTCTCTGTCTACCTCTGCCCCTCTCCACTGCTTGTGTTCTCTCTCTCTCTCTCTCTCAACAAACAAACAAATGAATACTTTCCCTGCCTAGGCAAAATCATTCCTGACCGTATCAACACCCACCTGCAGGTACCCATCCACCACCTGGTCTTTCATTTTCTCCCCCCTCCCCCATTTTACTTAATTTATTTATTTTTTGGAGAGAGAGAGGGAGGGAGGGAGGGGGAGAGCACAAGTAGGGGAGGGGCAGAGAGAGGGAAAGAGAGAATCCGAAGCAGGCTCCATGCTAGGCATGGAGCCTGATGCAGGGCTGGATCCCAAGAACCTGGGATCATGACCTGAGCTGAAATCAAGAGTCGGACACTTAATGGACTGAGTCACCTACATGTCCCATTTCCCCATTTTAATGGTATTTTTTTTTTTTTTCTGCTCTATCTCTAACCACTCCTACCCATTGTTGTTTCCTTCTGGAACTTGTGATTACCAAAATTTATATCATAGCTTAATTTTCCAAAACAGACATCACACTTTTTGATAAGTTCTTAAAATTTGTTCTGATTTCATGCCCATTAAATTTGAACTCCTATCCTGTTGTAAAAAGTCATGTTTGATCAAAGATAAGCTTCTATGCTAAGATTCAACGCACTCCTCCTGCTGAAACCCATCCTGTCTTGCCTTCTCATGGACTCTGTTCCACTTAGCCACTCTGTTCTTGTATCCCCCTCTGTGTGAGTATATCCATTAACATGTCATATTTTCCATCTTAAAAAACAAAACCAAGTAACATCAACAATAAAATCCTTTGATTCCTCACTCCCTTTGCTCTTCTTAAAAGCAAAACTCCAAAACATGTGTACTATCATTGACTATTTCTACTCCTCTCATTTCAGGCTTCTGCTTGCATTGCTGTACTGAAATGTCTCTGAGAAAATACCCCAATGTGAAAGCAATTTGTATAAATTCTGTAATACTAATTTATCCTTGACTAGAAATTACAATTGAAGCCACATGCAGCAGTTAACTTTTTGTTGAGGAACCTGCAATAGAATTTGAAAGATCTTGATGCAGTGCTCTGAGAAGACTAAGCCATTACTTAGCCTATATATTGGCTTGAATAGGTAAGGAAACATTTAGCAAACCTTTTTTTCCCATAAATTTTAAATTTATTTTTCTGCATCTTCATAGAGTTGAGTTTCTATCTCAGTATATTTGCTAAGGGAAGCATAAAGCTTTCAGGTAATCCTGAAAGGGTTATTTTAGTATTCTAAAGACTTAATGTAAACTTTGAAACTATTAAGGTATATTACAAGAAATAACTTTTGTTGAAATATGTCCTCCGTAAATATTTTGCTTGTTAAGATTATAAATATGTTTGTTTTAGTCAGCAAGCATTTGGATACTTTGTTTTCACTTTCTCACTAAGAGTTTCTTAGTAATAAAACTCATGCCTAAAAACACAATAAAAATTGAATTTTTCTTTATCAACAAAGGCTTCTGCTTTGTCAAATCTAGTGTATAATTTTTAATTCTTCCATTTATGACTTCGTAGCTAATTATTTTTATCTTTTCCAAAGGCTTTATTCAT